>NC_084488.1:35198026-36500526 GCF_030035675.1 Rhineura floridana | reverse complement strand
TCTGGTGTGGATGTGGCCAGGGACAGCTCTGATTTAAATTTGGGTGCGAGGCTACATGTGCCTGCTGTAGCATAAAAAGATGGGTGAAACCCTGAAAAAGAATGATACTGTTCACAATGTTTTCCTTTTGGAAAGGAAAGAGGCTTCCCCTCCCCCAGGACAGTTTCACCTATCCTAAGTATGATTGCAGGGGAGTAAATCCCACTGAACTCAATAAGCATGCAAATGATCAATGCATTCTCAGCAAGCTTGCACAGGATCTCATTTCTTACCTCCCAGATTAAAAAGCAGAGAAATTCACTTAGAGGCAAAAAACCTTGCAGTTTAAGAATGTACCTATAGCCAACAGATATTTATATCAAACTTTAAAAAGCAGGGAAAATGGGCAGCTATAGTGAATGCACCAGGGGAGCAGGAGACCTGACCTCCTCTCTGAGATATTGTACTGCCCTACAAATTTGTCAAAATGCAAATACCATTTGGGTTGGTCTTTCACAGCCCAATCCACTTCCTGTGTAGCTTGGAAGAATTTGGTAACCTGTGCATCTGAGCATATGGGGAGTGGTGGCAACACCTGCAATCAGCCCAAATAACAGAAACAAGACGTGTTGTGCTGATCTTTTTTTAGCAGGGAGGAAGCAACAACATTAAAACAGTTGATATAGTTCAGATAGTCACTTTAAATATGTTTGATTTACTTTGCAATTTTAGTGAAGTTTCCTATAGGAAATCATTCTCTTTTGCTTCTGTTTCTGTGAATATGTGAAATACAGCAACACTTTGCAACACTAAAAAGCTCCCAAAACAATTGTGGAATAATGGCACTGATTGTTCTGCAGAATAGTTTCCAATGGACAGCAGGAGTGTTTCAATTTGCACAAGATAAAACAGTGGAAGGTGAAATATATCCTAGCAAAATTCTAGGTGTGCTCTATGTACTCTATGATTCCAGGAGGCAGCATCCGGTAAGAACGTTTCTTATACAGCTCTCTCGACTTGTATCTCAGAAATTCTATAAACTTCCCTGATTAACCAGTAAAAACAATGAAAATTTCCCTTCTATGAAAGGCAAAGACTGGGTGCACCTACCAACAATGTTATTATTACCCAAAGCTGCTTCAAAGCTACAATTAAGCAATAATTAAGATATCTTGCTGTACTCTATCCGGAGTAGTAGCAAACAAAGCTTATTAAAGAGGATGCCAAGAGAAATATTTATTTTCAAAGAAAACCCTCAGCTTTGCAAATAACGAGCGAACTTTAAAACCTACTTGCATAATAACTGAATATTGGCTATATTAAGATATTTACTACTACAAACTAGGACTATAAACTGCTCCTTGCCCTAGAGCTCTGCTTTCAGGAAGAAAACATATTTAAAGATCTCCACTTAAACTACAACCTAATGGTTTTCACGAGGAAACAATGCAAGGAAATGGGCATTGCCCCTGAAGAAGAGGTTTATTCACCAATAACTTCTCAAGCCAAAATAACTCATTTCTTTTCTCCACAAATGGAAGCGATTCAAGCCTTGCCTGCACCTTTAAACAACTTTAAGACTACCCCACAACATCTAAGTCCCCATGAATGGTCATTAGACCGGCAATTAACAACTAGACCTTTTAAAGAAAATTCACATGTTAGAAGCCTGGCAGAAGAATTACAGGATGCGGGCCTTAATTGCTCTTTAACATCGAGGGTTGAAGATCTTCCATCAGAAATAATTACTAGAGACTCGATAGATGAGCTTCAGGAATCAAGAGTCTCTGATAATCGTACTAAAAACAACTCTGTCCTTAATAAGGAAAATATTGGCCTCAGCTTACTCTCCCTTGGATGGGGCAGGGCAGTAACTGAGGAACTAGGTTTAATAAAGACGTACATTACGGAAACGAATAGCTTATTAACCACCTTAATTAAGTCTATGGGGTCTCTCCTCTCTGAACAATACAAACTACCTCCCAAACCCGTTAACAGCCTTCATAACAAGGACTCCCTGAAACAGAAGCCTAGGATGAAGGCTAAAGCTAAGGGCTCTAAGATAACATGACTGGCTAACCGGAGAAAGGAAAGACTGAAAAAATCCAAAAACGTCAAAAACTTCAAACTGGCTTCAAATAGAAAGATGAACTTTAAACCTCTATTTAAACTATTGGATGCTCCACCTAAAACTCACCAACTGTCACCACTTGATGGTGAGAGATCATCACTAAGAGCAAGCCCTGCAAGCCTGACACATATAAGTTCCACTGCAGGAAGTGATAAAGCTGTAGCTGGATTGGCCCCAGAGCTGACAGCCAGAGGAGCCAATGCCAAAGGCACTGTTAACTTACAACAAAATCATCACCCCTCTCCAAACAATCGCAATGATTGGCCCTGGAATTTACAACTGCAGAGAGAAAAGCTAGTGGTAACTTTCCCGGCATCAACGTTGGATTTATGGATGACTACCTCGATAAGACAATGCTTTGATTCTTGCCTTCAGATCCTTCTGCCAGATATCCAGTGTAAAACCTATATTAAACACGTGACTTATTTATTTTCTGTGGATCCAGATAAACATGTCATTTTTACCTTACAATCGTCACAGTTGGCTGATCGTATTTACAAGATTAAGGAAGACTTTCTTGCAAATGGCATCTTGCTACAACGCTATTTTGTAAATAATGCTCCACCTAAGTTACTGTGTAGGCATTTCCTGCCACAGATAAGAACTAAGAAGTGTCGAACACAGATAACCCCTAGTGGGTTGAATAGCCAAGGACAGCAAATGGCACCTACTGGGCAAATCTATCGCCAACTTTGGCATACAAATGCTACCTCGGAGCGTCGGACTTCGAGGCAAGAAGGATTTGTCCCAGAAGAACTCTTCCTCTTAGAATCGTACGATCGTTTACCGAAACCTGACCAAGAAGATATAATCTCCAGACTGGTCCACCTCATACAAAATTTATTGAAGCAAAGCTCCTATGCAAATGGAGTTAATTACTCCTTAGACCAGATGCTAATTTCAAACAATTTAAATGTCCCCCCCTCTAAAAACCTAACTCAACAACTTTCACCACAATACTCGACCTTTAATAGCGAAATTAACTCCTCTTCGCCTGGAAGAGTGTGGAGACCTTCCAGCCCACAATTTAAGGATGTGGTCCTGGACCCAGTGAAGTTAACAACTGGACCCACCTGGCTAGAGATGCGAATGCTACAACCGGAAGAATTGGGAACCCCGGTCAAAAACCAAACTATTAATCCTGATCCCTCAAAGCGGGCATTACAAACATTTAGGGTCTCGTCCAATATGAGTACACTTACGCCAACAGTGAATATTGTTACTCCATGCCCGTGACAACAGCCAAGTATAATAGATAAAGTAAATAGCCCAATAACTCTGCCTAGACACTGCAAAAGTGGTAACCCCTCGGACATCTTCCAAGAGGGCCCCCTTATATCTATAATATCGTGGAATATAGCTGGCTGGAAAAGCAAAATATTAGACTTGGCTCTAATGCAGTTTTTACAATCCTTTGAAATTATTCTTTTGCAGGAAACGTGGCTAACAGCAGGAGAGCCTATTGAACTTAGAGGGTATAAAACTTGGCTAAAACCAGCCATTAAAATTTCATCTAAGGGCAGAGCTAAGGGTGGTTTAGCCATCCTGGTGGCCACTCACCTCACCAGTTATATAACAGATCTTAACGTAGAGGCACAAAACCCTCTCATAGCCTTGGGTATAAAGATCCCCGGCCCTCCTTGGGGGCGATTTTAATGCTAGAATGGGTCCAAATTTCCCATCGGATGATGATAGCCTAAATGAACTTATCGCAGACCTCCCAACTTTAAATAGAGCCACTAAGGACCAAATAGTTAATAAATATGGTATAGCCCTTTCCCAGCTGATTCAAAAATTCCAAATGGTATGTTTAAACGGCTCCCCATAGGACTACTCTAAAGGTGCCTTTACATACCTAGCAAGAACGGGGGCTAGCGTAGTCGACTACTTTCTTGGTTCTTACCCTTTGATAAATAGAATAACGGAATTTAACGTATTGGCAAGACCAGAGAGTGATCATCTACCAATAAAGGTTATTCTGCAGGCCTCCCAAAGACGAAGTTGCAATCAAAATGAGACCACTTGTAGGCGTAGGCGTCTAAAATGGTCGCAGGAAATTGGGACAAAAGCCCACCAATTGTTGTCCATTCAATCTGTAGCCCAGTTACATCAAACGGCCATAATAGACCCCCAGAGCTGTTTAAGGGCTTACGAATCATTATTAGCTGAGTTAAGCCCACAAATTGCTGACCTTATGGAGACATCAGCCCCGTTCCAGCCTAGAACCTGGTTTGACAAGGAATGTAGAGTCTCCAAAAAACGACTTATCAAGTTAATCAAGATATTTCGTTTAAATAATTTTCCAGATACCTTCCAGCAATTAATAACACAAAGAAAGGCATACAAAGTACTAATTAAAAAAAAGAAAAAAAAATCTATCAGACAAATTGGAGAACTTTAACAAGAGTAACCCGTGAGGGGAATGAAGCAGAATTCTGGAGATTCCTCCAGGGAAAGATAACTCCAATAAATTATATCAATATACCCCCTATCATGCATGACGAATGGGTGGCTCACTTTAGCTCAATTTTCGGAAGTTTCCTTCCCCTGAAACCGGTGATTATCGCTGAGATGCTGAAGGACCTTCCTCCCTGGCCTCTGGTGACACCGGAAGAAGTTAGAGTTAGTACCCTACTTAAAAGTAGGTAAAGCCCCTGGAGAGGACATGCTCCCACCCGAATTTATTATACAAGATCTATCGTGGTGGGCCCCCCTTCTCGCTACACTTTTCACCTACATAATTAATACAGGCATAATTCCACAGGGATGGCTAACCAGCATAGTGGTCCCAATTTTTAAAAAAGGTGACCCAATGATTCCGTCAAATTACCGACCCATAAGCCTACTAAACATAACATCGAAACTGTTCAGCCGAATGCTCCTTAATAAACTCATGGCTTGGGAACAAACAAATTCGATAATCTGTAAAGAACAGGCTGGGTTTAGACCACACATGAGCACAATCGACCAAGCATTTATTCTGCAACATCTCATAAGCAAAACCAAAGCTAAAGCGAACCAATCCTTATACATTGCCTTCATAGACTTTGCTGCGGCCTTTGATACAATAGACAGAGGCCTTCTTTGGCAAAAACTGTCACAAACAAATATAGATCAAAGACTGCTATGGTTGATTAGAGCGCTCTACCAATCAAATGTCATACAGGTGCGACTAGGGATTAATGGCACTTTATCATCTAAAATCCCAGTCTATAGGGGAGTTAAATAAGGGTGTTTGTTGGCTCCCTTTCTATTTAATTTTTTTATTAACGATATTGTGGAGACTCTATCATCGCCTGACTTTTTTCCCCCTTCAATCAATACACAAAAAATATCAATGCTTTTATATGCCGACGATCTTGCCTTATGTTCACTAACAAAAATAGAACTTAAACGAATGATCCTAAAACTGGAAGACTATTGCCACTCCCAGAATCTAAGGATCAATCAAGCCAAATCCAAAATTATGGTATGCGGCAAATTTAGGAATGTAAAGAACAGCTGGTCAATAAATGGGGTCCCATTAGAACAGGTTTCCAATTTTAAATACCTGGGTATACATCTGTCCAATAGACTCTCCTGGACAACCGAGATTAAGGCTATGTCCTTAACCGGCTCCCGAGTCCTCGGTTTAGCGAAAAAAAATTTCTTTACAAAGGGAGGTCAGCTTGTTCCCCCTATGTTAAAACTATTAAAAACCAAATTACTACCGAAGATCCTATACGGATCAGAACTTTGGGGGACTACAGCAAAAACTCATTTGGACACTATCCAAAATAGTTTTATGAAGCAAGTTTTAGGCCTCCCTGTGGGTACACCGGCTGCCCACCTTAGAGCAGAACTGGGGATTCCCTCAGTCAAGGCTCGTATCGACTTGGCATACCTGAGATACTGGCTCCGAATCCTAAATACGGATGATTCAACTTTAGTGAAACATTGCTGGCATGAACAAATGCGGCTGGGAGGATGGGCAAAGAACTACCAGACGATTTTAGCCAAATATAATCTCCCCTCAGGAAAGTTAATGGAATCAAGTAATGCTGCGCTCCATAACTGGATTTTTGATAAAGACGCTGAACAGGATCGTGTACATATAGAAGCGACTGCTTACTCAATTTGGTTTCCATCCTTTAAATTCAACCATTTTATGTCTAATTATTTAGATGCTCTCGACTCTGCTCCTATTAGAAGAGCTTTTACCTCCCTCCGATTCCAAGCTATGCCCACGGCCTACATTGAGGGCAGGTACAGCGGCATCCCAGTGGCTCAACACCAATGTGTCTACAGTTGTAAGGCAATAGAGGAGTTAGCCCACTATCTACTCTACTGCCCTCTATATGAAAACCCTATCGCTGCACAGATAAAGAGAAGGTCAATTTTCTTTTAAGTGATAATTATAATTCAGTGACCCTTGCAGTCGCCAATTTTGCCTTGGTGGCCCAAAAACTGAGGAAAATTTTTACAAAAGGGCCGACGTTTTGAATTAGCCAACCTATTTATTCTCCCAAGACACTGATTTTAAAAATATTTCTTTCTACTGTATATGTACTATATACTTGTAACTTTGCACATGGCCTATGGCTCAGATTGCAATAAAGTTTGTTGTTGTTTGTTGTTGTTCTATGTTTTTAATTGACCATGCCCATCTTTCCTTAAGTGGAGTAGGTTAAGCATAGCAAGCTGAAAACATGCATCTTGTACAGGCCAAGTTTGTTTTTTTCCAACAGGTAGAGTCATTGCTTAAGTAGCGACATATTGTAATCTGTCCAATTTTACATCAAACTGCAGTTTCAGATTCAACTGTTATTGCACCCAAAATAGAAATAGAGCATAACTTCCAGTTTGAAACACAAAAGGCTGACTTCACCATCATATGACACTGACCAATAAAAAGGCTTTGAAATTAATAAAACAAATTTGACACAGATTTCTAGATTAGATTCTAGATAATTTTCTAGATTAGATTCTCTGTTGAAACAGTAGTAACATAGAAAAGAAGCAAAGTAAGAACACCAACAAACATAAAAATGTAATTCTCCATCTTTAGAGATGGCAGGTGTTGCCACCACTCACCATATGCTCAGAGGCAAATTCTTCCAAGCTACACAGGAAGTGGATTGGACTGTGAAAGACCAACCCAAATTGTGTTTGCATTTTTCAAATTTGTAGAGCAGTATAATATCTCAGAGAGGAGGGCAGGTCTCCTGCTCCCCTGGTACATTCACTATAGCTGCCCAATTGCCCTGCTTTTTAAAATTTGATAGAAATATCTGTTGGCTATAGGTAGTTTCTTAAACTGCAAGGTTTTTTGCCTATTAGTGAATGTTACTATGTTCCTATAGGATTGCACTGTTTCATAAATCTCTGCATGACAGTACCATGCAACCTGCTTTTGCCTAATATAAAGAAGCTAATTACTTCCCACTCATGGAGTTCTTTCTTCACTGTAAAAATGCTTGAGCTGCTCCCCCCAGCTTTGTTCTAATTTCTGACAGTTCCATCATGGGTATATTGTCTCCTTTCCAAGCCTTAATGCTATTGTTCTTTCATACATTTTACTTGCTTGATGGAGATAAGAAGTTGTAGAATTGCTTTGAATAATTAGTGCCGTCAGTATGTTAGTTTTGTGAGCTGGCTGAAGTTTAATGTCAGCGTGGGATAAATCACACAAATGTATGCTACAGCTTGACAATAGTATACTTGTACTCCTTGATTACATCACATTCCATGGAGACTGTTGGCATATTCTCACACAACCATTATGCAAAGTGTAAATTCTGTGCCATCTAAATATTTAAGCAACAGTCATATTCTTTAAATTTAATTAGAACTGCATGATTACCTTGGGAAAAAATCACTTCAAACTATAAGAGATTGCCTCAAATTCAGATTATGCCTGGCCCCTATGAGATTACTTCCAGGAGTTTATGGGGCCACTTGCACAGATCACATGGAGGAGCCAGCTGTATGAAGCAGCACCTCCACACAACGAAAGCAATTATGGCAATTGTGATAGCCCTTTTTTGTATTGTTGCAATCACAGTGGCCATGTGTGTTTATGTGATCCTCAGTGGGTCACAAAGCCTTTCAGGTAGTCCTGTACACTCCTACAAGCAATCGCATGGGAACTGCTAAAGATCTGAAATGAGTAATTGTTTCTAGGCAGATGTTTACGCCAAGCCTACCCTTGTAGTCTTGGGAAAGTGACAAACCGCCCAATTGCTCATTACCCATTTGTTACACATGTTATACACACTGTTTTCCTAGGCCATGACGATGATTATTTATATAGCACTATCGCTGTACATGGTACTTTACGGAGTTACCTAAGTAAAAGGCAGGTCCAGACCAAACCCAGTGGGAGGGCAGGGCAGGAGAGCAGACGCTGGTGGGCTGTATGGCGAGGAGCAGGGGTAAACGAGGGATGAATGTGAGCATACGTAGTTACACAAACTTGAACTTACTTTCATCTGGGGCTGAAACTAAAGAGCTACACAGAAAAAAAACCCATAGAAATTATGTTGTGCAAAGCTGACCTCAGAGATAGAACTGGCAGCTGGTTATAAATGAGACATGCAGGGAGCAATACATTAGGCACTGATCTCAATTTGAACTTTCTAAGAATAAAAGTCTGAGGATCACAACCACCACTGAAATTAATTCAGGGTGGCTTCAAAAACAGATTAATATATTTATACCAAGATAACAAGATATTAATGAGATAAAAGGATTGTATTATACAACCTTCCATTTATAGCATCGGCATCTCCAGTATTGCCTTTTTATGTGGCCTGGAAGTTGAAGCAAAATTAAACACCAGCCCCCAACGCCTAAAGACAATGTCCCAGCCTTAAGCGCAGACTTGAGAGTCTCCAGGGGGATGTTTTACAGCAATAAGGCAGAAACTGATAACATCTCTCTATGTGCCCTTATCATAGGAAGTTGACACACACAGGGAATAATTAAGAGTTTGGCCACTCTAAATGTCTGTCAGAAGAAGAGGAATAAATGAAGGAATTTGGAATATTCAGGAGCTGAAGCCTCCAAAGAGTATACAGCCCCAAGAACCTTGCATTACAAGAGGTTACTTTTTATGAAGGTGTACATTATATTTGCTAGGGGTGCATTAGATTTGTTATGAGTTAGTGTCAGACAATATGCAGGTATTAAACTTGGAGACACAAAACTGGAAACAGGTCTGATTTTCAGAGTTCCTGATATTCATAAGTATTTGTCAGGGGGTGGGTGCTTGTGGTAGACCTGTTTCCACTCTTGGCCTTCAGACAGAGTTGCTAATGGAATACTCGTGTCCTTGGATTGGTTTGCAAGAGAGTGACCTCTCTGTTCCTTTTGGCAGAAGTACTGCACTGTATCTAAAACACAGGTTGTACTAGGGACATAGGGAACTGGTTTCTTTACATGAAGTCTTCAAGGGAATCAGAATTTGTCCAAGGATAGAGGCAGGTACAAAACCGGTAAGAAGAAAGGGAAGAAATGTTAATTCCCACAGTTGGCATCTTCTGCATCAGTGAGGAATTGCTTCAGTAAACCCAACATACAAATCTTCATTGCAGACTCTGCTCTGTTCACGCATTAGTCCTCCACATGGAGGGCTGCTCTTGCCAACACTGCATGGCCTGTTGACCCCATCCTCAACATCTCCGTGCCCATCCAGCTCCACCCCTCTGACCAGTGAAGATCTGAAGGAGATTCAGCTCAGTTTTCATTGGCTCCCCCCCCCCCACAATCAGGAGCTCCCATCCTGCAGAGCTCCTGAATGTACAGAAGAGCATACACAAGAACAGCTGACTTCCCTTTCAGAGATGTGGATGACGTATGCTCATCATCCATCCATGGGCCTACGAATATTCCACTGGCCTGCAAAAGTTTTGATGCTTCCAGATTCCTGAGAAGTTCTGATTTCCACTGCTTATCTTTGCCTTGGGCTCTTTAACTCATCTTCCATGTATCTTCTTCCTCTGCATAGAATGTACTGTTGATCTTTTTAAAGGTGGCCACCATAGAAATTCTTTCATGAACTCCTCAATAGATCTTGTCTATCTGCATCCCAGATATCAGTTGTGGCTCTATTTAGTTTTTTATTTCTTTTGCTTATTTGTGACAATCAGGCTTTAGATTCAGGTTGGGAGGGGTTGCCAAAGGGGGCTGTTTTGGATGACTCACAAAAAGAACAAATTAATGGACATACTCCTGGTCAATACAGCATTGATTATCTGCATTAAACCAAGATTAAAAATCCCAGATGGATGCAGCAGCTTCAGATGGAAACAGAGGAAAATAAAAATAGTGATGTTGATGAAGAGATACAAAGTAGGGATATCCACTGACCAGATAATTTGGTTTGGTTCCAGATTTGGTGCTCATCCCAAAGATCTTCATGATCTGCTAGATTTGATTAGGGTTTGTTTGTTTGTTTGTTTGTTTGTTTGTTTGTTTAACTTGTATACCGCCCCATAGCCGAAGCTCTCTGGGCGGTTTACAGTAACTAAAAACAAATACAATTTAAAATACATCTTTTAAAAAACAATTTAAAACACAATTTAAAAATTTAAAACAATATAAAACACATGCTAAAATGCCTGGGAGAAGAGGAAAGTCTTGACCTGGCACCGAAAAGATAACAGTGTTGGCGCCAGGCACACCTCGTCAGGAAGATCATTCCATAATTTGGGGGCCACCACTGAGAAGGCCCTCTCCCTTGTTGCCATTCTCCAAGCTTCCCTTGGAATAGGCACCCGGAGGAGGGCCTTTGATCTTGAATGTAGTGTACGGGTGGGTTCATATCAGGAGAGGCGTTCCATCAGGTATTGTGGTCCCAAGCCGTGTAAGGCTTTATAGGTCAAAACCAGCACCTTGAATCGAGCTTGGAAACATAAAGGCAGCCAGTGCAAGCGGGCCAGAATCGGTTTTATATGTTTGGACCGTCTGGTCCCTGTTACCAGTCTGGCTGCTGCATTTTGCACAAGCTGCAGTTTCTGAACCGTCTTCAAAGGCAGCCCCACGTAGAGTGCATTGCAGTAATCTAATTTAGAGGTTACTAGAGCATGGACAACTGAAGCCAGGTTATCCCTGTCCAGATAGGAACGTAGTTGGGCCACCAACCGAGGTTGGTATAAGGCACTCCGTGCCACCGAGGCTACCTGAGCCTCAAGTGACAGAGATGATTCTAGGAGAACCCACAAGCTACGAACCTGCTCCTTCAGGGGGAGTGCAACCCCATCCAGGACAGGTTGGACATTCACCATCCGGTCAGAAGAACCACCCACTAGCAGCATCTCAGTCTTGTCTGGATTGAGCCTCAGTTTATTAGCCCTCATCCAGTCCATTGTCACAGCCAGGCACCAGTTCAGTTCATTGACAGCCTCACCTGAAGATGAAAAGGAGAAATAGAGCTGTGTGTCATCAGCATACTTATGGCAACGCACTCCAAAGCTCCGGATGACGGCACCCAATGGTTTCATGTAGATGTTGAACAGCATGGGGGACAGAAGTCCCATACCGGAGAGTCCAGGGTGCCGAGTAATGTTCCCCAAGCACCACCTTCTGGAGGTGACCTGCCAAGTAGGAGCGGAACCACTGCAATGCAGTACCTCCCACTCCCAACTCAGCCAGTCTCCCCAGAAGGATGTCATGGTCGATGGTATCGAAAGCTGCTGAGAGATCAAGGAGAATCAGCAGAGTCACACTCCCCCTGTCTCTCTCCCGACAAAGGTCATCATACAGGGCGACCAAGGCTGTTTCTGTGTCAAAACCAGGCCTGAAACCCGACTGAAATGGATCCAGATAATCAGGTTTATTCAAGCCTACTTTGTTTCTTCTCCCCCACTATCAGAAAGTCAGAAAAAGGTTACTTTTTACACAAGTGGATGAAATTATCAGTCACTGTAACCTCTCCAAAGTGGGAAAAATCTACCTATGTACACAGCATATGTATCCAAGCACTTTTTTGCTGGACATATTTAAAAAAAATCCCCCAAAAGAATGGGCTCTCAATATTCTTATGTTCTACTAGACAAATGTGTGAGGCCAACCTGAATCAAAAATCAAACAGTATTTGAGCTTTTAAAATATTTTAAAGGGATAATTTATGAAACATTAAATCCTCACTCTTGCTGATTTCTTTTTTTAAAAAAAGAATGTTCACCTGAACATCCACAGAAGGGAGACAGAGACAACATACAGAATTAACACCATAGCTGTATTCTACTTTAAGGTATCTGCAATAAGACAATATAGCAGACACAATTCCATCCAAAACCACAGGCAGCTTAACACTTAAGGCTAGAGCTGGGTGGAACTCCTGCTGTCTACCTTTCATGGGTGACTCCATCCTGACTTAGATCTGTCAAAGAACTACTCCAGGCTTCTTTCTGCCTGTTTACCCTAAAGGTGTCTTTGAGATGAGCAGGATCCAGAGTGATATAATCCTAGAGGCATTAGGAGCAAAACGGATAGCCCAATCTCTTCAAGCCAATTGGCCATGCGTGATTGATTGGGTGAAACTAACAAGAACAATAAAATCACTGTCCGACAGCATTTTAATCCAGTCTGGGGGATTCATGCCTCATCTGCGTAATCTTCTAGTCTCTGGAGAAAAGTGAACAGAAGTGAAGAAAGACTGAACAATGGCACTTTTTATTTATTTTCCCCATTTATCCTTAACCAAAAGGTTCCAGGGTAGAAAGACATAAAATGAAAACCCAAAGCTAAACAATATTTAACTTAGCTAGGCGTAGTCTCAGAAAGCTGCTGGATTCAATATGGTCCTGCTGGACCCACTGGGGCTGCTGCCTACCCCTGCCATCGCCACTGCTGTGAGACCATCAGGGCCCCTCCAGCAATGGGTGCCAGCCTTCTCCCCCACTTCTGAGGCAGTAGGAACATGGCAGCTGGCATCTACCTTCCCCTCTGCTTATGTGGCCTTAGTGCTGCTTTCAGGTGCAGCCTGACAGCTTAGCCAGGTGGCAACTGGAATAAAATGCCTGGCATTGATGCTGGGCACTGCAGTTTGGGAAAGAAAAGGTGGCAGCCTCCCCTCCTCTCAGTACCTATTCTCTCACTCAAAAGGGCCAAAATGTAAGTCGGGGTGAGATGGGGGGTCAGCAGCAGCCTGAAGGTGATGGGGGATCAGGTCAGTGCCAGGGGAACTATGACACTATGCCAAGGGTCCACTCGAGCCTGGTGCCAGGCCTGGAGTTAGCGAGGGGGTGAGAGTGTTGCTGTTCATATGAAAGAAATAAAGGATATCTTTAGGGGTTGGGTTTTGTGTTCCAGATCCTTCTATGGGTGGTCATGTTTGCATCTACGCCTGCAGCTTGGCTGGGGGACTTCCTCAGAGAAAACACCACCTTTGGTACGTGACAAGGCTTGGATTTCAGGACCCTCTGACATTACAGCTAAAAGATGGGCCCTCCTCAGGCACCGGCTGAGGCTACAGATACTGGATTTAGTGTGAAAAATGACTTGCATCAGTTCATTCTGTGTTTCCACACTGTGGATGTATATCTAGGGCACTGTCCAGACAGCTCTGGAGGACAATTTCATGAATTGAGTCTATCTGGAGAGGTAACAAAATGCTGAATCAAATGCCTTTTTTTCTATCCTCCAAAACCAAATAACATGTACAAGAGAACACTGAAGCAGAACCAAGCCAAAGTGAGGACAGAAAGAAAGCCTTGTCTCCATGAAAGACTGAGGAAGATCCAGCTGGTTGACTCCAATTCCTTGCCTTAGAGGAGCACAGTGGGTCTTCTGGCCTAGTAGGCAGGGGCCAAAGTGCAACACCAAGGAAGATGACAGGAAATGGCACCTGAATACCCCTGCCACATTATTTCTGTACCTGATACCCGACTTGAATGTGACTACTACTGTGAGAATCTTTTGTAAGCCCCTTTGAGAGCTTCTTGGGGCTATAAAGTGGAATGTAAGTATTCCAAATAAATATATAAAAATTAGTTGATTACTATCAGGTTGGGGAGTCTCGCCACATACACTAACAGTGAACAGATGCTGCTGTCTGTCTGATTTCGTTCATCCCAGTTATCACTGCTTCTCATGTAGCATCTCATGTAACATCTCAGGTCTTGTGGGAGGAAACAGCATCTCAGACTCAGATGTTGGAAATGCCAAGTGGTGGGTGTCAAGAAGAGCAAGGCTGGCCAAAGAGGCAGACTGCCGCCATCCACTATGGAGTTTGTTCCATTAGCAGAGACAGCCTTTGCTTGTTGTCCTCAACAATTCTAAAAGAACTATGTCCTCACATATGATACTGCCCCATATCTAAGGTCTGCATTGGAGGACCTCCTCTGCCTGCTTGCCGGGGGGGGGCTTTGTCTGTATGGAGTGCCCTTCTCCAGTAGGTAAGGGAGACACCAACATTTTCATCATTTAGAACACGAGTGGAGAACTATAGCTCCCATAATTGGGACTATAGCTCCCATAATTTCCCCTGACCATTGGCCATGCTGGTTGCTGGAAGTGCCAAGTGGTGGGTGTCAAGAAGAACAAGGCTGGCCAAAGTAAAATGGCCCAGTCTAAAGGGATTGTGGGGAATATTCTACATAGGTTCCTGGGATGATCTAAGCTAGGGAAAAGAGTGTGTTGCATAGTGCAGCGGCAGCTTGTTAGCTGAGAAGGGAGGCAGCTGAATCTTATCTGTAGTGCCTGGTACCAAGGTCAGGAGGCCTGGGTAGCTGTAAATGAGTAGGCCTGGCCTTGCGGTGAACCCTCGGACTATTCCATCACCCAGAGGTGTCATGATTGGCTAATTGGCCCTCTTGCTGTTGCTGGGCAAATTCCCATAAAAGAGAAGCTAGCTTTCACCAAAGTGTCCCATTCCATCTTGACTTACCTGTGTGATGTCTATTGGTATAAGGAGCCAAGGGGACAGGCTCTTCTACTTTTCCTATTTGTGAGTATTCTAGCTTAGACTAAGTAAGCTTTGTTATTTTGGGTTTGTTTTGAACTTTCTCGTAGTATTTTGCCTTGGTATTGACTATGTCTAACTCTGTTCCAGAGTATTGGGCTTAAAGGGATTTGTATGCTGCTCTTTTACATGCATTTTTATTATATTTAATAAACTATCTCATATTATTTGGTGTGTGTTACCTGCGGCTGTGGCTCTGAAACCAGCACCTTGACCTCAAAGCTACTAACTACTGGATCGGGTTTAACTGGAGGCTCCAGAACAGTGAGTGTATGGTTTGGCTGTTGCTCTTAGGAATCTCTGTCAGTCTAGTTGGTGCTCTGAGTTCCCCTTGATTCAGTGTGGGAAAACAAGTTAAGGGATTGTGGCAGTCTACCTACCTTACAGGGTTGGCATTGGGATTAACTCAGCCCTGGAAAGGAGGGGCATGGGGTATGCCTGGTCTGGGACAATTGCCCTGGGTTAGAGGGTTGGCCCTGGTGACCTTTTAACAGTGGGCTCATTCTGCCAGGCTCTGCTTAGATGAAACAACACACTTTCAACATCAGTGCCATGGTCCCTAGTCATATATAATCTGCCTCAATACCAGCCTAATACAATCCAACCCACAACCAACTCCAACCCACAACCAACTCCAACCCACAACAACCTCAGAACTCCCAAACTCTCCACCTTTTCTCAACTGTCATCCTCTCATTTATACCTTCAGCCACTCAAACGCTCAGCCAATCATCATACAGCATTCTCCAGCATTCTAGCCCATGTACTCCCCCCTCTCAACTGTCAACTTACCATATATACTTTAATAAACCTGCACTTACCATATTTACAGTAATATCTGTATACAGGGACATCACAGGCAGCTGTGAGAGAACCAGAAAAGGTCCTCAAATGCAAAGATGTATCACCGAACACCAAAGTCAGGATCATTTAGACCATGGTATTACCGATCTCTATGTATGGATGTGAAAGTTGGACAGTGAAAAAGGTGGATAAGAGAAAAATCAACTCATTTGAAATGTGGTGCTGGAGGAGAGTTTTGCGCATACCATGGACTGCGAAAAAGACAAATACTTAGGTGTTAGAACAAATTAAACCAGAACTATCACTAGAAGCTAAAATGATGAAACTGAGGTTATCATACTTTGGACACATCATGGGAAGACCTGATTCACTAGAAAAGACAATAATGCTGGGAAAAACAGAAGGGAGTAGAAAAAGAGGAAGGCCAAACAAGAGATGGATTGATTCCATAATGGAAGCCAGACCTGAACTTACAAGATCTGAACAGGGTGGTTCATGACAGATGCTCTTGGAGGTCACTGATTCATAGGGTCGCCATAAGTCATAATCGACTTGAAGGCTCATAGCAACAACAAAGGCTGTGGGATACCTAAGCACTAGCTGCCTCCATCCTATACGCAGTGCTGACATCCTAACCTTCTCTCCCCACCCCCATAAAAATGGGACATCTGCTCACTGGCAGCCTCACCTGGCCTATGATCCTTGGACCTTCAGGATGAAAAGCATGTGCTCTACTACTAACCTATGGGTCATCCTCATGAGTCTTTATTGACTCTGGTCCCTGAGAGCCTTTTCTAAACAGAAGAATGAAAGTGAGGCTTTTCAGCATGAGCTGCTCACTGAGCTATGGCCTGTTCCTAGCCATGGAATTATGAGTGAACATAGAAAAACTATTACATATGCTCATCTAGAATCTAGTGTTGTTTGTTCACTTAGGTTGCAATCCAATACACATTTACCTGGGAGTACCATTGAAGCCAATGGAGCTTATTTCTGAGTAGACATGTATGTTGGATTGCAGCCTCATTGTGTGTGTTTGCTGCTACAGACAAACTATAGGCACTAAGACCAAAATCCTAAATATGTCTACTCAGAAGTAAGTCCCACTTAATTCCAGGGGGCTTGCTCTCAAGTAGGTGGGGTTATGATTGTAGTCTTAATCCACTTCCTACTGTGAATGTGAAAAACTAATTGAATGCATCATTCAATATTGTTCTTTCTGCATAGAAAGTGACCTCTTTTGTTACCAGTTGACTTTATCTGTGCTCCTCAGTTAAATTCTGAGGATTTCAAGTTGTCAAAAACAACTTGTTGTTTCCAAGTTCGATTCAAGGTGCTGGTTTTAACCTATAAAACCTTACAAGGCTTGGGACCACAATACCTGATGGAATGCCTCTCCTGATATGAACCCACCCGTACACTATACTCAACATCAAAGGCCCTCCTCCAGGTGCCTACTCCGAGGGAAGCTGGGATGATGGCAAAAAGGGAGAGGGCCTTCTCAGTGGTGGCCCCCAAATTATGGAATGATCTCTCTGACAAAGTGTGCCTGGCGCCAACACTGTTATCTTTTCGGCGCCAGGTCAAGACTTACCTCTTCTCCCAGGCATTTTAGCATGTGTTTTAAATTGTGTTTTAAATTGTTTTTAAAAGATGTGTTTTTAAATTTGTATATTTGTTTTTAATGTTTTTAGTTATTGTAAACCGCCCAGAGAGCTTCGGCTATGGGGCTGTTGTGGAATTTCTCCTTAATGGAGTCCTTGTCCAGGAAACGACACTGGGGCAGGTTGAAGCTTACAGCTGTTTATTATACTTACAATTGTAAGGAGTCCCTGCTAGCATGTGCTATGGAAGACTGCCTTTTCCCCCAAATTGAGGGTCTTTTATAAGATTTTACAATGTAAAGTCATGTGTCCCAAGGTACCCAATAAGGGCCTTTACCTGTTTCCTGCTCCCACCTGGCTCCGTGATTCATCAGGTAATTCTCCATTAAGAGGAAATACGAACTCACATACTCATCTTTTGTCTGCCCCATCCTGTCACAACATCAGTCCCCTACCACCTTATTCACATACTAGTACCAGCGACCCCTGAGAGTGGAAAATTCCACTTCAGTCCCTCCTTTGGACGTGTCCAAGTTGTCCACATTCGTCAGTTCCATAATTGCACTTTCCGTGTCCTTTCTAGCCAATTCCATTTCTACATACATCTGTCTTATCTCAGCCCTAGTCATGTTTTGCGTTCTGGGCTTCACAAGATCTGTACACATACCACATATAATGGGGATACAGTTCATCACACAGCAAAATAACAGTCCTATACATACAATGATTATTCCCAGGACTACCATTCCCTTTAGCAGAGTCCTTAGCCAGCTCCTACATCAGGTAGCCAGCTCCAAACATCCCAGTTGGCTCCTTCGTTTTGAACCTGGTTTGCTTGTTGGGCCAGTAGATATTGTGTATGGCACCTGTGATGTGGATTTTGCCAATGGCAACGTGAGTGCAACACTCTTGCCCAACTAGTCCGTACACAACTTCCTTGGGAACTGAGTAAATAATCTCAAATCAAGTGATTTTGGAGGGCAACCTGTCTGGTTTGTTATAGTTCGATATTTACAAGGGATAAGGCAGAAGCAGTTTCATTCAGGGAACTTTTGAGCATGGCACTGAGGCATAATATTTGTAGGTGGTTTGCCCCTGCTCCATAAGAGGGAAAAGAAGCACCCTCAGCCAAGTTTCCCCAGTGGTGACTACTGTATCTTCTATTGATTGGGAATCAATAGCTCAGTAATTCTGCACTCTCCCTTTAGGAGGAGTATTCAGAATTCTGATGTCTGTGAATACCAGACCCAAGTAGCCAGAGCCCTGTGCCCCTGGGGGTAGGTGCTTTTAGGCTTTATGCCCACAGATTCACCACCATGCACTGCAGTCTCTCAGGGTTTTGGGGTTCCTCATACTGGAACATGGCCAGATTGCTTGATGTATTTCCTTTGCAGGGGCTGTTATGCACTTTCTGCGATTTCTGTGCCCAGCTTCCACACCACACCTGGTATAACCATGTCACAGAACTTTTTTTCTTCCAAAAAAGTATCCAGCTATCTGCCATTAGTTGCAGAGATTGCTGGCGCATACTGTCTCCCACTAGGGTACCATTTCCTGTGAGGTTGGGGCACAGAAGACCCTTGAAGTTTCAGAAAGGGAGATGCACTTGGGTGTGTTAAGGTCTGTCAGCAGTGAGACCTATGTATCCTGCTAGACCAATGGCATTTAGAGGCACCCCTGTGAAGGGTGCACCAGCAAGTGGTTTGGTTCAGTGCAGTAGAGGTTTCTATTAGCGGTTGTAAATGAGTGTTTTGACTCCACTCAGTGGCAGCAAGGGTTGTGCGTAAGGCTGAGGCAATTATTATTCTTACCTAGTTCTTGTAAGTTCCCATCAAGTCCATAATGTAAAAACAGTATCTGTCACTAATATCAGACCACCCAGTCACCCCTTCTGTGGGGGTTATACCTTGTTGGTCCCACAGTCACCTTTTGGGATTTATTTCGCTTGCTCTCCCTTTAGGAGCACTCTTCAGTTTTGTTGTCTACCTTCTTCCACCGGTCCATTTCTCTGTCCCTCCTCTGTCAGAGCCAGTCGATGGGGGTGCACCTGTTTCCCAGGGTAGCTCCTTGTAGCTGTCTCACTCACTGAGCAGCCAAGGGATGCGTGGATCTAAGTCTTTCGTTCAGCAACCCAAGTGGCTGTGGCGGCAGAATCTCCTGGTTGAAGCACACGAGCAGCTGCAACCCAATTTTTTTCCAATATTTTTCCAATCCAGTTTTTCAATCCGCTGCTGCATCTCTCCTTTGGACAGGTGACCCACAGAGTGGGTCACCTGTGCAAGAAAGAATACAAGACGTCCATCAGCAGAGCACCAAACACGGTGAGGGTGCTTGGAAAGAAAAGTCACTTCCTAATTAAAATATTACAAATGTATCCATTAAAGAAAAATTGAAGAAGATGTACAAATACCATTGCTCATTACACACATCGTCATACATCCATTGGCTTGACACACATTGACTGGGCTACCGGTTGCCTCACTCACTCACTCACTCACTCACTCACTCACTCACACACACACACACACACACACACACACACACACATTCATTCCTCACACAGAGCAGAGCAAAACCATTCCTTGGTATTTTAGAGAAAGCAGTAGAATATCCTTCATCATAGCATTAACAATTAATAGGAAAGTAAAGGTTGAATAGTCAGACCACTGACATTATGCCAAACCCGACACAACATATACAAATCTGATCTTTTTCAATATCTACAATATCATACATTTATTATGACAAGAGCAGTCCTTTCAAGTTTGGAATTAAGTTGCCTTTTAGCACAAAGTTCATCCTCAGAAAATTGAATGCTTCTGTTAAGTGAAGTCTGCAGATCAATGTTGGAAATGCAACAAGAACAAAAAACAACCCCCGTGTGACAAAGAACCACTGCAAGCTTCATCTTTTAAAGCTGTGAAACATATGATCAACAGGGAGTTGAATCAGGAGTACAGGAAATCATGGTACCAAGTGAACAGGAATATTCTTTGGCTAGTAATGCAAAACAAAGAAATGTTAGTAGCACAAATAAATTAGGTTTTGTTCCAAATCGGCAGGGAGTTCCAGTAGTGCGCATCCTGTATGCAAGGCAGTTGCCTTATATGTCTGACAAGGAACAAATGCACCGGCGTGTTAGAATTATGAGCAGCATTTTGAAAGGAAAAAAAAAAACCTTAATGAATAGCAGTGTGGTTTACATGCACAAGGTATGACAATGAGGAAAGCATTTCCCTATTTAATTCAGGGCTTACAGTTGAAAGTCCTGGTCCATTTCCATTCAGAGAGCCTCTGGGGATGGGTTTCTACTTTGGACGCAAAGTAACATTAATTCTCAATGTGAATACTAATGTAAGGTAGACAATTGCTGTGGCTGGAAGCTCTATATGTTGGTCCCCATTTCAGTCAAAAAATGGTTTGCAGGCAAAAACTTTTGGGAGGGTAATATTCATTAGTAGAAAACTACACCTTGGTGGATAAAAAAAACCCAATTAAATCAAGCTTTCAACTCAATAATATAAATTTTGAAATCCTATCAGCTCTTTTGTTTACAGGGCAAAATCCTATCTGTAATGACTTTACCCAGTCACAAGAGGGCATAACATTAGATTTAAACAACAAGGTGGCCTCAGTTTTGCCTATCTAGAAAATGAGCAAATCATACATTTTCCAGACAAATTTAAAACAATTTCTCTGGGATGGAGCACTTTCAGAAAAGGTTTTATTCCCCTTATGAAAGAAAAAACTTTCAAGAATTTCTGTTGTTCGCTTCCATATTTTTCCTTCTTAGGTACACTGTGATATGCACCTTTTCTTACCCAAGTTCATTCATGATCAGGCAAAAAAACCACATCTCTTGCCAGGTGATTTTAGGCGGCTGCAGCTCAGTGCAAGAAGTTAAAAGACGTGAGTGTAGGGGGGGGCAGATTTTTTCGTAGTATTGTGACCTGGGTCTTTATCGAGTCACTTAAGAGCAGCGTTCCCAACCCTGGTGCCAGTTTGAGTAAATAGGGCTAGGCGTTGCTCGGGGGATGGTAAACGTCCCGCCAAAATTTGATTCACATCAGCCCACGTGGGGTTGTACACATCAAAAAGTTGTCCTAATCTTTTTTTCCCCAGAAAATTCTCGGGGGGGGGGGAAGGCTGTTGCCAGAGGAGACAGCTGCCTCCAGCACCAGACAAAAGAAGGGCAGGCAGTGTAAAAATGAAGAGGGAGGGAGGGACAAAAACCCCAACAACAACAGATCTCTAGTCTCAACATACTGTCTCACACACATTTCTGGTAAAAAATACATCCTTGGTCTGGCGACTTAAAAGGGAACAGCAAAAGGAGGAGTGGGAGCGCCAGGGGCAAGAGAGAGTGAGTCAGGCAGGGCAGTGGGGTGGGAGTTCCAGGGTTCATTATTTGAGACTCCAAGGTGGGAGGCAGCAGCACCCAAGAGTCAAAGGCGTCACCAAGTGGGATGGCAGGGCGATAGGATGCCCCCTCCAGACAAAACAGGATGCAAAGGCTGCAAGCGTTGGTGCACAGATACGGAGCTCTTAGAAGCTTTCAATCCTTTATTTCTTGGCCGTTAATTTAGAGCCAGATTTTAAGGGATTTTAATTTTTTGCTTTCCCCCCTCTTCTTTTCAAAAGGACCAGTAGTTTATCTGGTGGGGGTGTGGAGTCTCTAGAAAACCCCTGAGATTACTTTAATTTGTCCAAATCAAAGGTACCAGTATCACGAAACTGCAGGTCAGAATATTTTTATTATTATTATTTTATATAAGTATATCCATTCTAGCGCTGCGCTAGCGTAACTAACTTTTGTCTGATCTTTGGACCTAACCTGGATCCATAATTCTTACACATATTACCCAAGCGTGTTCCAGAATTGGGACAGGACTGTCCTGAACCCATTTTCAGGTGGGCGGTCTGGTGGGCAAAGGAAGGAGAGGAAAGAAAGCGGTAGAAACTGGGCATCCCCAGAGTAGGAAAACAACACAGTCCCCCAGACCTTTTCCATAAGGGAATAACCCACGCCTAGGCCAGCAGCAGGAAGCCAGTTCCAGTCAGAGAATTTGCAGGGAGCCGGCTTCAGTAAGGAATCTGATTTCATCCAATTACAGGAAATTGGATTCAGTCAGGAAATCAATTTCAGTCAGATACAGGAAGCTGGTTCCAATCAGAGAATTTGCAGGAAACCAGCTTCAGTCAGGAATTCCATTTCAGACAGATACATGAAATCAAATTCAGTCAGGTACAGAAGTTTAGATCAGAGGCCGAATTAAAGCTTCGAGTGCTGCCCGGTCGTTTTTTACTTACCGCCACCAGGAAGAGGCTCGTGCTTGAGACGACTAGGGGACCAAATGGTCTCTACTAATGTAGTGCGCTGTCTGGCCGCTGAAGCGAGAGCTGCTTCCCAGCGGAGAGCCTGGAATCCTGCTCACAGTGCCATATGTTGTGGAATTTTCTCCTTAATGGAGTCCATGTCCAGGCAACGACACTGAGGCAGGTTGAAGCTTACAGCTGTTTATTATACAGTAGGGCCTCGCTCATACAGCGGGTCACATTCCGGACCCCCACTATAAAGCGAAAACCGCTGTAAAGAGGATCCCATTGACTTACATTGACCAAAATGGAGCCCGGCAGCAAAAAACCGCCGTAAAAACAGAACAAGTGCTGTAAAGCGGGGCCTTTTTACAATTCACAACCGCTGTATTAGCGGAACGCTGTAAAGTGAAGTGCTGTAAAGCGGGGCCCTACTGTACTTACAATTGTAAATTGTTCCTGCTAGCATGTGCTATGGCGAAAAACTGCCTTCTTCCCCAAATTAAGGGTCTTTTATAAGATTTTACAATGTACAGTCATGTGTCCCAAGGTACCCAATACGGGACTTTACCTGTTTTCCGCTCCCACCTGGCTCCGTGATTCATCAGGTAATTCTCCATTAAGAGGAAGTATGAACGCACATACTCATCTTTTGTCTGTCCCATCCTGTCACAACATCCGTCCCCTTCCACCTTATTTACATACTAGTACCAGCAACCCCTGAGAGTGGAAAATTCCACTTCAGGGCAGTATATAAACACAATAAATAAATAAAGTAAAATCATGTTTTACCACAAACATTTAAAACATAAATTAATTAAAATGTTATATTTCACCAGATGGACAACACAAACATTCTTTGTATAAAATATGAAATAAAATGCTGCATTACATAAAGAACATATAAATGACATTTAAAGTGCCTGTAAAATGTTTAATATGCCCACATAAATCCATACACTCCATGACACAAAGAACAAAATATCAACAGGGTGCTAAACTGTCCTTCCCTGATGCCTGAATTGTAAAATCCAGACAGTGAGGCTACAATTGTAACCAACTTACTCAGGAGTAAGCCCAATTGAATTAAATGGGACTTCTGAGTAGATATGGTTAGAATTGCTGCCAAGGATGGCTTTGTGATGGGCCATTAGCCACTTCATTAACTTTGTGCCACAAGACTCCTCGTTGTTTTTGCTGGAAAAGACTAGTAGAGCTGGCCTTCTTTCAGTTCATTAACTTTGAAAGAGAAGAAATAGAAAAGGTAATTGATTTGTACATATCTGTTGATGGCTGAGATAAGCATGTCTGTCATGTGCTACTGTATATGTAAAGAATTACATATATTTCCACATTAGCAGAAGACAAAAAAGAGGAAAGTCTGATGCAAACTAAACCAGTTGCAGTGAAATAGAATACTGGATGAAAGTGTAAATGATTGTTGAAATATATTGTGACATCATACATCCCTAGCACACATATAGACAAACATTTATGTTTGCAAGGGGAGGGGATTTAGCAATGATCAACAGAAATCAGATATGAGTGTGCTGGTTGGTTTCTTCACTGTAACAGAAGTGCATCATGAAAAATGGGTTGGGATTCACACCCAAGCTGATTGTGACATCCTTTGGATGCTTGCAGAACCTGCCCTCCTATGAGACACAAATCATCTGCTGGGGCTCCAGAGGGACTAGCCAAAATGCCTCCTTTCCTGTAATTTGTGCAGTTTTATTTTATTCTGGATTACACAGCACTCTATAAATATGGTTCAAAAATTATTTATTATTTATTTATTAGATGCATATCCTGTCCTTCCTCCCAGAAATAGCCCAGGGAAAAATTGTTGTTGTTATGTACCTTCAAGTCGATCACAACTTATGGTGACCCTATGAATCAGCAACTTCTGATAGCATTTGTCATGAATCACCCTGTTCAGATCTTGTAAGTTCAGGTCTGTGGCTTCCTTTATGGAATCAATCCATCTCTTGTTTGGTCTTCCTCTTTTTCTACTCCCTTCTGTTTTTCCCAGCATTATTGTCTTTTCTAGTGAATCAGGTCTTCTCATGATGTGTCCAAAGTATGATAATTTCAGTTTCATCATTTTAGCTTCTAGTGATAGTTCTGGTTTAATTTGTTCTAACACCCAAGTATTTGTCTTTTTCGCAGTCCATGGCACGCACAAAGCTCTCCTCCAACACCACATTTCAAATCAGTTGATTTTCTCTTATCCACTTTTTTCACTGTCCAACTTTCACTTCCATACATAGAGATGAGGAATACCATGGTCTGAATGATCCTGACTTTGGTGTTCAGTGACACATCTTTGCATTTGAGGACCTTTTCTAGTTCTCTCAGAGCTGCCCTCCCCAGTCCTAGCCTTCTTCTGATTTCTTGACTATTGTCTCCATTTTGGTTTATATTCTATTTATTCGTATCTTGCATGCTACAACTAATAAAATGCATTCTAGTAGCCATCATTGCAGAAACAGAAAACAGAAACATATATATCAGCATGAAATAAATTGCTGCATATCCATTTAACATCAAAGTATAAAACTCTGAAGGCGCATCTTAATTAAAACAAGTTACAATAGTTGAAGGGCTGAGTTAAACTCTAATTCATATCACAGAGCCAAAATATTAAGTACGTAGAAGTACATGTCATGATGCATCACCCATCAGATGTTATGGATGGTGTAGATGGATGGTTTTCCTGCTTTCTTCGACCCCCCCCCCCAAGCAGAGCTGAGGGGCCCTGCTATAAGACCTGGCTTTTTATGCCCTTTCTTTTCTATGGGAAGGTATATTCCCATGGTCTTATCAGCTTTTTGCTACTTCTAATCAGGCTCTCATCAGAAGCTCCAAAAGAGTCTTTCTTTCTCAGCTCAACTTTACCATATAAGGATTTCCTCTTCCTTCACTTCTACTGTTTATCTGACACACTGGCTGTCTGCCCAGACCTATTATCTTGTATGGTACATGAGAAAAATCATGCTTTGTCTCGTCCAATTGTTTCTCAGGGAACTTACAACTTTAGTCAGGAGATGGAGGAAAAAAGGGGGCAGTTTCAAACTACTCCTGTTTTACTGTTTGGTTCTTTTGCATACAGCAGACTTTATAGACTATTTCATTCATTGTTACGCAGAGCTTGGAAGTAACTCATTAGAAATAATGAGTTACTTGTAATTCACTACTTTTTAAATGAACAAGTGGGTAATTCCATTACATTTTGCAAGTAATAGAACGACTAGTAATTTCCCTACTTTTCAGCTGCGACTTTAACATTTTCACATTAGGTTTGGACGTTACTTGGGGGTGGGATCAAGCGGAAGTCTTCAGCTCCTGTGACTGGTGGACACAAGACATGTGCCTCACACAGGACTTGGGGGTGGGATCAAGCGGAAGTCTTCAGATCCTGTGACTGGTGGACACAAGGCATGTGCCTCACACAGGACTTCTGCGCAGCCTCTCTCATCCCTTGTGCTCTGTGTTAGGAGACACAAGGGAAGAGGTGAATAGGCAGGGGATTGTGTAGTGCCTGAGAGAGAGAAAAATGGACGGTGGAGAAAAAAGCCAGGGCAAGGATGATGGAGGAGAAGGCAGCAGCAGAATGGCGGTGAAGAGCTGTGGAGGTGAGTGACGATGATGATGTGTGTGTGTGTGTGCCACCCCAGCTGCCTCCAGGACCTCATGAAGATGTTCCATTTTCCCATCCCACCAGTGTTCCTTCCATCCTGTTCTATTCTTTATTTTCCCTGGCTTTTAAAAGTCTCCTCCCCCTCTTTCCATATCGACTGCTCCTACCCTAGGCAATTACTGTGGAATAGCAATGGGGCACCTGCATGATGTCATGAACAAAACAAGCACCCTCCACATGTTGTCTCTGATGAACTTCCTTTTTTTCCAGAGCTCAGAAAAGTAATTAAAAATATATATACAATGGAACAGCTGTATAGTTTCCCCAGGCATGATAGCCCATGTGACACAGCTATACTGGCCTGTTAGGGTTTGTGTAGACTGCTCTAGCCATTTCCTGATCTAGTAATTTCCACCTCTCTGTTCTGAAAATGGGGGCACACGATGCTAGTCAAACCCTGCCCCCTTTTTACTGTAAAACCTGGTGGGATCACCTTGAGGGCATTTTTTAAAATTCACTTCAAAGAGATTTCACAACAGATGGGTCGATCAACCCAGTCCTCTTCCAGGTGTGGCCAATGGAAATGCTTTGCTGTACGTGACTAGTGAGCTTACAGCCCAAAATGGCCAATGGTGAGAGATTATGGGAGCTGGAGTCCACCAACATCTGAAGGACCATAGGTTCCCTACCCATGCTTTATGTAAAGGAAATTGTCAATACAGTTTAAGTCGAAGTACTTGGATTTAAGCTGTCGGGAGAGCTCTCTTCACAGTGCCATGGGAGCCACTTCTCTTTGCTGTG
This sequence comes from Rhineura floridana, assembly GCF_030035675.1. Lineage (NCBI taxonomy): Eukaryota > Metazoa > Chordata > Lepidosauria > Squamata > Rhineuridae > Rhineura > Rhineura floridana. Next base: position 36,473,305 of record NC_084488.1, on the reverse strand, counting down.
ATCCCATGTTGCTGGGGAAGTGTGTGATATGTTCCTTTTACCCGAGAAGTTTTCTCACATGGTTCATGTTCGTTCTCGTGTTCTCTCTCTCTCTCTCTCTCTCTCTCTCTCACACACACACACACACACACACACTCTCTCTCTCTCTCTCACACACACACTCTCTCTCTCACACACACACTCTCACACACATATGCTCTCTCTCTCTCTCTCTCTCTCTCTCTCTCTCTCTCTCTCTCTCTCTCTCTCTCTCTCTCTCTCTCTCACACACACACACACACACACACACACACACACACACACACACACACACACACACACACACAGCATTCCATAACAGAGCATGCTCAGTATTCATTTGGACTGTTTTGGGAGTCATCTCCTTTCTGTTTTCTCTCTCACTTTTTTTGTATTCCATCTTGTCCACTAATACTCATCATGTGTGGTATGGATGGTGATACCATAGCAACAACACTTCCAGCCTGAGCTTCAGAAATAGAGAGAATGACACTCTGACCAGTTTAAGTGGCTAAAGTGTTTAAATCTGATTGGAAACTATCTGTTCAATTTGATACAAGGTGGCTGTTAAGCATGACCTAAAAGCTGCAATCCCAAGCATACTTACTTGGGAGTAATTCCCATAGGAGTCAATAAGATTTACTTCTGGGAGTATAGGATCAGTCAGTAAGAGTCTCCCTTTAGACACCATACATGTAAGCACATGGCTTTTCCCCAAGAATCTTGGGAACTGTAGTTTACCCCTCACAGAGCTACAATTCCCAGCACCCTTAACAAACTACAGTTCCCAGGATTCTTTTTTTGGGGGGGTGGAAATGTGCTTTATATAGCTGAAGGTAATCAGCCCAAAATGATAACAAATAATCAGTAGGCATTCCCAAAAGACATTCAAACAGTGGGTAAAATAAAGTGAGAATTACAGAATTACAGAGGCAAACAAGGAATGCAGTTAAGCAATAAAGCAATCCAGTTAGATTGCAAAGCTGCCAAGTTTCATTCACTTTGTGGGCATCTAGGTGCCACACTGCAGGTGCACCGCATTTGTAACTAACACATTCCACACCCTCCTCATATGGAGGTTTTATTATGGGAAACTGCAGCTGAAGACCTTGTGACAAGGTTAATTTGACAATAAGAGGTACTGATTTCTCACTTCTGTTCAGACCTATAGGAATATTTTGACTAAAAAAATTCACTTCAAGTGAATGGGCATCTGTCAAAAGAAAGAAAGCAAACTTCAGAAAATTCTATGTGCAACTATTAGTGAAAGATTAACAACACACACATTTAGAAACAAGCAGCTTGCTTCCAAGAGAGAGATTTTTTTGCTCTCCTAACAACCAGCTCTTAGAAGCCATAATTCTTAGATAAAACTCCTGGCTAGGCTTGCCTACCTTTACCTGTGATGCTCTGACTGACTTCCTTCCCTTGTAGACTGATATGCTTAGGGAAGCTTATCTGCCTTTCCTCCTTCTGCCCTTTACCCTTCCTCTTTTGTTTGACTGTCCGAGAGAGAGGAGACACCTTTGTCTCTGCTCTCTTCCTTCTGAGCCATGAGGGTGTTAGGTCCAAACCCAACACGCAAGCTGTCACTGTCTACTCAGCTCACATACACCCGGGAAGGTGCGGAGTTGAGAGCAAGAATCTATTGCCAGAGGCCAGGAAATAACACACAATATTACCTTTGCAAAGGGGTCCCAAGACCTGCGAGCGAATTGCCTTTCAGAAGTGGGAACACCGTTTATTGATACACACAGGATATATATAGTTTCCCCAATGGTTACAAAAATGGGGAGCAGACGTCATAAAGAATAGAAAACATTGCTGGACATAGTAATATCAGTATTACGGACCTGATGCTTAATGGGGTGAGATTGCCCCTGCAGGACCAGATCTGCAGCCTTGGGGTCATTCTTGACTCCAGGCTGTCCATGGAGGCTCAGGTCTCAGCGGTGAGTCGGGCAGCTTGGTATCAATTACATCTGATACGGAGGCTGCAACCCTACCTTCCTGTTCATCTGCTCCCACAGGTGATACATGCCCTGGTCTCCTCTCGCTTAGACTACTGTAATGCGCTCTACGTGGGGTTACCCCTGAAAATGGTCCGGAAGTTACAGCTGGTACAGAATGTGGCGGCCCGCTTGATCAAGCACAGCCATCGCCGTGACCATATCACGCCAGTGTTAATAGTGTTGGAATTGCGGCTTGCCTGTCAGGGCAATGCCACTGCGTATGACAGGAATGAATAGATACAGAACACGGAAGTGATGAAGATGAATCTTTTACTGATTCAATAGCTACACAGATACACAGATACACGAGCTCTCTCCTTCACATACATCAAATGCACCCCCCACACCCTGAGCTGTTTCTATGGAGTTATATAGCCTTGGCAGCTTTCCTGCCCAGCCACCTGCAGCCTTCGGTCTGCTCTCTGTCCTTGAGCCCCAGAGTGTGCTTATTTTAACCCTGTTTTAACTCTGTCCATGTCTTTTTGGAACACTTCATGTCTCAGCATTCTAACAAGCCCCCACCTTCCAAACAGACATGGCTTTTTATACATTTTACATTTTACAGATTATGCTTTTTCACCTTTCACATACCACAATTACAGTTCAGTTCTTTACAGTTTTACAGTTTCTTTTTTTTCTGTTGCTTGTTATTGTTTTATTGTTACATTGCATTCGTTATTACTCTTTTACTATACACATGCCCATTTTGTTTATTAGCTTCAGATAGCACATCAGTCAGCTTCTGGTTTGAAACATGTTAGATACAAGATTTCCTCGTTTGTTTTGCGTTCTGGCACTTCTGTAAAACCTGTATACCCATGCATTTCATCATGTTTTCGTATAATATCTATTTGGAATCTATCAGGCGGTTTCCCCAGATTAGATCTCTCTGATCTCCTTAAAACAACTTCTTGCTTGGGGCTGATTTGTGTTTCTGTCTCATCAGGTTCACATTCCTCTTCCTCTTCTTTCACTGTTTGCCCCCCTTGTTCTGAGCCACTGTGTGTGTGTGTTAGATCAACTGATACTGACTTATCCCAGTCTTCCTCCTGAGCTTTCACACTCCGGCTAAATATCACCCTTTTCTCCTGTGGTAGCCATACACGGTAAAAAACATTTTGAAACCCCAAAATAATTCCTTTCTGGGCCCTGGGTGCTAGTTTTCCCCTACGTTTTCCCTTGGGGACATGAACCCAGCATTTTGCGCCGAATTTTAAGATGTGCTGGAGAGTAGGTTTACGTCCATATAGCTTTTCGTAGGGTGTCATGTTTATAGCACTGTGGAACAGCCTGTTCTGAATATAAACCGCATATAAAATACATTCACCCCAGTATGCATTACTCAGATTGGCATCTCTAAGCATTGCCCTCGTGGCATCCTGCAATGACCTGTTTTTTCTTTCCGCCAGCCCGTTCTTATAGGGGCTAAAAGGAGCGGTGAGTGCGTGTTTAATGCCTTTCTTTTCCAGATACTGTGCCAAGGACTGACTGGTAAATTCCCCCCCTTGGTCTGATCTCAGTTGCTGTATGCTCATTCCATGCTGTACTTTCACCTTTTGTATGAACATCTTTAGTTTCCCTTCCGCTTCATTCTTGGAACGTAACAGATATACTGTACTATATCTTGAAAATTCATCTATTATCACCAAGAAATAGCGGGCTCCACCTTGTGACCCCTGAAAAGGTCCTGCCACGTCTACATGTATTGTTTGGTATGGCTTATTCGTGTGACTTTCAGCTTCCTTGTGTTTGGGAGCTGTGGTTGCTTTTGTCTGCTTACATATTTCACAATCTATATAGGCATCACATGGTTTTAATGTAACATCTTTACTCAAACCGGGCATTTTCTTAATCATTTCATGATTTGCGTGCCCTAATCTTTTATGCCAGGAGTGTATGCAGTTATCATGTGGCCTTTGGTTTGAAAACATCATTACGTTTTCTTTGTCATTAGGGTTTAGTTTCACATAATACATGGAATCCCTGAGAAACCCTCTCACGCATACTTTGTCTCCTGCTTTCACCTCACATGTTCTGTTTCTGAATGTAACTGTAAATCCCATCGCACATAATTTAGATACAGATAAAATGTTACATTGAATGTCTGGCACGTACAAAACATCAGTAATTATCGTATTTAAAGCACTTAAAGTCACAGTACCCATAGCTTGTACCTGTTTTTGTGTTCCATCAGCCAGCACCACGTGTGAAGTCGCTGGAACCATTGTCCTGAACATTGATTTGTCATTTATCAAATTGTGCGTAGCCCCAGAATCAATAAGCCAGGTTCCTTTAATTTTATAGTCTCTGTCTCTGTCTTTACCTTCAGCTTTCACTAGCTGCACTTGTGACGAATTCCTTCTCTGTTTTCTTTGCCGCAACTCACAGTCTCTTTGCAGATGAGTTAATGACCCACAACGATAGCATGCCTTTGTTCCAAACAACCTGCCAAACGACCTGCCATTAATCTCAGTCTTTTCACTTTTTCCTTCCGACTTTCTTTCCTTCTCCTGTTCAGAAGCCTCCTGACGTCTCTCCCACTGCTGTATCAACTTGCCTGTCACGTAAGGGAGCGATAAATCTTCTTCAGGGAGCGCTTCGAGTGAACTAATAAGATTGTCCCATGATGAATTTAATGTTGCCAGGATTATATATATTTTTTGTGTGTCCGGATATATTACATTTCTTTCTTGTAACTCAGCAAACAGCTTTGAAATTTTAAACAAATGTTCAGCCATTGTGACATTATCTGTGTACTTGAGCTGGTACAATCTTCTTGTTAAACTTATTTTATTGCTTGCTGCTTTACGGACATGGATCTCATTCAGAGCTTGCCAGGTTAATTTCGCTGTTTCTTTATCCTGCACGTATAGCAATTGAGAGTCACTTACTGCCAGGATAATACACGATCTCGCACGCTCATCCAGCCTTATCCACGGTGCCGGTGGGGGATCAGACGGGGGATCCTCTGTTACAACAGTCCATAAGTCTTCCTTTGTTAGAAACGCCTGCATTCTCAGTCTCCAATTCAAGTAATTAGTTTCGTTCAGACGCTCCAGCGGCATCCCTTGCGAAAGTGAAACTGCCATTTTTCACAGTTTCCTTGCGTCACTTTGGAGAAATGAAACTTCTCTTTTGACAGCTGTACCGTATCTGATTTCTTTACACTCCAGGCCTCTTTTACGATCTGCACAGGCTTCCACTGGCTCCTGTCACCGTTCGTGCTGCTGTCGACAGTCGGCTCAGCTCTGCTGCCTTTCTTTCTTCACTGCACTCTGCTTATGCTCTATTCCTTTCCTGTCTCTGGGCCCATAACCCTTTGTTGGAATTGCGGCTTGCCTGTCAGGGCAATGCCACTGCGTATGACAGGAATGAATAGATACAGAACACAGAAGTGATGAAGATGAATCTTTTACTGATTCAATAGCTACACAGATACACAGATACACGAGCTCTCTCCTCCACATACATCAAATGCACCCCCCACACCCTGAGCTGTTTCTATGGAGTTATATAGCCTTGGCAGCTTTCCTGCCCAGCCACCTGCAGCCTTCGGTCTGCTCTCTGTCCTTGAGCCCCAGAGTGTGCTTATTTTAACCCTGTTTTAACTCTGTCCATGTCTTTTTGGAACACTTCATGTCTCAGCATTCTAACAAATAGATCTTCACTGGTTACCAGTTGTCTACCGGGCCCAATTCAAGGTGTTGGTGTTGACCTTTAAAACCCTATATGGTTTCGGCCCAGTCTATCTGAAGGAGCGCCTCAAGAATCACCAATTATGCCGCCTGACAAGATCAGCCTCACAAGACCTTCTCTCGGTCCCACCGGTTAAAACAGCTAGACTGGTGCGGACCAGAGAGAGGGCATTTTCGATTGTGGCCCCCACCCTCTGGAATTCCCTTCCTTTTGATCTCCGACATGCTCCCTCCCTGATAGGTTTTCGCCAAGCCTTAAAAACCTGGCTATTCAGGCGGGCCTATGGGATTGGGGAGGATTAATTTTTATGAGGTTTTAACTGCAATTGGTTTTAAATTGATTATGATTATGTTTGCTGGTATATTATGTTGTATATTATGTACTGCTTTTATTATTGTAAGTCACCTAGAGTGTCCACTAACCTGGACAGATAGGTGACCAACAAATAAAATTTATTATTATTATTATATGGAAAAGGGGGTGCTTAGGATAACAAAGCCAGGAACATCTTGCCTTCTTTCAGACATTGGCTTGCATAGTTTATATGACCTTGAGATAAGCACTCAGAGTCAGAGGAACAAAGGATAGATAGGAGCAGGGGAGGTTTGGTTACAAGTGGGATCATTAAACTAAGAATACACTCAGGTTACATTTTCTACATTTGTAAGAGTATGCGTGTCAAGGTCTACAACCATGTAAATGAAGCACAGGCATTCTTTTGTGATACAGTTGGTAACATCATATAAGACATTGAGTATAGATATGCACAAGGAAATGGGAGGAGAGAACATTTCCAGTTCAATCAGGCTTTTATTCACTTAGCCACTGGAATGTTTGGGGTCAGGTCATCAGGAAATAAACCGATATCTACTTTATATCAAGTCAGTAATATTTCCATACCCAACAAGGGCAACTCCCAAACCTGGGTGTTGTGCCTCCAAGTTAGTTAGTTAGAACTAGGTATGCCTTTCCTATCTACTATGTATTTCTATAAACTGCTGGAGTCTGCTGATGAGGAATTGTTGAGGTACCTGAGGTCTCCCAGCAGGGAAGTGTCATCACTCCATGGCTTTCCACGTGTGCTGCAGTGTTTTTTGCAGCACAACACAGGCATGCCTTCAAGCGCCGCAGTAGAACACTTGTTCAGTACTGGTGGCAACGTAATGACTGTGAAAAGACATTCCTTGTCTGACGTGCTTTTTGAGCATCTTGTTCTTTTCAGACATAACAGAAATGTATTATAAAAGCAGCATTTCAAGTGTAAAATTTGATTTCAAGTGTAGGGGTATTATCATTTCTTGAGGGGCATGTGAGATTCTGTTATGCCATTCTGTTAATCTTATGGATAAAAAACATTATTCTACTACCCCCTGTGTGTGTGTGTTTATTTTTAATATTGTTTTAGGCTATTTAGATGTGCAGCAGCCAAGGCCAGCACCTGTAGGCGTTTTTTTTAAAAAAAGTAACTGAAAAGTAATTGTAGTGATTACTTTTGAGGAAAAGTAAAGTAATCAGTTACTTTCAGAGCAATTGTAATTGTAACAGTAATTACTACTTTTTTGGCCAAGTAATTGTAACTGTAATTTATTACTTTTTAAAAGTAATCTTCCAATCTCTGTTCTTATGGATCTTCTAAGCAAATGTAAGCATATGTAAATAATTTCAGCACATTATATGCATATTTGAAGCTATTATATGGACTTTCCCATTACATTATTATTCCCTTTCTCAGAGAGATGAGGTGACTAGATAATGGCAGCAAAAAGGCACAGCAAATAACCTGTGGGCTACAACAGCTGGTGGTGGGCCTTTGGTGGGGCTTTGGCAAATGCCCAGCAATGCTAACCCTTATAATAATAATAATACAATTTAATTTTTGTGTTGCCTATCTGGCCGAAGCCACTCTAGGCGACGTACAAACTAAAATTCAGTAAAATACAATACAATGCAGATAAAATACAATGAAGTCATTAATCACAGCAGCATGAGATCAGTTAGGGCAATCAATAGATAATAAGTATCCCAAAAAAGTTAGCCCTCCACGGAAATCCTAAAGGCCTGTCCAAAGAGCCAAGTTTTTAAGGCCCGGCGGAATGTATCCAGGGAAGGGGCATGGCGAAGATCGAATGGGAGGGAGTTCCAGAGAGTGGGGGCCACCACTGAAAATGCCCTCTCTCTAGTCCCTACCAACCTAGCTGTTTTCGTTGGTGGGACTGAGAGAAGGCCCTGTGTGGCTGTTCTAGTTGGGCGGCTTAATTTGTGGTACTGGAGGCGCTCCTTCAGGTAAACTGGGCCGAGACCGTATAGGGATTTAGAGGTTAATACCAACACCTTGAATTGGGCCCGGAAAACAACTGGAAGCCAATGTAGGTGAAATAATACTGGCATGATGTGATCACGGCGGCGGCTGTTTGTAAGCAAACGAGCCGCCACATTCTGCACCAGTTGTAGTTTCCGGACCATTTTCAGGGGTAACCCCATGTAGAGCGCATTGCAGTAGTCTAATCGAGAGGTGACCAGGGCGTGTACCACCAGTGGGAGCTGATGAATAGGGAGGTAGGGTTGCAGCCTCCATATGAGATGTAATTGATACCAAGCTGCCCGGCTCACTGCCAAAATCTGAGCCTCCATGGACAGCCTGGAATCAAGAACCACCCCGAGGCTGCGGACCTGATCTTTCAGGGGTAAACTTACCCCATTAAACTGTAGGTCAACAGCACCCAACCTCCCCCTGTCACCCACAAGTAGCACCTCGGTCTTATCAGTATTAAGCTTCAGTCTGTTCCTTCCCATCCACCCACTCACAGATTCCAGGCACTTGGACAAGGTCTCCACAGCCATCTCTGGTGAAGATTTAAAGGAGAAATAGAGCTGCGTGTCATCAGCATATTGGTGACATCGCAGCCCAAAACTCCTGATGATAGCTCCCAGCGGTTTTACATAGATGTTAAATAGCATGGGAGAGAGGATAGAGCCCTGTGGCACTCCACATGTGAGGGGCCAAGGGTCTGAAACCTCATCCCCCAATGCTACCTGTTGATGCCTGTCAGAGAGAAAGGAATGGAACCACTGCAAAACAGTGCCTCCTATTCCCAATCCTTCCAGGCGATCTAACAAGATACCGTGGTCGACGGTATCAAAAGCCGCCGAGAGATCCAGGAGGACAAGAAAGGTGGATTCTCCCCTATCTAATGCCCTCCTCATATCATCCACCAGAGCGACCAAGGCTGTTTCAGTACCATGTCCAGTCCTGAAACCCGATTGGTATGGATCCAAATAATCCGTTTCATCCAAGTGTGCTGACAACTGGCCAGCTACCACTCGCTCAATGATCTTCCCCAAAAATGGCAAATTTGAAACGGGGCAAAAGTTGTTCAAGACTTGATATCAGCCCTGGGCCAGGAGATACTACGACATCATTTGTTATCAATTTTGATATTTAGTTCTTAGAATGGCATAAGAACATATGTAGTGTCCTGCTGGATCAGGCCAGAGTCCCATCTCATCTAGCATCCTGTTCTCACTGTGGCTAACCAGATGCCCATGGGAAACCTGCAAGCAGGAGCAACAGCAATCTACACTTGTGATTCTCAACAGCTGGTCTTCAGAAGTGGAAGTAAAACACAGGCATTGATGGCATCCTCCATTAATCTGTCTCATCCTCTTTTAAAGCCATGTAAATTGGTGGCCATCACTACATAGTGTGGGAGTGAATTCCATATTGTAACTAAGCACTGTGTGAAGTACTTTGTTTTTGTCTGTCCTGCATTTTCCTGCAGATTAATTTGAATTACCTTTTGCCAATCTACAGGTCAGTGGGATGTGAACCTAGTAGGAAAGTTTGTGTGCTTGTCAGAGCCTTACTATAAACGTCCTCCTTCTTTAGGAACACTTTTCTGGTTCTAATTACTCACTAAAGAGTAGTATCCAGTGATGTTTACTAGTTCCTAGTGCTTGGTTCCTCGTTCCCACAAATGTTCAAAACAGAGAACAACCTCAATAAGGAACTGCAAACCACAATAAACGTTGGCTACCTCTCTTCCATATATCTTCATGACCGGTGTGTTGGGGGAGTGGGGATTGAGATCCACAATTCTTGCAAATCAAAACCATTGACAGAATCTCTTCCTTCTACATGGCCAGTGGGTACTATCCAAAAGTTACCAATACCAGTCAGATTACCATGTTGCATAAAATATTATTGTAAGTAGGGGGTTGACTTGACTTCCACAGTCACTTTGGGTTTTGTATCTGACGTTTGGCTCACAAGTAACCACCTACCCTCCTTCCTAGCTGTCTTTGTTCCTGAGATGACGGAAATGGTCTTGGGATGGGGTTGGAGACCCCAGGGCTTAATATCCATACTGAGACTGCCTTGTTGGGTGTATTCCAGGATTTCATGATAGCCATAACCACTGTGGGTCTGTCTCAGATTATATCTGGCCTCATCATGAAATAGATTACATTCTTGATTGGGACTGCTGTTCTGGACAGGAGGAAGGTGTTCTAGAAGTGAGGTTGCTTGAAATGGATCCCTTGTTATGGACTAGGCTACCTGGTCAGACTACAGGAGAGCCCTAATCTCTGCAAAGGAGAGCCTATCAGAATGATCTGCCCTCAAAGTCTTAAGGATTGGAATAGCTTCCTGATGTCTCTGGAGAATTTTCCTGTTGATATGGTCAATAATCCTGTCAACACCCTGGTTGGCCATTGGAGTAAGGAGACCATCTGGCCAGTGACACGGTCACATCCAAACTCCCTTTTCAGTCATGATGGTCTGGCAGATCACTTCCTTGGTGTGGGATTGGCTGAAACAGGCTGGATGGCAACTAGAGCTCAAATGCCAGAAAGCTATGCTGAATCCAACTGAATGCAAGAGAGCTCTGTTGTGGTGACAGCAGCAAAGAAATCTCTGTCACCATCACATCTGCTCAATACTGTCCAGCAGAGTGATTTGGCTGGTTTCTTTTGAAGGCCTGTTACGACCACTTTGCAAATAAAATTGCTTTTTTTCACTTTGATTTAGATACAATAGTTTTACAGAAACCATTTCAGAACTCCATTCATGGAACGTAGCCAGTCATTTTTAATGTATTGCTTTTAAATGTTTTTATATTGCTGTACTCTGCCCTGATATTTGGTGAGTGGATTGTATATAAATACTTTTATAAATATTCCTCAGCCAGATTTTTATTGATTCTCCCTTCCTCCAGCAGCCCCCTACACCCACTCCATATTGTTCAGGAGGATGCTCCATCCTCTGGAGAGGTTTTTAACAGACGGTACATGTGATTGCAGGGAGGAGGAGAGTGAAATTTCCTCTGTGAACTTTCTTCCATTAATGGATCTTAGGATCCAGTCCAAAAATTTAGAATCCAGCAATTAATCAAACCTTTCCTTGTGAATGAATGGTAACAAGTTGGCAAACATATCCCACCTTCATTAAACCCAAGCACCCTTTTTTCATTCCCCAAGAGGTCCAGGCTTATCTCTTTTTTTTTAGCTGGTCAAGATCACCTTATTAGAATAAAGACTTAAGGGGTGGAGATACTCAGATGTGGCTTGACTTTAATCATGTGCCATGACATTCCATTCACATGATTCAGGATGCCCCAGGACTTCAACACCTCTTTGTTTTCTTATTGAAGAGTAAAAAAATAAAGACAGATGATAACCATAGGAAAAATATATATTTGGAAAAGTCAGACGATGTTAGCCCATTTGCTGAATACAAGCATGTCATATGGGAAAGACAACAGGCGGTGTTCAATGCTAGTCCTACCCAGAGTAGATGCATTAAAGTTAATAGATATGATTAACTTAGCTTTGTTAACTTCAATAGGTCTACTTTAAGTAGGACTTAGTTGAATACAACCCATAGTTCTAGACCATCACATGCCCAACACCTAGGTCTTTTGATATGCAGTGCCACTCTGGTCTAAGCAGATTCAGGGTGAGGTTGTATGATACGTTTTCTCTATAACTAAGTGCACATTACATCCCCAGGTAATTCACCTTTTTTTGGAATCATGCCAGGAGGCTACTCCACAACACTCTTTTTTTAGACACTGGTAAACCCCCTCTGAATATCGCTTACCATGAAAACCCTATTCATAGGGTCGCCATAAGTCGGAATTGACTTGAAGGCAGTCCATCATCATCATAAAAAAGTGGGAGCTGGTTCCTCTCTATCTCTTCTGATTAAACTTTAACTAGCCCACATTCCACTTTTAAATGCTATTAATTTTTTAAATAATATCTGTGTCTATTTTTTAAATAGCCATAGTAACAATCAATACACTCAAAAACCAATTAAAAATGGTAACAGCGATAATACAAAGCATTATCAACAGAATAAAAAGGAGGTTAGGCCACTATCATAGCAGCAGCAGGAGGATATAGCTAACCGCCAGCGTCTCCAAAAAGCCTCCCTAAAAAGCTATATCTTGATGAGGCAGGGTAGGGAGGCATTCCGAGTTATTTGTGTGACAACAGAAATGGCCCTGCCCCTTGTACTTACCTGCTGGCTGTACAACAATCATCAGAAGAACCTCCCATATCAATCATAGTCGATGTATTGGAGAAGAATCCAGAGCCCAAGCCATTTACGAATTTAAAGGTAACAAATAAGTAACTAGAGATGGGCGAGAAATTCAATTTAGTTCGCATTTTAAGCCAAATCTATCAAATCTGCACTTTCTGAAACAATATGAGAACCTAAACATAGCTGTCCATCAACATTTGCACTTATGCGAATTTTGCAGTACAGTTTGCCAACCAAACAATGTTTACAAAAGTGCATATGTTAGGAGAAACTGTGCATAAAATATGAGTGAAAATAACATTAAACTGCATTATATAACAAGAAATTGCTTGCAAACATGTGTACATTAGTTAAAACTGCCTACAAAAATGTGTTTATTAGGATAATATTTCCATTAAATGTTTTTTTAATTGCAAATGGCTGCAGAAATATGTTTAAGACTGAGTTTAAGACTGGAAAAATGAGAAACAAAATTGACACATTGTTCCATCCATACAGAAAACCAATGAAGGTTGAATAATATTCCGGGCAGTGACATTTTGGATCAACTGAAATTTTGGGACACTTTTCAACAAAAGTAGTTCTGTCAGGAGGTTACTAAAGCACGTGTAACTATGGCCAGTTGTGTCATATATGTTGGGCTGTATTCAGGACATTCCAAAAGCAAGTAGGACAGAAGCAATGTTTACTCTGACACCACTTAGAAGTTAAACCAAAATCTATATACAACTTCCACTCCCATAAGCACTTTATGGACAGGCACTGACTGTAGCAACTACAGTTACTTCAATTATTTGTGCTTGCATCTCTTATGAGTCTTTGAGCAGCAAATATATAAATAAAGAAGGTTTTGTAGCATAGAATTGCCTCAGTAAACTGTTCTACTAATTATATGGATCTCTCTCAGAGACTTGTAAAGTTTCTCTCAGTTCAGGATATTGTATTACAACCTGTACAAAAATATAGAATATCAACACTGTGGTCTGTTTTCCAATTTTAATAGTTGATCAGCTAAATCTACCTTTTAAGAAAGAAGTTTTCACTAATGAATTATTTGGAGCATAAACACTACATTCATGTAAACATAAGTGTACACTGCTAGATATTTCTGTATGGATTTTTCAGAAGGGCTAGCTGTACTTCTCAGCATATTAACACTTTTTAAGAAAAGGGGGATGTGATCTTGTTCTTTCTCTTACCATGCTGACCCACCAGCCCCGGGGTAGCATTTCATAGATCTATAGGCTGAAGCATTGTATTTTTGATAAATTATGATGGCAAGTGGCCAGCACAAATGGAAGCCAAACTTGTTTCCAGTTCAAAAGTGGCACCCCCATCCAGCCACCACTAAAATGGCTGTCTAGGGGCCCAGCAGGATGAGCTGATGAGAAAGCCTTCTGAGTCCCTGGGGCCCTTGCCCAGTGCCCACCTAGCCAATCACTGGCTCCAGACCTGTAATAATTAAGACAGTGCAATGCCTCATAAGTTCTTTTGGTGTTACCTGTAACCAAAGAGCTTATGGCTGTAATGGTTTAGGCATTAATATCTCATGTGGGAGTATTTCCTGAGACACACCAATTGTCATCTTCTTGCTGTACATTCCTTTTTTAAAAAAACAAATCTGAAGTACACAGTTTATGGTTATGTGTTGTGTTTTCTTGTTTAAAAAGCAATAAAAATAATTGGTTAAAAAAGACAGTGTGATACAAATAAAATAACAATTTGAATAAGAAAAACAGACTACTAATAAGGCATTTTCGTATTTGTGTGCGTGCGCTTGTGTATGTATATGCAGCAGTACCTCAGTTAAGGAATCCTCCAGGAAGAAGCTTATTTTAACAACCGCTTTTTTAAAGGTGAAACTGACCAGCTTTGCTATGCTATGGATAAACTTTTAAGCCTGTGCCTTTGATTTAAAGTGAAACTGACCAGCATGTGTCCTTACTTTGCTGTCAATAATCTGACAAGCCTATACCTTTTCCTTAAGGTACAACTGATCAGCCTGTGTCTTCGCTATCAATAAACTGATAAGCCTGTGTCTTTGCTTTGCTAGGGTGAAACTGACAAGCATGTGTGTTCCTTTGATGTTAAAGAGATCTCTTGTTTTCTCCCAGGGCTAGGGAAGGAAGGATCCAATACAATTCTGAGGCGGAGGAACCAAGACCTTTTAAAGCCCCTGTTGAAGCTGCCCCAACCATCTATAAGTGGGTGTAGGAACCTATCCCTATTCTTCCTATGTCATTCCTACCTCTGGTACCAAAGTTTCTGTTAAAGAAGTAATGTGCAGGAACACATCTACTTGTTAACGGAGGCATTACTATCCATCTATATATGTTACTAGACCCGAATCCTCCTAATACTTCTTCCAGTTCACCCAGTTCAAAACCATCCTAGTTACCTAGCTGTTTTAATTGCACAATATTTTAGCATGAAGTTCATTGAGAAAATTACCAATACAGTGCCTTGGGTCAACAGGTCCAAGGAACCCCTCTGGCTTTATGAAACCTGAAACAGGAAAACAAATGAAGGGGAGGGAGGAAACCAAGCACTCAAAAAGAAGAAAAAGGTGATGGTACACCAGAAGTCCAACGAACTGAATGGATTGCTCTATTCATTTCTTTAATATTCCTTCCCTTCCTGTTTCTTGCACAGCTTTAATCAATCTGATATTTTTAAAAGGGGGGGGAATGGTTTTGACTTGGCCTCTTTCCTAAATGTTACAGATTTGTTGTTGAAAGTCTCCCAATGCGTCAGTTGGATTGAAATGGAAACAGACTGTCTTCAAGTCGATCCCGACTTATAGCAACTTTACACAGCCGAAATGAACAAAATAAAAAGAGCACTCTACTGAATCCTTCTCCTCTAAACATTCTTCTCCTTTTGCCCTGCAGCCCAAGAGAACTGAAAACATCGACACTCCAAAACGGGGTCACAGAACCGAGAGGGAAGAAGCTGCACACTTCCCCCGTCCCTCTAACACGCAGCTGAATGGAACGTTCCACCAGCGAGCACTTAACTAGCTTTCGCTTCCTCTGCTTGGTACTGGTAAATTTCGCCGGGTTGGGTCACGTGACGAAGGAGCAGCTGCTGCTCCTCCGCCGTGCGGAAAGTCATGTGACTCTCTTGCACTGTCCTCTTCCTCCTCCGCTCGCCTCAAAGTGGGGTTGTCACGGCAGTGATAATCGGAATCCGGCAGACTGCAAGAAGATGCGGGTGTTGGTGGTGATCGTTGTCGCTGTAGCCTCCGTTTGGGCGGCCGTGCTGGCCAAGGACCCGGTGAGTTCCGCGGAGGGAGGTGCCGCAGGGCGAGTTCTGTTTCCGAGGGAGCTGCTGACACTGGCACTCCCTGTCGTCTCTCGCAAGCGAGCCCTTTCTCCCGGGCACCACTTATATTCGAAAGAGAGCTGATGGTGCTGAGGCCCGTCTATACCTTTAAAGTTTGACCTTTAAACTGGCTGAGGTTACCTTCAGCTGTGAAATTTAAAAGCACATTTTCCCTCCCTCAAAGAATCATGGGAAATGTAGTTTATCCCTTAACAGAGCCGCAATTCCCAGCACTCTTAACAAACTGCAGTTCCCAAGATTCTTTGGGAGGAAAATGTGCTTTTAAGTGTATGGTGTGCGGCCTGTGTAGATTGTGGAGTAGGGTTTTCCTTGGCTCAGTCCTGCCGTTTTCAGTGCCAGGGCTGAATCCTAGAACATATGTGACATAAGAATCAGGTAAAGTATTTCTAAGCAGATGCAGAGTGTATGTACCCTTAACTTCAAGTATCTGAGTATCCTTGCACATCATGGGCTCCTAGATTGAGGGGTTAGACCAGCCTTTCCCAACCAGTGTGCCTCCAGATGTTGTTGGACCACAACTCCCATCTTTCCTGACCATTGGCAATGCTGGCTGAGGCTGATGGGAGTTGTGGTCCAACAACATCTGGAGGCACACTGGTTGGGAAAGGCTGGGTTAGACCAAACAAACTCTAGTCTTGTCCCACCCTTCTCCTTTTTGCTAGAAATGAAGCACTGGTGATGAAGCAAATGTAGCCTGGACTGTTTTATTTGCATACTTCTAGCCTCAGGCCTAGTATTAGGGGGTGGGTGAGGATCCCAAAACAATCTACCTTTTGCCAACCTGATTTTGAGCAGAGCAATGGCCCAAGGACTTAAAGGGATGGTTAATCCAATGGGTGTGTAAAGTTGTAGAGGTAGAGAAATTACCCCCTGTTGTTTCTCATCTCCTTTTGCTAGGGATGCTAAAGTGCAGGGCTGTATTTACTCTCCCCTACATCTTTCAGGCAATTGCAGGACTAGCCATTGTGTGCCCTATGGGTTGGGTTTATGTAAGATCTTGAGAAGCTTCTGTCCTGAATCATAATCAGCTGCATTTTGTGCCTACAGACTTTCCATCCACACAACTATTTGTAAGTAGCACTGAATGAATGGGGTGTTTCCCCCACCCCCTTCCTTGAGTGTATTGGTTGTATGAGTGCTTTACTAATTTGAGCCAATACTTCAGATAATAGGTTCTTAGTGGCAGCACTGAGGCTTAAAATACATGAAGTAGCAATGAAGGGAATAGTTGTGAGCCTGTGCATGCTGCTTTGCCATCCGTTTGCCACAACCATGGGGGGGGGGCTTTCTGGAGTGGCAATCACGACTTGGAAGCTGATTTGAATGGGCCTCTCAAATCTTCAAAATCAAGCAATGGCACTGAAATTGGTGGTAGTTGTTATTTACTGCATAGTTACATTTTTATACAACTCATCTACCTAGTGTCCAAAGCACTGCAGAGGTGCAGAAAACTGGGATCAGCCCATGTGCTGAAGCAGTCAACTGTCTGCTTCACTGCATGGTCATAGGACAAAGAGTTCTTCTTGCACATGTTTTGTCATCCAAAGTCAGATATTTGAATTGTCCCTTAGTCATATATTTCACTTGGGCCACGCCTGGTAGAAGCTGAAGGTCTAAAGGTCTGGATAATCAGTTAGCTTGGAGAGCTTTTCTGTGAGGCATTTTCACAGATCATTTCAAAACTGGGTGCTTGCTGTGGCAGTACATCAAATGAAACCGAAGTAAACCAAGGGTAGTGTGTGGATCCGTAAAAGAAGACACAAACATACATAGATGGGTAATACCTTTACTAGGAGCAACCAAAAAGTTACAGAAGTGCGGCATGCTTTTGAGTTCAAACTCTTCATCAGGCAAGATGTTACACAAAGTAGAAGGTGGTTAGATGAAGAAAAATAAAGTAGAAAAATACTTTAGTTTTCCATGTACAAACCATCGCCTACCTTGTGTAACATCTTACCTGATGAAGAGTTCTTCAGAACTTAAACGCTTGCCACACTTCTGTGACTTTTTGGTTGGTCCTAGTAAAGGTGTTAGCCAGTTGTGGACTCTTGAACAAAACACCTGTACTATATTGACCAGAATGCATGTAATTTTAAATGTTTCCTTTCTATATACAGGCCAAAGTGACATATTGTTACCATTTGTGAAAATACCTTTGGTTTGTCTTTTACTTGCACTGGTTGGTGAAGCTAACTCATTAAAGCATGTAATTATAATCTCTCACCTTGTGAGTTTAAACCTGTTAAAGTTTAATCTCTCTTACTTTGCTTTCTGTACAGCCCCTCCTTAGTATTACCATTGCTTCTGGTCACCGGTGTTTGCTTAGAAGACTAAATAGATTTAAGCATCTAATTTTAGCCATTCTCCCTCACAAAACATTCAAGAGCTAATTGGCTTATAGTGTTCTCCATGATAATATGTAGTAGCAAAAATATTTTATTTACTTCATCTCATACACTGTTACATTTCCCCCTATCTTGCTTGTCTCTTTGAACAGGGCCAGGCTATTTTCTCAAGTTCAACTTGTGGGAAGTTCAGATAGGCTTATGTTGCATCTTGTGACTTTACACAGCAATTTCCTTCCTGTTTTGTTTAAACAAATTGCTGAGTGCTGCAGCTCATGTATCTGTAATCCTACCTTGAAAAATATGTTCTTTCCCCACAGAACAGCAAAATGTGGCCTTAATTAATATTGACGAATGCTCAACATGCATCTTATGGCTAAGGATATTAAGATGTCATGTTACACTTGTATTACCACAGTTTGGTCAGAGGAGCCTGCCTTCTGCTTCCAATTTTTCTGTACTTTGCTTGCATTTTCAATTTTTAAAGTGTACCACATATGTTGAAGTGTGCCTCACTGCAAAATTGGTTGTGGTTGACCTTGAGAGAAATAAAGTGGGCTGTTTGTTTGTGGCCTGTGACCAATATGGGAGCATTTGTTCAGACCCAATCAGAGGGGAAATCCCATGTTTATTATATAGTCAAGATTTCTGATATTATGAAATGAACTAGTTCTTCCATGTTTAGGGAATAAAGGAAGTAAGTTTGCATCAGTTTCCCATGATTTACAACAGCCCTGGTTCCACTCACTTGGGTGACTTTGCAAGGTAAACTATTAAATGGGCTTAAGGCTGAGTGTATGTCAGAGTATGAATCGTTTGCCTAATTAGAAAAAAACATCAAAAATTGTGGATCCCTGATCCCAGGGCAAGTCTTTGAAGTTTGCCACATCTATTTTTTTTCTCTGTCGCACCATCCTGTGGTGTGAAATAATGCCTCTCATAGTGATGCCTTTAATTGCATCCTTGCTTGTGTAGCGCAGTGGGAAGGAGAGCCTGGCTGGGAGTCCAGAGTCTATGAGTTCAAATCCCCACTTGTGTCTCCTGGGTGTAAAGGGCCAGCTAAAGATCACCCCCACAGTGAGTGGCTCAGGGGTTACGTGCCCTGCCACCTGTGCAGCGCTGCATAGTCCCAAGGAGCCCAGTTGCCCCCCCAGCTGGCAGTTGCGGACAAGGAAGGGGCTGGCTTGTGCAGCTGTGGCAAGCTGAGCAGGCCCTATCCAGCTGGGGAGGACTGGCCAGAGGGAGGCAATGGTAAACCCCCTCTGAATACCGCTTACCATGAAATCCCTATTCATAGGGTCGCCATAAGTTGGGATCGACTTGAAGGCAGTCCATTTCCATTTAATCTTGTTTAGGCTGTATATCTCTTATTTTTGCAGGAGAAAGATAAAGCAATATTTAAACTATTATTACAAAACCTATCACTTGCTTTCTTCTCTTTTATATCAATTAGCAATTGCAAGATCTGTCTTTTGAATAACCAAAACTTAGCAAAAACTGTGCAAAAGATTCAAAGATTCCCAAACAGTTAAATGGAGGGGGTTAATATTTTTAATTACACTGAAGTGTTTCATTAAAAACAGCAAAGAAAAATTGAATAGCCCTTTAAAAAAAAAAGATAGCATGGAAAATAATTAGACCTGGTAATCCTATAGCAATAACTAAATATTTGTGGATTGTAATTGGTATAGAATAGAGAACTATTGCTATATTCTATTGAACAAGATTAACAAAGAAAATAGTGATTAGCTTTTCAATAGATTGTTCTTGATGCAGAGGAAATACCTCCAAATCCAAAGAGTGAATATATTCCATCATGCAAAAGGAAAAAAATGGGGAGGGAAGAAAGAGACAGGCAAGTTCATGTGCCAATTCTTGAAGTTAGACAAGCCACACATTTGTGAAGGGGAATCATGTATACAATGGGGTGACCGTTCAGCCCCTATCCCTGTGTGAAGCCATTATGCCTGCCCCCAATCATAATGTGTTTAGGCATAAACCTCAATAATGGGAACAGGTGCAGCCCCATTCTTGCATGATTCCCCTTCACACAACACATGTGTGAAGGGGGCTATAATCCCTATGCATTATCTGGTCTGAACAAGAGGGCTGCCTTGCCTTTTAAATGCAGCATCCCTTGTTCTGTGGCCTGTGGATGGGGCTAGAGTGTCCTTTGTTTGTAATCCCAGGGCTACTGGCAATTGGAGCACAGTCCTTTCTGGCAGCAGCACCCTGCAGCTGTCCCTTCTCTGACCATGGATGAGTCAAGGGGAGCCTTCCTGGGAGCCAGGGCATACAGTCCTCTGCTGGCCCATGGTTCCATTATATACTAGTCCCATAAAAAGGCATTGTGCCAATAAATGACATGAATAAATACTACTAAATGAATGTGCTGCCTTTCATATGTTGCTGCCCTGGTACCACTGAGACTATCTTTGTTTTTTTCTCTTTGAGAGTTGGCATATATATCTTAACATTTATCACAGTAGTTTGCTTCCTTGTGGCCAGTTCTGTGCCAGCACCCAACACATCCCAACATAGGTTGAGTGGAACCATCATGTACTGATGTTCCACAACCAACCAGATGAACACCACCGATGTGGATCACAGACTGAGAACTTCAACGCAGCATGGTTCTGACTCATTCAGTAGCCCTGTTCATGTGTTTGTGTAGGGTCCTCACCTGATGCAGAGCCTTGATGGAGCAAGGTTCTAAATCTTGCAGGGAGCCTATGCGGATCCATCAGCTCCATGCTGCAGATGTTTGCCCTCTGATATGCATAGGGCGGTGGGGAGGGATATGGAGATGGGATGGGAGCAATGGAGCTAGCCAGTATTGTCCCAGCTCCTAACACCTTAATAGGGCTAGTGAATTCTGCTAAATTATATGACAGTGTGTGGGGATGCAAACACATAGTATGGGAAGCATATAGGCCTTTTCTTTTTCTAGGAATCCTACTTAAGAAATTGAAGAGGCCCTTCAAGGGGACAGATGCTGTTGCTAATCTGGGAACTGCCGCTCTGCAGTTGAGTAGCTGAACAGCCCACTCCAAGCCTAAAGTAGTGACATCTCTGTGTCCGCTTACATAACCGATTGGTTGAGTAATGCTTTTGAGAGTCCTATGATTTCTTTTTCTTCTCTTAATTAGAGGCATATGTACTGCCCAGCTCTTGAGTATTTTTCTAAATGGTCTCTGCTTAAGTACCTTCTCATTATGTTTTAATAAGCAGCTTGAAAACTCTTATTTCAATACTTACAAAGAAGGCAGAGCTAACCAGATTTTGCTCTAGGCCAGGGTGGGGAATGCAGTGGCCCTCCAGATGTTATTGGCTTACAGCTTCCATCATCACTGGCCACTGGCTGTGCTGGCTAGAGCTGTTGGAAGCTAGAATCCAAATGAGGCCCTCAGGTTCCCCACCCCTGCTCTAGGTTATACTGATACAGTTACTTTTTTATTTTTTTTTCTTTTACTTTTCAGCCCGTAGAGCCTCTTGCCTATCCACTGTCGAGTGGGGGTTGGGTGATATGGGCCTCTACATAGATGTGAATTTCTAGCCGAGCCTACCTCTTTTCTATGGCATCAGACTGGAATATCTCACTTCTCAAGCAAGGCAAAAGTTCAGACCGTACTAGATCCAAGAGCCATCCAGAGGCAAACACACAACAGAAAGCAAAAACTTGTTCTGGCAAAAGTTTCACTTAATTCAAATCATGGATAAGATGGTATAACTATGATAATGCATGCCAATCATGCCTTGCCTGTGGTACTTCTGGTATCCCAAGGTTGGTGTGATATGTAAATGGAGCCATTGTCATCTGCACAGGATGCCTTTGAAGGCAACCCTAGTCAGGATACTCTTGAAGGTTAGGGTGGCGTTACCACACCTCATGGTGGAGCTGATTCCCTGTGGGCCAAATTGTTAGCATTTTGCTGAGTCAGCTTACTTTGCGTCCAGTGTTCCTTGTATCCAGAAGCTTAAGAGTCATTTCAAAGACAAGGTAGATAAGAATAAGACCATCAACAATATATGCACCCTTGAGAAACTCTCCAGTTGTAGATGGTATCCTTTGCAGGGCTTACAGGACAGGAAAGATGTAGATAGATAAATACAAAGTGAACTCCTTCAGATGTATGCCTTTGGCATCTATTTTAAATTTTTCCAGAGTTGCTTCTCATTGCAAAAAACAGAAGCTGCCTTGTTTGTTCATGTATGACTGAGTAACCAGTGCTTGCTTCGTTTTATTATTAATTTTTATTATTGTTTTATATACTGGCTATATACCAAAATGGTTTCTAAGCAATTTTGCCAAGTTGTGGGGATTATCTCCAAATACAGTTGGTAGTAATCTGTCTGGAGGATTTGTATCAGCTGCAATACTGGTCCCCTATCATTCATGTGTGTTTACCACAGGAATTCTGTGTTCGTAAACCCTGGTCATTATTGAAAAGCATAATCTAAATACACAGTACTTAATTTGTATAATATGGAAAACACATTTTTAACATTTCCTGTGTAACAATGTAAAAGCTTTCTTGATTTCAGCTACATGATTTAAAAAGACCTGTCTTGCTATTCAGGGCCAGCCCCAGGCATGCCAGAGCCCTTGGACGCCAGCTTGACCAGGGCCCTGGCATGTGTGTGTGCACGCATGCATACCCCACCTACCTGTCTCCTGCCTTTTACAGCTATGTGGGCTGCACGCACAGTACTACCATTAACCAAGATGGCGGCCACAGTTTCCCTAAGGGGCTGAAGCCTCCGCCGCCATCTTGGTTGATGGCACTCATGCATGCTACGTGCGTGCATCTCTGCCATCAACGAAGATGCCGGCAGGGGCATCAGCACCTTAGGGAAACTTCGGCCGCCATATTGGTTAATGGTAGTGCTGCGTCCACACTGTGCACAGCAATAAAAGTCAGCCGAGAAAGGTAGGTGGAGCGAGGGAATAGTGGGTGACTCAGAAGCTCCATGGATCGTGGAAGGGGACCGGAGGGGCCCTCATCCAGGGTCCCACCTAGCCACCCTTTGGAGCTGGCCCTGTTGCTGTTGAATTACCCATGGATAAACACTATGTGCGAATTCAGTGCTACTATACCACATGAAAAGAAATGCCTCTGGCAGAGCTTCAAGTAGGTGGAGTATGAGTTAACTTGGCAGGATATAATTTGTGGTGACTTACTGCAACAGTCCATATGTAATATAAACCATTATTTTAGCATTATATAAATTTGCTGCATAAGTGCCTTATGCACACACCCCTTCCTCTCCGATACATGCCAGAGGTGGAGACTGGAAGCATCCACTTCCGGCATTAAATTGACAAGCCAGAATAAAGCCATTGTTTATGATCTTTGCTTTTATGCTAGCTATAGTTTAAACTAGGGGTGGAGAACTACTGGTCCACATTATTACAAATGGGACTCTTTTCCTTAATCTAACCTGCCACAAAGAGCAGTTTTTTGTTTTGTGGGGGGGGGGAGCTGCTAGGCAAGAAAACACTGCGTCTCTCTCACATCCTGGTCCAAGTCCACAGATGGTTAAAAGGTGGAAGGAGGTAATTTCCATCTCCTCCTCCTTCTGGCATCCATCAAAAGTGAGAGGGGACTTCATAGGCCAGAGGCTCACTACAGCTTCTTCATGTAGCACATGGTTTAGTTATGTGCAAACCAGTCCACTTCTACAGGTATATTGTTAAAAGTCTTGCAGTGCAGTCCTAAGTAAGGTCCACTGAATTCCATGGGAGCTAGTCTCTGATAAGTTTGTGTATGATTGCAGCCTCCATCTTATTATTTTTTTACTCCCAAAGCTGAAAAGGCAATGAGAACACTGAATGTTTTTGCATGAAAGGAGGAAAAATATTTCTTCTCAAAAAGGTTCTGTCTTACTTTTGCAGTTTGCTGAAGAATGCAAAACACATGAGTATCCTCCCTCAGGACCGACGTAAGTAACTTAATAAAGGACAGCTGAGTAGCTGATAGCTGCTGATATACCGTATATTCCGGCGTATAAGACGACTGGGCGTATAAGACGACCCCCAACTTTTCCAGTTAAAATATAGAGTTTGGGATATACTCGCCGTATAAGACTACCCCTGCTTATGTCATGCAGGTACTTAGCAGGAAAACTGTCACTTATAAACTTATAAATATTAATATTTGGATTGTCCAGTTGTTTTGTTTTTGTGCCTAGGAATTACCACCAAAAACTGGGGAAAGATGTGAGAAATCTTTTTTTTAAAAGCAACATTAAATGCCTAGACTCTAGTTTCCAACACTATGGAGTATTTATTGATTGATTAAGAGAATTTATATCCTGCCCTTTTGCTGTTAAAAACAGAGCTCAGCACAGCTTACAAATATAGTAAAAACAATAAAAATACACAATCAGAGAAAAACAAGAAGCCAAAATGTTAGGAAAAGGAGTCTTTCACACCACATGCTCAGTTCTAAATACTGTTGCAGCAAGTTTTACAAGTTCCTCCAGTATTCCACTGGTGCAGGCACTCAGACATTCAAAGTACTGTATGTTTCTTAGGTTTTATAAAAGCAGAGCTTTGCTTAACTCAAAATTTCTTCTCCCTTTGATAACCACATCTACACAGGTTCCACCTCCATACTCAAAATGAAACTGAGCCTGGAAGTGTACAACAACCCCACACATACCTTGCTAATTCGATTATCAATGCCAGGATGTCTGTCTTATCGACTACTCTCCTGCTCCCCCCCCCCCACACACACACACCGGGCATCATGAAAGACCCAGTCCTGGGCTCAGAGAGAAAATAAATATCTGGTCCTCTTCAAAGTATTGATAAGCCTCTTGTTTTAATTGAAATAATAATTATAAATTCTTGTTCTTATCACTAATGGGAGTTAATTATCTTGCATATGCTGCTGTTGCTTCTATGGCTGTAACAGAGTGAGGTTAAAGATAAGTGAAATGCAAATAGGAAAAAAAAATACAGAAGGCAGTAACACTTTCCTAAATGTAATACCATACCAACCACAACAAGATTCCTATAAGGCAAAAAACTAAGCATCTCACAACCAGTCAGGATTCCTAACCAAAAACCAAAAATATGATAAATGAAGAAATATTTATATAAGCATAACTATCAAATATATTTTTTACACAAACTGTAAAGATATTTATAGTGCAATCCTAAATTTATTTATTCAGAAGCAAGTCCCAGCGTATTCAATGGGGCTTACTCAAACAGGGACAGAAATGCAACCTCAAGTGATAAGCAACTTCATTCACACAACCCAAAATTCCGAATCATGCCACTTTACACTGTTTTGCAACTGTTTATACTTGTTTTATGGTCATTGGATTTTAAATGGCTTTATTTCTTCTTGTGAGCTGCCTTGGTTTGCAACCCTACCTCACAGGGGTGTTGGAAAGACTCCATACACACATGCACACACTGCAGATGTATAAATACATACAGCCCATATAATAGTTTATTGTCAAACCAATTGGTCATTGCAGAAAAATCAGTATTAGTTTTTTAAAAATCAGTATTAGTTTCCTACAGAATAAAAACTGCAATACCTAAGTAAGCCCTGCCTACTTGCTTTAAAATAGGACTGGGGGGGGGCAGAAAGAGAACACAAACACAATTCTTTTTTACATTCACTCCAAAGTCCCATTGATTTTCAGCACATTCATAATCATGTCTACTCAAAAGTAATTCCTACTGAATTCAATAGGATTTACTCTGGACATATGGGATTAGCACTGTTTTTACCCCCAAAAGCAACTATTGGGAAGGTTTTCAAAACACTGCCCAGGATCTGACTCCTACACACAACAGGGGGAAAAACTGAAATGTATATACCTACCCAATTTATGAGATTTTCAGATAAACAGGAGGGGAAACCACCATTTTCTGGCCTCGCAATGAGGTTTTGCAGACACTGCCACCAAACAAACACTTCACTGATTGGCTGAAATCCTGAACGGGCGGGGTTAAAGCTACGAAGTGCTATACAGTAGTTTAAAAAAAGATTTAACCGGGGGGGGGCTCCTGACGTTTTTATATATATCTCGAGAACCGCACCACCTAGAATCTTAATTTTTTTTTAAAATGAAAGCTGAGAATCCGGGCCACCTAAGGGGCTAGCTGGGTGCTGGGTGGCATGCTTAGAATCCGGGTAAAACCCGGCTATCCGGGCAATATGGCAACCCTAATAAGACGACACCCGGCGTATAAGACGACCCCTGACTTTGGAGAAGATTTTCCAGGGTTAAAAAGTCATCTTATACGCCGGAATATACGGTAAGCACACCCCTGTTTTCTCACAAAGTTAGTTAACTTAAACTTTAAACTTTAGTGTATTGAGTCAGGACTGTGGTACTGCTGCAAACAAACTAAATGGTACCCTGCTTACATTAGCTGATTAACAGAAATATCTGAACATACTTTAAAGGGACAGATAGCTTTGTTTATCACTAGCTAAAAGTTCATCTAGGGAAATTATGTCTAGTTTGAGACACTGGTTGTCTTTGGAAATATCAGAGTGAGGCCATGTGGAAAGGTTTAGGAAATATGTAAGTTACCCTTAAAAAGATGGATTGCCTTAGGAGATAATAAAAGAAGACAAAAATATGTTCGCCCCTCCGTTTAAACAATACGGAAACCACTACTTGGTTTAAGTGTAACTAAGGTGCACTTGTGTTAAATACTGGTGATGGATGAAAACCAGATGATGTAACTATAGTAATTGAAAGAATGTAGCAGATTGCTTAGTAAAAAATTACCAAAACGTATAAAAACAACTGAAGGGAACAGCTGTAAGACAGTGGTTTAAATTTAGTGACACCTTATGAATTTCATGAAAACTCGTCTTTTTTCAGGTACAAAGGAAAGATTCCTACATACATAATAAATCTTGACTTGCCACCAAGTGAGAGATGGGCCCAGATGGCACGTGACAAAAAAGTAGAGGTATGCAAGTTGGTGGGGATCTTGAACTCTTCTTTGTTGGTTGTACATTTGGTGTGTGCGTGGTGGTAGGGGAGTCGTATTTTTAAAGAAAGGCAAACATTAATTTCTGACACAGATTTTAATCCTGTTTCCAATAAGAGCAGAAATATTTAAAATTATTTACAGGAAAAGATGCTTGAATTGTGCATTGTTCTGTCTGAATGCATAGAAAAATGGCTGTAACTAACTTCATTCAGATAAATGTGCTTAGGCTGTATGAGCTCTTAGGCTTTGAGTTAATTTTCTGTTGCATGTTTGGGTTTTTTTTTAAGGCTTCTGGGATATAGTCATAAGTTTTACCTAGTGGAATTTTAATGGAGACAAACCTCCTCTCCTACTCTCTTCTCTGACCCTATTCCACTGCTGAGTTCAGAGGAGTGGGAGTTTGCAATTGTAAAGTTCTGAAGGAGGCCTTATTGCAACAATAGCCAATCTGGTGCCCTCCAGATATTGTGACTTGCAACGCCCTTCAGCCCCAGCTATCTTGACCAATTATCAGCCATAATGGGAGTTGTAGTCCAAAACATCTGTAGGGCATCACATTGGCTATCCCTGCCTTATTAGGATGTAAGTTGGCAGAGGCTTTATTAGGATGGATATCCAAAGAGATACAACAAGATGCTCATAAAATTAGGGCTTCTTTTCCCTTGAAGCAGTCACTACTATCAGCCAAGACTTGGAAGGCCAGAGCTTTCAGAGATGGGACCCTTAAAACACATGAGGCTTCCTTGATCAACATTTCTGTACTCTTACAAAAGAAGGGTGAAAATGCATCAATAAGCATAGCTGAAAGTGCCAACTCATTACCATTTAAAAGCTACTTTTTGTATGTGCTGTCATTAGTTTTCAGGCACAGGTGAAAGGTTTATATGATTAAGTGGCTCTTGCATTCCATTATCCTAAAGTGTATTCATCTGAGCTTTTCTTAAACTTTTTCTAGATGAAGTCTATGATTAAGTCTATGAAAGATATGGTAGCTGCATTCCTCCGTAGTGAAAAACTTATAGCATCGTTGGAATCTAAATTGGTGAGTATTTTTCCAATGACCATAATTCAGCTTGCTGAACGTGTATGTATAGTTACTGCTAATAACAATAGACAGGAAAATAAACGTAGCAGTTATAAACATTACTTGCTGCTTAATATTCCTGCAGGAGTCATTACTATCCTTGTAGAAGCCTTAATGAAGACCTATTTGGTGTGCAACTACACTTAAAAAGCGAATCAAGATTTTGAGTTTGTAAATGACCAGGCAGAATGGAAAAACTGTTGTGGTTTATCATCACTCCAGACTAGCCGACAGTTGCTTGGAATGTAGGAAGCTGCCTTACACAGAGTCTGACTGTTGGTCCATCAAGCTCAGTATTGTTTGCACCAGGGGAAGCACACGTGGTGTCTTCCAGATGTTTAGGACTACAACGCCTATCGTTCCTGACCATTAGCCATGCAGACTGGGACTGATGAGAGATGCAGTCCAGCAACACCTGGAGGGCATCACATGGCTACCCCTGGTTTACACAAATTGGCAGCAGCTCTCCAACATTTTAGGCAGGGGTCTTCCCCAGACCTACCTGGAGATGCAGGGGATTGAATCAGAAATCTTCTGTATGCAAAGCATGTGCTTCACCATTGAGCTGTGGCCCTTTGCTACATGAGGAAGAACAACTAAAAGGGATTCAGACAGCTGCAGAAAGGATGCTTGTAGACTAATCTTGTGATAAGCTCTACATAGTATGACCCTGAATAACTTTGGTGGGGGAGGGGAGATCTCTGTTGATGGTCAAGTTGCAAAGAAGCCTTCCAGAAATCCAAATCATTGAAATGCTTTTCAAATCCATGTAATCCTGTCAAAAATTTACATTATGATATTATACACGTCTTCTAATATTTCACAGCGTGTTTTCTTGTTGAATGCCTCCAATATCCATTGCTATCAGTAGCGTTGCTCAGAAATAGAAGAAAGCCTATTTATTCTTTTCTCTCTTTTAAACCTGGGTTTGGATCATTTTGCTTTCAGGGAATTGGGCAAGGATAACTTATTTATGTATTTATTATTTAATTTATAAATCGCCCTTCCTCCCAGCAGGAGCTCAGGGCGGCAAACAAAAGCACTAAAAACACAACATAATAAAAATGGACATTAAAATACATTAAAACAAAACAACTTTAAAAACATTTTTTTAAAAAAAGCTTTGAGGACTTTAAAAAAAATTAAAAACCATATTATTAAAAAAAAGGTTTAAAAGCATATTAAAAAGCAATTCCAACAAAGAAGCAGACTGGGATAAGGTCTCAACTTAGAAGGCTTGTTGAAAAAGGAAGGTCTTCAATAGGCCCCGAAAAGATAACAGACATGGCGCCTGTCTAATATTTAAGGGTAGGAAGTTCCACAGGGTAGGTGCCACCACACTAAAGGTCCATTTCCTATGATGTGCGGAACAGACTTCCTGATAAGATGGTATCTGCAGGAGGCCCTCACCTGCAGAGAGCAGTGATCGACTGGGTATATAAGGGGTAAGACGATCTTTCAGGTATCCTGGTCCCGAGCTGTATAGGGCTTTGTACACCGAAACTAGAACCTTGAACTTGGCCCAGTAGCAAATGGGCAGCCAGTGCAATTCTTTCAGCAGTGGGGTGACATGTTGGCAATACCCCGCTCCAGTGAGCAGTTTCGCTGCCGCATTTTGCACCAGCTGCAGCTTCTGGACCAACCTCAAGGGCAGCCCCACATAGAGCACATTATAGTAATCCAGCCTGGAGGCTACCAGTGCATGGACAACAGTGGTCAGGCTATCCCGGTCCAGAAATGGCCGCAGCTGTTTTACCGCTGAAGCTGGTAAAAGGCACTCCTAGCCACTGAGGTCACCTGGGCCTCTAGTGACAAAGATGAATCTAGGAGCACCCCCAGACTACAGACCTGCTCTTTCAGAGGAAGTATGACCCCATTCAAAGCAGGCAACTGACCAATTATCTGAACTCAGGAACCACCAACCCATAGTGCCTCCGTTTTGCTAGGATTCAGACTCGGTTTATTGACCCTCATCTAGCCCACCACTGAGTCCAGGCAGCAGTCCGGGGCTTGCACAGCCTCTCCCGATTCAGATGTTACAGAGAAATAGAGCTAGGTATCATCAGCATACTGCTGACTCCTTGCCCCAAATCTCCTGATGACCACTCCCAAGGGCTTCATATAGATATTACACAGCATGGGAGACAAGATGGTACCCTGAGGCACCTCACAGCACAACTGCCAGGGGGCCAAAAGTCAGTCAACCAATGCTATTCTGTGAAAACGACCCTGGAGATAGGATCAGAACCACTGTAAAACAGTGCCTCCAATACCCATCTCAACAAGTCAGCCCAGAAGGATACCATGGTCAATGGTATCAAAAGCCGCTGAGAGATCAAGTAAGAGTAACAGGGTCGCACTCCCCATGTCCTTCTCTTGATAAAGGTTATCCATCAGGGCGACCAAGGCCAATTCAGTCCCATTACCAGGCCTGAACCCAGACTGGAATGGGTCAAGATAACCTGTTTCATCCAAGAATACTTGCAGTTGCTGCGCCACAACCCTCTGAATCACCTTCCCTAAAAAGGGGATATTTGTGACTGGTTGGTAATTGTTGCAGACCAATGGGTCCAGGGTGGGCTTTTTCAGGAGTGGTCAGATCACCACCTCTTTCAGGGTGGCTGGAACCATTCCCTTCTGCGATGATGCATTGACCACACCCTGGATCCACTCAGTCAAACCCCCTCAGCAAGCTTTAATAAGCCAAGAAGGGCAAGGGTTGAGAGGACACGTTGCTGGCCGCATCATGGCAAGCAGGAAAAAAAGGGGGGGGCGAAAACCAAGATGTTAGAAAAATAGGAATTTATTGTATATTCAAACCCGACGCGTTTCAGCCTATTGGTTTTTAGGCCTTCATCAGGGGAGTGCAGGCTAACAAGAAGTTCAAATGAGCAGACCGCTTACAACAATATAAATGTCACATTTATATCCAGGTGGGCAAAGCAGGGTCAGACCAGCTCCTCCCAGCTCACCCACCAGGTCTCAGTAATGCACACCAAATCATAGATGAGTATGGTCTTGTGTACCGATAATGCCCTGTGAATGATTCCTCTGCAGCTGCTTTATTAAGACATGAATGGATGGCATGACCAGCTTGTCTTATTATGAGTTTGTTGTAGACTGCTGTGGAAATAGTTGCCCCCAAGCACCCTCCCCTGCACTGTGGAGCCCTGTTTGCACCCTGGTACACCAGTGATCTAAAGGCAATAAAATAGGCTGGATGACGGCTAGAGCGCAAGTGGCGAAAGATGTGCTGTGAGGCTGAGTAGCACAAGTAAAGCATCATAACTGTGCCTACTGTGCAGCAGTGAGGGCAACAAAGAAGGCCCACTTCTCTTCCACCATCGCATCCTCAAGTAGCCCTCCCTTGGAACTTTTCCATATTGTCAGGGGTCTGTTGACATCAAGTTCAGGAAAAGGAGTTTAAACTCTTTGGAGGCCCACTGTGAATTGTTTGCAAGGCACTTTGAGGGTAAAGTTGCAGCTTGGCAGCTTTTAATACCATTGACCATGGTATCCTTCTGGGCTGACTTGGTGAGATGGGTATTGGAGGCACTGTTTTACAGGGGTTCCGATCCTATCTCCAGGGTCGTTTTCAGAGAATAGCATTGGTTGATTGTCTTTCGGCCCCCTGGCAGTTGTACTGTGTGGTGCTGTGGGGCCCCATCTTGTCCCCCATGCTGTTTAATATCTATATGAAGCCCTTGGGAGCCGTCATCAGGAGATTGCAGTAAGGTGTCAGTGCTCTGATGATACCCAGCTCTATTTCTCCATAACATCAGAATTGGAAGAGGCCGTGCAAGCCCTGGACCACTGCCTGGACTCAGTGGTGGGCTGGATGAGGGCCAATAAACTGACTCTGAATCCTAGCAAGACGGAGATGCTGTGGGTTGGTGGTTCCTGAGTTCAGATAATTGGTCAGTTGCCTGCTTTGGATGGGGTCGTACTTCCTCTGAAAGAGCAGGTCCATAGTCCAGGGGTGCTCGTGGATCCATCTTTGTCACTAGAGGCCCAGGTGGCCTCAGTGGCTAGGAGTGCCTTTTATCAGCTTCAGCTGGTAAGGCAGCTGTTTCTGGACCAGGATAGCCTGACCACTGTTGTCCATGCACTGGTCACCTCCAGGCTGGATTACTGTAATGCGCTCTATGTGGGGCTACTCTTGAGGTTGGTCAGGAAACTGCAAGTGGTGCAAAATGTGGTGGGGAGACTGCTCACTGGAGTCACTCAGCTAGTGAAAGAATTGCACTGGCTACCTATTAGCTATGTTCAAGGTTCTAGTTTTAGTGTACAAAGCCCTATAGATCTTGGGACCAGGATACATGAAAGAATGTCTTATCCCTTATATATCCAGTTGATCACTGCGCTCTGCAGGTGAGAGCCTCCTGCAGATACCATCTTATCCGGAGGTCTATTCTGCACAACATAGGAAACAAACCTTTAGCGTGGTGACGCCTACCCTTTGGAATTCCCTCCCCTTAAATATTAAACAGGTGTCATCTCGGTTATCTTTTTGGTGTCTACTGAACCCTTCCTCTTTCAACAAGCCTTTTAAGTTGCAGACTGGGATTAAGTCTCATCTGTGTTGGAATTACTTTTTAATACTTTTTAAGCCTTTTTTAAAGGTGTTTTTAAAGCTTTAAAATGTTTTTAAAGATGCTTTGTTTTAATGTTTTTAATGGTTGTTGTCTTTTAATATATATTAAAGCCTGTTTTTATGATGTTTTAAAGTGTTTTTAGTGCTTCTGTTTGGTGCCCTGGTCTCCTACCGGGATGAAGGGATATAAATCAAATAAATAAATAGTTAATGAAGGACAGAATAGAAATCTATAAAATGGATGTTGTGTAATAAGAGCTGTAGAAATGGCAGTGTGAGCTGCTGCAGCTTACTTACTCAGGGACATTGAATTAAATTTGTTAACCAACCTGCACATTCTTAATGTGTAGTCACGGTTTGTGCAGAAGTGAGGACATGATTATGCAACAGTTCTGTATTGATCTTCCTCAAGGCCCTGAATCTCTGTCGTTCTCTATGCTTCTCCAATATTCTGTGTGAACCCAGGTATTAAAATGAATGTAAAAAATGCAAATGGGAAACGTGCTGGAGTTCTCAAATGCTGGGAGCAACCATGTTCAGCTATTGTGAAATATCACAGTGCCTTGAACTTTTTGTCATTGTTATTGGAGGTCATCATAAAGAGACGTTCTTGATAAACAAGTTTCTTGCTCAATGTTTCTCTTAAATGGTCTACAAAATCTCAAATATCTACTGAGGCAACTAAAGACCCCTTCTCACACTGCATGTTTTTTTATGTGTACTCCTAAAAACTGTATAGTGCAAATTCAACAAACGTGTTATCCTGATACACACATTGGAGAACCATAATTGGCTGCATCTCCTGTTGATTAGATTCAGCAGCAAAATGGAACTTGTCTCTGTGATATGTGAAATGACCCTAATTCTCTGTAAAGTTCCTCTGCTTACACTGAGTGAAATAATCAGCATTAAGAAGAAAGTATGTGAAGACAGAAAAATTCAAAATATATAGTTACTGCATTTTCCAATTTTCACTACTTTTGGCTTTTCCTTTTAGGCTTGGTTAGGGTCCACTCTTCCCTATCCTTTCAATGAAGAAGTCAAAGGCATTGCTTCTGCAATCGAATCTCCTTTAGGTAATTTCCATTGTGTTATTACAGGCTCTGAAATTATTCTCATTCGCTCTCTCGCTCACTCGCTCTCTTCCCCCCCTCCTGTGTGTGTGTTTTATAGGCATTATTTGCTGCAATTGAATATTTCAGCCACCGCAGGAATGCTTAATGCATGTGATAGATATGAAGAACAGAGTTCTATTCAAATGTAAGACCTGACCAGGTGTTCTCCTGAGTAAAAGCCAGAGCAGTAAAGATGGGAACACGGCTTGGACCACATACGTCCTCTTTCCTTTACATGCAGAGAACACAATATTTGAAGATTATGGTGGTATTCAATGCTAGTCCTGCTTGGAGAAGGCCCATTGAAGTTAATGGACACGACTAACTTAGGTTCAGTAATTTCAGTTTAACTACTCTGTGTAGGACTTAGCTGAAAACAACCCTGTATTTCTGTCTGAACACAGAATAGGATCCTGTCATCCTATTCCTGAATTAAATATTTTCAAGCTATAGCTTATCTGCTGCCTGTATTGCATTAATTCAGGAGGGCAAGTCTGCTTCTTTCCCATATTAATTTAAAGTTGAAATGAGGGAATCCTCAAGGTGTCTCACAGAGATGCAAAAACAGCATGGACCAACAAGTTGCCCATCTTCTTTCCAGGCTTCAAAGTAACTTCTGAAATGGCAATTCTTATAGATTCCCTGTTAGTGTCTCTGCCTTGTGGCCTATATTTGAATCAAGCACGGTGACTGAGAGGTGATAGTCTAAAGATGTGAACTCTCTACTATTTCTTCCTTTTCTTCACATACTCTCTTTTATTGACTGTTTTTAATGATTACTTTGATCAAAGGTGTCTTTCCTCCTTCCTCACCCCCCATCCCCCAATTTAGGTGACATGGTTGTGTTCAATGTCTTCTATGAAATCTTCACATTGTGCACTTCAATAGTCGCAGAAGACAAAACGGGTAAGTCCTTGCTTAGCTGTTCCTTTGTATTTTTAAAATGGTGTTTTTTCTTTGATCTTAATTCCATTTTTTTTCTTTTCCAGGAAAGCTGTACCATGCCAGAAATCTTGATTTTGGACTGTTTCTTGGGTATGTACATAATAGTGAGGTCCACCCTGTTCTGGCGGGTCCCCAAACTCTCTAGAGCTGGGGACTGCAGAGAGCAGAGGGAATAATTTTTCTTTTCTTTTTTGCTCTTATGAGACTAAGCAACTAGCTGAGCTTTTGGTTAATCTGAAACATATTTAACCATGGTGATTTAAAGGCCTTTCTTTCTCAGTTTCTTTGGAGCATCTTTAGAGAGAAAATACATCCCACCTCACCATTTTCTATAAAATGAAGAAGTCCTGCAGTTGTTGTTTTCTTGCTGTTTTCAGCATAGTGACTTTGGGTTTTTTTAAAACAATTTTTATTTTGAAACAAGCATATAGTGGCTTTTTTAAAAGAGAAAGAAAAGATCATGACCTAGTGGTGTTCCATGAAGGCTATGGGTGCAATCTAATTGGGATCTTGCACTCACAAAAGGGCTTCTGATCCATAGAATCATAGAACTGTAAAGTTGGAAGGGGCCTATAAGGCCATTGAGTCTAACCCCCTGCTCAGTGTAGCAAACACCTCTACTAACAGAAGAGGAAGTGAGGTGGGTTTTGCCCATTTCTCACCCCTGCAGCTCCCTGCACCACCTTCCACCCTGTTCAGGAGAGTCCTCCATCTGGATCAAACTTTCTGAGGCTGGAGGGTAGGATAGGGTAGGGGTGCACATGGATTCAGTTCAGCACTTCATAGATTCAGCTCAAATCACTTCGGAGGATGCTTGATTCGGCTGAGGTGGGACGAACTAAAAGGGACTTGCTTTCTGAGTAAAATAACGCCCTCTGATTACAAGCTTAACCTGTCAGACACAACAAAGCTCTCCCTCAATGCCCTCTTCCCTCCCTATCCTGATATCTCCCTTAAGCTTAGAGATGTAAGTTTTGGTTTTGCAAAGTTGCTCCCTTCCCTGAAGTGTGGGGATTGGAGAATGCTGGTAAAATAATTCCTTCCAGTTTATAAATTAGACCTCTCAGTCAGTTACGACAGAGGTCTGCCTCCCATTTCCTCTCCCCACTCTGGTGTCTGTTCTCCCTTCCCCATTATCCCACCATGGCATTATGGTAAGCTTTTATTTTTCCTTTCAGCAGATGTTTGTCTGCAGCATTTTTTATACTCCTATCTGAATCACTCAGGTGCCAGGAAACACTTGTGGGGTCCCTGGTACAACTGGTGTTACCCCAGAGATCCCCCTCATAGAAATCTCACTTCTCCTCAGGATTTGTATGAATCTGATGCATGTTTCTGATGACACAGATAGATTTTTGTATACTCATTTTTTCAAGTGTAGAGGTAAACAGCTCAAATGTTAGCTGTTGGAGTGCTGAAAAGCTCTAAACTGTAGGAGAGTTGCCTTTCCCAACCTTTGGATCCCCAGATGTCACTGGGCTACAATTCCCATCACTCCTGACCATTGGCCATGCTGGCTGGGGCTAATGGGAGTTGCAGCTCAGCGACAACTGGGGACCCAAAGGTCGGGAAAGGCTGCACTAGAGTAATTGTAGCTTGCAATCAGCATTAAATATGTAGCTATTGCTTATATTTAAATAGTTCTGGTTTTCTTGTAGGTGGGATGTGCACAACAGTTCTTGGATCATAACAATGAAGCTGAAACCACTAATGGTGTCACTGGATTTTCAGAAGAACAATAAAACAGTGTTTAAGTCTGCAAATCTTGCAGGCTATGTGGGAATGGTGTCTGGGGTCAGGCCAGTGAGTATTCTTTCATTTGGCCAATACTAGCTGTATTCTGATCTACCTGTAAAGCCGAGTTTGCCATTACGAGCGTGAACAGGCCTGAAGCTGAGGCTTGCACACTCCATCTGCCCCTTTCTTTGTGAGTAAGGAGAGAAGACTGGAAGTTTCCATGTCTGGTAGCATCAGCCCTTAATTTGCCAGTGTGTGTGATGTTGCAAACTGTGGTTTGCTCAAATCATAGTTTGCCTGAAAACCAGGATCAGTTGTTCTTCTCTTGTCCTGCATATTCACAAGTTACAGAGTCTGGAGCCTGCTTCTTATGTTTTGGGTTTTTTTGGTAACTTATGTGAAAACTGGTCTGTAGTCTTTCCTGCTTGAATTCCAGAACAGCAGACATATTAGTGTATTGTAGCAAAATCAGCAGGCTTGCAGCACCTTAAATGCTCAACATGCTAAAATAAGTTTAAGCGTTGGTTGACTGGAGTTCACTTCATCATATGCATAGTACTCTATCTTCAGTTGGTGCTCCAATGCTGACCTCCCAAACTAAATGTCATGCCCTAAGCATCAAGAGTTAGATTATTCCTGCAATCAGTGTGGCTTGTGGCTATGTGTGCCCCAAATTTCTGCTTTCTCATTGAACTGGAAGCACTTTTAACCACTCTGGAGAGGCGCTTTGAATGTGCCCATTTTGGGGGAGAAGTGTACAAAACAATTCTCCCATTTTCTAGTAAGTGGGGTATCTTGGTCTACTTGTATACCAAATCTTAGGCTAGTTCCTAATGAGTTAGAGCCCTGATAACTACCCCCTATGAGTAGACCTTTCTCTCTCTCTCTCACACACACGTGCATACACAAATATGTACAGAGATAAAAAGCCTCTGTAAAACATTGTATTACATGTCCTTTGGGCCTTAATAACAATGTTCTGTCATTCAGGTTGGACTTTCTCCATGTGAGAAACTACCCAAGACAGTACACAATCAGCTTAGCTTAGTCTCTGTTTTCTAACTGTTGGGTATCAATATGATTAATTCAAGTCTAAACTCTGTTAACTGACTTAATGTTTTAGGGTGCTTTTACTCTAACCATGAATGAGCGGTTCAGTCTTGATGGAGGTTATGTTGGTGAGTATTCCTAATGCTCTATTCTTGTGTGCATTTAAAAAATAAATAAAAGGGAGCATTTTTAGTAGTATTATAGCCTTGAACCATTGGAGACACCAATTACACAAGATACGGGCACAAAGTGAAGAAAGTAGTGTGATGCATACTATAAATAAGAAGCAGGGTGATGTGGTGCAATAGTAGGCCACACCCAAATATTGACCTTGAAGTAAGTCACACTGAAAGTAATTGGGCTGACTTTCAGCTAAATTGCATTAAGACTGAGATATGAGATTCTTCGGCACTAATAAATCACTGTAGCCTTAAAGCTCTTCTAATTTGTATTTCTTATAGGACTCTTTGAGTGGATCCTTGGCCAGAGAAATGGTTGGTGGATGAGTTTCCTCACCAGAACTGTGTTGGAAAACAGTACAAGGTAACAGTCAAGTTGTCAAGTGGTATATCTACATATATGTGGTGTTGAAATTATGTACAGTCACATTTTTATAGTTTCCCTTGGCTTTAGTCTGAGGTTCTTTCTTGTTTTGAGGGTCTCTGCAGCTATCTTGGTTCCAGGAAATGGGAAATACAGAAAATCATGTGTTACTAAGGAAACTTTGTTTAATGTTCAGACATCTAGTTTACAATCTGCATACCTAGTTAAGTTGTCTCTTATTGAAGTTTCTTTTATTGCACATAGTTATGAGGATGCAAAGGACAAACTGGCTAACACAAAACTATTGGCTCCAGCTTACTTCATACTAGCAGGAAACAAATCTGGTGAGGGTTGTGTTATTACACGTTCTCGAGTTTCAGCCTTGGACATTTGGACGTAAGTATGTTTGATAATAAAGCTGTTTCAGCAGATAGCTCTGTTGTCTATAATGGATTTTGCTAAAGCTGCTAAACAAGCTACTATATGACTTCAGTCTTTTTGCACAGGTTTCTTTGTTTACATTCTTTGCTTTTATAGATTTAATCAGTTTTTCCTCTTTTTTCAGTTTAAAATACACCATTTAAAATGGCTTTCAGCTTATATTATTCAAATGAGTGCTTTTGTGGCATGAAACCTGTTTTGGGGTATTCTGCTTTAAGCACCTTTAAGGGGGGGTGACATGTTTAAAAATAAAAAATATTACGTTGCTTTATTGATGGAAAATAGATGTTATTTGCTCTTTCTTTCAAGCTTGGACCCGGAAGGAGGGGTCTGGTATGTTTTGGAGACCAATTATGATCGCTGGAAGGATCCGCTCATTCTGGATGACCGGAGAGGACCTACAATGAGGTGCTTGAATCAAACAAAGCAAGAGGTAGGTCTGTGAAATGTACAGTTTTACACAATGATGTAAGCCGATGCCCTGTTACAGGTGACTAAACCCAATAATTGAAATGACACTTTGTGTGCTCAACCGGGCTCAGGATGGCAGTTTAGATCCACTGTAACAGGCATTTGTTGAGGCCTTATAATAACTCTTTGGCTTGGCTTTCGTTTTGTGTTATGAGACACAGCAAGCCTTAGGCTAGTACACTCCCACCTTCCTCTCCTCCCTGAGCATGAGGAGATCTAGAGCAGTGGCTCTTATCAAGGTGCTCTTTGTCTTGAGCCAATATAAGACAGGTGGGTAACCTGCAGCCCCAGAATCACTTCTATGTGGCTCCCAGCACCTCCTGAAGCTACCCCATACTTCCATCCCTTTCATTTCCACCTTATTTTTCCGTGCTCTTAAAAGCCACCCCCTCCCCCACCGCTTCTCTGTAGTTTCAGAACTGAAGATTTTTCCCCCCCAGCTGCCTGAGAAAAAATTGGCAGGCTTCTGCCATCTGTGTAATACACTAGAGTAAGAAAGAATTGCTTTCTAGATGAGTAGCTGTGTCGATCTACTGCAGGGGTTGCCAGCCTTTGGGGGCCTGTGGGTACATTTGGAATTGTGAGAAAGGATGAAAGTCAGTAACAAAATGACTGTCCTTTACATGTGTGGCATAACACAAAACAGTTGCCACATCTGAAAGAGACAAGACCACGAAATGGTGCAAACTTGGCCCTCCCCCATCAGCCCTTCCCCCTTAATGGGAAAAAAGGCTGTGCTCTCTCAGGGAGATGCTTTGCACCTCTTTTCTGTTTAGAACAGAGTGTCCAATCCTGGCATCCAGTGACATGTGGACATGTTTTAAAGGAGTATGTTCTGTGTAGAAGAGGCCGAGCAGGGGGAAACTGGAACTGAGCAGGAAAAGCAAAACTGGATTTTTTTTAGGAGATACTGATACCTTTTGCGAGCACCATAGGAGGTGATGATGGGTACACTGGTGCCCATAAGTGCCACATTGATGATGACTGCTGGTCTGTTTCACAAAAATAATTCCATGTATATTCAAGAATAACTCCATGAAACCCAGTAGAATTTACTTCAGAGTAGATCTGCACAAGATTGGAAATTCTAGTATGATGTAAACTTAAGTCTGGTGAAAATTTTAAGTAGGGCAGTCTTTATTAGTTAATCCAGAATACTTTTGCCTGTGGTCCCACTTACTGCTCTATAGATCAAATAGTGTTTTGGTTTCTTTGCTGCTTAGCAGAGATTAGATATTGTGGCTGCTTGTATTATGGCTGCTGCAAGTTTGGTAATGAAATTGCTTGTGTTGACTTTCTTTTTGGTTCAAGTCCCCACTGTTGAATCTGTTTTCTTTTTTCTCCCCCAGAACCTCTCATCATCAGCTATGTACAATATTCTCTCCACAAAGCCTATTCTCAATAAGGTAACTCTTCCCTACTGTGACTTGTCTAGCATGTCCTTGCTTTCATCAAGTCCTCATGTTCAAAAGGGGAGAAAAATCCCTATTGCTCCTTTCAAGGCGGATGGTTCCAACAACAGCTGCTCTCTACCTCAAGAATTTTAAAAAATATTCTTCCTAGTACTGCTTGGATCCCTAGGCAAGGGATAAAAGCAGGCATTAAGACCGTATAAGCAATGTGCAAAAACAAAAAGCTTACTACTAATAGCTATGGCAGTAGCACTGGCAAATTTATGGTGGTAGGTCTGTTAACTTTCCTATAGAAATTGGCAGCTCCAAATCCACTTTGTGTGGAGTATTTTTACACAGACATCTATAAAGCATGGTTGTGTTGCATGTGAGCTTTATATTTTGCTTTAGCTAAGATCAAATATCTGTAGTTTTCAAGTCATAAAAAAGCACTTTTGTATTGACATACTTTCATGGCATTGATTTGAACTGACTAAGGTTGTTGTTACAACTTTCTCCCCTCCGTTTAGTTGACTGTGGCTACTACACTGATGGAGGTTTCTGAAGGCCGCATAGAGACTTATCTGAGGGAGTGTCCAGATCCTTGTAGCCCCTGGTGAGGATTGCAGTTGCCTGTGGAATGGATGCTGTCTGTGGGGTGGGGTGGGGGGAGATGCTGTACTTTATCCAAGAAGCTCCTTAGCTTGCAGTATGTTGCATGTGATGGCCTTCTAATCTTGGGAGATGTGTGATGGCTTGCCAGTTCAGACAACAGACTGACACTTATCCTGCAACACCTCTTTTCATATGTCTGCTTTCTATGAATTGAAACTAAAACAGTCAGCTTTTTGGATCCCTATTTTTTTACAATGCTGCTTCGGTTAGTCAGTGTTTAGAAAATGTCTTGCAGCACAGTCCTAGGCATGTTTAGTCTCTCATTGTTCAGTCAGGCTCAGGTATGGGATTGTAGCCCTGGAAATGAGGACAGCTTGGAAATGGCATTGTACACATTCTTTCAGGTGCAGCATTGTTGTCAGTCTTTTGAAATAAAGTCCAGTTTGGCTTTGTGATTCAGCTGCTCCTCTGACTACCAGCTACCTCAGCACTACAGTGTGTTTTTTCCAGGCTGAATGAATGCTACGTGGCTTTTGGCTCCCCCGTTCATCCCTTTAAAATAGGGAGACAGCGCTGTGGGATGGTCAGTCCAGCCTGGGAAAACAGCAGCATAGCACTTCTCTCAGGTTGGAAGGAGTTCCACAGAGCTATCCTGGCTCCTTCCTGCGGTGTTTAGTTTTGTTTTTTAAGAGCTGAGTGGGAGAGCAGTGAGCGTCTTGCACCACTCTTTCCTTAAGTGACAAACATATGGCCAGGCTGTTATATCCTGCCCTTTTAAAGAGAGAAAGGTGGTATTATCAGCAGAGGGAGGTAAATGGAGGGTATGGCTGTTCACCAGGCCTAGTAGCAGTTGCACTCCTTCCAATACAGACACATTTTAAGTCACTTTTTTTAGAGCATAGTTGGCTAAATCCGACGCACTGGTAGTATAAACAGTGGTCTGGGGCATTCCTGGCTATGGGAAAATTGGGCCAACATTGCCTGCCTGCTGCCTCCTCTTCCATGTACAACTGCCTGCTCCCCAGTTTTGTAGATTAGAGGGGGGGAAACGTAACCGAGGCACATGGAGTGTCTCCATCTGTACTACCACATGCATTATATTGTCACTATCTCATAGTTTGATGTTTCTTTTGTGGTCCACTTACTAAAAGGTTTAGACACTATTGCTTCAGAATAAAAGTTGCTCTACTTTTGTAGTAAGTTAACTGAGGCTTTGAATGTTTCAGTACTGCTAATCAGTATTAAGAAGGTACTTTTAACATATTATCGATCACTTTACAATAAAAACTATGCGGGAAAATGGTCTGCCTTGTTTTGTCTAACTTTCAGGAGAAAGTGAAGTAACAAATGTTACTGCGATTCATGAGCTTAAAGGATTACATCTTGTGCACAGCCACTCGCCTTTCCCTTAGGGCTTCATTGTATCTGCATATTAGTTAACTCTACAACCTATCTACATATATAAACTGAGAATGTATGTGTATTTACTCAAAAGTTGTCAAGTGGTTCAATTTGCATATGAAGTCTCATTTCAAACAAAAGCACAAATTATCCATGGTAATTAACACTAGGACTGGTGCACACCCCTTAATTTTACAAGTAGCAAAGGGTGATTCTAAATTATTGGTTAGCATTCTCTGATTAGGATGAGAGAAGCAGGTAGAGAAGGTAACAGGGCAAGAAGGAACAGGATGGCACCAACCTCCGAATATTATGTCTACATGTTTACACAGATCTTCCCCCAGCAGCTCTCCTTCTGATGGTTGGAAAGAGTTTCCAGCCTAAAAAGACCTGAGTTAATAAGGAATGTTTTGGCTATTTTTATGCAGTAGGTGACTTATTATTTGTTGCTGATTTTTTAAAAAAGTATAAGAATGGTCATTAATAAACTCAGGACTCCAATGTTTACGTTTGATGGGAGCATCAGGGGAAGAGGTGTTACAGGTTGACACAATAGCCAAAGTACTGTAATACAATTAGTCTCTCCAAAAGTTTGCAAGAGATCCAAGTGGCTGCAGATGTGTTAATGAAAGTGGTAAAGGGAAACCAAACAGCTTCAAATGCAGCTGGTTCAGCTTGGCCTTCAGCCAGCCTAATGCTATGAACTAGTTCTTCTAAAATGGGAATGCACCGAATGTGTTCATACCAGTTGAAAAGTCCACAGTAGTCTTCTAACCTCCAGCCACAATGATCCTTGCAGCAAGGAGAAAAATTAAGTCTCTGTGACCCAATCTGGGCCCTGAGAGAAAATTAAGGCCAGTGCAGGTGACTTCAGCACAGATTAGTGATCCTAGAAATGTGACCAAAGACAAGTCCCAAAAGTGAGCCACATAAGAGCAAAGCCACCACATGTAAATGAAAATACTGTTAAAGTATCTATGTAATCTAAAAGATCCCAGCTGAATGCCTCCCAGCTATCTTTTTTTTTAATAAGCATGTTCAAACATGAAAAACACAAACTATGGAGATGATGCAAGAATGCAATAATCAGGGATGCTAGAAATAAGGAACATAGGATTTATGTAGTATCTGATCATAGAATCAACTATTCCCACTTGAAAAAATCAACACCTTTTAGCCATGATGAAATCAACATTTTTGCTACAAAAAAGTATGGTAGTGGCCAAGATATAGAACTTCCCTCTTTTTCTGACCAACTTTTCTACACTTATGCCTAATTTGAAAAACAACTATGGTTGCAAATATTCCTGTTGTAAACCTGGCTCTGTGCCATACCCATCATGTAAAAAACTAAGCTGATATTCTTGAGACTTCTGAAGGCCTCTCTTCTGGCAAGAAAATTGGAGAGGCTTAACTGGGTGTCCTACTATGAAGCAAGAGTTGTTACTGAGATTCTTTCTCTGGCTTTATGTTGTTCAGCTGATCTCCCTGGCTCTAACCTTTCCTATCAGTTCAGTGAGATAACCAATACTTCCTTGATGCAAGATGTATTACCTATTGCTGGTCTTCATAACAAAAAGCCAAGGTGGATAACCTGAGTCTTTTAATACCCACAGTCTTCTGTTTCCTCCCACCTACTCCATGAAGAGGAGAGACTTGCATTTCTCTAAGCTTCTCATATTACCAGAGCAAGCTTAACTTGTTCCACTTGCTAAGGCTACTATACCACTGTATTGCAGCTACACAGCTATGAGAGGATGTATAAAGTTAATACTCATTCTGTGACCTAGTTTTTGCAAATTAGCATCATTTCATTAAAGTAACTTGTTAAATCCTGCAAGTTTAAACAAGACAATTCATAAAACCAGCTTTCAGCAGGAAATATTTCAGCAGTCAAAACAGACTGGATTATAATCCTACCTATATGCTCCTATGCATATTCATTCGGAGAATAGTCCCATGTTACTTAATAGGGGCTCACTTGTGAGTAAGCATACACAGGCTTGCAGCTTCACTCATTAATGTTAGGGTTTAGAAAAAAATCTGGTGAATTATGTGTCGAGTAGCAAATAGTTCTGTGATACAAATGAATTTTATTGGCTTATTATTAGTTCTGTAGAACATGGTTTGGCAACAAAAACCAGATTGGGGAGATTTTCTGGATCTTGTACAGAATTAGGCATTCTTGAGTCCATTGACTTCAACAGATACAGCTATTGTGCAAAAGATATCCTGGAATAACATTTTTTCCTTTAACCACAGAAGCCTTGAAACTAGTTTGATGAAGGACCTTGTGATTTGTAATTCACATGTCTA
Source organism: Rhineura floridana (assembly GCF_030035675.1). Classification (NCBI taxonomy): domain Eukaryota; kingdom Metazoa; phylum Chordata; class Lepidosauria; order Squamata; family Rhineuridae; genus Rhineura; species Rhineura floridana. The sequence continues at coordinate 36,428,665 of NC_084488.1, read as the reverse complement.
CCCTCACCAAACTACAATACCCAGAATACCTGTGGCCCTCCCAGCTGTTGTTGGATTCCAATTCCCATAGCCCTGACCATTGGCTGGGGCTGATGGGAGTTAGATTCCAGCAACAGAGGGCTACTAAGTCTCCATCTATGCTCTAGCTCCCTGCATGAAGGACAACTAGGCTACATACAAGTCATGATTTCAATAGCAGAAGCTGAGAAAAGGGGAACATTCTATGATTGCTGTTTGGGTGTGGGATGGACATGCTGTGCAATTCACAGAAAATAGCAGGAGAAGCTTATCCCAGAATAGAGAGGCCTTCGTGAAGAATGTTTTGCTTGTTGATTAATACCTGATCACATTCATACCATATATTTATTCCACTTTAAACAGTCATGGCTTCCCCCAAAGAATCCTGGGACATGTAGTTTGTGAAGGGCGCTCAGAGTTGTTAGCAGACCTCTATTCCCCTCAGAGCTACAGCTCTGAGTTCCCAGGGAAGAGGAACACTGTTAAACCACTCTGAGAATGAGAGCTCTGTGAGGGGAATAGGAATCTCCTAACTCTAAGCACCCTTCACAAACTAGTGGAATAAATATATGGTTTGAATATGGCCCTTGTCATTTAAGCTGTTAAAGGCATCACCCACTCTGGCTACAAAGTTATTAGGAGAGTGCTAATCCTATTAACAGCACTACTGTTTAAATGCTATCTTTAGAGGGCGTTTCAACAAATTAAACCAACAGCAGATACATAAAAAGAGAGGTGGGAATGATCCCAACCCTCAGAAAACAAAACGGCCAAAGCGGTGCTCATAGGGTTGCCATATTCCAGTTCCACAAATCTGGGCAGGTTAATTTGCATATTATGTAAAGTATTTGCATACTATGCAAATATTTGCATATTATGCAAATATTTGCATATTAATATTTGGATTGTCCAGTTGTTTTGTTTTTGTGCCTAGGAATTACCACCAAAAGCTGGGGAAAGATGTGAGAAATCTTTTTTTTAAAAGCAACAATTTCAGCCTTAAATGCCTAGACTCTAGTTTCCAACACTATGGAGTATTTATTGATTGATTAAGAGTATTTATATCCTGCCCTTTTGCTGTTAAAAACAGAGCTCAGCAAAGCTTACAAATATAATAAAAACAATAAAAATACACAATCAATATAAAAACATAATAAAAACACAAAATAGCAACAAACAAAGTAAATCAGGGCAGCAGTACGGTTAACCATATACGATATATTTCAAAGATGTGGTGGGTGGAGAAAAACAAGAAGCCAAAATGTTAGGAAAAGGAGTCTTTCACACCACATGCTCAGTTCTAAATACTGTTGCAGCAAGTTTTACAAGTTCCTCCAGTATTCCACTGGTGCAGGCACTCAGACATTCAAAGTATCTGTATGTTTCTTAGGTTTTATAAAAGCTGAGCTTTGCTTAACTCAAAATTTCTTCTCCCTTTGATCAACCACATCTACACAGGTTCCACCTCCATACTCAAAATGAAACTGAGCCTGGAAGTGTGCAACAACCCCACACATGCCTTGCTAATTAGATTACCAATGCCAGGATGTCTGTCTTATCAACTACTCTCCTGCTCCCCCCCCCACACACACACACACCGGGCATCATGAAAGACCCAGTCCTGGGCTCAGAAAGAAAATAAATATCTGGTCCTCTTCAAAGTATTGATAAGCCTCTTGTTTTAATTGAAATAATAATTATAAATTCTTGTTCTTATCACTCATGGGAGTTAATTATCTTGCATATGCTGCTGTTGCTTCTATGGCGGTAATGGAGTGAGGTTAAAGATAAGTGAAATGCAAATAAGGAAAAAAACACAGAAGGCAGTAACGCTTTCCTAAATGTAATACCATACCAACCACAACAAGATTCCTATGAGTAAGGCAAAAAACTAAGCATCTCACAACCAGTCAGGATTCCTAACCAAAAACCAAAAATAGGATAAACGAAGAAATATTTATATAAGCATGACTATCAAATATATTTATTATTTACACAAACTGTAAAGATATTTATAGTGCAATCCTAGGTTTATTTATTCAGAAGCAAGTCCCAGTGTATTCAGTGGGGCTTACTCAAACAGGGACAGAAATGCAACCTCAAGTGATAAGCAACTTCATTCACACAACCCAAAATTCCGAATCATGCCACTTTACGCTGTTTTGCAACTGTTTATACTTGTTTTTATGGTTATTGGATTTTAAATGGCTTTATTTCTTGTTGTGAGCTGCCTTGGTTTCCAACCCTACCTCACAGGGGTGTTGGAAAGACTACACACACACACACACGCACACACTGCAGATGTATAAATATATACAGTCCAGGAATACATTTTCAAGAATGCAAATTGTCAAAAACTAAAAATTGTAAGGTTGCCTATAACTACTACTGTTTAGAAGGGTAAGGGTGAAGGCACTAAATGTCTCTGTTGACACAAAACTTAACACATTAACAAAGCACAAAATGGTTTACCCTATCCTGTTTGGCTGTCAACTTGGTTAAATATCTAATCCATATGCTTACTCAAAGGCAGATTGGAACATTTGTTGTCCAACTTTAATGTAAGCTTCTTGTTTTTCATCTGTCAATGAAACTAGCTCTGGATTTTCACTAACTTAACTGTGTATGTGTGAGTGTCCAGCCACAATTATAGTAGGATTTAGTTACTGGCTCCCCTCCTCAGTTTTTATTTATTATTAAATTTCTATCCTGCCCTTCCTCCCAGAAGGAGCCCTGTGACTTCAATTAGCTGTGTTTCCAAGGCACATTTAATAAAAAAGGCATTCCTATATATCTAATCAGAAATCCTATTTAGCCTCCTGTTCAGCAGGAAAGGCTGGAAATTGCCACTAGATCTCATCTTCCTCCTCCCTCTCTTTTGATCAGGATGTTCTGTCAAGTGTTTCTTTCCAAAACAGCAAAAGACTATGGCTCTATTTGCTTTAACGTCTAAACTAAAATATGTGACCAAGCCCATATGGCCATAAGAAAACCTTTCATTGGTGGCAAGAACTTTCTACCCATATTGACTAGTTGATTACGCTCCCCCCTATCCCATTCTGTCATCATGTTCAATTTCAAATCAATCTTCTTTACAAAATGTCATTTTTCAGCTTCAAACCTTTCTGTACTTCTTTTATTGTGAGTATAGGTTTAAGACCCACTTAGATTCTTTGAAATGGTTAGGTGAGCTAGAAATATTTTATTTTCATACTATCAGATATCTTGATCCTAATAAATTATGAAAGCCCTCTCACATATCCACCAGTAAGGTCCATCAAGTTAGTGGGCAGGAGAGATGGGGTCTTTCCAGTGGTGGTGTTTTCATTATGGAATCCCCTCCACAGGGAGTGCAGCTAGCTCCTCCATGCCTGTTTTTAAATCAGTCAAAGGCATGATTTGTTACATCTGCTTTAAATTGATTACTGATGATGGCCCATGGTCTTAAATGGTAATTTAACCATTGCTCTTATGTCACTTACTGCTGGTTTTCTAATGAGCGAGTGAGTGAGTGAGTGTGTGTGTTCTCCATGTGTGTTATTATGATGTGAATTGCCTTAAGAGGACTGCTTAGGCTTGAAAGGCAGTATTAAAATATTTAAATAGATAAAAGTAAACCTTAAATTGGAGACTGGGGTTTAACTTGAAACCTGGAAGATTTGGGAACTTTTCATCTCATGCACCATGGGTCCATTCCCTGCTTAGGGCAACGGAGGGGGTAGGAAAGGAAGATGTCAGTAAGAGACTGGAGAGTTAGGCTATCTGTCTCAAGGATCCTGCCCAGAACTCAACTCAACTCAATCTATCCCATACATAGGTCAATTAGTTCCTTTTCTTGCAGAGGTTATGGTACCTTTAACCCTTTTGCCAGTTAATGGTGGAGCAGCAACAAATTTTTGAGTTAAAGGCAACTCTTAACTTACCACCTCTTAACTTACCACAGATTCACAATACAATTACCGTATATTCTGGCGTATAAGACGACTTTTTAACCCTGGAAAATCTTCTCCAAAGTCGGGGGTTGTCTTATACGCTGGGTGTCGTCTTATTAGGGTTGCCATATTGCCTGGATAGCTGGGTTTTACCCGGATTCTAAGCATGCCACCCAGCGCCCGGCTAGCCCCTTAGGTGGCCCGGATTCTCAGCTTTCATTTAAAAAAAAAATTAAGTTTCTAGGTGGTGCGGTTCCCGAGATATATATAAAAACGTCAGGAACCCCCCCCCCGGTTAAATCTTTTTTTAAACTACTGTATAGCACTTCGTAGCTTTAACCCCGCCCATTCAGGATTTCAGCCAATCAGTGAAGTGTTTGTTTGGTGGCAGTGTCTGCAAAACCTCATTGCGAGGCCAGAAAATGGTGGTTTCCCCTCCTGTTTATCTGAAAATCTCATAAATTGGGTAGGTATATACATTTCAGTTTTTCCCCCTGTTGTGTGTAGGAGTCAGATCCTGGGCAGTGTTTTGAAAACCTTCCCAATAGTTGCTTTTGGGGGTAAAAACAGTGCTAATCCCATATGTCCAGAGTAAATCCTATTGAATTCAGTAGGAATTACTTTTGAGTAGACATGATTATGAATGTGCTGAAAATCAATGGGACTTTGGAGTGAATGTAAAAAAGAATTGTGTTTGTGTTCTCTTTCTGCCCCCCCCCCAGTCCTATTTTAAAGCAAGTAGGCAGGGCTTACTTAGGTATTGCAGTTTTTATTCTGTAGGAAACTAATACTGATTTTTAAAAAACTAATACTGATTTTTCTGCAATGACCAATTGGTTTGACAATAAACTATTATATGGGCTGTATGTATTTATACATCTGCAGTGTGTGCATGTGTGTATGGAGTCTTTCCAACACCCCTGTGAGGTAGGGTTGCAAACCAAGGCAGCTCACAAGAAGAAATAAAGCCATTTAAAATCCAATGACCATAAAACAAGTATAAACAGTTGCAAAACAGTGTAAAGTGGCATGATTCGGAATTTTGGGTTGTGTGAATGAAGTTGCTTATCACTTGAGGTTGCATTTCTGTCCCTGTTTGAGTAAGCCCCATTGAATACGCTGGGACTTGCTTCTGAATAAATAAATTTAGGATTGCACTATAAATATCTTTACAGTTTGTGTAAATAATAAATATATTTGATAGTTATGCTTATATAAATATTTCTTCATTTATCATATTTTTGGTTTTTGGTTAGGAATCCTGACTGGTTGTGAGATGCTTAGTTTTTTGCCTTATAGGAATCTTGTTGTGGTTGGTATGGTATTACATTTAGGAAAGTGTTACTGCCTTCTGTATTTTTTTTTCCTATTTGCATTTCACTTATCTTTAACCTCACTCCGTTACAGCCATAGAAGCAACAGCAGCATATGCAAGATAATTAACTCCCATTAGTGATAAGAACAAGAATTTATAATTATTATTTCAATTAAAACAAGAGGCTTATCAATACTTTGAAGAGGACCAGATATTTATTTTCTCTCTGAGCCCAGGACTGGGTCTTTCATGATGCCCGGTGTGTGTGTGTGGGGGGGGAGCAGGAGAGTAGTCGATAAGACAGACATCCTGGCATTGATAATCGAATTAGCAAGGTATGTGTGGGGTTGTTGTACACTTCCAGGCTCAGTTTCATTTTGAGTATGGAGGTGGAACCTGTGTAGATGTGGTTATCAAAGGGAGAAGAAATTTTGAGTTAAGCAAAGCTCTGCTTTTATAAAACCTAAGAAACATACAGTACTTTGAATGTGTGCCTGCACCAGTGGAATACTGGAGGAACTTGTAAAACTTGCTGCAACAGTATTTAGAACTGAGCATGTGGTGTGAAAGACTCCTTTTCCTAACATTTTGGCTTCTTGTTTTTCTCTGATTGTGTATTTTTATTGTTTTTACTATATTTGTAAGCTGTGCTGAGCTCTGTTTTTAACAGCAAAAGGGCAGGATATAAATTCTCTTAATCAATCAATAAATACTCCATAGTGTTGGAAACTAGAGTCTAGGCATTTAATGTTGCTTTTAAAAAAAAGATTTCTCACATCTTTCCCCAGTTTTTGGTGGTAATTCCTAGGCACAAAAACAAAACAACCGGACAATCCAAATATTAATATTTATAAGTTTATAAGTGACAGTTTTCCTGCTAAGTACCTGCACGTCATAAGCAGGGGTAGTCTTATACGGCGAGTATATCCCAAACTCTATATTTTAACTGGAAAAGTTGGGGGTCGTCTTATACGCCCAGTCGTCTTATACGCTGGAATATACGGTAGCTCCTCATGAGATGAGACAGAGAAACTGTCCGTATGAAAATAACAAACGGCATATATTAAAAGCCACTAAACTGCTAGCACCAAAACATTTAATGAAAATTTTAAAGCAACTGAAAGTAGGCAGCTCTGCCACACACCTGAGCACACAGCACAAACTCTGTCACACATACACCTTGCAGGCACACAGCACTTTCTCACTGAACTAGCATTTCAGTGAGACAGAGACAGCTCCCTCTGTTCCACATCACAGCACTCAGTAACAAGGAGCGCAAACATTATTTGCTTTTCAGAGAACATGCAGTCACACATGCACTCTCTTACAGTTTCCTCCTATGCCCTCCTCTCCATTGCAGAACCGTGACAGGGGTGGGGGTCTTTTCCTCTTTGGCGATAATTTAATGTCATTTTTTTGTGTTGAAGGAGGAAATCAAATTGGTTACAAGTGTGATATTCTCAACAATGGGCTCACAAGCAAGACTGTGTCTTAAATACAGTCAACCCTGCTTGATAAGAAACATTTAGGACTGCTGCCACAGAACTGTGAACAAAAAGAAATTAGCTACTAGTGTTGTCCTCCGCAGCCATCATCAAGAGAATAAGAAATTCACATTGTTATATAATAGGAAAATTCTATAATTATTGTCATGTTTCCACTTGTGGAAGCAGAGCAACATTTTTATTATTATTATATGCATCTCCAGCATTTTGCTGGGCTGGATAGACGAGTTTAAAACTGAAATACTGGGTCAGAAGCTAGCAAGCCACTGAGGAAGACTCCCTGCCCTACAACAAGATGTAAAATAGTTCTTCCATGACTAGAAGATCGCTTCTGTATGCAGGATGACACTTTTGCATCCAACCCATTATTGTTGCCCCAGAGAACTACGTTCCTGTGAAAAAAGGAAATTTTACACTTTATAAAAAAACTAGCAAGAGTAAAAAGTAATTCCATACCACTTGTTTCTTTGAATCTATAATGCTTCACTCTATTCACAGAGCCTCACATACACACCTACATACAAGTCAAACTTTATTTAAAACTACATGTTAAAATTGCTAAAATCACAATAAAAATTAAGAAGACAAGACAGAAAAGAACTGTGCAGCTAGACTGAAATCTCAGTTTAAGCTGTTTAGACTTTTATAGGGAAAAGTGAGCATGCCTATTCTAAAAGGCAGTATGTGAAAAACTAATTTACATTTTTATACAAATTAGAACGCATGAAGTTTAGTAGCAATTTTCTAGATGCAATTGTAAATGAAGTGGGCCAAAAAGGAGCCCTGCAGATCGTTTTCATGCACTTTGGGCTCCAATAGTCTCTGTAAAAAGAGAAAATACTAATCACTGTTTAGAAACAATACAAATATATCTTTTTATATATAAAAAAATAGTTTGGCCAAGGATTCCCAGCACTTTGCAGACTACAGTCAGCACAGTCATATGGCCAATTCAGAGCCCCAGGTGCACTTTAATATGCACATGGAGCTCTTGCTCATCCTTCCACATTCATTTAAACACAAGCAGAAGATCCCTAAACACATGGAACCACATATACACATCTGGTACTTCCAATGAAATGAGTGGAGCATTCAAGACCCCATACTAAAATTGCTGGAACAGTGGAACAAAAAGGGATTGGTGCAAATCTTGCTAAATCTTCCCCTTACTTCGACCAACAGCCAAAATATTGCAAACATGCACATAAACAGAAACTTTCAAATCTTGATTCTCGCTTTCCCAAGTCTACTAAAATCTACAGCCCACACAAATAAAACTAGTTGAGTCATGTTAAGATAAACAAGTACGTATAAAGAAACTAAAGATTCTCACCAGGTTCCTTCAGCATTTGAGGATCTCCTGCTAATTCTTTGCCATGACTTTCTCCACCAGCTAGTATTTCTTCAGTGATACTGTTGGTCTGAGCCTCTGCCACCATTTTTTTCATTAAATCTTCCTAGAAACAGATAAAGTAATAATTATCACAACTATTTGTTGTCCACTTCCTGTGTATGTTACTTTAAAAAATAAAATTGTATGCTTAGTACATCTCTAAATATACTGATTTTCAAGCAACATACCTCTGAATAGACTGCAAGTTTAAGAGGTAAGTCTTCAACTTTTACAAAGTCATCTTCATCTGATTTCTGACTGACGTTTCCAGAACCAGTTTCCTGTTGACAGAATATTTTTAAATCTAGGTTCTCATTAAGAATGCTAATCGCTTGTAATTCTGATATCAGACGGAAAAGTTACACACATACCAAAATGAATGGGATCAAAAAGTGCTTAAATTTTTTTTAGATTAATTTCTAAGTCATAGTTTTGTTTGTTCTTTAAAAAACTATCCTTGTGCATGTAAAAGAACTGGTCTGAGGAGAAAGCTTTCCAGTCAGAGCTGAGTGGGTACTGCATTTCCCCTTAACTGAGAAAAAAAATTATCCCTCCCCCTTGCCTGCATATTCTGAACACCCAAAACAGCTGCCGAAAATAAAATGGCAGCATGAGAAAGGTTTCTGATAGGTCCAAAATCTCAAAAGGGGTATTATATTTTATTTATTTTCATTTAATAAGGCTTTAAACCACTTTTAAGGCAAAAATGCCCCCAAAGCAGTTTGCCGTCACACATCTATAAAATCCAATAAAACCATTTAAGCCAGCCTTTCCCAACCAGTGTGCCTCCAGATGCTGTTGGACCACAACTCCCATCAGCCTCAGCCAGCACTGCCAATGGCTGAGGCTGATGGGAGTTGTGGTCCAACAGCATCTGGAGGCACACTGGTTGGGAAAGGCTAATTTAAGCTATGCAGTTCTATGTTTGTAAGCAACTAAGCAACACAACTTTGGGAAACTCCCTAGACTAAACACTTTCCAAGCTCAGATCACCTTATATTGCACAAGTTAACAAAGTTTATATTTTAAAAGGAATAAAACACAGCATTTAAAGTCAACCAATACATACATATTCATTCACTAATACAGGTGACTCTGTATTGGGACTGCCAACCACGGAGCTTTCAGGTGTTCCTGATGAAGATTTGGTTTCTCCATGTAGTGTGTCTAATGCATGACTTTCATTTACTGCTAACGAGTCTGGTTCTTCTGATGTTAATACAGCGCTAATATTAAGATCTTCAGCACCTCTTACAGCTAAGAGCTGCTTATCTTCTAATACATTCAGATACTGAGGCACAACAGCAGGTAAATCTTGGATACCTAAAAAAAAATATTAACACCCAAAACAGCATTTTACTACATTGCCTGCAAAGGTAGTACAGTTGTTCAATAAACAGGCAGAACTGGGATTCCATGGCATGTATAGAATGCAGCAGCTATCTGCCCCATTATGGGTTAGCAGTAAAAAGAGGTAAAGATACTTCAAAAGACCAAATGAAGAGACACCCATTGTTTAATAACAGCAAACCAAATGTCTCAAACCGGTAAAGAGTCTTGCAGTGCAATCCTATAAATTTCTGCTCAAAAGGAAGACCCACAGATTTCAATGTGGCATACACCACATAAGTGGATACAGGACTGCAGCCTTAAAAAGGCTAAAAGAGCATGACAATCCACTATGCCGGTCAGGTGTACCCGTCATTCTATCAGCACTGAAGATCATATTAAACCATGGGTGAAGAATCTGTGGCCGTCCAGACGTTGCTGAATGACAATTCCCATAATCCCTGACCATGCTGGCTGGGGCTAATGGGAGGTAGAATCCAACGACATTGGGAGGGCACCAGGTTTCCCACCACTGCACTAGAAGCTTGTAATAAAAATTAGCAGTCCTTGGGTAATCTGCATATAAGGTACATAGCTGGTACAACATATGCATGAACACAGTAGATGGTGGGCCATTTGTGATAGACCAGTTCTTAGTGCCAGGTAACCTAGCCTCAAATGATTGAACAGTCATCTAAAATAGTCCCTCTTCCCCCCCCCATCCAATTTAGTGATTCAAATTCCCTCATAGTTTTAAAGTTTTAAAATATCTGAGCGTAACTTAGATCATGCAGAGATTGCTCAAGTTTCTCACAAAGCATGAATGCTGCATCTAACAAGCTTTGAGACTACAGACATCAGCCTTGGCCAGGTAATAACCTTTGCTTGCTGTCTGTTATACTTTAACTACATCAACATAAACCTAGTAATTATATTAGGACTTCTGAACAGCAGGAGGTATTGGGTCAACTTTTATATCCACGGCAATGTCACTTAGGTGAATTAGAACTAGCAAATGTAATAAAAAGCAATAATTTTATAATTAGTACACCTGTGCAATTAAAACTCATCCTAATATTGGCAACAGTGGAACAAATGCTACACACACCATCCAGTTATGAATATGGCCACAAAGGTTTGAAATGTTCTCTCCCACACAAACACTTTTTTAATCCATTACACACAAATCAGTTCCTTTGAAAAATCATTTTACCGTTATCATTTATAAATTCTTGCTCAGAAGTCTGACAACCATTTGGATTCTCTGATTTGGGTTGTGAAACCTGTGAGGAAATAAAATTAAAATATTGAATCTCTGGGTTTTTACCAGAGTTTATCTAAATTAATTATGAGCACATAAAGCTCCAATGTTTTCTGCAGTGATTGTGTTAAGTTAAATAAATCCAGTCAATAGGAATACCATTTTTGCACTTTAAAATCCACAATGTCCGGAAAACTCACTATTAATTTTTATTTTCCACTAGTCTCATTTAGTAAACACTGAAATTTTTATCCCACGACATCCTCATCAGATTCTACTTTATTCCTGATACATGGCTTTAAAATTAGTAAGCCACCACCTTCCTCATTTAAAGAACTACGCTTAAAACTAGTTTAGCTAATTTGGGTTTCTGAGTTCCCCATCCATGCAGATATACAAGATTTGGGCATTCTAATCCAATTAAGCAAGTTAATCAATCAAGCAATGTGGACTGTTGACATATATTTCTACAAATATGTTGTGAGTCAAGTTTTCTGAATGATGTTCAGCAGCAACAGTAAATTCACCTTTTGACAAAGTGCCCCTTGATATTCTGATTAGCAAGCTAGTTGAATGTGGGCTGGATGGAACAACTATCAGGTGGATTCACAGTTGGCTACAGAATCGTACTCAGAGTGCTTATCAATGGTTCCTCCTTGAACTCAGGGGAGGTAACAAGGGGGGCAGGGCTTAGTCCTGGGCCCAGTGCTCTTCAAAAAATTTAATAGTAACTTGGATGAGGAGTTTTTGCAAATTATCAAATTTGCAGATGATACAAAATTAGGAGGGATAGCTAATACCCTGGAAGACAGAAACAAATTTCAAAGGGATCTTGATAGGCTGGAGCATTGGGCTGAAAACAACAGAATGAAATTTAACAGTGATATGTGCAAAGTTCTACACGTAGGGAAAAAAAACCAAATGGACAGTTAAAAGATGGGGGATACTTGGCTCAGAAATACAACATGTGAGAAGGATCTTGGAATTGTTGTTGATCACAAGCTGAATATGAGCTAACAGTGTGATATGGCTGCAAAGAAGACAAATGCCATTTTAGGCTGCATTAACAGAAGTATAGTTTCCAAAGTGCGTGAAGTACTTTGTTGTTATTGTTGTTATGTGCCTTCACGTCGACTATGACTTATGGCGACCCTATGAATCAGTGATCTCCAACAGCATCTGTCGTGAACCACCCTGTTCAGATCTTGTAAGTTCTCATTAGGCCTCATCTTTTTTTTTTTTTTCAATTAATTTTTATTCCAATTTTCAAAACCAAAACAATACAAAAGAAAACAACACAAATCAATAACTAGTACAATACAAAAAGAAAGAAAATATATATATATATATATAAAGAAGAAAGAATATTGACTTCCGATTTGTCATAGTTCAGCTATAAATCTATAATATATAACAAACCTATCTCTTAATAGATTATAAAATCACCTTCCTCCAACGGTTATCTTAGTTGGTTTCAAATCTCATTAACATCATATCATTTTAATCTTCCACAAAGAGTCAAAGAGAAGTTTCCAATCCTTGAGATATATGTCAATCAATTTTTTTTCTAAATAAACATGCCAATTAATCCAACTCATCAAATCTACTAAGTCCAGTAATTTTAAATCGCTCTTCTGTCATTATCCATATTGGGTCCATCTTCCATCTTCCATCTTTACGCACCCAAAAATCTTGCTGTCATAGTCATATAATAAAAGTCTGATAGGAATTTCCTCCATCACAGATGTTTTCTTACCATCAAATCCAAACGTATCACTGAAGTGTTGTTGCAAAGCCGCATCTCTGTTCCTCTTTTCCACATGATACACTAGTACATCGCTTGAAGGTTTTTCCATTGACACAAAACAGGGATTAATTCTGTTAACTTTCTCCATTTCAAGTTCCATCAAATCCTTCCAGTCCAAGAATTTTCTTGAACCGATAATATCTTTATCTCCAATCTCTTCAATTCCTTCAAGGACAGCGCTGAATTCCAAACTATAATATTTGTCTCCAGGATCCATCACAGCCAGAAAATCCAAATCTTTTTTCATGTCCATAATTAAGCCAATCTCCATAGTTTGAACCTTGCCTTTAATTTCTCTTCCATCCTTTTTTTGTTTTCCAGATCTATCTTTATTCTCCTTTCTCATAGAATCCTGAGTTTCTTTCAGCTCCTGTCTCATTTCGTGAAATTCAATTCTCCACGCTTGTCTATTATTTCTCAGTTCTTGTTTTATTGAGTTAATCCCATTCATTATTTTCTGAAACATGTCTAGAGATAAAGTCCCTTCTTGTACATCCATGATCTTCTTAATTGTCATTCTTAAAACCAAAGGAACAAAACTCCTTCAATTTTCAATGTCCCAAACAGAGAGCAGCTTATTTCTTTAACCAGTTACAAAGGAGTTAATCTTTCCAGCAAACTAACGTCACACGCTAGACAGCCCTTATCTCTTATCTGCCCAGAAGTGTAAGAACGGCTTTAGTTCACAGCGTCGAAATAGCTAGTAGCAGAGAGAATGAGCAGATTCGTCAAAAAGAAAAAAAAAAAGTAGATCAAGAAAAATAGTCCCAGTCTTATCTCTTTCAATCAGAAATCTCTCATCCGTTTAATCTTTAGAATGCTATTTTCCATGTCAGCTTTTTGCAATAAAAAAAAAGATACGCTATTTATATTTTCTTCCCCCTTAGTTCCGTGAATAAAAAAAGGAAAGTCTTACCTCACCTAGGTTATCTCAATTGCTGTTACTTTGACAAATCTCTTTAGCTGTATAGATAAGAAAATGATGAATGTAGACAGGAGGATGTTTGCCTGTTAATCCGTATAAAAAAACGGGTCACTTATCCAGCTGAGCTAGCATAAAAATCCTCGCTCTGTCTGAGCTGCTGGAAGACAGACAATTCTGACGAATTCCAGACTCCAACAATCAAAACAAAGCTATGTAGGAAATCTCACGTTTCTTCTTTAACCGGAAGAAATTATTCCCAGTCAGAAAAGAGCCTTCTGACTGAATTTAAACTGGAAAAGTTTCATCCAAGACGAGAGCTCGTCTCAGAGGCTGCACAGGCGTAGGGATCCTCCTGGGAAGTCTTTAGGCCTCATCTTGACTACTGCATGCAGTTCTGGTCTCCGTACTTCAAGAAGGATGCAGACAAACTGGAACAGGCAGAGCTTGGAAAAGTTACTTTTTTGAACTACAACTCCCATCAGCCCAATCCAGTGGCCATGCTGGTTGGGGCTGATGGGACTTGTAGTTCAAAAAAGTAACTTTTCCAAGCTCTGGGAGGGCAACATGGATGATCAGGGGACTGCAAAGAATGCAGGACACGGAAAAATGGGCTCAAGTTGCAGAAAGCCAGATTTCAGCTGAACATCAGGAAAAACGTCCTAATTGTTACAGTGGTATGACACTGTAGCCAATTATCTAGGGAAGCGGTGGGCTCTCCAACACTGGAGGCATTCTAGAGGCAGCTGGACAGCCACCTGTCAGATATGCTTTAATTTGGATTCCTGCATTGACCAGGGAATTGGACTTGATGGCCTTATAGGTCCCTTCCAACTCTACAATTCTATGAGTCTTTCTGTAGGTTTTTTTGGGAATGGATCACTGGGGATATTAGAAACACGCTAAAGGAAGTAAGGAAAACCAATACATTTCAACTCAGAAGCTGGCTAGTATTTTGAAGAAGTTTTTATACAGCACTGAATTTCACTGTACATCTACCACCCAATGTTGTCACCCTCAATACCTGCTCTTGTTCATTTTCAGCTGTAGTTTCATCGTTTGCTTGGAGGGAAGTTTGGACATCCACAGGTCCTTCTTCAAATTCATCTATTTCTTCATCTTCATTTTCATCCTCTCCACTTCCATAATTAGTTAAAGCCTGGGTTTCTGCTTTAGACAAACCTGAAGTGAAATAAGTTTTAAAACATACACCAAAATACTGTGTTTGTATGTGAAAATGTGTCTGTATGCATGTTAAAGCCATGGTGTGGGAGTCCAAGAGGTACATAGGAATGTGCAAGGGCCTGGGAATGTCAAGTGAGATCTGAGGATTCCCCCTCCCCTTTAATAGCAGGTGCTCCATTTCATATCACAAAATGCTTTTGAGAGTCCTGTGAATTTCAAAGGAACTTTGGTGCACAGAACTGGTTGTGTGGCTCTTTAAATTCTGGCCATATTTTCTGCAGTCCTCACTGCAAGAGACCACACTGGCCTAAATGCCACATAGAATTAGGCATGCTTAAGTCCACTGATTTCAATGGGCTTAAGCAAGCTTAACTCAATTGGATTTGGGCCACTGTGATAATTATAATAGTACATACTTTTAGATGTGAAAAACAATGAGCCAGTAAGGATAGTTAAGCCCTGTAGATGGATGCTTACAAGAATAGTCCTATGCAGGTTTACTTAGAAATACTATATTCAGTAGGACTTACTCCCATGTAAGCATACAAAGGAACTGAGGCTGTCATCCAAATGCCATCTCTGACCATAAAAGAACAGAGCACACAGTGAGAGCTTTGTATTTAAACTCCATTAAACTTTGTATAATGGACATAGTACCCATTATACAGATGCAATCAACTTCTCTTACTCCGGCCTATATCTACCCAAATACTCATTAGGATTCAACTGGACAATATTTAGATAGTAAAATGCAGCCAGCTACAGCCTTTTCCTTATTTTCGGTCTCCCCATCAGGTGGTACTGCTGACAGTGTCAACCGTGGTTATGCCTACCTCCTCCTCCTCTTTTTTTTTTCTTTCCTCCTCCCTGCCATGCTCTGAGAAAGCCCAAGTGGGGAAGGTCCTTCCTCTCAGAGTTGCCTTCTGAGTGAGGTGGAAAAGAGACTGCCTGTACCACTGCCACTACTTTGCCATGGGCAACCTTTCCAACTTTTTTTTTTTTTACTTGCATTTAAATCAGAGCTTCTACCTGCCGCAGCAAAGCAACAACAGCTGAGGCGGTTTTCAGCCACCTCAACCTGAATGCATCACTCTAAGGAAGGAACCTTCCTCTTAGATCCTTCACACAGCAGGAGGAGGTGGTGGGCAGCCTGCTGCCGCCCATGTAAGGCTTCTACAGGGCCCAGGCAACAGCAAACCAAGAGAGCAAGGGACCTGGGTAGGCATCAGTTTGCCACATGTAGCCCTGTGGCTACTGCCTGATACAACTGTTTCAATTCGTCTCATGACTGGGCCAGCCGAATAGGACAAAAATAATTTTATCTGAAGATAGATGACATCAGAAGACATAAATCTGGTGACTTTGCTAGCCTGACTGTCTCCAGATTTTTTGGACAACTCTCATCTATGCCTGCTAGGGCTGATTGGAGTTATGGTCTAAAACATCTGGAGAATACCAGGTTGATAAAGGCAGATGTAATGCTATGACAGAAATGTGTATTGTGTGATGATGCTAATTAAAGCAATGAATACTGCTTACTTATGGACACTGGACAATTTTCACTCTCCTCTTCCTCCTGGTCAGAAGCATCTGATCTTGTAGTTATAGGAACTTCTCTGTTGTATATTGCAGATTCATGAACATGCTTAGTAGTTTCAGTTTCATCTTTATCCTAGACATAAACAAAATTAATCCTATATGAAATTTCAAAATTACAGCTTTCAGATTCAATTTACAGTAGACATAAATGTGTGTGTCTCTTACATTGTTTATTGAACTTAAAGTTATATCAGATTTTTTTTGAAGTAAAACACACATGAAGACTGAGCAGAAAAACCTTGAACAAACATGTTGTGAACAGAAACACCTAAACTGTTTCTTTTGGAAGAAGCTGCAGGGCAACTTAATGCCCTGCTTGTGAGCTTCCAAGGAAGCATGTGGTGTTCTGTTACAATGCAGATCTATTTTCATGCTGCTCTATGCCACTGAAAATAAAAATAAATGCCAGTTTTTGCTCTTTGTGTATTATACACTGAGTGGAACAATGCCGAAAGAATACTACCAGTGAAAGTTGGATCCAGGAAGTTGGATCCAGAGCTGCCTGTAGCAGAACTCTGCTAATTGTATGTTTCCATGGATGGAAGGGGGGAAACAATTTTTGCCAATTCCCCATTCTTCCTACAGCACCTATACTCAGAGCTTGGAAAAGTTAGTTTCCAGGAGACCTGAGTCAGACGCAGCCAATGGTCTCCAAACAGAAGCAGTCTGCCTCCGACCGGTATCGCATCAGTACTGTCTGTGCTGGCGAGACCCTCCCCGATATGAGGACGTTGAGGTACCTCTGCGTCCCTGGTACTGACCTCTGCCTGGGAAACATCTGTTCCAGGGTCCCCTGGAGGACTGGAAATCATTGGTTTGGAAATCGCGGCCTCGTCCCCCGGGCCGCACTCCTCGAAAGGGCTGGGTCGTGCGGTATGAGGTGAAACGTCTGAAGGGCCTGCGATCAATGTTCCTGACAGTGGCCAAGACAGGCTTCCGAGCATCCTTGGGGTCAACAAGTACTGCCTTTAGGGCTTCCTCGCCAAAGAGTAATGAGCCCGAATAAGGTGCCCTTGATAAGTTAACCCTGACTGTAGAGTCTGCTTGCCAGTGACAAAGCCAGAGGGTCCGCCGAGTGACTACCTGAGCTGCCATAGCTCTTGCTCCCAGCTGATTTGCGTCCAAGGTGGCATCAGCCACAAACGCTGCCGTCTTGCGTAATTTCACCAGTGACCTCCTGAGAGAGACAGGATCGGGATTAGGATCATCTAAGAGGTCATCCAACCACATCATCGCTGCCCTGGAAAAGATGGAGGCTGATGCCGAGGCTCGCATGCAGAAAGCGGTGGCCTCATGGTTTTTGTGTAAGGCGAAGTCCAGCTTCCGCTCAGTGGCGTCCTTTAAATGTGAGTCCCCTTCCCTCGGCAAAAGGGATCTAGAGACTAGACTGGAAATCGGCTCGTCTATGCCGGGGACGGCCAGTCTACTTGTAAAATCCTGAGCCAAAGAGTAAAGCTTGTCCGCAAGGGCGTTAAAACGGCGTGTTTGTAATGGGTGAGACCATTCGTCCTTGGCCAGTTTGGCAATAGGATCTGGCACAGGAAGGTAGTGCTCTGCTGGTGTGGGGGATTTCAGGACCCTGGCCCCTTTAATAGCGGGAGTGGTAGCTGCAGGTTGTGTAGATTGGAGACCAAGGGTGTTCAATACTCTGCGAGCAAGGGGCTGATAATCAGAGGCATCAAACAGGCGATAAGATCTATCCTCCTCTTGTTCCGACTGATCACTCCACTCATCTCCTTCGGCTTGCATAGCAAATGATGGATCCTGCCCACAAGAAACGTCATCAACAAACCTGCCCCTGGCAATGTCAAAAGGGTTTGGAGAGCATGATGGATCTGCCTCATTGCGTGCACAGTGGCTCATATCATCGGGTTGTCTGCAAACACTCCACTGAGGCATGGCAGTGACCTGTGACTGTGACTGCGTTTGAGAGAAGAACGACAGCATGTCTTGTAGTTGGGATATGAACTCCTGAGACAGCTGCAGCCCTGGTGTGAGAGATAGTTGCACTTGTAGAGGCAAAGATATGGGCAGTTCAGCATTTGTTAATGGTTCTTGGCCCACCTCCTCAGAAACCGGGACAGAGACGTAGCGTACCCGCTTGGTTGTGCTGTGGCTGGATATATGCTTGGTTTTGGCAACCGCTTTGGGGTGCTTGTGCTTGGTTGCCTTAGATTGTTTAGGCTTGGTTGCCTGAGCTGTCACTGGCTGTTTCGCCAACATATATTTTCGAGGGGGTTCAGTACACGGCCACGGATGGGGCAGAATGTACAGACCCAACAGGCTCAGTACACGGCCACGGATGGGGCAGAGTGCACCGGCTCAGATGGCTAAGTATACGCCCGTGGATGGGGGAGAATATACAGTTCCAAACAGCCTTAGTACATGGCCACGGATGGGGCAGAATGTATAATTTTGAACAGCCTTGGTACACGGCCACGGATGGGGCAGAATGTACAATTTCGAACAGCCTTGGTACACGGCCACGGATGGGGCAGAATGTACAATTTCAAACAGCCTTGGTACACGGCCACGGATGGGGCAGAATGTACAGTTCCAAACTGCTTCAGTAGTCAGCCTCAGTCAGCAGTTTGAGTTGAGAGACCTACTCTGCGGCACACACACAGAAACTGACAAAAAAGGCCTTGAAAAGAATCCTCTATTATTGTACTCTGCAGCACACACACAGAAACTGACAAAAAAGGCCTTGAAAAGAATCCTTTACTGTTGTAAGGGTTAAACAGAAAGGGCGGGAAAAGGGGGAACGAATAAAATGGCGCCCGCTAAAAGAGCGGGAAAATAAGCCAATCAGAAAAGTGTAGGGACGAGGAAGAAGCAATGGCGGTCACTGAAGAACACCAGTGAGCTGAAACAGGGCCGACTGAAAACACTGCTGCAGCAGAGTGGCATCAAAATAAGCTCTACAGCCGTAGGGCTGAAGGACGCAATCGCAGCTTTAAGGGCCAGCCGTGAAAATCACTGCCGAGGAGGCAGAACAGCCTGCGAAATCTCTACAGTCGTTGAGACAGTCGCAGCTAGCGGGGGGGGGTGGCAATCGGCAAAGAAAGCTGCAAAACGGTAAGGAGCCGCAGCTGCAGGCTCCTGAGGTCAGTCGCAGTGAGATTTAAGATGCCGCGGAACGAGCCGGGGAGGGAGGGAGACGGAGCAGCCCAACTAAATAAAGGGCCACTGGAAAAGCAAAAAGAGCCGCAGCCGCAGGCTCCTGGGGAGGAAAGACCAAGGGAGCCGCTGCGAAAGTAGGTGGCAATCTATAAAATACACGAGACAGCAGAGGCGCAGAGCAGGAAGCTGCAGCCGCAAGCTCCTGGATTAAGGCTGCGTCCGCCGCCTGAGGAAGGGAGAGTCGCAGCCGCGGTCTCCCAGTAAGTCACCGTTCAGGCAGGGACTGAGGAAACAAGGGCGAAGGGCAACCCCCCAAAGAAATTCCCCAGGACAATAAAAAACAAAGACAGAAAAAGAACAATCAGTCCCACACACACTAAATTAAATAACAGAGATACACAAAACTTATCTACGCTATCTTATACTCCAACTTGCACGGACGAAAGGCAAGAATGAACTGGAGAGTGGGAGGGGCCTGATGCCCCTAGTCTTGACTTCAAAACATTCTTGCCTTTGGACGATAGGTGGAGCTATGTTATCCGCTTGATGGCAGTCCTCCTGTGGAAAAGGTCTTCGCTTGTAATCTCCTTCGAAGACCCTCCCTCTGACCGAACCGCTTCTTGCGTTGTTTCGCACAGGGTGAAAGGGGGCGCGCCTCCGCCTGATCAGACAGTACAGGCTTACTAGGTGTCGACTCGACTTCAGGGGGCGGGGAGCGAGTTGGCGGGGAAATGTTTGAAGGTCCAAGTGAGGTGTCCTGGGGGGTTGGAGTTGGCGCGTGAGCGAGATCGCTCCCCAACGGCTCTGGCAGTGCGCTTGCAGGTGGCAAGACGCTATGAGGTGGAACAGGTTCTAAGCCGCTCGGGGGAGTGTCCAGAGAGATTGAAGGATTGCTAACGCTCCCCCCTCCCTCAAGGCTCTCAGAAGTCTCGTCCTCCTCTGCCCAGTTGCTCTGAGGCATTTGGAGTAACTGGGGCTCAACAACAGGTGACAAACAGAAAAGAATGCCATAGCTGCAAGCTTGGGTAGGTGGATGACCACCACAGACACACACTTTACCAACCACATTTTTTAAAAAACTGCAGTAGCAATGAACACACACGGACCAAGGACAAGAAAGAACTCACACATTTCAAAGAAACACACCCACAAAGCTGAAGAAGAGAGCTAAGGCTGAGATATATCCTCCTCGGAAGAAGACAGGAATGGACTGGAGTGGGGACCGGAAGGAGCAGCTCAAGTCTTGACACCTGTGCATTCCTACCTTCAGACACTAGGTGGTGCTAAAACCCACCTGATGGCATCCTACCTGGGGAAAACCTTCTGTTACAGCACAAGAGGTGGTGCTGGGGGCTGCAGGGGAAAAGGGAAAAAATCAGTGAAAAATTGTAGCTACCCCGTTTCCTCCACAGAGGACCCTTTGCTGGATCAAAGCCATTTCCATGAATGGGAGGTACCCTTCTGTTCACACAACAGCAGGTTTAGTTGAATTCATTAAATTTATTGGTTTGGATCCTGGAAGGGCTCCTTCTGATCATAGAATGGACTCCAATCCAAAGGACACTGCCCACTGGTAGAAGGGAGATGGAGGCGATTTTTGTGTATTTTCTCCCACAGTTCCCCAACTCTTTAGAGATTTTTGGAGGGCAGGGGACTGCTGGGGGAAGAAAGAGGAAACAGTGAAAATCAAGCTTCCCTTTTCATCAGTTGGAATACACTTTGGGTGGAATTATACTCCTGACTTCCCAGGAACAGAACTTTTGCAAATAGCTTCTCAGATGTTCTTATTTCTAGGCATTTGAATGAATGAAAAATTTTTATAGGTTGAAAAATGACAATTTCTTGACAGATTAATATTGTACTTAAAATGACCTTTCAAGGCAGGCTCAATTTTTCACCATAATTTGAGAAAATCTTACTTTGTCTTCATCTATATCTTCAGTAGATGAACAAGCTCCTCCTTCAAGTGCTCTTTTTGCCTAGATAGCAAAGAATTGAACGTTTATTTCTTTTCTGTTCAAAACCAACTAACCAACCAGTTAAGACAGAGATTGAATTGACTCTAATAAGGAAATCAAATTGATTGCTAGTAATGAGAGAGTGACCATTACTTCTTTATCCCAGTATGCTTTGGTGCAACCAGCCAGCTTTTGCACTGGGAACAAATTAACCTAGTTAGTCTGCAATGCCCACCCCAAATCAACTTTTTAAGATTAAAACATATTGCAGACAAGGCTTATACTATGTCTTCTACCAGACTTTTCCCCACTACCTCTTTTTGGGGCTTGGTTTAACTCTTGAATCTAAGCACAAAGACTTCTATGCAATGTGAACAGTTTTCAGTTGGTTAAAAAAGGTGTTTTGATATTGTTCTCACTTGGGTTTTAGCAATGACATTTTAGCTGTGACACTGCAAACAGTTCACATAAATGCTTCTGTTTTGTGCAGTTCTGCTATATCAAAATTGGATAAATATGGCTTTTTAATCAGAACTGAAGATATTAGGTCCCAGGCACATAAGGCCAGCTCCCTGGTGAAGTTAAGCAGGGTCAGGTCTGGTCAGTGCCTGGATGGGAGACCTCCTGGGAACCATATGCAAGCCGCCTTGGGTTTCATGAAAAAGAAAGGCGAAATATAAATGTAATAAATAAATAAGATACTCAAATGTTATTTATGAGTTGCTAGTTGTACTAAGGTAAATGCATTCCTGGTAATTTATTGTTGTAGGTATGTAAGTTGACAATATGTTCAAGATTCACGTCTAACGTGAGGTTCAATTTACATTTAGATAGGAACAATTTGCAGGGTTTGGGGGAGCTAGGCCTTCAAACAATAAGGTCAGTCATCCTGCTTGTCACCAGTCACCTCCCAGCTCCAAGGAGTGACATGGTTCTTTGTGCTATGCCTGACACAAGTGGAATCTTACAGGCCACAACTATATCTCAAAGTAGCTATATTTATAATTCAAACAAGTTCTACTGTGGTATTAGACAGCACAGCTGATCAAATTTAGAAATTTAATAAATTTAATTTTAGAAATAATCCATATTACTTCCATTTCCTGGGGAAATCACTCATATTTAAAATATGATATAAACCTCTTTGGCATAGGACTGTATCATTCCATCTGCTTCAATTTTCTTTTTACATCTTTGCTTTATTGTAAGGCTATTGTTGTCCAAGTCTTGCATAAGTTTAAAGAAGGCTAATTCATTGAATAAGACCTCAGAAATCTCCACAAGAAGATCCTCACCACAATCCTTTAATTTCTTACCAGCAAATTTTGCCAGTGAATCCTGTCAAAAAAGAAAACAGTTTTGTTTTTATTTACTCCACTTATAGTTCACCCTCCCCCCAAAAAAAATTCAGGGTAGCATATATGGGGTTATTCAAATATTTCCTTACAATTACCATGTTGGCTGCATGATTTGCCCAAGGCCATCTAGTAAGCTTCGTGGTCAACTCTCCCCAGTCCAAGTCTAACACACTATCCACTACATCACATGCACTCTATTTTTCAGGCATATTTCAAAACTCTTGACTCTTATTTTTATACTTCCAGAGTGGTCAACAACCCAGAGACCAATTCAGTTAACAAACCTTTCAATTTAACATGTGTTAAGAGTTTTCCATGGTCAGGAAAGCTCCAAACGCTGGGAAATTGCAGCTGTTAAAGGCCACACCGTCTACAGACTAGTTATTTAGGCAATACGGATATGGTATCTTATGCTGAGGTGAGTTCTAGCTTCATCACTACGTTGAAGCTGGATGGCTGTCAGTGGCAGAGGGATGGACCTTAAGTCCCAGATTTGTCTGTTCAGTGGCTAGACACACAGAATCACTGCAAGTGAAGCTACAATTCTACATTACAACCACCCAACCGGAAAGCAATACCATCCATCTAGAATAAGAGAAGTTAGAAGAAACCTTTAAGGGCATTTAGTCCAACCCCCTGCTCAGGACAGGATAGCCCCTGTGAAATATTCTTCCTTACTTCTCCTATACATCTCCCACACAGCATTTTGGTTAGTTTTGTAACCCTGCAACAAAAATCCCCATAGTGCAGAATGAGCAAAAGAACTGAGAAAGAGAGATAAAAAGAATGCCTTACCTTTTGAGTTTATAGTACAGGAAGAATTCAACCTTTAGACTCCATTGGTTACTGAACTGCACTGTAACTATTGTAAGCCATATGTAAAGACTGGGGTGGGACACAGTAGCTCTCCATAATATTGTGGTGTTAGTTTGTGACACTTAGTAAGAAGTCTTGCCTTTTAAGTAATGAGGTAATGCAAAGTGTATTGAGGACTCTGAACAACTTTGTTTTAGTCTGCTGTGGCAAATATTCACATTTTTAACCTAGCTGGACCCAGAGACGATGGAAGATTCAGAGAATATTCATATTAATAATTCCCCTCAACCAAATGGGGCACAATTAAATTTCATACATAGGGAATAGTTATCCCTTTGTCTATTCACGATGGGCCCACCATCATGGCATCTGATAGACACCAGAACACCTTTGGTGCCACACTAAAACATCTCCAGCCATAAAACCATAAACGTCAAGCTTATCTCCAAGACATAAAATCTCAGAGTGACTACCATCAATTAGGAGCAATTAAATCACATTGATAAGGACATTAATTACCTATATTGTGAACTGTTAAGTGATTCCACTTAGCTGGACAATTTTTTGTATAAATGTTGAAAACCTTAAATTGACAATTTCTTTGTATGTTGAGATGCATATCAGATACCTTACCACATCTAAGAGATTTAATATGTTATTCTGTAGCTGAAATTAATGTATTTCTTTCATGCATTCAGATATATTGAGGAATGTACCATCTTGTTATATTTTAGAATAGTTAATTTTTCTCTGACAATTGCAATAAGCAGCAATTAATCTAGGAATTTCATGAATTTATAATCTTCAAAGGAACATTTACTATAAACATTCCTGCATTTTAGTATCAAATCAGTCTTCTAGCATCAAATAAGTCTTCTCCTAGGAGAGGCTCACTAATGCTTGCATCCCCTAACCTTGTAAGATTCAGGTATCTCAGGTAGGTGTCTCAGCTCTGCATCAAATAGGATGCATTGATGTGTTATATCTATGGTATATATCAGGACTTTAGAGCTATTATGCTTTAAGGTATGCAATGCCTTAACTTGCTTTTATTTTGATTCTATGTTGGTTAACTTTTATTACCTCTTAAGTAATGTTTAAATAGTTTTATAAGTAAAGGAAACTTGTTTAACTGATCTTATCTGTCTGAACAGTTGTTCCCAAATCCTAAATTTCCTGTATGTTAATATGAAGAATGGGAGCTACCTTTCTCTCCTCTGACGTGGCATCTGTTTCAGGGAAAGCTAAGGTGCAGCTTAACTGCCACGCTTACAGTCTGGTAAATAGGACACTTAAGATTTCAATCCTTCCTCT
The DNA here is from genome assembly GCF_030035675.1 of Rhineura floridana. Taxonomy (NCBI): domain Eukaryota; kingdom Metazoa; phylum Chordata; class Lepidosauria; order Squamata; family Rhineuridae; genus Rhineura; species Rhineura floridana. Next base: position 36,403,830 of record NC_084488.1, on the reverse strand, counting down.
TTCAACAAGCCTTTTAAGCAGAGACCTTATCCCAGTCTGTGTCTATGTTGGAATTGCTTTTTAATATGTTTGTAAACTTCTTTTTTAAAAAAATTGTTTTAAAGCTTTTCAAAAAATGTTTTTAAAGATGTTTTGTTTTAATATGTTTTAAAGCCTGTTTTTATGATGTTTTAAAGTGCTTTTAGTGCTTTGTTTGCCGCCCTGGGCTACTGCTGGGAGGAAGGGTGCGATAGCAACAACAACTCTGAACAGAGCACTCTGTCACACTGCCAAGCCATGGCTTAGCACAAACAAGCAAATGTAGGATCCTGGAGAAAAAATTGCAGTCACTTTTGCTCCACCTCCAGTCTTCCCACCACTGTGCTCCTATGAGCTAACCTATGGTTTGGCTTACCATTACATCCAAACCCAGGGACGTAGTTTACCTATGAGCTGTAGCCAAGATTCTTTTCTACAGCTTACAGCTTGTGGTTTGCCTGCAGAAGAATAAACCACAAGCCTGGGTTTGGACATAAACATGAGCATAAGGCAACACCAAGACCAGAGAAGCAAAGTGGCCACAATCTTTTCTGTAGGAACCCACACATTTGTTTGTGCTCAACATAGTTTGGCTTAGCATTACATCAACGAAAGTTTATAAAGAGCTCTGCTTTGCTTCAGTTGCTCAGGTTTTGTACAACCAACTGATTCACTGATGTGGTAAAGCAATCATAGAAACATTCACATCAAAGTAATAAGCTAAACTTAACCCATCGTAGATTACCCCTAATTATAGTGATTGTGAAAATGAGGCTTAACAGTGCTTAGTTAAAAGACATATTGCATACTAACTTGTAGAATACTACGAAGTTGCTTATGAAATATCTTCACAAATTCTTTGCTCTCATCATTCTGCTGAGTAAGGGTTAAGACCATACGTCTTACTGAGGTCAAGAGCTGAGTAGAACACACTTCATCCATGTGTTCCTACCAATAGATGAAAAACAAATTACTCTTCACTTAATGAAAACACATAAAAAGATAATGATCCTTTATTGACATGTCCTGCTTTTATTCCCAGAAATTTTATATAAAAAGTGACTGTCCTAGTTTCACAGCTGATTTCCCAGAATAGCAATGCAGATATTTGCTTACAGCTAACAGATCATAAGGCATCTTTCCAGTACATGTATGCCAGAGCAATAGTGGCTATGCAGATAAATACAATATTAACTGCTCTACACAAAAATCTGCACAACTGCAGAAACTGTAGCTAACTCTGCAGTCCTGTGAAGAAATCATTTATTGTTTGAGAAGAAAACAAGGTAAAAGCCTCCCCCTCTATAGATCAAGACAGTAGCTTCTACGGTAAGAGAAACCTAACTACATATTTCTGGAAAAATGTCTTCAGAGCTGCATTTACTGAAACAATTTTGATTACCCTCAGAAAAGGAATAACCTCTTTCATAATAGCTTTAATTTGTCGGTCAAGCTGTTGAGTATCTATTCGAGGACAAGGAACAGCAGGTACTTCAGCAGGCTGTGGTACACAATGGCTTTCAACTGTATCTGAACCTTTAAAGAGAAAAATGTATATTCAAATTAATGTTCTTTTCACAAAACTGCAGGTTCAATACAGGTCACAAATCTATTTGACTATATGAGGACTACCAATTTATTTCAGTAGATTAAAGCATATTAACTGAAGTAAAATATATTACTGTTGTTTTCTACACAAATAGCTTATAAACAGTATGAAACATTTATATGTACAGAAACAGTGTTAAGGCACCTGATGTAGTTCTGTTTCTTAAGATTAGGCCAGAACACTATCTGTATGGAGAATGCCGGGGAGGGTTGTGTATGTTCCTTTTCAAAAAGCGTGACATACAATTGTGACAAATCAACAAACATGTACAGCATACCTTCCAATTTAGAAGCAGGAACACTCTGGGAATTATTACAGCAACCATCCTCGGAGTCAACATTATTTTCGACTGCCATTTTCTTCCGTCCATATTCTCTCATCCGAACCAGTGCCTGATCTAAATGAATCACAGTGTTGCCTATTTTTTGGCAACCAAATCTTTTACAATATGTATTTAAATTTTTTGAAAATCAAACTCTAATATGTGTAGATTAAAAAATGGAAGAAAAAGTGTGGTTATTGTTAGAGTTGTGCATTTGGTCTGGATAAATTCTGGCCCTGAATCAGGCTGATCTGATCTGTTTGGAGCAGGTTGGGTCTACCTGCAGCAATCTGGGGCTGTCAAAAGAGGGGCGGTTGGGCAGTGAGGGGGAAAGAGATTGCCTGCATCATCTCCTCCTTCCCCCGTCACCAATCATAATTAGGTTTAATTAGGGTTTAAAACCTTGATTAAACATGAGGTTGTGGGGGATGAGGGGGAGACCACATGTTTAATTAGGCTTTAAAACCCTAATTTTTTATTAGAGGGTGTGCACAGCCCCCCAATTTGGTCCAGGTTGCAATCAGGATCACTGAATTGGGCCACAAACTGAAATGGGGGTGCCTTGCACAGACCTAGATATGAAACACTGATTTATTTGTTTATAGAAGTATGTATATACCGCCTTGTCACAAAACTTCCAGAGTGGTGTACAGCACCATCAAAACATTTAAGAACAATATAAAACAATTAAAATGATTGGCTACACAAAAACGTTTCAAACAGCTGCATAAGCCTGTCATAAAAAAAAAGTCTTCAAGTGATACCTGGAAGCCAAAAGTGAGGATGCCTGCCAAATCTCTGCCAGAAGAGTGTTTCACAACATGAGACCAGTGACACTAAATGCCTGACTTCTAGTTGAGGCTAGTCTGGCCTCTGTAACACGGGGGGACGACTAACAACACTCCTCCAGATGATGTCAGTGACTGGGCTGGGATATAAGGGCTCAGGTGGTCCTTAAGGTACCCTGGACCCAAGTTGTCCAGGGTTTTTGTATATCAACACAAGAACCTTGAACCTGGCCCAGTGGCATATGGGTAGCTACTGCAAATGTTTTAGCAGGGGTATCACATGCTGTCAGCTGTCTGCCTCCATCAGCAGTCTAGCCATTGCATTCTGCATCAACAGAAGCTTCCGGACCTGGCCCAAATGCAGCCCCACACAAAGCACAGTGCAATAATCCAATGCAAGGTTGCCAATCACAGAATAATAGAGTTGGAAGGGGCCTGTAAGGCCATCAAATCCAACCCCCTGCTCTGTGCAGGAATCCAAATCAAAGCACACCCGACAGGTGGCTGTCCAGCTGCCTCCTGAATGTCTCCAGTGTCGGAGAGCCCAGCACCTCCCTAGGTAATTGGTTCCATTGTCATACCGCTCTAACAGTTAGGAAGTTTTTCCTGATGTTTAGTCGAAATCTGACTTCCTGTAACTTGAGCCCATTATTCCATGCCCTGCACTCTGGGACAACTGAGAAGAGATCCTGGCCCTCCTCAGTGTGACTATGTTTCAAGTACTTGAACAGTGCTATTGTACTTCCCCTCAATCTTCTCTTCTCCAGGCTAAACATGCCCAGTTCTTTCAGTCTCTCCTCATAGGGCTTTGTTTCCAGTCCCCCAATCATCTTTGTTGCCCTCCTCTGAACCTGTTCGTTTGTCTGCATCCTTCTTAATAGGATGTCCAGTCTGCATCCTTCTTAATAGTGGTGTCCAGAACTGCATGCAGTACTCAAGATGAGGCCTAACCAGTGCCGAATAGAGGAAAACTATTAGTTCATGGACTACAGTGTCCAAGTTATTCCCATCCGTATACCGCCACAGATAGCATACCAGACAAAGCTGGTAAAAGGCAATCCTAGCTTTCAAGGTCACTTGAGCATCTAATGACAAAAAAAATGGAATGGACTGCCTTCAAGTCGATTCCGACTTATGGGCGACCCATGAATAGGGTTTTCATGGTAAGCGGTATTCAGAGAGGTTTTACCATTGCCTTCCTCTGAGGCTGAGAGGCAGTGACTGGCCCAAGGTCAAAAAGATGTATACAAAAGTACCCCCAAGGTAAAGGAGAGTGCAACCCTATCCAGAACAGGCCACTGCTCTATCTTCCGGACATGGGAACCACCTACCCACAGAGCCTCCATCTTCCCAGGATCAAACTCAGTTTTTGGGGCCTAATCCAGTCTACCATTGCATTACGACACTGGTCCAGGGCTTACACAGTTTCCCCCGATTCAGATGTTATGGAGTAGTAGAGCTACATGTCATCAGCATACTGATGGCACGGTGCTCCAAAACTCCTAAATAACCATTCTAGTGGCTTCATATAAATGTTAAATAGCACTGGAGACAACATAGTGCCCTGCAGAACCCCATAGCATAGGTGGCAGGGAGTCAAAGAGCACTCCCCCAATCCTGCTCTCTGGACTCAACCATGCATGTAAGAAGAGAACCACTGTAGTACAGCGCCTCCAATACCCATCCATACAGTCAATCCAGGATGATACTGTCAAGAATAGATAAGGTTGAGTTAAGGGTGACCAAATTAATATGGCTCAGCAAGAGAGAATTGTGGGGGATATCTGCAAAGGTTCTTGGGATGCTCAGTGCTGGGAAAATTAAGACATCTTATACCAGCCAACTGCTGATTGTTTTTCTAAGAGAAGGTAGCTGAGCCATATCTGTTTCCTGATATCAAAGTCAGGAGGTCTGAGGGTCATAAATCAGAGTCCAGCCCTGTGTGAATTTTCTAGGCTGTTTCCTCATCAAAGAAGTGCCTGGATTGGATAATTAAAGAGGTGCCTGGATTGGCTAATTGGCCCTCTTGCTATTGCCAGACAAACCCCATAAAAAGAGGGGTGATTCTTCAGTTAGTTGTTACTATTCCATCTTGACTCGCCTGTGGGATGTTCTGTGGTACAAGGAGCCAAAGGGAACCAGGCTCTTGTACTTTTTGAAGCATTAGTTTAGGCTAGTAAGCTTTGTTATGTTTTGTCTGTTTGAATCTCTCACTGTGTTGTATGTGTTGACTATGCCTAGCCCAGTCTGAGGCATTTGGGCTTAAAGGAATTTGTATGCTGCTCTTTTTATGTGCACTCTAGTATCTTTTAATAAACTACCTGATATTACTGGTGTGTGTTACTTTAGGGTTTTGGCTCTAAATCCAGTCCTTGACTACAACGCTACTGACTACTGATTATTAATGCTCCAGGGCAAGGAGTATAACAATAGCTCTTGCTCTTTGGAATCTTTGTCATTCTAATGGGTGCTCTGAGTTCCCCTTACTCAGAGTGGGAAGCCAGGCTGAGGGGTGGTGGCAGTCTACCTACCTTGCAGGGTTGACATTGGTTGTAACTCTGTCCTGGTAAGGAGAGGCACAGGGAGTGTCTACCCTGGAACAACTGCCCAAGGGGTTGGGAATTAGTCCAGGAAGCAAGGACCTGGGGTCTTGAGGTCAAAGACTCCAGGGTTCTTTGACAGATACTATGGTAAATGGTATCAAAAGCCAGTGAGAAATCAAGTAATATTAACATGGTCACACTCCCCCATCCCTCTCCCAATACAGGTCCATCAGGGTTACAAAGTCAATAAACAGTTGTGACAATCAAAAAAGATCTTCAAGTTACTGCTTCATAGTGTTCAACTGCTACATCTATGCTTACCAAGCTCATCAGTAGCAAACGGTTCAAAATTTGAAGATGTAGACATAGTACTGCCATTGTCTTCATCATTTCGTTCACACTCTCCACAGGCTCCTTGGTCAAAGTTCTTCTCAAATGTCTCCTTAAAAGCATGCACAGAACAAGTTTTGAAGCACATGCTGTTCCACAAATAACTGCCACTCTCAGAACTCTCATGTTTCCATAAATACCCTCCAGAATCTTAAATTAAGATCATCTTTGACATACTTCCTAGTATGCATGTTTAGGACTGTAGTCTTAGTGAAGTTCACAGAACGAAGAATGGACCGCTGGTCTCACCTGAAAGGTGGTTTTCCCAGGTATTATGCCATCAGGAGGGTATTAGCACCACATAGGGGACGATGACCTTTGTTCCTCAGATAGAGGGAGAGGACAAGCTTGGGGTGCAGGCACAGGAGAAGGCCTTTGAAGTTCAGTTGAGCATCTCTGAACTGAGAAAGAAAGACCTGGTTCAGGAGAAGTTCCCTGCAAGGGAGTGTAAGGACAGCGGGAGTCTAGACATGCTTGTGGATCAGGAGAATGTTGAAACTGAGTAGACGGCTGGGTCTGAGAACACTCAAGTGGCTCAGATAACTGAGGGGAAGCATGGGCTGTATGCTGAACCTTGGAAACTGTTTGGTGAGGAAGGAGCGCAGCGGCCTTCCTGGAAGACTTGTCTGGAAACCCTTCAAATTCCTCATCAGAGGAGTCCACACGTGATTGAAAAAGTGCCTCTACCTTGTGTTGTCCGCGAGGCTGCTCCTGCACCATAGCCTCCAATGAGTCACCTCGAGAAGTAGGGGCACTGACATAGCAAGCCCTCCTTAGAGCCTTCTGCTTAGCAGAGAGATATAACTTCTTAGTGCATTTCAAAGGTTTGGAGGCTTTGTGCTTATGCGACTTGGATTCTGCCAAGGCCTGAGAGGTTGATAGATGCTGAGATGGCTGCTAGTGCATATCAGAGTGCTGCTGTTCTGGTGAGATGTCCGTAAGATCAGCATGAGATGACCCAGCCATGGTTACACATGCACAATAGAGGGGAGCAGTACCAGGCATTAGTTGGATAGACTTCTAGTTAATCAACATACGCACAGGTAGAGTGGTGCAGTGGATTAGTGAGGCTGGAATTAACTGCACACAGTAGAGGGGAGTGGTCTGACCTCTAAATGCAGCCAAAACAGAATTAACCACACACAGTAGGGGGGAGCAGCTTGAGCTTTAAATGCAGCCAATAGGGGGGGAGAAAAACTAAGGGCAGCCAAGACAGCGTTCACTATATCCAGTAGATGGGTGTGAAATTGCAGACCAAAAAGGCAGCAATATTTTCCCCTTGTCAGAAGAGGAAATGTGGCAAGGAAGGAGGCACAGAGATCCCAGTCTAAGTACAGCACAGACAAGCAGAAGAAAACCATTTTTTTTTTTTAAATGGAGGGTAGGCAAAAAGGGCTAAGGAACAATAAGACAACAAAAAGAGCATGAAAGGAACTGAGTACAAATGGAAAATGGAGGGGGGGGGAACAAAACAAAATGGTGGTCAGGAGAGAGAGACCGCAAGGGAACCAAAATGGGGGTCAGAAAGAAGGACAGCAAGGACGCGACTTCAGCTGCAAGCACCAGAGGAATCAGTGGCTGCAGGGGCAGTCCAAGCCGCTGCCCGTAGTGGCAGTCAGTGATCCCCAGCCTCAGACCATGATCAGGTGCAGCCACAATTGGGTGGAGGGGGGGAGAAGCTGTGGTCGAGTAGCGGGGGTGAAGAAGCCACAATCAAGCAGGGGGTGAAGAAGCCGCGACTTTTAGACAACTGGAGGAGGAGGAGGAAGAGAACGCAAAGAGGGGGAAAGCCCCAGTGCCTCAAGTCTGGGACTAGCCATACTGAAGAAAAAGGTTTTTTAGAAAAAACAAGGGATCAAAAAGAATAAGGAAGAGAACAGGCTCACAAAATACAAGACAAAATACAGTAGCGTAAGAACAGACTTGCGAAGAGCTAAGGCAGAAGGATCCATCCTAGGACAAAAGCAGGAATCGACTGGCATCAGACAGGAAGAAGCATCAGAAGTCTTGACTCCCATGCATTCCTGTCTTTAGACACTAGGTGGTGCTAATACCCACCTGATTGCATGCTACCTGGGAAAAATTACAAGTCAAACCAAAGGGTAATGCTGCAAGATACTGCGTGGAGAACAGGAAAGAGCCTGAGATGGCCAGAAGTCACCTCTTCTCTAGCGCAGATCAATTGTCAACAAAACTTTAAAGTCTTCAGTGATTTAATTTTGTGAGGGGCATAATCTATTTACACAACAGCTTAAAATGAACAAGCTTTACGGTATGTATTTATTTTTCTTACTTTTCCATAATTCTCATTTGCCATTGTGACAAATTATCTTCACATCCCAGTCTAATGGCACAAATCTATACAGATTTTTAATATTAAGTGCATTTACACTGAAATCTAAGTCCCCTTTTTTTAAAAAAGGTTGATTTTTCTTCAAATACACCAAAGTTTTCAAAACCCCTTACATCATCAGTAGTTGGAAGGCTTTCACTAGGAGTAAGTTCTGAATTTGATCCTGCCCAACCTGCAGAGCTGAGTGGTTTTGGACATTCTCCATTTGCATTTTCTTCAGATGCATGTCTGGTCACTATATCCTATATAATGCAACAATTTTGTTAAAGACTGTATTAAGAAAATGTTTGCTTAACAAAACAACACAAGACCCAAAATCATGGTTTTTAAGGTACCTGTAAGGCATACAATGCTCTTTGTCTCAAATAGTCTGTACTGAGCATCTGGAGTTCATGAAAAAGTTCAATTAAAAAATGAGGGCGAGACTCATTTTGAGATATCAAAGTAGCTACTTCAGAATAAATGGTGTCTCGCAAAGCTTCAAACATCGAAAGATCACTGCCTGTTTCTGTAGAAAGATAAAAGAAATCAATAATTATCATAATTCTTCTCTACTGACATTTATCTCCTATGATAACATGCAAGCTTTGAAGAGGATGTGTCTAATGGGTGGGATTCAGCCCCCTGACCTTCTTGAGTGGGTGGAAAGTAGCTTTGCTCATGCATGAGGGGGAGTGATATTTCCTTCCTGCAGCAGCTCCTTGTGCCTCATGGAGAACTGCTCTTAGAGGGCTTCCCAATCTTGGAAGGGGCTGCTGCTGGAAATAGGTTGCTGAAAAGCCTCTAGACAAAAGAGGAATACTGTGCACAATGGTTACAGTCCCAGTTTCCATCTTTTACAGAACTTACACTACAATAACAAATGAATTGCTGTATATTGTATTTTATAGATGAAAACAAAAATATCTACCAAACTTTTGTACTGAAGGATGCTAAATAAAACAAAGCATAACTGACTTAATACTGGAACCCCACATATTAATTGTTACAACGAATTCACTTGAAATGGACCACTGGTCTCACCTGAAGGGTGGTTTCCCAAGGTATCATACCATCAGGTGGGTTATAGTGCTGCCTAGTGTCCAAAGGCAGCAATGTAGGAGTCAAGACTTTGGCTGCTGCTTGTGGCTAGACCCCATTCCATTCCGGACGAACTGTACACCAGATCTGACCATTTCACATCAGACATAAGACACTCAGGAAGGGAGATATACAAGAAGCAGCAATTCTGTTAAGTACAAACTCGACTCCAAACAACAATAGCACATTGAGTAAGTCTTAGCAGTAGTGTAGTCTAACTGTAGTGGAATAGAACCGAATAAGATAACATTCCTGAAACAGTAAACACTGGAAAAACATGCTAGGCAGCCACCCTCAACAGGGAGTGCCCTGATGGTATGACACCTGGGGAAGCCACCCTTCAGGTGAGGCCAATGGTCCGTTTCCCCCAGGTAGCATACCATCAGGTGGGATGTACTAAAGGCGTCCCAGTAGGGTGGGCCCCATCTGCCTAGGATGATAGGAGCACTTGCTGCAGAACTTGCCTACCAAAAGAGGAGTCTGCTGAAGCCAAACTATTTTGTAATGTCCAACAAATGTATTAGGAGTGGACCACGCAGCAGCCCTACAAATATCTGCGATGGATGCATTGGTCGCAAAGCCAGCCACAGCAGCCACCAACCTTATAGAATGCACTGTTATGTTTTGAGGCATTGGTATCCGCAGACTTTCATAGGCCAGAGTGATGCAAGCCCACAGCCAATGGGACAGTATTTTGAATTTGCCCCAAAATTCGTGGATGAAAAGAAACGAAAAGGGATTCAGATAGCCGAATGTCCCTGGTCCTGGCCAGGTAAACCTTCAGGGCCCGCCAAGGGATGACTGGGCTGAGGACAAAAGGAGGGCAAAACAATATCCTGATTATAATGAAAAACTGAAGCCACCTTAGGCCAAAATGTAGGATCTGGACGCAACTGCAGAGTCCTTGTGAAAGAAGCAAAGATGGCACTGCCAGATCTGAAACCCTTCGAGCTGAAGTGACTGCTACAAGAAACAGGACCTTGTACGATAGCAAACGAAGTGATGCAGACTTGAGCGGTTCGAAAGGGGGATGCTGTAATGCTTGAAGGACCTTTGAAAGGCTCCAGGACGGAAATCTATGAACTACCGGCAGTGACAGAAGAGACTCCTCGCAGGAAATGCTTGACCAAGGGACGCGATCCCAGAGAGGACTGGTCCGATCATGTAGACAAAAATAGTTGAGGCTTGCCTATGTAGAGTGTTAGGCCTCAGGCCCATCTAGTGACCCACATGGAGAAATTCAAGTAGGTGATGAACAGTAACCCTGGAGGGGCAGAGCCATTCTTTAAAGCACCAAGTAGCAAAAGCTGACCATGTAGTTTGATATATACAGATCGTGAAAGGCCTTCTAGAGGCCAAAATGGTAGCTACTACATCTTTAGAATACCACGACTGCCTCGAGTAATACTGCTCAACACCCACGCTGTCAGACTCAGCCATCCGGGGTCTGGATGGCGAACTGGACCCTGAGAGAGCAGGTCTGGCAACAGTAGCAGGCGCCATGGTTCCTGGGTTGACAGAGCCAGCAGGTCTGAGAACCATGGCCTGAGTGGCCAGAACAGGGCCAGGAGAATGATGTGAGCCTGTTCTCAGTGAATTTTCCTGACTGTACACGCCAACAGTGGTACTGCAGGGAAAGCAGAGTGCCGTTTGGCCAGGGAGTTACCAACACGTTGATTGCTTCGGCACCCTGTTGAAAACAGCGAGAGAAGAACCTCCGTAGTTGGGCGTTGTGGGCCGAGGCAAAGAGATGGGCGGTGAATGGACTGAATAGACTGTTCAGTTGTTGAAATATCCTGGGATGCAGTTTCCACTCCCAAGGAAGGATCTATTGTTGGCTGAGCCAGTCTGCTGCTACATTGAGATTACTGCTGAGATGTTCTGCTCTCAAGGAGCGTAGGTGGTGTTTGGCCCAGTTGAAAATGAGCGTGGATTCTGCCTGGAGGGCTCGTCACCGCATGCTGCCTTGACAATTCAAATGCGCCTTCACACTGATGTTGTCGGTACTAATGAGTACGTAGAGCAGCTGGATCTGCGACTGAAAGTGAAGGAGTGCCAGATGTACCACTCGTAGCTCTAGCAAGTTTATGCTGAGGCACTGCTCAGAAGCTGTCCACCGCCCTTGGATGAAACAAGAATTGCAATGAGCCCCCCAGCCCAGGAGACTGGCATTGGTGGTTATCAGGACTCTGTCCGGTTGTCTGAAGGGAGTCCCTTGCTGCAGGTTTCTGACTATCGTCCACCAAAGAAACAACCTCCTGAGAGAAAGTTAGAGATACACTCTCTTGCGGCTGGAATTGGCTATGTCCAGCTGAAAAGGCAGCAGGGCCCACTGGAGAGATTGAGAATGGTGTTGAGCCCAAAGAATTATGTGAATGCAGGAAATGAAGAGCCCCAGAACCCTGGCTAGAAAAATCAAGTGCTCCACCCTCTTGTTCATCAAACAACAAGCAGTATGAATGATGGAAGCTATCCAGAGACAGAAACACTGTTGCACATGACATATCCAAAACCGTGCCCAGGTGCAGGAGACACTGTGTTGGAATCAGGTGACTCTTCTTCAGGTTCACAAGGAAGCCGTGATCCCTGAGAGATTCGATGGTGAGACGTATATGTATGCCCGGGACGCAGAGTGAGCCCTCACCAGAAGGTTGTCCAGATAGAGGTAGATATGGATCCTCGGGAGCCGAAGGTGTGCCACCAGAGCTGCCATCAGTTTCATGAACACTCTTGGAGCTGATGAGAGTCCAAACGAGAGGGCTCGACACTGGAAGTCAGCACAGTTGTAAGCAAACCTGAGGAACTGCTGATGGTTGGGCAAGAAGGGAACATGCAGGTAGGCTTCCTTGAGCTCAACAGAAACCAAATAATCCCTCTCCTGAAGAGACTCGACAATCGATGACAGGGATTCCATTTTGAAGTGCTGATGCCTGACAAAGGTGTTGACAAATTTGAGATTGAGGATTGCCTTCCATGAGTGATCTTTTTTGGGCACCACGAAGAGAATGGAGTAGGCATCTGAGTAAAATGTGGGGGATCCATTGGCTCTATTGCGCCAACTGACAGCCAATGGTTTATGGCCTCTGTCATCACTATCCACCTTTCGGGGGAGATGGAGAGGGATGACAGAATGAATCTTTGAGGAGATAGTTGCCAAAACTCTATCAAGTAGCCTTGAGTTACCGTATCTCACACCCATGCATCCACTGTCACGTCTCCAGGCCTCAGCGAAATGTAGGAACCTGCCCCCATCGGGATGGTGTCAGTATCGGCATTGTTGCCTCCCCCCACAGCCAGAGGGTGTAGTACGTCCCTGGCGACCAGCGAACTGGTTCTGGCTACAGCCGGGGAATCGCTGCCTGTTCCAATATCCTCTTGTGGATCAAAAATCATGGCCCCTCTAAGAGGGCCACAAAGCCTGAACGGACTGCTGGTATGGGTAAGATGACACTCTGCAGTTTCCTCTGCAGTCATCCCATTTGGTAGTGGCTAAGACAGGCTTGTGTTTGTCTTTGGGGTCCACAAGAACTGCCTTGAGGGCCTCACCCCGAATAAAAGGGAACCAGCATAGGGAGCCGTGGCCAGGTTGATGCGTGCGGTGTTGTCCACATCCCAGTGGCGCAGCCAGAGGGTACGGCAAGCCACTACTCCTGTGGACATTGCCCTGGCTGTAAATTGTGTTGCGTCCAGCAACACATCTGCTACAAACAGTGCCACCTTGTGTAGCTTGACCAAGGTCCTGAGTAGTGCGGCCTGTGGAAGGTCTGGCTGATCAAGCAATTCATCAAGCCACATCATCGCAGCTCTGCTGATGAGGGAGGCAGTGCAGGAAGTTCACAGAGCGTAAGTCGAAGCTTCGTGTGTTCTTTGAAGAGCAAAATCAAGTCTTCGCTCAGATGGATCTCTGAATATGGAATCATTTTCCTGCAGGAGAAGAAATCTGGAAACCAGAGCAGAGACAGGACCATCCACTGAGGGAACTTTCAAAAATTTCATGAAGTCCAGGTCTAGTGAATAAAACTTGTTGGCAAACGCTGAGATGCAGCGTGCTCGAAGAGGATGACCCCATTCTTCCTTCGCCAATTTACTGAGAGGATCAGGAACCGGGAAGAAACAAGCCGAAAACTTTGGTGCCTTCAACACCTTCGCCCCTTTGACAGGAGCAGCTGAGGTGTCAGGGACTGAACCATCCAGACCCAGAGTAGTTAAAGTCTTGTGGAAAAGGGTGAGATAATCTGAAGAATCAAACAAATGATGTGAGCTCTCTTCCTCACCTTCAGTCTCCCCACTCCACTCCACGTCGTCATCTTCAGGGGAGATGAAAGGATCGAGCAGATCATCCTCCAGTTCCTGGCCTCGCGAGATCCTACCTTGGATAATGTCAAAGGGGTTAGGAGAGGAGGCCCACTGGTGTTGAGGACCCCCATCGGAGTGGAGCGGAGCTTGTGCCCCTTGCATTGGCCTCGGCAACTCAAAGGAGATGGAACCAAGTAGTGTGTCTCTGAATTGTGAAAGGAATGTCTGGTTTAAAAGCAGGAGCAGCAAACGCTTGAGGATCCAAGGACAACTGAGACTGTGATGAGGCCGCGGACGGACCCGGTTGCTCAGGAGACATTGGTTGAGAAGGAAGCCCATGGTGAGGGGACCCCTCTGTGGTCTGAGTGGGGAACCCTTCAAACTCTTCCTCAGAAGTGTCAGCAGATGAATGGAAAGTGGTTTCCAGGCTCTGTTGAGGAAGACTGATATACTGGGATTGTCTGTCAGCCGTCGGTTTGGCCTCATGGACTTTTTTGAACATTTGGAAGGAGTATGTTTGGAGGCTTTACGCTTAGGTGCCCTAGCGGTAGGCCCAGCCGCAATTATTGATGGCTGTGAAGCAATAGACTGTGATACAATAGGCTGCACATTATCGATAAGTTGTGTGCTCATAACTAATGCTCTAGACGTAGCAGAAAAGAGGTCGGCCATGGCAAGAGAGTTCAGTATCGCAGCACACATACAGTTAACACACGCACAGGTTGCGGGGTGCAGTGGAGAATGAGAGAGAGGCCAGTAGAACACGCCCACAGAAGAGGGGAGAGGTATGACCTCAAGCAGCCATCTTCCTAACACCCAAGTGGAGAGGGTGCTTTAGAGCGAGGGAGGCCAGTAGAACACGCCCACAGAAGAGGGGAACGGTGTGACCTCAGGCAGCCAACTTATTACACACAAGTTGAAGGGAGCAGCAGAATTAGAGAGGCCAGTGGAACACACCCACAGAGGAGGGGAGAGGTATGACCTCGGTGCCCAATTATAAATACACAGGTAGAGGAGTGCAGTGAAACTCAGCAGAGCCAACTCCCTCCTGTTGGTTTGCCTCAAGTAAAAATCCTTGCAGTGTCAAAAATAATTCCTGATGTTCTTCCTCGTCTTCCTTTATGACTGCCCTTAAAGTCCTGTTTGTCCCCTGTTCAAGGAAGGGGGGGGGAAACAGGAGGAAACCAATGACAGAATCCAGGAACAAGGGCAAGGGAAGTGACAGACAGGCACTAGAGACTGAAGGAGACATCAATAGGAAAAAAGGCAGTCAAAATGGCACTCAAAAAAAGAGCAGGGAAAATGGACCATTGGTCTCACCTGAAGGGTGATTTTCATAGGAGGTATGCCATCAAGCAGGTATTAGCTCCACCTATCGTCCGAAGGCAAGAATGTTTCTGAAGTCAAGACTAGGGGCGTCAGGCCCCTCCCACTCTCCAGTTCATTCCCAGCAAGTCCAAGAGAAATATCTAAAAATGCAGGAAAAAAGGCCAATGGGCCTACCAGCAAGAACATAACATAATAGCAACATTCATAATAATATGACTCTAAAATAGCGAGATAACAGTAATAGAAGTCTTGACTTCACTGATAAATGTAATAAAATAGCGTAACAAGCATATATAACATTCCCAACCAATATCTAGGTATCCTCTGCTGGGAGGGTCGTGATGGCATATCTCCCTATGAAAATCACCCTACAGGTGAGACCAACGGTCCATTTTCCATAGGAGGTATGCCATCAAGCGGGATGTACCAAAGCAGCCCATAACAGGGAGGGACCACCCACAACCTAATCCTCATTAAGAACCTGTTGCAACACTCGTCTGCCAAAAGAGGCATCGGCAGAGGCATAACGGTCTATTTTATAATGCCTTATAAACGAGTGTGGGGTAGACCAAACAGCTGGTCTGCAAATATCAGCAACAGGAGCGTTGGTAGCAAAAGCAGCCGAAGTGGCTGCTGACCTAGTGGAATGAGCTGTTATACTAGGTGGAACTGGAAGCTTAAGGGGCTCATAAGCTAAGGTAATACATGCTCTCAACCAGCGGGATAAGGTAGAATTAGCAACTTTATGCCCCATAGAACGTGGATTAAAGGATACAAACAAAGACTCAGTCTGTCATATATCCTGGGTCCTGGAGAGTTAGGTCTTGAGAGCCCTCCGAACATCCAACGAATGCCAAGCCTTCTCTAGATGATGGGTAGGATTCGGACAAAATGAAAGAAGAACAATGTCCTGGTTGCAATGGAAAACTGAATTGACCTTGGAGCGGAAGGATCAGTTTTCAGCACAACAGAATCCTTGTGAAAGACACAGAGATGGCGAGCAGAAGACAATGCGCCCAGTTCCGAGACTCTTCTCGCAGATGTAATCGCAATCAGGAACAGGACCTTGAATGACAACAGACGTAAAGGCACAGTCCTGAGGGGCTCAAACAGAGGACGTTGTAAGGCCTGCGGAACCTTTGACAAACTCCATGAGGGAAAACGGTGGGCTACAGCCAGTGAGCGTAGAGCAGTGCCTCTGAGGAAGCGTTTGATGAACGGATGTGAGGCAATAGGGGCACCAGTGGAGAACACTGAAAGAATGGACGACAGAGTGGACGCATGTCGACGCAATGTGTTGGGTCTAAGTCCCATCATGAGGCCCCTATGAAGATATTGCAGCACTTGTTGTACTGCAGCCTGTGAAGGATCGAGGTGCTGAGTCTGACACCACCTGGAAAAAGCCACCCAAGTATGTTGATATATACGGGTGGTGGATGGTCGTCTCGAGGCTAGAATAATGTCAATAACAGCATCCGACAGTCCAGCCGACCTCAAATGTCGCCGTTCAAAAGCCACGCTGTTAGGTTGAGCCACTTGGGGTCCTGATGACATACTGGGCCCTGGGATAGGAGGTCTGGCCTGACTGGTAGTGGCCAAGGATCCGTCACCGACATTGCAAGGAGATCCGAGAACCACGGTCGACGGGGCCAATATGGTGCTATCAGCACTAGCCGTGCCCTCTCGCGCCGCACCTTCCTCAAGGTTCTGGCTAACAGTGCTATTGCAGGGAAGGCGTACAATAGGCCATCCGGCCACGGTATTGACAAAGCATCCACTGTTTCCGCTGTCGTGTCCAGGTATCGTGTGAAGTACCTGGGAAGCTGGCAATTGCGACTGGAAGCAAACAGGTTGACTGAGAAGGGGCTGAATCGACGCTGGAGAAGATGGAAAATGGTCAGATGAAGTTTCCATTCTCCTGGAAAGACTTGTCTGCTGAGCCAGTCCGCTGTCACATTCCAAATACCTCTGAGATGCTCTGCTTTCAAGGACTGTAGATTTTGTTCTGCCCAGTCGAAGATGAGGTAAGCTAGATCCTGTAAAGAACGCGACCTCGTTCCCCCTTGTCTGTTTAAATGTGATTTCGCACACGTGTTGTAGGTTTGAATGAGAACATGGTCCAAGGGGAACAGAGATTGAAAATGGAGCAGAGCAAAGTGGACAGCCTTTAGCTCCAGCCAATTGATGCTCTGAACCAGTTCTGCTACGGTCCAAACCCCTTGAACAAACTGAGAGTTGCAGTGGGCTCCCCAGCCGAGGAGACTGGCATCTGTGGTGATGACAGTCCTGTGGGGTTCTCTGAATGGAGTGCCCTGGGTGAGATGTTTTACCCTTGTCCACCAGCGGAATGACAAACACAGTGTGGAGCTCAAGAGAATTGCTCGATGGTTTGAGTTGGCAATGTCATGTTGGAACGTCAGCAAGGCCCACTGTAGCTGACGAGTATGAGCTCGAGCCCATGGAACAATGTGAATGGTGGACACCAACATTCCTAGAGCCCTGGCTAGAAGCAAGACGTCTGCGGATGTTTTGTGCATCAGGGATCTTGCGACGTCTGTGATAGCAGTTATGCGATCTGGGGACCGGAACACTGTTGCTTGCAGGGTGTCCAACATCGCCCCTAGATGTTGTAGACGTTGGGTTGGTTGTAGATGGCTTTTGTCAAAGTTGACTAGCCAGCCGTGGGCCTGTAAGACATGGAGCGTGAGCGTTAGATGTCGATGAGCCAACTCCCTAGAACTCACCCGTATTAGAAGATCGTCCAAGTAGGGGTAGATATGGACCCCTTGAAGTCTGAGGTGAGCCACTAGAATAAGTAGCACCTTGGTAAATACCCTCGGGGCAGACGAGAGTCCGAATGGCATCACTCGATATTGGAAGTGCTGGGAGCCAAAGGCAAAACGAAGGAATTTTCTGTGGGCAATGCAAATAGGTACATGGAGATACGGTTCCTGTAGGTCAATAGAAGCCAGGAAGTCTCCTTCATGCAGGCTGTCTGTAATGGAGTAGAGGGATTCCATTTTGAACATGCGATACTTTATGAAACGGTTAATGAACTTGAGATCCAATACCGCCCTCCATGAGATATCTTGTTTGGGCACAGCAAATAGGAGGGAGTACACCCCTTCCGACCTCTCAGCCGCGGGGACTGGCTCTATCGCCGCTATGTCCAAGAGGTGACGTATCGCAGTCTGCATGATGCAGTGCCTAGCTGGTGCCCTGGGACAAGGGGAGGGATGAAACTTGTCTGGAGGTATTGCCCAAAACTCAATAGCATATCCATAACAAAAAAGATCTCTGATCCAGGAGACCTGAGTCGGGCGTAGCCAATGTTCACCAAACAGAAGCAGTCTGCCCCCAACTGGCATTGCATTACTGTCTGCGCTGGCGAGACCCTCCCCTGTAAGAGGACGTTGAGAAGGCTCTGCGGCCCTGGTACTGACCTCTACCCAGGAAATGTCTATTCCAGCCTCCTCTGGATGAACAGAAATCATATGTTGGGAACTCGCGGCCTCGTCCCCCGGGCCGCGTTCCTCGAAAGGGCTGAGACGTACGGTACGAAACGAAACGTCTAAAAGGTCTGCGCTCGATGTTTCTGACGGTGGCCGAGAGGCTTTCCAGTGTCCTTAGGGTCAACAAGCACTGCCTTTAGTGCCTCCGCACTGAAAAGTAAAGATCCGGCATAAGGTGCCCGTGATAGATTAACTCTGGCAGTAGAGTCAGCCTGCCAGTGACGAAGCCAGAGGGTCCGTCGGGCCACAACCTGAGCCGCCATGGCGCGTGCCCCTAGCTGATTCGCGTCCAAGGTGGCGTCGGCCACGAAAGCAGCTGTTTTGCACAATTTTATTAGCGATCTTCGCAGAGAAACGGGATCTGGATTGGGATCCTCGATGAGGTCGTCCAACCACATCATCGCTGCCCTGGCAAAAATAGAGGCTGATGTAGATGCACGCATAGAAAAGGCGGTGGCCTCATGAGACTTGCGTAAGGCGAAGTCCAGTCTCCGCTCAGTGGCATCCTTTAAATGAGATTCTCCTTCCCTTGGCAAGAGGGATCTGGAAACTAAACTGGAAATTGGCTCGTCTATGCCAGGGACGGCCAGCTTGGTAGTAAAGTCCGGGGCCAAAGGATAAAGTCTGTCCGCAATGTTATTAAATCGGCGTGCTTGTAGAGGGTGAGACCATTCATCCTTGGCCAGTTTAGCAATGGGATCTGGCACAGGAAGATAGTGTTCTGCTGGAGCGGGGGATTTCAAGACCCTGGCCCCTTTTAAAGCGGGAGTAGCAGCTGCAGTTGGAGTGGATTGAAGGCCTAGGGTGTTCAACACTCTGCGCGCAAGAGGCTGGTAGTCTGAGGCATCGAAAAAGCGATAGGATGTATACTGCTCATGTTCCGAATGGTCACTCCAGTCATCTCCTTCGTCTTGCAGCACAAATGCGGATTCCTCCGCACAAGAGACGTCATCAACAAACGTGCCCCTGGCAATGTCAAACGGATTTGGAGAACATGAAGGGTTCGTCTCACTGTGAGCAAATTGGTCCCCACTGTGTGGAGGTGTAGCGAGAACTTGTGATGGTGACTGTCTCTGAGCGAAAAACGACAGCATGCCCTGAAGTTGTGAAATGAACTCATGGGACAGCTGCAGTCCCGGAGATGTAGCCAGTTGCTCTTGGATAGGCGGAAGTGCGGACGGTCCCACAGGTAGTGAAGAAGAGTAAGCCCCGGGTTGGGTGACCGTTGGCTGCTCAGGAAAACCAGGAAAGTCCTCCTCATCAGAGGACGCAGCAGGAGAATGAAAGAGGGTAGTTAACTGTGCATGGGTTGACCCTTCTGGAACTGGAACAGAGACATAGCGGGGCCGCTTGGTTGTGCTGTGGCTGGAAAGATGTTTGGTTTTGGCACCCGCTTTAGCATGCTTATGTTTGACCGCCTTAGGTGGTTTAGCCTTGGTCATCTGGTTTGTCTCTGGCTGTTGTTTCGGCTTGATTGCCTGGGTTGTCTCTGGCTGTTCTGCCATCATATATTTTAAGGGTAGCAGTACACGGCCACGGATGGGGCAGAATGCACAGACCCGAACAGGCTCAGTACACGGCACACGACTGGGGCAGAATGCACTGGCTGATGGCTAAGTACACTGCCACGATGGGGCAGAATGTACACTATGAACAGACTTAGTACACGGCCACAGATGGGGCAGAATGCATGTCTAGATAGCGTGGCACAGTATCAACAGGTGTGGTACAATATAGAGCAGAAGTAATATTTGCACAGCTTCACACAGTATCAACAGCTCTAGTACTCGGCCACGAATGGGGCAGAATGTACAGTCCAAACAGCTTTGCATGGTATCAACAGCCTTTGTACACGGCCACGGATGGGGCAGAATGTACAGTCCAGACAGGGATTATATGGTATCAGCACCTTGCACACTAGGTATCAGTTAGTCTGGTGCACCATCAGAGCAGTATTAATAGTTTTGATGAAACAGGCACCGGTGCACAGGCCTTGTAGCAATAACAGTCTTTGTGCTGGTTCAGATAACAGCAGTAATCAAATAGTTGCAGGGCCAGCAGCAGAAGCGGAGTTAATAAAGGAACCTATATAGAGTTATAGAATCCTATCTGTAACACACAAACAGGGGCAGATCACATAGGGGGAGCTGACAGGAATTCTGGACTCTGCTATCCATAGCCAGTGTAAGGGAGACCCCCCTTGCAATGTTAGCATGCTGAGACACGAAGTGTTCCAAAAAGACATGGATAGGGTTAAAGTAAGCACACTCTGGGACTCAAGGACAGAGAGCAGACCGAAGGCTGCAGGTGGCTGGGCAGGAAAGCTGCCAAGGCTATATAACGCCATAGAAACAGCTCAGGGTGTGGGGGGTGCATTTGATGTCTGTGAAGGAGAGAGCTCGTGTATCTGTATCTGTATCTGACCTAAGCTATTGGATCAGTAAAAGATTCATCTTCACCACTTCTAGCGTTCTGTCTCTATTCATTCCTGTTATACGCAGTGGCTCTGCCCTGACAGGCAAGCCACAATTCCAACAAAGGGTTATGGGCCCAGAGACAGGAAAGAAATAGAGCATGAGCAGAGTGCAGTGAAGAAAGAAAGGCAGCAGAGCTGAGCCGACTGTCGAAGGAAGCACGGACGGTGACAGGAGCCAGTGGAAGCCTGTGCAGATCGTAAAAGAAGCCTGGAGCAGATACAGTGAAGCTGTAATAAAAAGAGAAGTTTCGTTTCTCCAAAGTGACGCAAGGAAACTGTGAAAAATGGCAGTTTCACTTTCGCAAGAAATGCCGCTGGAGCATCTGAACGAAACTAATTACTTGAATTGGAGACTGAGAATGCAGGCGTTTCTAACAAAGGAAGACTTATGGACTGTTGTAACAGAGGATCCCCCGTCTGATCCCCCACCGGCACCGTGGAGAAGGCTGGATGAACGTGCAAGATCGTATATTATCCTGGCAGTAAGTGACTCTCAATTGCTATACGTGCAGGATAAAGAAACAGCTAAATTAGCTTGGCAAGCTCTGAATGAGATCCATGTTCGAAAAGCAACAAGCAATAAAATAAGTTTAACAAGAAGATTGTACCAGCTCAAGTACCAGCTCCCTTACGTGACAGGCAAGTTGATACAGCAGTGGGAGAGACGTCAGGAGGCTTCTGAACAGGAGAAGGAAAGAAAGTCGGAAGGAAAAAGTGAAAAGACTGAGATTAATGGCAGGTCGTTTGGCAGGTCGTTTGGAACAAAGGCATGCTATCGTTGTGGGTCATTAACTCATCTTCAAAGAGACTGTGAGTTGCGGCAGAGAAAACAGAGAAGGAATTCGTCGCAAGTGCAGCTACTGAATGCTGAAGGTAAAGACAGAGAAAGAGACTATAAAATTAAAGGAATATGGACTATTGATTCTGGGGCTGCTCACAATCTAATAAAAGACAAGTCTATGTTCAGGACAATGGTTCCAGTGACTTCACATGTGGTACTGGCTGATGGGACTCAAAAACAGGTACAAGCTATGGGTACTGTGCATTTAAGTGCTTTAAATACAATTATTACTGACGTTTTGTACGTGCCAGACATTCAATGTAACATTTTATCTGTATCTAAATTGTGTGCGATGGGGTTCACTGTTATATTTAGAAACAGAACATGTGAGATAGTGAAGGGAAACAAGACACGTTTGAAAGGTTTCATTAAGCAGTCTTTGTTTCATGTGACACTCACTGCAGTTACAGGTACTCAAGTAATGGAGGAAAAAGTACAAGCACTGCCACAAATAAAAGCCTTGGTAGCGTTGTGCGAAGAACGTCCCTCGTGGATTGAGGGAGACACAAAGAGAGATCCAGGGGATATAAATGAGATTAAACAAATGTCTCCGGATGAGCAAGCCAAATGGCAAGAGGCAATGCAGGATGAATTAGAGGCAATGGATAGCAATAAAACGTGGACATTGGAACCATTGCCTCCTGGCAAGTCAATGATAGGGTGCAAGTGGGTACGTAAACCTAAAAGAACAAACACAGGTGAAATACATAGAGCACGTCTGGTCGCCAAAGGGTTCTTACAGAAACAGAGCTCAGAAAGGAATCATTTTAGGTGTTCAAAAGTAACGCACACACGCAATGGCTCTGAACAAAGGGAGCAAACAGTGAAACAGGAGAAACAAGAGGAACATGCTCTTGTTGAAACAGAAACACATAGCAGTCCCAAACCAAAAGTTGTTTCAAGGAGATCTAATCTGGGAAAACCGCCTGATAGATTCCAGATAGATATCATACGAAAACATGATGAAATGCATGGGTATACAGGTTTTACAGAAGTGCCAGAACGCAAAACAAATGAGGAAACCTTGTATCTAACATGTTTCAAACCAGAAATAAATGCTGACTGATGTGTTGTCTGATGTGATAAACAAATGTATAATGTATAATAAAAGATGGAGTGAGAGACCGGAAGCAAGAAAGAAACTGTAAACCTGAACTGTAATAGGTGAAATGTGAATTGTACATGAGAAAACAAAACTGTAAAATGTAAAATGTAGGAAAGCCATGTCTGTTTGGAAGGTGGGGGCTTGTTAGCATGCTGAGACACGAAGTGTTCCAAAAAAACATGGATAGGGTTAAAGTAAGCACACTCTGGGGCTCAAGGACAGAGAGCAGACCGAAGGCTGCAGGTGGCTGGGCAGGAAAGCTGCCAAGGCTATATAACTCCATAGAAACAGCTCAGGGTGTGGGGGGTGCATTTGATGTCTGTGAAGGAGAGAGCTCGTGTATCTGTATCTGTATCTGACCTAAGCTATTGGATCAGTAAAAGATTCATCTTCACCACTTCTAGCGTTCTGTCTCTATTCATTCCTGTTATACGCAGTGGCTCTGCCCTGACAGGCAAGCCGCAATGCCAACATGCAATACTAGTGGGCTAGCAGAAAGAGCGGGAGAAAACGGACAATCAAAATGGCGCCCGCGAAAAGAAGTGGGAAAATAGGCCAATCAAAAAGGCTAGAACTGGTGAAGAAGCAATGGCGGTTAGGGAAGCACCAACGAGCTCAAAAAACGCCTTCAAAGGATACGATCTAATGGTGCGGGGCTGATAATCATGATCGCAGCGAGAGAGCTAGCTCTCTATTGCCGCGGGACAGTCTCAGCAGGCAAGGAGAAAAGACGGAGCCGCAGTCACAGGCTCCGAAGGCGGTCGCGGCGAGCTTTAAAAAGCCGCAGACCGAGCTGGAGGGAGGCGGGAGTTCAACTAGAATGGACACTGAATGGAGAAAACTGCAGGCGCAGGCTTTGAAACTGGCGCAAAATGCAGTGAGGGATAAAGAGAAGGGGGACAGCGGCGCGAGAGCTGTAACGGCAGGCTGACGGATTAAGTGAGCAGCCGCCTGCTGAGGAGGGGAAAACCGCAGCCGCGGTCTCCCGAAATGGCCGTTCAGAAAGGCAAGGAGCTGCAGCCGCAAGCTCCTGTAAAAACCAGTGTCTGCCGCCTACAGAAGAGAGGACCGCAGCCGCGGTCTCTCTGAAGCACCGTTAGGCACTCACTGGGGAAGAATCAAGGGGAAAATAAAACCCTGCAAGAAAATCCCCAGGGGAAACAATCAAATTTTAAACAAAGTGTGAACAAACAAATAAAAAACGAAGACAAGACAGGGAAGGAAAAAACGTACAGAAGTACACAGAAATCTCCCACCCTGTCACAAAAACACGAAAGACTTATCTATAAGCTAAGCAATAATCTCAAACTTGTTCGGTACGAAGGCAAGAATGAACTGGAGAGTGGGAGGGGCCTGACGCCCCCAGTCTTCATTTCAGAAACATTCTTGCCTTCGGACAATAGGTGGAGCTAATACCCGCTTGATGGCATACCTCCTATGGAAAATGAGCACACAAAAAACCGTCTCTGAAAAAGAGCGGGAAGACAGCCGCACATAAAATGGCTGCCTCCAGCCCTGGTCCCCAGGGAGAAGGCAGACAATGGCATACTATTGCTCTAGCTGCTCTAAGGGGTGAAAGAAGGAGAAGCACGGCAGAGAAGGGAGTTGCAGCCACAAGCTCCAAACAGGAAAACGCTGAGACTCTTGTCGTGGGAAGGCCTGGAGCAGCCACAAGAATGGCCGCCAGCGCTGAGGAGACCAGCTGGGAGGGGAAGCAGAGTCACAAGAGTGGGTAGGTGAAGAACCAGCGAGCTCCAAGGCTGACCGAGCCTGGTGAAACTGCCCCCCGAAAAAAACTGTCCCTGAAAAATCCTAAATAAAAACAATTTTTAAACCTTTTTTTTAAATAAAAAACAAGTGAAGCAGAAACACTACAGATAAGAATAGAAAAGAAAACTGAGAGAAATTAGCACAGATAGCAAGGAACAAACTCAGAAGCGCTAAGACCAAAGGACCCAACCTAGGACAAAGGCAGGAATGGAATGGGGTCTAACCAGAAGCAGCAGCCAAAGTCTTGACTACTGCATTCCTGCCTTTGGATACTAGGCATCGCTAGAACCCACCTGATGGTATGCTACCTGCGGGAAACACCACACAGTGACTGACACACTAGTACAATGCTATGATTTAGTGACAACATTTTTGCCAAGAATCAGTACTCTGCATCTTAAAACATGTATGTTTTAGATCTATGTTATTTTCAGATGCATCTGAAACATTGCTGCAATAGCACACCTCACTATCAGGTCGTTCGTTATTAAGTGTAAGTCACTCTTTCCCAATCTTTGGGTCCCCAGATGTTGCTGGACTACAGTTCTCATTCCTGATCATTGGTCATGCTGACTGGGCTGATGGGAATTGTAGTTCAACAACATCTGGGGGTCCAAAGATTAGGAAAGCTGGTGTAAGTCAAGAGTGAATTTCCAGGACAGTAGCCATGTTAGCATAATATTCACAGTCTTATGACACTTTAAAAGTATGGCTGGGATCCAAAACAACTCTTGGATCTCATGCAACTAGGTGTGCGGTTCTTTAGATCCTGGCCTAACAAATCTATTTGTTTCACAGTCCACTTCATGCAGCTCATGAAGTAGGCTATGAAAGCTCATGCCGTAATACATTTGTTAGTCTTTAAGGTGTCAAATGGCTCTTGTATCTGTTGAAGTAGTTGAGCACATGTGTATGTATACTAAAACCCAATTTTGAGTTTCAGCAACCAGTTTCTTTTTTAGGCAATAATATATAGGAATGTAGGAAACTGCCTTATACCAAGTCAAACCATTGGTCCACCTAGCTCAGTCTTTCCAAGCTATATCTGGAGACACCAAAGATTGAACCTAGGACCTTCTGCATTCAAAGCATGTGTTCTACTCCTGAGCTATAACTCTTCCCCTTAATATATTATTCACTCATTTAAAAGAACAGATGGGGTTCTATGCTCCTGTTCTACTTTTCCTGACTAGTAAATCAAATTTCCCATTGGTTGAGACTATTTGGCACCAGTTCAGATTAGCCAGCATGGCACACCTTTGAAATTTTCACTTGAGCATAAATGGTAACATGTTTAGATTTATATTATTCTGTGTACAACGTCTGGCTTTTCAAGAGCTCACCTAGTCAGAAAGACGTGAGAGATTAATCGCCTGCAATGAGCATAGCAACACACTTCCATTTTCCTAGCAGAAAGCAAATTATGTTACCTGTCCACTTTTGATGATTCAACAGCAGTTCAAGCAGCAGATTGCACAAATACTTTTCTGTACTGTATTGTATCTCAAATATCTCCAGATGCAAACAGGTAGAATCAAACATTTTATTTATTAATACACTGCTTAGTTTCTACCATAAGAGATACTAGCACAAAACTTAGCCTGAAAGTCTCATCCCTCTGACATAGAAATTCCTAATTCCGAGAAAATTAATGTGGTGCCCTCCATTTGTTTGGATTCAAACTCCCATCAGCCCCAGTCAGCATGGCCAATGGCCTGGGATAATGTGAGCTGTAGTCCAAAACATGTGGAGGGTATACACTGGCTACCTTTCCCTTAATCAAAGATATGTAGGGGTTTATTGTGACTTTCAGGAATAATAAAGTACCTAATTAGGAAAGCAAGTAGATAAGAACTGTTTATGTTATTCTGTGGAATCATTTGGATTAGTGCATTTTTGGCTAATTCAATAAGCAGCCTACAAAAAATATTTAGGACAAGAGATCAGAAAAGGTAAGTTTGGAAGCTAAGCAGCTAGTGCATTACCTGGTGCTTCTATGCATGCATTTCTGTTAGACTGCTGCAGTATTCTCCTAGCATGTGCTGCAGGAAAGGGGTGGGTGGGTGGGAAGGACAGACAGTGATAAACACAAAAATGTGTATCGGGATAGAAAAGCAAGGCCTAATGAAATAATGGGAGAAAGGCTACTGAGTAATCCAAATGAGTCTATGTATATATTTTTAAATCCCCATAGAGCCCAGGTCTTTTGAGGGCAGGGGATTGAGAAAAGCGTATTACCACAAAAATCCCAGTGAGGTGTGAAGATTCCAAAAGGGATTTTTTCAAGCATATGCCCTGGATTTTTGGCTTATACAGAATTTCACATACATAGTTCCATTGAAATCACAACTGAAACTTGTTTGCTAATAAAAATTCCACTGAAAACATAACACTTCAATAAAGATGATTTAAGTCTCAAGACTAAACTAGTCTCCCATGATTTCAAAGAACCCCAAAAGGGGGAGAGAAAAAGAAACCCGTACACACACCACATTGGTAAAAAAGGACATTGGAGGCATTCAAATGCAATGCTAAAGCATGGTTTAGTGTTACAAGAAGAGCCTAGCCTGCCCATGGACTCATGTACCCACTTTGGCACAACAATGAGAAGACCGGAACCTTCTGTTCCAACTTTGTATTAACCACAGCATGTCATATGAACCATGAACTGTGGCCAATCATAACTATGATCACTGGAAAAGAAGCCAGATTTATAAACTATGGTTTAAAGTTGGCTTGTTTTCATTAATCATAAGATTAAATAGTTTGTCTGGGTTTGGATTATATGGCAAGCTGCGGTTAATCAAAAACTGAAGTGAAAGCTTCTGAACGCCTTCCGGCGGCTTCATTGGAGGGGGGAAGGAAGGAACAGGCCAGACTCATTCTTGCAATGCTAAACTATGCTTTCAAGTTATATTCAAATCAGTCCACTGTCAAGTTATTAAATTATGCTTAACCAATGTTTAAAATTTGAATGGAGCTATATGGTTTTTTTATTTAAATGCTCTAACATCCAGAACTGGATTTCCAACATTACCTGCAACAAAAAGCGACTAAATATATGCCTGAATTATGTCCCTTTAAAGGTGAAAAAAGTACAACACTGAAAGTACATTACATTCAGGAACAGTAGTTTTAGACCTGTTGCTATTTTGTTGTTTACTTAAGGCTCTCTTATTAAAAAAAAATATGAAATCAATGTTTCAATAAAACACTGTAATGTTTGGATCATTGTATCCAGGGTCTCTCTTTCATTAATGGAAGGAACCCTGCTTTGGGATTGGGGGGAAGGGGGAGAGAGAGAAGAAACAATTTTTGCTGATTCCCTTTCCCCCCTGCAATTCCTCCATGCCATCTCCCACACTTACAGGGTTAGCCCAACCCTCTGAAGGGGCTTTTCAGGGGGCACAATCCATTATAATCTTGTGGGGGAGGGGATTAATATTAAAGCACAGTTCTATGTTACCTGCATCGAGTTCCCATCACATTTAAAAGGACATTAATAGCATGCAAATGCATTTAGGTCTGGGGCATAAAATCCCATGCATATTCTTCAGCATATAATATTTTCCATCTATACATCTTTAATGAAGCTTCTTTAAAAAAAATAGCATGTAACAATTATGTGAACACAACAGTCCATTAGCAGAAAATTTCAATCCTAGTAAGATTCCGTTCCTCTGAAGATCATGTAAATAGCCACTGAATCGGTACACTTAAAAATAGTTAAGATGTTTATTCTAAAGTACCTGAGGACATTTCTGATGATCTACTGTATTTAATTATTTTTTCTAGTTGTTCCCGATTTTTTTTACTGAACACTTTTGCTGGAATTACTTCTTCCTTCCGAGTTGAGTGCCTACTCCTGTTGCTCTTGTAAGGCTCACATGTACTAGAGACACTGGCACTTTCAAAACCTTAAAATAAAAAGATTAATTTTTACAGCTTGCCCCAAAATTATTTTTAAAGTGTCTTAATATTTAATTAAACATCAGAATTCAAGATCAATTAACACAGTTTAAAGTCCTCAGTTAACAGGCACTAGGAAGTTAACATATAAATTGGGATAACCAATCTAGATGACTCTTACAAACAAACAAATTAATGGAGGATAGGTCTATCAATGGCTATGATGCATGGCACTGATTAGATTTACCATGTTCTAAAGCAACATACTTCTGGCTATTAAATGCTGAAAACAAACATATGGAAAGACTGTCATCTTAACTCCTTGCTTGTGAATTTCCAGAGGCAACTGCCTAACAGAATACTGGATTACACAGACATTTTATCTCATCCTATATCAAAAGTCTTATGTTCTCAGACATATTGTGAAGTTTTAAAAAGTCAAATAATATCTCAACAACTATCTTGTCAGATTAGAAACTTCTACTCAGTTTAATAACTCGTTATGTTCTGAAGGGAAGTCCACATGGATCGCTATCAATGTATTTGAAATATCTTCACACTTGTGTAGAAGTACTACTGCTGTCAATCAAAGTTACTTCCAAGTGTGTGTAGTAGGACTACAGTATCTATCTCAATTTCCACTGACTGTTAGACGCCCCTTTGTACTACAATAGTCCAAAACTCAGCTCAGATTTTAATTCTATTCTGAATTCACATGAAAGTTCACATTTATTCCAGATAATTAATTTAGAACAAAGTTATGATCCCTTGGTTCCATACCTATTAATGAAAACTTAAAAGTCACACACATTTGAACAGAGAAAGAAATCACATTCTTAATGGGTAAAAATTACAAATGGACAGCCAAAGTATGTTGAAGGGTAATTAATCTATACTAAGCAATCTCAGTAGGTCCTCCTAATCAGTTTCTTATAAAACCCTGAAGTGAAGTGAACTGCTTTGGAAATGGACTGCCTTCAAGTTGATTCCGACTTATGGCGACCTTATGAATAGGGTTTTTATGGTAAGCGGTATTCAGAGGTAGTTTGCCATTGCCTTCCTCTCAGACTGAGAGGCAGTGACTGGCCCAAGGTCACCCAGTGAGCTTCATGGCTGTGTGGGGATTCAAATCTTGGTCTCCCAGGTTGTAGTCCAACACTCTAACCAATACACCACACTGGCTCTCCAAAATACATTGTTTTAGTAAATATTTATTACTTCATTGTGGATTTTAAAAAATATATACTCCAGACCTCAATAAAATGTTGTCATTTTGTAGAGGGCAAAAGTTATTCTTGATGTGTATGGGGAAGGGGGAGAAGAAATCTGACAGAAGCAGCTCAGAATTAGCAATCAAAATGCAGAGCTGCCAGATGCACCACCAGTGTGGAGGCGAGAAATGATCAAGGACTAGAAAACTTGATCACATCACTCCAGTGCTGAAGGAGTTGCACTGGCTACCGGTTGTTTACCGGGCCCAATTCAAGGTGTTGGTTTTGACCTTTAAAACCCTATACGGTTTTAGCCCAGTCTATCTGAAGGAGCCCTCCAGCATCGTCAGGAATGCCATGCCGCTCAACAAGATCAGCCTCAGAAGACCTTCTCTCGATCCCACCGGTTAAAACAGCTAGACTGGTGAGGACTAGAGAGAGGGCTTTTTCAATAGTGGCCCCCACCCTGTGGAACTCTCTCCCAAATGATCTCTGCCATGCCCCTTCTATGATGAGCTTCCGCCGGGCCTTGAAGACCTGGCTCTTCAGGCAGGCTTTTGGGGTGGGTTAGGTTTTTACTGTTATGGTTTTAAATTTTAACGTTTTAATGTATTTTTTTTGTTTTTTTTATCTTGTACGTCGCCCAGAGTGGCTGGACAACCAGCCAGATGGACGACTAATTTAATAAATAAATAAATAAATATCCTGCTGTTTGGAACTGCAACCTAGTGTCAGGTGAGAGACATCTCTTGCTGAAGCTTTGGTGTGCTACTTACAGTTTTCATAGCCATCCTGCCTCCAAGATAGAGCACATGCAGATTACTGACACAAACATACAATGAAATAATCCCAAATCATGGGTGTTTAGTATGAACCTACCATTGGCTGTAGGCCTGTTTTTAAATTGGGAGGCATTCCTCCTCTTATTCTTGGACTTTGGTGTTTTGTCTTTTGAAGCTAGACTGGCCTGTGCAGATGCTTTCCGAGGTTTAAACGTTTTAGTCACAGTAGTTGGATCAACTGGATCAGGCATACTGCTGAAGCTCTCCAGAGATTCTTCATCAAATTCCCTCCTCCTGCTAGCTTCGGGTTCATTTTTGTGATTTCCACATGTTGTATTTTGCACTGGCAGTGCAAATCCGGTCTTGAGGAACAACTGCTTTCCTCCTTCCTGGTGTCCATTTAACCACATTGATCTATTCTCCATTTCTTCTTCAGGTTGCATCTGACCTCTTAATAGAAACAGAAAGATTCAGAATACATTCTCAAATCATGGGATGGGGGGCAAGGTCAGAAGCTTTCCAATAAAAGAAGTGCATTTCTAGACAACTAAAGTGTACAGTAGGTCCCCACTTTCCGGCGTTCCGCTGAGGTGGCGGCTTTCAATTAGGGGAAATTCCCCGTTTTAAACCCAATTTTGCGCTTTTGCAGCATTTTGGCATCATTTTCGCACAGCGCGATCCATTATAGTCAATGGGTTCCACTTTATGGCGATTTCTGCTTTATGGCGGGAGTCTGGTCCCTAACCTGCCGTATAAGCGGGGCCCTACTGTAACTACATGATCTCTCCCCTCCAGCACACAATTTCTGTATTCCTCCTTAAAATGGTTCACTATTACACCTGATCAATTTTAACCATGGTTAACGCCTGGGTTCCACAAGTCAGGTTCAGAATGCCTTCAAGGTATTACACTGATCAGACATAATGCTGAACTACTATAAAAAGAAATGGGCCTGCAAGAGGAGAGGGAGAAAGGGAGCTTGTGATCCTACAGATTTACACTACATCTGAACCAGCCCAAGTGTACTCTTTAATTTAAATAAAATCCCTGTTAGACAACAATCAAATAGATATTCAAAGCAATTAAATGTTTCAATGAGTAGCATTATAAAATGAGAAGCAAACATAAATCTGTAATTTGCAGGCATGAAGTAAGAAAACCCAATCCTTAATTTTTCTCCCAAATCTTTATTTCAAAACCTATTCGATACATAACACATGCTGTTTGAAAAGTCCCCCAACCCTCACCGGGCATGAGGAATCCCCAGGGAGAATGGTCTTTGGATACAGCACTGATCTATTGCATCCAACTTGGCAAATTAGGACTGTAATGTGAATCATTTCTATCTTTTCTCTGGGACTAAATTGGTCCAGAATTGAACTTTAGCTGAATTGGTTCTGGAAGTATACTAAATCTTTACTGGCTTGAACTACCACTAAATCAGAACTTCAATCACACCAACATCTATGTACAATTCAACCTTTAAATCACTCTTATAAGCACAAGTTCTAATTTGAGTTTTAATACAATGATGCTCACAAACAGAAGTTCAATTTAAGTTTAAAGTACCTTGGCTTCTCTGCTCCACCAGTGGAATTACTTTCAAAAGGCTTTGGAAATGCCATGTAGTCAGTTTTCCCAGTAGTGTTATGCTCTAAGGGTGGCTGCTGATGTTCACCGCTTTGAGCAGCGCAGTTGCGTGGAAAATCCGCCAAACCAGATGGAAACATTGGGCCAAAGTTGATACCTGTGAACAGAAATCAACTCAGAAATATTACTCCCTCCATAATTCAAATGTTTGTGATAACATATTCATAGTCTATCAAACTTGTATTCCATCTTTATCCAAGAAGCCCAGACAGAGCGCATGGAATTATCCAATTTTTTCCTAATAACTATCCTACAAGCCCAGTCACTCCCTCAATCGATCCTACCAAGGCCACCCAACGAGCTTCATGGCTGGAAAGAACTTAGTGCTATCGAGCAGAAAGTGAAGTAGGGTCGAAGCAGCTACAATGAAGTTAGTAAAAAAGATTTTAAGGAAGACTGGGGGAGGATTTACTTTCAAGGAAAACAATATGATGAGACATATTGCTTTCAAGAACTTTTCTTGGGGAAGAGTAGCAAAACCCATTGTGATCTGCTCCTAGCCCTTTCGTGTTCTCCTTCACAGTTCTGGAAATCCTTACCTGGTGGGAAAGAGGAGAAATTCGTAAAACCAGGCATACTGAAAAGGTTCATTGTCTGGGAAGGAAAACTGAAGGGACAAAACATAGCTGGTGATGGAAGTGGTGGTGCCCTGCTGCCCTTTTCCTTCTTGGTTGTTCTTGCCTGCTGTTGCTCTTGCTGATGCATCAGATCATTAAGCATTTGCTTCAACCTGTGAAATTAATATGTTTTTGAATAGGAAGTGATGTAAGGGCTGTTTAAGCAAATTATTTCAAAAATGCGTAATTAACAAATGCTCAAGAGGCATGATTTTAGTAAACAGTAGTACAGAAATGCATCTGTGTCCAAATTTCAGTCCCTAAGCAGTTTTAACAAGGGTTAAATATGTTCTAAGATGATCACGAAATAAGCAAGTCAGGCTATTATGATAGCCTTATTTCTACTATGTTCACAAAAACAGCATACAAATGTTATTTTGAAAATATTACATAACATTACTGCAGTGTTTCTTGCTTGCACTGTGCTTGAGGCATCACACTTTTATTTCATAAGAACATAAGAGGAGCCTACTGGATCAGGCCAATGGCCCATCTAGTCCAGCATTCTGTTTTCACAGTGGCTAACCAGTTGCCTATGGGAAGCCCGCACGCTGGACCTGAGTACAAGAGCACTCTCCCCTCCTGTGGTTTCCAGCAACTGGTATTTGGAAGCATACTGCCTCCACCTATGGAAGCAGAGCATAGCCATTATGGCTAATAGCCACTGATAGCCTTTTCCTCCATAAACTTCTCTAATCCTCTTCTAAGGTTTTCCAAGTTGGCAGCCATCATTGCCTCTTGTGGGAGCAAAGTCTAGAGTTTAACTATGCCTTGCATGAAGAAGTACTTTATTTTGTATGACCTGAATCTTCCCAAATTTGCTTCATTGGATGTCCACAAGTTCTAGTGTTATGAGAGAGGGAGAAAAGCTTTTCTCTATCCACTTTCTCCAGGCCATGCATAATTTTATACATTTCTATCATGTCATGTCCGATTCGCCTTTTCTCTAAACTAAAAAAGCCCCAAATGCTGCAACCTTTCTTCATAGGGGAATTGCTTCATTCCCTTGATCATTCTGGTTGCCCTTTCTGAACCACAGATTTACATAATGACATTATGATATCAGCAGTTTTATTTTCA
This sequence comes from Rhineura floridana, assembly GCF_030035675.1. Taxonomy (NCBI): domain Eukaryota; kingdom Metazoa; phylum Chordata; class Lepidosauria; order Squamata; family Rhineuridae; genus Rhineura; species Rhineura floridana. The sequence continues at coordinate 36,370,149 of NC_084488.1, read as the reverse complement.
ATACCTTTCTTAATGATCCTTAGCATGGAATATGCCTTTTTCACAGCTGCCGCACACTGGGTCAACATTTTCATCAAGCTATCCACTACAACCCTAAGGTCTCGTTCCTGGTTAGTCATCACCAGTTCGGACCCCATGAGCGTATATGTCAGATTAAGATTTTTTTGCTCCAATATGCATAACTTTACACTTGTCTGCACTGAATTGCATTTGCCATTTTACTGCCCATTCACTCAGTATGGTCCTTTCAGAGCAATCCTTTTTGTTTTAACAACCCTGAACAATTTAGTATCATCAGCAAACATGGCCACCCCACTGCTCATCCCTAACTCTAGATTGTTTATTAAGAAGTTAAAAAGCACAGGTCCCAATACAGATCCTTGGGGGACTCCACTTTAAAAACATAAGAAGAGCCTGTTGGATCAGAACAATAGCCCATATGGTCCAGCATATTGTTCTCTTTCTATAGCCCTCCATTGGGAGTACTATTCATTTAGTCCTACTCTCTGCTTCCTGCTACTTAACCAATTCCTGATCCATAATAGAACCTCTCTTCTTATTCCATGATTGCTAACCTTACTCAGGAGTCTTTACTGAGGTATCTTATTGAAAGCTTTTTGAAAGTCCAAGCACACTATGTCAACTGAATCACCTCTATCTATATTCTCTTTGACACTCTCAAAGAACTCTTAATAAGTTAGTGAGACTTGCAGAAGCCATGCTGGTTCTGCTGCAGCAAGACTTGCTTTTCTATATGCTTAGTTATTTTATCTTTAACAATACTTTCTACCAATTTTCCCAGGACAGATGTTCAGCTAACCAGCCTGTAATTTCCAGGATTCCCCCTTAATCCTTTTTAAGATTGGCATTACATTGAACACTTTCCAGTCCTCAGGTATGGAGACGGATCTGAGGGACAAGTTACATATTTTTGTTAGAAGATCAACAATCTCACATTTGAGCTCTTTGAGAACTCTCGGGTGGATGCTATCCGGAACCAGCGATTTGTCAGTTTTTATTTTGTCTATTAAGCATAGAGCTTAATCTCTCATCACCATTATTTCTTCTTAATTAATTAAATTATTTGCCTCAGACTACCTTCCTGCAAAAGCTAGTTCCGGCATAGGGATCTGCCCTATATCCTCCACTGTGAAGAAAGATGCAAACAATCCATTTAGCTTCTCTACAGTCTCCTTATCCTGCTTTAGCACACCTTCGGACTCCCTTGTCATCCAAGGGTCCAACCGCCTCCCTAGATGGTCTCCTGCTTTGAATGTATTTACAGAATTTTTTGTTGTTTGTTTTTACCAATGTGGTCCTCAAATTCCTTTTTCAGCATCCCTTATTGTCTTCTTGCATTTCTTTTGCCAGAATTCATGTTCCTTTTTATTCTCCTCATTTGGACAAGACTTCCATTTTTGAAGGAAGCCTTCTTGCCTCTAATAGCTTCTTTGACTCTGCTTGTTAACCACGCCGGCATCCTCTTAGCCCTGGTGGTACCTTTCCTGATCTGTAGTATATACTCTGGTTGAGCTTATAATATTGTGTTTTTAAACAACTCTCAAGCATTTTGGAGTGATCTGGTTACTGGACTTTGCCTTTCAACTTTCTTTTTACCAACCTCCTCATTTTGGGGAAGTTTCCCCTTTTGAATTCAAATGTGACTATGTTGGATTTTCTTGGCAATTGGCCATTTACATGTATGTTTAATTTAATAGCACTATGACCAATGCTCCCAATTGGTTCAACAATATTCGCATCTTGTACCAGGTCCTGGGTGCCACTTAAGTTTAAATTCGGAGTTGCCATCCATCTTGTCAGTTCCATGACCAACTGTTCTAGGGCACAGTCATTTAGGGGATCTAGAAATTGTACGTCTTTGTCATGACTGAACACATACGTAGCCAATCTATGTCAGGTTAGCTGAAGTCACCCATTACTACAACATTTCCTAGTTTGGATGCTTCCTCAATTTCATTTTTCATCTCAAGATCTCCCTGAGCACTTTGATCAGGGGGATGATAAAGTGTCCCCAGTACTAAGTTACTCTTAGGGCCCAGTAACACCACCCACAATGATTCCGTGGAGGAGTCTGCCCCTTTGAGGGTTTCCAGCTTCCTGGATTCAATGCCCTCTTTCACATACAGAGTGACACCACCTCCAATACGTCCTTCCCTGTCCTTCTGATACAGATTATATCCAGGGATAACCATGTCCCACTGGTTTTCTCCATTCCACGTTTCCATTATGCTCGCTATATCAGTGCTGTCCTCTAAGACCAAGCACTCCAGTTCTCCCATCTTGGTTCAGAGGTTTCTAGCATTAATGTATAAACACTTGTATGCAGTGTCTCTCTGTAAATGCCTTTGGCACTTTTGGTTTGGCCTGTGGTACTTTTGCCTCTCTGGATTGCTATCTTGTGCCCCTGCACTCACAGTGCCTAGTTCTAGGCCTATCCCTTTAAAGTTTTCATCATTTTTTTTAACTTTATCCCGGGGATGTGTGATTTGTTTCAAACCACTCTCCTCGATTCCTGTCAGCTTTTGCCCCTCAATCAGTTTAAAAGCTGCTCTGCCACCTTTTAGATTTTAAATGTCAGCAATCTGGTTCCATCCAGGTTCAAGTGAAGCCTGTCCTGTTTGTACAGACCCAGCTTGTCCCAAAATGTTCCCCAGCACTTAATAAATCTAACTCCCCACCCTGACATCATCGTTTCATCCACACATTAAGACTACAAAGCTACACCTAGCCCTGTGCATAGAACCAGTAGCATTTCAGAGGTAGCTACCTTGGTACACCTGGCTTTCAGTATCCTACCTAGCAACCCAAATTTTGCTTCCAGGATCTCATGACTGCATTTCCCCATGTCATTGGTGCCAACATGCACCATGACCACTGACTCAACCCCAGCACTATCTACCAAGCTACCTAGCCAATGGTAGCTTCAAGTAGGAGTGCGCACATAAAACTCTAATGTGACAAGGATTCCCTTAAATACATTAACAGACCATTCCTGTATCATTATAATCTGCCATTTCTCAAAAATACTGAGCAGGTAACTATAAAGTTGAAATGAATACCTTTGAACATTATTTTGTTGCCATGTCAGTTGAGTATAGCACTGATTTAACTGATGCATTATAAGATGTACTTGTGGTGAAGCAACATTACTGGGCAGCACGCTGTAAGGGCCAGTAAGCAATGTCTGCAACAAACAGGAGAGAGTCTGCAGGGAAAAATGTGTGAAAATAGACATGTATCTATATACATGAAAATATTTTTTATTAATTTTCTATCCCACCCTTCCTCCCAAAGGAGCACAAGGTATGTAGAAAGAAGATGGAGAGATCACAGGAGGATGTGCTGAGCTGCAATAGGAATCAAACTGAACTTCAACAGGAAGTGAGGAGCTAAGTCTTCTGTTGAAGCTTAGGCATTTACTGTCTCCGAGCTGCAGGGAGCACAACCCGTCTTTGAGACCTCTAATATCCACAAGAGAACATTAAATTCTCATTAAGAATTGTCATTTTAACACACCAAGGCAGTATACAATATTTAAAAAATTGTTTTTAAAAATACAATTGGAATCAATATACAGTATGAAAAGAAATTGCTAACAATGTTAGTCATGACATAATCATACTGCCCTGAAACTAACCAAAGCTGTGTAGAACAAGTAGGTTTGTTAACAACAATGGTAACAAAATTGACCTCTGCAGAACACCACATAACAAGTCTCAAGAGGCACTGTTGATTATAACACTCTGAGAGCGCTCCACAGAACAAAGTGTACAACCATCTTAAGGTAGAATCCCATCCTCACACTTAAGTTTTGAGGCATGGCAACAATATACTGTAATTCACATAGTGTCAAAAGCCAGCAAAGAACTCCAGAATATCAACAATGAGGAGTTTCCCCAGTGAATTTCCAGGTTAATATAATAGTGTCATTAAAACTACTAAAACATCTCAGTCCATAACTGGGCTGGAGAGTCACAAAATAATAGTAATTCTGGAGTTGTTGTGTCACATATTCAGGAACCTTGCAGAAGAAATGGGAGGCTGGAAACTAGCCTGTAACAACTGAGGTCATCACCACAAAAGAACCATTGATTCCCTACCTGAAGGGTAGTTCTGTGTTGCTGGTTAGAAACTCATCAGCTTGGGTTATAGCTGATGTGGTTGCAGGCAGGAAAGACTAGTTGAGGGAAGTAGGTAGCTCCCAGGATTCCTCAGTTTGTATCCTCGCCAAGTTCAAAAATGTCAAAGGAATAAACAACCATGCAATAGTGGAAGACAAAAACCTACTTCCCTTAATTGAGGATTACATGAGAATCCCAGATAAACATGCAAAACAGAAAAAGGACAGCCACAACGGTGGGGCTGATGAGTTTCTGACCAGCAACACAGAACTACCCTTCAGGTAGGGAACCAATGTTTTTTTCTTGTGATGCTGGTGAAACTCATCAGCTTGGGATGTTCTAAAGCTTCCCATGTAGGGAGGGCCATATGTAAAAAGCTGTCCATCAAGCACATAGAATCTGCTGTAGAACCCTTTGGCCAAAGGCCATCTCTGCTGAAGCATACCTGTCAATTTTATACTGTTTGGTGAATGAACTGGGCAATGCCAAAGTGGCCACTCCAAAGGAGCATTGGCTGACAGTGCTGCAGAGGTGGCAGCAGCCCTCGCAGAATGGGCAGTAATTCTAGTCAGGACTGGCAATTTCTGTGACTCATGGGCAAGTACTATACATGCCCTAATCCACCTTGAGAGTAGGGGAAGTGACCCTCTTACCCAAGGAGGCCAGGTAGAAGGAGATAAAAAGAGAGTCCATTTGTCTAAGGGCTTTTGTTCTATTAATGTACACTTTAAGGTCCCTTCTAAGGTCAAGTGAATGCCAGACTCTTTAGAAGGGGTGGGATGGATTTGGGCAAAATGTAGGAAGGATCAATTCTTGCTGTCTATGGAATCTAGAAAGTACTTTAGGGAGGAAAGAGGGGTCAGTGCGGAGGATCACGCTGAATGAAATACAGAGGTACTTAGCCACTGACAGAGCATTTAATTCTGAAATCCTACAGGCGGATGTTATTGCCACGAGGAAAAGGGCTTTCAGTGATAGAAGTCTAAGAAAACCTTACTGAAGAGCTCAAAGAGAGGTTTTTGTAATGCCCTGAGCACCTTATGAAGATCCTAAGATGGGTATCTATGCACCTAGGAGGACACTTAAGGGTCACCCCCCAAGGAATCTCTTCAATAAGGGGTGATGGGATATAGGAAATACTGAGGATAGGAAAGCTAGAGAAAATATAGCTGCACTTTGCCTCTTCAGGGTGTTGGGCTGGAGGCCCTTTGCACGACCAGCTTGGAGAAAGGCTAGAACGGTGGAAAACCTGGGGTTGCGTGCGGAAAATCCCTTGGAAGAACACCAGAATGTGAAGGTCTTCCATCAGGGCCAGCTCCAGGTATGATGGGCCCCTTGGGCACCAGTGTGCCCTGGGCCCCTCCAATCCCCTACTGTGATCCACGGAAACAGCCACAGGAGGGATCACAGGACAGGAGCTTCTGAGCCGCCTGCCATTCCATCCCCCTATGGTTAGAACAATTAGCATGCACCAGCAACTGTACAGAAGGCCCAGAGTGCAACGAGGAAGACACACTAGGGTCTGCAGAAACATAATGCACATTGTGCTGTGGTTCACAAGCAGCAGGAGGGGGAGGGGTGGCCCTTAACTGTGCTGATAATTCTCCTATTAAGGCTTCTTTAATTTGCCTCAGTATGTTGACACTAAGGAGGAATTCTTGGCCAGCGTCATCAGAGCCCTGAGTATGGGATGGAGGCTGGCTGACTTGGGATAAGGTGGAGAGGGGGTTGAACTAGTGGGGGAGACCTCTGGAAACCCCAGAAACTCTTCCTCTCCTCAGGTATGAGGATATGTAGCCCACTGCTAATAAAGTTGATCCTCTGTATCACCATGGCAGTGGGAAAGGTACCCCTCCCTTTTGTTGCTTCGTGGCCATGAGGCGCAGGAAAATACTTGCTGTTGCTGGTGCACAGCTTTTTTGCCCCCAGGGCTTCATCTGGGCTGGGGGGGGGGCTCTAGATGTCTGCGCTTCTGCTCGGCCTTGCGGGCTGCAGGGAGCACAGGAACCGTAGATGCCTCTGGTAAAAGGCTGCTGGACACCATTTCAGCTGTACCGCTGAGGTAAAGGAAGCAGAGTGAGCGCAACACACACCCTGACACGAAGGCGCAGTGGACTCAGGCCGAAAGAATTGGACTCAGGCTGAAAGAATTTGTTGTAAATGGAGATATGACTGCTTCACTCTCCCCCCTGCCCCCCCCCCGCTGAGAAGGCCCAAAACAAGATTAGAAAGCAGAGATAGGAAAAAAGGGTGGGAAAAACAGAGACCTTTTTTTTTTTTTTTTAAAGGAAGAAATAGTCACCAGAGCAGTATAGCGGGAGGGAGAGGGCTTTAAAGGCACAATGATACATAATAATAAGAAAACCTGAGGTAAAAAAGGGAGCAAAGACAGAATGAGAGCGACCTACTTCCCTCAACTTGTCTTTCCCGCCTGTGACCACAAGGTGGAGCTATAACCCAATCTGATGAGTTTCACCAGCAACAGGAGAAGTGATGGTTTCTTAAGGGTTTAAATCATTCCCTCTTAATATAGGAGGCAATCTCCCTTTCCCCAAAGTAAAATTCCACTCAACAATGGGCTCAATTCGGCCCTGCCACTTTTTTAAAAAAAACAAAGCAGGAAAGACAGGGATCTAGGCATAACCTTAAATACCCCACTGGATGGAAAAATACAGGAGAGAAAATTAACGTCTTTTTCATTCTACCTGTTGATCTTGCATTAAAGTCTGACAAATATTGACACTGAATTCAAGTTGTTTCTTAAGTTGGTTAATCTGCTCTTGCCATTGTTCTTTCTCCTCCACATGAGAAAGTTCAGACATCCAGCGATGGTTTTCTTGACGCCGCATGCTGATATTCTGTTGCTGCCTTGCTGTTGCGAGAGGACGGTAGTTTCCATCTGCTGAAAGAGGACGAGGATTCTTCCAGCTGGGAATAATTAGTGTTATAACAAGTGATTACACATTTCTAAATTCTGCTCTGGGTAGAAAACATTTCATAAAGTAAAAAATACGGTTACAAGGCAAAAGAAATATAGCCAGTTCAGTTCTAAAGGAACCCAAGCCTAGTTCATGCCTCCTCCCCTTCACCATGCAGGTAACATCATATATGATACAGTCACCTGATTTGTACAGCCTCCCTTCACCTTCTTTGTGAAGGGGAAGAATTTATTTTATCTGGCATCTGGATGAAGCACCTACATCATACGTTCTGTTCTGTGTAGAGGTGGGACAGAGCAGTGTCTCTCCTCTACAACACAAAGACTCTGATCCAATAAATGTTATAAGCAGGCCTTAGAAGCTAAGCATCAGTAGTAAGCAGACAAATGAAGTCACAGAAGAAATACACCAAATACCCACACGTTCATAGTTTCAGGTTATATATAACCTTTCAGGGTAAACTTCTCAGTATTATTATTATTATTATTATTATTTATTAAATTTATATCCCGCTCTTCCTCCCAGAAGGAGTCCAGGGTGGCAAACAAAACACTAAAAAATCTTAAAAACAAAAGACTTTACGACATATTAAAACAATGCATCTTTAAAAATATTTTTAAAAAAAGCTTTAAAAACATCTTAAAAAGCAATTCCCACACAGACGGAGACTGGATAAGGTCTCTACTTAAAAGGCTTGTTTACAGAGGAAGGTCTTTGGTATGTGCCAAAAAGATAACAGAGATGGTGCATGTATAATATTTAAGGGGATGGAATTCTAAAAGCTGGGTGCCACAATGTTAAAGGTCTGCTTCCTATGTTGTGCGGAATGGACCTCAGTACAGAACAAATGATTCACATTATTAATAAACAATCAAAGGAAACGGCCTTCTTAAAGGGAATTAATTACAACTTCACTATTGGTAATGCACATGCAAAACTAACCTCTCCTTATCTTCCTTTGCACAATATGCACTTTGATCTACATTACTGGGACACACGGAGAACTCATTGGAACTAAATTCTTGCTCTTCTTCCTCCTCTTCTGCTTGGCCAAGCCCATCAGAAAGATATAAATCTTCATCACCACCACCATCATCTTCATCGAGTGCACACTGAGTAGACCCTCCCCATGTTGCCGTTGTTCTAGCATTAGGTATTAAAAAAAGTCATTCTGCTGCTAAAGCATAATAAAATGAAATCAAATCACACAGAAATAACTGTGCACTGTGTAAGAACAGCAAGTACAGTAGGGCCCTGCTTTTCGGCATCCCGCTAATATGGCGCCAGCGGGGAGATAACTGTAGCGTGGGGAGCTTCAGGGGCCAAGCACTGTCAGCTGGAGTGCGGCTGCTGGAGCTCCCTGCGCTACAGCTGATTGCACGCTATAACTAATCAGCTGTAACGTGGGGAGCTCCAGCTGCCATGCTAGAGATCACAGCGATCAGCTGTTCTGTACAGATGATCGAGTTGGAGCAGCAGCAGGCTTCGGGCTATGTCCCACTTTCCGGCAATTTTAGCTTTTCGGCGGGGGTCTGGAATGTAATCCACCGCATGAGTGGGGCCCTACTGTATGTACTTCCCAAATTAATGTCATGTTCTAGAAACACAATTTGCTTTATCTGTATGTCTTTTGGGAATTCTGCAAGATCCAAATTATACTGGGGAGTTAGTTATGCCTTTGTTTTATTTTTAGAGTATTTCTCCATCTTTCAGGGTGTATGTTTTGTTCCGAGTAGCTACTGCATTTTTCAATTCACAACTATGTCTTTGCAATATAAGGACAAATTGTTTATAATCTAATAGTGTCTGCTCAAACCTTCTGCACCAAGATCAGCAAGCTTGGCTATATAACAATCAGCCTGGCTATTTGAGGAAGCAGCAATATCACAGCAGTGATCAAATCTGTGGTGGGGGGAAGGAAACCTGAAAGGGAATCTCTTCCCTTCCTTGAAATGGTTTGTAGAAAGCAGTATTCAGACCCAAGTATAGGCAATCCTAGTTATAGCTCATTCAGAACAAATCTGAATCTAAATATAATTTTGAAAAGGTATCTATCTTTACAATGAATACAACCTAAATGTAGCCCAGATGAGGAAGCTTTTTCTTCTCGTTTGACTTTTTCTCTTACTTGTCTGTTCTGCTTTGTTGGGGAGTGCACTGAGTCTCTGATCCATCACTTTTAATAGATCCAGCACCAGCAGAAGTGCTGTCTGCTAGATCTCTTCTCCTCTGGTGCTCAGCCATTAAAGCTTCAAGCTGCTTTCTTCTCTGTCGCAATTCTTCTCTTAAAATCTCATGTCTACGCATCTCAGACCAAAGCTGTTAAATATTAAGAGAAAATATTTTAATGAAATACAAATCAAATATGTTACTGCAATTTTATGTACAAGATTAAGGGTTTTTTTAAATCCCATTTCAAGCACACTCAGAACTGTGCAACTTTTCAATGTCTTCTGTTAGACTAGCACAGAGAAAGGGCTCCCTATCCCCTTAATTAGGACATTATGAAGGAATGAGACACAAGCAAAGGGAAAAGGAGGCAGGAGATCTAGAAAGCCTCTTTCCCAGGGTATCCTAATGATCCTTTCACCCTCTTCATTTCTCACTCAGCCTCTTCTTCCCCTTATAACTCTTGCACAGTAGCCAAATTTAAACTTCTCAAATGCATTCAAGGTTTTCATGATTGCTTGATTTGCATATTTTATTCCAATTTTTAACCCAAAATACTTCCAAGTATGAGGCAAAATAAAGTAATAGGAAGGGATGGGATGAGAGAAGTTTACCAGTCTTTTACAACGGTGCAGTCCCAATTTACTGAAGAATATTTGGAATCTAAAGAGGAAAGTTTATCAGTGTTGTCCTGAATATGAAGTACCTCACTATCCACTGTGGTTTCTTCTGGCTGAACCAGAGCCTTGCTGGCTGCATTGATTTCATTAGCAGCGGGTGTTGGATTATTCCCTGGGCAATTATCCAGGCTAGATGACAACTAAGAATGAAATGTTAAAATGGGAATATTAATATTTTAATAAGAACATTTCACAAATTAATGACATCTGTAGCATCATTGCCTTTTAATGATGCAACCAATTTTTTATTTCAGGAAGGCTGCATCCTGGGAAAACAGTTTGCAAGCCAAACAAGACTGATGTATATAAACTAATGCTCCAAGTTTCTTAACTGCTCATACAACTGTTTACAGATCCATCATCTCTTTCAAACATACGTCTTTTTCTCATTGTTTTCTGATCTTTTAATATATTGGCAACAATACACTTAAAACTTAGCATTATACCCACAAAGACTAACACTCCCATCATCCCTTTTCTTAAATGAATAAAAGCTGGGATTAATCATCTTGTCAATGAGATGCCAAGCAGAATTGCCTTTGGAACTTCTTATTTCACTCTCCCATGCTAGACCACCATTCTACTTACTTGAAGATCAGGACAAGCCTTCTGCAGCACTTGGATTTTTTCTTGAATTTTTATCAGTTTCTTTCTTTCTTCTTGGAGATGTTTCAGTTCTCTCTGTTGCTGCTGAAGTTTGGCTTCATAAAATTTCTCTCTAGAATAATAAAACTGTCTCATATTACCATTTTCTTGAACAAGAATTATATACGGAAGCACACTGAAGTGATCGCAGGACATCTAATAAAAAATCATCAGCATCACCATCTGACTGGGCAATCATCCACCCCCATCTAATTTGCAATGGATCTGGAAAAAAAAGATTAATCTGGAGAACATCCACTCTAGAAGTCTGAAACGTATTCATTTCTAAAACCAATCCATTCTGAATTGGCACAGCCTCCTGGTCCCACAGCATTCCCAATGAGGCCGTCAGGAGAGTTACGGGGCTTACAGTCCTCCCTGCACCCCTCCTAGTATACAACATACCAAAGGCAGGGATGCATGTCCAAGACAGTTCCACCTAGATTGAGAAGGGCATGTGAGGCCTTAGACATGGTGTAGGGAACCTGTGGTCCTCCAGGAATTCCTGGACTCCAACTCCCATCACCCCTAAGCTTTGGCCATGCTGACTGGGAGTTGAAGTACAACAGCTGGAGAGCCACACATTCCACACCCCTGCCTTAGACAGCATCATTCATGCATGGTGTATGGGTTACTGGGCCTCACAAGAAGTAAAGTCAGTAAAAGAGTACTGGCAGGCAGGGAGAATCCCAGTAATTCCAGGAAGGCACTGGGTGCAGCCGTGCACGTTTTCAGACTCTGCAATGCTCAAGTGGACTCTGAAAAAAGCCTTGCAATAGATAATCCCCTCAACTCCTGTCAGTAAATCTGCCCCATCAGTAATTTTAATCCAGGTAAAAGAGACTGTACCTTGCTTTTTCATTTAGAACCACACCTTTCTGTGACTTGTTTGCACTAGTTCGAATATTGTTTGGCTGCTGCTGCTCTTTTTCCTCTTCAGCCAGAAATAGTTGATCCATGTTGTCCTGTCCTGCAGCCTCTAGCTCCCCCTCATCATCCTAAAAAAAGCAACAGTCACTCCAGCAATGATCTCACTGAGCTCCCCACTCTTTTCCTCCCCAGCCCCATCCAAAGGAGTTATTTGCCTTCAGATGCACTGGAGCCAAAGACTCATGCTGCACACTTGGCATAGTCACACACTGTTTACTAAAAACACACAACGAAAATTTAATGGTGGAGAAATGTAGAAAAGATATATGAGACAAGTAATTGTGGGAGAAGATCACACAAGCGCTTTGCACTCTTATCAAGTACTTTCTGTGACTCTGATGAAATAATTATGGTCAGATCAACTGAGCACATTGATAGAGCCCAAGGGCCTGAGATCACCCAGTAGAATTTTTTAATTTTCTAATAGTAGACTGCAAACCAGAAGCCATTTCTGAAAACTGTTTTTGCCATTTACTTCAGTTTCAAATACATTTATGTCGCTTTGTGAAGTCATAAAGGACTCTTAAATGGTTTAGTATACTTCATAGATTGTTAGTTAACACTAGATGTGGTGGGCAGCAGAAATCCAGCATAAGCATAATGGTTGGTACCATGGCACTCTTGAGAACTTTCCTAGTGCCTAGAGTCTCTGCAGACCGACTCCCCCACTGCACCCATCATCATGTGGTAGCAAGGATGGTTATCATTACATAATTACATAAAGATGAAAATGAAAAACTGAAAATCAATATTGAATAAATTAACTATTCAGTACTGTAGAAGTATTTATGTACCATTTCTACTTATCTGAATGAAACTTAGAATGGTAGTGCTTAAGTTTTGTAGGAAAGTTGTAGAATCTCCTTCAATCTCAATTGTTAGTCTCCTGAACTGGGTTCAGATGTCCAAACAAACCACTCTTGGGCTAAACAAACTATGGCATTGCATTATGTGAGAACCAGACCTATTTGACTTATTCTTAGCTGTTACGCAATTTAGCACAGTCCGTATTTATCAAAAATAATGGAAGGGAAATCTGAAAAATAATTAAGAACACCAAACGAAGTCACTTAATTATGGACTGGATCCAAAGGTTTGCTTCCTCCAATACAGGAAGCTTCAAATGGAGAAAATGAGCCTTTGGATAGAACCCTTTTACACACCAGGTGTTTCTCTGGAGGCACCAGGACACCACCAAGGGGGTATTGTCTTCCTCTTTTGTTGCTAGAGGTAGGAAAGAGTTAACACTCCAAAGGACTCTCATCTTAGCCCCTCCCATGGAGTGTCACTTCGCCATCTGGCCAAGATTGAAAGTATTACACTTATAACACTAACATCATGACTCAAAATAACATTGAATTTACTGAAGCCACCATGAAATATACTAGGTCAGTTCCCTGACCCTTCAACCTTCCCCCATTTACCTTGTGTTATTCATTCTCATGTGACATCCCAGGGTGGGCCTTGGCGGTGTCCTGGTGCCCCCAGAGAAACACCTTTCTGCTGAGTAAAAGGTTCCTTCTCCAGTGGGCACCAGGACATCTCCAAGTGGAATGTTCCAAAGCTGACCTTCCGCGTGGGTGGGTACATGCCCCTTAATGATCCGGCAGCACCTGCTAAGGAACTCTCCTCCCTATGGCTGCCTCTGCAAATGCATAAACATCCATCTTATAGTACTTGATAAATGTATCTGGGTTTGCCCAAGTGGCTGCTGTAGAGGAACAATTGTTGAATGTGCTGTGTAAGCAAGCTGGTGCTCTTATTGAATGAGCCAGGTGCAGAGTAAGGTAACCCCCTGAATGCTTCAGAAGCAGCCAGAGAAGCTCCAGCTAGAAGGAACTCGCTAATGGACACTTGGTAATTTATACAATCAAACCTCCTGAGTGTTTCAAAAGCAGCCAGGGGAACTCCAACTAGGTGAAACTTCTCATACCTTCAAAGCAATCCCTGAAATATTGCCATGCTACAAGAACCTGCTGAGTGCCAGTAATCTTTTTTTTTTGTAATAATTTTTATTATTCAATTTTTTATAAAACAAACACAACAAAATCAAACAAAAACAATACAACAAAAATAAAAAGAAAAAAAAACTTGACTTCCGATTTGTTACAGATCAGCTATAGGTACATAATATATATCAAACTTGACCCCTAAAACATACAAAATTCACTTTTTTCCATAGTCTATCTTGATTAATCGTCAAATCCCATTATCATCATTTCATTTTTTTCTTTCAACAAAAAGTCCAAAAGAGGCTTCCATTCCTTAAGAAATGTATCTATCGTTTTTTCTCTGAGAAGGCATGTCAATTTGTCCATCTCGACTAAGTCCATTAATTTCAATAGCCATTCTTCCATTGTTGGTACTGATTCCATTTTCCACTTTTGTGCATATAATAATCTTGCTGCCGTAATCATATATAATATTATTCTTCCATATTTCTTTTCTTTTTGTTTACCCATAAAGCCCAATAAAAAAAATTCTGAGTGCCAGTAATCTGAAACTTAAACTGCTGTTTAAATTAATACAACAAGAACAACAGAACACCAGGTAGCCTTAATTTCCAGTGGGTTAGGGATTATATAAGAAGCATGTGTTTACCTTCAATTCTGTTGCTCATATTCTAAAAAACAAAAAACAAAACACCTATATAAAAAACTATCTTTCGAACACAAGGAATAAAGACAAATTAATTTACATGTAAAACATGGATTAAATTTGCTACTGAACTTCCTCAAGGGAGTAACGAAACAGAATTGCATGTGTGTAAGCCTTAGCCAAGTTACCAAGTTGTGCAGAGTAGTAAGCCCTACCAAGGTTAATTTGTTCCACAGGTTGCAGTATTAATCTATAAACTCTTTTACGCTGCCCTGGAACCTGATGGTGAAGAGTAAGTAATGAATTGAACATCAGCACCATTCCAACAGTTCTTTAGCTAATGAACCGAAACCCCTGGTAAAATAATAGTGAATATGTCATTGCAGAGGATAATAGGGCATCATACAGAGGACCCTTAAACTCCTCAAGAATTGATAAGATATCCATTCCTTCAATTATTAAGGAATGCAGCTCTCCAGAAGAGCAAACTTGTGCTATTTGCTGCTACTCTTGAAAAAACTTCCAAATAAAAATACCACAGGGCCAACTGCTAAAAATAACCTTCACATTTTCATGAAGCTCATGAGGTAACTGATAATAACTTATATGCTTCTGGTCCTCTAGGAATATTTCCAAAGGGTCAATATTCTGGTGTGTTCTGAGGGAAAAAAAACTAACAGTCTCCACAGACATGTCTATATAACTCTTGAACACTGTATGAACATTCTGGGGTCCAAATAACCCCGAACTGGCAACCCAGTATGGGACATTATGGAAAACAATTACTCACACTATAATATAGTGCAGCCTCTCTGCCTTTGAGAGGCTGACTGCAGCTTCTGATTACTGAATGGGGAGGCGGGAACCCTGCAAACTCTTCACCTCCTGATGAGGAAGTGCCCAAATTGGCCCCATATATAGTACTTGACAACAGTGGCCACTACTGCCCAAGGAGTCTAGGTGAGTAGTAAGATGTTGCTGTGGAACAGCATGGAATAGCACTGATTACATATGAGAAAGGACCTGTTGCAGAACACACCTCCCAAAAGAGGCATCGGCAGAAGTGTAGCGATCTATCTTGTAATGCTTGAGAAAGGAATCTGGAGTAGACTATACAGCCACTCTGCAAATATCTGCAAGAGGTGCATTGGATGCAAATGCAGCCATAATGGCAACCAACCTAGTCAAGTGTGCCATTATTTTACTAGGCACTGGAAGCTTAAGCGCCTTGTAAGCCAGCGTAAGGCAGGCGCGCAACCAACAAAACACGGTGGAGTTAGAAACCTTTCTTCCCCAGTGACCATGGTGAAAGGATACAAACAGTGAATCCATTAATCTTATGTCCTAGGTTTGAGACAGGCAGGACTTGAGGGCCCTCCGAACATCAAAAGAGTGCCAGGTCTTCTCCAGTGGATGGACGGGCTTAGGACAGAGCGAGGGAAGACCAATGTCCTAACTGTAGAGGAAAACTGAATTGACTCTGGAACAAAAGGTTGGATCTGGACTCAGCACAACTGAGTCCTTATGGGCGATGCAAAGATGGCGTGTCAATGACAAAGCTCCCAACTCTGAAACTCTTCTCGTCGCGGTGACCGCCACAAGAAACAGGACCTTGGAGGTCAACAGTCAAAATGGTACTGACCTAAGAGGCTCCAAGGGAGGTCACTGCAGGGCTTGCAGGAACTTTGGTAAACTCCAGGAAGGAAAATAGTGACACACTGCCGACGGAAGGAGGGCAGCTGCCTAGGAAGAACCTACAATCATTGGATGCAAGGCCATTTAAGCACTCGAAGGGTAATCAAACTAAGCCTGGAGACACAAGGTGTTAGCTGTCACTCCCATCTTCAGACCTCTATGAAGACGCTGGAAGACTTGTTGTAATGTGGCTCATGAAGGTGGAAGAGCCCTGGAAGCATACCTGTCAAAGAAGGCAGACCATGCAGTCTGGTAGATGTGATTTGTTGATGGCCTTCTAGACACCAGCATTGTATCAGTACCTTTCTGTTATAGGCCTGCGCAGATCAGCTGTGTCCACTCCAACACCAAGCCATCAGACGCAACCAGTCAGAATCTGGGTGCCAGATTGGACAATGCAAAGGAAGACCTAATGTCATTGGATCTGATCTCGATGGCAGCCACCAACGAACTGCTATTAATAGGGCAAGCTGATCTGAGAATCACAGTCGACGCGGCCAGTACATAAGGTCCCGTAGTGCCACAACTTCCACAGTGCTCTGCCCTGGAAGGAACCAAATAGGAGATGGTCCAATCAGGAGTTCCCAAGGGCCTCTACGGACTCCACCCTTGTGTCTAAGTACCAGGAGAAGCACCAGGGAAGTCAAGAGTTGTGACTCAAACAAGCAGCTCCACTGTCAAGCTGTCAAAACTAGTTGAAGGAGATGAAATACTGCCAGATGTATTTTCCAGTCCCCTGGGATCACTTGTTGCCTGCTCAGCCAATCTGCCGTGACCTTCCGAGCCCCACTGAAGTAATCTCTGTTCGAGGACAGGTGACTCTCAGCCCAATATAATGATAGCATAATAGTGTGGTCTCCACCCAAAGAGAAAGAGCTTCAATGCCCCCTTTCTAACTTTTACATAGTTTCACGCAGGAGATGTCATGACTGGAAGATGCAAGGGTCAGGTGGACTGCTCTCAGCTCCAGATACACAAGATAAACACTGAAGTAAGCCTTACTAAAACTCAATGTTTGATAACTGTAATAAGAAATGTTAAACTGTTATAGTCACCCAGGGAAGTACTGATGATGGTCAGGACTCAAGTGGGCAATCCCCATCTACCAGGAGAACTGCACCTTAGGACAGACTTATGTAAGTAACCGTGAGCTTAGACTATGTGATTAATCTAGAAGGAAGTTACGCAAACAGCTAGTGAACAGAATCCAGTTCGCTGAACCTCGAAATGAGCCATAATGAGGCTGCATGGAATTTGTAATAGACGATATCACCCAGGGATCTGCTGGTGATGACTCCCCTAGCCACCAGGTTCATGATGTTATTCTGCTAAGCATCAGTTACCAAGAAAAAATGCTACACAGTCAGCTATGAGGGCCTGCAAAGGTTCACACAGAGATATGGAGGGCTGAAACCTACAACTGAGGCTGATGCAATTTGAGTATCTGAGGCCCCTAAAGGGGTCACCAAGTTATAAATCCTGCCAAGTTTACACCAACGGCCATGAAGGCCAGCAACTGTTCAAAGGGACAGAGTAGGGATTTGAGCTGTAGCTCGAAAAGCCAGCCGTATATTTCAGGTACACCAAGGCCCCTAGAGGAGGCACACGTTGTACCACTGTTGCCCCTGGAAGCAGCCTGCTATTACTTCAGGCCTAAGAAAAAAATGGGAAATCAAATATTGCTTTCAATGCAAAAGATCAGACATAATTCCAAGCTGAGGACTATGACATCTCTCTGGCCAAAGCTTCTGGAGAACTAGCTGGGCCCCTTTTCCCAGTCACTAGACAGAATGACAGGAATTCCTCAGCAGAGGGCTACACCGTTTTCTGCCCAAGGAGTCTAGGTAGCAACTAGGCCCTATCCCCAGGGTTCTGAGTGACAGGCTAAGCCCTTCCACAGTCACTGGACTGACTAAGAAAGCGCTCATTACGTTCCACAAGCAGCATCAGCACCCTCAGCGTCAACACCAACCTTGCTGCTCAGGTGCAATTGCTGAGGAGGAATACTTAGAAGGCCCACGTTTGGCTGCTATATTCACTATAGGACAGCCTTGCCTACCTTAGGGTCAATGCACACCTTGTGCAGCCCAAATTGAATGCAGCATTCGTTCCAGCAGAATTCCTTCTGACGCAGGCTATGCGAAACATGGAACTGACGGCTGCTGAAAAGGCTACTGCTGCATATCACTGACTGCTGCTGAAGTGGGTGCTGCTGCCTATCACTTACATCTGAAGAAATGGCTATCGCTGCCTATTACTGCGCTGTGCCTAAATGATGACATTTAGAAAACCAACACAGGGTGATCTGGCCACAAATACGCACACACAGCAGAAGGAAGCAGACCCATACCATATATCAACATCTGCATGGGAAGAGGAGTATAGAGGAATATCGAGACCCAAAATGACCCCACCCCAAGAGGGTGGAGGTCTGATCTTTAATGAGCTCCAAATGCAGTCAAAGGCTGGATTGGTGAGACCAAAAAAGGACCCAACCCAGAAGAGGGGAGAGGGCCGAGCCCATAGGAGCTCTGAATGCGGCCAAGCAAAACATAATTACCCAAGGTAGAGGGGAGCGGTAATAGCGAGGCCAAAAACTGCCCAACAGAGGCAGGAGAAGAAATCTGCCTCTAATTAGTTCCAAATACAGGCAAAGGCAAACCAACAATTACATCGGTAGAGGGAGCATTGACTCATGAGGCCAAACCTAACTGCACACCACTGAGGGGAGCGACCTCTAAGAACCAAAATAATCGCACACAGTGTGGAGGGGCATTGAGAGTGTCCTTCCGCACTGGTCTTGTCTCTGGCCTGACAGGAACCGTGGATACTTATCATGGTTCATGAGGGAAGTGGAGCAACCACTAAGAGCAAAAATCATCGCACACAGTGGGGAGGGGCAGTGAGAGTGTCCTTCCACAATGGTTATGTATCTGACCGGACAGGAACCGTGGATAACTCATCATGGTTCCGCAGCTGCAGCAGCGGACTACTTAACTGGGGATGCCATCAGTTTGCAATCTTCGCCAAGGTGCCATTTAGAGCTCTAAATGCAGCCATGAAATCCAGCCAAGGGATAAAACCAAGTGCACACAGCAGATAGGAGCGGTTCAACTCTGAAGGTAGCCCAGAGATGTAGCCAAGGTCCAGAATATCCAAACACCATCAACTACGGCCCAAGCAAAGTACTTGCAGCAAAAAGGCAAGTCATCTGAGGTAGTGACAAGACAGTAGCATCAACAGGCAAGTGAAAACTGAAGGGGTAGTGGAAGCTGAGGCTGGCCCCAACAGTGCCAGATGTCTGGGTTGTAACCTCTGAAAAGGACTCACTGGCAGTGTAGGCACATTGCATGCCTGGCTGGCAGCCAGCAAAATAGAGGCGACCTGGTGCAAGGAGGTCCTGTACTTGAGGCCTTGCACCTCCTAATGGACTGATATGTGAGGGAAGGACAGAGAGTGATCAACATGGCATACACTCACCTGTCGCCTGGCATACACTCACCTTTGCCTGGTGCCTGAACCGAGATGTTATACACCCATGTGAGTGAGGAATGTGGTATCTTTAGTCAAACACACGCACTAGAAGAGGGATGCAGTGTGAACAGGGAGCACCGGTACACACCCATGGACAAGGGGAGTGGTACAGCCCCAAGTGTACTTCCACCCGGAAGTACATCATTTGGCCGCTGATCTGCCATAATATACACGCACAAGGATGGAGGGTGCGGTATCTGTTGTCAACCCATGCACTAAAAGAGGGGTGCGTTATAAAAGGGGCACCATTACACACCCACAGACGAGAGGAGCAGTACAGCCCCAAGTGCACTGCTAGCGATGAGATACCATGAAGTCAAAGCTCAGGCACAAGCACACAGTGGGAGAGGTGCAGTACTGCTCCTGTGCACTTATATATCTGGTAGCCTCTCCGCCTCCTGGACCTGTTCTTTTTCTTCTTCTTTTTTTTTAAAATAAGAACAACATTAGTAGAAATATGCCCTATATGATCCCCTGTATTAATACTGATACACTGACCACACAATGCTGAAAGTTGTAATATGTGGAGGGTGTATATAAAGTCTCTAAGAAAAAATACCTTAGAAAAAAAGTGCGGGAAAACAGTAAGTAAACAAAAAAGGCTGTTGATTAAAAGGAGGGAAAGGTAGAAAACAAAATGGCGGCCACCGAGTCTATCAGGCCCTTCAGGGGAGGACAATGGCGGCCATCACAGTAGTAGAGGAGGCCATCTGGAGGGGCAGTAAAGAAGCAACCACCCCCGCAGTCAATGAAGGAAGGAAGAGCCACTGTCACGCACTCTAGGCGGGCCAAGCTAATGTTGTTCAGTAAAGCAAGCTGTGAGACTCACAGACAGGGATTTTTTGTGAGAGAAGGAAACCTGCAATAAACGGGTTAAGCAGAGCAGAACAGAGCGCCAGGTTTGCCAAGGTCAGCAGCTGGTGGGCAAGTAGATAAGCAGGAACTTGCAGAAGCTCTGGTGTGGGGGAAAAAGTAGTTTGGAGAGAGAGAACTGTGCTTTGTGAATTTGTCAGTAAAGACTCTTACAAGAAACTTGCCTGTCCTGGCTTATTTACTGATCCATGCGTCCCTAGAATTTCTTCTTTGTATGATCTCTATACGCACACACCGACAGGGGTTATGGGCCCAGCTTATCATACAAAGTAAGGGGTTCGAGTGACGTTGCTGCAGAGAAAAGAAAGTGCGAGAAAGAGGCAAGTAAGAGTGGACAACATGGCTGTAAACCTGTCATCCGGGATGCCGATGGAGAGACTGAATGCTGTAAACTACTCCAGCTGGAAATGGAGAATGAGAGTAGTTCTGATTAAAGAAGATTTGAATGATGTCGTAGAAAGGCAGTGAGAGCAGCAAAGAAGCAATACTTTGCTGTCTCTATTCAGTCATCTCTTAACCGCCCAGCAGAACTTTATAAAGTTGTCCGGGGACTTTTACACTCTGGTCCCCAGGACGCAATAACACCATCAATTGCCCGCTGTAATGAGTTTGCGCGACACTTTCGTGATAAGATCATGAACATCCGCCGGGACCTTGACTCCATTATTGTAGCAGTTGATCCTAATGAGGTGTCCAGAGCACAGTCTTGTCCTGTTTTACTGGATGAGTTTCAGTTGGTACAGCTCGAGGATGTGGACAAGGTGCTTGGACAGGTGCGGGCGACCACTTCTGCTCTGGATCCTTGCCCCTCATGGCTAATAAAAGCTAGCAGGAATGGAACAGCCGGCTGGGCCAAGGAGGTGATTAATGCCTCTTTACGAGAGGGAGTGGTCCCATCCTGCCTGAAACAGGCGGTGGTGAGACCGCTCCTAAAAAAACCCTCCTTGGACCCTGATAATTTGGACAACTATAGGCCGGTAGCAAATGTTCCATTCCTGGGCAAGGTCCTAGAGCGTGTGGTCGCTCGCCAACTCCAGGCTCTCTTGGATGAAACTGATTATCTGGACCCATTTCAATCGGGCTTTCGGCCGGGGTTTGGTACAGAAACGGCCTTGGTCGCCCTGTATGATGACCTCTGTCGGGAGAAAGACAGAGGGAGTGTAACTCTGTTGGTTCTCCTTGATCTCTCAGCGGCGTTTGATACCATCGACCATGGTATCCTTCTGGAGCGACTTACGGATTTAGGAGTGGGAGGCACTGCTTGGCGGTGGCTCTGCTCCTATCTCGGGAATCGTCTCCAGAAGGTGATGCTGGGGGAACATTACTCGAGTCCCTGGGTACTCCAATATGGAGTCCCACAGGGTTCAGTTCTGTCCCCCATGCTTTTCAATATCTATATGAAGCCGCTGGGTGAGGTCATCAGGAGTTTTGGAGTGCGTTTCCAGCAATATGCTGATGATACGCAGCTCTACTACTCCTTTTCATCTTCGTCAGGTGAGGCTGTTGATGTACTAGACCACTGCCTGGCCGCGATAATGGGCTGGATGAGAGCTAATAAACTGAAACTCAATCCTAACAAGACTGAGATGCTGTTGGTGGGAGGGCCCTCTGCCCAGATGGTTGACGTTCGACCTGCCCTAGATGGGGTTACACTCCCCCTAAAGGAGCAGGTACGTAGTTTGGGGGTCTTATTAGATCCGCTCCTGTCACTTGAGGCTCAGGTAGCCTCGGTGGGACGGAATGCATTCTACCAGCTTCGGCTGGTAGCCCAACTACAACCCTATCTGGACAGGGAGAATCTCGCCTCAGTTATCCATGCTATGGTAACCTCTAGATTGGACTACTGTAATGCACTCTACGTGGGGCTACCTGTGAAGACGGTTCGGAAACTTCAGCTAGTGCAAAATGCTGCGGCCAGAGTTCTCACTGGGACAAAGAAATTTGACCATATAACACCTGTCCTGGCGCAGCTGCACTGGCTACCGATATGTTTCCGGGCCAGATTCAAAGTGTTGGTTCTTACCTATAAAGCCCTAAACGGCATCGGACCGCAATACCTGGTGGAACGCCTCTCTCGCTATGTACCTACCCGTTCACTACGCTCGATGTCGAAGGCCCTTCTCCGGGTCCCAACTCATAAAGAGGCCCGGAGATCAACAACTAGATCTAGGGCCTTCTCGGTGGTGGCCCCCGAACTATGGAATGCCCTCCCAGACGAGATACGCCTGGCGCCTTCTTTGTTATCTTTTCGGCGCCAGGTAAAAACCTACCTTTTCGCCCAGGCTTTTTAAACATTTTAAATTTAATTTTAAACCTAATATGGATTTTAATTTATAAACTCATGGCAATTCTATTTCGGATTTTTATCATGTTATATTTTTCACACTTGCTCATATTTTAATTGTGATTTTATTTGTTGTACACCGCCCTGAGAGCTTTCTGCTATAGGGCGGTCTAGAAATGTAATAAAATAATAATAATAAAATAAATAAATAAATAAAAAACCCCTCCGGCAGCTCCTTCAGCAGCGTGGACGAAGAAAGATGAGAAAGCGAAGGCTTTTATTACTCTGGGGCTGTCTGATTCTCAACTGTTGCTGGTGAGTAATGAGCCGACAGCTAATCAAATGTGGGAGAAGCTAAGGGCCGCTCATGTGCAGCAAACCGCAGGGAGCTGGCTGTGTTTAGCAAGGAAACTTTATCAGATGCGTTTTACAGATGAAGTGACTATGACAGAGCATCTGGCTGAATTTCGTAGATTATTTGCTGAACTTCAAGAAAGAGGAGTGCATCATAGTGACATTCAGATGGTCTATATACTGTTATCTTCATTTGATCGAAAATGGGATGTAATGGTCTCGAGCTTAGAAACTTTACCAGACGGAAATTTAAATTTGGACTTTGTAGAACAAAAACTTCAACAAGAATGGAATAGGAGACAAGAGAGTAAGAAGACTGAATTAAAAGAGACTGAGGCTGTACAACAACATCAATATCAAAGAAACAGGCAAGAGAATAAAATGTTATTTTTGTGGGTCCCAAGGACATATACAGAGACATTGTTTAAGTAAGAAGAGAAGTAACAGGGACTTTGGACGTCAGAGAACAAGCGTGAACTTTATTACCAAGGAGGACAATGAACTGATTAACTCTAAATGGCTGTTAGACAGCGGAGCGTCTAATTGCCTGATCACAGACTCTAGTTTATTTTACACATCAAAGCCAATACAGGAGAAGATTTATCTGGCTGACGGATCGACTCAGGACCCAATTGCAAGAGGCACGCTCAAGTTAAGTAATTTGGGAACTATATTGACAGATGTGTTATTAGTTTCTGGTTTAAAATATAACATTCTATCGGTACGAAAACTAGCTCAAATAGGTTGTAAAATTACATTTGAAGGGGATAGATGTTTTGGGAGAAAAGATGGTGAAATCTGTATGCAAGGGAAATTACAGAACCAAATGTTTATGGTAGAGAGCAAGCTTGATAAACCCATGTGTGCCTGGATAGGAGTAAATAAAAACAAACACGAAAATTGCATACATGAATGGCACAGAAAATTAGGGCACGCACATTTTGAGAAAGTGAAAAATACTCCAACGCATAGTCAAGATTTGGAACTAACACATTGTGAGCATGTGGATGAATGTGAGGTATGCTATAAAACAAAAATGACTGTGACTCCTGTAAATAAGAGCTGTGAAAGTACTACCACTAAACCCTATCAGCTCATACATGTGGATTTGGCTGGACCTTTCCAGTGTTCAAAAGGTGGGGCAAGATTCTATTTAGTGATTGTAGATGATTTTTCCAGATTTACACATGTATTCTTATTGAAAAAGAAGAGTGAAGCAGAAGACAAATTAAAGGCATTTATACAGAGGACAGAGACACAATATGGGGTTGTTATCAAAAATATCAAATCAGATCAAGGTGGGGAATTTACCAGTAATTCATTTAAAACATATTTGGAAAAGAAGGGAATAATACAAAGTCTCACTGCTCCCTTCAGCCCATCCTCCAACGGAACTGCAGAAAGGAGGAACCGGTCACTGCAGGATTCAATGAGAGCCATGCTGGCTGATGCAGATATGAATAACACTTATTGGGGTGAATGTATTCTATACACTGCTTACATTCAGAACCGCCTTGTGCACAGAGTAATAGGCATGTCTCCATATGAGAAACTGACTGGAAGAAAACCCAGGGTAAAACACATAGAGCATTTTGGAGCAAAATGCTGGGTGCATGTGTCAAAGCAGAAAAGACATGGTAAATTAGCTTCAAGAGCTCAGGCAGGTCGTATTTTGGGATTTCAGAATTCATATTATAGAATTTGGTTGCCTGAGAAACAACAAGTAGTGTTAAGTAGAAGCATAAAGGTGATAGATAAACCTTGGAGAGACAGTCAAACAGTAATACTTGATGGTGCAAGCAAGCAGGAAGCAGCAGATGTTCCTTTTGGGCATCAAATACCATTAAGAACCGCATTGACTGACTTAATTCAAAGTGGCAAACGTACTGTGAAAAGACTGAGGAGTGAAGACATGGCAATGCAAGATAAAGAGGTGCCAGGTACTAGTGCAGGAACAAGTGCAGACACAGGTGCAGGACCAAGTAAAATTGAGAGTGAGGAAGAAATGGAAATAGATACTGTTAGACGGTCAGAAAGAAAAACGAAAGGAAAACCACCTCATAGATTCACATTTAATGTTACACAAAAGAATGATGAGACAGATGAATATCCTGTAGAATGGGAAAAAGAAGGGCCAATAGACAAAGAAACAATGGATCTCATGTGGAAATACTGTATTGAAGAATGAAATATAAATGAGTGTTATCAAATAAAAGTGAACAAAAACTCTGTAAAACTTGTATGAATAAAGAACAAAAACTGAAATGGAAATGTAAATAGATACTGTAAGGAAACATGTACTGAAGTGTATTGTAATGACAAGTTAAGATTGTATAAATGTAACAATGAACATGTAGTTTTGTAATCTGTGAGTCTCAGGTGGGGGCTGTTGTTCAGTAAAGCAAGCTGTGAGACTCACAGACAGGGATTTTTTGTGAGAGAAGGAAACCTGCAATAAACGGGTTAAGCAGAGCAGAACAGAGCGCCAGGTTTGCCAAGGTCAGCAACTGGTGGGCAAGTAGATAAGCAGGAACTTGCAGAAGCTCTGGTGTGGGGGAAAAAGTAGTTTGGAGAGAGAGAACTGTGCTTTGTGAATTTGTCAGTAAAGACTCTTACAAGAAACTTGCCTGTCCTGGCTTATTTACTGATCCATGAGTCCCTAGAATTTCTTCTTTGTATGATCTCTATACGCACACACCGACAGCTAACAGGAGTATCCGCCTCTCCTTTAACTGGAGCCGCAGCTGCAAGCTCCAAAAAGGGGAGAAAAACCGCCTTGCCCTTCCAAGAGGGCAGTAAGAAGGCAACCATCCTGCAGTCGCTGTCAGCAGGGACGAAGGCAGGGAGCCACCACAGCGAGCACTAAGCGCGCTGCAGCAGCCAGTACAGGGAGCTCCTCCATGGGGAGAGAGGGAGTCGCTGTCGCTGCAAGTACAAACCGCACCGCAGCAGCTCCTCTGAGGGAAGAGATAGCCGCTGCTGCCAAATGCAGAAGCCACCGCCACAGTAAAGCGGGGTGCGAGTCGAAGCCGCAGCTTCAGACTCACTGCTTCTGTTGGCGGCGAAGTAACAGTCCTGAAGGAGGGAAAGCAGCCGCTGCAGAAGCAGAGGTGACAGAAGCAGCCCCTGGTGTCGCCAAAAACCATGAAGGGGGAAAAAACCAACTAAAAGGGCAGAGGCGACACCAGCAGCCTCTGCTGTTCCCAAAAAACAAGGACGAACAAGCAGGGCAGGAGGAAGGGGGGGAGGGAAACACAACTGAAAAACAACCAGCCCAAACCAGCCACAAAAGGGGTAAAGGTGAAAAAGGATGGAGGGAAAAGACTGGGAACAAAAAACTCCAGCAAAAATAACCTCCAGTCCCAACACACACTCTCTCTCACACAAACTTTCACAAACTTAAACACTAAATTCTCACACGACAAGTGGATATAACTGCCTCAGACAAAGGCAAGAATGAACTGGAGTGAGATGAGCATGGATACCCCAGGTCTTGACTTCAGTACATTCTTGCCTTCGGATGCTAGATGGCGCTATAACTCACGTGATGGCATGCTACCTGGGGAAAACAGGGAAGTGTCATTGCTCCGACCTTATTTGCCAGTTTCATTGCCATGATTCTATACCTTGTTGAGGGGAAACTTCCCACTTGTGTGGCAATCACATATTGAACAAATGGAAGGTTTTTAATCTCAGTAGGCTGAAAGTAAAAAGGTAATTAGAACCTCTGTCATAGAACTTCAATACAGGAATACCTCGCATTAACATACTCAACAGGACCAGAGCGAGTACGTAAACCGAAAATGTCCTTAAAGTGAAGCACTACCTTTTAAAACTTTTTTTACCTCTCCTTCATGCGGAGCCTCAAAGCCCCGCGCTAAAGCCTCTGCTGCTGCGCTGCCGCGCCTCTCAGCTGATCGCGAACGCACCTCCCAGCTGATTTGCGGTGGCACAATCACGTCTATTTCCACCCCCACGCACTGTTAAGTGTCCGTAAGTGTGAAGCAAGCGTACATAAACAGGGGCATGGTGGAGTATGGAGTATGTCCGTAAAAGCGAGTGTGTACGTTAAGTGAAGGTCCGTATAGCGGGGTGTTCCTGTATGCCAATGATAATGTAGTCTCCGCACATTCAGAGGAATATCTTCAAACTATCCTAAATGTCTTCACAGCAGCATATGGAAAGCTTGGCCTCTCACTCAATATCAAAAAACTCACAAGTGTTGCATCAGCAGATGCGAACTAGTCCCTCTTAATGGTGTGACTCTGGAGTATGTTAATCACTTTTCTTATCTTGTCAGCCATCTCTCTGTAAAAGCTGACAGTGCTGATATTCAACATCATCTGAGCTCTGCGAGTGCCGCATTCTCCCGAATGAAGTGTAGAGTGTTCAAGGACTGGGATATTTGCAGGAAGACCAAAATGCTTATTTACAATGCCATTGTACTACCAACTGTACTGTATGCCTGTGAAACATGAACCATCTATAAACGACACTCCCAACTTCTTAAAACATTCCACCAACGCTGCCTCCAGAAAATTCTGCACATTACTTGGGAAGATAGGCAGACTAAAGTTACGTGTATTGGAAGAAGCAAAGACCACCAGCGTCAAAACAATAATCCTCCAACATCAGCTTCGCTGGACCAGCCATGTTGTTCACCATCTTCCAAAGCAGCTACTTTACTCCCAGCTTAAGGATGGAAAACGGAATATTGGTGGACAGCAAAAGAGGTTTAAAGATGTTCTTAAAAATAACCTAAAAAAAATGTAACATGAGCATCGAGAACTGGGAAGTCTTGGCCCATGAGCGTCCCAAATGGAGGTTGGCTATTATCAAAGGCACTATGGACTTTGAAGAAGCACGAATACAGAGCGAAAGGGACAAACGAGCCAAGCGGAAAGCACGTCAAACAAATCCTCATTGCAACTGTCTTCCATCTGGACACCTATGTCCTCACTGTGGGAGGATGTGTGGATCTAGGATTGGGCTCCACAGTCACTTACGGGACCCACTGTTAAAGGCTTTATTTTGGAAGACAATCTTACGCGGTCACGAGTGATTGCCATGGACTGAATGTGATTTAATGCAGCAGGACTTAAATGGAAATATTTCACCAGCTGAATTTCCTGATTGATCCCTGAGATGGCAGCAGAGAGCAAATAAAATGTCTGTGTTGAATCTTTATGCCATTTGCCTTTGCTGAATCTGTATGCTGTTGTTGCTGGTTTTGACCAGAAGTGGCAGCATTACTCAATAGCATAGTATTTAAACAGGTCTGTGGAAGTTCAGACCAGCTGGGTGTTAATCCCAGAGAATTCTTCTTCCTCCTCTGAATTTGAGCAGAAAAGGACCAAAGGATGTGAAGCCCTTTCATCCTCAGAGAGCATCTCATCATTTGTTGCCACCCACTGCTGACTTTGCTCTCCCATGTAAGTTGCTCTTCCGCACTCTAATAATGTTGTTGGTAAAACTGCATTTTTATTTTTCTCCTTAGTTTTGCAGGCATTTTCCCTACCGCATCGCCTGCAGGGTTTGCAATGCTTTTGTACATATTACTGGCCACTCTCTGTGCTACCGCAAGAGTGAATGGGCCACCCACTGCCTGTGAGGCTGTTTCCTGTTGCCCAAAATGGCAGCCTTCTGCACTCTAATAATGTTGCTAAAACTGTGTTTTTATTTTTCTCTTTATTTTTGGCAGCATGTTTCCTCACCGATTGCTCTGCTACCACATCACTTGCAGGGTTTAAAGCACTTTGCTGTTGACTACTAGCCTCTCTCTGTGCTACCACAAGAGTGAATGGGCCACGCACTGACTGTGAGGCTGTTTTCTGTTGCCCAAAATGGCAGCTATCTCTGCACACAGTACTGCAGCTTGTCTTTTTAACCATCACCTAAGCGGGCTGAAGGCACTACCACATCAACCGGTCCTGCTGCTTTCTGTACTGATTTTATTTTTTTTAGAGTGCTCTGATGAATGTTTGGTAAGCTCTAAGCATTTCACTGCTAGGTGGTAGTTTTTCCCACCTCAAAAAAGTCTTCTCCGTCACAGTTGAATCAATACATAGACTTCATTAGATAAAACAGAATTAATTTGAACACCTCAGCTAATTATCTAGGTAATTAATTCAGGGTATCAAATGCTTAGAGCAATTAATTTAACAACATAATAAACTGACCAACGGACATAATGGACATTTAAGTCACTCAGACACACACACAATTCATTTGGAAAAAACTGTTAACGACATTCAAGCACTAACCACTCAGAAAGAAATTCAGACACAACAAATCAAAAACAGTAGGGAAAGATTTGGGATTCTAAGGATATAAACCAGCAAGACGAAAACAGTACTGCTTAAGCCAGGCAGGAAAACAAACTGACACTCTGTGGAAGGGGCTAAGATGAGAGTCCTTTGGAGTGTTAACTCTTGCCTGCTTCAAGCAACAGGAGAGGAAGACAATACCCATTTGGGCTATCTTGATGCCCACTGGAGAACCCACCTTATACTTCTTAGTATAAATTTTAAATATATGCAAAGGGTAACAATATCACATAAAACGATAAATCCATGAACAATCCAAGATGAATTCCCCAAATCATACTAAATGATAAAAATTCCACTTGTGAAGTGATGTGGTGAATGGAAATATAGTATTCTTATCTATGGAAATCTGTATATCGAATATACAGTTTGGACATTACCTCGCCAATGTAAGTCTAATTAATTTCAACTGAAAAATTAAGCATGTGCAACTCTTTCCCACTGAAATAGGCGTAGCCTAAATTTGACCAGATGATGTCCAAAATAAATTTTCAAAATGTTCACTGTTTGTCATTACTGGGTTCCCCCTTTTTCTTGATACCAGAAATATGTCAAAATTGTGAGGCTGTCTGTAATCAAGAGTAAAAAAGGGTTGATTTAATGCCTTAAGAACTAAGCACTCTTTTTCAGTATTTCACTGCTGAAAAGCATTTCACCATTTACTGATGAAGTCCTGCCTAAACAAGCCAGATTACACTGCATTAATTTTCAAAACACACACACAGTGTTGTTTTAGTTTAAGTTTGCCAGTAAACTAAGAATAATTATTTATTAAATGAAAACATACCTGCACCATAGCAACAAGATTTTGCAGTTGTCTAAGTTTCTGCTTTGCTGCAATAAGCCTGTTAATTTTCTGCTCAAATTCTACATCTGCAGGAGCCTCATCAGCTATACTGCTTCTGTAACTGGATAAGGAAGCTTCACTGGCTCTATCACCTTCAGCATCAACATCATCGTCCTCACCTTGTGGTATATCTGCCTCATCATCTTTTCTATTATAATGACAATCTGAAAGAAAAAACAAGTGACTGAAATTAATTACAATTTGGACTCCAACTAACTGATGTATCAATTAGAATTTATCATTTAATTGGCTAAAAAGGAGTCCCCAATTAATTGGACAACAGATTTTTAAAATATATCTATCTTATTTTTAATAAAAGGATTACAAAAACTGCATATGACAAGCACCACCTTAAAAGAGGCATTCTCCATTCTCACATCAAAGAGGAACCCTCTTCTCAAATGATGCCTGCTACACTTACATACAAATACACTAATGCTGGGAAAAACAGAAGGGAATAGAAAAAGAGGCAGGCCAAACAAGAGATGGATTGATTCCATAAAGGAAGCCACAGACTGGAACTTACAAGATCTGAACAGGGTGGTTTATAACAGATGCTATTGGAAGTCACTGATTCATAGGGTCACCATAAGTCATAATCGTTTTGAAGGCACATAACAACACTTACATACATCTAAAAACACAGTATGCTTCCTGCTTCAGAAACAGTTTTTAACAATTTACAAATCTAGTTTATAGAGTAACATGATTAATCACCATATGGTCAATTTAAAATTATTTTATAGTTATAATATGAAGTTCTGCTGATCCTAAATGTTGTTGGACAGTATCCAACGAAGTAGTTCCATTAGTGCAAGGACTTCTGGCTGTGCAAAAGAGCTTCCCCTCCCTCTCCTCACTTCCCTCCTAAATCTGTTCTGGGTTTCCCCCCAATCCTCTGGAGAAGATTTGGAGGGCATGCAGGGCGAGAAGGGGGAAGTTCCATTGTGCAAATGGAAATCTTTAGGGTTTCATTATTTCAGGTGACATCCAGTATTAATCACAGTGAGGCAAAGACCCCTGAAATCAGAGGGTCCAAGTAACTCATCCACTCTGAGTGTGACTAATGTTGACCCTATGTTACTGCGATTATATGAAGACTTCCCTGAGCATTTTACACATCTAATTTTCCAAGACCCAGCAACATTAAAAATACCAAAAAGAAAACTGAACAACTTGAAGATTTCCAAATATACCGAAGTATACTTTTTCTGCAAAATATATTATTCTGAAACATACCTAAAGTTGAGGGCACATTCGGCATCCTTATATTAGCAGACTGATTGTTTATTTCACAAGCTGTATTAAGATGCCTTCCATTTCTGTTATTCGTTCCACATTGCAAATTGCTATTGCAATTAATTTCTCCCCAGTTACTAATGCCTTGTGGATTTCTAAAGGGGAAAACCAAATTAAGTATCATTTAAGTGTAAGTACCCTTAGTTTCTTACAAGCTCCAAGTCAAAAAATTAAAAATTAGATAGCAGTATGTTTTAAAAACTCAAGATAACAACTGGTAAGGCAGCAAGTAATTACAATATTTTGAAATCTGTATTTTACCAGAATATTTGCCCTTCACCCATGAAGACCATTCTATTCCTAGTTCTAGATCACACCATAGCAAATAAAAATAAATGAATAAATGATCTAACAAAAACTCTATTCTTAAAAATACTACATCAAATGAACTGAACATACTAATTTTTGTAATAAATTTATACAATAATGGATAATAATCCTTAACATTTTTGTACCTGCATTAAATTACGAAAAAGTATTTTTTATTTTTTATTACTTAAATGTTAATTTTTTTAAAATTTTGATTTTGTAAGAATTTCTCTAATGTAACAACACGCACACATAACCTTAACAAATCCTGTTCTCAAAGCTTCCCACATTCCAAGCATACCAAAGATGACAGACACATGTGAGGGAAGAGAGAGAAAAAACAAGGGTGGGGGAAGAAGAAAAATAACCAACAAGGAATCCAATGTTAGTACTAATATAACGGGGGGGGGGTCATAATCACTCCATAATATTAGAGAAAAGATCATATAATTTGATGTTTCTCAGATGTTGTCTCTCTACATAAAGCATTTTTTATTGATTACAAAAGCATAGCATGCGATCCAGCCAAGGGTTTTTCAGGTGAAAGCTTCGATTTCCAGTGGAGGAATACTATTTTTTTTTGGTAACCAATGAAGCTCTTCCTATACAGTCCTTTTGTCTTTACATTAGTGCTAGAACAGCAGGCGTAAGGAGTATAATCACAGATAGTTGAGGGAAGAGGGTCAAATTCACTGACCTCTCTCTCTCTACATTTTGAAAAGCAGGTATGTGGACAATTGCACTTGGTTGCATCTCCAGCAGTTGTAAGAACAAAATACCCCTATATTGAAAATAAATCCATTTTTCTTAACATTGCAGCTAGAATCCAAAAAGTTACTTATACATAGCTAGGGAAGTCTACTAGTCCAGTGAATACTCCTCCTTTTGAACAATTTTGACCCAACATCGTATCACAAACTGCTTCTGAAATTCCACTCAATTTCAAATACCGGTTGCCACGCAGTTTTACTTCTAGTAAATAATATCTTTGGCGCAATCAATTGCACTCCTAAAAAATTTCCTTGGGAGAGAAAGTGACTAAGAAGATTGACCTCTAAAGAAAATATTTCAGTCTTGAAACTGCAGGAGTAAATCCTTCCTCAAATTATCTGTAACCAGGCAAGGCTTCCAGTCTGCTTCCTCCTTGAATGGCAAGCTTAGGTCTGCCTATCAGTGAACTGAAATCTAGAAGGGAATTAAGTATCTTCCTTTTATGAGCCCAGTAACAAACCTAGAAGAGGAACCTTTAGGAGTAGTGTAATAAGGACTACAACAGTTATTCCTGGGACAAAGCTTGGATAAAAACAGCTGTTGCAGTTGCATCCCAATTCAAAATTTTCTGCACTCCAAGAGGAAACAGTAAAATAGGCAAGTACGAGGAAATCACAAAATTCCCAGGATTACTAGACCCCAAACAAGATTGAAAAGTTCCCAAAAGGTCCCTTCAAACAGGGTAACTACCAAGAGGAAATAAATGAAATCCAACTACAAAACTGTCCACACACATACTTGCCAAGAGATACTGACATCATACCAAAAAAAAAGAAATCACAACAAAACCTCAAACTACATCAGTGAATTCAGTGCAGAGGTTTATGAGGAAAAGGAATGAAAATAAAATTAGTAGTAAATTCTGCACTGTCACTATAAAAATCTGTAGTATAGCCACGTAAGAAACACTGTGCACACTTCTTATATTCCTGTCGCAAAAAATGACACTGAGCTAGAGAGATGGTACAAGTACAGAGCTATTAACATGACCAGAAAGTGAAAGAATCTAGATTGTGAGTGACAACCAACCACTTCTCTCCTGAGGCTGTAGGCAACTAACTGTGGGGCAGTCAGGAAAAATTATAATGGTCCCAATGATAGAGTGCAAGCTGTAGCATCCCACCCCCTCCACATTGCTACAGAAGAAAAAGCAGGAGAAAGTATTAAACATATGCACTTTTGCTTTCCCCACTTTCTTAAATATCAAGTCAGACTTTAGGTATTCTACATAAGACAATTACAGCAAGGTTATGTTTAAGATAACATAGGGCTTATTTCTTGTCATCATAGCAGCATTGTTTAGTAGGCAACAACCACAACCAACCTACCTAATATTGGTAACAGGCTGTGGATTCTCATGCTCAGAATTACACTCTGAATCTTCTGTCTCCTCTTCCTCTTTAGTGTTTTCATTAACAGCATCTATCATCATATCAGACGTCTGTTCATAGTAGTGGACTAATTCACGTAATTCATTTAGTCTTTTCCTAACTTCATTCAACTTCCTACAAAGAAAAGATATCCAACTGACAGCTTGCTCTGTTGATTCTGTACCCTGGGGTGGGGGTAGGGGGATTTGAGAAAACTTGTTTATTATTTCCTTACATTAAGAAAAACATAACCCAGCGATGATCAAAAGGCAGTTTTCTAGGGGAAATCTTGCTTTGGACAAGGCGCTGGTAATTTACCAGATTCCTCTAGAAATGCACTGGGATTTATTTTATTTTATTGGGGGGAGGGGAGAACCACAGGAATAATTTTGTAAATTTGGGGGGGGCAGGGGGAGAAGAGAGATGGAAAAGACTGGAACTTCTGATTGCTTTGATTAGGCATAAGTTAGCTAATTGGGAAGCAAATTAGGATTTTTATGATACAACAGTAGCTAAACATACTGTGCCAAACATTTCAGTAGTTCCTTTGAAATCTGGCCATTCATAGAACTCATTTAGCATTTACAGTGTTCAAATCATTTCACATATGTAATATTGTTGTAATACTTACAATAAAAAGGTAGGTCAGTATTTTCTCTATACTTTAGACAGGTGTGCTGAGACTGACACAGTGGCACACCTAAGTCTACCTAAGTCTTACACCTAAGATCATGTCACAGTTGAGATCTAAACTAGAGACTTGCTAATTCATCACTCTTATTCCTTGTTTCATAACATTGTTAAAACTTTACTCTTCTGATTTTAGGATGGTCCAAGACATTTGCTAAAATCAGGCTCTAAAAGCACAGTACAGATAATGCTACATTGCCAAGTAGTTGTCTGAATTGTGTAAGGTACTGTAGCTAATAGTTTATAATTTCATGAAAAAAATGAAACCAGAATGTATGCAGACACATAAGTGTTCAGTACCAAAGTATACAAAAGCACCAGGTCTGCCTTTTTTCAGCAACCAGTTTGAACATACAACTAAACTGTTATCCATAGCAGTATAGTATGCCTCGAAATAACTATGTTAAAACAGGAAGTACTGAGGTCTTCAAATCGTCTTTCTGTGTGGTAAAAATGCTCTCAAATAACTACCATTGCCAAATGCTGAATAAATCAAATCAATACAACATATTGATTATTCAAAATTAAAACATAAAAATATATTACTGTAGCTTTTCTGTTGGATTTAGGTTGTCATCCTCTTCACTGTCATTTTGCGACGTTACAGAATCTGGATGGTAGACAGCAGATGATGCTAAGCTGTTCGATTCTTCATTGACAGCAGTTGCTATCCCTACTGGTGCAGAAGCTACTGAAGCTGTACTTCTTTGATCAACACTTCTCTGAGGAGACCCTGAAGCACACAAGATAAAATCAGATTTTATCTTGTTTTGTGCAAAAACTATGCAATTGTTAACTTCTTAAGGACTGTTTTTATAATAATTAAATGTTGCAGCCCAAGTATATTAAACAAGTGAAGCTGGGGGAAGGAAGGTGATCAGAAAAAGCCGATGTAACTGCAAAGGGTAACTTCGGGATGGGGGGAGGGAGGATAAAGAAGAGCAAGTAAAACAAGAAAGTAAGCTAACAGATTTTTTTAGAGGGGGTAGAAGAGGCCTGAGCATTAAAGCAGAGAGGAAAAGAACAGAGGAAAAGTTACTTCTGCTTAGGGCGAAGACAAATACAAAATTGGAGAAGGAGCCAACGCCGAGAGAGGACATGGCGAAGAATCAAATCTCATGCCCCTAACTCACTAAGTGGATGCCTCCCATCTCAAACATATGGTACAAAAACCATGCACCATTTCCACTCTCTCAATTGTACTTCCTGTCTGTCTTTCTTTCCCTCTCAGAATTGAGAAAACAATTGACCCTAGCTCCATGCCATTCTACCAACACCCGCCAAGCCTCAGGTGCATAGTCATTGCTACTTTATGTCTTTTATACCTAGGAGTCAAGATACACTTATCACATCAGTTATGAAAGGCACATATGCATAGTGTTTTTTCCCTTTTAAGTACACACAAGCAGGATTCTAATGCTTTCACAGAGGTATACATCTTCAAACAAAAAAACTAGTTGCTTTGAGACAAAACTTTTAATGTGCAATTGCCATGCCCCCTTCACAAATCTTTTCAGAGTCCACATGACTTAGGCTGATTACAAAGGGAAGGCTATTTTCCCAGTCTGCACCAGTTTTTTTGTACCACAGAAAATCTATTAAGAAGGGAAAGAGTGGAACAGCAGCAGTTTCTTTGGTGTGGACAAAAAAAATGCAGGATTGAGGCACATTGGGAACAGCTGTCCCTGGGGAAAGTGGATGATGTGCTGACCATGTTCCTCCTTTCCCTATTGCTTGCATTACTGGTTGCAGAGCCATTTTGTGCTCTTTCCTTTTTTTTATTAGACTTATATTCCGTCCTTC
The DNA here is from genome assembly GCF_030035675.1 of Rhineura floridana. NCBI lineage: Eukaryota > Metazoa > Chordata > Lepidosauria > Squamata > Rhineuridae > Rhineura > Rhineura floridana. The sequence goes on along the minus strand of NC_084488.1, from coordinate 36,333,891 downwards.
CTTCCAGCAGGAGCCCAAGGAGGCAGTATGACTTCACCACAGCTTCAGTTCCCAAACATTCCAGAAGATTCCCCCCTCCTTTTCCCAGTACAAAGCCTCTTTTCCTTCCAGAGCTGTCTTAGCTCAGCTAATGAAGTTAACCACTACAACATGGAAGATCATAGTATTTATCATTTCAATAGTGCTTGTCAGTTTACCACACGCTTCATAATACTTAGGGCATTTATTCAAACAGTTTTTATTTTAAAATATTTCTAGGTCACATTTATGAGTCCAACTCTCAGTAGGTTAAGTTGAAGGCAGTTTCAGACATGATTTTTCCAGACTTCTATCTTCAAGGAGCAGATAGAAGAAAAGAGGAAGAATCTGCATATTTATGTCTGAAGGGTCAGAGATGAGTAACATGCATCTAGTAGACTTCATGTGTATATTACAACATGAACCTTTGGAGGTGTCTTCCTTACCTACTTACTTCTTTAAGGGATGAGTGAGGAAAATGATGTCTGAAAAAGCCCTGCAAGAGTAGAATTTACCCAACTTAACCTAGAAAAATTAGGCTGAGCAAGGACTTGAACCTGAATGTTTAACATCAAAACCCAACATCTCAAAATGTATTTAGGAAAAAACATAACTGACAAGACTTCCACAACTAAATGTTAAGCAGAAATTCTGAATTATGAAGTTATAACAACTCATAAAAACAAAAACAAAACAAAACGCCCTAAACATCACCAGGTTGCAAGCTACTTACGTGATGAATTGTTCAGATGCTGATCCCGAAGCGTATACAATTTTCCTAGCAATTTGTCCATTTTTTGTTTTTTACCCTGCAGTGCTATCATCTTACTAAAGAGCTGTGCCTTCTCTTCAGACAGATGTTCAGACATGGAAGAATTCCTGCTCTGGGAAACCTCTCTGGTAAGAGAAAGACTCTCTGCTTGCCTCCTGTTATCTGGAACAGGTTGAACCTAAAAGCAAATATAGATCTTATTCCAGGCACAGTATGCTTAACACTACAATCCTATAACCACTTTCCTGACAGTAAGTTTCACTGAACTCAGTGGGTTGGAAAGAGTGTTCCTTCCATTCACAGAAGGGACAGAAATCCAGTAGAAGTTCCTGCTAGTGAAAGGAAGAGTTGGCAACATAAGCGATTCCCGCTTCTATCTATCTATCAAATTGATATTATATTTACGGGACTACAACATATGGATATGCTGGATGGCAGAAAGAACTGTCCAAGGCAGGTTTTTATATCAAGCCACTTAGACACAATCAACTCCTGTGTGCTTCTTGTACTCCATACTGGAGCAAAAGTGTGCACACACGCTATTTCCTGGTCAGTTGGCAGCCACTATTCATCACACTAAAGGAGATGGAAGAAGGGAAACAGGGTCACTCCATCAGCTCTGCTAAATGTGGCCTCCTGGAACTGATTCTATTCTAGCTGGTCATATAAACAACAGCTGAACTTTTAAAACTGCTACCAGAGTTTGCTTTTTCCCCTTCTTCCCTCCCCACCCCTTCTCCTTTTCTGTCATGTGTTTTAGATTTGTAAGCAAGCAGTCTTGCTTCTACCGATCTTATATGAGCTGTCCTGATAGCCTTTTCAGCTGAACAGCAGGGTAAAAACTTAAATTTAAAAACAAATATTCCATGACAAGTGCTAATAAAGGAATCGACAGAGTTGGGACTGGCAACAACCAATACTATTATGCTCAGTTCTGAAGTCGAATTCGCCTTGGCAGTACCAAGCCACTTTCAACTGATTTTGATTGGCAAACTAGTGATGAAATTATGTACACACTGAATACCAAAAAGTTACCTGAGAATCATGAAGCTGATTATGAAAACGCTGAATTAAGTCATTTAATTCTTCATTCAGCTCAGATGTTAGACTCACTCCTGAAATGCTACCTGTGGTTTCTGTTACAACTACAGGTGGGAGAAAAATGGAAATTATTATCAATGTAAGTTTGCAACTTATTAGAACCAGGCCTTTAATCACAATCACACAAAATAGACAGGGCATACAGAAAAAGCAGTCATAGCACGGAACCTAGAAGCTGCTTTATACTGAGTAAGACCCAAGGCCGGCCTTAGGAAAGTGCCCTGGGTGAGGAGTGCCTTTGGCGCCCCCACTCTGAGGTCAGCTTTGCAGGGCAACCCAGAGGCTTTATGGAGCCTGGTGTGGGTGTGGTGCCATGGGATCTAGCAGCAATGTCTATGAAAAGCACCCAGAGCAAACTACCCCTTAGTTGCTGGTCTGCTTTAAGTGCATGTCTGCTCCAGTTCTAGGATCCCAAAGAAGTCTCTGTCATGTGGTGTGGGTGGCTATCAAAAAATGACTCTTATGGACTTGCAGGCCTATATTCAGCACACACACAAAATGGCTGCAAGTCAGGCATGTAGCCGGGGGCGGGTGAAGAAATGGGGGCACTGCCCCCCTCAGCTGTGCTTTGCCACTCCCCCCCCCACAATTTTGGGGGGAAATTATATTTTTTAATTTGTGACATGACAGACAATGACAACTTTCATTTAAAAGTAGACAACTTATTTTAAGCAAGGAGTAATTTAAGAATAGGACCCTCTGAAAAATTCAGTAAATAAGGTAGGCCAGGTGCACAACAGCCTCATCTGGTAGAGCCCCCAAAGTCTCCTCACACAAGATTTACCCTAACTGAGGGTGGATTTTTCATGATCACAGTTACCCAATAATTATTTAAGTGATCCTGAAAAAAAACAGCCTGTATAGTAACATAACCCTTAAAGAGTTAAATACTATACTATATTATACAGCCACAAAAGTGGCTGTATACTATAGCTAGCATGGATTTTTCACATTCCACAATGTTAAATTGAAAATACCCCCCATGCCATTCTGATGATTCCCATAAGCTCATTTCAAAACAAAACCTTACAAAACTTATAGTCCTGAACTCAGAAACGCTTCCTTAATAACCTTGTAAATTTTCATGGCGATACAGAAAACAGTCAGAGAGAATCAAGAGTTCAAAGTCTAAAAAGAGAGAAAACAACCCAGACCCCCCCTTTAGACTTTTTTCTCTGAGAGTTCACATAATCTGTTGAAATTCATTAAAAATCAGTCATGTTCACAGAGTACCTGTAATCCTAATACTGACCTTGCCCCATACTCTGACCTTCATCTTCTGCAGTTTAAAAGTTTAAAAAATGTCTGGCTGATTTTTAATAAATTTTGCATTGAACTGAAAGATAATGTCAGGCATGCTCAGTAAGAACCAACTGTCACTGTTCTAAAAGCCAGACTCACAGCTGCTTGGCTTGCCTAATCAGGGGGCCACACCCACACCACTTTGGTTTCACGTGAGACAGTCATGGCTTCCCTAAGAGAATCCTGGGAAGTGTAGTTTGTGAACGGTGCTGAGGGGAGACTCCTATTCCACTGACAGAGCTCCAGTGGCCAGAGTGGCTGAACAGTCCGCCTGATTGAAGCTCTGATTGAAAGGGGAACAGGGCCTCTCCTAGCAACTCTCAGCACTCTTCACTAACTACACTTCCGAGGATTCTTTGGGAGAAGCGGTGTGGTTTAAATTTGGGTGGGAGGCTACACGTGCCTGCTGTAGAATAAAAAGGTGGGGGAAACCCTGAAAAGCAATGATGCTGTTCACAATATTTTCCTTTTGAAAAAGGGGCTTCCCCTCTGACCAGTAACCACCCACCCAATCTCCTACCCTCCCTGCCCCTCCCACAGGTCAGTGTTGGACTACGACCCAGGAGACCAGGGTTCGAATCCCCACACAGCCATGAAGCTCACTGCCTGACCTTGGGCCAGTCACTGCCTCTCAGCCTCAGAGGAAGGCAATGGTGAACCCCCTCTGGATACCATTTACCATGAAAACCCTCTTCATAGGGTCGCCATAAGTCAGGATCGACTTGAAGGCAGTCTATTTTCATTTTCAAACATGACTGCACAGAAATAAATCCCATTGAACCCTGCCCTCTCCCTCCCATCCCCTCCCCATGGTCAGTTTTACCTATCTTAAGCATGATTGCATGAGAGTAAATACCATTGAACTCAATAGGCATGCAAATGATCAAACCTGCCCTTCCCTGCCCCTTCCTTTGCCCCTCCCCCTCTAATCCCCTCCTTCCCCTCCCCCTGCTCCTTCCCCATGGTCAGTTTTACCTATCCTAACCATGATTACACAGGAGTACATCCATTGAAATCAATAAGCATGCAAATGATCAGACCTGCTTTTCCCCTCCTTCCCCCCTCCCCTCCCCTCTTCTTTCTTCCTCCCAGCCTGCCCACTCCAGCCCTCCCTCCCTCTCCCTCTGGTCAGTTTTACCTATCCTAAGCATGGTTGTACCAAATTCTTCCAAGCTACACAGGAAGTGGATTGGACTGTGAAAGACCAACCCAAATTGTATTTGCATTTTTACAAATTTGTAGGGCAGTACAATATCTCAGAGAGGTCAGGTCTCCTGCTCCCCTGGTGCATTCACTATAGCTGCCCAAGTTCCCTGCTTTTTAAGGTTTGATAGAAATATCTGTGGGCTATATTTACATTCTTAAACCACAAGGTTTTTTGCCTATTAGTGAATTAGAACTTTGAATTATGGGCTACAGCAGTAAGTTTGTTTATTCTGCAGTGATTATAGTGAGTAGAGCAGGATTGGTGCTTATTGCTAAAGCATGAAATAAAGAGGTAACTTAAGGCAATGTGAAAAAATGGCTACCCTTTACTCTTTTAAAGCACTCACTATACTCAGAATCATAATGGCTACTTTTTCTTCTTTTTCTTGAGTACTTGATGGCAAAGGATGAAAACAGCCCTAGAGGACAAGAAATATTGCTGTGTACACTACAGTTAGCTAGCTAGCTGGGTGGCTGGCCATCTAGGCTGTAACTCAGGTCTAATTTCTTATTTGCCCAATATGTGCAGCTCAACATGAGTCCTTTTCAGGGTTTGTAGATGGAAAAATTAACCCAGCAACTGGTAAAAAAAAAATTCCAATTGCTTTCCACAATTAGTTTCCATTTGCTTAGGTAGTTCTTTATATAGCAGCCAGTTAAAAAGCTTTCCCTTGATTGTCCAACAAGGAAAATCTAAAAGTCAGGAACAAGACTATAAGGAGAGAGGAGGAATTAACAAACACACCCTAAAGTATTTATTTTCTCTCTGCCCTTCCCTAAACTCGTATGAAAGAGTTTATTTTTCAGGTGGAATCTAAAACTGACATACCTAATGCAGCATCAAAGCCAAGCTCCAAAGCTTACTGACATTACCAAAGAAGTTCAGTTCATGAAGAATCAGAACACCTCAGGTGAAAGGGGACTGTAGCTATAGGCAAAGTAAAGCATTTGAGACTAGTATTCCTGTGGGATCTCTCAAAAAAAGGTGAGACAGTTCAACAGATATAGAACAAGAAGAGCCTACTGGATGAGGCCAGTGGCCCATCTAGTCCAGCATTCTCAGAGCGGCCAGCCAGATGCCGATGGAAGCCCACAAGCAAGAGCACTCTCCCCTCCTGCAGCGTGTTAAAGATGCATACTGCCTCTGACTATGGAACAGCACAGCCATCATGGCTAGTAGCCATTAATAGCCTTATCCTCCATGAATCTAATCCTCTTTTAAAGTCATCCAAGCTAAACTTGGATTGTGTAAAATTCATGTAAATTAACACACTCTCTGGATGGAGGAGGAGTGAGGGGGAAGGTCACTGACTTTCCCTTCCCCTGGTCCCACCCTCATGTCCTCTCCACTAGTGTGAGTGAGTGAGTGAGTGAGTGAGTGAGTATGGCTGGCACTATGCACTTCTCCCGCCCTACCTAGAAATGTGACTGCCCCACCTAACAAGGAGGGCTGGCTACAGGGCTGCTGCACGCTCTCCTCCCTGAGCTCCAGCACTCCTTCCTCAGCGATCACAGGTTTTACTTTTAATATTTCTTTGTTTCATAGCAGTTCCTAATCTTTTAGTAAGCATTCTTTATATTAAAAAGATCCATTATTTCTACCTTTAAAAATAAAGAAGTTATAAATAAGAAGGGTATCCAGCTGACCTCTTACAGCTTTATTTTATTATTATTTGTATAGGCTTGGTAAAGTTGCTTCAAAGTAAAGCTGTGTTCCAGCTGAATTCCACTGATTTTAACCTAGCGTAAATGGCATCAACGTGGAAATTGAGAAAGAAACATACTTTAAAGCTAACTGAAGGAAAATCATTTTTGAAGTTAGTACCCAAACAACCTAAAGAACTTTTGGGAAAAAGTTACAGATACTTGCTTTTTGCCACCCTAGTTTGCTGCAGACAGTATATTAAAAAGCCACTGAGCTCACCTAGCAGCCCCCCTCAGCTCAGCTAAGCACCTCCGGCAACTGCCCAGATCACCCACCCTTAAGACTAGCCCTGGATTGGTCCATTTAGCTCAGTATTACCTACAGTGATTGGCAGCAGCTCACTAAGGTTTCAGACAGGAGTCTCTCCCAGCCCTAAGTGGAGATGCCAGGAATTGAACCTGAGATCTTCTGCATGCAAGGCAGATGCTGTACCACTGACCTACAGCTCTTCCCCAAATCATATAGTGAATTATGGAAATCTGGAAGGATTTGAAAGATCTGGAGAATATTAGCTTTTTGCAGTGGGAGTCTGAATAATGGTCACTGTGATTGCAATTCATGCTAAAAGCGTATTCTGAAGATTACTAGGAGCTTGGGTCATACACACACTAATTGCCACTTTCCTAATACTTCTCAGTTTCTCATAATACTGTTACTTAGTTGGGTTGTCCTTATGTAATTTAAGTCCACTGATTTCAATGAATCTACTTTGAGTATGACTTGGTGACTATCACCCAAACTGCATACTATCAACATGTCTCATTTAACAAGTTCTCCGGTAGATTTCTCATGGTCTTATTTAAGAAACATCGCCACTAAAGTAGTGTGAATAGTTTCAGTCAACCAGTTTCTTCATGACTCTAGGTATGCCAGCATAAAAGGTACAAAATCTGACATCAAATTAATCATTTATGTTCAGAGGAAAATAATTTTTGCTCGCATAGAAAACCCCAACATACCAGAATCATCCATGACAGCAATAGCTTGTTCTGCTTTATGCTGTAATGCAAGCAGAGCAGCTTGCCTCCCCTGAAGAGCTTTCAGTTGTTCCTGCTGTTGTAACATCCTCTTCAGTAAATCATGTTGCTTCTTTAGATTTGCAAGTTCTTCTGTAGCCTCTTGCTGAGGATCTCTAGCCTGGGAAATAAAAAGTGATAATGAAAAAAAGTTTAATATTTAGCTGGCAATTAAAAGGAAACTTAATTTATGTACTTCTTTCATTATGCCTATTATCGCATTCAAAAGTAATAAGGCTATTTGCAATATTTTCTCTCTGGAGAAAATAATTAAATCTGAACCTCTAAATGTGTACCCTTTTTTGGTTTGGTCAGAAGAATATGTTATTCTCTTAAAAAGTATTGGAAGCAAATTTTAAGTTTCTGATATACCTGTTTCCTCTCCCCAGAGAATACTGTATTAGCTGGAGTTATATTCAGTTCTTAAAAAACCATGCCATCTCAAGTAATCAAGAGTTACTTCTGTGTAAATATACATAGGATTGTGCTGTAAGTACCACTGTGTTTACTGGGGCTTACTCCCATATGTACATAGAATAGCCCTGATAATAGTACTTACATATTTGGATATCCTGCCTTTTCTGAAATTTAAGAAAACCTCTGAAATTTAAGGGCTAGACCCAATGTTATAATACCATTCATGCAACCACAAAGGAGCATAATCCAGCCAGAGGACATTGAGTTCTATTTGTTTTAATGGGAGAAGGTGAAACATGTCTCCCACTGAAATTAAAACTACTGAAATTAAGATCCATTCCAACACTATGATTATATAAAACCCCATATTACAACAAAAACTATGAAAAAGGAAAGCCATTAATAGATGCAAAAACCCAATCACAATCCACACAATTCAACATCTTCCTAAAAATGTCCAAGGCAAGCACAAAATACAGCTGCTCATCTTTAATGCCTAGTTTAATTGTTTTAAGATAACAGATTTGGGGCTGAGAGAGAAAGGGGAGTGTTTCTAAAAATGAATCTAAACAACCCCAGTATTAATAGGTCCTATTTTAGGAATAAGCAACTTTTTTTAAGCAATAGCCACCAAAAAACGTTTGAAGTGTTTGATTCCATTAGCTTAATCAATGAAATAGAAGATTATAAAAAGTTACATATAAGAACAGCACAGAGACTTCCTTACTATTTTCTTTTCTTATGGGGCAAGATCAATGCCTGCCACAGACAAGAAGATATCTGTGCTGAAATAAATATTATTAAAATATTCTTTAATTTATTCTTTCAAAGTAGACAGTGGGCACTATCCAACAACCTCATTCCACCAGCACAAGGATTTCCACTTCTGCAATGGACCTTCCCTCCTCTTCTCACCTCCCAAGTCTGTTCTGGTGGTTCCTCAAATTCTCTGCAGATTTGGGGAGTGTGCGAGGTGCACATGGGGAGAGGAGGGGGAAGTTCTGTTGCACAAGCAGAAATCCTTCACTGGCAAAACTAGGTGGGTAATGCTTGTTTTTTTAAAAAAATTGCATTTGCAATAAAATAGAATAGCTTTACCAATAAGTATAAACAAAGTTGAATCTTTGAAAAAATAAAAGCAATTCTTCAGTACATTTTAAACTGCTGCTACAGACAACGTATTGCAGAGAAAAACCAAGTATGCAGACTTAGACCCTATATTGCAAGATTTCGAAAGCACTATTTGGTAGTGTACCTTTGAGAGCAATCCAGGGTCTTGGCTATTAATCCTACTAGACCAGATTTCCCTGCCATTCAGAGCAGCTCTGTCATTTTTCACATTTGGACTTGCTGTAACGGCCATGTCTGAAACCTGTCCTTGAGAAGCTGAATTCCCTAGTTTGTCCTCAATGCAGGGGCGAGCTCTCAGACTAAAAGATACCTCCTTTATCAAATAGTTTAATAAGTTAGACCGTAAACATACTTCTGTAAAGCATAGTTTTTACGTTTATAACACCGCTGGCCTACTCCAGTTATGATTTGTCAACATACAATATTATATAAACCATGTTCTTGCTTAATATATTTTCATATATTTCTTTTTGCTTTTACAAGATGGAAAGATATCAAACATTATGATCCAGAGGGGAAATATGCATAATTGTAACTTTGAATTTCCCTGTAGGTATGTCCTTCCAAATTCTCCATTGCCTTTTTATACTCCCAGAAACTGAAACAGTGTTTTTGGGATTTGGCAGAAGGGTTCCCAAAAAGGGCAGCATCTTCTGAAGTGTAATGCTGTTTTGGGGGTGGATAAGAAATTAACATCAAATTATGTGCAAACATGAAGGAACTGTATGGGTGGCACATATATATTCTTCTGACTGTGACCAATAGATTTCCTACAAAACATCTTACACAAGCCAAACTTAACAAATCAAAACACAACATGAAACTTTTAAGCCTAGTTCATATGCTCTAACACAGGAACTGCTGTGACAGAGCTACCTCCACTCTGTACCCAGTAACGTTTGAAGGAGATGGATCGTACAAGTACAGGCAATGATGTGGTCACTTCTCACTTAATTGCTGTAATCTATAATGTACACAAAGCCCAGGAAGCCCATGTGTAGCTCCATGTACACAGAAACTTGCCTGTTCTATTTTGTACAGGCAACTGCCCAACATGTACAAGGATCCTCATGTGTGCAGAGCACTACCCTTCATAAAGAAAGATGGGAGACCACAATGCATACAGGTATTTGAAGTGTGCCCAGTTTGTGCCAATCACAACCTTCTACTATTGCTGTTTCAAACAAGAATATTAAAATAAATTCATCACTACATATATCTTTTCAAAGCTAACACTTTAGTATTTGTTTAGATATGTAATATTCTAATTCAAAATGCATCAGCAACTACTCACATCACTTATGATAAGCTACAGTTGCTTCTGGGTAGGTGGAACAGCTCTCATCCCTGATCCGTTTCCTCACTGTATAGCCCATGCTTCTAATAACCCTGTTCAGCTCATCCCCTTTCCAAGCAAGGACTTGCTGCTGACTACCTTTATCACCTCCTCCACCTACTGCCAAGCACACACGTTCCCCCTGCCTCACTAAGCTAAGAACTGCCTAATTTGTACACTAAGTTGTTGTAAGAGCAGGACAGGTCTGGGGCAGGTTAGAATCTAGTACAGCAGATTCCACTAAACTTGCCTTCTAGTAAAACAAATGTATTCTAAATAAACCTATGATCATTGTTCAGTGTTAAACCATACATAGGCTCTAGTGTGTGTTTTTTTACAAAAAAAATCCTGGAAGTTAAGATTTGCGGTTATCTACATTTGTGGTTAAGAGGCAAGTGAAATTTACTATGTTTGTACACCACTGGAAACCAAAGACACGGGAGAATATTCTCTAGTTTCAGAGCATGCGTGGTAATTAACCCTTCTTCCCTTTTTTTGTTGGTTCATTAATTTTATCTTTTAGAAATGGGAGTAAGCAACAGGGGCAGGGAGGAAGGGGTCCACAAGTTTAACATTTACTTTTACATAGGGAAGGGGGTAGAGAACAGTGTAATTTTGATAGAAAAATAGGTTGTTTATATGCACTTCATCTTGCATTTGTTGAAAAACAAAGCTAAAAGACAAACATTATTCACATCCATTTTTATTGTTCCAACTACCTCAGACCAATCCCTCACCTATTATACCTCAGAACTGACACTACCAAAGAGGAGAATGAGCTGGGTATGTCTGGTATTAGAATGTACTGCCAACTAAGGAGCTACGGCTACCTATGCACCTTACCTGGAAGTAAGTCCCACTGAGGTCACTAGGACTTACTTCTAAGCAAATATGCACAGGACTGCATTCTAAGAATTGATCACACTTTCTTTATTGTAGCAGCAAGAGCAAGACACCAAATAAGTAAGACATGAATTTGAAAACAGCTTGACGCATACCAGCCTGCAGAGAATCCTATATATACAAAATAAACAATGAGCAAAGATTCAAACTCTGCTGTCACAAAGCTTTAACTTCAAATCCATCTTCTCTCCTGCCCTCTTCCTGGTGGTACATCTGTGTCTGGGCTATACCACTCACTTTAGTATACAGACCATAAGTACTGAATACAGTATAGGGTTAACAGAATCCTAAAACACTTTGTACGACTATTCAGATTGAGGATTGGGAGGATGACTCTTCACACTTGCAGCTTCATGAGATGAGGGAAGTTCTCTGTCTTTAGTAATAAAGACCATGTAAACAATCTTTTCATAATACTTAATGAACTTAAGCAGAGCTGTCAGTGAGTTGGATCCAAAGAGATGCCATTACAGAAAGGGCAACATTCCAGGCCATCTCAGAGGATCCCCGACCCTCAAGTGCATTTTTGGGAGCAGGCTGCAGTAGAGGAGGGAGGTAGCAATGCCCTGTTTTCTATATTACTGTAGTCAAGCACCAAACCATTACGATTTAAAATTGTTACATTCTTTATAACATTTCCAGAGTTTATAGTTATAAAACATTTTCCTGGACTAAAATTCAGATTCAGAATGAGTTATCTAGAGAGAAAAAAGCATCTCCATTTCTAGCACCTTTATTACTAAAAAAGCAGCTTACCGTTGTATCTGAAACTTCAGACTGCACATCTATGTTTAGCGATGTGCTCTCAGCTACAGAACCAGATCCCACAGCTGAATCTATAGTCCGACCATCCTCCTCCTCATTTTCGCTAGCCTGGAATATTTTAGTGGCATAAACAAAGAACTGTATAAATGAAGTTAAGGGAACATTAAGGGGAAAATGCTACATTTTAAATTCATCCCACATGCTATTTTTTCACACTGTTCGAAAAAGACATTTAAGTTCTCGATGGACTTGGCAGTGGGCTGGATGAGGGCGAATAAACTGAGTCTGAATCCTAGCAAGATGGAGGCACTGTGGGTTGGTGGTTTGGATAATTAGTCAGTTGTCTGCTTTGGATGGAATCGTACTTCCTCTGAAAGAGCTGGTCCATAGCCTGGGGGTGCTCCTGGATCCATCTTTGTCACTAGAGGCCCAGGTGGCCTCAGTGACTAGGAGTGCCTTTTACCAGCTTCAGCTGGTAAGACAGCTGTGGCTATTTCTGGACCAGGATAGCCTGACGACTGTTGTCCATGCACTGGTAAACTTCGAGCTAGATTATTGTAATGTGCTCTATGTGGGGCTGCTCTTGAGGTTGGTCCAGAAGCTGTAGCTGGTGCAAAATGCGGCACAGCAACTGCTCATTGGGGCAGGGTATCACCAACATGTCACTCCACTGCTGAAAGAATTGCACTGGCTGCCCATTAGCTACCAGGCCAAGTTCAAGGTTCTGGTTTTGGTATACAAAGCCCTACACAGCTTTGGACCAGGATACCTGAAAGATAGTCTTACCCCTCGTATACCCAGTCAATCACTGCACTCTGCAGATGAGGGCCTCCTTCAGATACCATCTTATCAGGAGGCCCATTCCACACAACATAGGAAGTGGACCTTTAGTGTAGCAGCACCTACCTTTCGGAATTCCCTCCCCTTACATATTAGACAAGCACCATTTCTGTTATCTTTTCGAAGCCTACTGAAGATCTTCCTCTTTCAACAAGCCTTTTAAGTAGAGATCCTATCCCAGTCTGTGTTGGAAGAGCTTTTTAAGATGTTTTAAAGTTTTTTTAAAAAGATTGTTTTAAGGTTTTATTTTAATATGTTTTTAAGGATATTTTGTTTTAATGCATTTTAGAGTTTTGTTAGTGTTTTGTTTGCCACCCTAGGCTCCTTCTGGGAGGAAGGGTGGGATTTAAGTAATAAATAATATAAGTTCTCCAACTTACAAGCATCTTCTGCAAAAATTTTAGGTAAGATTTCTCCTGTTCTTTCAGATGATCTATGAGATGTGATAAACGTTCAACGTTAGCAGATTTTTCATTTTTTTCAACAAGATCATCTCTCATGGAACTGGCTTTTGCAATATAGTCACGAATTTGAACTAAACGGCTCACAATCTGAAAAAGTCACAAGCAACAATATTGAGTTAATCATTTGTGATGAGTAAATTCACAAGGCAGCTGGACAGCCACCTGTTGGGTATGCTTTAATTTGGATCCTGAGTTGAGCAGTGAGCTGGACTTGATGCCCTTATAAGTCCCTTCCAACTCTATGATGATTCTATGAAATGCCAGTGAGGTATAAAGTGCTGTCATGAAATTAACAGGTGAAGGTTTCAGTCTCACAAGTACATGCATATGGGTAAAACCACAACACCAAAAACAAAGTTACACCAGTTAGAAAAGTTGAACCCATTTTTTTTTGTAATTGACACAGATCAAGAATGTACTTGTGCAACTATTATTCTAACAGTGCAATCTTGTCTACTTACAAGCCCTATTAAATCTTGACCTTACTCCCAGTCAAGAATGTTTCCTGTTGCCTACTAACGATTTGGTTTTATCAATGGAACACTTATAATTTGGGATTTATTATTATGTTTTTATACGGTTGTATACAGTCCTTGATATTTTGTATGCAAAGCTGTAAAAAAGGTAATAAATAAAAATATAGGACTATAGTCCAAGTACGTACAAAACCTTCAAAATGTAACATCCTTTTTTTTTTACTAATAAGGCTTGCTTGATTGACTGCCTGGTTTTCTAGACTAAAGCCATGTTTCAATTAAAAACATGCTTTAAAAAATTGAAGTACTTCCACAGCAATAATAATTGCACATTATGTTTCAACACATGCTTGCCTTATATTCATAATAAGCCTTCTAGAAAAGATTACTGTTTTGAGGAGTATTCATTAGGTATTAAATATATTTTTCAAGATGAATCAGGTAGCTTAACCACAAGCATTACCTGACTACTATCCACTGCAGGTTCACCTCTTCCATCTTCTTCAATTGAGACAGGACAATTCTGTAACAAATCCTTACTCAAGGCAGCTGTAAACAAATCTTTACATTGTGACAATCCACCAATTTCTTGTGTTTGAGAAGTTGCTGTTGCATCTTTGCCTTTGTTAGTATTAATCTGCAGTGACAGGAAGTTGAATGGCTTTCTGTTTTCATTAAGCTGGCGTTTGTTATTAGCAGCTGTTGCTCTGCCCTGAGAATCGCTTCCAATGCTTCTCTATACAAGAGTGAAATACCACAAAATTACTTATATGTTTCTTTCAAACATTGCTCAAGTTATGCAACTTTGCAGTGCACTATTAGATAAACATCTGAACAGACAAATGGACATTTTCCCTCCAGATGAATGAATAAATTGAGGCAATATTGAAAAATGTATTATCACAGCAATAAAAATAATATTGTAGGGAACAGCTGCCCATTTCCAAAGTTCTACCTGACTAGGTTTTACCCCATCCCCTTCTCATACCCAAATCCCTTGCTTCTTTATTCCCTTCCCAGTGTTGACATGAAAGGAGTGGGGACAGAGGTGAGGGGAGTACAAGAAGAGCTGCTCCATCAGCAAAGCAATGTAATAACCTATTCCCTCTGGTAGCCAAGTGAACCCAAAGTCCTCCAATGAAGCTGAATGGTGAGAGATTCAGGAGAGATAAAAGGAAGTACTTCTTCACACAATGCATAGTTATTAAACATAGCATTTATTACCCAAGATGTAGTGATGGTTTTAACAGGATCAGACAAATTCATGGAGAATAAGATTATCAATGGCTACCAGTCTGATGACTGTAGTCTGCCTCCAAATACCAGTTATTGGGGAACTTAAGTGGAAGAGGGCTTTTGTGCTCACGTTCTGCTTGTGAGCTTCCTATAGGCATCTGGTTGGCCACTGTGAAAACAGAATGCTAGCCTAGATGAGCAATTCTTTTGCTGTTAACCACAATTGTCCTTTGTCTGCAAGAGGTGAAAGGATGCAGTGGAGAACACAGCAAGGTGCTGCTAGCCACCTAACAGCAGCAGAGGCCCCAATTGGCTTGTTTCCTATTCACAAATTAAGTCATGGAGATAGTGTCCATAATTATAACCTGAAAGTACAGAGGGAACCAAGCAATGCTGTCACTGTTGCTCAGAAGCTAGTTATACCCAAGTGCTTGACAGTGGTCTGTGCTGATCACCTTTCCTCAGTTCTTGTCAGACAAGATTATAGGATAGTTAAAGAGTGGACAGCAGGGCACTTGGGCAGCTGCTAGCTTCTGCACTTCCCTCCTGCCTCTCTACCCAAGGGAGATACTGGCTAAACACTTGAATTTCCTAGCTTGGAAACAAGGGAGGCCACCCAGGCAATTGCTAGCCTTTGCATTTCCCTTCTCTGTTCCATTATCAGAGGAATGGGATGAAAGAAATAATGTTTAGGAACTATGCACAAGACTGCCTGTTTCCAGGATTAGAACTGCAGTTTTAAAGTGAGAAGGAAGTGTGAAGTCCAGCAACAGAAGTCTTAAATTCTGGAGATGGGAATCAAGGCTATTGATTTTCACTGCCAGGAAGAGAAAAAACAGATGAGTGCTCAGTTTTCTAGCCTTAAAGTATCCAGTAGTTATTTAAAGTAGAGAGAGAGGGGAGAGGAGGATTTATCTGGTTGCCCAAGGACAATTTTTACTTGCCACAAGTGACCACATCACTGGCTATTTGAAAACATTATTGGGGGAAATATATAAGAGGAGGCCTGGAAAAATTCCTTTATGTCTTACTCAAATAGTACCAGAACCACTTCAAACAACAAAAGCTGTGTGTTAGCAATGCTGGACTCCAGAAAGCAAATAAACAGTTGTGCTCCTTTTCAATTATAGCACAACTTGAGGACAACACAAAATTTGTCTAGTTTACCAGATAAAAACAGATGAAACACACAAATTCCTTGAATCCTATATCATGAGCATAGGAGGTATATATTTTTTCTCCTATTCAGAATCTAATTTGTAACTTGTGTCATCTAGACACAAAAATATATGTAATGCCTAAGAACGCCCACCCTTTTGTTTCTCAAATACATTAACTGACTTTCATATCCAGATTATGTCACTTAGTTTAGTAAACACAAAGCACAAACCTGATCTAAATCACTGAAGTTTATTCTTTGTTTAAGTTTTTCCAATTCTGCTTGCTCTGGAACAGACATTTGGGAAATGTATCTTGTATGAGGAAAAGTATGAGGTGTCTTTGACTTTCGCCGTCCAATTCCTGGTGTGGATTCTGGTGAGATGTCATTAGTAAGTCTTGTTTCACTTTCACCAGACACTTTTTTCCTGTTTTTTTCTGAAGATCTGTTTGGTCTCTTTGGTTGACCACCCCAGCCCTTAAAAATAAAAAACAAAAAAGCCACACACACCAAATAGAAAACTTATTACCTTTATTGAAGGAAAAGTATTGCTTAAAATATTATTCTTATCAAAACCACACACTCAAACCACTAAAGTTAGTTTTAACTAATGAGTGAAACATTATTGTTTGTCCATTTTAAAACAAGTATTCAGCATATTACAGTCTACTAGTGCTTTTCTTCAACACTGTAAAATTAATTTCAAGCTTGCATTTAGTTTTTATAGTTTTGGTAGAAGCACCATACATTCTTGAAATTGACCGCGCAACCCATTTGTCTATATCTAGAGCTTAACAGAATAACCGATATTATGATATAATCATCAGAAATTATAGTTATACCGTGTTGTTCAATCGATCATCAAGGCTCTCATTGCACCAGCTGGGTAAGTCACGATCATCCATTCCTTCTTCAAAAGGACTGCCTCCTGCCGCCATGTTATACCATTCACCACTAAAAAATAAATGCAAGCAAGAGACAAGTCCACTTCATTGTATCATACTTCTAGTCTTTACTAATAGTTAGGCAAGCCCTGGGCTTGCACAGGTTAGTTCATGTAACAAGAAACCATGGTTTCCATAGCTTCAGAACCAACCCATGTTCTCTAATGTTTGGTCCTGCTCAGTTACCATTTTATTTGTTTAAATTATTCATAACCCACTCTTCATTATTAACACAATCTCAGAATGAGAATCAACATTAAACTACAATAAAACAATATTTAATTTAAATATCTTACTGTAAAAACAGACAGTATATATTAACATAACTACATCAGCCAAGTGAGGGACACCACTTTAATCAAAATGCTTGGGTGAACAGCCACATTTTTACCTGACACCAAACCCCATCGGTGTTAATGCTGCTCACACCCGAGAGGGGAGGGCATTGCAGAGTCAGGGTGCTACTATGGAATGCCCTCTCACAAGCTACCACATACCGTATCTCAGACAAGCGGAGCAGAGACTACAGCAAACAGATGGCTATTCAACAAAAAAGATTAAACAGACCCTTACACATCTTTTTTTTAATTACTCTAATATTTCAACTTAATGACAGCATAAAGGTATTTCAAGGAACAGTAAGTGTTCTCAATGATACAAGAATCATGCCTTAGCAAAACAAAAACAAAAACATTACTGGAATTACTCCCAATTTAATTAGGACTATAAGTAAGTGGATTTATACTTTGGATACAACGCTATACATACTTACTTACCTGGAAGTAAGCCTCAATAAACTCAATGGGGCTTATTTCTGAGTAGACAAGTATAACTTTGCACTGAAAACCATTAAATGAAGTAAATAGTAATAACAGCAATCTTACACATGTTTACTTCAAAGTAAGCCTCACTGCATTTGGGGGTGATTTACTCCCAGGTAAGTGTGCACAGAATCACAGGCTTTGTTGGGAAAAAGTCCATCTGAACTGAGTCTGATACACAGGTACAGATTAACCATCCAATAGTATGGCATTCCTATTTCTGAATTGATTTTTTAAAAAAAGGTTGAACTCCAACAGTGTATGCATGCTAAACCCAGTTCATATACAAGGATGATTTAATTCAGTGGATATCGCATACTTAATTAATCCTAAACAGATTTATTTAGAAATAAGTTCATTCAATGGAAGCTTTACTCCCAAGGTAAGTGCCTATAGAATTGCAGCCTAACAGCATCATCCTATGCATATCTATTCAAAAATAAGTCCTATCCAGTTCAATGAACTTACTCCCAGGCAAGTGTACATATGACTGCAACCTATGTTCTGTAAGCATTCACCTATCAAAAGCAGCACAAACATTCCTTGTTCTAACAATATTTTAATCATTTTCTTAATATCTAAATCAACCTATTTCCCTGCTGAACTTACCTGCATAAACTTTCAACAAGCCTTTGAAGTTGAGACCTATTCCAGTCTGTGTCGGAATTGCTTTTTAATATGTTCTTAATCCTTCTTTTAAAATGTTTTTAATCTTAGAAGATGTTTTGAAAGTTTTTTTTAAGAAACGTTTTTAAAGAGGTTTTGTTTTAATGTGTTTTAAAGTTTGTTTTTATGATATTTTAAAGTTTTTAGTGCTTTTGTTCATGACAGCTGCCCAATTTCCCTGTTTCTTAAAGTTTGATAGAAATATCTGTTGGCTATAAGTATGTTCTCAAACCGCAAGGTTTGTTTGCCTATTAGTGAATACCTTCTAGGAACTCAGCTCCAACTCAGAGGATTAGACTGTTAGTGCTCCCAATACAATACAATACAATAAGTTTATTACGGTCATAGACCCATCCAAGTAATAGTTGTTACAGTAGCATGGTATATACATAAAATGGCTAAAATAAGTAAAATAAAAGATTAATTATAGTACAAAGAGCATAAAAATATAAAATTAAAGGTCACTCAATGAGATATCAAACAGTTTTTGAACGTTTATATTGTGCTGCATAAACAAATTTAGCCATGTTAGTGCTCCCAAAGCGTAGCTCTAACTTGAATACTTGCCTCTGGCCCCTTACATTAGAGATTATCTTCCATATACAGCACGTCCCATGATATAACAGGAATGTCAATGGGCCAGTTGCTTTTACCTGATCAATAACACAGACACCTAGCCACACACACTACCAAGCATCATTTGCAATTGGCAAACACTATTTCTTTAAATATAATAAAGCACCTTTTCCAGGAAACAGACTTGCTAGATATTTTGCATTTACCTTATTTAAGCCCAAGTTGCAGCCACTCAGAGTTCTCAAAACCACCAGCATTTAAAAAAAAAAAACACTTTAAAATTATTTTTATTCAGTTTGACGTAAGAAAGAATCTCTTAGATCTCACTACATACTGTATTTCTATTTTATTTTTACTGTTATGGCTTGGTATTTTCCACAGTGATACCACAGATCTAAGCAACAAGATCCACTGTACATGGTTGTTACTATACACAGTTACCAAGCATACACTGTAAACATCAGGATGAAAAAGTCTGGTTAAGTTCCAATTCTTTAATGGGCTTATCCTTTATAAAAAAATAACAGAGATAACAAAACATACGCAGCCTTAAACTAGAAGTATTGCCTTGTCCTTTTGATTGAAAATAGACAAAGCACTGCTTCATAACTTGTACTTTTATTCTTAGGAATCAAATGCTGCCTAACATTAGGAGACACTGGAACTGAACTACCCACATGTGACAACCACCCAAAATGTTCTCTCTATAAAAATGGAGCTTTCAGTTATGCATATATAAGGCTCACATTACTTCCTATACTTCAGATCTGGTACTTTTAATAAATGCAGAAATTCAAAGCAGCACAAGGAGAGGCAGGCTTTAATATGTGATGGTTAACTATAATCTTCTACATGGTGGGAGCCACCTACACTAACTTCACAATTCCTCTGGCAAGTCATATGTCAACCCCCAAATGCAGGAACAGCACTAACAGGGTGGTTTACAACGCAGACATAATCAGATAACCGGAGCCCCCAACCCCATTCAGAAAGAATAAGAGGTGTCCCCACAGTAGTTACACCAACGGACCACAGGAAATTAACAAAAGAAAGGCCAGCACAATTGGGGAGATCCTAACTGAGGCCCACCTGCTGTTGGAGGAGCACCTGGAGCTCTTCTTCAAAAAGCTCTTCAGCCGCTTTAGCGCCACTGAATAGGTCTTACCTGCCCTTTTCCCACTTGCAGCTGCGGGGGGTGGCGGGCGAGATAGAAAGACGGTTAGCGGGACGTAGTCACGGGTTCAGAGATCCCGCTCCTTTCTTCAGATTGGCGGCAAAGTCCAGACCCGTGGAAGATGGAAGGGGGCCCCGGCAACACGGGCAGCCTGGCTTTCGGCCAATTAGGAAAGAGAACGCGCCGTCTCCATGGAAACAAGATACCACTACCTATCCCGCTCAGCAGGTACAGGGGGAGGGGCGTATGAAGGGCGCCGCGCGGGTGAAACAAGTGAGTGCGTTGCAAGTAACGAGGTTGAGATGGCAAACGCTCCCCCTCACCGTCCGCACGCGATTCATGGGAGAACTCGAAAGAGAAGAAGCGCGCGCTCTCTCACACAGAGATCCAAAAGGCACCCTTCCCCCACCGCTTTTGTTTGCCACCCGTCGTCTCCCACCTCGGGGGGGGGGTCTCCCAGGGACTCGCTGGTTGGGGGATGGAGACAAATACCACGTTTTCTGTCCTTCCTGGCAGGCTGCTCCCGCGCCCCTTCTTGCCGGTGCCTCGTACCGTAGTCCGGGCGGAGGAAGATACTTGAGGGAATCCCCTCACATACCACCTCTAACGGACATCTTCACCGCCATCTTGATCTATCTTTCCAGTGAAAGGAAGGGGGCGGATGGATACATACCGTTACTAAGTAACCTGTGCCTGGAAAACGATGCTCTTCCGCAGCGCGCGTCCCTGCGCCTCTTCTTCCTTTCCCCGCCTCCCTCTTGTCACATGGTCGATGAAGCAGGTGCCTTCATAAGAACATAAGAAGAGCCTGCTGGATCAGGCCAGTGGCCCATCTAGTCCAGCATCCTGTTCTCACAGTGGCCAACCAGGTGCCTTCCAGCCACCAGAGCTATTCGCTTTCCTCCTTGGGCGTTAAGCCAGTGGGAACTCCTCGAGCGAACTCACGCGTGGGTTGGTGTAACAAACTCAAACTAAACTACGTTCCCCAGAGTGCAGTGCGTGCTGCCTTTCGTAAGCCATTGACGGTCTTGGGCGAACTCATTCTGGGAAGTGTAGTTTAGTCTGTGAACGAGGATTGCAGATCATAGACCTCATAGACAATGTTGGATTCTGGGATATCTAATTTCCTTAGGTAATTTTAGAAATTTTTCCAGTAGAAGCCTGGGTAGTATATAAACGAAAGCGGGGGAGGGGGATAAATTACATATTGTGAATCCCGACCTTTTCAGGTTTTCCAAAGTAGAGTCTTTAAAAGTATAATAATTTTGCTAATTAACTTTAAGGTCTCAGGCCAGTCTTGTGTCATCAACGAAACTGACTTCAGAGTTAGTGTATATAAAGAAACTCTGACTAATTTTCTGTTGATTCTGTACCTGGTATACCACCTACAATTGATCGTTGGCTTTGCTCATAAAAAGACTGCTGTATTTCTGTTTACTTCTGTTGCCTGCCTCTGCTCTTAGGGACCTGTGTGTTCTGAATATGGCTGGAGACAGATCCAAGTAATTACTCAGTTTTGTATTTTCAAACTTGGCGGAAAAATCATTTTATTGAGGACAGTGTAAAAGACGGAACTGAACAGGCCGGAACGGGCCCTTTATAAAAGAAATGATGCCAAAAACACTGGGATGTGTTAGAGACACTTGAGAACAACATTTAGGAACAAAAACCATTCCGATAGGATTTTTATTAACCCTTTAACAACCAAAATGCCCTCTGGATCGGAACGAAACAGCCTGGAACGGCGACTTCCCAGCGAGCCAGACCTCCAAAATTCACCAGTCCCACATGACTACATGGGATGCATGCAATAAGACACAAAACTTCCATGAAAACCACGTTCCGATACCCGTTCTGGGCTATAATATGCTTTTACGTAAAACAGCCTGGAACAGTGACTTCCCAGCGAGCCAGACCTCCGAAATTCACCAGTCCCACATGACTACATGGGATGCATGCAATAAGACACAAAACTTCCACGAAAACCACGTTCCGATACCTGTTCTGGGCTATAATACGCTTTCATGTAAAACAGCCCGGAACGGCGACTTCCCAGGTCTGGCTCACTGGGAAGTCGGTGTTCCGGGCTGTTTTATGTAAAAGCGTATTATAGCCCGGAACGGGTATCGGAATGTGGTTTTTGTGGAAGTTTTGTGTCTTATTGCATGCATCCCATGTAGTCATGTGGGACTGGTGAATTTTGGAGGTTTGGCTCGCTGGGAAGGCGCCGTTCCAGGCTGTTTCATTCCGTTCCAGAGGGCATTTTGGTTGTTAAAGGATTAATAAAAATCCTATCGGAATGGTTTTTGTTCCTAAATGTTGTTCTCAAGTGTCTCTAACACATCCCAGTGTTTTTGGCATCAATTTCTTTTATAAAGGGCTCGTTCCAGCCTGTTCCGTTCCAGCTTTTACACCGTCCCATTTTATTGTGGTCCATTGCCCCGCCCTGCCCTGCCCTGAATGCATCCTGCACCCTACCTTGCAGCCAATAAGATTTATCCCATTTATCTCTGTGTGATTTTGCCAGACTCCATTTTAAGAACTGCAAACTTGAGGTAAACATTCCACCTCCTACTTGGTCACCACCACGACCTTTGTTTTGTTTAACATCTTGCCTGATTAAGAGTTCTGGAGAAGTCAGAGGCTATCTCATGATTTTGTGACATTTTAGTTAGTTGTAATAAAGATATTGTAATACTGTAAGTTTTGGATAAAGGTATTGTAATACTGTGAGTTTAGTGGACCAATATGGCTACTTTCTATTTTTTACTATCTTTAGATGTCTCTTAAGATAATATGGAGTCTTCTAATAAAGGTCATCTAGAACTGTCACCATCACCATTTCCACCTGCTTTGGCTGCACTGCAGCCCTCTTTTTCATAGCTGAAGAATGAAATTTAAAACTACAACTACCACCCAATTTTACTTCTGCCCTCTTTATTCCAGACACTAGGAATGTACTGCATATTTCCACCATCTTTCTGTTTTACAGCTCTGGTGTTAATCCTCTCCATTTTGCCTTTCATCCTCAGCACTGTGCTGGAACTGTTCTCATCAAATCACTGATGGTGTCCTTACTGCCAAATCCAAATGCGTCTACTCAGTCCACGTACTCCTTTACCTCTCTTGCTGACCCCTGTGATTTCCCCAAATGCAGGAAACTCGACTGCATAATTTGTGGTCCTTTACCTTTCTTCTGCCTGTGATACAGCCGGTTGCTTTCTTTTACTCCCTTTTTGTCCTAGATCTCTCTGATTCTGTCCTCAGTTGGTTCTACATATCTAATCCTACTTTCAGTCAGAAACCGCCTGGACAGCCTCTTACCTTGTGAATACGCAGGATCAAGGGTTCTTATGTTCTCCCCTTTGCCCTGAGGCTATTCAGATTCCTTTTATGTCAGACATTATGTTCACCTCAGCATGCACATTTACCAACAGCAATAATCTGAATAGGCAGGCTACTGGCTGGAGATCCCTCCCAAGAATTCTTGGCCTTAGGAAATATCAGGAAACTAAATGGGAGTTCAGCAGCAGAGTATCTTTATAACATTTATTTCTTAAACTTAACGTTTTACAAGAATGCATATAGTTGGCCTTAGCCAATAAGTCAGAATCAAATCAGTTACACTGCAATATATATGAAGGCTATCCTTTAGTATCTTAGGACCTATATCAGTACCTCTAATTCCTATCAAGAAAGAAAATGAATAATTATCTTACCCATTGTGGGAGTCAAACCTCAATCTGTCGGCAGCAGCTGCATCTTCTTCAACCAGGCTTAAAAGCACTGGCAAATGGCATTGTGTTCTTCACATATTTATAACACTTCTTATCAGGCAGGTGTCAACTTTGCAAGCGACGGGACCACCCATCATATGCCTCGGAGAGACATTAATTTGCTTTCCCAATAAGGACTTTAAGAAACTCAACTAGAGTTCACTTCTGTGCTGTTGGCTTCAATCCCAGCTGTCTTGTCTTTTATTTACTACTGAGCTTGGCAGAATGCCTGGAAATTGAAGTCAGGCTGAAGACTTAAGGGGGAGAAATATTCATCGGTTTTCTCCGCTGGTTTGACCCTACACAGCATTCTAACAGCTCTTGCATGATACGCAATATGCATTTCTCTTACTGATGAGGGTTTTTTGGGGTAAAAATGCATAAGAAATGGGGGAAGCCCATAACAAGTGTTTCCCTAGGAGGGAGCTCTTCCTCTGCTTTTTCTTTTTCCATTGGGATCCCTCAAGGCTCTGCTATTGTCCCTCTGCTATTCTCATTTTGTCTTTCTCCATACTATCATTGGGTGACCTCATCCCATCCCATGTTTTTTCACCACCATTTTAAATACTGACAACCCTCTCTTCATTTCACTTGTCTACCTCAAAACTTTCTCCCCAATTCAACATCTTCAAGTGCCTCTTTAATATTTCCCCTTGGATGCTTCATCATTATCTCATGCTCAGTTTGTCCACCAAACTTCTCATCTTTCCTTCCAAGCCTTCTCTGTGACGTATACCAAAGATCCAACCCCGTTTGTCTCGTTAACAATTTTTAGGACTGCCACACATTCTGCCATAATAACAAGCAAACCACATTGTTTGTAAGTTTTGTCTGAATACACAAGGGATGTCTTTCGGGAAGAGAAGAGGGAGAGCTCCTCAGGTTTACAACTTCTAATCTAAAGCTACTTCCAAACAATTATTGTTTGTTTTCTTTTGGTCCTGTGTCTTATTTTTCCTTTTCCAGAATCCTTTAATAAACTTCTGTTAGAACTCTGGAATTGTCTGGATACTTGTTAGTTTCCAGGGTTAGTCTTGCCCATGTACTCACTGCTCATGCCTGAAGCTTCTTGGTTATTTGAAGGGAGTTGGTCCATGTTTGCCCTTGCCCTTAGAACATAGGTGGGCAGGCTGGTTGTAGCACTCAGCCTCTCTCTATGCAGCCCTCTGGTACTGCCATTGTGCCTTAACAAGAAACAGAAGAACCAATAGGAAGGCATGACCCAGCCACAGAGCAGGGGTGAGGAACCTGTAGCCTTCCAGCTGCTGTAGTCTAGGAACATCTGGAGGGCCAAGGTTCCCCACCCATGACATAGACTCTAGGCCAGTGTTTCTCAACCGGTGTGCCTCCAGATGTTGTTGGACCATAACTCCCATCAGCCTCAGCCAGCATTGCCAATGGTCAGGAAGGATGGGAATTGTGGTCCAACAACATCTGGAGGCACACCGGTTGAGAAACGCTGCTCTAGGCCCTACAGCATTGTTCATATCCTGCTCTATGTGCACACATTCTGTGGTTGGTGTGTGTGCATATGCAACTCTAACACAGAGCAGAGCGCCTAGAAGAGTGTAGTGTGCACCTGGATGCCTTTCTGTTGCTGCAGCTGAACAGAGTTTGTGGAGGGCAAAGTACCAGGGACACTGAGGGTCCCAACTCCTCTAATCAGAATGGCCAGAAGGCAGGTCTTGCTTTAGGTGAGCAGAAGCCAGAGAGAGGCAGCTTAACTGGGTAGTGAAGAGGGGAAGCTTGTGTGAATTGTTGTACATTGTTGTTGTTGTTGTTATTATTATTATTATTATTTCCTGCCCTCCACCAGCAGGTCCCAGGGTGGGTTACAGCAGTCTAAAATCAGCATTAAAAGCAATTAAAGCAAATTACAGTCACAAGAATAGGGTTGGTCCTGAAAACGTATATCTCAAGTGCCAAAGACTAGGGTAAAGAGGTGCATCTGTGAGGAGGGCATTCCAGAGCTTAGGGACTGCCACAGATAATGCCCTCTCCTGGGCTACAACCCCCGAACTTCTGAGGGTGGTGGAATTACTGAGAAGCTCTGAAAAATTCAGTTGGGATAGGTAATGTATCTATTAAACATCTAAAGTAAAAAATATAATTTTAATGTATGTTGTTGTTATGTGCCTTCAAGTCGATTTTGACTTATGGCGACCCTATGAATCAGCGACCTCCAGGAGCATCTGTTATAAACAATCCTGTTCAGACCTTGTGGCTTCCTTTATGGAATCATTCCATCTCTTGTTTGGCCTCTTCTTTTTCTACTGTTTCAGTATTATTGTCTTTTCTAGTGAATCAGGTCTTCTCATTATGTGTCCAACGTATGATAACCTGTTTCATTATTTTAGCTTCTAGTGATAGTTCTGGTTTAATTTGTTCTAACACCCAATTATCTGTCTTTTTTGCGGTCCATAATATCTGCAAAGCTCTCCTGTAACACTACATTTCAAATGATTTGATTTTTTGCTTATGCACTTTTTTCACTGTCCAACTTTCACATCCATACATAGAAATCGGGAATATCATGGTCTGAATGATCCTGACTTAGTGTTCAGTGATACATCTTTGCATTTGAGGATCTTTTCTAGTTGTCTCATAGCTGCCCTCCCCACCCGTAGCCTTCTTCTGATTTCTTGACTATTGTCTCCATTTTGGTTAATGACTGTGCCAAGGTATTGATAATCGTTGACAAGTTCAATATCCTCATTGTCAACTTTAAAGTTACATAAATCTTCTGTTGTCATTACTTTAGTCTTGCTGATGTTCAGCTGTAGTCCTGCTTTTGTGCTTTCCTCTTTAACTTTTAAATTTTAATGTATATATGTAATATATTAACTAGCAAACCTAAAACATTATTAAAAACAATAATATATGGCAATAAAATATCCTTCATCCATTCCATGCAATCAGATCTTGAACTAGATCTTTCCCAAATGCATATCAGCCTATAAAGCTTTTCTTCATTGGGCACTTTGGATTTTTGTTGGCTAGATGTTACTAAGCTCCTTTGGTGTTTTTAGATCTTGTAGATAATAAATATGACTTTTGGTGGTTGCTGAGGTTCAGACCAAGATTTATGTTACTTGTGCTGTAGCCGTCTATTCTCCTGTTTCATTGCACATAGGTCACTAGAATACCAAGGTGACCTGCATGCTCTACAGCGATGGCGAGGGCACTCAGGAGCAATGATGTTGATGGCTCTGCGCATTTCACTATTCCATAGTATGACAAGGGCCTCGACAGCCATGTCAGCCTAAAAATCCCTCAGAACATTCAGGAATCCTTCAGATTCCATAAATCTCCAAGTGCAGACAATCACAGTAGGTCCCCCATCCCTGCAGTGTGAAGTAGCCACATTCAACACATACCTCATCAGTGAGTAATCCATCCATATCAATGGACTCACAGTGAGTCCCCAATCAACGGAGTATTACCAGTCTGCTGTGTGGCAAAATCCAGGTCAAGTGTATGTCTGGCTATATATGTTGGACCAGTGATGTACTCAGACAACACCATGATTGTCATAGAGGCCATGAAGTCCTGAAGTGGCCCATTTGAGGCAGCCTCAACATGGATATTGAGGAAGGGGGGGTAATGGATACATGAAGGGAAAAGAAGGCAGTATACTTGCTCACTTTTAGTTTTGGTCCTGCCCCGATGGTGTGTAGCTCCTGATCACTTCCCCTTGCCACCAGAAGGCATATAACCCTTGACCCTTAAAAGGTTGCCAGTCTCTCGTATGGTATAATACACTGTGTATATTCTGCTCTTTTGCCTTTCTGAAGACTGCTTATTGTGTTTGTGTGTATATGTACACTCACAATAGTTCATTTGTTTGCACAGCAGACATGATGGATGCATTTTAATAACACTCTTTCTACTAACCTTTATCAACCCAGATTAATCTTGAGCAGGCAATTCCTCAGATTAAAAGGGATTCTTTATTGTGCTGGTATACAAAATTCATCTGTCCAGCAGATGGCAGAGAACATAAGGAAACTACATGAGTATTTATTAAAACACATTAAGAGTTTATGGAGTACAAGACTATACAGTAAGGGTAGAGACACACTTGCTGTTCTGCCGGTTCCAATGAGTCTCCACGTCTCTTTTCTGAAAATGGGGGCACACAATGTTAGTCAAACCCTACACCTTTTTACTGTAAAACCTGGTGGGAGCAGTTTGGTTGCATTTTTTTAATCACTTCAAAGAGATTTCACAACTGATCGGCGGATCAACCCGTTCTCCCTCCAGGTGTGGCCAATAGAAGTGCTTTGCCGTAGGCAACTAGTATGCTCACAGCCTAAGATGCGTGAAATTCACAGAGCTTTCATTGTAAGAGAAGCATACTTCTCCAAATTTACCAAGCAGCCTGATCTAGGATGTGCCCCTGCTGCTGCTATTTAAAAGACAGTAACAAAGTAGATTACACAATTTACATCAACACAAAAGCCCCAGTATTTCCAGTATCTGGAAAAAGGTGGCCATTTGTAATGAATGAAGAGTGAGCTGTCCCTTAAAATAGAGAGACTGTGTTTTCTATCATGGGATGGCTGCTTGCACCTGCCATGCCCCATCCTCCTGCTCTAGGAGCCTTCATAAGAGAGCAGCTGCCAGAAGAACTGAGAGAGGGTTTCTGGTATAAAATTGGGGGTGGCGGGCCTTGGTAGCAATGTCATTAGCCTAATGTCTACTTTGGGAGTCTAATTGGGTTATTGGCTAAACAAATTACCTGTTTATTTGTTACTGTTGTACTGATCCAATTTTTATTGTGTATGGTGGTTATTGTACTACTGTGTTTAGACTGCTTGTTTTCTGTAAACAGCATTTAGTACAAGTGTATCTGGAAAAGTAAGCTGAATAAAACCATCACCGCCTATTTTTCAGTGAGCACAGAGTGGAGCACCGTAGCAGAATGGTGGAGTCCTCATGACTTCAAAGCAGTTGAAACAGCATGATATCCAATTGTTACTTAAGGGCATTGATTTTGGTGGGTCTATTCTTAAGCATGACTAACATGGGATATCATCCAGTTCTATACCTGTTGCCCACACTTCTGGTTGTGCACCAGAGTGCTGAATTGATCATGCAGGAAAATTCTGTAAAGACATGCCCATAATTCCAGTTAACTGGTTTGCGGAATTGGATGCATTTTCTCATGACATCAGAAGAAGACATCAGACTGCCCAGTAGACATCTGGGGAACTTCTAGCCCTCCAGATGTTGGTGGACTCCAACTCCCATCATCCCTGTCCATTGGCCATGCTGCCTGATGGCATGGCAGTTGGAGGGCCACAGTTTCCCCATCCCTGAAGTAGACTGAGCATTTTTAAAAAACAAAAACTCTCTCTTCTCAGCTTTATGACTAGTATCATATGAATTTATTGCTATAACTTCTTAAAGTTAAAGCTTGAAATGGTTTCTCAACAAAAGTTAATCTGTTCTTGTAAGTTTGATATCTGGTATGTTCTGTATTTAAGAACTGCATATTAAATTGTTTTTTGGAATACAGAGACAGCCTGGGAGTTCCCCATGTCCGTCCCCCCATTGCACTACTTCCGAAAGCAAAGCCATTCCCTGCTTGCGGTTCCTTTAAAGGAAAACAAATTAAAGGATCTTCATAGCTTTTTTGAAAGCCTCCTTTTTCCCCCTCAGCTTCTTTCCTGCAATGAGCATTTTAAAAATCTGTCCTTGTATGTTGGAAGATGGAGGAGGAGAAGAGAACAAGTTAAATTTAAAATTGGTTCTTGAGCTGTTACGTGTCTTGTTTTATCTACAAACTGGCACTGAAGATTTCTGTTCTTTTCCCCTTTCAGACTAATACTCTATTGGATTCTGCAAATTATACTGTAAAATGGTCTTTCATAAGTAAGGGAGCTTGAGGAAACACACAAGCTCTTTCATCATCCTGAAAACATCCTGTTCCGGAATGGATTTTATCCAAAGAAATATAGAACTCAAGCAGGAGTATGCAGAGTTACAGACCAATAGCTCTTGATCACACAAAATGAGGAAGAGTTTTGTAAATCTTTTACACAACTAAGCTATCAGAAAGTTGCCCAGTTACAAACATTTCTTTACCTATTTTGTATTAATACTCTTGAAACAACTTAGCCATTTCTGAAAATACCCAATTAAATTAGACATTCTCCAGTTCTCATCTTCAAGAAGTAAGATGAGTAAGTACCAAATTCTGAAACTGCGTTCCAAAAACAAAAGCTTGAGGGTGCAATGTGTTAATAATTGAATTTTTTTAAAAAAACATCTGATAACAATCATTCCTCTGGATTTTGAAATGTCCTTGAAACTGAACTGCTTTCTCAACACTTCATGGCTTTAATACATGTGTCAGCATTCAGGAATTTGGGCTGCTTGCACACTGCACTTTATTCCTTTATTCTGACAATTTCTTACCTGGTAATTTGCGCATTATATTTGATGTTTCACATGACGCACAAGCTAGCTCCAGAATTCTAGTGGAATGTGGTGGAAGTTTAGCGTAAATTTCGCGATAAATGATACCAGTAATAATCTGTTAGCATGGCTGGGAACCCGGAAGATCGCAGGAGTTTTTCACTATCTGCAGCTGCTCACGTGATGGGCATCCCAGCATGCAGTGTGTTCCTGCCCTTTAGTCATGCAGGTTTTCTGGGGTGTTTTGCCTGATGAATGTTGTACCGGTATTTCGGTATTGGTGCAGATAGCAGCAGCATTTCCTACATACACACCAGTCTCGATACAACTAAAACAATTTCAAAAGTCAGATCCTAAAGGGAGAGGGCTTGCATGGCAATGGGACGAGATCTTAGACCTCCTTCACAGTGGGGAACAGTGTGCATGGGTGAGGGACGAAAACAAGCCATGTGAAAGACAATTGCACACAATGCTGGTATATCGGCTGAAAAGCCTGCTGTTCCTTAATGCAACAGGTACTGCAGTGTGAAAGGGATTTTAGAAATCGGGACAGAAGTGCTACCTTTTTAATCCGTTAAACTTATTCAATCAGCCCCATGTGTGAAAGCAGCCCTAGTGTATCAAACTATGTTGGAGACTTCAAAGACGGAATGATTTTCTGTCCACATGAGCTCTTATGTTTGAGAAAAAATGGTCTGCCTGAAATTTTAAATCATTTTATAATGGTATAAATTTGGAGAACACTCAGTTCTGAAAATGTGATCTCTTTTGGCAATTGCATTGTGATGGCTACCAAATTTATTTATTTATTTGTTGCATTTATATACTGCCCCATAGCTGAAGCTCGCTGGGTGGTTTACAGCAATTAAAAACAATAAAAACAAATATACAAATTTTAAAACACAAAAAACAATTTAAAAAAACACATGCAAAAACGCCTGGGAGAAGAGGAAAGTCTTGCCACTAAGGAAATTCATGCCACTAAGTAAGCTGTCACAAAAAAAACACAATGGTTTCAACAGAGATTGTATAGCATGTATTGCATATTGTAAATATACAACAGAATTGCACAGACTAGGGGTAACCAATGTGGTCTCCAGATTTTTTCGACTACAACTCCCATCAGCCCCAGCCAGTATGGGCATTTCTTAGGGATGGTGAGAGTTGTAATCCACAACATCTGGAGAGCATATACACTCTACTGCCTGTCTCCAAAAAGTTTCAAATTAAAATATGATTTCTAAATGCACAACACAAAATAACTATGGACCACAAAATGCTTTTACAGTTTTTGGACAGGGGTTTAATTATTTAAGCATAAAGCCTACTAAAGCATGTTGCTTATTAGAAGAAACCTTAACTTGATGTTTGGAAGAACCACAGAAGGCAGATGTATAAGATATATCCCATTCCAATGCATATGTACATGGGATGAAGTTACACTGAATTCAGTAGTACATTTCCTAAGTTAACATGATTGCCATCTTACACAGTCTTCTTAGATCAGTTTCATTTTTTTTAAATCAAGTCTGTTACATTTTTTCAGTTTGGCCTTAACATTCCACAGTGCAGGGGGGGGAGAAAATGTAAACAAATTAATTCATAACAGATGGAGTGAAAGCCAATTTGAGCAAGGATTGAGCAACCATTTTTATAATTGTACAAACTTTGACCTTTCTGTATTTTTATATGACAACTCAAGATGATTTGAAACTTTACAGGTTAGGAGTCAGCCTTCTGGGAAATGGCAAAGCTTCCAGGTGGTGGTGCATAATGCATGAAAGACAAGGTTTCTCAAAACTGAATGTCGTGCTAGTCTGTGGGGCATTTGCATCCGAATGACAGATGTGTGACATCTTTTAAATACTGACATTTTACCAAATCCTGAAATTCTGCCAAGTACAATACTAAAGCAAGAACAGGACATTTAAAAAACTAATTATGTAACAAAGAATTTAATTAAAATTCTTTCATTAGAAATTGCCACCTAAAAACTGGAAACTTGTATATGTCTTTACCACCTCTTGTATATGTTGCTATGGGATTATAAAGCAATAAAACCATAAATGTTATTTATAATAGGGGAAAGGATGTAAATTAGAAAATGGCTGTTAGATGTATCATAATATTTAACATATTTTACCCTTTCAGTGCTGAGGGCATTTTTCAGATATTAACAATGTAATCAAAAGTAAGTCCCACTGTGTTCAGTGGGGCTCTGCCTGCCCTTTCTCTTAGAAACAGAGGAAGCTGCCTTATACCAAATCACACCATTGGTCCATCTAGCCAGGGCTGCCAGCAGCTGGTGCGGGCCTTCAGGCACCAGCCTGCCATGGGCCCTTGCCTCCCTCCTGTGTGTGAGCACATACTTAAATATGCCCAGTCATGCCACCTTGCATATCAGCACACTGTGCTCACATGCCTGCCATCACCCAAGATGTGGGTGGGTGGGTGTTGACACCCCTGCTGCCATCTTGGGTGATGGTAAGCATGAGTGCACAGCGGAATGATGCGTAAGGTGGCACAACCGGTCTATGTAAGTGCACACCTGCTGCGCATGTGTGTGGGACTGATGTCAGGTGGGAGAGTGGAGCTCCTGCTCTGCAATCCATGCCACTATCTGGTTGCGGCCTGGGAATCGATGCTGCAAGGGATCACAGAGCGGGAGCTCCACCCTCCCAGTCCCAGTCGCAGGGGCCCTCAGCCAACCTGGCTGTCCTCTGGCACTGGGCCTACATCTAGCACAGTATTGGAAGCTGTTCTCCAGGGTTTCAGGGGACATTCCCAGCTTTACCTGGAAGTGCTGGGGGTTGAACCTGGGACCTTCTGCATGCAAAGCAGATGCTCCATCTACTATTAAGCTATGGCTCTTCCCCTTGCTGGTCCTTTTTTCTGCTTCCTCCTCCTTGCTAATCTGCTGCAGCAAGTGCCCATTAATTTACATACTTTCTATCCCTCACCTTCAACACAGATTTATGTTCCCAAGGTGGCTAACAGAGTAGTAAAAAACAAAAAAGTGCAAATTATTATTATTATTATTATTATTAAAGCATATCGCTAATATAGCAAATTGAAAACAACAAGCAAAAGCAGCACCAAGCAATAGATGGTGAAATTAAAGTGTTCCAAGTTAAATAATGCTTATACTAACAGTTATATTAACAGTTCTTCAAAGGGGAGATCGGTTTTTGCCTGGCATCTAAACGTTAGTAATGACATCGCCATGACAATCTCAGTGGACAGGCAGATTGATATGGGAGAATATCATGATCCAACGGATACGTTTCTAAGCCATGTAAGGCTTTATAGGTTGAAACCAGAACTTTGAGTTGTCCTCAAAAGCTTACTGGGAGCCCGTGGAGTAGCCACTTAGCCACAGTGTTCTGGACTAGCTGCAGTTTTCAAGAGGTGAAGACAGGGCTGCTGAGAAAGAGGGCAGGAGCATTTGCAGCTGCCTTGCATCTTTTCCAGATATACAGGGCAATAGTTCCCAAACTTTTTCCCTGACAGACCACTTTGAAAATTGCTGAAAGTCTTGGCAGACCACTTAATGATTTTTCTGCCTCTTGTAGCTGCTAAATTATTTTTAATTGTATTTTTATTCATTTATTTCATATATAGTATTTTATTCTGTCACAATTTGAATTCCATACTGTCAGGGCTGGCTCCAGAGGGCAGCCAGGTTGGGCCCCTGCAACCCAGAGGGCCCCTGAAGGGCTCCTCCTTATGGTGGGAGGGTAGTGCTCCCAATTGCATCAGCTCCCAACCCTGCCATGGATCACAGAGAGGAAGCTCCTGTGCACCCCCCTGTACAGTCAGTGTGGGCTTCAATAAGCCCACACACATGCCACACCTATATCTCCTGTCCCTGTGGCTGCCATCCACCAAGATGGTAGTGGAGGCTTTCCTAAGGGGCTGACGCTCCTGCCACCATCTTGGTTGATGGCACACATGCTCATGCAGCACACACATTATTCACAGGGATGGGAGAGTTAGGTTAGATGCATGGGTGGGCTTATTAGCCCTACGCCGCCTATAAGGGGGGGGGTTGGGTTATGGCACTGTGGGCCCGGGACAGGCTGGTGTCCAAGAGCCCAGTCATGCCTAACGCCACCCCCGCATACTGTAATACAATTTGAATTCAAATTTTAATACAAAAATGCAATCTATAAGAAACTAAAGAAACAGTAAAATACAATTAAAATCAGTATGAATATCTAGTACAATTGATGTGCCGTCCCCATTAACAACAAGGCCACAGACAGGCCACAGACAACTTGAATGAGCTCATGGACCACTGGCTGGCGAACCCCTGTTGGTCCCAGGATATGATCTGAAGGCACATGAGGCCATCATGTTGCTGAAGTTAAGCGGGTCTGAATTTGGTCAGTGCCTGGATGGGCTACCATCTGAGAAGCACATGTATCTTGCCTTGGATTCTGTGATGGAAGAATGGCAGGATATAAATGGAAGTAAATAAATAATCATCTGTGTATCTCAGTAAGAAATGGGAACCTAATGTTTATTACATTTTAATTGCTGAAGGAACATGATTTTTTCTTTCCCCCACCCAAATTTTATCATCACCACAAACATGTGATGCAGGTTAGGTGAGAGGTTAACTGGTTCAATGTTACTCAATGAGCTTTGTGACTTTGTGGAGATTTGAACCCTCCCTGCACTCCCAATCTCTAGCACAATGTTGGCACTAGTTTTAAAGGATTTTGGGTGACATGCAAAGATGGGTTTATGTTTTCATATACACATGAGTGCATATGTAGCCTTTTTGAAAGGCATTGCAATGTTGTAAACAGCCCAGAGAGCTTCGGCTATGGGGCGGTATACAGATGCAATAAATAAATAAATACCCATTTCTTTCATCAGTTCCAGTATTTTTCCACATGCTTGCCTATTGTTGGAACGATACACAGGTGTGATTTTTCTGCATGTAATCACTTCAGTGCAGTTTCTTTATTTTATAATTACATTTATATCCCTCCTTTCCTCCAAGGAGCTCAAGATGAAGTACAAACATGGTTCTCCCCCTCCTGAGTTTATCCTTGCAACAACCCCGTGAGGTAGGTTAGGCTGAGAAACTAGGGTTGCCAGGTTCAGGGTCTGAGACTGATCCTGTATCTTTAGGAGAAGAGAAAGTCAGCCAAATGCAGGTGTTCTTGCAACACTGTAATGGGAAAAACCACAAGGTGGAATTCTCCCTTCCTCCTGCACAACTTTTGAAGATACAGAAGACCTCTTGGTTGCCAGGCCCGGCCTCCAAGAGGTCTCCTGTATCTTTGAAAGTCATGGAGGGGGGAGGGAGAATTCCACCTTGTGGTTTTTCCCATTACAGTGTTGCAAGAACACCTGCACTTGGCTGACTTTCTCCTAAAGATACAGGATCAGTCTCAGGCCCTGAACCTGGCAACCCTATGAGAGACAGTTACTGGCCCAAGGTCACCCAGTGCACTTCATGGCTCAGTGTGGATTTGAACCCTGGTCCTGCAGGTTCCAGTCCAATACTCCAACCACTACATTACACTGGCTCTCATATCACATATAATATTAATTCCTTCTGTTCTGAACTGTCTATGTGAGGCTGTGTACACACCATTCATTTAAAGCATGTGGTTTCCCCAAAAAAATCCTGGGAACTGTAGTTTACCCCTCACATAACTACAATTCCCAGTACACTTAACAAATGTCAGTTTCCAGGATTCTTTGGGGGAAGGCATGTGCTTTAAATGTATGTTGTGTATGCAGCCTCAATAGAAAGAACACAGATTCTAGTGAGATTTCATATCCTAGAACTTTCCTTGGTGTCAAATGAAGGAGAAAGATTATGCAAGTGTGTTTTTGGTAATAAACTTTTTATTCCCCTTCTTTTTTTTTCCTGTTGGATGGTTGATCATACTAGCATTGCATTTATAATGTGGCAAGCTAGCAATAGTCTTAACAACTACAGTTCCTCTGAACATTCCTCCCCACTGACTCATTATAGTTTGAACAGTTCAGAAATTAACAGCAAAAAAAGCCCTATCTCATTCTAAAGGAGGCTGTGATATTCTTTGCAACAATTCCGAAGGCTCTCTACAGCATTCAAAGGTAAACCATGGAAGAATGTTTTGAGGGTGGAGGTGATTTCTCTATCACCAGATATACACTGTGTACTTAATTACAGTGTCGTGCTCTGATGGGATTAATAGTTTAATGAACTGCTGTAAAAGAAAGTAAAGCTGCAATCCTAAACACAATTACTAGACAGTAAGTCTCACTGAACACAGTGGGGCTTACTTTCAAGTAAACATGCAAAGGCTTGCACAGTATAAGTTAATTTTGAGTTACTACGTTTCCATAGATAGTGAGTGTTTCAAGACAACAACAGCAAAAGCAATTTTTGCAGACATTGTACAAGAATTAGCCTGATTCAATGCTATCTGCACATTATGTGGCCCTCAAGCAATAGATTGCCGACTTCAGAAGGGATAGTTCTTCCGTGTAAAATTTGCCCTCTCCCTCTACTCTTAACTTATTTGCCTGCCACCACTGTTACTGAAAGGAAGGAACATAAACCAGCCATCCTTTCTCCAGTCATGAGTAACTGTTCCTACCATTGTGCTGCTCAGGGGAGGGGGAAAGTCACTCTTCCAACCAGCTATTTCTCCTGGGGGGAAATATAACTGGTCACTGATTTCCATGTAAGAGTTCCCATGCAGCTGTTGTTGCTGCTTCTCTGTGGAAGGATGAGTAATTTGTGTGGGCTAGCTTATTTTCTCCCCCATCAGAAGCAGTGAATGTGAAACATCCACAGGAGCCATAGGCAAGAGTTGTGATAGTTTCATTTAATTTTGTATGGAAGCTATGGGGGAGGGACTGATGGGACTCCTTACAGTTTCAGCTCAAGGAATGACTGAAATTGACAAAATCTGTATCAATTTCACCTAATTTTGCCATGGACCCTAGTAGGAACTGCTGTAGTCTCTTCTCCAGGAGCTCCATATCATAGGCAGAGATGTAGAACAGGTAATGGAGGGTGCCAAATAAAAGAGAGAGGCAGGGTTACACACCATTAGCAAGGGTATCACAAGCCAGTGAGGTAACAGAACCATTTCAGTTTAGTTTTCATGTGATTGTGCTACTCTTGCTCTGGAAGCTCCAGAAATTGCTATAAAAGAGCCTTTTAAAAAAGGAGGGTGCAAAGTTTTGGGGAAAATATTATTTGGATTCTCATGACTGGATGAGTAGTCAAATGTAGGAAAAAGGCTAGTGTGGAAGAAGTGCATGCAAGGCTCACAAGCTAACAGAAAGTAATCAATTTATAATAAGTAGACCAATCTACATGCTCTTTAGAAGTAAGAGTGCTGAGTTCAGTGGGACTTACTCTCAGGTAAATGTGTATACAGTTGAAAACTGGATAATGATGTTTTATTTATCAGCCCAGTATCAAGTTATTTTGTTATTCCTCATGATCAGTTATTGTATGATATCATTTTATAGTTTTAATTGCTTAAGATGAACCCAAAAGATAATCTTTGGAAATAGCTTGCTACCAGTTAAAAGACAAATTCTAATAGTCTACAGTGTTAGTAGCAAAAAAATTTCCCTAACATTATTAATGCCCATTGTTATGTACTCATGAATATACTTTGGGGATAATAGAGAGGTGGCCAAGGCAGATTATTGGAGGACTATTTCTTGGCAATATATCCGATACATTTACTTTAAATCCATTTAATTCTTGCTGAAAGCCCACATGTACCTATAGTGGAAAAATTTACTCTTGAAGGAGCACCAATATTGCCCTATGCAAATGAGTCTCTCTTGCTCTGATGTGCACTACCTTAGACCTTTTGAACAAGTATCACTGTCGGACTTCCGGGAAGGGTGACTTAGCCTGTGCCTGCTTTTGAGACGGGCTCCTGCCTCAAAAGAAGCTTATTCAGATATATCAGTCAGTTTTTTCTTTTTTTTTTGACTGATTAAACTTCTCCCGGGTAGGGAGAAACGAAGAGATTAACCTCAAAGCCTATTTTTGTTGGGACGACCAGATCTCATTAATTTATGGGACGAGGTCCAGCCGACGAAGGTGGGACGGATTTTCAACAGCAAGCTCTATCTGTTAAAGCGAACGTTCATCTTATCTTCTAAGAGAGAACGCACTAACAGGCAAGCACCCTTCTTTCTATATTTTTCTTTTACTTGACTTAAATTGTTGCTGTTTAAAAGAGATTTGCCAGATTGATCGGTTTTTGACATCTCACTGGGGAGCCGTAACTTCTCTCTGCTACGCACTAATTAATAGCTTATCTCTGTTTTTGTTGCAAAAAGCTGTCCTGGATTTGCATTCTAAAGATACACACAGAAGAGGGATTTCTATTCCAGATTTTTATTTTGAAAAATATTATACTGTTTTGAGACTACTCTCTTTTTGGTCTATTTTATTTTATTTTGACGAATCTGTTTCTTGACGATTGCCATTAATTCCTTCGATCCTGGGAACTGCATTTTGTTTACTTAACTATTGGAGAGATAAGGCTGTCTGCTCTGTTTATACTGTGATGTCACCAAGTTTGGAGTATTAACCCAATTGTTGCTGAAATAAGAAGTGGTTTTCCTATATTTTTCTTTTAAAATGGCAATTAAGAAAGTGGCTGAGAATCTGGAAATAACTATGTTTCAGAGAATAATGAATGAGATTGAGATAACGAAAATTGAATTGAGTAAAATGAAGCAGGAGATTAAAGATATAAGGGTCCCTGTGAGAGAGGTGACCCTGGAAGGGGTCCCTGTGAGAGAGGAGACCCCGGAGATTGGAATAGGGGTCCCTGTGAGAGAGGAGACCCTGGAGACTGGAATAGGGGTCCCTGTGAGAGAGGAGATCCCGGAGATTGGAACAAACGTGGAACAGGAACAAGATTTGGAGTCTATGGACTTTAGAAATAAAATCTATTGTTTGGAACTCAATGTTATCTCTGAAGAAATTAATGAAGATTCTAGAGATAAAGTTATCAATGGCATGGATTATCTTCTGGACTGGAATGATGTGATGGAGCCCAATATAGAGAAAATCTATGGAATTAACTGCAGCCATGTGACAATGGAAAAACTTTTAAGAGATGACCCAGTGTATTTTGAAAAAAAGAACAGAGATATGATTTTACAGCAGTATTTCAGCAACTTATTCAGAATGGATGGCAAGAAAATATTTGGGATAGAGGTAATTCCCATCAGACTCTTATTATATGACTATGGCTTTGACAGCAAGATTATTATGGAATACTGATAATGGAAGATTGGATATTGAAATTACTGGACTTAACAAGACTACTGAAGATGGAAGATGGAAAATGGAACTAATAGAGATAATAGAACAATGGCTACTGAAATTACTGAACCTAACAGATTCTGATGTGATGGATTAATTGAAATGTTTATTTTGACTATGGTTATGACAATAAGATTATCACAATTAGTAATGAGATGGATTAATCGATATGCTTATCTGGAAAAAAAAATTGATAGATATATTTCTTAAAGAATTGAAACCTCTCTTTGACTTTTTGTGGAAAGAATAAAGTAATGTTTATGAGATTTGATGATTAAGTAAGATAACTACTGGAGGAAAGTGATTTTATAATATGACTTAAGAGACAGGATTGCTATATATTATAGACTTATAACTGATTTGATCTTTGACAAATGGGAAGTCAATATTTTACTCTTTATTTTTTATTTTATTTTTTTCTTCTTTTCTTTTTTTCTTTTTGTTTAACTATTTTTGATTTTGTTTTTTGTCTTTGAATGTTTTATGATTTTGTCTTGTATGTTTTATGAAAATCTGAATAAAAATTATTGAAAAAAAAAAAAGAACAAGTATCACTGTCAGTCTGTCATTTCTAGCTGAACCTACTTTTATGAGTCCATTACATTTTTTGTGTGTGGGTGCAATTCTACCATTGGTTATCTAATTATAAGTCAGCAATTATGTAGCACATTTCAAGAGTTCAAACTTCTCGTATATCAGGGCTGAGGAACCTTTGGCATTCCAGATGTTGCTAACCTGCAGCACCCATCAGCCCTGACTCTTGACCATGCTGGCTGGGGCTAATGGGAATTGTAGTCCAACAACATCTGGAGGGCTGAAGATTCCCCAGCCTTGACATATGTTATTTCCATAATAGCACAATCCTAACCATGTCTGCTCAGAAGTAAGTCCTATTGAATTCAATGGGGCTTACTCCCAGGTAAGTAGTGTTAATATTCCAGCCAGAATCCTGTAAGCTAGAACAATATTATTATTCCCATATTGCTGAGGCTGAGGGTAAGAGAATAGTGGCTTGCCTAATGACATGTAATGAGATCATGGTCAAGGTGAGTTTTGAAATGGAAAGTTCCTGGGTTACAGCCAGCATCAGCCTCTGTGCTACATCAGCATCTGCTGCATTGCACCAGTGGAGTTGTTCAACAGTAAATCAATAGAGCATATACATGAGTGAAAAGAGCCAAGGCTGCAGCCTTGGTTTTCAGCCCACATTGGCTTTCAAGTGTCACTTTCTTATGCATATGATGAAATAGACCTTCTCTAAAAGCTCATCTATGATAAACTAGTTGGTATTTAAGGATTCTGTTCGACATGATCACCAACACAGTGACGTGACTGAAAACAGCACCCCTCTTGTCAAGCTCTTCCCACCTCCTGTTAATATGCAGCCACACTTATCCATCCCATGACATCATCATGCGTATTCCCATGCCACCACTAGCAGCAGCCAGTGATGCGGAGTGAGGGCAGGGAAAGTCATGTGATGATGTCAAAACACAGATCATTGTTGTTACCTGTTGTGCTAAATTAAGCAGGGGAAAACCCAAATATGGACGTGTTCTGTTTTCTGTGGCATCCTAGTGCTGCTAGGAGGATTGAGGATTTCTTCATCTCTTTGTAGAGGTGAACTAAACTATGGTAGACTAAAATATGATTAGCCTTCTAGAATTAATCAATACCTGTTATGTTCATACAATCTTTATAGGAAATAAATGGGAACAGAGTTTCCATTTAGTTTACCGATAACCTCATTTTATTCACTAATAGGCAAAAAAAACTTGCAGTTTAAGAACATGCCTATAGCCCACAGATATTTCTATCAAACTTTAAAAAGCAGGGAAATTGGGCAGCTGTTGTGAATGCACCATGGGAGCAGGAGACCTGACCTCCTGTCTGAGATACTGTACTGCCCTACAAATTTGTGTAGCTTGGAACAATATGGTAACTATTAGCTGGCTTCCAATTTCCCTGCTTTTTAAAGTTTGATAGAAATATCTGTTGGCTATAGGTATGTTCTTAAACTGCAAGGCTTTTTTGCCTGTTAGTGAATTTCTCTGCTTTTTAATGTGGGAGGTAGGAAATGGGATCCTGTGCAAGTTTGCTGAGATTGGATTTATCAGTTCCATGTTTATTGAGTTCAATGGGATTTTCTCCCCTGCAATGCTTAGGATAGATGAAACTGTTTGGTATTTTAAAAATATATGTGAAATAGGAATAGTTTTGTGGTCCTATTTCTCAGTAGAGATATAAATGCAAGCAGTAGGATGAGAATCAACCAGTCCACACTTTCCCTCAGACACAAATAATTACAGACACAATCTTCTTAAGTAAAAGATAAAGAAT
Source organism: Rhineura floridana (assembly GCF_030035675.1). Classification (NCBI taxonomy): domain Eukaryota; kingdom Metazoa; phylum Chordata; class Lepidosauria; order Squamata; family Rhineuridae; genus Rhineura; species Rhineura floridana. Next base: position 36,292,002 of record NC_084488.1, on the reverse strand, counting down.
GTTTACTCACAACCTTCCATATGTTCAGGAAACATAGGCTCTAGCTTAGATGAAATAAAAGGAGTCTTAGTCCATAATAAAGGTCATCTTGGAGAGGAGCATGTGCATGCTTCACTCTCCTCATGCTTAATGGAGAATATGCAAAAACTACCAGACAAAGGAGGAGGAAGAGAAGCCAGGTAACCCCACCCTTTAGGAAGTTACATCACTGGTAAACAGGTACATGGGATATTTCCCAAATATCCCTTAAAGGGAACATGCAGGTTTGCTTATTCCAACACTCCTTCTCAAACTGGCATGCAGGAACCCAACAGCCCCATCTTGACACGAAGTCTCTGGAAACAGTCTCTTGGCAATGGCTTTGTCAAGATACCAGCTGTCATTTCTGTAGTTGGACAGTAGTTCATCTTGATGAATCCTTCTCTGTCAGCTCACGCACAATATGGTACTTTATCCCTATATGTTTAATGCGTGGTGTGATTCTCTCAGTCTGAGAAAGTCTAATACAACTTTGGTTGTCTTCCATCATCCGGATTGGTCTTTGTGCTCTTATTCCAAAGTCCTTTAGTAGTCTGTTAAGCCAAATGGCTTATTTGCATGCTTCTGCAGTAGCTATATACTCAGATTCTGTAGGAGCAAATGCTATAATGTCTTGCTTGTGACTAGCCCAGAGATAGGTCCATCTCCATATGTAAACAGGAAGCCACTAGTTGACTTGGAGTCTGAACTGTCTCCAGCCCAGTCAGCGTCAGTGTAACACACAAGTTTTGGATCACTATTAGCTGGCAATCTCGGTTTAAAGTCCATAGTCCCTTTCAACTATCTAGCCACCCTTTTGACAGCAATCCAGTCGTTTTGTGTGGGTGTGCTAGTTTTCCTGCATAGGATCCCTACTGCACTTGCTATGTCAGGTCTGGTGTTTGTGGTTAAGTACAGAAGCTTTCCCATTGCTGTTTTATAGTTGTTATTTGGTAAAGGTTCACCTACATCATTGTCTTTAAGAAAGTCTGTTGCCATGGGCATTGATACAGATAGGCATCTTTGAGTTCTAGCGTCTCTAAAAGATCAACAGTCTTTTGCTTTTGGTTGCATAGGTAAGAGCCATCTGCTTCCTTTTCAATCTGGATTCCTAGGTAGTATTTTGCAGTGCCTAACTCTTTGATTTCAACTTCTTTGTTGAAAAGATGTACAATTTCTGTGTAGTCTTGATCTCTTTGAGTCGCCACAATCAAGTCATCAGCATAAATCAGGATATAAGTTAAATGTCCATCTTTGCTTCTGGTATACAGGCATTGGTCTACCTCACCTTGCTTGAAGCCTTGCTCCTTGAGCATTTTATCCATTTTCTCATTCCAGGCCCTTGCAGTTCGTTTGAGTCCATACAGGCCCTTTTTAAGTTTGCATACAAGATGTGCTTGCTTCTGGTTCACGAAGCCTGGAGGTTGTTGCATGTACAACTCTTCCGTTATTTCTCCATGCAGAAAGGTGGTCTTGACATTGAGGTGTCTGATGTGCATCTGTTTGGAGGCTGCCACACTTAGTAGCATTCTTATTGTGCTGTGTCAGACAACAAGAGCAAAGATAGCATCATAGTCCTCTCCATATTTCTGCAGGAAACCTTTGGCAACTAGTCTTGCCTTGTAGCGTTCAATTTCTCCTCCTGCATCTTGCTTCATCTTGAACACCCATCTGCACCCTATGGCTTTCTTTCCTGGTGGAAGCTCTGTCAGGGTCCACCTCTTATTCTTGCGCAATGCGTCCTTCTCCTCCTGAGCAGCTTTTCTCCACTGAGCGGCCTCGGAAGCTTAATCTCCTCCCAAGTTGATGGTTCTCTGGGTAGGGCTGACTTTGCGAGGTAGGACAGGCATAGAGGTGGTACACCCTTGTTGGTTCACGATGAGCATCTAGGAGCTTGTTCTGGGATCTGTTCTCGCTCTGCAGCATCTTCCAGTCCAGTCATCTCATCATTCTCATCTGCGTCTGTACCTCTCTCAGCCTCATCATCACTTTCTGCAGTCTCTGCCTCTTCCTCTTGCTTAAGGCTTGGTTCAGGTTGTGCAGATATCTGTGGTGTCACTGGTATTTCATATGTGGGTACTGGCATGTTTATGAGAGATTGGACATGGTGTCCTTGCTCTTCTGAGAAATCTAGCACAGTCCCTCTTTTGTCAGCTCTGCTTTGTTCATCAAAGTAGACAACATCTCTTGTGCTGACTTCACCTGTCTTTAGGTTCATAACTCTGTAGCCTTTGCTACCAGGAGCATAGCCTATTAAAATAGTCTGTTCTGTTCTAGCATCTAGCTTCTGCCTCTTTTGTTTTGCTATGTAGGCAAAAGCAATGCTTCCAAACACTCTGATATGTGCCAGGTTTAGAATCCTGTCATGCCACAACTGGAATGGGGTGTGTGTGGTGCCCTTGGTTGGCAATCTGTTCTGGATATACGTTGCAGCCACGATCGCGTCACCCCACAGCCTTTTGGGTAGATTAGCGTCAGCCAACATGCATTTAGTCATTTCCAGAAGAGATCTAAATTTTCTTTCAGAAATCCCATTCTGCTCTGGAGTATGACTGACAGTCCTCCTGTGCAAAATGCCTTGTTCCTCCAGAAAAGTTTGTGTTTGGTGCGATATAAACTCACCACTATTGTCCGTCTGTATCGCTTTGGGCCTCCTTTCAAATTTTGTGCTCACCATGGAGATGTATTTCTTCAGCATCTCATGCGTTTGACTCTTGTCCTTTAATAAGTAAGTCACACAGTACCTTGAAAAATCATCCACAAAAATTAGAACATATCTATTCTTTTCCAAGTTAGGGTACATTAAATGGTCCACAGAGGTCACTGTGTATGTGATCTAGCACCTTGGTGCTTCTCTTTTCAGTTCTTGATGGAAATGAGGACCTAACACCCTTTTCCTCAATGCAATTTACACACCTGCTTGTTTTATCATGGCACTCTTGGTTTACCTTGATACCTGTGGCAAGGCTCTGCTTTTGCATTTGTAGGATTGGCTTTGGATCGCGATGTCCCAGTCGCCTGTGGCAAAGTTCTAGGCTGGTCTCATCCTTGTCTACCATGGCTGTATTTGCTTGTTCAGCTGAAAGACTTAATTCATAAACACTGTCATTTTCATAAGCTAGTGCAAACAACGTATCATCTTTGGTTACTGTACACTTTCCATCCTGGAAATGTATTGCATATCCTTTCTTATCTAAAGCAGAAATGCTTAGCATATTGCAACTCAGTTCAGGAACAAATAAAACATGATCTGCTACATTTTCTATGGTTTCATTAGGTAGCTGGCACTTTAGAGCAACAGTTCCAGATCCATTAATATTAATATATTGACCATTGGCAGTCTCTATTCTTCCTTTAGTATCACTATTTATTTCATCAAATAAATCTTCATTATAACAACTATGGTTTGTACATCCACTGTCTAAAATCCAATTGTCTGATTTTTGCTTATAATTATTTGCCACAAGAACTTTATGCAGTAAGATGGAGTTTCTTTCTTTGGATTCCTCTCTCTGAGGTCCCTGCTTATGTTTAGGTAAAACTGGTGTGGGTGTAGCCCCCTGATTAGCCAAGCCAAACAGCTGTGAGTTTGACTATTAGAACACTGACAGTTTGTTTTTACTGAGCATGCCCATGCTTATCATTGACTCCAATGCTAAATTTCTTAATTAACAATCGGCCAGGCATTTTTTTTAACTTTTAAGCTGCAAAAGATGAAGGTCAGAGTATGGGGCAAGGTCAGTAATAGGATTACAGGTGGTACTCTGTGAACATGGCTGATTTTTCATGAATTATGAGAACACTGACAAAAAAGTCCAGCAGGGGTCTGTTTTTTCTCTCTCTCTTTTTACACTTTGAATCACAAGTACTCTTGGATGAAACAGATTATCTTGACCCATTCCAGTCTGGCTTCAGGCCTGGTTATGGGACTGAATCAGCCTTGGTCGCCCTGATGGATGACCTTTATCGGGAGGAGGACAGGGGGAGTGCGACCCTGTTATTCTTACTTGATCTCTCAGCAGCTTTTGATACCATTGTATTATTATTATTATTATTATTATTATTATTATTATTATTATTATAGTTTATTTATACCCCACCTTTTGGCCAAAAGGCTCTCAAGGCGGCTTACAAGAAAAACACAAATATAGAAATACATCAATAAAACAATACAATTTTAAAAAATTAAATAACAACATTATTTAAAAAACAGCAATTAGTGAAAATACAGGGTGGTGTAGGTGCCTGGAGTGGCAGAAACATCTCAGGCTGCCCCCAACAAAGCTGTGAGTTGGTTCTCTCTCTTTCTTTCTATGCTTGCAAGTGTGACACCTTCATTTGAACTTCTGATCAGCTTCTCTGATGGCAAATACAAGTAAGCTTTCCTCAGCACCAGCCGGTCCCGCAGAAGCAGGGTGGGTCATAGCCTGGATGTCATTCCCCATCCTGTCGCCATAGTTGTAAATGGTGCTGGTGGCCTCCCGCATGGTGGCCACATAGATCTTCTCAGAGAAGATGCACCCGCTGGATAAGGGTGAGCCACAGTGTACCTGTGATGGCGACAGCGGCCGGGACACTGAAGTTGGTGAGGGGGTTGCAGGTGTTGACAGCATCGAGCCCCTCCGGCAGCACCAGCACACCGGCCACCCGCCGCAGGGATGTGCCCTGCCCATAGACTCCATTCTTGCTGGCGCTCCAGCCTCTCTGGTTGCTGCCGGACATCTTCCACAAGACATTGAGCCAAGCGGTCCAGACTGCCTGTGCCGATGCCACATAATGGAGCAGCGGAGCCAGGCACAACAGCACTACCAGAATGCAAACGGCAGGTGGCCACATCGCCTCAAGCAATGAGGGAGGGAAGGAGACAGAAGAGCTGCTCCTACCACCATCTTGGATGTACTAGCATCATGGTATCCTTCTGGGCTAACTTGGTGAGCTGGGTATTGGAGGCACTGTTTTACAGTGGTTCTGATCCTATCTCCAAGGTCATTTTCAGAGAATAGCATTGGGTGATTGCCTTTCGGCCCCCTGGCAGTTGTGGAGTGGAGTGCCGCAGGGTACCATCTTGTTCCCCATGCTGTTTAACATCTATATGAAGCCCTTGGGAGTAGTCATCAGGAGATTGCAGCAAGGTGTCAGTGCTCTGATGATACCCAGCTCTATTTCTCTGTAACATCTGAATCGGGAGTAAGCCCTGGACAGCTGCCTGGACTTGGTGGTGGGCTGGATGAGGGCCAATAAACTGAGTCTGAATCCTAGCAAGACGGAGACCCTGCGGGTTGGTGGTTCCCGAGTTCGGATAATTGGTCAGTTGCCTGCTTTGGATGGGGTCGTACTTCCTCTGAAAGAGCAGGTTCATAGTCCAGGGCTGCTCATGGATCCATCTTTGTCACTAGAGGCCCAGGTGACCTCAATGGCTAGGAGTGCCTTTTATCAGCTTCAGCTGGTAAGGCAGCTGTTTCTGGACCAGGATAGCCTGACCACTGTTGTCCATGCACTGGTCACCTCCAGGCTGGATTACTGTAATGTGCTCTATGTGGAGCTACTCTTCATGTTGGTCCAGAAGCTGCAGCTGGTGCAAAATGTGATGGTGAGACTGCTCCCTAGAGTCACTCCTCTACTGAAATAATTGCACTGGCTACCTATTAGCTAAGTTCAAGGTTCTAGTTTTGGTGTTCAAAGCCCTATACAGCTTGGGACCAGGATACCTGAAAGGCTGTCTTATCCCTTATATACCCCTGTCAATCACTGCGCTCTGCAGGTGAGGACCTCCTACAGATACCATCTTATCAGGAGGTCCGTTCTGTACAACATAGGAAGCAGACCTTCAGTGTAGTGGCACCTACCCTTTGGAATTCCCTCCCCTTAAATATTAGACTGTTATCTTTTCAGTGCCTATTGAAGACCTTCCTCTTTCAACAAGCCTTTTAAGTTGAGACCTTATCTCAGTCTGTGCCTGTGTTGGAATTGCTTTTTAATATGCTTTTAAATCTTTTTAAAAAAATGTTTTTAACCTTCTTTAAAAGATGTGTTGAAAGCCTTTTTTAAAAAAAGTTTTTAAAGATGTCTTGTTTTAGTGTATTTTAAAGTCTGTTTTTATGATGTTTTAAAATGTTTTTAGTGCTTTTGTTTGCCACCCCGGGCTCCTGCTCGGAGGAAGGGCGGGATATAAATCAAATAACAAACAAACAAACAAACTCTCAATTCTCTCTGACTGTTTTGTGTATCACCATGAACATTTAGAGGGTTGTTAAGCGAGTGTTTCTGAGTTCAGGACCATAAGTTTTGTAAGGTTTTGTTTTTATATGTGCTTATGGAAAGCAGTGGTATGGGATGGGGGATATTTTTAGTTTAACATTGCAGAATGCAAAAAATCCATGCTGGCTGTATACCCCTCTCATGGCTGTATAATATCTCAGACCCTTTAAGCTATTGATCTTCAACTGGTGGGTTGGATCCACAACTGGGCTGCAGCCTGATTTAAGGTGAATTGCATGAGCAACATTAGCACCATACAAAATACTATATATATATATATATATATATATATATATATATATATATATATATATATATATATATATATATATATTAAAGTAAGATGTGGATCCCATTGTGCATATTTGAGCTAAGGTTGGCTGTGGGTTTGAAAAGATTTGCAGACTATAACGTTAAAGTTACAATCATGAGCACACTTATTTGGATGGGAGTAAGTTCCCCTGAACTTACTGGGACTTAACTTCTAAGTGAAAATGCACTGGAATATGCTCCATATATGATATGATTTCAGCTTACAGAAGTCAGCAATTAAAAAGAAAAGAAAAAAGCAATCCTCATTAAAAACTAGGTGACCTGTTTCAGCTGTGTTTAAAAATTACGATACAATGGCTCTGTTGCACTGAAGAGTCTTTTGTCAGTTGCTTCAGTTTTCATATGTTTAATTATAGTATTTCATTCTATTTAATTCTCTTTTATTGTTCTCTTTTCCTCTATAAGAATATATCTCATTAGCACAAAAAAAGCCCAAAAACAAAATAAAGATGTAAAATCTAATTTAGGCAGCAGCATGATTCTAAGTATGGTCTTAGGGCTCATCTACATGTTCGTATAGGCACAAAGATACAGGGGGGTTGTGGCCTGCAAGTGCACCCAGACACAAAGTATCAATAGGCCTGGAGGAGACTAAGGCACAGTCTCAAGGCAATATTGAATTACTGGGAGTGACTGGTGGTGCTGCCTAGCAGTGGGATCTGAGGTGGGATGATGACAAGGCGGTAGCCACAGGTGGGATCCTAGCAGGTGGTGGCCTGAGGTGGGATCCTGACAGGAAGGGTCCTGACAGTGTGCAACAGCAAAACAGCCGAGAAAGATAGGTTAACCAAGGGAATGGTGGGGGCTCAAAAGCTGTCATCATGTGATCCACATAGCGATCCTGCTGCGAATCGCAGAAGGGGAGTGGTAGCCCCAGACGCCCTCAGCCAAGGCCCCACCTGGCTGCCCTTTGGAACCGGCCCTGGGCAAACAGTAGCTGTCACACAGTTTCCCCCCTGTAAATCCTACTAACCCAATCCTCTAATAATACTAAAAGGGAAGGGGAAAAAAGTCTTCACTCTGTATCTCTAGTCTTGCAGGTGCTTGGCTCCAATGCTTTAAGGCAGGTGTGTCAATCGCTCCCCTCTCCACACCCACTCCCTCTTCCTTCCTTTGTTCATTTCATTTCCTGTGGGCTGACAAACAATTTCTGGCTGCTCTCCCCCATTTTGCAAGCCTTTTATATGTTGCTGCAAACAGTGCCTTATTTTTCTTTTCCCCCTAACTTGTGCAGAAAAGTATTACACTGCTCAAGCAAAGATTTGTATTTCAGCTGTATTGTGCGAGTGAAAATACAAATAATTGCACTTCCGGGCTGTTGTTTTAAAATGAAACTAACTGGTAGAACAAACTGAGCATTCTCAGTTGCCAAGTAACTAGAGGGAGTGGAAATGTTAAATTAGAGGGCGTGGTCATTAGGAAAGTGTATGATTGATCCTTCCCCTCAGTGTGAATAGAAAACAGTGTGTTTGCAGCTGGCATTGAGCCCTTACTGTGGTCAGTGCAAACAGAAAATGGAGGTAAAAACAGAGTCTTTAGCACGTACTAATGCTCATGTGGATAAGCGCTTAATGTCCTTGCATTGGAAGTTTGAACTTCCCCAAGCAGCTAAATGCCTTTCCTTTGTTCAAGAAAAAATGTTGCTGGAATGTGGCCGAGATAACTATTTAGAATCCCCCTGTGAAAGCTCTTCTTCCAGCCAAAGAAATGTAAAAGGCTTGAGGAAAATACAAGGGCAAAACTACTCTACTAAGAAGGGAGGAATGATAATATTTTCTGTCAGAGGTCACCAGTGGCTAAAATGGCCTCCAGATGTGCTGAGTAAAACGCACTTAGCAATGAAACTTACTAACCTTACACTCACACAGATGAATGTTTGTACTAACTTTCTAAAGGTTTCTAACTGAACATTTAAAGCTCATTTCTTCCCCAAAGAATCCTGGGAAGTTAACCCAACACAGAGCTACAATTTCAGCACCGTTAAGAAACTACAGTTCCTAGGATTCTTAGGGGGAAGAAATGTGCTTTAAATGTATGGTGTGCATATGACCTGACTATGGGTGTTTCCAGACAGGGGGTTAATATCATGAACGGGTACTTCAGTTTTTTCCCCTGGTGTGTGTGATTAGCATGTAAGCAAGCATCTACACATTTTAAATAGGCATTCTACTGTTTCTCGTCCACTGCAGTAGGTGGCTCTTGACAGACTGTTTCTATGCTGTGCCCTCTGGCCCCTTGCCCTCAGTCACTACTCTCCCACTCCTTACTACCTCTTCCATTTCTAGGCATGCACACAAGCGTGCATATGCACATCTTTTAAAAAAACAAACTCACTTGAAGTGGAAAAAGAAAGAGCAAATTTTACCAGCTTTTAGTTATCATGTTTCACAATGTGCAAAATGGAGCATTGTGCTTTTGGGGCGGGTGGGTGAATAATCCATTTTCATTTGGTGGTGTATGTTTTTTAATACTGAGGTTTGCACAAGAGTTGTCTTGTACATGACTTTTTAAACTTCTGTTGTGTCTACTCCAATTACAGTCTATGAGATAATTCACTAATAGGCAAAAAAAAAACTTGCAGTTTAAGAACTTACCTACAGCTAACAGATATTTCTATCAAACTTTAAAAAGCAGGGAAATTGAGCAGCTAGAGTGAATGCACCAGGGGAGCAGGAGATGTGACTTCTTGTCTAAGATATTGTACTGCCCTATAAATTTATAAAAATGCAAACACAATTTGGGTTGGTCTTTCACAGACCAAGCCATCTCCTGTGTAGCTTGAAAGAAGTTGGTAATGTGCCTCTGAGCATATGGCGAATGGTGGCAACACCTGCAATCAGGACTACAGCTCCAAAGATGAAGAATTGCATTTTTGTTTGTTGGTGTTCTTGCTTTGCTTCTTTCCAGTGTTTCTACTCTTTCTACAGAGAATCTAACCTAGAAAATTATATTTCTCTCATTATTCATCCTAGAAATCTGTGTCAAATTTATTTTTATTAATTTCAAAGCCTTTTTATTGGTCAATGTCATATGATGCTGAAGACAGCCTTTTGTGTTTCAAACTGGAGGTTATATCTTATTTCTATTTTGGATGTATTAACAGTAGAATCTGAAACCACTTTGATGTAAAATCTGACCGATTTTGTTGCTACTTAAGCAATAAATCTAGCTGTTGGAAGAAACAAACTTGACCTGCCCAAGATGCATGTGTTCAGCCTGCTATGCTTAAAACACCCCATTTAAGGAAGGGTGGGAATGATCAATTAAAAACATAGAGCACACCTATAATTTTGCTAGAATATATTTCACCTCCAGTGGTTTTATCTTGTGTAGACTGAGACACTCCTCATGTCCAATTGAGACTATTCAACAGAATACTCAGTGCCATGATTCCACAATTGTTTTCAGAGTTTTTTAGTACATAATGCAAAATGTTGCTGTATTTCACATATTCACAGAAACAGAAGAAAAAGAAAATGCTTCACTAAAATTGCAAAGTAAATCAAACATATTCCAAGTGACTATCTGAACTATATCATCTGTCTTAATATTGTTGCTTCTTCCCTGCTAAAACAAGATCAGCACAGCACATGTCTGGTTTCTATTGTTTGCGCTGATTGCAGGTGTTGCCACAACTCACCATATGCTCAGAGACACGTTACCACATTCTTCCAACCTACACAGGAAGTGGATTGGACTGTGAAAGACCAATCCAACTTGTGTTTGCCTTTTTACAAATTTGTAGGGTAGTACAAAATCTTAGAGATGAGGTCAGGTCTCCTGCTCCCCTGGTGTATTCACTGTAGATGCCCAATTTCCCTGGTTTTTAAAGTTTGATAGAAATATCTGTTGGCTATAGATATGTTATTTAACTGCAAGGTTTTTCTGCCTATTAATGAATTTCTCTGCTTTTTAATCTGGGAGGTAAGAAATGGGATCCTGTGCAAGTTTGCTTAGAAAGGATTATTTGCATGGTTATTGAGTTCAATGGGATTTACTCCTTTGCAATCATGCTTAGGATAGATGAAACTGAGCTTGGGAGAGAGGAGAAGAGGGAGGGCTAGAGTGGGCAGGGAAGGAGGAAAAGGGGAGGGGAGGAAGAAAGGAGGAGGGGAGAGGAGAGGGGAAGGAGGGCAGGGAAAGGAGAGGAGACAGGGAGGGGAGGGGAAAGGCAGGTCTGATCATTTGCATGCTTATTGAGTTCAGTGGGATTTACTCCTGTGCAGTCATGCTTAGGATAGGTGAAACTGACCATGCAGGAGGAGGAGAATGGGGAGGGAGATGTGAAGGAAGGGAGGGGCTGGAGGGAAGGAAGGAGGAGGGTAGGGTAGGTTTGATCATTTGCATGCTTATTGAGTTAAATGGGATTTACTCCCATGCAGTCATGCTTAGGATAGGTAAAACTGACCATGGGGGGGAGGAGAAGGTGAGTAGGGAAGAGGAGAGGGAAGGAGGAAGGGAGGGGCAGGAGAGGCAAAGGAAGGGGGAGAGAAGGGGCAAGAGGCAGGGGATAGGAGGGAGGAGGAGGGAAGGGCAAGTTTGATCATTTGCATGCGTTTAGAGTTCAGTGGGATGTACTTCTGTGCAATCATGCTTAGGATAGGTGAAACTGACTTGGGAAAGGGACAGGGAGGGGGATGAAGGGGAAGGGGAGGGAAGAAGGAGAGGGAGGGGAGGAGATTGGGTGGGCAGCACTGGGCAGAGGGGAAGCCCCTTTTCTTTCTAAAAGGAAAACATTGTGAACAGTATCATTGTTTTCTCCACCTTTTTATTCTACAGCAGGCACATGTAGCCTACCACCCAAATTTAAACCAAAGCTGTCCCTGGCCACATCCACACCAGACCTTTATTTCACTTTAGACAATCATGAGAGTTGGTAGGAGATGCCATATTCCCCTCACAGAGCTACAATCCTCAGAAGAGGGGTTGACTGTTAAACTACTCTGGCCACTGGAGCTCTGTCAGGGGAATAGGAGTCTCCTAACAACTCAGCTCCCTTCACAAACTACACTTCCCAGGATTCTTTGGGGGAAGCCCTGACTGTATAAAGAGAAATAAAGGTCTGGAGTGGGTGTGGCCTCCTGATTAGCCAAGCCAAACAGCTGTGAGTCTGGCTTTTAGAACATGCTCTTACTGAGCATGCCTGTGCTTATCATTGACTTCAATGTTAAATTTCTTAAATTAATTAAAAATCAGCCAGGCATTTTTTTAACTTTTAAACTGCAGAAGATGAAAGTCAGAGTATGAGGCAAGGTCAGTAACAGGATTACAGGTACTCTGTGAACATGGCTGATTTTGTAATGAATTTCAGGAGATTATGAAACCACTCACAGAAAAAAGTCCAGCAGGGGTCTGGATTTCCCCCCCTCTTGTTTTACACTTTGAACTCTCGATTCTCTCTGAGTGTTCTGTGTATCGCCATGAAAATTTAGAAAGTTGTTAAGCAAGCATTTCTGAGTTCAGGACTGTAAGTTTAATGATATGGGAAGCAGCAGAATGGCATGGGAGCGTATTTTGAATTTAACACTGCGGAATGCGAAAAATCCATGCTGGCTATAGTGTACAGCCACTGTTGTGGCTGTATAATCCCCTGAATGTACTACATGTGAGTTGGATTGCAAAAAGTTTGACATACCTAGAGCAGGAAGCAAGTGGTAGAAACATGGCTACATGCATGTCAAACCATCCACGAAAAAGATACAGCAACAAAGTTCCACATCAGCAGTGACGGCAGATGTATGATGGGTTATTTTTACTTACAAGATTTGTATTTATTTATATATTTGTTTGTTTGTTTGTTTATTATTAGATTTATATCCTACCCTTCCTCCCAGTAGGAGCCCAGGGCAGCATTTTTGCGGTAAGAGGAATTGATCAAGATTAAATGGGAGGGGGTATGGGCTTGCATTCTGATAACAACATTGTGTGGACAGGATACTGGGGAAAAAAAGACTTGCATGCATAATGTGCAGCACCTGATTCCTGAGTAAGTTCCTGTCTTGAAGCAGGTTTCCAGAATATTTTCTGTATCACAGATAATTTTTTTAACATGTTACTGTTAACAAGAACTCAAGTTTGTATTTCCTCTTTTATTTTTCATTTATTTAATTATCATTTTAAAATGTCAAATTTAACAAAGAATAAAAAAATTTCAAAAGAGAAAGGAAAAAAACACACAATGTCAATAAACACTGACAGCTTACATTGAGAATGCAACAGCCATTAGTACTTCCATCTAAAATTAAACATATGTCAATATAAGCCCTCCAGATCTCCAAATAGGTATCCACACAAGATTGGTGTTTATAAAAAAAAGTTCATATGTAGCAAGGGTGTTAAGATCCTCAGACCGTTGTGTAATCAACAGTGGGTAGTTGTCCTTCAAGGTTCACAGTAGAAGTCTCTCAGCAACCATAAGAGCTCACAAAATCTACTTCTGTTGTCCTGCCATTACTCCCCATATTACAGGAATATAATTTAAATTTTCATGAACATCTGCAAACATGAAATATATTGCAAATACAAAATTGATATGGACAATAGCTTCAGGCCAAAAATAATATATCACTGGATATGCCCACATCATCTGCCTCAATGAGGTGTTTTCAGCATTATACCTCCTATCTATATTAGGCAGTGCCTTCCTGTCCGATGTTGTGGAGTCCATTGCACCAAAAACATTAATCATTGCTGAATCTGTCTCAATTTCAAATCTAGAGAAATGCTTTGTATACATTCTAAAGCAATTTTCCATTGTTTAGGTTGTATAGCATTCTAATTCCCTGTTCCACATCTCTCTAAGTGCCTGAACATCTACTTTACAAAGGTCCAATAAGCACTTACAAACAGCAGTTGTGGATTTAGCTTTCTGAGAAGATCCAATAATTTCTTCCTTTAGGAGATGCCAAAGCACTCAAAGCAGACAGGCCATAGTCACCAAGAGGTGGTGTTGTAACTGAAGATATTGCCATTCAGCATTTATCTTCATGACATGTTGGCCTGGTTCACACATTTGAGTAAGCCAAAGTGTGGCTTATAGGCAATGAGCAAACGTGCTGGTGCACTTCTACTCAAATCGTGCTCACACCGCTCCTTCTTTTTCCATGCCAACAGAGCAGTGCCTTACCATTATGTGTGAGCCAGCACTCATGGTTTCTTTCTCTCCAAGCAAACCACAAGAGAAAGCCAACAACACACCTTGGTTTCCAGTCATGCCAGTTCTCTGGTTTGTTTCTTCCCAGCTTGGAAAATGGGGAGTGGGGTGGGTGCAATCTGAGCAGTGTGCATTGGTCTACTTACTCATTCATAGTAAGCCAGGTCATTGGGTTGAGGAATATTTTTTTTACCTCAACTTTGCATTAAGATGTTTTATTTTTGTCTTGCTTTTGTCTAAGAATCACCAGGGGTTTCAGAGTAATTTGGTTTCTAATAGTACACTTCTGCACTAACAATTCAATGCAACGCAAATGAGGGAGTGAACAGTAGGTCCTTGATTGCTTCTGCGAACTCAGTGTTGAGTAATCAGTAGCTGTGCTTATAGTTCTGCTTACACAATGTGTTGTTTTCTTTTGCAGGTTCATCAAAATGAAAAATTGGAGTTTATTTCAGTTGTTTCTTCTAAAGGTATTGATAGCAGGCTCTGCTGGCTTGGTAAGTTTTACTCTTTACAAGATGATTTACAGTTTCTTCCCACCATGTAAGAAAAAAAAGAATGAGGTTATTCATGTTTAGATCTTGTTGAGTTTAGAGGTGAGATTTAGCTGAGCATTACCCCTTAAGCCAATATAGTAAAGTTTATCAAAGCTACACTTATGCCTAAAAATGTCAAGAGATCAGAACTATTCCCTGGAGGCTCCTGTTGTAATTCCAGATGGTTGATAGAGGACCTGTTCCCAAAATAAAGGCAGCTTCTTACACCTCTGTTCAAAAACAGAACTGTGTTTTTTTTTAGTTGTACATGACAATATGAGGCTAAATATATATTAAAACACAATATGTGAACCAGAGATGAGCTGCTTTTGGTGGGTTTCTAGAAGTGGCTGTTAATTACAGTCTTCAAATGCCCAATAATTCTTTTTTTTAATGTTTATTAGAGTTTTAGAACATAGTACAATATAACATATCAAACAAACAAGAATAGGACAAGAAACAAAACAGTAAGAAAATGTAGCCAGTTTACACAGTCCAAATGGCAATAAAAGATAATTAAATAATAGGTTGGGTAGAAAAGGGAGAAGTAGAAGATGAAACTATCATGACCGAGTCACTCAAAAAAGAGTTTTGAGATTGCGAAAGAACTGCCCCCTTCTGCTGCATTAATAAAACAAAAGAAAGGCAATCAAATAGATTTAAAGCTCTCAGACACTTTCAAACCTCTCATACACTGAACTGCGTAGGTCACTTTTTCACACAGAATGATTTGCCATATATGGTTGTACCAAGCTGTTATGGTAAAGCCGGATGAATCTTCCACCACCACTGTCATCCTGCCTGCAACCAGTAGGAAAAGGTTAAGTCCAAAATATAACAATTTGGGAATTGCCTTTATGGAAAGTAATGCCAGTGCCAGGTTTTAGGGAATCACTTGACTGGTGATTTTGACCATGTGCTGAAAAACAACATCCCAAAAGGCAGATACAAAAAGGTAGTGTCACCACATGTGCCCAATAATTCTTGCATTATATTTTCATTAGTGGGAACTGCAACAAAATGTTGCAGAGTAGAGCGCTCCTGTTCAGAGTTTCTGCAAGCCAGCCGTGGACACTCAGTTCCATTTCCCTTCCTTGTTTTCTATTCCCCCCCCCCCCATTAACAGGAGCTTGGTATTCTGTTGCCGCTGAGCATGCTCAGCTTTCACTGGGCTGTTTTGGGGATTATATATAATACTAGATAGGCTCTCCTCCCCGGCTCACTCTGTTCACTCACCCATCAACCCTCAGGCAACCTCACTCCCCTCATCAACTTGCTTGCCTCGCCTAATCCTCTGCCACTGCTGCCCTGCATCACCTGCTCCATGCCACCCCAGACAAACACTGCCACCATGCAGCACATCTAGACCTCACACTAGCCAACCTCGTTGCCTCACTGGCCTCCCACCAGCCCGCCTTGGTCACCCCACATCCGCCCGTCTTGCTTGCCCATCTCACTCACCTCACACCTGCGTGTCACCTCACACACCCCTGCCTCGCTTGCCCCACACCCGCCCCTCACCCCACAACCTCCACCTTGCTCAGCCCACACCCATCCACCTTGCTTGGCTGTCAACCTTGCTTCCCTCAAGCTCTTGCCTCACTTGCCTCACACCTGCTGCGTCTCCCTGTCACACTGCGCCACAACCCAATATAATGCTGTCGTACACACTGCATGACAGTGCGATGGCTCACCAAAATATTATATACATAGATATAATATATATATATATACATATCTGCAAACCTTGTGCTTCCTTCAAACCTGCTGATACCTCCCTCTTGTGTATGGATGGTGTCATACTGGCTACATCACTACTTATATATACAAATGAAGCCCTGCAACAAACATCTCTGTGTGTCACGGGGCTGGAGGAGCCTTCAAAGGTCTCCCTTCTCAGACAGGAGACTGCACAAAATTCTTGAACAGGCAGACATCAACAAGTGTAGACAGACTAGTGCTTTTTATATGTGTCTTTTTCTCTGCACTCATTTTCCAGCCACTCTATTCCATTCCCATTTTCTACATTTTCTTCTCAACAGTCAGTGAGATTTCTATGCCTACTGAGCCTGCTGAGTCCTCAATGAGCTGTTTTGTGAGTTCCTCCCATGTAGGGTTTGTTTTTATTTCCTAAAGATTTCTTGTACTTCTGCAAATCCCAGGGTTATCCTGAGTCTGCCAATGCTTCCCTCTTGTGAGCCCTGTTGCCATTTTGGCTACATAGGTGATGGCACTTGGAGAACTGAAATGAACGTATACAACGATGTGGTTTGCTGGAGCACACTTGTGTCCTTGAGGAGTCATAAAGGAATCTTGCAATGGGATTATCTGACAAATGAATGTAAGCACAGGAAGCTACCTAATATCGAGTCAGACCATACTAGCTCAGTATTGTCCACACTGAATGGCAGCAAATATCCAGAGTTTCAAGTAGGGAATCCTTCCCAGTCCTACCCAGAGATGTTGAGGATTGAACCTGGAACCTTTTGCATGCAAAGCAGATGCTCTACCATTGAGCTATGCCCTTTCCCTGTTTTGTTTGTTCATACCTTTCCATCTATCACTCCTATGTAATATAATACATCTTTCTTAGCTTTGTATTGCAAAAATGATCTGGTTACTCCCTTACAGTCACCCAAACCTTGTTAATGGGGTGCTGTTTTACCGCATAAGCTTCATCTTACCGAGAACTATTGGCAAGATGGACTTCTGTTATCTTTGTATGAGTAATTCTACTGTATATCCAGTCCTAGCTGTTACTAAATACAAAGAAAGGATTAACACAAGCTAAAGGGAACCCCAGCTGATGAAGTGTTAAGGCAAGTTAAGCAGCCGAGTGAGTTCGGCAGCAGGGCAAGGAGGCCAGGCACACTACTCTCCCCCTCCTTTCCTTAACCTAAACAAGACTAAATTCCCAGTAAAGTAACTCCAAAAGCTACAGAACAGCTCTGCAGGTACAAAGCCAGCAGGGGTGTGGGACTTTCCATTGTTTTCCATCTGTCAAATGTATGACAATCTGCAGTGCTTCCATGAATTTGTCTACTTCTCTAACAGAGAAGTAAAATGTAAATCGTCTGGACTTAACCTCAGAATTACAAAAAAAATTGGCTTCTTTATTGTTCTTAGTGCATAGTTCAAATTGCTTAACGCTGTGCTGAATACCTTATGTTCAGAAGTACTAAGAATTCATAACATTTAATTTTATGATTTTAATGGAAAGGACTCCCTCTAGGATGCACACCTTAATGTGGTGAGGGGGTTTGAGAATATCGAAGAAGCTGAGAGTGATGCCATCAGGAGTCTAGACCAAGAGGCTAGACTCCTAGCAGGGGCACCCAAGCAGAATAGTCAAAGCTGAGACACCAGACTAAGATTCATCCAGACCCAGAGGAAGGCAATGGTAAACCACCTCTGAATATCCTTTACAATGAAAACCGTATGAATAGACTCTCCAAAATGCAACACAAGATAGTGCTGGAAGATGAGACCCCCAGTCAGAAGGCACTCATCAAGTTACTGGGGAAGAACAAAGGACAAGTACGAGTAGCACTGTAACTAATGACGCAGCTGGGTCAAAGCCGAAACGAAGCCCAGGGGCTGATGCGCACAGATGCAAAAGGAGAGTCCGGAGTTGTACGACGCACACAATAGGAACATGGAATGTGAGAAGCATGAACCAGGGAAAGTTAAAGATTGTCAAGCAAGAAATGGAATGTATCAACATTCCAATACCTGGCGTGAGTGAATTAAAATGGATGGGAATGGATCACTTTCAATCAGGCAACTACAAAATATTTTATGCAGGAAATGATAAATTAACAAGAAATGGGGTTGTTCTAATAGTGAAAAGTGATGTAGCAAAAGCAGTTAGGAGCTACAACGCAAGGTCTGAGTGAGTGATAACAATGAGACTTAACAGGAAACCTATCAACAAAACCATCTTCCAAGTCTATGCTCCAACGGCAAAGACAGAAGAAGAGGAAATGGAGAGATTTTATGCAGAAGTACTGGAAGAAATTGATCACACACCAAAATAGGATGTTCTCATAATCATGGGGGACTGGAATGCAAAAGTAGGGAACAGAGAAGAACTAGAAATTGTGGGGAAATGCGGCTTAGGAGGTAGAAATGAAGCAGGAGAGAGACTTATTGAATTCTGTGAAGCAAATAATTTGCATTTTGCAAACACATTTTTTTGAGCAATCGAAAAGATGACTGCACACTTGGACATCACCAAATGGTCAATATAGGAATCAAATTGATTATATAAATTCTAAGCAGAAGATGGAGAAGTTCTACACTTTCTGTGAAAACAAGACCAGAAACAGACTGCGGTACAGATCATGAAATGGTAATATCGAAAATCAGAGTAAAGCAAAGAACAACAAAGCAATCATAATGCCAAAATACAATTTAAATAATATCCCAGAAGAATTTAAAGATCAATTCACTCATAAGCAAAAAACCTTGCAGTTTAACAATGTACCTATAGCCTACCTATCTAAAAAGCAGGGAAATTGGGCAGCTATAGTGAACGCACCAGGGAAGCAGGAGACCTGACCTCCTGTCTGAGATATTGTACTACCCTACAAATTTGTCAAAATGCAAACACAATTTGGGTTGGTCTTTTGCAGTCCAATCCACTTGCTGTGTAGCTTGGAAGAATTGGGTAACATGCGTCTCTGAGCATATGGTGAGTGGTGGCAACACCTGCCATCTCCAAAGATGGAGAATTATGTTTTTGTATGTTTGTTGGTGTTCCTCTTACTTTGCTTCTTTCCTATGTTACTATTGTTTCTACAAAGAATCTAATCTAGAAAATTTTATTTCCCTCATTATTCATCCTAGAAAACTGTGTCAAATTTGTTTTTATTAATTTCAAAGCCTTTTTATTGGTCAATGTCATATGATGGTGAAGACAGCCTTTTGTGTTTCAAATTGGAAGTAATGTTCTATTTCTATTTTGGGTGCATTAACAGTTGAATCTGAAACTGCAGTTTCATGTAAAATCAGACTGATTACAATATGTTGCTACTTCAGGAATGGCTCTAGCTGTTGAAAAAAACAAACTTGGCCTGTCCAAGATGCATGTTTTCAGACTGCTATGTTTAAACCACTTCATTTAAGGAAAAGTGGCCATGGTCAATTAAAAACATAGAGCACACCTAGAAATTTGCTAGTATATATTTCACCTTCCACTGTTTTATCTTGTGTAAACTGAGACACTCCCAATGTCCACTAGAGACTATTCTGCAGAATAGTCAGTGGCATTATTCCACAATTGTTTTTGGAGTTTTTTTAGTGTATGTTTTAGTGTAAAACAGATGCGAAAGAAGAGTCTGCACTTATACGACACACACAATAGGAACATGGAATGTGAGAAGCATGAACCAGGAAAAGTTAGAAATTGTCAAGCAAGAAATGGAATGTATCAACATTACAATACTAGGCATGGGTGAATTAAAATGGATGGGAATGGGACATTTTTAATCAGGCAACTACAAAATATTTTATGCAGGAAATGAGAAATCAAGAAGAAATGGGATTGCTTTAATAGTGAGAAGTGATGTAGCAAATATTGTTATCTTAATATTGCTTCCTCCCTGCTAAAACAAAATCAATACAGCCCATGTCTTGTTTCTATTATTTTGGCTGTTTGCAGTTGTTGCCACCACTCACTGTGAAAGACCAAGCGAAATTGTGTTTGCATTTTTACAGATTTGTAGAGCAGTCCAATATCTCAGAGAGGAGGCCAGGTCTCCTGCTCTCCTGGTGCATTCACTATTGAACTTGTCAAAGATTATCAATACCAGGGTGCAGTCATTAACCAAAATGGAGACAATAGTCAAGTAATCAGAAAAAGGCTAGGACTAGGGAGGGCAGCTATGAGAGAACTAGAAAAGGTCCTCAAATGCAAAGATGTATCACTGAACACCAACATCAGGATCATTCAGACCATGGTATTCCCGATCTTTATGTATGGATATAAAAGTTGGACAGTGAAAAAAGTGGATAAGAGGAAAATCAACTCATTTGAAATGTGGTGTTGGAGGAGAGTTTTGCACATACGATGGACTGTGAAAAAGACAAAGAATTGGGTGTTACAACAAATTAAACCAGAGCTATCACTACAAGCTAATATGATGAAACTGATGTTATCGTATTTTAGACACATAATGACATGATTTACTAGAAAAGAAAATAATGCTGGGAAAAACAGAAGGGAGTAGAAAAAGAGGAAGACCAAACAAGACATGGAATGATTCCATGAAGGAAGCTACAGACCTGAATTTACAAGATCTGAACAGGGTGGTTTACAAATCGCGTGAAGTATTAGTTCCCCTCTATTCAGCACTGGTTAGGCCTCATCTTGAGTACTGCATCCAGTTCTGGTCTCCGCACTTCAAGAAGGATGCAGACAAACTGGAACAGGTTCAGAGGAGGGCAACAAGGATGAACAGGGGACTGGAAACAAAGCCCTATGAGGAGAGACTGAAAGAACTGGGCATGTTTAGCCTGGAGAAGACTGAGGGGAGATATGATAGCACTCTTCAAGTACGTGAAAGGCTGTCACACAGAGGAGGGCCGGGATCTCTTCTCAATCGTCCTAGAGTGCAGGACACGGAACAATGGGCTCAAGTTGCAGGAAGCCAGATTTCGACTGGACATCAGGAAAAACTTCCTAACTGTTAGAGCCATATGACAATGGAACCAATTACCTAGAGAGATAGCGGGCTCTCCAACACTGGAGATATATAAGAGGCAGCTGGACAGTCATCTGTCAGGAAAGGTTTGATTTGGATTCCTGCATTGAGCAGTGGGTTGGACTTGATGCCCTTATAGGCCCCTTCCAACTCTACTATTCTATGATTCTATATGCTACTGGAGGTTGCTGATTCACAGGGTTGCCATAAGTTGTAATCAACTTGAAGGCACATAACTCACACAATGGAAACGAGCAATGTGGGTGCTTTCATGGCTAGCTCTTTTAACTTGACATAGTCCTTCCTCAAGATAATATATCAGATGTGTTAGCTTGTAATTGACCACACAAAGCTATACAATAAAAAGGGGTTGGATGCATTCATTAATGGCAACAGCTCGAATAAACCTGATTGCGTGTCCAGACTACAGGATTTGACTGCAGCTGTTTAATTGAGATTGAAAAATATTTTTTCAAATGTAGTCAATAAAGTAGGCAGAGTCAGTTACACTTAATCTGTTTCCAATTAATGGCATAGCCATAGTCTAAATAGCATTTCTCCCCAATGATTATCTTATATTTTTCACTCTGTTCTTTCAAACGGCTTTAAAAGGCAAGAGCAAACAGTTCCTCATCCCATGACATCTGTGCGTTTACAAATTTCTCTTTTTCCTTTTCTGTAATGTCCCAGTTTAGCGGCTGGTTTTTGTTAACATTTTGAAGACCGCCCTTATGACTTTTCCCCAGAGGGAGTAATTCTGGCATTCTCAAAACAAAACACTTTTCATTGCCCTTAAATGACTTGTTGGAAAATCAGTGGGAGGGAAGGAGGCTGGTTAGTATCTCTGATCTGATGTATTCACATGAATTGTTTGATCCATCCCCTCCCAAATGCTTGGAGAGTTGAGACATGGTAAATTTGCACAGTTTTTGCTGCCTGAAGCAAAAGACAAGATGGTACCTCCCTCCAATCTGAAACCAACTGGACTGGTGGTACTGAATCTTACTTCAGCACTGGTGATGGGTCAACATTTTCCTCTGTACCTGAAGGTGGCAGGCAACTTCAGGAGGTGCAGGGGGCACATCATCTAGCACACACAACTCTGTTCTTTAACACCTCACTGCTGCTACCTCCTCCCCCCCCGATTTTGCTGCCTAAGGTGGTTGTCTAATATCCTCCTGGAGTGTCATGGGGGGTGGGGTGAGGTGGGAGTTCCAGGCAGTGGTGCTGCTCCTACCTTCAGGATTTTTACCAGACAGTAGCATCAGGGACTGCTGTTTGGGCCCACAGCATTTGTGTTGATTGCTGAGGGTCTGCAAGTGTTTGGGAGTTCTTTTAGAACCATCCTTGTCATTAGAGGCACAGGTAGCCTCGGTGGCACAGAGTGCTTTCTATCAACTTCGGTTGGTGGCCCAACTACGCCCCTATCTGGACAGGGCCAACCTTGCTTTAGTTGTCCATGCACTGGTAACCTCTAGATTAGACTACTGCAATGCACTCTACGTGGGGCTGCCTTTGAAGAGGGTTCGGAAGCTGCAGCTCGTGCAAAATGCAGCGGCCAGAATGTTGACAGGGACTCGGAGGTCCGATCATATAACACCAATTCTGGCCCGCTTGCACTGGCTGCCTATATGCTTCCGGGCTCGATTCAAGGTGCTGGTTTTAACCTATAAAGCCTTACACGGCCTGGAACCACAATATCTGTTGGAACGCATCTCCCGATACAAACCTACCCGTACACTGCGATCAACATCTAAGGCCCTCCTCCGGGTGCCGACTCAGAGAGAAGCCCGGAAGGTAACAACGAGAAAAAGGGCCTTCTCAGTGGTGGCCCCCGAACTATGGAATTCGCTCCCTGATGAGGTACGCCTGGCGCCAACGTTACTATCCTTTCGGCATCAGGTAAAAACCTTCCTCTTCTCCCAGGCATTTTAACATTTTAACATCTTAACATGCTAACAGTTTAATATTTTACATTTAATATACAACATTTTAACATCTTAATATATTAATCAGTTTAATACTTTTTTAACAGTTTATATTTTAGTACGAAGTTTTGTATTTGTTTATGTGTTTAGTTATGTTTTGGTTTTTGGTATTTCATTTCATTTTTAGTTGTTTAATAATGTTTTAATTGTATTGGATGTTTATATGTTGTGCACTGCCCAGAGAGCTTCGGCTATGGGGCTGTATAAAAATCTAATTAATAATAATAATAAAAAATAAATATTCCATCTCCCATTCTGTTTAATATCTATATGAAGTTGTTGGGAGCTGTCATCTAAGGATTTCAAGCATGATGCCATTAGTATGCTGACGACACTCATCTCTCTCCATTCCATCTGAATCGGGAGATGCTGTGCTGGTGCTGGACCAGTGTCTGGAGGCAGTAATGAGCTGGACGGGTGGTGAATAAATTGAAACTGAATTCTGATAGGACAGAGATACTGTCCATAGGTGATTCTCATGTCTGGGAATTAGGGAGAGTATCTGTTCTGGGTGGATTTGCATTCCCCATGAAGAAGCGGGTACATTGCTTAGGGGTACTACTGGTTTGCACGTTATGGCTGTTCCTTGAAAATAGCCTGTTATGGCTGTTCTTACACCATAGTCTGGCCACAGTAGGCCATGTTCTAGTAACCTCATAATATGACTACTGCAATGCACTTTATGTGGGGATACTCTTGAACATGGCCCAGAAGCTGCAGCTGGTGCAGAATGCTGCTGCCAGGCTGTTAAGTGAAGCAGCCCTGTAGTCAGGGTGGGGCAAATTGGTGCACACACACGCCTGAGCTGTGCTCCCCCCAGATTGTTTGGGGGGGGAATTGTGTTTTTAATTTCTGATAAGACAACCTCCAATTAAAGAATGACAGCTGCCCTAGAGAAATAGAAACACTGCTATGCATACAACAGTTAGAAACACTGCTGTGCACACTACAGTTAGAAACACGGCTGTGCACACTACAGTTAGCTAGCTGGCTGGCCAGTAAGGCTGTAACTCAGGCCTAATTTCTAATTTCCACAATGTGTGGAGCTCAGCATGAGGCCTTTTCATGGTTTCTGGGCAGAAAAATCAGCACAGCAACCAGAAAAAAAATTCCAGTTTCTTTCCACACTTAGTTTCCAGTGGCTTAGTTAGTCCTTTATATAAAAAGTCTGTTGTGCGGTAAATATTTTACAAAGTTAAGGACTAGATCTCGACTTCAACAAGAAAGTTTTTCATATTTTTTTAGCACCACTCTCCCTAAATGCTTGACTATGGTTGCATTGTAATGTACTCTTATTCTGTTTTCAAACCTCATCTTGTTTTGTTTTGTTGCATTGGTGTTGTCATGATACAAGATTAAAACTGAATTTTTGAGAAAAGAAGCTCTGCACTAGTTTTTAACTTCTTAGTAACAGCATAAACTATTTTGTTTGTTTTATATCTTTTGGTGTCCCCTTGTTCACTGTATCCTTCAGACCCTTTTTCTTATGAAACAAAAAAATATACTAATCATTTAATTCCTGGTGTTCATACTAATTTTTCTGTTAAGTTGACTTTTGCATAGCCCATTGTGTAAGTTAACACATTTTCTGTATGGAGGAGGATCCAGGAGAAGTTCACTGCCTTTCCCTTCCCTTGGTCTGGCTCTCACATCCTCTCCACCATTGGTGGGGGGGATTGGCTGGCATTATGTGCCTCTCCCCATGCCCCACCTAGAAATGTGGCTGCCCTACCTAAAAAGGAAGGCTGAAGTGGAGCAGCAAGATGGGACAATATATCACCTGCCCTTAAAATACTGCACTGGCTGGCTGTACTAATGATCCCAATACAAGGTTTTGATGCTAGTATACAAAGCCCTAAATGGTTGAGGCTCAGCTACTTACAGGATCACCTTCCCCAATACTATGTAACCCTGTTCTTCGAGATCTCTGGAGGAGGCCCTGTTGGTGGTGCCACCAATGAATGTGACCCATTGTGAAGTGACTTAGGACAGGGCCTTCACAGTGGCAGTGCCCTCTTTGCGGAAATCGCTCCCAGGAGGTGCCATGCACATGTTTCCTACCTTGTTAGCATTTAGATGCAGACTAGATACATATTTGGTCTGGGTCTTTGGGACATGGGTGTATTTTGCAATCTCAGGGCAGATCCACACCATATATTAAAGCACATCCTTGATCCAACACATATTTAAAGCACATGATATCTCCCCAAAAATAATGGCAACTGTAGTTTGCTAAGGTTGCTGGGAATTTGTAGCTCTGTTGAGAGGGAAACAGCAGTTCCTATGAATATTTGGGGGAAATAATGTGAATTAAATGCATGTTGGATATGCTTTAAATTTATGGTGTGGATCTGCGCTCAGTAACTGACATTACTTGTATTTAGTTTTTAAAGATGTATTTTTAAATTATTTTTATTGTATAGAATACAGATTGTATTTTTATGCTGTTCAGCATCCTGGGCTCCCATACGAGAAAGGGGGGTATTAAAATTAGATTGATGATAATAACAGTGATAGGGCCAGCCCTGGTAACAGCCTTGGGTCATTAGTTGTGGAACACAAATTAACTTCCTTGGCTTTCTGGCATCTCTAGAAGCAATGGCACAAGTCCCAGTTTATCAAACTATAAACTAGTGCTAGTACTACCTAACAGGATTCTCTTCATGAACAAGAGATAAATTGCTTTGCTACAAAGGAGGTTACATAGTAACCTCAAACGGACCTGTTACATATTGATCTCCAACAGGAGTGTGGTTCAGTCAAGGCAAAGTGTCCCATGTTTCAGCTCATATGTGAATGTGATCATTTCTCAAGAGCACTTCTAGGGCTGCCTGATCAACTTTGTGTGCTCAGTGACCATTAGTAAACATCAATGGCACCAGTGTTTTTCAGACATCTGAAATGGGGGGGGGAGCTACTTCTGTACTCTGGCAATGGGGTGGTGAAGGCTTCACATTGCAATAATCTTTGCCCCTGGGGAACAAGCAGGTATCTTGATGTGCAGTTTCATGCAGCCTCCTACTATATGTGAGGATCATGGACGCTAGTCCATGGAAGCTTATGCAGATATATTTGTTTGCCTTTAAAGTGCTACTAGACTCTTGGTTGTTTTTCATCCCAGCTCTCTAGATGTTTTTGCTTATGGGGGGTAGGGTGGGGATGCCTGTGCTGTGATATTGTACTTCCATGATATTATGAGAGATGAAAAAAGAGAACAATCTCAAGCATGTACTTAAAATAAGCTCTGTTTCTGGAATAAGAACTTTGAATCTATATGAGCAGGCCTTGTTCTGCTCCTTACTTACAGACACACCTCTTCACCCTGGTTTTTGACACTTGAGAGAAATAATTTCAGGACCCACACTAGTTGTGATTGTAATTTGTTTTAAACTGTTTTAATGTTGTGTTTTACATTGTTGTGACCTTGTGGCAGGTGGTAGTAGCAATAACAATAATATTGTTTCCGGTTTGCATTCTTAAATTTTTAAATGTATCCTTTTGAAAACAACTAGCCAACATAGTATTCTGCAGACGTTGCTGGACTTCAGCTTCCATCTTCCCTGACCATTGGACAGGCTGGCTGGGGCTGATGGGAACTGGACTCCAGCAACATGTGGAGGGCACCAAGTTGGCTATCTCCTTTAAAACAGCGTATGGGCAAATGAGATGTGTCATTGGTAGCCATATTTGTGTTTGCAGGTCTGCCCCATTTATGCATAATGCACAAGTGGGGGGCATTGCGTAACAGGGACATGTGTGTGTGTTAGTTCAGCCACCTTCATATGTGAGGCCTCTGATATAAAAATTAGACATCCCATTCCTTGCTTTAGATATGAATGGGGCAGACATGCAATGAAATAAAAGCATCTCTCACCATTACATTTAGTTTGACTTAGGGTCCCTACACTCCTTTTTATTGTGCTTTCATAATGCTTTATGCTCAGGATGGTATTGGGATGGTTATACACAATCCCACTTACAATATTGTTTGTGCCTGCAGAAGTTTCAAGGCAAATACACCGCTTTGTTTCCAATCAATGTATGTGCCACAGCTTCCTGCTGAAATCCTGTTACTTTCCATGCCACAAACATACCAGGGTTTTGTTTTTGTCCCACTATAGTGCAAGAGTGCCCATCCAGATGGCAATAATGCGGTAGCATAGGGGAAGCATTGCAAAACAACTGAAAAAACCAAATGATGTGAAGATGGTCCAGTATAAATCCACCACTAATCCATGATTGCGTCAATTATATGTTGCAAAATACACTCACACAAACAAATAGTCTGGAGGAACCTTCACAGGTGTCTGACAAAGCAGAGTGTGAAAACTGGCCTAAAGTTAGAGGAATGTCCAGAAGAAGTATGGCACCCTTATGGAAAGTGGCTGCTGAGACTTTGATTCCTTGCTCGGGTGTTTTGCAGCTACAAAGCCAGAAGAGGGAGCATGAGTATTACCGCATAGTTTTCTAAATTCTCCTGAGTAAAGCTTAAGAGAAAAGATCATCTAAGTAACCACATATCAGCTAACATCTATTACATCAAATAGACTTAAGATCTGATGTGGGGAATATCAAACGTTCTCTTTTCTGGTTACTACACTAGACCCCTGGTCAGCAAACACTGTGAATAATGCACACTTTGCATCATTATGCATTATTTGAATACCACCTTTCCACTGACGTACTCAAGATAGCCATTGAAATGAATGCCACACACAACTGTATTGATGGCCGCTTTTTCTTTTAAAATGCACACAACTGGGGCTGAAGGTTTTCCTAGCCTCCATTTACATTTAATTTAAAGTGAAAAGCCATTACTGTATTTTATTTTGTGCATCTGTGTTCCCTTCATAAATGATATTAGCACTTTAAAAAAAATCACCCTCAGTTCTGTGTTTTGCAGATACTACTGTTGACCTAGGCCTACTCACTCTGTGTAGAAGGCCCATAGGTCAGTGGTAGAGCATTGGGTTTGCGTGCATAAGGTCCCATGTTCAATTCCTGCCATCTCCAGGTAGGGCTGGGAAACTCCTGCTTTAAACCCTGAAGAGCCACTGCCAGACAGTGCAGACCAGGGATGGGGAACCTCAGGCCCAGGGGCCAAATGTGGGTCTGGAAGCCTCTCTATCTGATCCTGGAGACAGGGCCGGTTCTAAAAGGTGGCCAGGTGGGGCACTGGCCCGAGGGCCCCCTCCACTCCCCTTGCGCGATCTGCTGCAGGAGCCGCAGATCGCAGGACAGGAGGAGCTTCCGAGCTGCCCGCCATCCCCCCGCTTCATCTACCTTTCTCTCTGCTGTTTTTTGCAGTGTGTGCAGGGTTGCCATCAATCAAGATGGCAGTGTAGGTTTCCGTAAGGGGCTGAAGCCTCTGCTGCCATCTTGTTTGATGGCAGTAATGTGCGTGCGTGCATGTGTGCCATCAACCAAGATTGCGGCAGAGGATTCAGCCCCTTATGGAAACCTTGGCCACCATCTTGATTGATGGCAACACTGCGTGCGCAGTGCACACAGTGCGTGCACCCGTAAAAAACAGCAGAGAAAGGAAGGTGAAGCTGGGGGATGGCGGGCGGCTCAGAAGCTCCTGTCCTGCACAGAAGGGGAGTGGAGGGACCCGGGGCAGGCTGGTGTCCAAGGGCCCTGGCATGCTTGGAGCCGGCCCTGCCTGGACACTCCAGCCATTCTCCTTTCCCAGGCTACACCCTTTACTGGCCCTGCTTTGCACCTTCCTTGAGTGTTTTTGCCTTCTTGGAATGTTTCTTTGGATCCTGATAATGCTATTTGGCTGCCAGGAAGAAGACTAGTGGGGGTGTACAAGTGTGGGTAATAGGGTTGCCAGGTCAGAAGCATCCCAAACCCTGAGATTTCAGGGGTGGGCCCTAGTGATGTCATGGGGGTGTGCCCTAGTGATGTTTCATTGTATTTTATGCTGATTGTTGTGAACCACCCAGGGAGCTTCAGCTATGGGCGGTATATAAATTTAATAAAATGAAATGAAATGAAATGAGGTGATGACTAGCGATGTCATTAAGAATGGTACATTAAGCATCAACCACAGTTGCTTGGAGCTTATCACTCAAACAAAAAATCATTCTCTGACTGGAAATTAAGATAGAAATCTTAGCTAAATGAGTGTGTTTCCAGGTCCAGCTGAAGTGATGGGATCATTCCTTCTCACCTGCTTAGGAAGCCTGGGTAAGGAACATTTAATCTAGCCTACTTGCTTCTGGCAGGAAGGGTTTAAGTGCCCTCAGTCACCAGAAGGCCATTGTAGGAAGAAAGGAGCCTAGTGTTGTGAAGTTGTTAGATGGAAGCACTCAGGAGTAAAGATGGATGCCACTGAATGCTGCAGTTCTAAACACACGAAGGGACTAACCCAATAGAACTCAACAGGACTCACTTCTGAGTAGATATTGTTAGGATTGTGCTGTTGGTGAGGCTTGACTAGGGATCCTCTGCAATGGTATTCATATAAAGGCAGGGTTGGCACCTCCCTGCCGGGAATGCGCTGCCTGCCTTTTAACTTAGCTGCTCCAAACGTCTTGACAGACTTGACCCTTCACTGCAGAGAGAGGTTTGAGAAATGAGTAAGAGTTAAGAAGATTCTCCACTCTTTCCTACCTACTCTGTGGGCTGCTATAAACTCACTTTGACACCCAGCCCAATTCCAGTGAGTAATAACTACAAACAGAAAGCACACCTGGTTTGGTCTACCTTCACAGGCAATAGCTTGGGAACAATAGCAATTGAAGCCACGCTTCTCAGTATGTGAATTCTCTTTTACCACTATTGAGCAAGAAACAACAAGATGCATCATCAGTGGGTTTAAGGGGGTTGAGCTGACCACATGGAACCAGTTGTTGCTTCTATGGATGTAAGGGAGTAAGGTCAGAGGTAAAATGAAATGCAAATAGACAAAGAAAAACACAGTGATGATTTCCTAAATGCAATACCATACCAACCACAACAAGATCCCTATGAGTAAGACAGAAAACGCAGCATCCCACAACCAGTCAGGGTTCCTAACCAAACTAAAAAAATCCTGGCAGCCAGTCAGCAAGGTCACAGAAATCTCCATGCAGCACAACCTGACCTGGGGTCTGCAGTTAGTGCAGAATGCTGAGGCATAATTGCTGACATAAGTGAGACCCTATAAGCACATAATACTTCTGCTCTGAAATCTGCACTGGTTGCCGATTTGCTACCATGCCAAGTTCAAGTTGTGCTTTCCACATTACAGGTTCTACATAGTACTCGTTCTGCTCTTATAAGAAAATGATCCTTTAGTGTGGCAGCACCTACACTTGGGAACTCCCTGCCTATTTCCATTAGGCAGGAGCCTTCATTGTACTCATTTTGGCACCTGCTAAAAACATTTTTGTTTAGGCAAGCCTACCCAGGCATGTAGAAGCTATTATGTTTTTTATCTGTTTTTAACTCATTGTTGGTTTTATTATTTTGAATGTTTTTAAATACCTGTCTTTCACTGTTTGTGCCAAGAATTTTATTGTTTTAATTCCTTCTATAAATTGCTTTTGGGTTTTTTTTTTTACAATAAAGCAGTATATAAATGTTGTATATAAAATACATAAATTCACTAATAGGCAAAAAAACCTTGCGGTTTGGAACATACCTATAGCCAACAGATATTTCTATCAAACTTTAAGAAGCAGGGAAATTGGGCAGCTATAGTGAATGCACCAGGGGAGCAGGAGACCTGACCTCCTGTCTGAGATATTGTACTGCCCTACAAATTTGTCAAAATGCAAACACAATTTGGGTTGGTCTTTCACAGTCCAATCCACTTCCTGTGGAGCTTGGAAGAATTTGGTAACTGCTGACTATAGTATACAGCCATTCTTGTTGCTGTATAATAAATTTTGGATTCACTGTGCCTCTTGGGTCTCTTTCTCTTTTAAGCACAAAGGAATCTGTCTTATACCGAGTTAGGCCATTTGATGCCATCTAGCTCAGTTCTCATGACATGGACTAGCATTTGCTCTCCAGTATTCCAGGCAATAGGCTCTTCCAGAGATCGAATTTTGGAACTTTGCATACAATGGAAGTGCCCTACCACTGAGCTACAGCCCTGTTTAAAAAAGTATCTTTTAAAATTGTTCCTTTCAATTCTCTATTGAATGCACAGCATATTAGGGCAGATCCACACCATGCATTTAAAGTACATTCAACACACATTTGAAGCACATGAATCCCAACACAAAATCATGGGGACTGTAGTTTGTTAAGAGTGGTGGGAACTATAACTGTGAGGGCGAAACTACACTTTCCAGGATTGTTTGGGGGAAGTCATGCGAGTTGGATGTATAATGTATAATGTGGATCTGCATTACTTCACAACTTTGCTTGCATATAAATCATTTTAATTCAATTTTAAAATGGAAATAAGCTACAAAATTTACTGGGTGACGATGGGCTATGCACCATCTCTCAGCCTAATCTGCCCCTCAGGGTGAAAACAACAACAAATGTAGAGGAAATAATAATTTGTAAATAATAATTTACAACCATAGTGTGAAATCAGATACATATCAAGACATAGTATGAAGAAATATTTATATAAGCATGAATATCATAGATGTTTATTACTTGCATTTTATAGTGCAATCTATGCATGTTTACTCAGAAGCAAGTCCCAATGTATTCAATGGGGCTTACTCAAATAGGGAAGCATGCATAGGACTAAAATTTAGTGAAAAGGAACTTCACTCACCCCATCAAAAATTCAGAATCATGCCACTTTAAGCTGTTTTGCAACTGTTTTATACTTGTTTTGTGGTTATTTGATTTTAAACGGCTTTATTTCTTGTGAGTTGCTTTGCTTCCCAACCCTACCTCACAGGGTTGTTGGAAATATTCCATACACACACACACTGGAGATGTAAAAATATATCCTTTTCTATGTTCACTTAGAAGTCCCACTGATTTTCAGCACAATACTAACCATGCCTACTCAGTCTTACTGAATTCAATGGGGTTAACTCCCAGGTATGTGGAATTAGCATTGCAGATTTACTCCCAGAAAAGCTTCACATTGGGAAGGTTTTCAAAACAGGTTGTGAATAAGAGAAATAAACTGCCCTCTTCAACAGTCTAGTAAAATTTAAACTTGTTTGACTCCTTAATTGGAAAAGGATAACACCGCAGCATGTATACTTTTTAAAATTTCTGTTCAAAAATTATTTGAAAGATAAAATGTATAATATGCCATTTTTGCAAGTAATTGAAAAAACCTGCATACAAACTTTTATAATAATTATAACTAAAATTTTTTACTGTATATGCTCACCAAGATCCTGCTGTGATCTTCTGTTGTAGTGCAATCCTATGCATGTTTATTCAGAAGCAAGTCCCAATCCTGTACAGAGAAAGTACTCTTTATGCTGCTGATGTGAGACAAGCAGGAAAAGGAAACTGATCTCAAAACTTGAAATGGGATTTAGGTATTGCCGGGGGGTGGGGGTCAAGAAATCTTGTCAATCATAACCCTGACTTCATTGACTGGCTAAAAACCTGAAAGGGCAGGGATTAGAGCAGCTGGTTCTAACAGAAGTTGGGGGGGTTGACATTTTGGTTTATAATTTTTGAACCAGACCACCTAGAAACTTAATTTTTTAAAAAATGAAAGCTACGGGTTTGGAGATTAAGGTGACTCACCTGGAGACCCAGACAGGACCCCCCAAAACCAGAGCATCCGGGCAAAAACCGGAGAACTGACAACCCTAGTGGGTAAAGATTAGCCTACTGTCCAAAGGTAACGTTTACATTTGTTGCTCCCTCTACCTTTGCCTCTGCCTTCCCCAGAAGGTTGCCCAGAAGGGAACATAGCCCTAAAGCTGAAAAACAATACTGAGCTAGATGGACCAATGGTCTGGCTTAGTATAAGGCAGCTTCCTATGGATCTTGAATCCATGCAAGTTCCTCCAGATTGGTATTTTGTAATGGGCATATTCTGCAACATGTTCTTGACACAACAGTAGTGTGTTAGTGGTGGGTTCATTTTGCTTTATTGATTGTCTTGCTGTGCTTCTCCAATGCTACCACATTATTCTGTCCAGAAGGGCTCTTGTGAAACAAAAGCTGGATAAAACAAAACAAAACCCAGAACATTTGTGGTATGAAAAGTTACTGCATTTCAACAGGAGGTTACAGGATGTCAACTGATTGGAAATGAAAAAAAAAATAAAAGCCCCAAAACCTTTGCAGCTGCAAATAGTATTGAAAATGGGATCGTATGTGACCATCCTGATAGCACCATGAGCATGAATTATCATGTATGCACAACAAAAAGGACACCTGGAGGGGCCCTGAGCAACTTCCAGTTGAGGTAACTTGTCCACCACCTTCTAGGTAGAAATTAAGTCTTATAGGAATTTATCCAGGTAGTTTATTGATTGTAAGTCACGTTGGGTTCACTTTTGTGAAGAAAAGTGACTAACAGATTAAATAAATACATTTGCTAATTTCCTTCACATGTCAGTCCTATCTGTATATAATAGAGATAATACATTTTCTCATTGTCCTTATCATAACGTGTATAATAAAGGAGTGCAACCTCAAAGCAGCTGAATCAGTAGATTAGTCTATTCAAGCTTTAGTTAATTAATAGGTAGAGGACAATTTTAAACAGTGAAAGCAATTTTAATTGGTGCACTGAGACAAGTTAAGGGTGCACTTCTTCACCTTGGCTGAACAATTTTGATTCCGTTGGAATCATTGGAACAAGGTTGCAACATATATAAGAAACTATTATCTTTCCATCTAGCAATGGATGATAACTTGATTAAACAAAAGCTTATGAATAATATTAGGAATATTTTGTACAGTATTTAGAATAGGAACATATTAGGAAGTTATTTTCAGTTCCATAAATATTTGAAAAAGGGCTATTATTATAGGTGTCTTTAGGAACATCCAATTCTATTTTAACTGAATCAGATACTTAATTAACCAGTTAAAATGTAGATAATTAATTACTAAAAATCCTTTAATTAACTTGAGAGTCCCAATATATAATATGGCTATGAATATAGGAAGGGTGCAACATCTCAGCCTACCCAGAGGGACCCCATTCTTTACACTGAAACAGCATCACCCAGCTGGCAGGAAAGTTCCCTTCTGAATGAATTGTTAGAACATTACCAAAACTGCTCTGGACTGGCACTGAGCCTGTCCCCCTGGAATAGTTTCCTGACAAGCTGCCTAATCCTGCCGCATGTTTTCCAGGCTGTTCTCCATTGCCATATATTGGATTGCACTCAAGGGTAGGAATTAAACAAAAAACAAACATCTGAGACACAACACAAATATTTAAAAGGCAGGCATGCAATCAAGATCACTCCAGAGTCAACAAGCATCAAGCAACAAATGCTTATTTAAAGCAACCTAGAAATGAATACTGGAGGCGAGAGGGATCTAGTCTAAAAATAATATTCCATTTTGAATTTTTCTTCCATGAAGAAGTTTCAGACCTACCCCCCATTCCCATCCTCCTGCATTCCAATCTAATTAATTTCCTGCTATTAGTCAACAAAAGTGAATAACATCTTTTGGAGTCAAAAAGGGGGACTCCAAAAAAGTATAGACCTGTGCAACAGTCTTCTGTTTTACCACAAGCAACAGTATATAATTGTGATCCAGATTGTGTATATGTTTCCTGGCTGTGGTAATGAATTCCTGCTTTTAAGTCAAGCCAAAATGTAATTAAATTGGAGGAGGGGGGATTTCATATGTTTTAACCAACAAAATTTTACTGCAGAATTGTAATAATTCCTAGTGTTGTCACATCAAAGAAAAGAGAACAGTAAACAGACCTACGTGTTAATGGATTTTATGGAACTGGCACAATGATAGATAAATAATATTTGTTTGTTTTAAACCCAATAGATAATTAGAAATTGGAGGAAAGAACAAAAACAGCAGCATATAATAAGCATGGGTATTAAAGAAAGTGTGAGTCACTTGTTGCTGTCTTCATTTGGTATAATAGAATGAGGCAAGCACTCAGATTACTTTTAAATTAATCCATCAGTTATTAATACTGGCAGGGTTAACAGATGCTTTTACGCAATACCAGATCTGGTGAATTATCTTCAGTGAGGCACTTGTGTATCTTAGATGCACAGAGTTTTCTTTGTATGAGTCAATACTCCTTGCTCAAACAGGGTTACCTTTTTGAACCCAAAAGAGCCTGTTTCACGAGGCTTTGCTCATTAACTGCTATGCTTTTAAAATATCAGCACTTTTAAGTGATTAATCACAACAGTTTAGTAATGAACCTTGCATATTGCTAATAAGAGAGAATACCATATTCCTTTTTTTCAAACAGGCTCATGGAGCTGAACGTGATAGGTTTTATTGTGATTGATGGGTGAACCTGTACTCTAAGGGTGCTTCCAAAGTGCTGCTATATTTGGGTGGGATTCAATCACATAATGGCAAATTCAGATTGTGCAGCTAAAGTTGATTTGGAGCTCTTGTGCAACAAACACACTTTCCCCTCAAAATCAGACTATTTGCAATAAGGAAAGATGGAAAATGCACTGGGATAACATTTGATGCAAATCGGAATGACTGCTCAATAAACAGGACATCTGGAAGTGGCCTAATACTAATGCAGTATTGCTTATTCTATTTATTCTTCTTTCTTCTTTTTCTTCTATGAACTGCTCCAGCAGACTTTAGAGAGTTGTTTTCAAGAGCAACTGCGACTCCAGGCTCATGTGAGACTGCTGGAGCACAGTGTGAAGCAGCAACAAGCCAAAATCGTGCACCTCTTAATGGAGAAGGACATACAGAACAGAGATAAAGGAAGTGAAAACAGTGTCATTGATCTGGGAGAAGAAAGAGAGTATAAAGGTTAGAACTAAATCTCTCTCTCTCTCTGCTTTTCAAATAGGCTCCATTCAGTCATCATGCCAAATCATGGTATGCAGCTACCATAGTTAGAACCCAAACCATAGTTTGAGCTTCCAAAAATTAAACAGGCAAATTGCTGTTTCGAGCTGCTTGCCTTCTTTAATTTTCCCTCTTCACAGCAGCATGTTTGATAAATGCTGCGGCCTCTACAAATACAGACAAAGGGTGGCTCCACACTGTCAGTATTTTGAGGGAGGGATTCAAGTGCATGCTGGAACTTTAGGTTTGGGCAATTAATGTGGATTAAATTGTTCTGTCACCTTAATGCAACAAATCCATTTTTTAAAAAGACTTTTTAGCAGTTAGGAAAGAGACAGGAAAATGTTTTGAAAACTGTGGGATGCACAAATGACTAATGGGAAACCATGTAAACACCCCAAAAGCAAATGCAAGATGAATACTCCTTGTTGTATAACCACCCTGCAAACAAATTGAAACCAACACTCACTAAATGCCACATATAATCTAACCTGCATGTAAATTTTGGGTAAGCAAATCAGGATGAATGCTCAATAAATAGGTAATCTGTTGGCTGTAACTGTGGTTTATCAGTTCAGAGGTGACATTGTGCACCAAATCATACTTTACAAGCCCATTTTGAATCATAGTCTCTTATTCAGTTTGCCAGCCAATCACAAACTATGGTTTGTCAATTTAAACATGAAGCCAAACTGTAGTTTTCTACCTCTTCTCACTGATAAAGTTCCTACTTTACATTAGCAGTTTAAATGGTAACACCTCAATACAAGATTGTTTACATTTCTAATTAAAAGTTAAAGGGTGCATTTCAGCTGTCTGAAGATCTTTTATTAAAGTTCACTGTAATTTACAAATTGAACTTATGCAATCAGAAATAAGCAAACTCACTCTCAGATGCGGATGGGCAAGAAATTCGATTCAGTTCACATTTCATGCCAAATCTATCAAATTTGCACTTTCCGAAACAATATGAGAACCAAAACAGCTATCCTTCAAAATTCACACTTATTTGAATTTTGCAATGCAGTTGCCTACCAATTTTTTTAAAATGCATGTTAGGGTAAAGTGTGCATAAAAGTGAATAACTGGGCAAAAATAACATACAAAAATGCATTCTATGGTGAGAAATGGCTTGCAACTATGTGTATATTAGAACTGCCTACAAAAATGTGTTTATTAGGAGAAATTCATACTAAAATGCTGGGGGTGAATCCACAGATTGCTGCAAAAATGTGGAGAACTGTATTTAAGATTGGAAAAATGAGAAAATAAGAGAACCAAAATGTACAGATCTTT
Source organism: Rhineura floridana (assembly GCF_030035675.1). Classification (NCBI taxonomy): domain Eukaryota; kingdom Metazoa; phylum Chordata; class Lepidosauria; order Squamata; family Rhineuridae; genus Rhineura; species Rhineura floridana. The sequence continues at coordinate 36,254,804 of NC_084488.1, read as the reverse complement.
CCATCCCTATTCCCAGACAACTATGCATAGAGTTACAGTCATGTGATGCGGCTGATCTGGTCTCCCCAGCTAAATTCCAACATGCTAACTATTCACACCACCCTTTGCCAGCTCACTATTCTATGCCAGCTGATCCTAATAAATTGCAAACTGAACTTGTTGGGAGAGTGTATATTATTTTATATAAAGGATCAACACAGCTGCTAGCATTTTTGGACTCTCCTTTGTGGGAGTGGCTATGGGGACTTCACTACACCACTGCTTGGGGCATTTTCAGGAAATCATCTCTGAGAAACAACATTTCTCCCATTTTGACACAAGCATAAAAATCCATCTATTGAAGCATTCTGTACAGTGGCCACCCAAATAATTCTGGGAAGGTTATGAGCAGGGCATTTATTTATGATCTGTAACTGTCCCCTGTTCTTCTTAACATCTGGGAGTCAGAGATATACTGCTTATAAATGTAGAAGGTTTCATCTAATTAGGATGATATCTGTCTAAGTCATAGTTAGAGTAGACTCATTGAAATGAGTATGCTTAAGTAACTTGTCTGTTGATTTCAACAGATCTGTTCTATGACTTGTGGATATCACCCATGGCTAACAGATAATGACAAAAGATATGTCATAGAATCACAGAATAGTAGAGTTGGAAGGGGCCTATAAGGCCATCAAGTCCAACCCTCTTGCTCAATGCAGGAATTACACAATATTAGCATGAGAGTAAATGTGCTGTGCCCACTTTCATCACTAAGTAGCAATCAAGAGTGTGGGGTGACCACTGATGTATCACAAAATAATGTCCATGCTACTATCATTGCTGTTATCACATCATTCATTATATGTGACAATTTTACCAAAGTTGCTAACATTCCATGGATATAAATCATAGACTCATACAATCGTAGAATTGGAAGGGGCTGATAAGGCCATTGAGTCCACCCTCTTGCTTAATGCAGGAATTACACAATATTAGCATGAGAGTAAATGTGCTGTGCCCACTTTCATCATTAGGTAGCAATCAAGAGTGTGGGATGACCACTGATGTATCACAAAATAAGAGAGAATGCTTTACCAAAAAGAGAGAGAAAAGGCAACACTGCTTTGCATGACATTTGCATATGCTAATTAATATTATAGATGCAAATTCAGAAATTACTGTAATTTGAAGAGAAATGCCATAGTTGAGAAGACTGTGACCAGGTGGCCTCTGTACCTGCTGTCCAGGAGCCAACTGTTGATGGGCATCTTCAAAGAACCTACTCTCCCTTCTTATTGCTCTTTATCTTTAAACCAGACTTGGACCGCCCTTTGCCAGCCCTTCAGATAGAGGACTGTAACGTAGAACTCATGGCCTCTCTATCAGAGTGATGTCACAGTTCCCGGGCAAGGCTTGTACCAAAAACCAATAGGTGGCACAGCAGCCAGCTCCACGCATACGACAAAGGCCATAGCATTAGCAATATGGATGGGGCTTGATACTGTTATCCCCACATTGAGAAATAAATAGTTACTTTTTAAGTTGCTGATACAAAAATGGAAGCTAGAGAGGGAGCTGGACTTGAATGTGAATGGTGGATCTGACTGGGAAGGCTGCAAATAAAGAGTGAAAGATTTTTTAAAAATAGCATGCTTTCAATAAACCCATCCAGGAAAAGACTAAGTCAGCAGAAAAAGTGGAAAAGGGTTTGTGGGCAAATATATATAAAATCAGGAATTAGTTAACTCCAATTTCCATCTGTTTTCCATGTATTTATTTAACCAATAAAACTGTCTTGAAATCTTCCAAGAGTTTATCCTGAAACAGTTCAACCAAGACACAGCATGGAACACGACCATTCAAAACAGCAACTGTTAGTTTGGGTTTCTAGGTAGGAATATAACTCTGACTGAATCATGTACCCTCTTACGTGGGAGAAAGCCTGGTTGAATTCAGGGGGACTAACATCTGAGTAGACATGCATAGAATTGTGCTATAAGAATCCAATTCAGAAAGAATCTATTGGCATTTTTTAACTTTATGCGTAGCTTGGTTGATAATAATAACTGTCCAACAGCATTTTTGGCTTTTCTGTCCTTTCTGTGCTCTGCATTTAAGCAGTGTAGTTTGGGTAATGAAAGTGACAAGACTGTTGCTACCTAAGGGCATTTTCAGACAGTGCTGGCTGAAATCAGTTGCAAATTGGCATCTTAACCAATAGTTAGGCCTAGACTGTAGCAGCCTCTAGCCCAAATGGGGACCCTGGAGCCTCCCTGTCTCCTGAGGCACAGGCTGATGACACTTCCCCAAAGAAACTCTAAATAGGAGGGACCCCACTGCCTCTTGCTGGGATCCCCATCTTGACTAGAACCCGCTTCATCAGCCTCAGACCCATCTTGGCTCCTTTATTACCTTCAGGAATGGTGGTGCCAAAAGGCCCAGGCTGAAGGTCAAGTCTTCCAATGCAGCAAGATTCCCGCCCCACGCACCCCCAATCCAGCGTACTTAGGAAGAGAAAACAACTCCTGTGCATGCTCTGGTCTCTAACCCTGAGCAGTTCCAGGAGGATATGGGCCATCAGGCTCCCTATAAAAGCTATTAGTCCCTAGTTGCTCAATGCTGGTGCAGTAGCACAGTGAGGCAGCTCCTTTCATAGCATTGTAGCTCTGGCTCTTTGCCTAGGCTAGTGAGCTGCAGGATAGCTTCCCTGAGTAAGACACCATCTTAGGGAAGCTGAGTGCCATTGCAGCTTAGCCTCCATAATAATAGGCCAAACAAGGTATTATGTTAAACTGACTTTTTCAAAAAAAGGCAGTCACATGTCTAGCTTTTCTTTTTAGCATCTAGTAGACCTTACCTGTGTCCTGATGTTATAATATCTTGTGTTTCCCTGCCCCCACCACTCCACATCTTTGGCTGCTACTGGGGTGGGAAAGTGCATGAATTCAGGACACAAATAAATTCTGCTAGGTATTATGGAAGGAAAGGGGTGAGCTTAACACCCCTTCCATTTTCAGAACTAACTGTGTGTTTAGTGTAACATCTGTTAGGTCCTCACTGAGAAGAAAGTTAGATACAGCTGAGTGCAGTCTCTTAGCAGATTATTGTGGGTGGTTTTCAATGCTAGTCCTACTCAGAGTAGACCCATTCCAATTAATGGAGATGACTAACTTAGGTTCAGTCATTTCAGTTAGTCTCTTATGAGTGACACTTAGTTGAATACAACTCACAGTATCCTTCAGCAGAAGTAGAACAATGTTGGCATGGAGTCCTTTAACAAACCATGAGTTGTCTCACAGACAAGAAACTTTTTCTGCAAAGTTTGGGTTGTTTTTCAGCTGTTCTTGCCTCATACCTTTGTAGCATAGTGAGTATCTGGGGTAGGGTGACCAACAAACCAAGGTTTGTAAGCCAACAACAAACCACGGCTTCAGATCATGGTTTGCTGGCAATAAACAAACCAAAGGTAAACCTCTGGGCAGGGTTTTCAAATAACACTGTTGTTGTTTAATATAGGGGTAGGGACCCTGTGGACCCCCAGATGTTGCTAAACTACAACACCATCATCCATGACCATTGGCTGTGCTGGCTGGGGCTGATGTGAGTTGCAGTCCAACAACATCTGGAGGGCCAAGGGTTCCCCATACCTGATTCCCTATATGGTTTTGGCCCAGTTTATCTGAAGGAGCACCTCCAGCATCACCAATTATGCCGCCTGACGAGATCAGCCACAGAAGACCTCCTCTCGGTCCCTCCAATCAAAACAGCTAGGTTGGTACGGACCAGAGAGAGGGCATTTTCGATTGTGGCCCCCACCCTCTGGAATTCCCTTCCTTTTGACCTTCGACATGCCCCCTCCCTGATGGGCTTCCACCGGGCCTTAAAGACCTGGCTATTCAGGCAGGCCTACAAGATTTCTGGGGTGGATTAGTTTTTATGATGTTATTGATTGGAAAATTGGTTTTAGATTAATTATTGATTATTGTTTTGATCTATATATTGTATTTTATTGTGTTACTGTACGTCGCCTAGAGTGGCTGTTAGTTCGGCCGGATAGGCGACTCACAAATAAAATTTTATTTATTATTATTATTATTATTATTATTATTATTATTATTATTAATAATAATAATAATAATAATAATAATAATAATAATAATAATAATAATAAATTATAGTTTAACAAACATGACTTAGCATTATGTGCAAACCAGGCATATCCTCCTGCTTCTTGCCATGATAAATTGCCAGGAGATAACTAGAAGCCAAGGCTATAAGCAAGAATATTTCTAAATACCAAAGGTGCAGTAGTCATCCTTTGTTGTTTGCCTGGGCATCTGATGGCTTTATGTTAGGTGAAAAAACTTAATACCATAATTTTCATACCACCTCCATGCTTGTCAAAGAGTCTATGCTATCTGCCGTTACAAAAGCATCCCAAAACAGCTTTTGTCTATTAAGAAAGGTCACCTGGGCTAAATTTGACCTTTGCTTCTGCTCTCCATTCTCTCAACAGAAACTTACCTTCTGTTCTTTACGGAAGTGGAAGTGTTTTCACCACCCTTTCCATTTCTACTGTCATAGACAAACAGAGAAAGCTGTTCATACTATTTCTTGCCAGTCTTTCATAGTCCTGGACAGTTTTCCTTAATTAGGGTAATTTGCAACTGAAAATGTTCAGTTTGCATTGGAAATTTTTCAGTTTTCATCGGAGCATTTTCTGATGCCCAAGAGCAGGGGTACTCAAACTTTCTACCCCCAGGTCCCTCACAAAATGATGGTGTAGGAGCATAGCCAATCACAAAATGGGGGTTGGTGGAGGCAGAGTTTGTCCTAATCAGCTGGCAATTACTGACATGCTTTTCTGCTGATATCTAATCCATCTTTGGAAATTGCTACATTCTTTGCCACAGCATTTATCTTGTGGCAAGGAGTTCCAAAGCTCAATTTTCCTCAAGTTTAAGTACAGACACTTGCTCTGGAGGTATTGTGACTCAGCCTTCCCATTTTAGGCAGAGTTTGCTGAGCTACAGGCTAAGTAGAGAAAGATTTTCTCTTATATTTTTCCCTTTCCACCCTGGCATGACTCTCAAAGTATATTTACCCATCTCCTGTAATTTCTTCTGCCATTCTCCATTCACATTCAACTTGTACCTTATCCCCCCATCGTCCCAAACTGCCACTTTCTGTCATCTCTATCCCCCCAGCCCCTGGACCTTTTATAATCCCTTTTTTTCTCTTATCCCCTTCCTTTCCTTCTAATTTCCTTCAACACCTTCACTGGCCCTTTTCTCTCAGAAGAGGTAGATCTTTCATTCCCCCCTCCCAAATCTTCTCAAACCCACCCATACTCAGCATGCAGGGAGTTGCTGGTCCAACCAAAAGGCTACACATCTAGTGCAGCAGGTCAGATTCGTGAGGAGGTAGTGGCCAAGCAATGGCATGAAGGCCCTCCTGAAAGTGATCTAATTTAACAGGTTTATTTCGCTTGTATTTAGTAAACAAAACTAAAAGTGTTGAAACTGCCAAAGGGCCTCATATTGTATTTGCAATTGACATCCATTCTTAATTACTAGTGAATGTATGAAATGGAAAATTTTATGCAAAAAAATAAAGCACTGGAAAAATTTCTGCCTCACATCATTAGTCTTTGGGAGGGTGAAAGCCATCGGGGATTATGTCTCCCAGATGGAAACAAACAAAATGGCACAATCTTACTATGGTTGTAGAACTCACAGGCTTCTCTTTTCCACGAGGCTCAAAAAGTCAGTCAATAAAGGTGACATAGGATTCATGAGCTTTAAGGTGACACTTGAGATGTATATTTTTAGGATCCACCCTATTCTTGTGGTTGTAATTTGTTTTAAACTGTTTTTATGTTGTATTTAAGTTGCTGTGACCTATTCTCAGGGCTGGCTCTAAAGGGCGGCCAGGTGGGGCCCTGGCTGAGGGGCCCCTGTGCTCCCCTTCTGTAATCCACAGCAGGATTGCTGCCGCAGATCACAGGACAGGAGCTTCTGAGCTGCCCGCCATTCCCCCCGCTTCACCTACCTTTCTCTCTGCTGTTTTTTGCAGCTGTGCACACTGCATGTGCAGGGTTGCCATCAATCAAGATGGCGGCTGAGGTTTCCCTAAGGGGCTGAAGCCTCTACCGCCATCTTGGTTGATGGCAGCAATGTGCGCATGTGGCATGCATGCATGCCATCAACGAAGTTGGCAGCAGAGGCTTCAGCCCTTTAGGGAAACCTCAGCCGCCATCTTGATTGATGGCAACCCTGTGCATGCAGCTGAAAAAACAGCAGAGAGAAAGGTAAGTAGAGGAGGGGAATGGCGGGTGGCTTGGGAGCTCCTGCCCTACGATCCACAGTACCAATCCTGCCACAAATCGCAGAAGGGGAGTGCCGGGGCCCAGGGCGGGCTGGTGCCTTTTGGTGACAGGTGGGTAATATGTTTACAACTATTATACTACTACTACTTAATAATACAGCTCACATGGAACTGGAGGGGAGCACTATATCATTAGGATGCAATTTTGTCCAGAAGTCTACCGTGCAAATTTGATGCCATTATTATGATGGTTAACAATGATGTCACTTGCTAATTAGGCTTGCACAACTTGTGACCTACGAAACACAGTCTCTCATCCATAAATGGCTTTTCAGAAGCTGCTCAGTAAACCTCTAGGTTTTCCTACATATTTGGGACTGGGAAAAAACCAATAGCATACTGCTGAAATGTACGGGTGGCATTTGGCTTGGTGGGTCACACAAGCTGAGAACAAGACCAAATTTCATTATTTGGAATGACTGATGTTTTGGGGCGGTGCAGACTGTGCCGAGATCTATAATGCTGGACACGCACAGAGTGGATTTTACAAGATGAAACCTCTTGGAAGTCCAAATGGATTCTCTGCCTATTGTGACATGTCTGATGGAGGAGGATGGACAGTCTTTCAGAAGCGGTCAGATGGGAGTCAAAACTTTGATAGGTAAGTGGTGGACGTACCATTCAAAATAAGTCATAGGCACTTTAAAGAAGGTAAATAGTAATGACAAACCTGCAATATAACTCCTGAGAGTACTAACTCCTGAGAGTGAGAGATGCAACCCAATCCTTTCTGTGCTTCTCTTGAGAATGCTGAATTCATCATCTATGGGTGTGTTCCATAGACTCTGGAGAGACTGCAACTGTCTGATCCTCCCCCACACACACTCATGAAGTGGAATTTTTTGGTCATTTTCACATCAGGCTTAAGTTAGCTTTCTTTTAAATCTTCTCCTAATGCAAATTTAAAATCTGGTTGGCTGGGATAAACATTCAGTATCACCATCACCAAATTCTGTCCTGTGTTAACAGCTGAGACAGGGATCCTCTTTTCTCGTTCTTCTTACATGCCTCAAAATGTTCTGTGTCTGGGATGAGCACTGCTTCACTTCCTTGGGGACGGGGGCAAGGTTGGTCAAAGCTCCAGTGGAGCTTTCTTTCCGTCATTGAAAGTTTGGGTCAGATTACTGATACCCAAAGGAGAATAAATGGGAGCTCTCTCACACTGATGTTGGAGCACAACATAACCTATCAGGACCTGAGATATCAAAGGTGTTCCTAGCAGGCAAATCTCCACGGGCTGTGTCTTCACAGTCACAGCTATTTCTGCATTTGTATCAAATAGAAAGTAATAGTACTATTTCTGAGGAAGTGAATATTTTTAAAACAGAGATTTCTGTAAATATATCCAGAAGCAAGCCCCATATATTCTTATGTATACTGGTGATTTGCTATAATCAGAAGACTGTGCAAGCTTGATAATCCTCTTGATTATTAAATTATTTGATAAGAACCAGAATCCTCTCTGAGTGACCCAAATCAGAGGTTTGCATTTTGTTTTCAGAGACTGGGCTGAGTATGAACAAGGTTTTGGCGATTTTGCTTCACCAGATGGTGAATACTGGCTTGGAAATAAAAATCTCCACTATTTGACATCTCAGGGTAAGACCTGCTCAGTTAATGTTCATTAAGAAAAACAAAACCAACAATGACAGGAATATTTGCTGCTTGTGCAACACCAAAAATGAAGGCTGAAATCAACCGCTTGATTTCATCACAGTTGGGGATGAGCAAGAAATTTGCTTCAGTTCGTATTTCAAGCCAAATCTATCAGATTTGCACATTCCAAAACAATATGAGAACCAAAACACAGCCATCCTTGGAAATTATTCACATTTTGCAATGCAGTTTGCCAACCAAACAATGTCTACAAAAATGTACATGTAAGGGGAAAGTGTGTGCAAAAATGAATACTGTATATGAGTGAAAATAACATACCAAAGTTCATTTTATGATGAGAAATGGCTTGCAAACACATACATTAGAACTGCCTACAAAAATGTGTTTATTAGAAGAAATTCACACTAAAATGTTGGAGAATTTTTATGAGGATTTTTAAAAAATAAAATGGCAAATTGCTGCAGAAATATAGAGAACAGAGTTGAATATTGGAAAAATGAGAAATTGAGAACCAAAATTGACAGATTTTTCCATCCCTAATCACAGTGGTTGTAGCTAATTTGCTTTATATCTCTGACCCACAGGCCTAAATAAGGCTTCCCATTTGGACCTCAGCATGGTTTGGCCTAAACACTCACCTGTTGATCACCTGACATCATGTGATGTGATCATTTGGTGTAAGGTGTGGGACAGGTAAACCTGCAGGTTTAAAATTAAAAAGGAAGGCTCTTAGTGTGCTCCTGAGCCTTTCCAGCCACTGGTATAGCTTGGGACTTTTTGAATTTGACACCTTTTAAGGCACCACATTCAAAAAGCATCAAATTGCAGCTGAGTAAACCATCCTTTGGAGGCGTGACTGGAATTCAAGATGGGCTGCAAAGGAAGAATTGGGAGCACACTTAGAGTATGCTCCCAACCACTGCAGGAGATGGGAGAATTTTCGATCCCCATCCCGCTTTAGACAGAATTGCAGTTTCAGGAGATTCAATAACAGTACGTTCATGTAGCAATAATGGTGAGATTTTCTCTCTCTCTCTCTCTCTCTGCTTAATGCTCCTCATGCATCATAGCTACTGCTTACACATTTTGAAATAACTATTATCAAGCCTGAGTGAAAATATGATGGAAGTGTGGGGGACAAGTCTCATCAATTTTTTTCCCTTACTCTTTCCAAAAAGACAAAAGGTTTATATTTTTAATTAGGCACACCTGAATACTCAAAGTATTATGGGTTCAGTTTTAGATTTGGCTTTGCTTGGTGATCCAGCAGTTTTATCTCAAGGATGGGCCACATGTCATTTTTACCTCCACCCACTCAGGCTGAGCACACTTCACAGCCATATTAAAGCAGAGAAACATATTGCTAGGTGCCTGGTTAGAGTTGCTGGGTACACGCTTAGAGATAGCAGCTGCACGTTAATCACCAATGTTAGATACCAAAATAATCAGAGGAGCCCTAGGACTATAAAAAGCAAGATCTGTAATTAAAGTCATAAAGAAAATCCAAAATAAAATGTCAATATGCAATCAAGACATAATGTGTCAGTATGATGCTAATCAATGAGGGAAATCAAACTTTTGATAATGGACCAATAAACAAGGATTACAGTTCAACCGCACTACATAGAACTCCTTCAGTGCTTATAATGAATTCAATGGATGTTCTCTCCTCTCCTCTGGATGGTTTACCCTTATCATTTTTGTTAATTATTCAGGGAATTACACCTTAAAAATTGATCTGACTGATTTTGCGAATGAACAGCGTTTTGCACGGTATGAAAATTTCCGAGTTGCGGATGAGCAGGTAATAAAATTAACTCCTAAACTGGCACTTTGGAACTTATAATAAAAATTAGGATTCTGAATGCAACAGAAAAATATGTTCCCCAACTGTGTTGTCTATTGATGTATATTACTGTGAAGCCAACCACCTCATAATTAACCATTCTAAATCCAATGTAATAGTTTTCTCCAGGAGGAAGGCCAGATTCTCCTGGTCTATGGGATCAGTCCGAATTGAACAAGTCAACTCTTATAAGTACTTGGGGATTTGGTTTCAAGAAACAGCCACTTGGAGAACCCAATCTAAATATGTTAAGGCTAAGGCTGAGAAAAATCTGGGTGCACTGACCTGATTCTTTTTCACTAAGCGCGGGAAATTCGTGCCAGCTGCAACACGTGTTTTAAAAAATAAAATAGTCCCGATGATACTCTATGGGGCCCCAATTTGGTACCCCTTTTTCAAAGGCTCATTGGGAGAAATCTATGCCACCTTTCTTAGATCTATTTTTGGTGCTCCTAGACGTGTTGCTGGAGCCACCCTTACTTTGGAGGCTGGCTTTAACTCCATAAACTGTCTAGCTTGGACAAATGTCATCCAATTCTGGCTACGGTGCTGTCTTATGCCCTCTCAAGATGCATTCACCTATCAGATGATGAGATACCCTATTAAGTCATCCTGGACCAAGATTGTTCAAGATAAAGTTACATCGGTGGGTCTCTCATCCGCTGAGTTGCTTTCTATGGAGCTTGGTAGGGCTAAGGCGATTGTCAAACAGCGGCTAATTGATATAGACAATCAAGAGCTCCTGGCAGCTGCTTCAGGCCCTTGTTCACCCCGTTCATTGAGACTCCCAGGACTCCCCTGCAAAGATGGGGTGAGTTATCTAAGCTGTCTGTCTGTACCCAAGTACAGAAGGGCATTTTCCTTGGCCCGATTCAATGCCCTACCTTCTAATCTTCTGCAGGGCAGATATGAAAAAATCCCGAGAAATCTCAGATACTGCTCATGCGACAAGACTGAAGTCGAGTCTGTCTCGCATGTCCTATTTAACTGTAGGTACTACAATGGGGCTAGAAAAGATCTTTTAAACCCCATCCTGAAATCCTTCCCGGGTCGTTCCCTGGAGGCTCTTTTGTTTGCCCTCTTAGAGGGCGCTGAAAAAGCAATCGCAGTCTAAGTCTCTAAATTCTTGAACCTAGTTATAATTAACAGACCATGTATGGTTGCTCCACAAAATTAAACTAATTAATTAAAGTAACAAAAGAGCCAGAATATTCTAGTAAGCCCCAGTTTGGAGCCTATAAAGGTTTTGGTTATTGCACTAAAAGGCTATGCCCTTCTCTGGTCACTTGCTCTTTTGTATAGTCCTGATTAAGATACTTGTTTTAATTATATTTACATAACTTTGATTATGATTTTGTTTGTATGTACATTTTAACGTTTTAATGTTTTGTACCTGACCTTTGCTTGTAATGGTCTTTGGACTAACTAATAAAATATTATTATTATTGATATATTATGTTCATGGTTTTTTGTAAGCCACCTTGAGGGCCTTTTGGCCATAAGGAGGGGTATAAATTTAATAAATAAATAAATATTGAGACTATGATCCAGTTTACACATCATGGTAAATCACAGTTACTGGGTACTGTTATCACACCTTTTTCTGTTTATCTCCTCCACACTAGCATGTGGGGAAAACAAGCCACAACTCCTGGCTTAGTGTTACATTCAAACCAGGAATTGTGGTTTGTTTCAATCCCAAAAACTATGATCACTAAGCCAAGAATAAACCTTGGCAACAGATTGTGGTTTGTCAGGAATGAAACAAACCACGACCCTTCATTCAGACATAACAGTAAGCCAGGGATCATGCTTTGTTTCCTCTGCGCCCTAGTGGGGAGCTGACAAATAGGAAGATGTGGTCATGCTGAACTCTTAACTGTGGTTTATCATGATGTGCAAATGAGGCCTGTGTGTCTGTTAGCATGCTGTAGTAAATGCATGTTGGACTTGGATAAGGCAGATCTTGGTTCAAATCCCATTCCTCACCCAACTGGAAAGTTTACTAGATGACATTGGGGCTGTCCCCATGTTTTCAGTTAACCTATCTTACAAGGTTGCAGTAAGGATAAAATAGAATAGCTCCATCCTGACCTCCTTGGAGGAAGGATGAGATGGGTAGGTAGATAAATAAAATTAATCCAATGGTGAGCACTACAAGTTTGGAAGGCTTGATGTTTGAGAGCTGCACTATTAACCTTTTAATTCTTAGTCACACATTAAATCACCTTAAATACCTACTTGCCTTTTAAATTACTATTGCATGTGAAGACTGTGTATGAGATATTTGTGCTTGTAAATAATTCTGATTGGATTGAGCATGTTTCCTTCCTTTCTGAGCATGTTTGTTGAATGCCGAAGTTGTAGTTTGCTGCTTTATATGATTCTTTCTCCATCTTTCAACTTTTCACCAGAGTTCTTACAAGATGAATTGTGGACAATACTCTGGGACAGCAGGAGACTCCCTCACTGGGGGGTTTCACCCTGAAGTTAAATGGTGGGCAAACCACCAAGGAATGAAATTCAGTACAAAAGACAGAGATAATGACAATTATGAAATGAACTGTGCTGAAGAAGATAAAGCTGGTTGGTGGTTTAACAGGTTAAGTAACTTTTTTAACCTTGCTTGTACTTGAAATATTTTATTATAATTTTGACTCTAAATGCATTTATACTAGGGGGTGAAATTTGGTCCTGTTCACAGTTTTATGTGAACCTACTGAATTTGCACTTCTCAAAATAATACAGGAACCCAAATACAGCAAGCCTTCAAAATTCACATTTCTCTGAATTTTGCTATGCAGTTCTTCAACAAAGTAATGTGTTAAAAATATAATTTGTCCATGAAAACCCACTTATTAGTGAACATAATATACAAACATACATTATATTAGGGGAAATGCTTCCAAAAATACATATATCAGACAAAATTGCATACAAAAACGTGTATATTAGGAGAAATGCACATTAATAAAAAAATCATGAGGACTTTTTTTAAGAATAGTGAAATATGGTGAACTGAATTTAAGATTGGAAAGATGAGAAACCAAGAGAAACAGAAATGGACAGTTTCATCTGTTCCGAATTTGTACTAATGCACAACATCTATACCTATCAGCTCAATCAACTACAAGTGGGGTGGGAAACTTCCAGCCCACAGACCAATTGAGCTCACCAGGCCATTTTGGCTTAGCCATGCTCAACTGCCCTATACCTGATGTCATCTATGGCATCAGGTGTGGGGAAGTACACGGCTGGGCCAAAGGGGGTTTGCAGGTACCACCAATCAGCTGGTGCTGACATTTAGCCAATTGTTGAGATATAGCTCTGTGTGTGGCACTTTTCAAGCACTGATGATCATCTGATTGTCTGCCCAGGCAAAAATGAGTCATCTGACATTAGTTAAATGTCAGGTGATTGACAGGTAGGGGACCCCACCCATTTGTCAAACATGGTCCATGGGGGGGGCAGACAAGGATTTCCCTCCCTCCTAACACAGATTTACCTACATGAGGACTGTCACAGCATGCATATAATCTCATGTTAAAGCTGCCAATGGAAGTATTTTTTCTTAGTACTGCTGTATGGAGGGAACCAGTTTTGTTACGATCACAGAGTTAAGCTTCCCTTCCCTTTTTGCCAGAGTTCTAATAAAAACCAGGAAGATCCCCATACCAGGTATTAAATAAAAAAAGAACAACCCAGATGTGGCTGTTAGCCATGCAATTAAAGCAATGTCCTTTTTGGCCCTTGAGAAAATGAAATGGACTGCCCAAATTGCATTGAACTCAGAGAACCTTACTTCTGAGTAGGGATAGAATCCTCTCCTTTTTTACGTTTCATTTTCCGTTTTGTTTTTGTTTTTGCTTTACATAGAATTATCGATATTATAATAACTGTTTATTCACGGGCCTCTACTGGTATCGATCTTTATTCTGAACTCCGTAATAATTGCCTATTTACATTCTTTTTCAAGTGCACTGCAGAGCAGACAGACTGAGGCAGTTAATCAAGTCAGTGTCTTCCCCCCTGCTGCTTTCTGTCTGTCAGTTACAATCAGAACTTCATTGACATCAGTGAAAGGGAATACACATTTGAAGAGTTTACATAGAAAACAGATTAGAAAATAAAGTATCATTCACACTATTAATGATTTCAAAGCTATTTTTTTTATAAAAATGAATCGGAGGAAAATAATGAATCAGAAACCAGGCGCTACTTCACCAATCTCTCCACAAAGTATCAGAAATAATTAATCCGATGGTGAATCTGATTACTGCAGAAATGGAGCCCATCGCTGCTTCTGCGTAAACAAGCTTAGGGCTGCACTGCACATCTGTTTGTAGCTGTAATGGGCTATGCCATCAAAGAGATGTATTAACTCTCAACCACCCTGGTGCCACCAATAAAGGCTTTAGTAAAGTGAAAGATCCTTCTCATTCCCTCTCTGTCTCCTTGTCCTTCCCTGTTAATTTGTTTTCTGTCTTACTTTCTAAACCCTCTCCCCCTTCTCCACCTGGCTACAGCTCTATAACTGTCGCAAAGGAAATCATGAGTCTCTACAACACTCATGCTGATCTGGGGGGTGAAATAGGATGAAATATAATGCTAGTAAGTAAGAGAATCAAGTACATAAGACCGGTATTGCCCCCAGTTGTACCACCATTCTCACTTGTGGTTGAGGCTGCCATTAAAGTAAATGTGTATCATCTGAAGTAATTTTAAAAGTGCTAAATTTAATCGGAATATAAGGCAATTTGCTTTTTGGGAGGCTGACTTTGAAGACTGTTCAGAAATTTCAGCTGCCTCAGAATGCTGCAGCCAGACTGTTGACAAAGGGCAATGATAGGGAGTACATGACTTGGGACATAACAGCTATGCCAGCTCTGGTCTGATTTTGGGTATAATTCAGAGTGCTGGTGATGACCTATGAAGGTCAAAATGGCTTGGGACCTGGCTCTCTGAAGGACTGCCTTCTTCCATGCGAGCCTGCCTTCCTGCTGCAGGTTCTCTCTGTCCAGAGCTTGGAAAAGTTACTTTTTTGAACTACAACTCCCATCAGCCCAATCCAGTGGCCATGCTGGCTGGGGCTGATGGGAGCTGTAGTTCAAAAAAGTAACTTTTCCAAGCTCTGTCTCTGTCCTGCCAACAGCAGACATACAGTTAGCAGGAACTTGTCAAAGGGCCTTCTCAGCCTGAACTTTGGAACTCTCTACCAAGGGAGGCTTGTCTAGCTTGTTAGTTTTATGGCCTTCCATCGGCATGCATGTGAAACCAAACAAACAAAACCAAACCAAAAACAGGCATTTGGCCTCAGAGGTGATTTGTTTTTCTTTGTTGCTCTGTATTACTATTTATTCTGATTATATTTTTAACAGGCTGCCATTTTCATTTTTTTATTTGCACCAGTTTTTATATGGTTTAACGGATATTTGTATTGCGATTTTGGCATATTATTTATTATGATGTTGCTTAAAAATAGTTGCTGAACTATTTTCAGTGCCTGCTAAAACCTTTTTTATTTAAGCAAGCCTATTTTATTTATGTATTTATTTGATTTATATCCTGCCCTTGCTCCCAGTAGGAGCCCAGGGCTGCAAACAAAAGCACTAAAAACACTTTAAAACATCATAAAAACAGACTTCAAAATATATTAAAACGCAACAACCATTAAAGACATGTTAAAACAAAACATCTTTAAAAACATTTTAAAAAACCTTTAAAACATTTTAAAAGGGTTAAATATATATTAAAAATAAAAATTAAAAATTCAACAAAACATTGCCGTGCCCTTGGGTGCACCTGTTTTGTTTATTTTCCTTCAATGAAAGATTTCTCATTTCCCATAGTTGTCCCATTTCCTGCAACAAGATACAGTACTGTCTGATCTGCATGTCTGCCAGTTGCTTGAATATACATCTGCTTAGTTCAGAAACTTAACAGTTGAATTACTCAAGGTAACTCAGTCTGTTAACCAATATTGCAGCCCCCTTATTAGCCTTTTACAAACACTTAATTGTGTGGTAGGAGCATGTTGCGCCCCCTTTAGCAATGCGAATAACACAGCCAGACACAGGTTTATGAGTGAAGTAAGGCCACAACCTTATTGATGAGAGCAAGTAAAGGCATGTTGAAACCTTCTTTATGTTTAAACTGAGACATGTACATTTGACATGTATTTTTGACATGTATTTTATTTGATTTTATTTATATTTTGAAATTTTTTAGGTTAGCTTCTTTTTAACATCTGCCTTTGTCCATAATGTTAATGTATATTTTGTGTAAAGTGCTTCGTGGTTTTGATGATTAAGTGGCATATAAATTCCATTAAATCAATAAATAAAGCATTGGATTTTATTGTTAGCCACCTTCGTCATTTTTATGGAAAGCTGGGAATAGTTAGAAGGAATAGAAATAAAGCCTTCCCCTGCTTATAGCCACTCCCCCCCCTGCCAAAAATAACACTGCTTTTCCCCACTAGGAGAAAAGCTGCTGTGAAAAAGCTGCAGAGGTTACAAAACAACTTTGGGGAGGGCTAGTGTGTGGGGGGGAGAAAGGCTCAGTACTCCCTTCCTGTCCTTTGATGCACTTTAAATTGCCTCATCCTCAGCTCCACAGGGAACTTGCAACAATCTGATTCTAATACATATTGGTCTGCCAATGTCAGCTCTGGTTTAGCCCTTGTCCAGATCAGATGTGACACTTGTTTGAAAGCAGGACAGGTTAGCACTAAAATGAGTTAATAAATGTTACCTGAGTTACTTTTTCATCCCCATGTTTAGGGATGGAAATATTTGTCTGTTTCGGTTCTCTCAGTTTCTCATTTTTCCAGTGTTAAATTCAGTTCTCTACATTTCTGCAACAATCAGCAAAAAATTTTAAAAAAAATTCTCATGAAAATTCTACACCGTTTTAGTGCAAATATCTCCAAATAAACACATTTTTGTAGGCAGTTTTGACAAAGGTACACATTTTTGCAAACAATTTCTCACCATTTCATGCCTTTTGCATGTTATTTTCACTCATGTATTCATTTTTATGCACACTTTCTCCTAATATATGCATTTTTGTAAATGTTGTTTATCTGGTTAACTGCATCCCAAAATTCTAATAAATGCGAATTTCAAAGGATGCCTGTGTTTCAGTTCTCATATTGTTTCGGAAATTGCAAATTTAATAAATTCTGCTTGAATTTATCCCTACCCATGTTCAGAGTGACTGCATGTTTTCAGCAACATCATGGAAACCTGCATAGCCTCAGTCAGAGAGAGTGTAGCAAGGAAGACTCTTAAATGGTTGCATTTAAAATGCATCCATGGATTAGAAGTGACATATGTAAGGGAACTTTAATTGCAGCTGTCTCCCAAAATGTCACTGCTAAATTTAAATGGCTGCAAAATATAGTACGGCAATAGAGTTATGCAACAGCTATAGAAATATGCATGCTTCTTTGGAAATTATTTGTCTTTTACTATTTTAGAGCGATCTAAATTCACTCAGCAAGGGTGTCAATCAGAATCAGCTACAATGTTTGTAGTTGTCACCCTTTATTGCTCTGGATTTTTGTGGGGAAATTGTCCAGACCTGTCCGTTACCAAATAGCTTATAGGCCATGTCACCAGTGACTGCAAGAGTCATGCAAACAGTCCAAATTGGGTTGAACTGAAGCCAAATTTACTATGCGAAAGTTTTTTTTTACTTTCCTCAACCCTAAAATGATAAAAAGGAGGAAATGAACCTGTGTGTAAATCCTGTTTCCAATTAAGTCAAATCTTCCACTGACTTCAGAAGGAAATTATTTCACTGAGGACAATGAAGAGTCACATTTGTTTCTAGTGAATCACTACTGAATATACCCAACTGAATCACATTTTTTAGAGTCCCAGAATAATGGTTATAAATGAATTATTCCACCTTTTGTTGTTTACTTTTTATTTCTCATTTCAAACCAAGCATAGAACCCTAACTTTTTCTTTCTATGAATGCAACGGTTAACCTTCATGGAATGTGGCTTTTCCACCTCATGTTTTCCCCTCCAATCTCTGCTGAATCCCTGAAAATCTGCTCCTGGGTTTTGGGGGTCCTTGAGAATGGGGGGGGGGAGGAGCAGATGAAGGGAATTGCTGGCAAAGATCACTCCATCCTCAAGTAAACCAAGGAACAAATTAGGATCCAAGTTATATATTATTTCGAAGCATCCAAAGAACAAATAAAATTACTTGCAGGTCACTCCAAATATGGCCCGGTTCACATGTAACACATGCAACCCCTCCTGAGTGTGTCTCATGGGGAGTAAACAGGCTAGAGTCTGGCTCATCATGATGTGTGAACCCAGGCTCACCAAGGTTTGTTCTTGGCTTCCGCTCATGGTTGGTTTGGAGGAAACAAAACATGACCCCAGGTTTGCATATTACTCCCCTGAGCAGCACAGTCGGAAGGAGTGTAAGATGAGCAAAGTACACATGTGCATTAAACCATAGTGTGTTTATTTTAAACTATGCTTATGTTAAACGATGGTTTAATGTTGCATGTGAGCTGAACCTATCCATATATGTGTTCCAAAATAAGTCCTGCTAACCTGAATGGGGCTTACTCCCAACTTAAGAGTATGTATAATTTCAGTCTAATTTGGATTTTATAGTCTTCCATATTTATTGTGAGTGAATTGACACCTGAAAGCTTGGAGATCAAAAGAGGTCTGTGAGGAGATTATGTTGAGGGCTGGATTAATTATTAGGCTATATATACTACAGAGTCAAAATGAGCCTTTTGTAAGTATTGCCTAACAGGACGACCTCTGTGTGGAAAATGTGCATATTCTACACATCGCAGAAACTGGTGAATGTGTCTTTATCACAAGACATTGAAGGAAGGGAACTTATTTTGTATTGCGGGAAAACTTAAAATAACTGTACTCTGTGAAATACATACATACATACATAAATATAACAACTTTTGAATTTGAAAACTGATGATGATATTCAAAAAGAGCCTAATCCAATGGGCTTGCTTCAGCTGTTGCAGGCAGGACAAATGGTCACTGGCTTACTTGCCAGTGAACTTCCCTTATTTAACAGAGTAGTGACTAGGAATATAAGGAGTCATCAATTTCTGTCCTGTCCTGTCTGTGTTTGTCACAATCAGTGCTTTTTCCATTCTTCTGCATTTCGGCTTCTGCTAAAATCTGCATTGTTCATCTCACTATCTACTATTGCTGAAACAATTAATTACACAATCTATTTCAACACAAGGAAAACAAAAAAATGCAGAAAATAACAATGATTTATATAACATTTCCTAAGGGTTGTATTCAGTGAAGTTCTACTCAGAGTAGACTCACTGAAATTAATGAATTAAGTTAGTCTTGTTTATTAATTTCAGTGGATCTACTCTGAGTAGAAGCATTGAATCCCACCCTATAAAAATAAGGATAGCAAATGCTGCTTGTGTGATTTCTATTCCTGACCTCCAACAAACATGCGAATTTTGGCAATTTCCATTCCGATTTCCATTTCTGAAAGAATTCTCCAACATCCCTAATAGTAACATAGGGCAGCCCTGCTATTTCTGAATCACAAGCCATAGAAATGTAAACAACCCATAAGATAAAACTTAAAGAGTCCTTGCTATCCTCCCCTGCCTCTTGGTGAAGCACTGGCACAGATATGACAAGGGCATCTGCTGTATCAGCCTCAAGGCAAAGAAAAACATTGTACTGTTCTCTGGTGCAGAATCCAAGTGCACCCAATTTCAACACAACAGCTCAAGCTCTAAGGTTCATCTGCAAAACATTATAAAGAATCAGTTCAATTCCCATGTCAATATGATGGTGCTGACTGCTGAGGCAGAATAATGTTGAGTATGCTGGAGGAGGGAAAAGATCTGGCTAGCGTAAGCACTACAGTCACCCAGTGGAAGCCTCTGTGTAGCTAGATTTGTCAGCAACTGACCCTAACACACCCCAGTACTTGACTGCCTGTAAATTTGTACTTTGTATGGCAGACAAAGGGTATGTATCTCTTTAAGGACTGACAGTATTATTGTCTGATGGCAACTTTGTTGTGCAGTGGTAATGCATTCTGAAAATGACAGTGCCCATCTCCCTTCCACCACCACCCCGCTGCTGTTTTTTTAAAGCTAGGTTCTTTCGTGCTGAACAATAGAGCATTCAATGGAGCAGTGTGCCTGCAAGAACAAAACTGGCAACCGCAGGCAGGGAAAGCACCGACAGCAGACCCTTGTATATTTATTCATTATTTATTATTTGATTTATATCCCGCCCTTCCTCCCAGCAGGAGCCCAGGGCGGCAAACAGAAACGCTAAAAACACTTTAAAACATCATAAAAACAGACCTTAAAATACATTAAAACAAAACAATGTTAAAAACATTTTTTAAAATAAGCTTTAAAAACATCTTTTAAAAAAGGGTTAAAAACATTATTTAAAAAACCACATATTAACAAGCAATTCTAACACAGACGCAGACTGAGATAGGTCTCAACTTAAAAGATTTGTTGAAAGAGGAAAGTCTTCAAAAGGTGCCGAAAAGATAGCAGAGATGGCGCCTGCCTAATATTCAAGGGGAGGGAATTCCACAGGGTAGGTGCTGCCACACTAAAGGTCCGTTTTCCATATTGTGCAGAACGAACCTCCTGATAAGATGGTATCTGCAGGAGGCCCTCACCTGCAGAGCACAGTGATCGACTGGGTATATAAGGAGTAAGATGGTCTTTCAGGTATCCTGGTCCCAAGCTGTATACACCAAAACTAGAACCTTGAACTTGGCCCGGTAGCAAATGGGCAGCCAGTGCAATTCTTTCAGCAGCGGGGTGACATGTTGGCGATACCCTGCCCCAGTGAGCAGTCTTGCTGCCGCATTTTGCACCAGCTGCAGCTTCCAGACCAGCCTCAAGGGCAGCCCCACATAGAGCGCATTACAGTAATCCAGCCTGGAGGTTACCAGAGTGTGGACAACAGTGGTCAGGCTATCCCGGTCCAGAAATGGCTGCAGCTGTCTTACCAGTATATGAACAATAAAAGATGATGCCCACATGAGTAAAAATACTGATTTGCTTGGGCTGTGGGGGAGGGAATGACAATGTTGTTTTGACTTTAAAAATGAAGACTTCAGGAAGAGAAGAGGACAGACTTTTCCAGCCTTTGGGTCCTCAGATGTTGCTGGACTACAATTCCCACCAGCCCCAGCCAGGATGGCCAATGGTCAGGAATTGTGGGGACTGTAGTTCAGCAACATCTGGAAAAGCTGGAATGGGACTGACCATAGATGAGGCCTACTCGACTTGTGTCTCAACAAGCCAACACTTCCAGGTCTTGGTAGCTGTCTGGGACTGAAAAAACAAGGACGTTAATGAAGCACTGGTAGGCAATGGGGTCAGGTCTAGTATGCAGCATAGTCTTATGCAAATTTACTTGGAAGTTAATTATTATTATCATCATCATCATCTAGATTTATTAGTTGCTTGATATCCAAAGGTCCCCAAGCAACTTACACAATGTTAAAACAAAACAAATAAAAGAGACTATAAAAACATAATAATAAACAACAATACAATCGCAATTAAAGTATCTAGGAACCAAGGAATCTGTCTTACACATTGGTCCATTTAGCACAATGTTATCTACATACAATGTCTGGTAGCGGCTCCCTGGAGTTTCAGGCAGGGGACAATTCCAGCCCTACCTGGAGATGTCAGGGAATGAACCTGGCACCTTCTGCATGCAAAGCAGCTGCTGTAACACCAAGCTGTGGCTCTTCTACAAAAGTGCTTTATTCTTTTATTTCTTTATGAAATTGTGAGCCTTCTTTCTCAAGAGATACTCAAGGAAGGTGACATATTTTCATCAAACTCACCCAATATCACATTCTAGAAAGTTTAGCCCTTTCTTTGACCCCTCCCCAATGATGTCCCAAAAGGCATTCCTTTATCTCCCCCCCATATTAGTAAATGGTTGTAATTTCCTCCTGTGATGAAAAGTAAAGCACTCTAACAGGTCACCCTGATCTATGGGCAAAACTTACCATCCAACCATGACACTGGGGTGGCCTGGCGCTCAACTGACAGGGATCCTACAAGGGGGCAGTGGAGTGGGGCAAATCTTCATGCATCCATCTTATGGGTCCTTGCAATAAACAAGCTCTTTCTCCACACAACACTTTGCCCATCACAATAATGGTCATTTTGCTATTTCCAGATAGTGCATTCTGCTAGAAATGAGAAAACCTATCCCGCTCTGGAGCATGCTGTCTGATGAGATATTCTTTTCACTCACCCAGCCTCTGAGCTACAGCGGCTGAGTACTATTTACAAAACATTTGTTATTGTTACATTCACATTCTGAAGCTATCGATCAACTGACTCATGGCAATGTACCGCAGAAGACACTGTTCAGTTCTCCGGGTGGGTGAGGGGCTTCAGAGCTGCTTTATTTTTTGTAGAAACAAATGAAGCCCTGTAACATCATGGAGAATTATGAAGTCAGTTTACAGAAAGGGTTAGGGCTGGAGAGGGAGGATTTCTGCATAGCCAATTAAAAGGTAGCTGAGAGAATCTAAGCTGTTGGCCGATGGCCAGTTTGACTATATTTAACTTGCACCTAACAAATAGTCATCAGTTGCCTAATAGCTAGGCTGTGTGGGTAATTGCTTTTGTTCTGTCATGTGAACCCCAACTGTTGGCAGCAAATGCATTCACAAAGTTACTCCAAAGCAACTAATCAAGGAAGTGCACGTAACTGCACTCCTTTCATGTGGTTGTTCCTAGGTACAACCATCACAGGTTCGGAAGCATTCTCCGATTAAGCTGATTAGCAGGCAAAATGGCGGGAGTTAATAGCATCCAAAAAATCAGCAAAGGAACAAAAAGGCTTTTGTTTAAGGCTGCTGTTCTCAAACCCTATCACAGAGAACATAGAGTAGCAAAGGGGATGATAGAGATCATATTCTTCATGATGGACAATTGCTACCTTTTTGTAAACCCCCACACTCCCCCAAAATATCTGTGTAGCTAGTAACTGATCCCATGTCACATGATAAGCAAACCACCATCATGATTTGAATAGTGGGAAATATTAAAGGGGCCAAGTATAAGGACTATAATAGCATACACCCAAGAAGGAAAGATAAGCATAACAAATACAATGAGAGAGCAAACCTCAGTTGCACAGGGGCCCACATCTGGACTGGGCTAGCTCCCCCCCCCAAATATAGAAATAATTACTTTAAAGTGAAATACATCTCACCATAGTGCCTTGTTAATCTGCTGTTCAGGTGCTAACTGTTGATTGGCAACTGCAAGGCTTCTGCTTTCCCATATTATGGTTCTTTATCTTTAAATCAGACAGATTTAAACAGCACAGTACAGTCCTTCCAATAGTGGCCCATCCTCTCTATAGTGGGACACATGGTTAGTCTAATTATCTTAGCTGTATACTTTTTTAGCCTCTCCAAAAATCAGCTAGAATATATATGTCAATGTGTTTCACTGAAATATTCCATTCATCATTTGAACCTGATTCACACAGGAAATACCTATGAAACTTGCAAAGTACATAAAAATCAGAGAGGGCTTGATAACTGGATTCCAGCAAGACAAATAAGCCACATTTGCTATGTGAAAACACCACAGGGAATAGAAGGTTCTGTTTGAATCTAAAGGATACCCTTTTTCTCTCTCTTTTCTACCAGATGTCACTCTGCCAACCTGAATGGCCTGTACTACAATGGACCCTACTCGGCAGCGACAGACAATGGGATTGTGTGGTACACGTGGCATGGATGGTGGTATTCTTTGAAGTCTGTTGTCATGAAAGTTAGCCCATCAGACTTTAGTCCTAATGACGTTTAAGCTTGTTCTTGCGCTTGTCATTTTAAACAAGCCAGTCTGAATTGTATTGTAACATTTGTTTTCTTCATTTATCTCTGTACAAATTATGAAAGACTCTGCTGTGTACAGCAGCTGCAGTCCAACACAGGATGAAGTGCTTATAGGCTTAAGCGTGCATAGCTCTTTGTCAAGGCAAATAGGCTTTACACAGACCAATAAGAATTCAGCCCAAAATTGACAGTGTGGATGTATGAATTTCAAGATTAGGGCCACAGTTATGCCCTTTATTCCAACAGATAAAATAGACAATTTTCGTGGTAGATTCATTTTCTGTTTTGTTTATTTGTTTTTATGGTGTTTTTATGTCTTTGTTGATTTTGTGCAACTCTATCCTTTTGGACTACAATGCTACCATAATTCTTCCATTTTTTTAAAAAAAAGGCTTATGGTCCGTGTACATCAATTCTAAAATCACATATTTCAAATGCTTTAAACTAGTGACCTATTTATTGCAGCTTCATCATGCAGTGTCTGCAATTGGCGTAGTGGTTAGAGTGTTGAAGTACAACCTGGAAGACCAGGGTTCTAATCCCCACACAGCCATGAAGCTCACTGGGTGACCTTGGGCCAGTCACTGTCTCTCAGCCTCAGACGAAAGCAATGGTAAAGCCCCTCTGAATACCACTTACCATGAAAATCCTATTCATAGCATTGCCATAAGTCAGAATAGATTTGAAGGCAGTATATATATCCAGCTTGGAGGAGGTGAATTTCATAAGGGACACAGAGTGGATCTGGTCAAGTGGATTTTTTTCATAGCAAATACAGGAGGCAATTAACTTTTGTTGATAGAGCATTTATTTTCTGCCATTGGTTTTGACCTGACTTGTAGTTATTAAAGAGCTGAAACACTTCACTGAGCATACTGTATATTACTCTATATAGTGGACTCCTAAGGAGGACTAGCCCAGGACATTTATGATTTGTGTTTGTCTAAATGGTTGTGACACATAAGCCACATCTGCACTTTACATTTAAAGATGTATTATACCACTTTAACAGTAATGGCTTCCTCCAAAGAAACTCTTAAGTTTGTTAAGAGCGCTGGGAGGTGTTAGGAGACCTCAAGCAGCAAAATATATTTGGTCAGCCCTAGTTTCTCCTATTAACATGCACATTAGTTTTACTCTGCACACTGCTGAAGTTAGATTTCATACATTTGTTTCTTATTTTTTCAGCAGTAAACGCACCACAGAAAATTGTAGAGGGGGAGTAAATCTGAGCCAAAACAAACACAAATGGTGATTAAAATGATCTAATGCTGCCAGGTGGTCCTTATCATTTTTGTTGTACAGCTTACTATTTGGTTTATATGTTATCACCTCTCAACACTTCCTATACTTTGTTTACATTGTGATATTGAAAAGCTATCCAGTTCCTATGGAGCTTTTGCCTAAGCCTTCTTACAAAGTTGATGTGAGGCAAGAATGCAGTTCTGAGCTTCCACAGTGAGGGTGGGGGATATAGATGTAATGTATCAATGCACTAGAATCCCCACTTTATGAATAAGCAGGCTTGTAAAGGATGGAATTATACCCCTTGACATCCCTGACTGAGAATATAAGAGTAGTTAAAGGTTTTCAGTGATAACTAATACATATTGAGTAGTCTTGAGTTTATGTCCATTTTTTTGACTCTACAATCAGCCTACATTCAAATTAAATTCTAATTCAGATATGAATGTGTTATATCTACCAAGCTAAACTATATACTAGTCTCTTGATACATGAGTGCGGGAAGGGAATGTTCCTGTGTCTCTTCCTGGTTTCTTTGGCACATAGGCATTCCTTTCTCAGAGTAAGTTGCTATTTATATAGTACGTCATTGTCCTTTAGGAAATAAAGACGAGTGGTTTTGTGATTAAAGACCTGGCACAGGAAATCTGGATCCTGGGCTGTCCTATATAGACTCTTTGAGGTTTTGCATTTTTATTTGAGGGGGGGAGAGAGAGAGAGAGAGAGAGAGAGATGTATATAGCTCCCTTCAATAGAGGTCATCAGGAGGTTCACAACCAACAATAAGACACACATAACAGCATAATAAAACAATAGATAATAAAGCAAAATAAAAACAGCAGTAAAAACAGATACTTAAATATCATCAGATGTTTAAAGTCTAGGAAAACATAAAGGTATTTTCCTGTTGTTGAAAAGTCAGGCAAGCCTCCCTAGGGGAGAGAATTCCATAGGTGGAGGGTGATGACCAAAAGGCCCTCCCTCCAGGCACCAGCTGCTTCACCTGAGCTGGCAAGTGTACCTCAAGACACCTTCAATACACGGACAAGTTGACATGAAGAAAGATGACCCTTCAGGTAGCCATATCCAAAGCCATACTGGGATTTAAACACGAGCACCAGCACTTTGAATTGTGCTCAGAAATGGCCCAGCAGCTAGTGCAGCTCTTCAGGTATCAGTAAGATGAGTTCCCTTTACCTGACTCCAATTACCAGCCTAGTGGCTGTGAATTTTGCAGTAGCTGCTGTTTCCAAACAGTCTTCACAGGCAGCCCCTATATACAAAGCACTGCAGTAGTTTAACTGGAGGTTACCAGAGTATAGATAACCATGATTAGGCTGTCTCTGTCCAGAAGGGGTCACAGCAGGTACAACAGCCTAAGCTGGTGAAAAATGTTCTGTACAACTGAGGCCAGTTAAGCCTCCAGTGGCAAAATTTGGATCTATGAGCACCCCAGCTAATGAACCAAATCATGATAAAACATAGGACGTTGTTTTATACAGAGTCAGATCATTGGTCCATCTAGCTCAGCACTGTCTACACTGATTGGCAGCAGCTCTCCAGGGCTTCAGGCATGAGTTTTTCTCAGCCCTACTAGGAAATATCAGGAAACTGAACCTGAGATCTTTTACATGCAAAGCATATGTTACCTCTTGATGGCTAGAGACTTGTTTTACTTTGACTCTCAAGTGTTTGTCACTTTATACCATTGAAACAAACATTTCTGTTATTTTAAGCACATTTTATTGCATGAATTACTGCATTTTATGGACAATTGTCATGAAAATGAATGGATCGACAATGTGAGGTCAGACCATTTGATTGCACTCATATAGCACTTTTTTACCTTTAAAAGTGCTTTACCTTGATAATCTTACAACAACTCTGTAAGGTAGGTCAATATTATTATCCTCATTTTGCAGATCAGATAATGCCAGTGAGAATAGTCAGTGGCTTCTAAGACCACTCACACCTGATCTGCTGTGCTGGGGGTTGAATGGAGCAGAGGTATCTTTCTGTCCTGATGAGAACAGCCTCGCTAGCCTCTCCCTGCAAAGTGACTCTAGCTCCCCCTTACACCGGCCAAAAGTGCAGTGGGCAGAAGGATGAAAAGCCACAAAATAGGACATTCTGGGAGGTGGAGGGGCTGAACCAAGCAGCCTTCACTGCATCACTTGACAGCATCAGACCTGGTCCAAGCCCAGTTTCTGCACCGCTTCCATGCTGGTGTAGCCCAGAGCAAGCTTTGTGTGCTCCCCACCACCACCTTCTGCCCCAGCTGGCATGAACGAAGGCTCTGTGGATGTCATGGTGGCCATGTAGCTCCATTATGATCCACCACTGCCCAGCCAGGGAAAGTATTATTAAAGCTAGATTAACTAAGCACATAGAAGAACAAGCCTTGCTGAAGCAGAGCCAGCATGGCTTCTGCAAGGGAAAGTCCTGTCTCAGTAACCTATTAGAATTCTTTGAGAGTGTCAACAAGCATATAGATAGAGGTGATCCAGTGGACATAGTGTACTTAGACTTTCAAAAAGCATTTGACAAGGTACCTCACCAAAGACTTCTGAGGAAGCTTAGCAGTCATGGAATAAGAGGAGAGGTCCTCTTGTGGATAAGGAATTGGTTAAGAAGCAGAAAGCAGAGAGTAGGAATAAACGGACAGTTCTCCCAATGGAGGGCTGTAGAAAGTGGAGTCCCTCAAGGATCAGTATTGGGACCTGTACTTTTCTACTTGCTCATTAATGACCTAGAATTAGGAGTGAGCAGTGAAGTGGCCAAGTTTGCTGACGATACTAAATTGTTCAGGGTTGTTAAAACAAAAAGGGATTGCAAAGAGCTCCAAAAAGACCTCTCCAAACTGAGTGAATGGGCGGAAAAATAGCAAATGCAATTCAATATAAACAAGTGTACAATTATGCATATTGGAGCAAAAATCTGAATTTCACATATACGCTCATGGGGTATGAACTGGCTGTGACCGACCAGGAGAGAGACCTCGGGGTTGTAGTGGACAGTGTGACGCCCTTCCCTGGCTCTCCCTGTCAGGTTTCTACCTGCTTGTGGCTACTACCTTTCACTACGCACCACCAGGGACTCCACCAGTCCGGACTGTCTTTTTTATGGTTTCTCTCTCCGCTCTAGCACAGATCTCACTAGATCCCTCTGCTAGGCAGCACCACCAGTCACGTCCTATAACCAATATTCCCAGAGACTTTGCCTGAGCCTCTCTCTGTCTGGTTACGGTTGTGACTCCGTGCTTATGCTGTTCCCAACCCCTTTGTATCTATATAGATAACTCATATACTCTGGGTTGCGCTGGATACATATAATGTTATTCTTCTTCTCTTCACCGCTGCCACCATTCGTTACTGTTTCCCTTCAGCCTTGGTAATTACCTTGCCCTCCCTTCTGGTCTGTGAAAACCCCAGCCAAGGATCAGGCCTTCGGTAAACCAAAATAGTATTTATTAAATATCAGAAATAACAAGATTACTTTTATAATGGTACATAAGCATAGGGTTTCATCTATTCCTGTGATACTTGTCTTATTATTAACTAGAACTCCAATTCCCTCTTTCTCCACACTCTCCTAACATCCACTACCAAACACCTTCTTCCTCTCACACCCACCAACTAACACCCACCACTAACATCCACCGACTAACATCCACCACCCAGATTCAACTATCATTCTTCCATTTATACTCCCAGCCATTCAAACGCTCAGCCAATCATCCAGCATTCTACTGCTCATCTACTCCCCCCTCCTCTTTCACTCCACTTACCATATATCTTCTATACAAATAGCACTTACCATATTTACATTAATACAGGAACATCACATCCCCCCCCCCTTAAAAATAACGGCAAAGTATTATTCCTGCTCTAGGATTCATACGTCGCGTTACCAATAAAACCAAGTCTTTATGGGGAAAATGTCTTTTTTGTTCCTACTTCTGGGTCACGTCACTGCAGTCCCAGCCACCTGCCTTGAAAGTCCATCGGCCAATACATTGTCCTTGCCTTTTATGAACTTGAAGCCCACTTGATAGTCTTGTAGAGCCGAGGACCACCTCTGCAGCATAGCGTTATGATTTTTCATAGTCTGTAACCATAACAAGGCCCGATGATCCGTCGTCACCATAAATCTTCGTCCCCACATGTATGGGCGCAACTTGCTCAGTCCCCACACAACCGCTAGGCACTCCTTTTGGACCGATGAATAATTCTTCTCCCTCGATGTCAGCTTGCGACTAAGATACGCCACTGGATGTCTGGTGCCTCCTCTCTCCTGCAGCAAGACGACTCCCAGCACGAGGTCCGACGCATCCGTAGCCACGATGAATGGTTGCTCATAATCCGGTGCTATTAATATGGGTCCTTGGCACAAGGCTTGCTTCAGAAGATCAAAAGCCTTTTGACATTCATCCGTCCATACCACACGCTCAGCACACTTTTTCTTTGTCAGCTCATGCAAGGGGGGTGCGATTTCCCCAAAATCTTTCACAAACTTTCAGTAAAACCCAGCCACACCTAAAAATGCCCTAACTTGTTTCTTGGTTAAGGGGCAAGGCCACTATTGTATTGCCTCAACTTTGCTCCATAAGGGGGTTATTTTCCCACTCCCCACCTTATGTCCTAAATAGATTACTTCATTCAACCCAAACTGGCATTTTGTAGCTTTTATAGTTAGCCCTGCTTTCCTTAATGCCTCTAATACTATCGTCAGGTGTTGGACATGCTCAGGCACCGACTTGCTGAAAATGGCCACGTCATCTATATAGGCCACTGCAAAATCTGACATGCCTCGCAACACAGTATTAATTAGCCTCTGAAACGAACTTGGTGAGTTCCTTAGTCCCATGGGTAAAGTCACAAACTCATATAACCCATCTGGTGTACTGAAGGCAGTTTTGGCTCTGGATTGCTCGTCTAGTTCCATCTGCCAAAATCCTTTACAGAGATCTATCGTAGAGATAATGGTTGCTGCCCCCAATAACTCTAACATTGCGTCCACCCTAGGCATAGGATACGCATCTGGGACAGTAATTTTATTGATTAAACGATAATCAATACAAAATCTTGTGGTTCCATCTTTTTTCGGAACCAGCACAATACTTGAGGCCCAGGGACTGATGGATTCCCTGATCACTCCTAGTTCCAGCATGTCTTCAACCTCCTTTTTAATTTCACTCAAAACTTTCCCATTCACACGGTACGTAACAGATCTGATTGGGGCATGATTTCCAGTATCAATGGAATGTCTGGCTATACTGGTTCGGCCAGGTTTATTGCTAAAGAGATCTCCATAATTTTTCAAAACTCTCAGAATCTCTTCTTTTACTTCTTCCTTCACCTCCTCCGACCATTCCAATTGATCTACCCCTCCTTTGGCTTTGCTTTCCTGTACCAAATCTGGAAGTTCAGCCCCACTTCCCTCAGGGAATAAGGTAACTTGCAACACCTTTGCATCCCTGGTGTGATAAGGTTTTAACATATTTACATGAACCACTTTGTGCTTTTTTAATTGGCCTGTGGTTATTACATACGTCACTTTGTCAAGCTTTTCCCTTATGGTATATCGTCCCTCCCAGTTGGCCTGTAATTTATCGTGTTTCCTGGGTATGAATGCCATAACCATATCTCCCACATCATACACACGTTCCCTGGCTGTTCTGTCATACCAGTAACTTTGCTTCTCCTGAGCTTGACTCAAATTCTTTTGCACAACTTCCATCATTGATGTTAATTTGTTGCGGAAGTCTAATACAAAATCAACTACAGATGTTTTGTACTCTCCCAGAGTTCCTTCCCATGAATTTTTCAACAGTTCCAAAGGTCCCCTCACTTTTCTAGTAAACATCAGTTCAAAGGGTGAGAAGCCTGTTGACTCCTGAGGGACTTCTCTGTACGCAAATAAGAATCACCCCAAACGTTCATCCCAGTCTTGTGGGTGATCTTGAACATAACTTCTTATCATGCCCTTCAGAACCCCATTGAATCTCTCAGTCAATCCATTAGTGGCTGGATGGTAAGTGGTTGTCTTCAGATGTTTTAGACCACAACACTTCCACATACATTGCATCACTTCTCCCATGAATACACTGCCTTGATCCGTTCGCACTTCATGAGGGAAACCCAGTCTCATAAATATTTTTAATAAAGCCTCTGCCACTATAGGGGCTTCTACGGATCTTAATGCTTCCGCGTCTGGGTACCTGGTGGCAAAATCCACCACCACCACTAGATATTTCTTGCCATGCCTTGTGGGTTTGGAAAAAGGGCCCACCAAATCTACTCCCACTCTATAAAAGGGTTGTCCTATTATAGGAAGGGACTTTAAGGGTGCCTTAGGCTTTACTCCACTTTTCCCCACATTTTGGCATATGTTACAAGATAAACAATATTGTTTTACATCTTTAGAGATATTTGGCCAATAATAGTGTGCAGCCAATCTCTTCTTGGTCTTCTTTATTTCAAGATGCCCTGCACATGGGACATCATGGGCTATCTCTAGCAATCTGGTTCTGTATTTGCTAGGTACTATCAATTGCTTCACTGGTTCGCATTCATCCTTTCTCTCAGCGGGCATCCACAGTCTATATAAAATCCTATTCTCACACACAATTTGATTCCTCAGTTTGTCAGTAAAGGGAACCTTTTGTGTCAGGGCTTGGTCCTTTATTTGCTTCAGACTTGTATCCCTATTCAGCTCTTCCCTGAACTGCTCTGCCTCTTCACTAGAGACCATTTGATACAAGTTGTCTCTTTCAGTAGGCCTGCCAAGGGTTGCTATGGCGACCTTAGGCTCGATAACAGGTTCCACCCTGTTTTCCTCAGCCTCTTTTAACATGGCTTCTGTTTCTTTGCCAAGTTGTCATCTGGTCACCACATATATTTTTCCTTGTGCCCCCATTACATCTCTTCCCAGTATCACTGGTTCTTCTTGTTGGGCATTAATACCTACTTTATATTTTTCCTCCCTACCTCTCCACTTTATTCTTATTAGGGCCATGGGTATGCTTTCTGGTTCACCCCTCACTCCTTGGATAGTCACCGTTTCCTGAGGTAATATTTCCTCAGATTTTATTAAATCTGGCCTCAGTAACGTCTGAGCGGCACCAGTATCAAGCAATGCCCAATAATTTGCCCCTTGAACACTCACTTCTTCTCTTAGACTCGAATCAAAGTCTTTTACTTCTGTCCAGTTTATCTGGCAGAACTGAACCTTTTTCGTTTCCAGCTCTTTTGGTTCTGTTTTCACTGCCCTTCCCTGAGCAGGATTACCAATGGGGTTAGCAACCTCACATTGAAAACGTAGGTGCCCCGGTCTACCACATTTATAGCATAATTTCTCCTCCCTTTTAGGGTACACAGATCCACTCTGGTGTGTCCTGTGCCCTTCAGATTTTATTGGAGGACTCACTCGCTGTGGTACTACATCCTTTCTGCCACCATTATATGGTCTGGGTTTAAATTCTTTTGATGTTTTCCCCACCCAGCCAGGTCTATTGGAGGCAAAGTGATCCGCCATCTCTGCGGCCTCCTGCACCGATGTAGGGGAACGGTCTTTGACAAGGAGCCTTATTTCTGGTGGTAACTGATGGAATAATTGATCCAGTATCATGAGGCTTTTCACCTCTTCCACTGACTGAGCTTTGGCACTACTCAACCACTTTCCAAATATATCCATCAACTTTGCTCCTAGTTCAACAAAAGATCTCCCTGCTTGGATCTGACAGTTTCGGAATAACTTTCTAAAATAGTCAGGTCCCAGTCTGAATCTTTTGTATACTGCCTCTTTAAACTCGGCATATGTGACAGGCTTGTCTGAGGGGAAATATTGGTATACCTCTGCCAATTCCCCTTTGATCAGGTTTGATAAATATTGCATATATTTATCCTCCGGTAGCTCCCACATTTGAGCTGCCTTTTCAAAAGTGCTGAGGTAAATTTGTGGATCTTGTCCAGGCTCAAACACTGCAAAATCTTTCGGTGTAACTTTTATTTTTGTTTCATTTCTGTCCTTTCTTGTTTCATCAGAATGAAACTTCTCTCTTTCAAACTTTAACTTTTCCACCTGTATTTCAGCATCCACTCTCATTCTCTCAAATTCCAACTCCCTCTGTTTTTCCTTCTCTGCACCTTCCATCCTCAATCTCTCAGTTTCCAATCTTAACTTCTCTCTCAAATACTCTATATAAGCGGGATTGCTTGAATACCCTTCTGGGGTCTCTTCCCTGACAGGTTGTTTTTGCTGGACAGTTGTAAATGCTATTAGTGCAACCCGCAATTCATCTACCCCTTTACCCTCGTGAGGTAAATTGAATGTTATGCACTTCTCCACCAGCTCCTCTCTTTTCATCTTTATATATTCAGCCATGGTGTTGGAGTTCACTCACTCTTTGCCACACACTCTTTGCCAGTCACTCTCACAAGTAATCTTTATTTGTTATTTCTTTTTGCCACACCACTTTTAGGGACTCTCTTTTGTTCGTATCCCATCGCTACACCCACCACCTGTGACGCCCTTCCCTGGCTCTCCCTGTCAGGTTCCTACCTGCTTGTGGCTACTACCTTTCACTAGGCACCACCAGGGACTCCACCAGTCCGGACTGTCCTTTTTATGGTTTCTCTCTCCGCTCTAGCACAGATCTCACTAGATCCCTCTGCTAGGCAGCACCACCAGTCACATTCTCTAACCAATGTTCCCAGAGACTTTGCCTGAGCCTCTCTCTATCTGGTTACTTTTGTGACTCCATGCTTATGCTGTTCCCAACCCCTTTGTATCTATATAGATAACTCATATAACTCTGGGTTGCGCTGGATACTTGTAATGTTATTATTCTTCTCTTCACCGCTGCCACCATTCGTTACTGTTTCCCTTCAGCCTTGGTAATTACCTTGCCCTCCCTTCTGGTCTGTGAAAACCCCAGCCAAGGATCAGGCCTTCGGTAAACCAAAATAGTATTTATTACATATCAGAAATAACAAGATTACTTTTATAATGGTACATAAGCATAGGGTTTCATCTATTCCTGTGATACTTGTCTTATTATTCACTAGAACTCCAATTCCCTCTTTCTCCACACTCTCCTAACATCCACCACCAAACACCTTCTTCCTCTCACATCCACCAACTAACACCCACCTACTAACATTCACTCTAGATTCAACTGTCATTCTTCCATTTATACTCCCAGCCATTCAAACACTCAGCCAATCATCCAGCATTCTACTGCTCATCTACTCCCCCCTCCTCTTTCACTCCACTTACCATATATCTTCTATACAAATAGCACTTACCATATTTACATTAATACAGGAACATCACAGACAGCACGATGAAAATGTCGACCCAGTGTGCGGCAGCTGTGAAAAAGGCAAATTCCATGCAAGGGATAATTAGGAAAGGTATTGAAAATAAAACAGCCAATATCATAGTGCTGTTGTATAAATCTATGGTGCGGCCGCATTTGGAATACTGTGTACAGTTCTGGTCACCTCATCTCAAAAAGGATATTATAGAGTTGGAAAAGGTTCAGAAGAGGGCAACCAGAATGATCAAGGGGATGGAGCGACTCCCTTACGAGGAAAGGTTGCAGCATTTGGGGCTTTTTAGTTTAGAGAAAAGGCGGGTCAGAGGAGACATGATAGAAGTGTATAAAATTATGCATGACATTGAGAAAGTGGATAGAGAAAAGTTCTTCTCCCTCTCTCATAATACTAGAACTCGTGGACATTCAAAGAAGCTGAATGTTGGAAGATTCAGGACAGACAAAAGGAAGTACTTCTTTACTCAGCACATAGTTAAACTATGGAATTTGCTCCCACAAGATGCAGTAATGGCCACCAGCTTGGATGGCTTTAAAAGAAGATTAGACAAATTCCTGGAGGACAGGGCTATCAATGGCTACTAGCCATGATGGCTGTGCTGTGCCACCCTAGTCAGAGGCAGCATGCTTCTGAAAACCAGTTGCCAGAAGCCTCAGGAGGGGAGAGTGTTCTTGTACTCGGGTCCTGCTTGTGGGCTTCCCCCAGGCACCTGGTTGGCCACTGTGAGAACAGGATGCTGGACTAGATGGGCCACTGGCCTGATCCAGCAGGCTCTTCTTATGTTCTTATGTTCTTATGTTGATTGCTCTGCCAACCATTTGGCCACATCAACTCTATTTAAGTTATTAAGGTTACTTTCAAAGGCACTACCAAATCAAAATGAAAATGAAATCTAAAAGAAAATTGTTTGGCTTGATATTGCCTGCTGGTAATAATTTGCTTCATCTAAAATCTGAATGCTCTCTGGAGAAGCCTATTAATGAATTCTTCCGTGACTGCAGAAGAAATATCACCTTACATCTTCCAACATAGGACAGGAGACACTCAACACCTACAAAGTGCACAAGTGTGAATTTATCACTCGATTCCAAGATCACACAACCAAATGGGGGGAAACCAGAGAAATAAAAAAAAGGAATAGACTGTCATTCATTATTCAACAAAGGACATTATTTTAGCCATCAACAGCATATAGGGCACAAAAGCTGTCTCTTTTGCAGTAGTTTGTAGGAATCCCTTTTTTAAAAATGGTTTTAAAAAAACCAAAACAAAAAAACACATAAGCTCTATGAAGATTGAAAGAGAACTAATGACATACTAATGGATGGATTCACTCAACCATTCCATTCCAGGAGCCAATTACACTTGAGCTTTAGCTGATTTGTAGATAGGTTTGTAAACAGAGTATGGAGGCATGTTCTGACACGTTCTTCCTTTCACGTTCAGAAATATGGAAACATTAGCAAACTTTTTTCCCCTGTACAGAGAAAGGCTATGTTCAAGAGGCGCAGCACCCCGTCACGGATGGTGCTTGATTTTGTGAAGGCTTTTCATTATATGTATCCAAATGAGTTTTCAAATATCAGGAACTGAGTCTGAATCTTGAATTGTTAAGCTCTGGCTGAAGGGGCAATTACAGGGAGCCCTGCCACGACAACCAAACAAGCCTCCTTACATCAATAGGAAAGAATAGGTCAGGCTTTCTCACTGACGTGCAGGGATGAGTGGAATAAGCTAAAAGTGAAACAAGCCCTGCCACTTCCATGATTCACCAAAAATGTGGACACTGGCTACAGTGGCATACCACAATCCACGTTCTGTAGGCCAGTTGCCTTGATTTTAATGAGGCTACTAATATACAGTAAACAGGTTGTGGATTGCAGCCATTATTGTACTGAATAGTTGGCTAATTTTGAAGGCAAGTAAAGAGTCAGTGTTCTTCCCAATTCAGTTGCTCATTCTAAGAGGCAGCAAATTCTCCTGAATAGCAGCCACATGTAGCTCAACCCAGAGATGTGGAACCTGTGGCCTTCAGAGGTTGCTGGACTCTAGCTCCCATCATCTCCAATAATTGGCCATGCTGGTTAGAGCTGGAGTCCAACAGCATCTGAAGGCTCGCAGGTTCTCCATCCCCGGCTCAAGCCCACACCGCTGGTTCTGACTGATTCTAAAAGAGCCACGTGCTGGGAGGAGAACAGGCCCACGCTGTTCAGGAGGGGTGTTAGATATCTATAGCATACTGGGGTCCCCAGTTTGGCAGAGGCCCTACATTACAGCATACTTAGACTAATAATTAATGCAGTCCTGCCTCTGCTTTTATTAGCCCACGTAAGTCTTGCTGCACATTCATGTGTCTTCCCATTACTAGTGTTTCAAAGGACTCTGATCCTGTGTCTTTCTGAACCCAGAAAATATAGTGGAGTCCTTGGATTTAAATAAATGGTTTGGGGGGAGTTTAACTTTTCTTACAGTATTGTTGACCAAAAAGCTTGCTGCCTCCAGGATGTATTCCAGCTATCAGCTGATTACGAACAGCTTCCTCTCCCTGCTGGCCTGAGGTCAAGGTTCCAGGTCCTTTGTTGACCCTCATTTCCTATGTGGAAACAAAATAATATTCCTATAGCAGTTTCCCATTCCTCTGATCATTTACTACACTAGGGGTGTAACTGACCTGTGAAAAGATTATCACACATGCCTAAAAGAAACAGTTTGCACTAGAGGGTGCTCTACACATGGTCATTCTAATTAGGCAAACTATTCATATGCAAGCAGACTCGGCTGATTAACATCCAAAAAATTGTAGTCTACAGAAAGAGTTTAGTCTTTAATTCCCCAAATATATGTTTTGTTTATGGGTGATATCTAGACATGATAAGTAGAGAATGGTGGTGATGGGTACTTGTCATTTCCTACTCACTCTGTAGGCAGAACAAACTATGAAACTTGTAGAATCTACATTTATCCAGGCCTGTATGCCTGCTATTAAGTTCCTTCCTTTTTCTGTTGAGTTTTCTAACCATCTTTTATGTATAGATTCGGGCTCTGCGCCAGATTTAGCTAAATCCTAAAACAGATCAGGCTGATTTGTGCCATGTCCATATTGGGTTGAGGCAGTTACAAATTGCTGCAGAGCAGGTTTGGTCAACCCAATAAATGTGTAGCAATTTGTGATTATCTGTAGCTCAAAACAGTCTCTCAGAAAGTTAGACAGATTGTCTCCAAACTGTTGCAATTATTAATTGCAACACCATACAAGGAGAGCACCAGGGTGGGGACGGGGGAGGAGAGGAGCTCTACTTTGCTTATTGAGAACTACAGGACTAGAATCTCACCCAACCAAACACTCTCTAGTCACAGGGCTTGGGGGAGGGGAAGGATGTTGAACTCTTAACATGCAGAACTCTTTTGTGAGCTCTGTCTCTTCGAAAGAGTTTGGTGGAGTTTGGCGACATTTGTTCAGCTTGTGTTTTGTTTCCTTAACAGTTCAACAAAACTTTTACCTGTTTGTTTTCCATACTTTCCCAATCAATCCCAGTCCCATCATTATTATTTTTTTAAAAGTTTGTTGTCTGTGTCTTATCTCCCCCAGCCAGCCACCCTGATTTTGGTTCTAGTTTTTCGGTAAGGTTCATTTAGTTCTGTTTTCTGTATCTGTTTTTATTAGTACTTTATCTTATCTTATCTATTTATTTATTATTTAATTTATATCCCCTCCTTCCTCCCAGCATCCTCTGTGTGTGTGAGTGTGAATGGCAGTACATCTTGTGAGTACATTGTACATAGCCCAGTATGTTGTACAGAGTCAGTGTACAAGCAGCACACATGCAGTGTAATACTGCATACATTAGTGCAGTACAGACTTCAAAAAAGAAAACTTAAAAAAAACACTTTAAAGGTGGCTAGGACAAAAACCGTAGAGATATCTGTCTGTAATCTGGCAGGGTTAATCCCCTCTGGGGATTTCATGCACCTATGTGAAACAACAAAAAAGTTATGGCCATTAATTTTCTTTAAATTAAAACTTTGCAGGTGTCTAGCATGAAAACCACTGGAGCTATCTATCTGTAATTTGGCAGGATTAATCCCCTCTTGAGGGGCTTCCATGCCTCCAAATATCATGACTCTATGTGAAAAACAAAAATGTTATTGCCATTTGAACTGGGTCCATTCCAGATTGACAAACCAGGTCCATGAATTGGATATGGACGGGGTGTGCACAGCCCTAGAATATATTCTTCTTGGGGCTTTCAGAAGACCACACACTCTAGACCAGGGATGGGGATCCTGTGGCACTCCAGATGTTGCTGAGCCACATAATCCCTGACCGTGGTGGCTGGGGCTAATGGAGACAACATTGGGAGGCCACTGGTTCCCCATTCCTGCTCTAGAAGGACATATGAGCTGAATCACAGGCAATTTATGAGGGATGAGTCACTTGTTTTTCCCCCCTGCTAAATTTGCACTGGGTAAAATGGTCTTCATCAGATTTCATGCTGTCTAAAACGGAACTCTGCACAATTCACAGAAGTTTATAAACCCTTCCACAAACAGAAACAGGTCTGGTAAAAATTCTCAACACTGTATTTCTTTTAGTACTAAGGCCAGCATGACAGAAGCTACCATGACACTTTACAACTGGCCTTCATTTATAGCCAAATTACTAAAGTGAATAGAGGCAGGAATTGAATATGGGAGGTCGTTAGAGCAAAAGCTGAAGATGGCGTTTTTTGTTTTTGGTCTGTATCAAAGTTCATTTAGTGACATGCACAAAGTATCTGTGAATTATTTATCTAAACCTGGACTTTAATCTTTAAAAGACAAAGTCAGCTTCAAGAGTGATCTACAGGTATCGTTTGAATCCTTAGTGATATGTTACAGTTGCCAGATGCCTGACTGCTGCCTCTTTCATTCCACCTACAGTATCTCCTTTCACCTAAGTGTATTTGGAACACCAGTCTCTAGAAATGTAAACTGAGACCCTGAGAGGAGTCAGCTTCAATAAAGGTTGTACTGTGCTCTCCTTTTTTGTCTGCTCATTTCAATGCAAACCAATCTACTGCTTTCTGCAAAAGGGGGATCTTCATCAAGTTTCACTCATTAATCATTTAAAGCAAAGGGTTTTAGTTTATGGTGGCATACCTTTTAAACATGTGACAGGTAAATGCTAAACTACAACGGATCACTAAATCAGCTGCTAAAAATAAATATCCACCTCTTACAAATCTTACAATGGCTACTTTCACACTGCACTTCATTCCGTTATTCTGACGATTTCTTACCTGGTAATTTGTGCTTTATATTTGATCTTTCACACGACGCACAAGGTAACTCCAGAATTCTAGTGGAATATAGTGGAAGTTTAGCACTAATTTCCATGATAAATGATACCAGAAATAATCATTTAGCAAGGCTGGGAACCCGGAAGATTGCAGTTTTTTGCTAGCTGCAGCCACTCACATGATAGGCACCCCAGCATGCAGTGCATTCCTACCCTTTAGTTGCACTGGGGTTGTTGTTGTTTTGCCTAACTAATGTTGTACTGGTATTCCGGTATCGGCGCAGATAGCAGCACCCTCCCCTGTCTCAATACAACTAAAACAATTTAAAAAGTCAGATCCTAAAGGGAGAGGGCTTGCATGGCGACGGGATGAGATCTTAGACCTCCTACACTGTGGGGAACAGTGTGCACGGGTGAGGGACGAAAACAAGCAGTGTGAAAGACAGTTGCAAAATACTGGTCTATCGGCTGAAAAAGCTGCTGTTCCTTAATGCAACAGGTACTGCAGTGTGAAAAGGATTTTAGAAATTGGTACAGAAGCAGTACCTTTTTAATCTGTTAAACTAATGCAATCAGCCCCATGTGTGAAAGCGGCCTATGTCTGTCTGAAAGAACAAAGCACAGCAGAACCATCTATTTTAGCACAAAAGAAGCCAACCACTAATTTGCATTATGTTATCATCATGACAGTGTGATGAGATAAAATGGCAATGGCTCATAAGGTGGACCTTGTTTTGTTAATTTCTCAAGTCAAAACAGAATGGATTTATAACCACACGCTGCCAGCACTCAGCTCTCCTAATTTGCATTTTCTATGCTGCCTCATCTCCATGGCCAATTTCATTAGATGGAGGGGCTGGACCTTCCCCAGCCAAGTTGCTGAGGAGGCACAGCCTGACCGTGATGTCATTGTCAGACAGAAGTGGTGCTTGACTCTTCTGAGGAGCCCCAGTGAAGCCAGAAGCCAGGGCATTTCCACTTTTGAGCTGTCTTTCTGTACTCTGAGGGCAGTAGTGCAACTAATCACCTGTTTGGTAACAAGTTGTGTGGGCCCAACATTGTATTCCATTTTCTAGCTGGAACAGTTTTATCTTCTTGTTCACAGAGATCATCTTTGGAGGTTTCCACATAGATCATACTTGGAAGCTGTTTTCCAATGCCCCTGCCATCTTAAGTGAGGCAGTATCCACATGGGAGAGACCCTTGGTTGGGAGGTACTGTTATGGAATGCTCTTTCCAGAGAGGCATCCCAGGTGCTTGTTCTAATATCTCACGGCACCGGGTGAATACTTTTTATATTCTCACACTTTTAACATGTAACAGACAATGTTTGCAGTGTCAAGGGTTTTATTCTGGGCTTTTTTGTTTTGTTTTATTGTTCTGACCATTTTATGTTACTGAGTTTTCTTTTCTGTTTTAAAACTATCTTGTAAGCCACCTTTGGAATATTTTATATTGAATGGGAATGCTGGAAGGAAGGGTGGGATATAAATCAAATAAATAATAAATAAGTAAATAAATCAAATAATAAATAAATAAAATTCATAAAATAAATAAATGAACACTTATCATTTGTCACTCATTCTTATCAAGTAGACAGCATCTTTTAATGATAGGTTCCAGAAAAAAACCATAACATTTTGTTGGCTGTTCATACCATTCCTTCTATTTCCAGTGTTTGGAAATGAATGCCTTTTGTTATGTAATCACATCACTCACACAAAAGAGGGAGGCATATAATTTGTTTTAAACTGTTTTTAATATTGCATTTAATATTGTTGCAACCACCCTGGGACTTACTGGTGAAGGGCAGGTTTTATTATTATTATTATTATTATTATTATTATTATTATTATTATTATATCAGCAGGCTCAAGTAAACCTCAACATTTGCAGAAATAGTTTTTTAAAGGGAAAAAAAACTAAGGGAGGCTCCCTAAACAGTGCAGAGAGGAATGAGCATTTCCAGTGGCCATGGAATGCTGATTGATTGTTGTATGCATTTGTGTGGGTAGATGAGTGGGGAGGGAATGAAGTATCCTGGAAGATTGGCTGGAACCCTGAACAGGACCACTGAACGCAGTGATATTTTGTTGCAGGTCCCATTTGTAATGCTTAATAGATAAAAGACAAATTTGAGGTTAAGCCAAAATTAAGGTTTAGGGTTACAGTTCTGTATATCCTTATCTGGGAGTAAACATGCATAGGATTGTAGTGTATGGCTTGCTTTTGAACTACTATCAAGATTGCAGTTTAGGGCCAATTCACGACAGCTTTCAGAGCTTATTTTTCAACAGGATGTAAGCTTTTCCCACCTCCACATTTGAGTAAGTAAGAATAGGGGATTCTGTTGTGCCATAAACCATGACATTGCTTACACTTACCACCTCCCTTTTGACTTTAGCTACTGTATGGGGAAAATATAATACTGATGTCATATGCTTTTACTTGAAAGGAACCTGCATTTACATCCAAATGAGGGCCTCTCCAGACTGGTGGTTTGGTGTGGTTTTTTGGCAAGTATATTTTGTGGCTTGCTTTTTTTTGCTGGTCTGTTTTGAAACATTTGACAAAATAAATAGTGCATTAGTGGTGGGTTTATACTGGACAGTCCACACGTCACTCTGCTTTATTAGTTGTGTGATGCTTCCCAAATGTACTGTATAATTGCCATCTGGAGGGGCACACTTGCACTATAGCTAGGCATAGAAAGATCTGTCAATTTTGGTTCTCTCAGTTTCTCATTTATCCAAACTTAAATTCAGTTCTCCACATTTCTGCAGCAATTTGCATTTTTTAAAAAAATCCTCATGAAAATTCTCCAACATTTTAGTGCGAATTTCTCCTAATAAACACATTTTTGTAAGCAATTTTAACAAAGGTACACATTTTTTGCAACCATTTCTCGTTATCTAACACATTTTTGCATGTTATCTTCACTCATATATTCTTTTTTATGCACACTTCCCCCTCATCTATGCATTTTTGTAAATATTGTTTAGTTGGCGAACTGCATCACAAAATTCTAATAAATGCGAATTTCTAAGGATGGCTTGTTTCGGTTCTCATACTGATTTGGAAAGGGCGAATTTGAGAAATTCTGCTTAAAATGCAAACTGTATCGAAATTCTCACCCATCCCTAACTATAGCACAACAAAAGTGCCCCCCCCAAAAGTAACATTTGAAAAGTTACACGTTTTTAGCATGAAAATATGAGACATGCAAACAAATCAGTATGACCTGTAGCAGGACAAAAGTGGAACAAAAACAAAACAAAATCCCAGAACATTTGTGGTAGCAATATTTGTGGCTACAGTACATGCACTAATTGGAAACGAGGTAACATGTCTACCCTGAAACTGTTGCAAGCGCAAACAGTATTGAAAGTGGAATTGCTTTTAAGCATCCTATTACCATCATGAGCACAAATCATCATGAA
Organism: Rhineura floridana; assembly: GCF_030035675.1. Lineage (NCBI taxonomy): Eukaryota > Metazoa > Chordata > Lepidosauria > Squamata > Rhineuridae > Rhineura > Rhineura floridana. The sequence continues at coordinate 36,211,776 of NC_084488.1, read as the reverse complement.
AGTGCACTAAAAAGGACACCGGGATGGGGATGGGGGCTAAGTTGATTTAGAATGACTCAGCAAACTTTCTTCCTCATTCTTTGGGAATACAGTTGCAATCTCTCCCAAATGCCGTATTGTAATGAGGTATTTAGTTGATCCCTCTTGATCATTAGACCTTGTTTTTAGCCTTGATAGTCATTTTTAACTCAGTGTTTCCATTCTAATATTGTTAGTTTAGTAACAGTTGGTGAAATACACAGTCCATTGTATTCAATGTTATGGACCAAATTAAAAACATATGTTGCAAATTCAGTGGTGTGGGAATGTATATGGGAACACAAAAGAAGGGTAGGGGGAAGGGGAGTTTAATCTAAATGAAAGCTTCAAAAGTTATTTTGGAAAACAAACAGGAGCTAGAAAAATATTGGTTTTTTCCCCAAAGAACTGAAGATGGTCTCTGGGAGATGGATCACTGCTTATGGGTGTGTACGCTCAACCCACTTATCCCTCCAGTAAACCAGTTTGGCAGGATTTTGTATTATTTCAAAACCCTGCAAAACGTGCTAGAGCAGAGGCAACGATAGGACAAAAGAAATGCCTGGGTATTCCATGAGGACTGAAAGTACCTTAAAACCACATTTACTCCTGCAGTGCATGCCTATGCATATTTACTTGGATGCTAGCCCCACCGAGTTCATCTGTTGGATTTACTTTCAGGTAAGCATGCCTTAGGCTGCAATTTTGTACTCTCTTATCTGGGAGACTGACTGAATTCAGTGGGATTAATTTTGAGTGGACATCAACCAGACAAGGCATTAGGTGTACCTCTATATAAATATTTAAAAGAGGCTTGAGCCTTTAAAGGAATTGTCCCCTCTGTCCTGGCAGCTTCCACACAAACCATTTTCTTTGGCTGTTGAGAAAAAAGGGGTTGTGGCCTCAAGAAATACAGAGTTGATCAAATTAGTTGGCCTAACTATAAAACTCTAGTTTCCTAGTGTCTAACACAGTCACCACTCACTCACCACATGTAGCAAAATGGCTATTGACCTGTGGCAAATTGGCGCTTTACTTCTACCACTTATTTCTTAAATACAATTTTTAATAAAATTACTTTATACATGTATTGTTAAAGTATCCATCGCCCCCTTAACAATCACAGATTTGTTCTTGGGTCCTATATGCTGCAAAATGCATGTATGCTGTGGGCGGAGTCCACACACGGCCATTGTATTTGAACATCACATTGTAGTGTAACTGATTGTATGCCTGGTTTCTCTGCACTACTTAATGAAAAGATATGTCATTTCTCATTAATACTATCAATAAATAATTCAAAACATTGTGTATTTTTCTGCCCTCAAAACCACAGTTAATTCTTTTTGGTTATGTGGCGAAAATGTTAATCCACTTGCCACAATTTTGGCAAGTGTGAAAAAACTGTTGGATGTCTAGCTTATATTCTCCACAAATGGATATTGTGGGATAATATTGTATTCTGTATATTTAGCTCATTTGTATGCCACTCTTCATGGGGGGGGAAAGATCATAAAGAGATAAAAGACAATTATACTAAAAAGATAATAAGACAATAAGAATGAAACAGGAAAACAGCAACATAAGTAAAAACAGCAACAGTATGACTAACAGTGCAATCCTATACATGTCTTCTCCAAAGCAAACATAGCTGAGTTTAATGAGGCTTAACCCAGGTTAGGTAGGTATAGAGGATTGCAGCCTAAAATACTTAGAAGGCCCAACTGAATAAAATAAGTTTTGGTCTGGCATCTATGGGGTAACAGAAGAGGCACTAGGCCTGTTTAAGTAGTGAGTTCCACCAGGGTGGCCAGATGTAAAAAAGGAGCAGTTTGCTGTACCTCTGCTCTGCTACTTAAGTCTCTGAAAGGTTCAGGAGCCCTGGCCTCTTTTGTATCTGGCCAGAGACAAGGCTCTGAAACAGAAAATGTGCTCTCCCTGGTCGCTAACTGCCTCACTTCTGATGATGGGGGACTATTACATGGGCCATGTGGAGCCACAGAGATAAACTCACTTTCAACTGATTGCAGAAGAAGAGCAATGCCTCAGCAATGCTAAAAGCCCAACTCACTGAGGGTATCCATGATATATTAGCTGTGCTACAGTTTGGCTACTGCTGAACTGATTAACCCACCTCGTTGATAGAACAGGTAGTAAGCAAAATCTTCAGGCTCCAGAACAGACAGCATCTAAGGTTTCTTCTGGATGACTGCAGTTCTAACAAAAACAGAAGCTGAAAGCAAGTTTGGAGCCACGCGATAAATGTAAATGTAAATGTAAATGTAAATTTAATTTTTAGGTCGCCTATCTGGCCGAAGCCACTCTAGGCGATGTACATATTAAATTCCAATAAAATACAATAAATACAGTAAATACAATAAAATATGATATACTCAGCAATAACAAAACAACAACATATGCAGTAGATAACAACAGGCATTCAGTATGTAAATTAGCCCACCCCGGCGGTCCCAAAGGCCTGGCCAAACAGCCAAGTTTTTAAGGCTCGGCGGAAAGTATCCAGGGAAGGGGCATGCCGAAGATCGAACGGGAGGGAATTCCAGAGAGTGGGGGCCGCCACTGAAAAAGCCCTCTCTCTAGTCCCCACCAACCCAGCTACTGTTGTTGGTGGGTTGAGAGAAGGCCCTGTGTGGCTGATCTTGTCGGGCGGCATAATTGGTGGTGCTGGAGGTGCTCCTTCAGATAAACTGGGCCAAAACTGTATAGGGATTTAAAGGTTAACACCAACACCTTGAATTGGGCCTGGAAAACTACTGGAAGCCAGTGTAGATTGAATAATACTGGCGTAATATGATCACGGCGATGACTGTTTGTAAGTAAACGAGCTGCCGCATTCTGTACCAGTTGAAGTTTCCGGACCGTTTTCAAGGGTAACCCCATGTAGAGCGCATTGCAGTAGTCTAATCGAGAGGTGACCAGGGCATGTACTACCAGTGGGAGCTGATGAAGAGGGAGGTAGGGTTGCAGCCTATGTATGAGGTGTAATTGGTACCAGGCTGCCCGGCTCACTGCCGAAATCTGAGCCTCCATGGACAGCCTGGAATCAAGAACAACCCCAAGGCTGCGGACCTGGTCCTTCAGGGGTAATTGTACCCCATTAAGCCTCAGGTCAACAGAGCCCAACCTTCCTCTGTCTCCCACAAGCAGCACCTCGGTCTTGTCAGGATTTAGCTTCAGCCTGTTCCTTCCCATCCATCCACTCACGGATTCCAGGCACTTGGACATGGTCTCCACAGCCAACTCTGGTGAGGACTTAAACGAGAGATAGAGCTGAGTGTCATCTGCATATTGGTGACACCGCAGCCCAAATCTCTAAATGCCTGAAGGAATAGACTGTCAGGATCTTGAGTTTGTTGAAAGCTCTGGGACTGGAAGATGCTCTGACAATTTTGGTCTTGTTCCCTGATCTGCTAGAGACACTGTGTGTGTGAGCTATCCCAAGTACTGTTCCTCTTGTTGCTCCATCTTTCTTTCTTTAGCCACACACAGTTTACAGCATCCTCCCACACGTGACCTTGCCTCATCTTTAAAGAAACGGATCTGCAGTAATATTACAGAATACAGAAAAGTGTTTTTTAAAAACACTATTTTCTTCAGCACCGTTTAAGAATTGGCTCTTTTCTTGTTCTGGAGTTGAATTTAGTCCCCCATTCCCTCTCCTGAACAACTGATCTGCAGAAATTAACCTCTTTCCAAGAGCTTCAGGGGTGCAAGATGGGTAACAGGTGAGTTCAACTATCCACATCACCAATTGCTTCAATAACTAGATAAATCAATGGCACTTTGCCAGTTGACACATGAAACAATGCTGCTGCGACTGTATTAAAAGTCAGAAAAATAGCTACAAGCCAGATTGTAAAAGAGGGGGGGTGTCAAAGGTAAGCACTGGAATACAATGCTTCAGCAGTATTGTCATCTTGAGTCTTTGCAATAACTGAGTGAACAAATAATGTCAATTCCAAAGAATGTGGCTAATGTGGATTATGGAAGCAAGCGTAGATCCCAATCCCAGCTATATTCATAAAGACAGGCACAGAGCAACATAGAAAGCTGCCTTATACTGTGTCAGACCAGTGTTCCATCTAGCTCAGTACTGTCTACATTGACTGTCAGGAAAGGCACTGGCTGTCCAGAGTTTCAGGCAGGAGTCACACCCAGCCCTACAATATCCCAGGATATTGAACCTGGGACCTTCTGCATGCACAGCAGATGCTCTGCCACTGAGCTACACCCCTTCCCCATGGGAAATCGTATGCTGGCGTTAGCATTATTACACTTTATGCTACAAATCAGGCAAACGGATAGATTTCTGAAATAAATGTCAGCATGTATAAACAAGGTAATTATGTATTTGAATAAACCATACTGATATGTTATTTGACATAGTTTAAGCATCTTCACAGGTTCCAGACTACAGTATAAAATATATTATAAAAGTCCATAGTCTATAACTATTTGGTAAAAGATGCTTCTCCTGATATTATGAATAGAAATGCCAGCTCATGTTGTTTCTACAGATGGAAACAGAGCTTAATTAAATTCACCTATTTCTGCACATGGACATGTACCTTTGAGTCTGATCAGGAGCCTGTAGGAACAAAGGGGACACCCCCCATACATGCATATAATTCAGAGTTGTGCCCTTTACTGACAATGACTATCTTTAAAATATAAAAGGGAAGGGAGATTTCCACTGTTTCACTTCTTAGTGTCCCTTACTAAATATTGTTGTAATATTAACATTTCATGGGATAGCAAAATAGTGAAGAAGCACATGACATACACTGAGCCTTGTGAGTTTTTATTTTTTTAATTTTAAAATACGCTTTCAAAAGCTTCTTTTCAATGTAGCACTTGATGTCTGCTCTCTTTTTTTGCTGCTGTGTTCAAGTGAATATACACAGTGAATGCAACTTCACATACCACTTTATATGGAATTTAATGGGACTATTTATAGTATTCAAGTGCTGAGAGATTTTACAATCTCATCACATTTTCTTAGTGGAAAGGCACATTTGTTTTAGTGGAGCTTACATCCAAGTATGTGTGCTTAAGATTGGAGCATTAAGGGCATTGTTATATCTTTAAAAGGATTCTTCTGTCTGTATTTTCAGACTCTTCCTTTTTTCCCTTTTTTATGTCATCTGCTCTGGTTAGGTAGGAGCAAAACAATTTCTCAAAGGATGTCCATCTCACTTTTTGAGAACTATGAAAACATAAAGGATGTTATTCAACTAACATTAAGTGCCTTTGGGATTCACTGAAATACTGAACGTTCTCACTGAAATCGATGGGACTTGAATATGCTAAGTTTAGCTCGGATGGATCATACCCATTAGAATTTTCACCGCAAAAACTCCTTTGGAAAGATTCTGAAGGAAACCATTATTGGCAGCAAGAGAGGACTTTGTGCTGACCATTTTGAATGCTGAATGAAGTAGAAATCATTAATATTTGATGACAGGCACAGCAAGGTACTTTTATGTAGCATAATAACCAGGAAGGGTTCGGAAATGACCTTCTATTATATCAGCGGTTCAAGTGAGCTACAATTAGTCTAATGGCTAAAGATTTGAAGTTTTTGTGGCCAATTTGGTCTTTTGACAGTGCTCCTTGTTGCTGTTGTTTTGAACATTAAGGGGTGGGGAACTGAGACTGAACATGGGTTTTGCTTGCCACACAGTTTGACCTTTTTATGGGTGTCACTTCTATAACAAAGCACCTATTTGAGCTATGCCCATTAGGAGTAAGGGCATTTTTGTTGTAGAGGATATATGTGTGCGGGAATAGCTGGGGCCTTACATACAAAACCTAAAGAGAAAGATAATAATTAAGGCTAGGGAACATAGGCACATTTAAGATCTCACTAAATTCAGTGGGGCTTCTATTATTATAATTATTATAAGAGTCATCAATGTGCATAGAATAACGTTTGTCACAAAAAACATATCTGTCCCACTAAGTATTTAAACCTGCTTAGGATCATGCTGCAACATATGGAACATTTGTATCACTCAAATTTTGATAACATTTTTCTTTTCTTTACAAGTAAAATTATGGTTTTTTTAATCATATCGGTGAAATTTTATTAACTGTTATGGAAAGGTAAAAATACTTCTTGATTTGATGATATTTTTCTTCCCATTCTCTTCATTCTTTTGAAATCTCAGAATTTTAACTACTTTCTTTAACTACCTTCTACTACCTCCTCCATCTTGCAGGTTTTTCCTTCAGTTGCTCCCTGTGTTTGGAATGTTTTCCTGTTTTCCAATCCGCTGTTTTCCATTCACACAAATCGGTGTTCCTTTGAGAAGGATTAGTGTCGCTGTTTCCTTGTGGTCCCGCCCTCTAATTTTACATGTTTACTCCCTCCAGTTCAAGGCTGAAGCCGGGAGAGCCCCTCAGTGTGCAATTAACAAGAAAAAATGAAACTGTCTAGACCCCCCTTCCCCTTCTCCATTGTCCAAGCTTGAGTGAAAGGAGGATGGGGGGGGGAGTGAGTGAATGGCAAAGTAGGCAGCAACTGTGGCAGCCTATGCGGGTGGCAGAGAGAGAGGGAGCGGGTGATGTGGCATAAGAGAGCCCGCCCATTAAGAAAACATCAGAGCAAAGCACCTACAAGGAGGAGTCCAGCGCAGCTGAGATGGTTTTTCCTTTTCGCATTATCAGTGGATTGGGTTAATATGGATTTTAAAGGGGGAAACTGTGTGATAGCTTCTGCTTGCCTGTAACATCATGTGAACCTTGCAAATTACAAGGGGATGCAAGTAGCACCAGACACATACTAAATTGCCATGTGGATGAGCCCTATGTCTTAAAAACTTGCTTCAGTTAGTTTTTGTTCCTAATTGCGCTATTTTATCAGTCTCTTTTTGTCTTGTCCCTTCTTCTTTGTATTGTCTTCACTAATTATACCACAAGCTCCTGGCAAGTTCTTGTTCTTTTACAATTTATAGTTATGTTAAGTTATAGTTTATTTCTATGCCACCTTCTGGCCAAAAAGATGCATAAATACAAAACACAAGTAAGAAAAAATATGAATTGCAAAAATGTAAGACAATGAAAACTTAATATTTACAAACAAAACAAAACAACAAACAAAACAAAACACCAACCCTAAAAGCCAAATACATTCATTTTCCTGACACAGGGCAATCCCCAGAAAGATGTCAGAAAGAACAAGGGTGAGGGGGCAAGGCAGATAGAAAGCTTGCCCCTTGATGGTCCCAGCACAGTCTCATCCCTGCAGCAGTTATCATACAGTGCTACTCTAAGCACTTTATTCTGAAGTGCAGTCCCACTGATTTCAACAGGGGTTGCTCTCAGGTAAGTGCAGTCACACTGGTACTTAACAATTATTTTTAGGTGGGCCAGGTGAGGACTAGATAGAATTGCCTTGTAAACGGCTTCTGGCCCATTTGCCGTCCTTAACACAGAGCCCCTCTAGATTTCCTCTTTATTGAGCATTCATCATGATTTGGGCTCAGGATATTATCAGGCAGGTTATACACATGATCACAATTTCAATACAATTAGTGAGACAGCATGGTGTAATGGTTAGAGTTGTTGGCCCCACTCAGCCATAAAGGTCAGTGGGTGACCTTGGGCCAGTCACTGTCTCTCAGTCTTATCTACTTCACAGGGTTGTTGTGAGGATAAAATGGAGAGGAGAGAACCATACACACAACTTTGAGCTCCTTTAAGAAAAGACGGTTTCTAAATACTAATATGAATACTACTACTAATAATAATAATAGTGTCTGAAAAGGTTTGGGGCCAGTCTGTCCTGCCCAGAGTCCGAGACACGAGACAAAGGCGAGGTTTGGTTTAATTCTCGTTTTATTAGTGTGATGGTTACATCCAAAGCAATGCGCTTCATAAACCTCTCTACTCTGACTCACTTCTTTCCCTAACTAGTCTACCTAATCAGTCTCTGCACCGTGTGGGGAGAGTTGACTCAGCACTAGAGCCTGGGTGGGCACCTGCTTAAGTAGAGAAGGTCTTCACCAAAAAATAATGGCTCCTCCAAAGTTTCACCCTCTGAAAGTCCCTCTTCTTACACCTTCTCGCACGGGGTGAGGGAGGGTGAGCCTCCAATGGCCCATCCGACAGCGGGGCTTCACTAGGTGATGATGCGAACTCAGGGAGCGGGAAGCTGGTTGGTGGGGAAGCGTTTGAAGTGCTGGGTAGGGATTCCTGTGTGGGTGGGGTTGGCGCATGCGAAGGGTCTTTTCCCAATGGCTCAGATGGGGAGCTTGCAGACGGGGTGAATCCTGCCTTGATGGGGGTGCCGGCCAAGGAGGTCTGTAGGCTGGCAGAATCCCTCCTCCTTCAACGCCCCCAGGGACCTCATCCTCATCTGACTCCTCTCCCTGATCTAACTTGCCTTGCACCTGGGGCGCAACACAGTCATACTGCTTTGCTTGCGTGCCCCATAGTTTCCTGTTGAAATCCTGTAACTTTTCATACCACAAATGTTACGGGTCCTTCCCAGTGCTTTTGTTGCGCTATAGCGCAAGAGTGCCCCTCCAGATTGCAATAATGCAATTACATTGGGGAAGCATGGTAGAACAACTAATAAAGTGGAATGATGTGTGGGTGGTGCAGTATAAATCCACCTCTAATGCACAATTACTGCATCAATAACATGTTGCAGAATATTTTTTTAAAATAAGTCTGGAGGAACCCTACTTTTATGTCTTCACTACTGTGGTTAGCTTAGTTAGGAATGATTATTTTTTTAAAATCATGAAAGGATACTTACTTACAAGGAATTTGCATTCCTGCCTTCTTTTCACAAAAAAAGGCTGCCAACATGCCTTCTCCTGTAGACAAAGCATTTTAAATTTTCTTTGCAGGCTTAGGTGCACTTTAGCAACCAACTTATGCAGGGCTGTAGTCATCCAGGGTCTCAGGGGTCTTAGACCCCTTACTTTTTGGGAAGCCAGGTCTCACTAGGGTCCCTATATCTCCAGTGTCTTATGAGTCAATCAGCATGAAAGGGGAGTGTTGGCCACTGAAAAGAGTCTTCCAACTTGCTTCTTTGTTATTTCCTCTGATTGGAGCCAGTCAGAGTGAAGGGAGTTCCTATTAGTTCCTACTTTAAAAAGTCAAGTTGTAGAGAGTGAGAAGTCTGCAATTGCAGAAGAAGAGATAGTGAATCCTGATCATAGCAACCCATCTCCATCATCAAGTAGTTTGGTAGCAGCAGGAGATAAACATGTAAACACTGAACTTAATTCAAGCAATATCTTGAGAAAGAACAGTCAAATTGTGAGAGTGACAGAGAAGCAGAAAGCAGTTTTCAACCCTGGAAAGATTTATTCTATAATCTTAGAAGTGGGGGGGGGGCATGGCTGTGACTTTTATGAAGGGACCCTACACTTCTGAATTTGCCACTACACTACTGAGCCTATGCCTGAAAATATGTTGTTCCACACTTCTCCTTCACTGAGTAATGGAACGTTCAAGGCAGCTTTGACTGAGTCTTTTTCCTTATTTGAGCCTTAGGAGAGCATTCACAGCATTAGATTCAAAGAGCAGGCCTAATCACTAAAAAATTATTGTTCACCATTGGAAGTCTAGACTTACTCCACAAATAGACCAGCGGGTTGAACAAACTAGATTTTTAGGATGCATTCTTGTTTGTATGATTTATACTTTATTTTAATGTTTTTATTGTTACTGTAAGCCACCCAGATGAATTGGTTATTTGGTGGCATATAAATAGTATAAAGAAATAAATAATAAATTGGAGATATATATATATAAATTAAGATATACATATGGCAATATTAATCTTTAAAAGAGGGGTGACTAACCTCTGGCCCTTCAGATGTTGCTAGACTATAAGTGCCATCTTCTCTGACTACTCATCATGCTGGTCGGGACAGATGAGTCCAACAACATCTGGAAGTTCCCCATCCTTGTTCTAGAGAAAGGCTTTGGTATAAAAGTACCTCTAGATGCATGATGGTTACTATCTGAAATTTTAATTTTAGAAATTGCATAAGGGCTGATTTGCACTGCAAGTCAGCATTCTTTTTAATGTTATGCTGCTCAGTGTTGCTTGCTGCCCAATCATATCTTTAACTACATTTATATCCTTTTTTTCCTCCAAGAAGCTCAAAGCAGTATGCATGGTTCTTCCCTCCTACTCCATTTTATCCTCACAACAACCCTGTGCGGTAGGCCAGGCTGAGACATAGTGACTGGCCTAAGGTCACCTAGTGAGTTTTATGGTTATGTGGGAATTTTTGCCTAGGTCTTTCCAGCCTTAGTGTAACCATTATACCACATGTTGGTCACAATCTAACAAAAGGTACTTGAAACTAAAAATGCAGCCCCATAGGGTTGTATTCAACTAAGTCCTACTCAGAGCTGATACATTGAAATTAACGCATCTAAGTTAGTCATGTCTATTAGCTTCAATAGGTTTACTCTGAGTAAGACTAGCATTGAATACCCCCCATTAAATGCATACTTTCAAGACAGTGGTGACAAGTGACCACTAGAAGTGGTGGTGCAGAAGCCAGGGAGGCCAAGAGCAGGGGGCGCCAGAGCCGATGACAGACAGAGCCAACTAATTCTAGTATTATTTCCATCCTCTTTCCTGCTGGGTTCTATGAGGGCAACACCGACTAAGGAGACATCTGACAGGCAGTTCCACCCCCTGGATGGGTTGTAGTAGGAAGGCAGGCAGGTGGGGGCAGGCTGAGGGCAGACTAAGGTTGGTGGGGCAATGCCACTGTTTCAAGAGTAAGTCATCTTAAAATCAGTAAGGCTTGTTTCTGAGCAATCAGGGATATAATAGTTCTGCAACTCTTATTCTAGTGCCCTTGAAGCAAAAATAAGGATAAGTGAGGAGAATCCTTAAAATATATTTCATTGACTGTCATTTCTACATAAAGATCATAATTTATCCAAAGTTAGCCTTACTGAGTCCTAGTGAAAGCCATGGAATAAGATTTGCAGGAATATCCTGTCCATGTTTAGTAAGTCGCTCTGATTCCAGTCCAGAGAGCAATGCAATGCACTCCATGCACACAATGGAATTTTAGAGTCTCTCTTTCTTAGAAACACACTCCTGCACCACACAAGCAGGATGAACTTCAGAAGTGGTCTTGGATACAGAGCATGGAGCTGTTGTTGGAAAAAACCATGAGAACCCCCTATATTTATTATTTCAGTCTCTATCCCATCCTTCTTGTGATCCCAGGACAGATTACACTTAAAACAGTAAGTTCAATTAAAAACAATATAATCATTAAAACAAAAGCAACATTACTCTTATAAAACCAGACTAATAGCAGCCAAGTGACATCATAAAGTACCCATCTGTCCCCTGCAAAAGTCTGCATGAACAGGTACATTTTTTCAACAGGCGCCAAAAGGTGAACAGCATCAGCATCAGTTGTATCTTGAGGGGAGTGAGTTCCACAGCCACAGAGAAGCCCCCAACCCGAATCACCACACAGTGAGTTTGCCTGATGGGTGGGATCACAGCATATAAGTGCAGGTAGGGGTTTTTGCGGGGTGTGTGTGTGTGAAGCCATAATTTGCTTTAATTAAAGAGATTGTGGACTCATGCTTTTTCTGTTCTCTGATGTGAAAAGATGCTGTCAGCATGAGAGCTAACTGTATTTTGCCATGTTTTTTCCCCAGAACACATGACTTCAAGTTTTCTTGTCAGTTTTATGTGAATTTGAAGTCATTTTTAGAACAAATATTACTGTTCCCTATTAATACAACTAATATAGGGGAAACAATAAGAAAGACTGTATACTAAAACTGTCAGATAAGGTGGCCTGGAGGAAGATTTTGTCCCTTAAATGTCTTACTTTACACAGGAAAAATTAAATGTTACAAGCTTTCAAGCCCTAACAATCACGCGATGTAAGGCTATCTTTGCACTAACAAAGACAGAATCCTTACATATACACATGTCACATATTAAACCATGTTCCAAACAGAAACTAAGAGGAGCCCTGATATTTATAATTTTGTTTAATAAGAGCTTGGCTGTGAACTTTGCAACCACAAAAGCAAACTATCCATGCTCCTGACTGGCAATGATGTGTAGATGGCTGCTGCAGGGATGGCTAACCAGTGGCCCTCCAGATGTTGTTGGACTCCAAATCCCATAATCCCTGACCATTGGCCATACTGGCTGGGGCTGATGAGATTTAGAATCTAACATCTGGAAGGCCACAGGTTCATCACTCATGTAAAGGCAAGAAATTTTATTGGAACAATTTACGTTGGTGTAGGTAGGAAAATGCAAACTTCTGAGTTATTAGTGAACCCACTGGGTACACTAAAAAGGTATACAGACAGCACGATTTACTATAATTCAAACAGTTTAGCCTTTCCAGCCAAACAGGGAAAACAAAAGAAAAAGATAAACCAGGACTGCATCCTAAAAAATAAATGTTCTACAACATCTTTAAAATATGTGCTTTAAAGTTAGATGCATTACTTTATTGTATGCAAATGACAACTTGTTGCATATTTCTTATACTGTGAAACAAACAAAAACATATACTGCAATCTATGCACACTTTTAAACACTAGCTTGAAAACAGTGAGATCTTCCTCCATGTATAAAACACTGATCATAAATATATTTAATGGAAAGCAGGTTGGAACCTAAATCCAACTAAAGGTACTCAAGATCAAGGAGAAATGTGTTTAGGAGATGTGTTATTTGGATTCCCATAGGCTACTATGAACAGGCTGCTATGTGAAGTGTGATGACTAAAACATCTTCATTTGTAAACAAGTTTGCTCTATACCTGTAATTTCTAATCTCTCCCTGTCTGCCTGATAAGGATCTTTGTATAACTTGAACCCTGAATAATCTTACCCCAGCAGGCATTAGTCAAAAGTTATAACCTTATCTGTTCGGTACTTTTGTACATTTTGAACTATGATCCAGAAAGTATGTAGTGTGGGTGGCAGAGAACAGAATCAATGCAATGATTGCAGTGTGCTCTTGCCCTGGCCTCAATCTCCTTCTACAGGTATAGGGAGAAATAATAGTGCCTAAACGGTAGTGATTGTGTCCTTGGAACCAGGGGTGTAGTCATCCAGGGTCTCGAGGGGTCTTGGATCCTTTACTTTTTTGGGAGCAAGATCCCAGCAGGGTCCCTTTGTCTCTAGAATCCTGTGAGCCAATCAGCATGAAAGGTGAGTGTCTTAGCCACTGAGAAAAATCTTCTAACATGTTTCCTTGACCTTTCCTGCTGATTGGAGCCAATCGGAGTGAAAGAAGGATGTCAGCCACTGAGAAGAGTCTTCTCAGTAGCTAACACTCTCTCCTTGCATGCTTATTGGCGCCTAAGGATGTCTAATGTGGGAGAAGGCATTAACAAGGATCTCGTTCTCAACCCCGCAGCAAAAAAAGGGGAGGGGCGTGGCTATGACTAACATAAAGGGACCCTGCACTTCTGAATTTGCCACTATTCTACTGTTTGGAAACCATGGATTCAAAAATAGTCCAGTAATTGTTGTTTTCCACCACTCACCCCTTTGCAGCATCTTCTCCCCACCAACTCCTATTTTCCCTATGCTTGCCATCCAGTCTCTTTTATCCAGCCCTTTATTGTCTCACCGAACTCTACAGTAATTTGAGTCTATGTAGATTTAGAAAAAAAAATGCACTCTGTATAATATGTTATCAGTGCTGATTCTTATATACAATGCCGCTGGTTTAGGACCAGGACATCTGAAGGGCTGCCTCATCATACGGACATAGGAAGCTGTCTTACGCCAGACCATTGTTCCACCTAGCTCAGTATTGTCTACACTGATGAGCAATGGCTCTCCAGGATTTCAAATTGGGGACATTCACAGTCTTAGCTGGAGATGCTGGGACTGAACCTGGGACCTTCTGCCCACAAAGCTGATGCCCTACCACTGAGCTATTGATTCCTCACATACAATCTGCCTACCCACTGCATTCATTCATCATCAGAAGCTTTGCTATACATTCCACCACACTGAGTAGTGGTTGGACTACCAAGAAAGGTCTTTTGTATTGCAGCACCTGGACTATGGCACTCCCTCCCTAGTGCAGTCGGCTCCTTCTCGTTTGAGCTTCATAGCCATTATGGCTATGCTCTGTCTCCACAGGTGGAGGTAGAATGCCTCTGAATATCAGTTGCTAGAGAATCACAAGTGCAGAGAGCACTGTTACACTCATGTCCAGCTTGTGGGGTTCCCAATAGGCATCTGGCTGGTCACTGTAAACATGCTGGAGCAGGTGGGCCTTTGGCTTGATCCAGTAAGGTTTTTCTTATATTCAGACAGGCTGCTCAGATGTTCCACTGAACATTTAATGGTGTTTCATGTTTTTATATCACCACTTTTTAACCCATTTAAACCTACTTTTGTTATATGATACTGTTTTTAGTAAGTTTTAGATTGTTGCTTTTATTATTGTAATAGTTTGATGTATTTTAGTCATTTGGTAAGCTGCTTTGAACTTATTTATAAAGAAAAGTAAGTGGATAAAATCTTTAAATAAAAACATCACTTCTCCTTTAGTGTGTCGTTTGGAAAGAAAAGGTGGCAGCTTTTGCTTTTACATAGGCAATGACTTGTTTCTGGGGAATCTTCTTACTACAAATATTTTAGGAAGCACTTGTCTTTCTGTCCACCATCCAGGTTCCGTCTTGAGTAGACGGCTGTGTCTGGGGGTTGTAGTAGTGGCAGACTGGGGAAAATGGTGGAGCCAATATGTGAAAGGAGGCTGAAACTGTGAAGACTAGTGCTAGGTTGGCTTAGGTAACTAGTATTGGGGGTTTCTTCAGAACCCTTTCTCACAAGGGAGAGCTCAAGGATGTATATTGGATAAAATGATTTACAAACAGGCAACAAAATGCCTACAACAGTCAAGAATACTGGGCCAGAGGAGCAATTACTTTTTATTCCAAAACTTATTGTAAAGTATCAGCCACAGTGGTGCAAGAACTTCCATTTTCCCTTCCAGATTTGATAGAATGGGCTTCACCAAGTTTAAGCTGGAAATGGAAGCTCAGGTACCATGCTCCTTGGGTTAAGATGTCTCTGCCACCTTTCACGTGAACAACCATTGACTAGTGCTAAATGATCAGTGTGATATCCTTTCTCTCCATATGGGATTGCACAGAGGTTATAAAGGAGAGCTGACCTTTAAGCCAACAGATGTCTTTTTCTAAATGTAGGTTTACATCTTTGGATGCTAGCTTCACTTAATTGTCTATCTGAACCACATAGTTAATTTCTGCAAAGCCATTTCCATAAATGAGATCTGAGTTAGGTGTTTAGTCATCAAATAGGTATGCATTTTCATAGTGCGACAGCTTATGCATTTTTTGTGTGCTCCCCCACCATAAGCCATAATAAAAGTAATCAGAATTTTCTTTCATGTGGCAATAAAGCAAGACTGCATTCTGCACATTCCATTCATTTTTAATATTTGGTTCAAAGAGCACAATGCCCTCCTGATGTGTTCAGCTCAGCTTCTGATTCATTTAAAACAAAGCCAAATCACCAATGTTCTTTACTGATAGTCTCCCATGAAATTTAGATCTAAGATAGGGGCACTTGGGAGGTTTCGCAGAGTAGGAAAACATCTTACCGTGTTTATTTGTGTGACTACATGTAACAGAGGTTGCATTGCCGCCCTGGGCTCCAGCTGGGAGGAAGGGCGGGATATAAATCATATAATAATTAAATAAATAAAGTAAAGTATCTTCCCTTTATAATAGTTGGGTAGAAGATGGATTTTTGGAGGGAGTGGCTTGTCATGTCACAGTGTGGCAGGGTGGAGAAAAGTTCTATCTGCCCCAATCCCCTCTTTTATACAACTATTAAATAAATGTACAAGAGCCCCATCCACTTTTGCATCTGGTCACTCAGCCTTCCTGACAAGTTACCATTTAATCCAGCGGTGTACTAAGTATAGCACAGCACCAAATATAAGTGGCATGATCTCAGCTTAGAAGATGAAGGCTGACAGGCAAGATCCATATTTTAGACTTCAGTCCTAACCTTATTTACTTGGAGGCAAGTGCCACTGAAACCACTGGCAATTACTGCCAAGGAAATAAATTAGTTGGGTCAGGCTGTTGCTCATCTTCTGAACTACTCTGTGAGGTAGGTCATCTTATTCCCATTTTAAAGATGGTATACTGAGGCCTGGATATCATTATTTCCAAAAAGATTCCTAGTACAATCCAGTGCATGCCTACTCAAAAATAAATTCCACTGATTTCAATAAGGGCGGCAGCCTTGAGCAATAATGCATACTCAAGCCCTGGATGGCCAGCAAAGCCTAAGGCACATTTAGATGCTCTGCTTTCTTTTATGAACTCCACTGTTAAGCTTCACACATTTCAACACTTCCTTTTATTGTACCTTCCAACCACTGCAGTTTGTGTTTTACCTCTTATTACCTTGTTTATTTTCGTAATTAGCAATCAGTTTTGTGTAGTTAGAATCCAGATTCTTTTGTGCCAATAATCTCAAACTTACTTATGCACTAATGGCATGGGTTGGTTGTACTTTAACACAATTCCTCTGGGAGAGTTGCCAACATTATCTTCCTGAGGGGCCCAGTGTAATGCATAGTAAAACGATGGAATTTGCTCCCAGGGTAACTATGTTATCAGAGGCAGTACGCTGGGGATTGCAAGTGGGGAAGCGGGTTGTTGCACTCAGGTCCTGCTTGTGGGCTTCCCATAGGCGTCTGGTTGGCCACTGTAAGAACAGGACGCTAGACAAGATGGGCCATTGGCCTGATCCAGCAGGGCTCTTCCTAATGTGCTCCTGTGCCTTTAAGAGCTGCTTAACCAGGCAGAAATTAGCAAGTGAACTTTTTTTCTGTCAAGGAGGTGAAGTGAGGGGGAAAGTCTCGCTTGGTAAAATGCTGTCAGTTGTGCAGCTGTTAAAGTCACAAGAACCCTGACAGAGAGAGAGAGAGAGAGATAAGTTTTCTGGGATGTAAAACCTAGGAGGAGCTGCCCCCCCAACTTAGAACACAATATTTAAATGTAAATCTTGCTCTAATCATTAGACACACAACCTCCTTGACTGGTTGCCCTTGTGCGTGTCTTTGTCCCGTTGCATTTGCCCTACCGGGTACTGCAGGGTGACCGTTGAATGTTGTAGGGCAAGAAAAGAGTTCCCCCTGTCGCCTTGGGCCAGGAATTGAGGAATGCAGTGACGTCACCGGGAGAGGGCAGGTGCTGCGGTTACTTCAAGGCGCAAGAAGGAGGGAAGGTGCTCCGTGTTGGTCCTGGCCGGTATTGAGCACGCGCACTGGGCAGCGAGCAGACCAAAAAGAAAAAAAGGAAAACTACGAACGAGAGGCGCGCGCGCGCGCACACACATAAACACGCACAAGCTCTTAAAGGAGCGCGAGGCGAATCGTCCTACTGCAGCTGCAGAGCAGAAGGTAACAAACCACTGCAGGGCTGTGTTTGGGCGGGAGGAGGGCGGCTGCGGCTGAGAGGTTGCTGGTCCTGGGCGGGAGGGAAAAAGTTGCCCGGGGTTCGGGGGAGACTGGCCCGCGGTGGTCGTGGTTGCCCCCGCCTCTACTTTTTGGCGCGGGCTGGCGTAGTTGCTGCACTTTAAAGGCAGCGGAGAAGTTTTTGCGGCCGTGGCAAGGTTACGAGAGAACTTTTGGCACTAGCACTTTTTTTTTTAGGCTACAGTGACCGAGAGGGGAAGGTCTGTGGGGGCGAGGGTTGCTGTCAAGTTGTCGCGGGGAGTTGCGGAGGGGCTTGCGGCTCTCCTCTTTGCTCCCCGCACTCCCCTACCCCCACTGCCTTTCCTTTTCATCACCTCTGGGACGCGGTTGGGCCAATAGGATTAGTGGCAGCGGAGGCGGGGGGCTCTCAGGATTCTGCCTCTTGCCTGAGAGTTAAATCTGCGTTCTTGTTCTTTCTCCGGTTGCTTTCTTGCCGCAGCTAGGCTGAGCTGTTGCTGCGCTGCGGCTCTCTGTCAACAAGCCTGCGAAGGGCTGCTGTTGCGGAGATGGATTCTGGCTGTTTGGCTCTGCCTTGGCTGCATTGCCCTGTACCGAGTCCCACTCCTTCTCTAGGAAGCCACGGCCGCCGCAGTCCTGAACGATTCCTCCGACAGGCAGGCGTGCGCTTGTTAATTGCCTAGGTCGCGGTTTCCCTTTCCCTCCCCCAACTTTAGCTAGTGCCAAGCACTTAACGAAAAAGTTGGCAAAGATGTTAGGGCTAGGCCAAAGGGTTCTTCTGGCTGATCCCTTTTGCACCTCCTTTGAGCTATAAAAGCATGTAGGGACAGACTCGGCAGGCTGTTGCTTCTTAAAGAAAAGAAAGCAAATGTTCTGGCTCTCTTGAGTTTAGACAGTGAGCACCCTAAATTCATTACTTGAGAACCAGTAATGCCACAGCTGGCGTTAGAAAGCACCTTCTGAGCTTTTTTTTGTGTGTGTATGCCTTTTGTATGTTTTTGTACGTGAATGATGTTGATGTGTGGAGTACAACATGGAAGGGATCCCTAATGTGCCTGGTAGCTGATGAGAGGTTTATATCCCACGTTTCAGACTGGTTTAAATCGCCTGTCTTCCTGAAAAATGGGCGTTTCTTACGTTTAGTACATCTGTAAAATCAATATCTGGTAGAAGGTATATCTGGCTTTTTAAATAAGTCTTTTTTGCTTTCTCTTTCATCTTAACAATATGATACACAAATAGGGAGAGAGTCTCAAAGGTGTTTCTAGTGCAAATGCCCTTCAACTTGAACGTGAAGCAAGTTCAGTTTAAGACTTTAACATGGATTGTCTTAGCTTCCCATCTGTAAAATAGGATTACTAGGGGTTTTTTATGTTTTGTTTTTGGCAGAATGGTAGTGAGGATGAATGGCACCATTATTGTGAAATACCCTGTATATTGAAAGTACTGCATCAGATAATAAAATGTGTGGGAAACATGTGACCCTGCTGCTGTTATTGGACTCCAGCATCCATCAGCCTCAGCTAGCATGGCCAATGGCCAGGGATGATGGGAGCTGTAGTCCAATAACATCTGGAGGACTACCAGTTCATTTCTAAATAAAAGCATTCCACCGATCTCAGTGGCAGGTAATACTAAACATAGTAAAATGTTAATCCTAACAAGCTGTATGCTGTTTGTGTGTACACAATGAATGTCTGTGTTCTTAATATGCATTCTGCTTTCATTACTTTGCTTTTCTTGTTCAGAAACTTGATCTAGACAAATTTGTGAATGTCTGTTAATGCCCCATTCATAAAAGTCTCATAAGCCAGAGACAACTGTTAAGGTCCTTTAAGAGCAGTGCAGTCTCTCCCCCTCTCTCTCCCCCCCTTCCCCCCCCCCCCGCTATTCCTGGCATCAGATTGCACCTATGCTGCTTCCTCTCAGCTAGGCTAATGTCTAGTGTCAGGTTTTCTCATCACAGGGAGAGCCACTATAGGGCCTCTACTGAATTGCCAAGTGAAAATTACCAGTATTTATATACTGTCTGGAGGGTGGCCAACAACAATGCTTAATTCTCTACTGCCCCCCCCCAACAGTAGATCTCCAAAGGTCTACTGGGGCAAACCAGAACTGCTGAACAAAGAGCGGCATTACTGACGGGAGGTGGGGGTGAGACTCTAAGATGACTTGCATATACTGTAAACCAAGATTCTCAATCAAACTGGGTGAAACCTGGATTGGTCTGTGTAATGCGTCAGACTCTGTAGCCATCACTGAGGCAAGTGGCTGGAATATGCACACTTTATTATTGTACAAGGAAAGCATTTGGATGCTTGTCTCTGTCAGGCAAGCTGAACAGTGTCCAGTAGCACTCCAGTTCTTTTTTCACATCCAGTAGAAATGTCCTTTCTTTCTCCTGTACAGACAGTTGCATTCTCAACTTTGACCCTGTTTGCTAAGCATTCTGCATTGCTGTGGCAGTATAACAAGAGAATCATGATTTGATTGCAATCCCAGAAGGACATCTATCTTTTGAGAAGCCTTGCCATATAGTACACTGGGTTGGATGGTTATTGTGTTATAACTGTAAAGTGTATGTTCTCATGCATTAGCATAATAATTCCCAGAGTTAATATGTCAAGCTTAAACTGATATGCAATTGGTGTGGAATTTTGTAATTAGGTTGCATAGAGATTGTTATTAGGCTTCTACCCCTTCTAAATTTTTAACTCTCACTCTCTGTCTCACTCTCTCTCACTCTCCCCCCCCCAGTGGCTATGACCCACAAGTTAAAGAGCAATGGTCTGATGAGGTCCTCAATTAATTGCTTTGGAAGGTTAGTGAAGTTTCTTATTTGGAAAAACAAGTTTGTTTTTTCAAATATAGGAAGGAATGGTGCTTCCCTTTTTATTTCTCATCTCCCATAGAAGTTTGGTAGTGCTTTGAAAGCCAGCCTAACATAAAATCCTAGGTTCCTGCTTGACTTTGTATATGTGTTTGTAGAGGAGGCTGGTCTTTACACTCTAACCTACATTAATCTTAGATTAATCTCAGATGGGTTCTTCACTCGACTTGCATTTTTCTGTGTTCTTATTAGTGGGAATCATATAAAATAAAGAAATACATTGCAGATAGTTAGGTGATACAGATATCAGATTCATCCAGTGCAGAGTAGTGGAACCTTGTGACCCTCCAGATGTTCTTCGACTATCAGCCTAGCCAGCATGGCCAGTGGTCAGTGATGATGGGATTTGGAGTACAACAACAACTGGAGTGCAACAGGTTCTCCATTCCTGCTCAGGTGGTCCAGTGGGGAGTTTTGTTTTTTGAAGAATTCCTTTATAATAAACAAGGCATTTGTAAATTTAATATGCTGTTTAGAAGAACCTGTGTAGAAGTGAAAATAAGTGCGTTGAACATGAATTTTAAATGTTGCACTTCAAAGCACATGTGTAATGTGTATCATGCCTTTTGACTTGTGATATGTTAAGGTCATGTAGCTTTGGGGAAAATGCTCAGTAGTTTCAAATGCTTATACCTCCTTTTGTTTCTATTTATACAGAACATTGCTGGCAAAAATAGGGGGACAGGAAAGGGCACTCACTTTGAATCTGATTTACCATTGTTCTGTGGTCAAGGAAAGGCAGTGTGTGAATGATTTGAGGATCAAAATGCTTTTTAAAACCAAGCATGCCTCAAGCAATTAATGACCCATTAAAGAAACGTCCAGGACCAACTCAACTGCTTAGAATAAGCTGATGACATCCCGAAGTGATTTGCTTCAGTATGTTGGCGTATAAAATGCCACTGGGTTAAATGTTTTCCAGACATCACTTGTAAAGTTATTGGGGGAGAAATCAGGTTACGTTGTAACAGATGTTGAATATGTTCGGTATTATAAAAATACCAGAGAGAAATAGGAACTAATTTGGTTGGTCCTATTTCTTAGCAGAGATATAAAAATACAATAACGGAGTGAGAATGTAAGGAGTGAGAATGTAAGCAGTCCCAACCTTTCTCTATATAAATAACAACAGACACAATCTTCTTAGGTAAAAGATAAAGAACATTTACTCACAAATTCTTCATATGTTCAGAAACAGGCTCTAGCTTAGATGAAAGTCTCAGTCTATCTTGGTGTTTGTGTTGATGCTCTTAACAGAGAGCATCATACCATGCAGCCTCTCTCAAAGGTAGGAAGATCAGCAATGGAGAATATTCAAAAATCCCCCAGGACAAAGGAAGAGGAAGTCAGGTAAGTAACCCCACCCATTAGGAAGTTAATTCATGAAAAACAGGTACATGGGATATTTCCCTAAATATTCCCCCCCCCCAAGTGAACATGCAATATTTGCCTTTTCCAACAGAATAAACTTTTGTTGCAAAAACTATGCACCAGTGTACAGATTGTGTTAAGGTAGAAAAATATGAATTACTCTGTAAATACCTTTATGTAATTCGATTAGCTTTATTTGCATGCAGAAATTTTTGGTGTTCTAAAACATTCACGTTCCATTTCATGCTTTATTAAAATATGGAAATAATTGGTGCCTTGTCTGAGACTGCAAGCCTAAGCATGTGTACTTGGATGCAAGCCCCATTGAAAGTATTGGGATTTGATGCTGTCTAAACACATTTCTCCTACATTGTGGCTTTTGAAATAAATGTATATGGTATCAAACAATTGAAGTGTTTGTATGAGTTGTGTGCCTTTTTGGTTTTAAGCCTATGAGTTCTTAAATTTAGTTAATCATCATGAATGCATTCCAGTGGTTTGGAAGTTACATTTCTACGAGTAGGTAAAAATCAAACAACAGATTCACTTGTGGAGTATGTTCTGCCCAACTAAAGCAATAAATTATACAGTCACAAGAGTGGCTATATACTATAACCAGCATGAATTTTTTTGCATTCCACAATGTTAAATTGAAAATACCCCCATGCCATGCTGATGCTTCCCAATAAGCTCATTTCAAAACAAAACCCTACAAAGCTTATAGTCCTGAACTCAGAAATGCTTGTTTAACCCTCTAAGTTTTCATGGCAATACACAAGACAGCCAGAGAGAATTGAGAGTTCAAAGTGTAAAAAGAGAGAAAAACCAGACCCCTTTTAAAAAATGTTCTGTTGGTGATCTCATAATTTGTTGAAATTAATTAAAAATCAGCCATGCTCACAGAGTACCTGTAATCCTATTACTGACCTTGCCCTGTACTCTGACCTTCATCTTCTGTAGTTAAAATGTTAAAAAAAAATGCCTGGCTGATTTTTAATTGAAGAAATTTAGCATTGAACTCAATGATAAGGCCGAGCATGCTCAGTAAGAACCAACTGTCAGTGTTCTAAAAGCCAGGCTCACAGCTGCTTGGCTAATCAGGGGTCCACACCCATGTCAGACATTTATTCCAATTTAAATAGTCACGCCTTTCCCAAAGAATCCTTGGAAATGTAGTTTGTGAAGGGTGCTGAGAGTTGCTAGAAGAGTGGCCAGAGTGGTTTAACAGGCAGCCGCTCTGATTGAAGCTCTGTGAGGGGAACAGGGCCTCTCCTGGCAACTCTCAGCACCTTTCACTAACTATACCTCCCAGGATTCTTGGAGAGAAGCCATGACTGTCTAAAGTGAAATAAAGGTCTGGTGTGGATGTGGCCAGGGACAGCTTTGGTTTAAATTTGGGTGGGACGCTACATGTGCCTGCTGTAAAATAAAAAGGTGGGGGAAACACTGAAAAATGATACTGTTCACAATGTTTTCCTTTTGGAAAGGAAAGGGGCTTTCCCTCTGCCAAATGCCCAGTGCCCACCCAATCTCTTTTCCTCCCCTTCCTGCCCTCTTTCTCCCCTCCCTGCCCCTTCCCCAGGTCAGGTCAGTTTCACCTATCCTAAGCATGATTGTACAGGAGTAAATCCCATTGAACTCAAAAAGCATGCAAACGATCAAACCTGCCTTCCCTTACTCCTCCCTCCTATTCCCTCCTTCTTGCCCTTGCCCTTCCCCATCCCCTTCCAATCCCCTCATTTCCCTTCCTCCTTCCCCTCCCCCCAATGATCAGTTTTATCAACCTCAAGCATGCTTGCATGGGACTAAATCCCATTGAATTCAATAAGCATGCAAATGATCAGATCTGCCCTCCCTTCCTCTTCCCTCCCATCACCTTCCTTTTGCCCCTCCTTCTCCTTCCCCCTTCCAATCCCTTCCTTCTGCTCCCCTCTCTGCTCCCTTTCTTCTTCCCTTCTCTCCCATTCCCCAACAAGCATGCAAATTATCAGACCTGCCTTTGTCCTCCTTCCCCTCTCGCTTCCTCGTCCCCTCCCATCTTCCTTTTTTCTCCTCCACTGCTGACTCCAGCCCTCCCTCTTCTCCCCCCCCCCGGTCAGTTTTACCTATCCTAAACATGATTGCATGGGAGTAAATCCCACTGAACTCAAACATGCAAATTATCAAACCTGCCCTCCCCCTCCTTCCCTCTGCCCTCCCCCCCTTCCTCCTCCTCCCCTCCCTATCCCCCTATGGTCAGTTTCACGTATCCTAAGCATGATTGCAGAGGACTAAATCCCACTAACTCAATAAGCATGTAAATGATCGATCCATTCTCAGGAAACTTGTACAGGATACCATTTCTTACCTCCCGGATTAAAAAACAGAAATTCACTAATAGCAAAAAACTTTTTTTTCCTGTTAGTGAATTGTAGCTGGTTCAGCACAGAGGTGTGTTTTGTTTTGGGGATTTTTTTTAATGCTGACGTAATGGAAAACTTCTTGGCTGCAGTTTAAAGCCAGTGAATTCTCTGGAATTAGCAATTTAACTATATATATATAAACTCCATATATATAAATATATATATATATATATATATATTTTAAAGTGGAGTTTTTAAAAAAACTCTTCCAATTGACTGGGCAGGGCAATTTCAAAATGGAATGCAGCAGATCAGCTTATTTGCTGCTGAA
This sequence comes from Rhineura floridana, assembly GCF_030035675.1. Lineage (NCBI taxonomy): Eukaryota > Metazoa > Chordata > Lepidosauria > Squamata > Rhineuridae > Rhineura > Rhineura floridana. The sequence continues at coordinate 36,187,330 of NC_084488.1, read as the reverse complement.
TGTCAGAGTGGTATAGTAGTCACAAGGTGTGCACTCCCCCAATTCATGGAGTCTTCATAGCAAATACTTATTAACTCACACTGGTGCTTCCATTCTGAAGCAGGTGAACGTGTTTTAGTCTGCACCAGAATGCTCTTTTTCCTTGGGTGCACAGGGATTGGTTAGAAACTTGCTTGTAGTTCAATGGATTTATTTAACTTGAATGAAGTTGCTGATAATTAAAAATGATAACCTTCAGTGTGAGTTGAGGCTAATTCATACATTCAGGCTTTTGCCTGAATGAGTAAGTTACACCTCTTGGAAAGTATAATGAAAGATTTGTGTGGTTTTATCACTTATCTGAATACATCCTAGGCATCCTTTTATATTTCTTGTGACGAATATGCAGATGTGAACTCCCTCAAATTCTTACAAAAGAAGCTGTCAGTCATAAATCATGGTTAGCAGAATGCATAGCTTAAATTATCTAACAAAAAGTGATGTGATCTAACAAAACCATCTGGCAGTGAAGCTACATATATGACATGCTATTTTATCTTGGGCAGCTGCTTCTTTATGATGGGACAGGGGTTATTGGCTGCAAAACAGTTGCAAGAAGTTAATGGGATAATGCTGTTATAAACCTGTCGCCCAGAAAACATGACGTATTTACTATAACACTGGTAGAATTTATGTTGGTAGAGTAAATCTTAATTAAAATCATTTATGTAGGGAGTTGTTATGTGCCTTCAAGTCGATTACAACTTATGGTGACCCTATGAATCGGCAACCTCCCATAGCATCTGTAGGGAGAGACAACTTGAAATGATGAGTGGGGAGGTTAAGGCTGGACATTTAGAATTCCCTTAAGGGCATTTTCATGAATGATGCAAAGTGTGCTTAGGGATGTGGAATGGTACAGAATGTTAATCAGGTGAAAATGGCTATCTCCCTCTTACTGAATCAATATACCTTTTACCTTGCATTCTTGGGAAATTTAAAAATTGATTCATACATTGCCTTTGAAAATGCAGGTCCATGCTGTTGTGTTTTCCCTTTCTATTCTGGCACCACTCATGTGATATCATTTGTTCCACTGCTCTACATAGCGAGCACTGTTGCTAATGGCAGCGATGCCACTAACTCCAACCTAACATTGATAATCGGGGATCTACCATTGTTATGATTTGTCTTACAAAACATGTCTGACTGTTTGTGATATTTTTCAAACTGAATGGAAGCAGACATGTACTGTATCACATTGTGGCTGTCTTCATACGTAATGGTAAGCCATGGCTAGAAATGAACCATGGCTTACTATGAACAGGCAGCAAATTGCTTCACAGTGATCAGTTGTGCCTGTTCTACTCTTCCCTTTCCAAAGCCAGGAAACAAACCACAGAGTGGCTAGTCTAACCTTGTGTTTCAACCTGTGCTCATGGTTTGTTTCTCTAAACAAGCTATGAGCAGAAGAAGCCAAGGCTTAATGCTGGCGGTTTGTTTGTAGAGAAACAAACCACACATTCTGGTTCACAGATGAGGCTATGCTAGCTGCTTTGTGGTTAGTTTTTTGACTTTGGAAAAGGAGAAGCAAAGCAGGTGAGATTGAGCAGCATTCACAAGAATGCTGCTCATTTGTAGTAAGCCATGCTTTGTTTCTAACTGTGGCTTGCCATTATGTGTGAATAGGGCTGCTGTGTAATCCATTTAGATAAATTATTTTTTCCGTAACATTATTTCTCAATGTGCCCAGCTTCATAAAGCTCACATGGAACAAGATATTTGACATCTGTGAATTGCATCTTCTTCCGGAGACAATAGGCTTACACAAAAGCTACAACTATTCATGGAATTATAGCTTAATTTTAATTTTATAAACAGTTTTGCCTCTTGTGTGTTTCTCAGCGAGTTCTCATTTGTCCATCCTTTAAAGTTCAAGAGCTGAGAGCCAGATTACATGACAGTTGAGAGGTACGTGTGACAGGGAGCTGCAATTATTTCCGTGTACATGTTATATATTTAGGTAAGCATGTAAAATGTGTATATGGTTCATCTTATGCTTGTAAGAATCTTAAGAGGCATGAGAAATATATATAGAAGGTAAATTGTATAGTATAGTAACTGCATCAAAACTTGATTGTATTATTTGGACAACAGCTGATAACGTTAAAAAAGTTGGAGAGCACTAATCATGCTTTGGAAATTAATATAAGGTATTTGGTATGACTATTACTGATCATCCAGATAAGTCTTGAACATAAATTTGGCTGCTAAATCCCGCATTGTACTCTTAGAAGGTGTGGTGCTGGGTGCTGGCAGATGACTTTGACGGTCATAAGACAAAGGGATGACGGATAGCACTATCAATGGCTATTAGCCATAACAATTAAATGAAACCTTTATGTGTTGAGGAAGTATACTACTGAATACCAGTTGCGGTGTGTGTGTGCCTTCTTGCCCTGCCTGTTGCCTTTCAAAAATCGGCTGCCCAGCCATTGGTGATTACAGTATGCTGAACTGGACATGGTCTGATCCAGCAGTAATTGCTTTATGTTCTCATGCACTACTGTTTGCTGTCTCTAGCCTGGCATATGACCCCTGCCTCCAACCCCCCCCAAACTAGATACCATTCAAACTATTAACGTTTTTGCACTCGCTGCAGAGTGTCTTTGTCTCTCTACAGCCTCTCTACCATCACATTGCCCCCATCTGTGACCCTTGACATTTCCAAGAACTGACCCCTTATCTCCCACTTGCGCTGCACTGAAATCATAGAACTCCCCTAACTTCACAAGACACCCGCCCCCCCTTGTGCCCTGTCACCTTTCTGCATCACCTCCTCCCAACAACCTGTCAACCTCTTCTACTTCCTATCACAAGCCACTCATGTCCCTACTAATTATCTCCTTTTCCCACCCTGTAGTTTTGTGCCCTACACTATTTCTCCCCACACATACCTGGCCGTGTGCTCCCTTCAGCATCAGTACCCCTTCTCTGCATTTTCACTTAGGCTATGCCAACCTTCATTACCATTCTGAAGGAGCCGCACACCTCTCAGGAAGAAGGAACTGGTGGACAAGGAGCAGCAGGCGTAAGCCTTTGGGGGTACTGACATGGCACTGTCCTTGCAGCAGCCATGCTGCTGCTGCTTACTCCTCTTTGACTACTCTTTGCCTGAGAAGGCAATGGGTGCGGGTGAGGACAACAGGGCAGAGAGTGCGTCTACATTGGCCACCATTGAATCCGGCTCTTGAAGGAACGTGCCAAGGAGTTGCAACATTGTTCCTCAGAAACCATTGCTGCCGGGCACACAAGTGGAAGGGCCACTGCCACTCAGGCATAGCACTGTTGGCCAGTACTAACTGACACTTCCCACTCAGTATGGTCTCGATTCTTCTTAATGCTTTTCCTACTAGCCTTGTTCTGTAGCCCAGGCAAAGAGCGTATGTTTTCTGTAACTCTCACACACAAATGTTATCTTTCCACTTCTACCCTATCTACTAGTCTTCCCAACCTTTGGGTTCCCAGATGTTTTTTGACTACAGCTTCCATCAGTCCCAGCCAGCATGGCCAATGCTCAGGAATTAGGGGAACTATAGTCCAGCAACATCTGGAGACCCAAAGCTTGGGAATGGCTGCATATACTTTAATTGGTATTTACAATTACAATCCTATGCATGCTTACTCAGTAGTAAGCCCAACTAAGTCATAAAGATATGGAAACATGAGATTGCTCAAAAAAAAAAAGGACAATGAAGTGCTGGTACGCCATGCTGCTCAGTACTTCCAGGAAAAAAGCACTGATGAGCGTGAAGTTATGAATGAGCCCTTTATAATCCACATACCTATGTGAGAACTAAAACAACATGTACTTCATACATATGCATGCATGTAGCAACAGCCCAATGGCTGTTTTTCCTAATAAGTACAGGAGGGAGATTTGAAACAAGTAAAAGTGGCTCAACCCTTTTTGTGCATGTTTCTAGACCCAAGCCACTTCCTCTTTCTTAATTTCAAGACTTTTTAAGAAAATTGGTGGTTTAGTTATACTTACTACATTGAATAATAAACAAAATAATTTAGAACAAAAATTTGAAATTGGGTGATAAAGAGGGCTGCAAGAGAGATGCAGACAAAAAAAAAAAATGTTACCATGATCCTATTTGCTTCTCACACAGAAGGCCCATCATCCATCCAGCTCTTCAGTCTTCCCACTAGAGGAGCCATGGTTGCCCAAAACTATTGTAATGTCTCTAGTCCTATTACCTCCATTTCTTGACAAACATCCTCTTCTCCCATAAGGGAAGGGAACTTCCATCTTCTGAACCATAGGCCCTCTCCAACCTTGCAGCCCAAGCTCAATGCAAGATAGAACAGTACAATTATGGTAGGGGCAAGCAGGCCCTCCCTGCCAGTGTTGCCATAAGCCTTTTCCAGGTTTTATTACTGTTCTAAAATGAAAATAGTAAAATTCTTCATCTGAATTTTTTGTGAAACCTAGGACACCTTGCTTAAAAAGTATAAAAAATGACAAGTATTTAACATAGACTTGATAATTTTCTGTTAGTTTTTTCTGTCCTTTTGTCTGGAGCCATGCTTCTGGTTCCTGAAGGTATAGTTTTTCATGCTTGTTGCTGGCACATGATAATTTTGGCTGGTTCTTTTTGCTCAAAGAAGAGTTATGGAATCATTTTTAATTTCTAGGGAAGGAATCCAGGTTCTCACCACTGACTACTCCCCCTGTATCAGTGTGAAATACAGCAATAGTCTGCACTATTCTCTCTTTTCCTCTTCCCTCCTGCCCCCATCTTATTATTTAGTTACCATGCTATTTTAATCTATTGTCATGTTGCTGCTTCTGTTCATTGTTGAATGGTTATGAAGTTTCTAAAGTGATGCTAATTTGCTATCAACAGATGTAACATGTTTGTATAAGATCCAAGTATTCTATTCTGAAAACGTGTGCTAGCTGCTTCATGTCAATCCTGTGTGTCAACATAAAAATGTTTGGGGGATGGTATGGGAGTGAATGAGGGTGAACAAGTGAGGTTTGATCCAGACAAGATGGAGGTACTGTGGGTGGGGAAGCCGACTGATTTGGATGGAGTTGCACTTCTGTAAATTAAGTACAAGTCCGTTGCTTTGGTATCCTCTTGAACTCAGTGGTGGTGACACTGGCTAGGAGTGCCTTTTACCAGTTTAGGGTGGTACATCTGCTACCTGTCTGTTTAGAGAGATAGGAACTTGCCTCAGTCGATACACTAGTCATAGCCAGGTACTACTGCAATGTGCTCAGGGATGTCAACATGAGTTTCTGGTTCCAGACTGTGTGTTCTCTGCACCACTCATAAATGAGAACACATGCATAAAGTCTGCATTTGTGTTATGTAAATTTTTATTTTCTTGTGCAGGTGAGGTGGAGTGCCCTAAAACAAATCAGGTGCCACATAAACGTAATGCGATGTCTGTCAGGCAAAATGTTAGCAGGTGGAACTTTTCCCAAAACTGTGTTTCCATACTAGAACACATCCATCAAATCACCCATATAATTAGTAACTATTTGTATACAGGATGGTAAGCGTTCACGCTAATGTGTCTCAGATAATGACAGATTACTATGCACTCTGTTGCATGTTCTAGTTTTGTTAATGGTTCTTTTCTGCCAGACCTAGAATCCTACTTACTTATTTCACTGGAAGACACTAGAACATTATAGAGCTACGAGAGTGGCTGTATACTATAAGCATGGATTTTTTATGTTCCGCAATGTTAAACTGAAAATACCTCAGCCATTCTAATGCTTCCCATTAGCTCATTTCAAAACAAAACCTTACAAAACTTATAGTTCTAAACTGAGAAACACTTGTTTAACAACCCTCTAAGTTTTCATGGTGATACACAAAACAGAGAGAATCGAGAGTTCAAAGTGTAAAAAGAGAAAGAAAAAAACCAGACCCCTTTTGGACTGTGTTCTGTCAGAGTTCTCATAATTTGTTGAAATGAATTAAAAATCAGCCATGTTCACAGAGTACCTGTAATTCTATTACTGACCTTGCCCCATACTCTGACCTTCATCTTCTACAGTTTAAAAGTTAAAAAAATGTGTGGCTGATTTTTAATTAATTTAAGAAATTTAGCATTGAACTCAATGATAAGGCTGGGCATGCTCAGTAAGAACCAAATCAGTGATCTAAAAGCCAGACTCACAGGTGCTTGGCTAATCAGGGGGCCACACCCACATCAGACATCTGTTCCACTTTAAACAGTCACAGCTTCCCCCAAGAATCCTGGTAAGTGTAGTTTGTGAAGGGTGCTGAGAGTTGCTAGGAGACTCCTATTCCCCTGACAGATCTCCAATGGCCAGAGTGGTTAACAGGCAGCTGCTCTGACTGAAGCTGTGAAGGGAACAAGGCATCTCCTAAACAAGTCTCAGCACCCTTCCCTAACTACACTTCCCAGGATTCTTTGGGATAAGTCATGACTGTCTAAAGTGAAATAAAGGTCTGGTGTGGATGTGGCCAGGCATAGCTTTGGTTTAAAATTGGGTGAGAGGCTACATGTGCCTGCTGTAGAATAAAAAATTGGGGAAACCCTGAAAAGCAATTATACTGTTCACAGTGTTTTCTTGTTGGAAAGGGGCTTCTCCTCTGCCCAGTGCCCACTCACCCACCCAATTTCCGCCCCTCCTTGTCCCCTTCCTGTTCTCCTCCTCCTCTCCCTCCCTCTTCCCCCCTCCCTGCCCCGCCCCCAGGACAGTTTCACCTATCCTAAGCATGATTGCACAGGAATAAATCCCACTGAACTCAAAAAACATGCTAATCAAACCTGCCCTCCCCTCCTCATCCTTCCAGTCCCCTCCCTCTTGCCCCTTCCCTCCCCATTCCTTCACCCTTCTCTTCCCCTACCCCTCTCCTTCCAATCTCCTCCTTCCCCCTCCTCCTCCTTTCCATCCCCTCCCCTCCGCTTGGAATAATTGGATATCATGTGCCTCTGAGCATATGGTGAGTGGTGGCTACACCTGCAATCTGCCCAAATAACAGAAACAAGACATGCTGTGCTGATCTTATTTTAGCAGGGAGGAAGCAACAATATTAAGGCAGTTAAGATAGTCACTTTAAATATTTTGATTTACTTTGTAATTTTAATGAAGCATTTTCTTTTGCCTCTGTTGCTGTGACTATGTGAAGTACAGCAACACTTTGCAACACACACAAAAAAAGCTCCAAAAATAATTGTGGAACAATGGCACTGACTGTTCTGCAGAATAGTTTCCAATGAATTTAACATAACCTCCAGTTTGAAACACAAAAGGCTGTCTTCACCATCATATGACATTGACCAATGAAAAGGCTTTGAAATTAATTGACACAGATTTCTAGGATGAATAATGAGATATATTTTTCTAGGTTAGATGCTGTGTAGAAACAGTAGTAACACAGGAAGGAAGCAAAGCAGGAAGAATACTAACAAACATACAAAAGATGTAATTCCATCTTTGGAGATGTAGTCCTGATTATAGGTGTTGCCACCACTCACCATTTGCTCAGAGGCACATGTTACCCAGTTCTTCCAAGCTACACAGGAAGTGGATTGGACTGTGAAAGACCAACCCAAATTGTCTTTGCATGTTTACAGATTTGTAGGGCAGTACAATATCTCAGAGGGAAGGTCAGGTCTCTTGTTCCCCTGATGCGTTCACTATAGCTGCCCAATTTCCTTGCTTTTTAAAGTTTGATAGAAATATGTTGGCTATAGCTACTTTCTTAAACAGCAAGGTTTTTTTGCCTATTAGTGAATATTATATTTGACTAATATGGACCAGCCTTCTTTCTAAGGCTATTATTTATTACATTTGTTAATCACTTTATGCAAAAGGGTCTCAATACAACTTAACAACATAAAGATCAAAATTGCACAGGTGTTGAATGATCAAAATGTTCTAGCATTTGTAGACAAGAGTTACATGTAACTTGTGACTGAGTTAAAATTGCTGGATCAAGTTTTAAATACAGATATTACAGTTAATACTTAAGTTCCTGGTCTCACTCCTCCCAGGCCAAATGTCTTAGATTAGGCTTCTCCCAGGAAATACAACACTGCTGATGTGAATCTTGTAGTGTGTATTGTTGCATAGTCCACATTATCTTCCAGTGGATTTATATTTAGGACATTAAGGCAATGCTTACAATCCAAGTTGTATTCTTCTTACATATTTAGAGGGTGTATATGAGGGAGAAAATGGAATTTTATGGGGAAACTTGGGGGAAATGTGCAATGAATACATAATGTTTATCAGGAGTTATCAGTATTATAAGCAGAATAATTTGAAAATAAAGCCAGGATTCAAAGAAACATGAAATTAGCAGAGTGGCGTAGAGCTGGCTTTAGAATCATTAACAAATAAGCCCCCTCCCCCGTCTTCATGGCAAAAAGTTTTGAAATGAAGTTGAAATAAATTCTGCAGGGCTAGTGCAATCTAGCATGAGCTGAATTTTTGGCGGTGGGGTGGGGTTGGACCCTGGTCCATGGGTTTACATTTGTGCTGCGCTTATGATCCTGTGACATGTAAGACTGCACCCACTAGAGGTATAAATTATCTTCTGGTGGGCTATATTTCAGTACCTGCATGATGGTATCTTGTTTCTTTATTCTAAAGATTCATAAGCCCATTTCTTATGGTAACTGTCCTCAGAAGATACCTTCCATGCAATATTAAAATGCAAATAATAACCATGATGCAAATATCATTATACCAGAAGGTCCCAAACTGTGGTCGGTGGACTGCCAGAAGTCTGTGAGCTTCATTTAGTGCCCTGCAGTGTGTCTACTTTAAATATTCATATTGATTTTAATTGTGTTTTATTGTTTCTATGATTTCTTATATTGCGTTACAATTTGAATTCTATGGAATGCAAACTGTAATACATTAAATTACAATATACGAAGCAAAAAAGCATTATGAATACATTAAAAATCATACAGCATCTAACACAGTGCATTGCAATTGCTACCACAGGGAGAAAAATCATTACGTGGTCTGCCAAGACTACCAAAAATGTTCCAGTGGTTTGTGAGGGGAAGAGTTTGGCAACCACTGCGTTATACAGTACCAGAAAATAAAAACAATAAAGATAACCATAAAGTAAGACCAGCATAATACTGTTTGCTACTAGTATTACCAACAACCTTAGTAGCTAATTTTGGTGTTAAAAGATCGCTGAAAAATGGAAACTGTAGGTGTATGGTACATGAAATCACACTGCCATTTGCATGACATTGTATTGTGAGAAGCCAACAATGGCGGCACCATTGCAATCACATCACGCTTGCAGTCACATCAAGCAATTTTTTTATGTTGGGTGTATTGATGAAAGAACACTTCTGTAAAGGTCACTCAGTAACATTGCTGTAAGTTATATTTAGGACTTGTGTATAACAGGCTCTGGTTAGAGTAAAGTTACTATTAATACTGTCCAGTTATTTATGTACAACATGAGGAAATAACAGTTCTATACTGAGGAAACTTATAACATCCCCAATTCTCTCCCCCATTGTGAGCAAATGGGAACTTTTCCCCAATGCCAATTCCAGGTATGTCCCCCTCATCCAGACCCTACCCCTGTGCCAGGGTCCTAATCTGGACCCCTCCCCCTCACTGACAGTTTGAGAAATGAAAAGCTTGCATTCAAGGGCAAGCTACTGATGAATGGCAGATGTAATTTGGCCCTGCTTTGAGGACCACTTGAAGGGTTTCTCTGTCAGCATGATTGTGTAGATGTGAAGCAACTCTGCTAAACTGTAATAAAATAAACTGGTTAAACAGGCTGGCTACCATCTTACAAATATGAAGTCCTGCTTCTAAACTTGTTAGAGAGAAGTTTTATCCACATCAATCACTTTTATGAAGTAAAAGTGGGATTTGGAACAAAACATTGCAGTATGGAGTGCTCCCTGTTTAGGATCCCAGCTGCTCAATTCAGTTCTTCTCCCCTGATTTCCTATTTCTCCCTGTCCCACTTCCATGACCAGTAAACATTTTGTGGACATTGAACATGTTCCATCCTTGTTGTGCTGTTGCCCTCTTAGAGCTTTCTTTCTTTCTTCCTTTCTTGCTGCTTGTGCAAATCCTGGGATTTTACCCAACCCTTCATTGGAAATAGTGGGAATAATAATATGGATTACTGATAAAAATGTAAATATACTGCCTTCAAGTCCATTCCGATGGTGACCCTATGAACAGGGTTTTCATGAGGCTGAGAGGCAGTGACTGGCCCAAGGTCACAGTGAGCTTCATGGTTATGTGGGGATTTGAACCCTGGTCTCCCAGATCGTAGTCCAACACCTTCACCAAAGGCAGAAAATCAGATGAAATATCTGGCCTTTTGCATATGCATAAAGAAGTTTAGAAGTATAATCTTCATACTGATATCTTTCTAAAGTACAAGGGTAAGAACTGGGTTTGCAGCCACTGCTCCTCCTCCCTCCATTCCTCTTGAGCTCCCTGGCCATTCTCTGTTGGAAGAGATGTATGTGCGGCATGGCCTGTCATGAACTTGTTATGCTACTCTATTGTGCTCAGGTGTGGTAGAGAGGACGCTGTCCCACCAGTGTTCAAGCAGTATTCAGTCACCACTCTGTCAGCTTCTGAAGATGAATTGGGGAGGTCTTTGGGTGTGGAAAGCTATCTTGTCCTTTCCCTCAGGCAGCAAATGGTCTACAGTTGCTCCGTGCATGTGTATGTTTGCCGTGGAGTTCTTTCTCTCTCAAATTAAATATTTCATATTTCTCATGATACAGATATGCAGGACACAGACTAATACATAATATCATATTGTGTAAACATATTAACACTAATTTTGTGCCTATCCTCAGTTTGACATTTATATTAAATACCAAACAGCCCTCAAGGGGCTAACCACTTTGAGTGGACAGTTGTAGTGTAAATGCCTCTTAATATGTCTGTCTTGGTTGAATTTGAGTTTGTTTATATTGAACATGTAGACTGTATAGAAATCTCTTCTGTTCATAGGGATTGCCGGAAGAGGGGTAAGGGTAAGCTAGAGATAAATCCAAACCTGATGCTAAGATTTATTGGCTGTTGGCAGGAGTCTTATTTTCAACTTTGTGAAAAAACAAAGCTGAAATGTTCTTGTTTCATGTTTGTGTGTTTAAGTTAAAGCGGAGTCCACGACTCCTGTACTCAGGTGGAATTTATTTTAAAGGTAGAGAAAAAGTGGATGTCGTTCAATATAACAGGTGGTTGGAGGGAGGTGCCCAGAATGACAAAACAATATGATAAAAAGTCACAATTTTATTCTGTTTTTATAAATAAAAATGTATAAACGTCCTTTTATACATTTTTTATTTATAAAAACGGAATAAAATTGTGACTTTTTATCATATTGTTTTGTCATTCTGGGCACCTCCCTCCAACCACCCGGAATTTATTTTAAAGCAAGTCTGCTTAGATCATAGCTCTAACTTGTGTGTTTTATAGTTTTTTTAATGTTGCAAGCTGAAATGGGTATAAAATGACCTTTTCCAATAATGAGCAGTTGTAGCTTGAGATTTTGCCATTTAAAAAAGGGCTATTAACTCTTGAAATCATTGTATCCTATGCATAATTTCATGCAAAAGGGACTCTACTACTAAAAGTATGTGTGGTAATTCTGATTGGATAAAACTTTATTGGTTTCAATAAATAAACTATTGCATGTCGTTCTCCCATCTCTGCTGAAAGGTTTTTGTCAATCATGTTCTCTAGCAGTTGCTAAGCAACATAGAATGCTAATAGTCTATAGCTCCTCCCTCATCTAAGTGGCTAACCAGTTGCTCACTTTGTTAAGCTGTGTTTTCCTTTTTCTGTAAGTAAAGTTAGAGGGCTAGCAGTATACATAGGACAGAGGGATGTCTATGTGCTAATATCCCTCAAAAGGCTTGGCAAGAGCTGGGCAGGCCTTTGCTGGCAAACAACTAGCCCTTGATGCATGGTTGGCAGCAAGTCTCAGGAAAAATTTTAAGCTGGAAAAAAGTTACTAAACTCTGCCCTGTTACTGCTGATCTGCTCTCTGAATACAGCACTCTCATGAGAGGAGTCTTTGTAAAAAGTCTGCATTTTTCCTACTCCAGTAGTGGTTTTTGTGTTAATGTATGCTGTCTGCATGCTGCCGAGCAAATGTGGTGAGTACTTCATTGCATTTCCTTTAGTTTGTGAGGAAATTAAAGTTTATTGCAAATGTTACAAGTTTTTTAAGTGCTAAATGTTGGAGCAATTTACTTGTGTGTGGTTCATCTAGTAACTGAGTGAGAGACTAAATTTATGCTATTTTTATTGTCTCTCATAAAGTATCTAAAATGTTTAAGAGTAGATTGAAAAATACACAAAACTGAGAGTCTATGAACCTTATTGGGGTTCATAACATCAAGGCATTGGGAAAATACTGATGATAGGTACAATTACGGGGCTTCCGTTCTTGAGAGTAAAAACATTCTAATGCAACTGAGCACCTGAATACATGTTGTTGAAACAAAATACCTAGGGTGAGAGTCAAATAAGGAAATAGCAAGTTAGCAATAAAATATCTCGTTTAAAAATTGCCAGAGTGGAATGTAGATGTCTTGATCTGTATTTACCTTTGTAATGCTCAGTGAAGTGATGCTGTTTTACTTGCTCTAAGTCTTTCAAAATCCTTGTATACTAGATGAATTTAAACACTGCTGGCCTGGTTTGCATGTCACTTTAAATTAGGAGTGGGAAAGCTCAGCTCTGGAGGCCAAATGTGAACCTCTGGGCCAATGCCTAGGCCGAAACCTCTCCCTAAGCCATGCCCCTCATTGCCCTGCTCCACCACCACCTCGTGCTTAATGGTGATGACAATGTCTCTTGTTTGCCTGGGTGGAAGAGGGGTGCGTGTAGCTGGAATGTGACCTACTGTACAAAGGTAAGAGTCACATCAGTTATGCTGCCCGCTTTTTGCTTCTGGCCCTGCCCATTCCTAGCATGCAGGCCCCAGAAAATTGCCCAGGAGGGAATATGCCCCTTCAGCTGAAAAAAGTTCCCCACCCTTGATTTAAATCATAGTTGAATTATTGTTTAAATGTGAATGCATGGCATACTTAGTATACCCTGCCGAAAGGGCAGGTGCTTTGCTCCTCTCCCAATCCTGTGCTGTTGTGTTGCCAGGAAACAGACCATGGGCTGGCTTAAGGTTATGCCTGAACCCAATCTCATGGTATGTTTCTCTCCGAACGAACCACAAGCAGTAACCAAGGTTTAATTTACAGTGCTTAGTTAGAGGTGCTATATACACTGCTTAGTAGTAATGATGGGTCCTTGGCTCTGTTTAAATGGTAACTACACTTTTTCCCCTCTCTGCCTGGATGAGATAAAATCAGAAATCCTTGCTATTTGATCTATTTTTTAAAAAATGGGCTTCATTTCAGGAGGTAGCTACTCAAGTTACCCAGAAGCCCATGTAGTAAATACATATATCTGAGGTTGTGTAACTTCAGGGTTCTGCATGCAGTGTCAATTGGTTTCTTTGAGGAACGAAGAGTTTACGATTAGGGTTATACCTTGAACTAATTGTGGTCAACTCGTCTAATAAGCATGCCACAAAATAAATTCAAGTATGAGTGAGCCGCACTATTGCCCATAGCAGTACATACACCTACACATAGCCTACATTGCTGCCTACCCCTATGCATATTTACTTTATAGTTTCTAATACATTCGAGAGCTCCCAGTTGCATCAGATTTCTACCAAAAGTAACGTAACATGGTAAGGCGCCAAATTCAATTTACAGCTTCAGTTCAGCACTGTTTGCAGCCACAGCTTTACATGTCCAATATCTGACATCATATGATGTCAGGTAATGGACAGGCAGCGTAGCTTTGCTAAAACCGCCTCATGGGCCAAATTGCCGGTCAGAGGTTCCCCATCACTGATATGGGGTGCATGAATGTGTTTTAATTTAATCTGCTTTTCCCAAGAGTGCCTCACATCAATTCCTGTTCTTTTAAAAAATATATAGGGCTTGTTCTTTATTAGTGCGACAAACAGGGCAAGGTGCTTCCAAGAGAGTTGCCTCTTTGATAACCGATGCCACCATCTCAATGATCTCCCTGGCTTTGAAGCCAACAGTGCTTCATATCTATGGGGTTTCTTGTGAGTAGGGGTGTAGCATTAAAAGTTTGCCATCCCTACCAGCCAGGTGTAATCTGGTTATTCTCATTCCTCCTCCTTTCATATTTATAGCATAGAGCCGAACAGTGTATGCAAATGTGTAAGAGGGGTCCAGAGTATACAGAACACCCAATTCATTTACGGAGTCCTAATTCTAAGTATGTTGTCAATGTATCAAAGTCAAGTGAGAGCAGTGGTAGACTGCTTACATTTTAATGCAGTATTGCCTGTCCCTAATTCTTACACTTGATAATATGTCTTAAAATTAGATTTAGAACACAGATGGTAGTGTAGTACAGTTCTGCATGCCCAGGAGCACAGGTTCAGTTCTGGCTGGGAACAGCCAGAGCTTCCTTAGGCCTACAAAACAAAGAGCACATCTCAACCTATCTCTTTTTTTAAAGTGATGTTTTTTTGGGGGCGGGGGGTCGGCAGCATTCAAGTAGAAAGGATCTTGGAGGTTTGCAAAATCCAGCGTGTAGATCAGGGATGGGTAACCTTTTTCAGTTCAAGGGCTGTACTCTCTTCTGGGCAAGCTTCCAGGGGCCACATATCAGTGGTGGGCAGGGCCCAAGGTAAAAGCGGGCAGAGCAATGAATGTAAATGTGACCTTTGTACAGTAGACTAGTTTCTACACACGCATACATGCACAGATGCATTTTGCTCTATCCTCCATCCAGATAAGTATAAGTAATTTGTTGCCATAGGAGCTAATGGTTGGAGGTCCTTCTGGAAGGGACTTATAAATTTAATAAATATCTTGCCCTTGCTCCAAATGAGCCCAGGTGGCTTGTGTGTTTTCCCCCTCCCCTGGCTGGAGGTGATGTCATTGAGGTGTGAGTGTGTGAACAAGAACAGGAGTCTGGCAGTCTTGACATTGGAACTGAAAGAGACTTGGTGGCCTGACTTGCTCTCTGTGATAAATCCAATGGGAGTGGGGAACTCCCGACAAATCTAATGGGGTGCAAGATAATGACACAGATTCTGGGCAATAGTAAGATTATCTCACAGGAAAAGAGGTATTGAAGCAGGCTGTTCTGTTACAATCAGTTTTTAACATTACAAAAGAATTTTCAGTTTGTCACAGTGCACTTCTGTGCATGTCTACTCAAAATTTAATGAGACTTACTCCCAGGTAAGTGGTATATCTTTCCAACCTTGTTTTTCATTCCTATACCCACCTACCTTGGAGTAAGTCCTACTGATCTCAGTGGGACTTAATTCTAAGTAGACATGTATAGGGTTGTGCTCTAAATAGGATCAAGAAAGTAATTATAAATATAGAGGGGAATAGTTTCGGTCGTGTGAAGAGAAACACAGCAAGCATTGTTTAGTAAGCCTGTTCATTTTTACTATTTCCAAAGACATTTAGTGTTTCTCTGTGGTTATAAATGAGGTAATACTGCACTCTGGATAATTGTAAGCTGCTTCCTGTGTGGCAGTGGCAATGGAGATGTAGTACAGATGGTTTATACAGCTTGATGTCCCCTTGTAGTGGAGAGTGGGCTTGCGTGTTCCAATGAACCCTGTGAGTGATGGCGTCGGGAGTCATGTACTCCCAGGAGGGTCACCCATGGCGGTAAGGTCAAGGGAGAGGAACCAGACAAAGAAAGTTCTCAACGGCAGAACAGGCGGAGGATAACAATGTGTATGTTACAACGGCTGTGAAGGCGGATGAAGGCTTCAGCAAATGAAGGACTTCCAATCGTTGTGGTACCCATGCCATTGGATCAAAGCCTTTTTCTGTCAAGATTGTGTGTTGATCGTGGTGCGCCGATCTCCCCACATAAAACAAATTCACGCACAGGCGTCTTCCATAACAGAAGTCCCATGGCAATCAGCAAATGGCTACGGGGCAGGACTGTGAAATCCAGAAGCCCCTAGTCATGGTCTGGTACATTGGCGGTGGATACAGATTCAGACGGATCCATTGTTAAAGACTATATTTTGGAAGACAATCTTATTCGGTCACGAGTGATTGCCAAGAAGAAGACAGCTTGATGTCTTTTAAAAAAAGTAGTATAAGAGATTTAAGATGCCTCAACATGTTGTTTCTGATACTTAAATTAAGCCAGAACTTAAAATGCAGCCTACTGTATTGCGAATATGTGTCTTGTCTATCTCTGGCTCCCCCCTCCCCCCCGTTTGCTTCTTATTATTGGTACTTAACAGTAGTATCTTGCTGTGTGGCTTATATAGGTTCATATTTTGTCCAGCTAAATTAAAAATCACTCTGGTTAACATTTTAAAGAAAAACATGTTTCTCCTGCCCTGGCCCTCCCATATAATTGGGTTGGATCTGCTTAAAAATTGACTATGGTGCAGTAACAACAGAAGCTGCTGAAGTGATAGCTTTAATATGAATCAGGTTTTTAATAGTATTCTTGTGCCTTACAACTATTGATCTTAAAAGAAACCAAACCTTGGCTCTAAACCCTGCTGGGTCTCCCAGACGGCACCTACACAGTCTATTTGTAACTGGAATGCAGACAGTGCACCATGCTTCCAGTGCAGTTATCCAATTTGCATTCTTCTAGACTAGATATCTGGAGAAAAGTGCCCTCTTGACTAGAAATTGTTGTGGTCTACAAGTGCTGAGTGTGGGTAGGAAGCAATTAGGTTGGGTAATGTTATACCAGGATATTGCTATACCAAGAGATACCTACTACATTTCTCTTCATCACTAGGTAAAAATAAGTTTGCCTCAAGATGCAGTTTTCTAAAGGTAAGCAAAATATATTCCAGGGAGACTTTGTACTCTGTTTATGATGGGATGACTGATTAGCAACCACCTTGGATAAAAGTAATGGAATAAATGAGTTTGTACAGTGGTGGGTTACAATACTGTTTTTTGATTTAGCACAGCTTGGGAAATGCTCTGCACAGAGGACTTTTTTTGTCTACTTCGTTGTTGTTTTACTAATGATTGTTTTTCAGCTTCAGTCTTCAGTGACTACTCACAATGGTACAATTAAAACAGTACAACCATCTATCCTATGCTTGATGCAATAAAATATTGCTTTCTGCTTATACATAGGTCTTAAAACTTGTAAAAAATTAAATACCTTGGAACATGAGGTAATGCTGTGCTCTTGTAAATGCACACTGTATTCTTGGTTTCGCCAATGACGATATTGGCAGGTTTTGTCAAAGATTAAGAAGGATCTTTATAAATATAACCTTTCTTTCAGCATGTGCACAAAAATGAGATAACTAATATGGAAGGTTTTTATAATTCACTTAACTGCTACTAATTTGATCATATTAATAGTTCTGATAAGTCGTAACACAGGATGCACATGGCTTCTATTTCTGGCCCAGGTAGAACAAATGCCCCTTTGCAAAGCTTTCTGGTTTTGAAGGAAAATTATAAAAACAGGAGGAGGCAAAAGAGGATTTTCTTTTAAGCACAATAGAAATTCAAATGCTCTGAGAAATCCATTTCTCTCTTTTTAAAAAATAAATTAAGGAATATCTGACTGCAGTGTAGCCCTGAAAGGCATTCTCATGGGTTTCCTGAGGTCTAATGGACTCTCAACACTGTGGTGCAAGAAGTTTACTTCTTGGATGAATGTGAGTATTCGTGGATAAGCATAAAATAATTTTTGGCTGACTCACGGAGGAGATTGTGGCATTAGTGCAGATTCTCAATTATTGACTGTTTCTTGCAGTTTCATATTTAGAGTGCCAAAAATACTGTTTTTACCAATATAAATTGAGACCTCTTGTTTTGCTAGGGTATTATTGTTTTTTAATGATCAATGGCTAGATGTGGTATGTTCAGAATAGTTGCATAACTTCCTTCCAGGAAATCATTTACAATTCTTATAAAACTGGGTGTTTTCCTGGGATTCTTGATTCAACACTGCTCCCATACAGATTTTTCAGGCATTGCTGCAGTATCCAAATATCTTCATTTCTGTATGTCCTATGTTGGCACTGAAATATTTAGATAATAATTCCATGTGTGTGCTGTATCGGATGTTGAGATGCTTGGATTTTTACTATGAAATATAATTGCCACCTTGATTATATAAGAACTGTGGAGGCAATGCAATATGTGACTTTCAAGCTGTGATGTGTGTTGCATCTTAACAGGGCCAAATGTGGTATTTACCAATATACGTCTTTTAATGAAACAGTCAAGCACTTCACTGTGTGTCAGATCATAACTGCGTACTGCTAGGCAGCCAAGGATTACAGCATGTCCAGTCCTAGCCGAGCCCCTGATCACTCAGAATTAAATATTTCTTAATGGGGGGAACGAATATTTTGGCCACCAGCTTTATTGTGTAAAGATAATACATGGCATCCTGTAAAGGAACTACTGCCATCCTGAGGCACAGGAGTTTATTAATATATTAAATTTATATCCTACCTTTGTTCTTAAAAGGAGCCCTCCCAAGAGGCAGAAATACCTTTGCAATGCATCAAGCTTCTGGTAGTAGGAGCCACCTTGACCCCTGCTGATCAACAGAGATGGGACAGCTTCCTATGCAAGATCTTGTACCCATGTAATTTCCAGTTATAGGTTTGTTTGGACAGCATTATCAACCTTTCCTCCTCACCATTTTGTAATGTTCCTGTGACCTGCACTTTGTCTGGCCAAGGTGCCAACCCTGTGTGTGTGTGTGTGTGTGTGCCATCTGTAGACTCAATGGAAGGTTTGCAGTTAAGTAAAACTTGAACTGTTTAGGCACAATTCAGATGCTTCATTTTAAGTTAAACACCCTTCCTTTGACCCGAGCATACTGTCATGTTTAGATTGCCTTTGGCCTCTTGTTTCTTGCGGTGTTCACTGCAAAGAGAGTCATGCTGCCTGCTAAGCATCAAGTATGAACAATGAGGGCCCACAAAAGGCTGCTTTTAGTGTAGGTACTTCCAGCTTTGAGCTTCATGCTTCAGAGACTTCAAAATCCTCAGCCAGAGTATGTCCTGGAAGCAATAAAAGACAGGGCAGGTTATAATAGTTGAGGATGACTGAACATCAAGCTGCCCTTGTTGTGTTTTCCTGCTGTAAGCCTTCAGGCAAAGGTGGATTAGAAGTTCAAATAAACAGAGTAAGGAAGTAATCATGCCATCATGTAAGGGTTGTGTTTCCAAATGGTGGTTCCGGAAACCTTTGCCAAAAGAGTGTCTTGAGTGAGTCAACGATAGATAGTAGATGTTGGGGATAATACACCAGAGGAAGTTAAAAGGCAAACACGTGTAATACAGTGTACAGTTATTAAATAATGCTAAATAATAAGTGTGTGAACTCATGGGTGGTGTCATATACACATTTCCCAAATAAGCATGATGGGGCAATCATGGTGAATGAACTCTGACGTGAATACACAGCAAAAGAAAATGAAGAAGCTATAAGGCCAAGATGGACAGTCAGTGGCTGTCCACATGTTGTTGGATTCCAACTCCCATCAGCCCAGCCAGCATGGCCAATGGTCAGGGAAGTTATAGACCAGCAACATCTGGAGGGCTGCAGATACCTCATCCATGCTATAGGTGAAGGTAAAGATAATAAGGAAGAGACATAGGAAACTGACTTATACCAAGTCAAACAATTCGTCCATCTAGCTCAGTACTTTCTACACTGACCAGCAGTGGCTCTCCAGGTTTCAGGCAGGAGTCTCCTGGCTTTACCTGGAGATACCAAGAATTGAACCTGAGACCTTCTGCATGCAAAGCAGATGCTCTACCACTGAACTTGCTGATTACACCTGCCGGAGTCTGATTGCACATACCTGCAATCTGAGGCAAGGGATGATGGACCAGTGTCCTGTTTAGCTAAGAGAAGAGACCTGCAGGGTATTGGGTTTTTCTTAAACACAAGAACCAGACTGCATATACAGAGAGAGATGGTCTAGCCATGGAAAAGGGAGAGGGATATTAAGATTATTGAATTGTTAGTACTTGATTACTTGTATCTGTCTTGTACTTTTCTAGTGATTTTCTAGGGCTTGTTTCCTCTACACATTCTTGTCGTTCGCTAGGGTTCTGAATGTTCACACTAAGAGGTAGTTGGATCCTAAGGAAAAGCATGAATAATCCTGAATAAAATATCTGAGAATCACCTTTTTATATACTCTCATTTGCAGTTAAACATAATACTGTTCTGCTCTCCTATTTTAAGCACTCAGGGAAGGGATGGGAGAGAACTGAGTTAGTACTTCAGTTACCTACTCTGTGCTCTGTTTCCCATAAGGTTCAGTAATCCATCAATACAGTATTGTCTTTTCAATACCTGGACAATGGGTTTCTGATGACATCCTATATGTAGGGTAGGGAAAGTTGAAACTACAAAAGCACTGGAACAACAAATTCAGGAGAAACATGAATACTAATGGAAGCATTTGACTATCAACATTTTATTTTTTTTTATTTAAGGCATTTTTAAAATACTTCTTAATCATTAGCATTTCTGAGCAGTGTACATAAAAATAAAACACAACGAAACAATAAAGTCACCATAAAAAGGGTAAAGTCATATGTATCAAAAGTCGCATGTGAAACAGGCTTAACACATACATTTAATGGAGCAAGAGCACTTTTTTCTTGCTCAGGGATGTCCCCATCCCCAAATATAAAAACATAGATTCTGAGTTCTTAAGTTTTACTTCAAAGTAAATATCACTGAGTTCAATGAGGAGTAGAGTGTCCTTAGGATTGTATCCACTCCATGTTCAATGCATGGAAAACGTCATGGAAAGGTCAAGCTGATGATTTAGGATCAAAAGGTTTTGATGGCTTTTATTTAAAAGGGGACACTGTACGTGATCACTCTCTCACACTTTTTTGTGATGTGCATTAACTTTTGAACTTTTTCTTTCTACCTAAGCCTTTGATTATTTTTGGCATTGTTCTGTGTTGAAACTTCCCTGATGGAGACAGAAATAGTTAGGTGAAACTGACTCATTTATTCACCATGAATGGATAATGATGGATTGTTTTGTTCTTGCTAACTTGCTCTGATTATGGAACACAATGCCAAGAGTTTCCTAATGAGTGAAATTGTAAAAAGAATCTAGCTTTGCTTGGCATAGCATAATGAGCCAGTGGAGTGATGCACTAGCATCTTTGGGACTCTTAGGGCTGTGAGGTCAGAGGGTACTGGGGCATCTCCCTCTCTGGTACTTTGGATCCCATGAACCTTGAGTAGAAGAAAGTTGGCAGAAGGGGACTTCTCCTTCCTCTCACCCTATGCCCCTTGAAAAAGGTCTCCAGAGAGCTAGGGGATCCTCTGAAAACATTGGGATGAGGGCAGGGCAGCGATGCATGTGTGGGGCTGAAATTGGCTAAAATTGGAGTGGCTCCCCATACCCCATCTCACACTATTCAGGAGGGTCCCCTGGCTTGCTGGGTGCTTTAAGGAAGGAGGGCGACAGGAAAGTCCCCTTTGTCTTTGGCATGAATATGGTCCAAACTGGGGGCTCTGTAGTGATCCATTGAGTAAATGTAACTGGAAATTTAATATTGGAACAAGAGCCTAGAAATCTTAACTGGTTAAATCCACTTGAAACTAATGTGAGAGCAGTGTATATAGTTTCATACAGTGTTCTCATTTGCATTAGTTCTAATTACTTATGAATTGGGCTTCTCATGCTGTTCTGGAGAGCGAAACCAATTCAGCTGACACATTTCTTCAAGTGTTCAGTTTCAGGCTGCCAGTGATGGACACATCAGGTATTTTTGTCTAGACTGATAAGGTAAGGAGAAAGCAATACCTCTCTGTTTGCTTTCTGTTTTTTTAAAAAAACAAGTATACAAAGAATGACTTGAAGTTTTAAACCATGCTGTTGGTAACATTTTATTTATTTATTTATTTATTATTTTATTTATATCCCACACTTCCAGCAGGAGCCCATGGCAGCAAACAGAAACGCTAAGCACACTTTAAACATAATAAAAAGACCTTAAAATACATTAAAGCAACGTTAAAAACATTTTTTTTAAAAAGCTTTAAAAACATATTTTTTTTAAAAAAAGGGTTAAAAACATATTAAAGAAAACCTACTAAAAGGAATTCTAACACGGACGCAGACTGGGATAGGTCTCTACTTAAAAGGCTTGTTGAAAGAGGAAAGTCATCAAAAGGCACCGAAAAGATAGCAGAGATGGCGCCTGCCTAATATTTAAGGGGAGGGAATTCCACAGGGTAGGTGCCGCCACACTAAAGGTCCATTTCCTATATTGTGCAGAACGAACCTCCTGATAAGATGGTATCTGCAGGAGGCCCTCACCTGCAGAGTGCAGTGATCGACTGGGTATATAAGGGGTAAGATGGTCTTTCAGGTATCCTGGTCCCAAGCTGTATAGGGCTTTATACACCAAAACTAGAACCTTGAACTTGGCCTGGTAGCAAATGGGCAGCCAGTGCAATTCTTTTAGCAGTGGGGTGACATGTTGGCGATACCCTGCCCCAGTGAGCAGTCTTGCTGCTGCGTTTTGCACCAGCTGCAGCTTCCGGACCAACCTCAAGAGCAGCTCCACATAGAGCGCATTACAGTAATCCAGCCTGGAGTTTACCAGTGCCTGGACAACAGTGGCCAGGCTATCCCAGACTAGAAACAACTGCAGCTGTCTTATCACTCCTAGCTACAGAGGTCACCTGAGCCTCTAGTGACAAAGCTGGATCCAGGAGCACCCCCAGACTACGGACCTGCTCTTTCAGAGGGAGTACGACCCCATCCAAAGTAGGCAACTGACCAATTATCCAAACTCGGGAAGCACCAACCCACAGCGCCGCCTTCTTGCTAGGATTCAGACTCAGTTTATTGGCCCTCATCCAGCCCACCACCGAGTCCAGGCAGCAGTCCAGGGCTTGCACCGCCTCTCCGGATTCAGATGTTATGGAGAAATAGAGCTGGGTATTGTCAGCTGACACTTTGCCCCAAATCTCCTGATGACTGCTCCCAAGGGCTTCATATAGATGTTTAACAGCATGGGAGACAAGATGGGACCCTGCGGCACCCTACAGCACAACTGCCAGGGGGCCGAAAGACAGTCACCCAATGTTATTCTCTGAGAGCGAAACAGTGCCTCCAATACCCATCTCACCAAGTTGGCCCAGAAGGATACCATGGTCAATGGTATCAAAAGCCGCTGAGAGATCAAGTAAGAATAACAGGGTCACACTCCCCCTGTCCTTCTCCCGATAAAGGTCATCCATCAGGGCAACCAAGGCCGATTCAGTCCCATAACCAGACCTGAACCCAGACTGGGATGGGTCAAGATAATCTGTTTCATCAAAGAAATCTTGTAGAGCTGTAGGAGAAATGTGTAGGCCCAACCTTAAAAACAAAAGTTAAACGTAAGTGACACACAAAGGTACTGAATTATTTATCAATACAAAAAGTTGTGCTTTAAATTTTCTACTATCTAAATCCCCAGACAGCACTCCCTTCCCCCACCTCTGTGTTAATGTTGTTGAGTTTTACTACTTGGCATGAAGTTCTTAGTCTTCAAATTATAAAATATTAAGTCTAAAACATGTTTTCATTTTCAGATCAACTGAATTTTCAGTGGGAAAACAATGTGGGGAGGAAAGAGTTAAACCCATACATACCATGTTCACAATCTGAAAAGGAGTCCTGTACTCTGCTTTTTTCTGAAAAAAGAAAGTACCTGGTTCTAATCATCTGTTTTCTAGAAAATGTGTGTTTGACCCTTAAGTCTTACTGAAGCTGATGGAACAACTTCAGTCAACACTAATTTTAGCTGTCGAGGCTTTTAGCTTGATCTCTTCTTAAAAAAAAAAAAAAAAGCAAGCAGTCTTATCTAATTTTTCAATGTGTTTGATTCCAGATCAGAGTTGTGAATATACTTGAAAACCCTACAATCCAAGAAAAAGGAAATAATATTGAGAGAAGCTTTTTTTAAAAAATGGAAAACTTTTGAATTCTCCTGAGAATTCTACAGATTGACGATAAGTTAGAAATACAATAAAAAATGAATGTTGAAAACACAGAGGAAAAGGGCTTGCAGCCTCCTTTAATCATCAGGGATGAAAATGGCAATAAATATGTGTACAACACCATTGCATCAACCTCTCTGAAGGGAAGCACTCTTAGCCAGTGCCATTACCAAGAGGTGGAACATAAAGACTACATAAAACTTAAGAATACAAGTAAGACAAACACTTCTTCAAATCCTCAAAGCACTGAAGTACAAGGTCTGCAGAAGGCTGCCAGTGATTATATCTGCATGGGGACTTCAGATTTGGAGACTATGCATGTCCCTCCTGCAAAAGAACAGTTTTACATGCACGCCTTGAACCAGAATTTCCCAGAATCAGAGAACCTTCTCAAAGAGAGTCTTGCAATAAAGAGAATCCAAAATTGCAGTGCAGAGGAATCTGTGCCCTATTGCCAGGCAGACCTAATGCATTCAGTGCCCCTTGCTGCTGTGGAACTAAATACAACTACTGAAATCCAAGACGAATTACATTGTCTCCAAATGGAACAAGAAGATGCTAGTTCAAATGACTCCTTCATTACAATTATAAACCTGGGGGATACTATAGGAAATAAGTGCCATGAGGTGGGATGTGTCCTTCAGGAATCTGCATGTTCTGGGGAAATTTGTAAAACTGTTGATCGCACACACCATGTTGATTCCTCCAAGCTAGATGCCTTCAGCAACACAAATATGATAAACATCATGCACCTAGAAAGGGGAGTGTTACCTACTGCTCTTTCACTGGCAGGAGATGAGGTCACCAATTATATTGATTTAGTATCACAGAATAGTGTACAGCATGAACAACAAGGAAAGCAGGATGCTGAATGTCGTGATCCTTACTGTAGGGGCTCGCCAGAACTGGAACCATTTAATGTGTGCAGAGATGAGCATAAGAAATATATGCATAGTACACCTGAGCATGATGAAAACAAATGTGCAGCTGAACTTGGAGTAGATGGCACTATCAATGGATTGTGCCCTCTAGCAATTCAGAGTTTTGATGAGCATTCAGAACAGGAGTTTCACAAAGATGGAGAGATCTTTACCAAAGCACAAACTATCTCTAAAGAAGATCAGGTTGATGGACATCCTCAAGAAGATGGACATGATGATAAAGTGTCTACAACAATACATAATGATATACCAAAGCTAGAAAAGGCTGCTCTGGCTGAGCCTAACTGCCATGCAACTTTTGTGGTTTTTAGTCCCTCAGCTGATGAACACAACTTGACTTCTCCTCCTCCTCCTCCTACAGTGGAGTCAAAAAATGCAACCTTTGCTGTGTTTGCCACACCAGATGAAGTTGGTGATGGAATTTCTAAAGGTGCAAAAAATGGCCATGTGGTAAAAGAGCACTCCAGGAGGATGTCACTCAAAAGTAATTCTGAACACGTTGCAGTTAAATCACCAAACAGATCTCCATTTGCAGCTACCATAACCAAAGCTAGGAAAGCAGAGATAGTGAGCTTTCCAAAACCAAACTTTAAAAATATCAAGCCAAAAGTTATGTCCAGGCCTGTGTCACAGTCAAGAGAGAGTGGTGCATTAAAAGCAGCTCAAGGATCTCCTCAGTTATCTACAACTTCCTCATCCTCCCCATCTTCTTCCCCAAGGCAACCATCCTCTTCAGTTGGAGCACTGAGGAAAAAATTCAACTTGGATAAACGTACAAAATCAGAAACTCCAATGAATAAGACTCATAAGCAACATTTTAATAAACATGTTCCTAGCCAAGCTGTGCATGCTGCAACTCATTCTGAAAACGCTTCCCACAAGGTTTCGAAAACAATCACGTTGAAGCAGAGTGTGGAACGGATCATCAAAGCAAGGTGTTCTAGCTCTTCATGCTCCTCTGTGGCAGTAACATGCTCTGACATCTCAGGTGGGACTTTGAGTGACAAAATGGAAAGTGCAGAGTCCTGGGTACAGCCTTGTGCTTTGAATATCTGTCAGATACCTCAAGAGGAGGACCAACAGCAGCAGCAGAATGATTGTCCTAGAATTCCAGCAGAAAAGTCTGCCACAAATGCTGCAAATGAAGTTTTTCCGGTAAGTTTCTAAAAACAACACTTAAACGTATCTTCAGGCTCTTTTTGGAGCACCGATGTTTAGTGAACTAAAACATCTAGCTTTTTGAGTATATGAGCACATGATGGCTGCTGCTTTGACTTTACAGGGAGAAGGGAAAACCAGTTTTGCTTCCAGGCTTTATTTACAAATATTGGGTATGGTGATTTGATAAACTTTACAGCTACAACTCCAATGTGATTTATGTGCTACTTGTAAGATCATAATACTGCTATGGGTGGCAGAATCCAAAGTGGGGACTGTAGCACAAAATCCTCATCCTGCTTTGTGCCTCTTCTTACTTAGCCTTGCAGTGGGAATCTGGCACCTGGATGCAGCCTATTGAAGATTTGAGAATGCATGTTCACTAAAGACTTGCTTTCAGCTTGTCTCTTATTTTCTACCAGTCTTACTTGTAACCTTCTGTGTGTAGTTTGATGTAGTCTGTTTGAAGTCTACAACTAATGAAGCCTTGATATGCAACCATATTTTAGCAAAATACAACCTATTACCTTTCAACTCCAACTTTATTTAGGTTTGATGAAAATAATCAAACATCCTCACAGTGTCAAAATGGAAATTGTTTTGCACGGGAGGGAAATGGCATATGTGGGTGACTAGATAAATATCTTCTTTTCAGCACAGTAATCAAAAGTATTACACAAGAGCTGACTTCAGTAAGAGCTCTTAGCAAGCCTATAGCAAACCTGAAACCAGTTGTTATATATCCACAAGAATAGCTGTATACTATAGCCAGCATGGGTTTTTCACATTCCGTCATGTTAAATTGAAAATACCCCCCAAGCCATTCTGATGCTCCTCATAAGCTCATTTCAGAACAAAATCTTACAAAATGTATAGTCCTGAACTCAGAAATGCTTGCTTAACAACCCTCTATGTTTTCATTGTAATACACAAAACACTCAGTGAATCTAGAGTTCAAAGTGTAAAACAAGGGGGGGAAATCCAGACCTCTGATGGACTTTTTACTGTCAGTGCTCTCGAAATTTGTTGAAATTCATTAAAAACCAGCCATGTTCACCGAGTACCTGTAATCCTGTTACTGACCTTGCCCCATACTCTGACCTTCATCTTCTGCAGTTTAAAAGTTTAAAAAATGCATGGCTGATTCTTAATTAATGTACAGTCTATGACAGCACAGGCATGCTCAGTAAGAACCAACTGTTAGCATTCTAAAAGCCAGATTAACAACTGTCTGGCTTGGGTAGTCACTTCCCCCAAAGAATTCTGGGAAGTGTCATTTATGAAGAGTGCTGAGTTGTTGCAAGACTTCTTTTCCTCTGACAGAACTCTAATGGCCAGAGTGGTTTAACAGTCAGCCTCTCTTCTGGTGATTGTAGCTCTGTGAAGGGAACAGGATATCTCCTAACAACTCTCAGCACCCTTCACAAACTACACTTCTTTGGGGGAAGCCATGATTATCTCAAGTGGAATAAATGTCTAGTGTGGATGTGGCCAGGGACAGCTTTGGTTTAAATTTGGGTGGGAGGCTACATGTGTCCACTGTAAAATAAAAAGGTGAGGGAACCCTGAAAAACAGTGATACTGTTCACAATGATTTCCTTGTGGAAAGAAAAGGGGCTTTCCCTCTGCCCAGTGCCCACCCACCCATTATCCTCCCTTCTCCCCCCTCCCTCCCCCCTTCCCCAAGGTCAGTTTCACTTATCCTAAGCATGATTGTACAGGTGTAAATACCATTGAACTCAATAAGCATGCAGATGATCAAACCTGCCCTCCCCTCCTCCTCCCCCTTGCCCTCTTCACACCCTCCCCCTCTCCATACCCCCCCTTCCAATCCTCTTCCTATGTCCTCTCCCCTCTGAGCATATTGTGAGTGGTGGCAACACCTGTAATCAGGATGGCATGTCCAACGATGGAGAATTACATTTTTTGTATCTTTGTTGGTGTTCTTACTTTGCTTCTTTCCTGTGTTACTACTGTTTCTACAGAGAATCTATCCTAGAAAATTATATTACTCATTATTTATCCTACAAATCTGTATCAAATTTATTTTTATTAATTTCAAAGCCTTTTCATTGGTCAGTGTCATATGATGGTGAAGACAGCCTTTTGTGTTTCAAACTGGAGGTTATGTTTTATATTTTGGGTGAATTAACAGTTGAATCTGAAACTGCAGTTTGATGTAAAATTAGACTGAGTACAATATGTTGCTATTTAAGCAGTGACTCTAGCTGTTGGAAGAAACAAACTTGGCCTGCCAAGATGCATGTATTCAGCCTAATGTGCTTAAACCATTCCACTTAAGAAAAGGTGGGCATGGTCAATTAAAAACATAGAGCACACTTAGAAATTTGCTAGAATATATTTCATCTCCCACTGTTTCATATTGTGCAAACTGAGATACTCCTGATGTCCACTGGAGACTATTCTGCAGAATAGTCAGTGTCATTATTCCACAGTTGTGCTTGAAGTTTTTTAGTGTAAATTATGCAGAGTCGTTGGTGTCACCCGGTGCAGCCCGCAGCACCTTCTCTCTGAGGTTGTGAGTGAGTGTGATTGTGCGCGCAGAGCACGCACGCCGCCTCTACAAACGCGCGGCCAAACGATGGCCCGGGAGCATGCCGAGGCCTTGCTGCCGCTGCTTCCACCTTCTAGCAGCCGGTGTGCCACGCGAAGGCTCTCATCGGTGCCTAGGTGGTGCCGGGGGGGCGGCTCTGGGTGTCACCCCCGTCTGGCAGTGTCACCCAGTGCGGCCCGCACCTGCTGCACCGCTCTAGTGACGCCCCTGCAAAGAGTTGCTGTACCTCACATATTCACTGAAGCAAAAGAGAATAATTTGCCCTGGGAAACTTCACTAAAATTGCAAAATCAAACATAATTTAAAATCAACTATATCAACTGTCTTAATATTGTTGCTTCTTCCCTGCTAAAACAAGATCAACACAGGACATGTCTTGTTTCTGTTATTTGGGCTGATTGCAGGTTGTTGGATGTGGGGCAAGAGCAACTCCTGTTTGAGTTCTTTTGTTTGTATTCCAGAAGGAAAATAGAGTTAGGGTCATCCAGTTGGCTAGGCTTGTCTACCTTTACCTGTGCTCTTCTCTACCTAATTTCCTTCTGTTGTAAACTGATATACTCAGGGAAGCTGACCTACTCCTCCTTCCTTTGTTTTCTTCTTACTGTGTCGGAGAAGAGAGGACACATCTCTGTCTTTGTTCTCTCTCCTGAGCCATGAGGGCAATATCCAAGTCTGGGCATTGCACCTCCAACTTAGTTAGTTAGAACTAGGTATGCCTTTCTTGTCTACTAGGTATTTCTATAAATAAAGTACCTTTTCTTATTTTACTAAGTCTTAAGTCTCTGTGATCTAAATCCTGGGTAAAAGCCTGCTGCTTAGGTAAATACACATACTGGCACACACGCAACTCAGACCGCTGAATTACTCTGCAT
Organism: Rhineura floridana; assembly: GCF_030035675.1. Lineage (NCBI taxonomy): Eukaryota > Metazoa > Chordata > Lepidosauria > Squamata > Rhineuridae > Rhineura > Rhineura floridana. The sequence continues at coordinate 36,157,709 of NC_084488.1, read as the reverse complement.
ATTTCTGTTACACAGGTGTTGCCACCACTCACTATATGCTCAGAGGCATATGTTACCAAATTCTTCCAAGCTGCATAGGAAGTGGATTGGACTGTGAAAGACCAACCCAAATTGCTTGCATTTTGACAAATTTGTAGGGCAGTCCAATATCTCAGAGAGGAGATCAGGTCTCCTGCTCCCCTGGTGCATTCACTATAGCTGCCCAGTATCCCTGCTTTTTAAAGTTTGATAGAAATGTCTGTTAGCTATAGGTACGTTCTTAAATTGCAAGGGTTTTTTGCCTATTAGTGAATAAAGCATATAGGGCAGCCTTTCCCAACTAGTGGGCCTCCAGATGTTGTTGGACCACAACTCCCATCAGCCTCAGCCAGCTTTGCCAACGGTCAGGAAAGATGGGAATTGTGGTCCAACAACATCTGGAGGCACACTGGTTGGGAAAGGCTGATATAAGGTGTCTTTATTTCTAGCACTGTTTTTATAACTTTAAGGGTTTGTAGGCATTATTCTTTGGTATATATTCTCTAGACATGAGTACATTGAATTTAGTCTTGATGCTGGTATTTGACTTTAAAAATGTAACGCTTGTGTACATCAATGCACGGATTGGGTTGCCAGCAGTGATTGCCCCCCTGCCCCGTGATCACTTCTGAAGTTCTCCATAATTTGCAGAGAAGTCCTGGAGGTGGCCAGAGGTTTTCTGAAGGTGAAGCAGTGAGAGCAGCTTCTTCCCCCTTTTGAAACCCTGTGCAAAGTGAGATGAGATGTTGCTTCTCCTACAAGTCTTTTTGTTCAGGAGTAAGAACTTCCTCACTTTGCACTTTGGGAGAAGGCAATGTGAATCCCCCTCACTGCTTCTCCAAACCTCAGGATCCAGTGACCCTTCCCCCATGTGCATGTGTCAGAGGACAGTGGGGGTGGGTAGCTGGGGGGGGGCGTTTGGTGGTAATAGCAAATAATAGCTGGTTACAAAACCAAACCAAAACTTCAGGATCCCTGCTTCTAAACAAATCCTTGAGGAGGGAAAAGTACCTTTCAAAACTCCACCATAGGTTTTTATAAAATTATAATATGTCCTTTAATGCACAGTTTCTTAAATAAAAACATAATACTGAAATAATTTGAGTGAAGGATTACTAGAATCAGCAACTACTTCATTGGTTGTATATGCCTTTACCTTTTAATTGGGGGTTTTGCCTTGCCTTGCTGCTTTTATACCGGGGGGGGGCAGTTATTGATGGCACATCTAAAAATACATAGATACTGATTCAACCCCCTAAGATAGATGTATTATGAAAAGACAAAGTTGCTTTATATGACACCAAGTTACTATCATTTTAGGCCAGTATTACCTACTGGCAATATCTTCACAGGATCTCAGGCAGAAGATTTTACATGCTCTGCTACCTGAGATATTTTAACTTGCATGAGAGATTGAATTTGGGATATTATATTGCAGAAAATTCATCCTACCATTGAATTGTGAGCCCCCTCCTACTCTTAATGTTCTGGTGTGGTGCGGAGATTCTAGGGATTATGGCCTCACCTAATCCTGTGAATCTCTATAATGAAAGTTGTAAGAGCCCTATGGAGGTGTTTGCTTCAATGCTTGTGAGCTAAAGCTGGAGAGAGAGCTGGGACACACAAGGAAGTTTCACCCCAGCACTTCTGTGTGCCCCGGCTCTACTTCAGATCCTCTCATGTTGAGAGGGAAGGTCTGAAGGGGAATTCTCAAGTAAGTTTTTAGCTGAACGTGCTTCAAATTCCACCTTGTGATTGGAATCCCTGCCATATCCAGAAAGGTGTGGAGCCAATGTGTGTGGGGAATTGGTGGCAGGGCTTCCATCCACACCCCAGTCCCCACCCCTCTTCTACCCTGCACACATTTGTCCTGCTTTGCTAATAATCTTCTTCAGGTGTTCAGCATGAATACATAAGGGCAAAAAGGAGGCCCATAGCTAGCCTAAAAGTTTAGGGGGAGGCACCAAACAAAGTAGGGGGGAGATTTTTTCTGTAATAAATTCATTTTTTGTAAAAAAAACTTGGGAGAGAATTTTTTTAGGGAGCAACCCCCCCATTCCCCCTGCTATAGGGTTGGCAAAAAAGTGTGTAGGGAGCTTGGGGTGTGCGCAATGGGATGCCCACTTGACTCCAGACAAGAATGTCTGAAGGAGGCTTCTAAACAAGTTCACTTGAACACGCTTATAAGTCTCCTTGCTGTCCGGAATCCTGATAACCCAGCACCGAAGGCTTCTAAGCATGTTCAGTGCTTAATTGCACTTAGAAGCTCCCTTCGAGCTTACACACTAAGTGGGCAAAAGCTGGAAGTGGAGGAGGTGGGATGGTGCACAAAGGGATGATGAGGGTGTTGTCTGTGCCCCAGGCCACCTACACACAACTTAGCCTCACACATTCAGGCTGCAGAACTATATATCTCTGCTTTTATAGATTAACAATAAAAATAAGAATTTCAACAGTTTGGTTGTCGTGGAAGGTGAGCTTACACTTTCACACAAGACTTTTTTTTACTCCAATTCAGAATTAAATACCAGAAGTAATGCCCATAATCTTATGACCACAGCTGTTCTGTCTCTTTAAATAGAGCGTGTGGGTGGTTATCATTAAGATAAATGTTTGTCTATTGATGTTGGGACACTGCTACTTTGGAGCAAACCTTCAGTTCGTGTATGATCAAAAGATTCTCCATTAGCCTCTGTCCACTGTTGTCTTAGTGCTCTGCATTATTGTGACACTAATAATATATATAGCTTATAGATTTACCATGTGGTTTGATCCTGATCTCCTGTTTGTTTTTCCACATGATACTGAATCATGCAGGTTTTTTTGCCTAAAGCAGAGACAGCACAAGGGCAAAGCTTACCCAAGGACAACCCTGTTGCCCTAAGGAATATGCCAGCATCCAAGATTGCATTCCGCTCCAGGAGAGGAAGTGAGAGTAAAAATGGTCATGCAGCCAAACTTTTATCTCCTCCAAGAACAGTTGTATCATCAAATGCTGGTGAGAAACACTTTTGTTAGTTGGCTGCTTTGGTTGGAATGACCTATAACAATGCATTGCAAGTAACATAATTTTGATATACATGCCTTTGTAAAATGTTTAATACAGGTCAATGTTGATTCCAAGTCATTATTGGTTAATTCCACCACCACTCAGTTTCAACTTTCCTGCTGCAAAATGCATGTATGCCCAACCCTGTTCCATGAGCAAAGAAAATTGGAGGTTTTTTACTATTTGGATCTTTGTTGTTGGCTCTGTCTTCTACATCTTAGCTTGGGACTTCACCACAAGACCTGCTTAGGGAGTGGCAATTATGGGGAAGTACTAAGCCTGCTGTGTGGAATAGATGAGTCATGTGTCGACTGCTGCTGTATGCTGGGGTCTCTGCAGATTGGCTTTTGTCATGAGACCACAAAGTTCCAATTATCAGACTGGTTTTTCAGATATTGCCACAATCTCTGCAGAGCTTGATTTATGCTGGTGGTAATTAGGTCACTTTCTCTCTCCTATGCACATATACTCATGTCACTAATGGTACTAGAGCTTGGGATAGGGCCTTATATTTTAAAGCAGGAGTAGCACAGTAAGGATGCTGTGTAGCTTGTCCCAGAGCTTGGACAAATAATTAAAATTCATTAAACAATATATTTAACTCTTAAAAATAACATCAGAACTAGGATTGTGGTATGTGGACTTTACTGCTATGCTATGGTCTTAATGAAAGATCCTTGCCCCAAATATGGTATTTGCCCAAAAAGGAAGCTACCACTGCAGCCAATGTTAGCTTCCCTTGTGAGTTAGGATAACAGGGATGTTTTGCTGGGACCATGGTTTAGGGGGAAAGGGTTAAAGCCCTTCACATACAACAGTTCTGATTGGGAGACCCTAAGATATACAACACCCCCATCTACTTTGGCTCTCTTTAACAAGCCAAACTTTCTGAGTTGGAGAGAGAGAGATCGAGTGACACAAATAGCAGTGTGGACTGTCTGGTAGCATGTGCAGTGAGAATGTAGGTGCCTTATTTAATCCCATTGACTCTATCACCATCATTTAAATGCCTCTTAGCTCATCTGGGGTGTTTTAGTTTTACAGAATTATCTCATTTATCTTACTTAAGCTATTGCTCAAGAATCCTGTGAGATAGATTGACCAGAGAAATAGTGACTTGCTGCTGAGTGGGGATTTGAACCTGGAATCCCCATGTCCGTGGACAACATTTTACCTAGTATACCATGCTTGACTGCCTTTCCTCCTTTTGCCTGCATAGCACATAGCAGGATGTGCTACAGCCAGCCTGAACTGGGGGCAATTATGGGGAAGATTGGCATCTGAACCCAAGTTCCATTTTAAAGGCACTCCTTCAGTGTTGTGGGTTATCGTTGCCTGTTTTAGTAGATGTTGGTGGAAATGGATTAGATTATTAGCTGTCTGGCTATGCATGGCATTCTCCATACTAAGCTAAAAATCTGAGTATTTTACCACAAAGCATGTATGTTCAGAATAAACAGTGGCTTAATTTCTTTCCATCATTCTAAGCCAGGGGTGGGAAGAGTTCACGCCCATTGGAGCTATTTTCTTTTACTAGAATCCCAAGATCCACTAGTCAGGACCAGGTGCAAAAGACATATAATTAAAGACCAGCAGACTTTGAGCTTAGGATTCTTCTTTTCAGTACCTGAACTGAACAGCTCACAGTTCTTTTACACATGTCCAGTCCTGGTTACCCCAAGCTTTCTTCATTTCAGCAGCCTAATTTAGGTAGAGAAAAGACTTTTTATAGCTATTAGGAAACAACTGGGAATCAGAAACCCCTGCAGGTCTACTGCAAATCACCCAGGGATCTACCAGTAGATCCTGAACTATCTTTTGCCTATACCTGTTCTAAGCATTGTCAACTGTAATGTAGGTCTGGACATGAAAAGCTAATTTAGAAACCATACCATCATTTTAAAAGCATGCAAATGACTTGTTAACCAGAAAAACAAGTTTTAATTGGCCTGATTTTCCCTCCCTCTTTACCATGAGAAACAACCCAAAATCATGTCCGTATATGATGTATACACATAAGAACTGGTGAGCTGAGAAATTATTTCTGCTTCTATTCTCATGCAAGCTCCTTTGTAAAGCTGTAAATGAGAGCTGCTTTCAATGAGAGCAGACATTAATTCTTCCATGCATACAAGAAATTACTTAGTGGGAGGTAAGTATACAGATGGAGTATCAGGCATTTTAGTGGCTGCTTTACAACTTTGGGATTTAGTGTTTCTGGAACCTCCCTAAATCTCTATTCTTAAAGGCTTTTTATCTGACTATTCACAATGTGGTTAGTGATAGGGATGTGTGAATGTTTTAGTTTCAATTTCAGAGCTAGCTGCATAAGTATTGGTATAGGCACGCTTTTTATCACTTAATGTAAGTGGTATTTCAAGCTGGTACTTGTTCTCCTAATATCAAGATTGTTTCACATTGGCAATACTTGATGGATAAAAGAACTTTAAGGAACTCTGCGGCAAAGTTGTTACCATGCACAGCGTTCTGTCCATTATTTCAGGTATATAAAAAAGAAACATGAAATAAGGTTTTGAACAGTCTGTTTAGCCAGTGGGGGCTTGTCCATTGGGGCTAATGGAGCACTGCCCCACCACCATAACACCTTCAGTCTACCCTCACTCAGCCCCCACCTGTCTGTCTTCTTACTTAAAACTAGTCCAGAGGATGATCCTTCCTGTCAACTTTCTCCTCCTCCTTGTAGAACTCAGCAGAGAAGAAGATAGGGACAAATTAGAATTAGTTGACTCTGCTTGTCATTGGCTCTGGCACCACCTACTGTTGGGCTCCTTGGCGTCTGCTCTGCCAGTTCCAATGGGTGCCAGCCTCCATTATATTTAGCATGGATGCCATAGGTCAGGGTTTGCATACTTGATTGCAAGCCAACTATACATTATCTGGGTCTTAAGAGTGGAATCTTGGCTTGGCAAGATCATGAGTAGCGTGTATATGACAAAATTGCCAGAGAACACTTACCTTGAGTGCTTTTGATCCCTTTTTTCTCCTCACCAAGCCACCCCCACATCCACATGTCTGAAATAACTCTTGAATATCTCCTTCTGCTTGGGGAGATGGGCAAACATTCCCTGCACTGAGATCTGGCTTATATCTTTGTGGGGGTGGGGATGATGGAGATGTGAAGGAACCAGAAACAGAAGGCTGTTACAGTTCCTGTTCCCCTGCAGTATTAATGCGTAGCCAAAGCCACTCTTGGAGTTAGGCAAGATCCTTCCCTAACAAAGGGAAGAAGTCCCTTTCAGAGATGAAATGGCAGATTGGTACCTCTTGGCCAACTATGCCCAAATTCTTGGAGTCTTAAATACTAGCACATTTATTGACATATGGCTTAAACATAATGGATGCAAAGGAAAAGAAGATTTACATTATCATAATTTTTGCTGTTCTTTCCACTAAAATGAATCTTGCAGGAAGGGTCCGAGTAAGTTCAAAGAAAAGATGAGGCTTGTTCAATATGCATTCAGGAACAAATGAGGCTTCATGGTAGCCATGTGAATAATTAAGAGATCCGCCCCTGCTCTTTTTGCAAAATTCTGTTCCCATCATTATGTAGAAAAGGATCACATAGCAGGGCAAAACTCCCCTGATTTGGGCATGGAGTTGATTTTTTTATTAATTAGCTGAACTTTAATTGGACTTCTGAAAATATTTTTGTTCAAATCCTTCCTGATGGGTCTAGACTCTAGAGTCCCTCAGAAGGCATAAGCCTCCTTTTTTTTTCCTTTTTAAAATGTCAGTTTTGCATGTCCAGACACTTTAACATGTAGGGGGAGGAGCTTCCAAATCTGCCCCCCCTCTTCCAGGGTTGCTATTTACTTCTCATGCTAAAGGTTAACTGGCTCTAGTGCTAAAAGAGGATGGGCAATGCCATGCACGCATCTGGGTCTGCTTAGCACACAGCTCAGCCATGGAATTGGAACACATCCATTTAACACTGGTGGGGGTAAAAAGAGCCACTTGTCAGTGTGCAGCCTTCATGCTTCAATTCCCATGTTTTTAGTACAGTTTTAAGCCATATTGGTTGAATGAGTGTTCCTTTTTTCTTACTCCATGCTCAGATATATCTTAAGTATTAAAAGGGCAGCTATTTTAACACTGGGAAGAGAAGGAGCAGAACAGGGATGTGTAGACTGCATAGCTAGCCTCTGTTCTGAACACTAAACCACAGAATGGTGGCCGCAGACAGTGCATACACTGTCTAGTGATAAAGGACTACTGATGCATGTTCTGGTTCTGCCCTGGGCTAAGTATTCTGCCATGACAAGTAGGTGAACATTTCCATGAACAGTTTTGTTCCATGGTTGTTTAAGAAGCAGTTGCTGCTCATCCCAAATGAGTTGGCAGATTGCATTCTGAGTTCAAGTTGGCTTCAAAATTAATACATACCTCCGTCCTTGTACTGCCATCAAGTTCTGTACTACAAGCTATAAAGCTATAATGGGCTTTAGATGCAATTCCTTTTTTATAAAGTAAACTGAAAGGAATTAAACCCAAACATGTCAGCTGGCTTTTGATAATATCACATATAATTATCTTTCTCTCATGATGGCTGAATAGGTTGGCTCGAACAGTGGTCCAAACTAGACATGTGGTGTTTATCTTTCTTCAACTTTGTAAAAATCCCACAGCAGTTTTGGGAGGCTGAGAACTTTTTTTGCAGGGTGAGGGAAGGGGGGGGAGAGAGAGAGAGAGACAGAGAGTGAGTGTGTGTGTGAGAGAGAGACAGAGAGAGTGCGGGGGGGTGAAGGGAGGGAGATGGCTATTTAACCCTTTCCTCTCTGACTAGTTTTTCTGTTTGAAACTGTTCTTTTTAGATACTTTTCTTCCTATGGTGGAGAAAAAAAATATAGGGACCTTATCCCTTTCCTGTAGATGGGAAAGCAGCTGGGGGGGGGGAATAAACAGTCTTCCACTCTCCAACCAACCTTCTGCCTTTAAAAAAAAAAGTTAGGAGGATATGCATGCAATTGTACATCTAGACTAGGCCTCACTTAATATTTATCTAGTCTATTTGTATCTTTACTGTCACAAAATCGTCCCCTTGTTGTAGTCAAGGTATTGGCTTTACCAAAAACAAAAGAACAGCGCTTAGGAGATCCGATCATAGCACCTCTTTCCTGCTTGTTGTCCAAAGGATGGTTTGGGTTCATATTATCTTTTTGAGAATCTGGAAAAGCTAGTGGTCACTAACATGAGCAATAAAGCAAACCTGTAGCACACACCTCTTGTTTATAACTTTGCATTGGACTGTATTACAGGAGGGATTAAATTATGGTTGGATAGCTGCTTAAAAAGTTCTGCCCTGACCAGAGTGCTGAAAAGTGTATGTGTTACATTTCTCAAACAGCAGTTTCATATTATCTTACAGTTCCCAGTGCAGGAGTTGGAGAGAGAAAGGTTTGGTTAATCGGTTGTGTACCTCAGTTTTTTTCTGTGTGGAGGTGGGAAACATTTCATTGACACCAGGAGAAAAAAGCTTTCAGATAGGATGAACATAGGACACTTGTTTTCCCATCATCTTAAATACATGAAGCCTTTTAGGGTACCAGGCTTTTTTTACTTTTTGTTTTGCTTCTTAGGGGCTTTGTTGAGGGCTGACCCAAGACATTTTGCTGTCTGAGATCAAGGAAAAAATGGTGCCTCCTTCCCATTCCACATACGGAAATTGACTGTACTAGAAATTAAATCTTAATTCAGCATTGGTGGTGGGATAGGTCCTCTCAATGCTTGAGGCAGCAGGCTAATTTAGGAGGGTGAGGACATGTGGTTTAACATACACAACTCTTTCCTCCCTCTTCCCCAAAAGAGGGGAACAGTCAGGGAGCCTTAGGAGAAACATCCAGGGGTCTGCTACCACTGTCCCCAGGTGTCTGCAGCCTGAGGTGCTTGCCCCACCTTGCCTAATGGTAGAGCCAGTCCTAGCTTTATTTCTAAAGGTTGCTTAAAGCTTCATCCTCCTCCTTGATAAGAAATTTTAGGAAAGCATTCTTGTGTATATTGAGAAGCTTTCCTCCTCCCCTGTAATCTGTGCTATGGAATTCTGTTCAGGTTAAGCTTCATTACAGTTTACTTGCTTTTCACTTGTTTTCCTCAAAACGTTGGCTGCAGCCAGAGCAAATCTTCATAGACGTGTGTGTGCGTATGAAAAGGAACTGGTGCATGCATACCATCGGTAAAGTATTGTGCATTGCATAGAGGCAATTGATGTAATCACAGCTTTGGGAAACCAGTTCCCTTCATCATGTTCCTTTGTGTTTCTCTTCATCTTGCTTTTTGGAGCATGACTGTGGTTGATGATGGTCTCTATTCTATCTTCTATGGCTTCTCCAAGTAGGGCTGGGAAAGATGCTTGCCTGAAACCCTGAAGAGCTGCTCCCAGTCAGCATTGACATTACTGAGCTAGATGGACCAATGGCCTGACTCAGTGTAAGGGAGCTTCCTATATTCCTATGTAATGTATGAATTGGGCATTTATTAGAAACTTTGTCATGTATACTTTATTACTTTGAGTCAGGCCTTGATCACAGGATTTGTTGTGAGTTTAGGTGAAATGTAATTGTAATGCAAAATTTTCTTGAATGTTTGGTTATGGAGTTGTTGTGTTTTCTGTCGGATCTTCTAAAGTACAAAGTGTTTACAATTCCTGTCATGTTTGCTAATACTTGTGCCGTTCCATTTTATGTTGATTTCCAGAAAGTTGAACAGAGATCATGCGATTTTTTGTTTTGACAATTAGTGTTGCTAAAACTAAGTCACATGTTCAGACTGTGGGCTTCACTATCCACTAATTGGATGGTGGTTTACTTGGAGAAAGTCTGTTTAGGTTGTAGGGGGAGAACAACAGTGAAATAGCAATCTGGACTTTTAATTTCTCAATTATTCAAGTTGTTGAAGTTAAAACAGCTAGTTAATAAATTCAGGTGATAAGTAAAACTGCAAAAGCTACTTGAGTTGCTATGCTATCTTACACTGCCATCTAGTGTTGCGGAGAAGTGGTCTTGTCCTGTTTTTTAAAATTGTCTTTGCTAAATTTGTGCTTTTGATACTCTAACTCTCTTTATCAAATGAAACCTTTTAACCAGCCAGCTCAGAAATGAATTCTGGCAGCTGATGATTTGCTGGAAACTTTCCGGACATGAAATTCCATCATTCCTAATAATGCACCCTCCTAATGCTCTACAGCATATCTCCCCAAGTTCTAAACTTTCCAGTTGACACAAAGCCCTTGAATCTACACATCTACTCGTCAGAATGGGTTAAAATCTGCAATATACAAATACCTTCAATCCCACCTCTGGTCCTTAGGAGCGTTGCACAGAAGCCACAAATAACTGCATTAGTATGCTTCAAGAAAGGTGGGTGAGAGAAGAAAACCCAGCCAGAATGGTGTAGAGGCTGGAGTGTTGGAGTTCCACTGGGGAGAGGACATCTTTTAACACATACATTAGTGTGGAATTTCCCCACCAGTAAACTCAGGACTTCCTTACCATTTAGTTCACTCAGCTTGCTTCTTCAACATGAAGCAAATTGCCAATGTCTGGAGGAGACATGATGTAATAGTAATGGAGGACTTAAATTACCCTGATATCTGTTGGGAGACAAATTCTGCCAAGCACGGCCCCTCCAATAAGTTCCTGACTTGTGTTGGAGACAACTTTCTCTTACAGAAAGTAGAGGAAGGAACTAGAGGATCAGCTGTCCTCGACTTGATTGTAATCAATAGAGATTATTTAGCCGATGAAGTGGCAATTACGGGAACTCAGGGAGAAAGTGACCATGTTATACTTGAGTTCTTGATTTTAAGGAAGCAAAAGCTGAGAGTAGCCATACATGTACCTTGGACTTCAGGAAAGCCGATTTTAATAAACTCGGAACAATGATAAGTAAGGTTCCATGGCAAGCGACCCTAATGAGAAAAGAAGTCTGAGATGAGTGGGAGTTTCTAAAAAAGGAAATTCTAAAGGCACAATGGCAAACAATTCCACCAAGGAAAAAAGGGGGAAGAGAGCAGAAGAAACCAGTGTGGCTTCACAAAAGAACTTCACACAAAAACTTAGAGATGACCTGAAAACAAAAAAGGACTCATACAGGAAGTGGAAGGAGGGCCAGGCCACAAAGGAAGAATACAGACAGGTATCATGGAATTGCAGGGATGGTGTCAGGAAGGCTAAAGCTGAGGTTAGCGAGGGATGCCAAAAAGAACAAAAAATCATTCTTCAGATACATCCAGTAAAAGACAGAAAAAAGAAGTGGTGGTACAGCTATGCAATGAGAATGGCAAAAGGATAGCAGATGACAAAGAAAAGGCAGAAGTGTTCAAATCCTACTTTGGCTCTATCTTTTCCCAAAAGAGGACCTGTGACCCTCTGGCAAATGTGAAGTTGAAGGGGCAGGATTACAGCTTGAGATTGATAGACAAATGGTCAAGGAATACCTAATTGCTTCAACCAAGTTAAAAACTGCAGGGCCAATGAGCTGCATCCTAGAGTATGGAAGGAACTGGCTGAAGAACTCTCAGAACTACTGTCGATTACCTTTGCAAAATCATGGACGATGAGTGAAGTGCCAGATGACTGGAGGAGGGCTAACATTGTCCCTATCTTCAAAAAGGAGGAAACTGGGAATTACAGACCAGTCAGCCTGACATGGATCCTTGGGAAAATTCTGGAGCAAATTATAAAGAGGTTAATCTCTAAACACCTTGAAAACAATGATTAGTAGAAGCCAACATGGGTTTATCAAGAACAAATCCCGCCAGACTAATCTTATCTCATTTATCTCCCTAGTAGGCTGTGGGAATGCTGTGGACATATATCTTGACTACAGCAAAGCTTCTGGCAAAGTGCCCCACAATATTCTGATTAGCGAGCTAGCTAAATGTAGGCTGGATGGAAAAATTATCAGGTGGATCCAGAGTTGGCTACAGAATTGTACTCAGAGTGCTTATCTATAGTTGCTTCTCAAACTGGGAGAAGGTAATGAGCAGGGTACCACAGGGCTCAGTCCTGGGTTCTTCAACATTTTTATTAATGCCTTGGATGAGGAGGTGCAGGGAATGCTTATCAAATTTGCAGATGGTACAAAATTGGGAGGGATAGCTGATACCCTGGAAGACAGAAACAAATTTCTAAGGGATCTTGATAGACTGGAGTATTGGACTGAAAACAACAGAATGAAATTCAACAGGGATAATACAAAGTTCTACACCTGGAGAAAAACCACAAAGTGAACAGTTATATGATGGGGGATATTTGGCTCAGCAATACTACATGCAAGAAGGATATTGGAATTGTTGATCACAAGTTGAATATGAGCCAAGAGTGTGATGTGGCTACAAATAAGGCAAAGGCTATTTTAGGCTGCGTAAACAGAAGTTTAGTTTCTACATTGCATGAAATACTACTAGGCACTGGTTAGGCCTCATGTTGAGTACTGCATCCAGTTCTGAACGCCACACTCTAAGAAGAACGTAGACAAACTGGAACGGGTTCAGAGGAGGGCAACAAGGATGATTAGGGGACTGGAAACAAAGCCCTATGAGGAGAGACTGAAAGAACTGGACATGTTTAGCCTTGAGAAGAGAAGACTGAGGGGAGATATGATAGCACTCTTCAAGTACTTGAATGGTTATCACATAGAGAAGGGATAGGACCTCTTGTCAATTGTCCCAGAGTGCAGGACATGGAATAATGGGCTCGTTACAGGAAGTCAGATTTCGACTAAACATCAGAAAAAACTTCCTAACTGTTAGAGCGGTACGACAATGGAACCGATTACTTAGGGAGATGGTGGACTGTTCAACACTGGAGGCATTCAAGAGGCAGCTGGACAGCCACTTGTTGGATATGCTTTAATTTGGATTTCTGCATTGTGCTGGGGGTTGGACTCAGTGGCCTCATAGGTCCCTTCCAACTCTACTATTCTGTGATTCTGTGAGAGCATAGATTCCTTTGATCCTCTGCCCATGTGACCCATCCTATGCCCCTTCTCAGTGAACTCAAACTCCTCTCCCATCAAGAGCCCTTTTCACACTGATGTGAACAGGCTGGTGCAAAATGTTTTAAACAAACAAAGCCTTTTGTCAGTCACTGTTCAGTTTGCTATTGCCATTGTGCCAGAGAAAGCTGTTTTGGAATTAAGAGAGGGGCGTTACTCCTGAAACAAAGTAGAGAATACCTGATTAAGAAAATGAAGATAAACTTCACTCTCTTCTACCCCACCCGAAGAAAGAACAGCAGTGCTGTATAAAAGAGGCAAGCAATGAAAAGGGTTATTATCGAAGAATGAGTCTTGATGTGAAGGGTTTTTTTTAATCCCATCGCTGAAATTATTTGAGGCTATTAAGAAGGTAGGGGAGACATGTGTAAATCGCCTGTAAACTCTGGTAAGAATACAGATAGAGAAAGCAAAAGAGTACTCAGAAAAATTGGAGTGTTCCCATAGCTAGTGATATACTAGCTAATGAAGGTTTTTGTTAAATGTAAGAGCTGCATTTCTTTAAATTACATTTAATGTTAAAATAGTCATTCTAGTATTTTATTATGCAATGTGTATCTTTATGAAAGTTTTTTAAAGTGCCTTTTTACATGGGTAAAAGTGCCCCTTTGAGTTCACTCAGTGCCCCTGATTATTCCTTAAAAAGCTCACTGACATTCAGATCCCCATACAGTCATTTAACTTATCTCCTAGCTTCTCTCACAGGATATTTATAAGGATAAAATGTGACCACCCATGCATGTTATCCTGAGCTTCCTGCAGAGAGAATGGGCTACAATGTGATAAATACTGGGTTTTGCCTATATTGTACACCAAGGGCTCCCAAACTTCCTTCAGGTGGTCCACGGCATGTCCACATTAAATAATGATTCTGATTTTTAATTGAAGTCCCTGGTAAGTGCTGCAAAGACTGGGACCCCCTGCCTGATCCTGGCTCCAGAAAGAGGCTGTAGTTAATCTTGCAGTCTCTTGCATCAGCTCCTGGCTGGGTCAGGGGGCATAAAAGCCCAGCTGCCCTTGGGTGGCGGGTCTGCTGCCGGCGGGGTTGCCACTAAAGGGGCCACACCAAGGGGGGTTGCCCCGAGGGCATGGGCGCTACCCTCTTATATTTCTTTTGTTTTTCTAACCAATCTGGAGGAGATTGGGTAGTGGGGAGAGTGTGTGACTCACGTAGTTCCTGCACAGGGTGAGAGCCTGTGCAGTGAACTGAATGATAGGAGAAAGTTGCCAGATGCCTTCAGAGTGAGACTCTGTAACTGGCAGAAGGCTGGTCCTCCCTGGGTGTGAGACAGAGGGGGAGTAGATGTGCCCTGTGTGAAAAATATTGAGTGGGTCTTCCTGTTCCTAATTCTTGCAGAGGCCTACTGGGATAACTGTTTCAGGTAGATTTTGTTGGTGGGCTCTTGTTGTGTTCACATAAGGTATTTAGGAGGTGTTTTAGTAAGGAGGGGCCTGGCTGATGCCACCCCAATTTCGGTGATCATGGGTAGAGGGAAGTATAGCCATGGGGAGGTGGTGAATTACTATAGAAGATGAGGGCAAGACTATCTGCGCCTTGTTCCTTGCTGCCACTCCTCTCATGGATGGGTTCCTCGTTGCTCATCTGCTGTGCCCACTGTCCTGTGTGTGATGTTGTTGTTTAATGCCAGATTGGTACACAGTAAGACCACACTCATCCATTATTTGATTGTGGATGAAGGTGCCGATTTGGTGTGCGTTACCGAGACCTGGGTGGGTGAGCTGGGAGGATTTGATCTGACTCAGCTTTGCCCACCTGCATACTCGATGCAACACCAGCACAGGCTGCAGGGATTGGGGGGGGGGAGGAGTTGCTGTAGTCTACAGAACTTCCATCTCTGTCACCAGGAAGCCACTCTGTCTTGGAGCTGGCTGTGAGGGGCTGCACCTGGTGTCAGGCCAAGGAGACAGGAAACTAGGGTTGCTCCTGGTGTATCATCCACCCTGCTGCTAGGCAGCTTCTCTGACTGAGCCGGCAAAGGCCATCTCGGCTGTGGTGTTGGAGGAGCCCAGAATGATACTCCTGGGTGATTTCAATGTCTATGCTGAGGCTGCCTCTAGTGTTCCAGCTTGGGACCTAATGGCCTCCATGATGACCATGGGGCTGTCTCAAGTTGTCATGTGCCTGACGCATAGGTCAAGGCACACCCTCGACTTGGTTTTTGCTCCAGATGGAGGAAGGGGGGGTAGATGTCACCCCATTGTAATGGTCAGACCACTTCCTGGAAAAGTTTAGATTTATGGCTCCAATCCTTCCCTGCAAGGGTGGTGGACAGATTAAGATGGTCCGCCCCGGAAACCTAATGGAATCCACAGGATTCCTGAATGCCCTGGGGGAGTTCCCAGTAGATAGAGCAGGGTGAAGCCCTTGTCACGCTGTGGAACAGCGAGGTGTGTCGGGCTCTTGAAACAGTTGCCCCCAAGCATCCTTTCTGGCATTGTGGAGCCCAGTTTGCACCTTGCTACACCAGTGAGTTAAGGGCAGTGAAACAGGCTGGACGACAAGTAGAGCACAAGTGGCTAAAGATGTGTTGTGAGGCTGATGGGGCACAAGTAAAACATCATAACCCTGCCTATTGTGTGGCGGTGAGGGCAGCGAAGAAGGCCCACTTCTCTGTCTCCATCACATTCTCAAGTAGCAGTCCAGTGGAGCTTTTCTGTATTGTCAGAGGTCTGTTGACATCAACTCCAGGAAATTGAGTTTTAGACCCTTCGGAGGCCCACTGTGAATTGTTTTCAAGGCACTTTGAGGGTAAAGTTACTTGCCTCTGTAGCAGTCTTGATGCCCCATCCACATCTACTGTAGTCCCCAATGAGGTGTCCAGTGCACACCAATCCCGGGTGTGGTCAATGCATAATTGCGGAAGGGAGTGGTTCCAGCCGCCCTGGAAGAGGCGGTGATATGACAGCTCCTGAGAAAGCGCACCCTGGACCCATTGGTCTGTGACAATTACCGACCAGTCGCAAATACCCCCTTTTTAGGGAAGGTGATTTAGAGGCTTGTGGCACAGCAATTGCTAATACCCTTGGATGAAACAGATTATCTTGACCCATTCCAGTCTGGGTTCAGGCCTGGTTACGGGACTGAATAGGCCTTGGTCGCCCTGATGGATGACCTTTATTGGGAGAGGGAGAGGGGGAGTGTGACCCTGTTACTCTTATTTGATCTCTCAGCGGCTTTTGATACCATTGACCATGGTATCCTTCTGGGCCCACTTGGTGAGATGGGTATTGGAGGCACTGTTTTACAGTGGTTCTGATCCCATCTCCAAGATTGTTTTCAGAGAATAGCATTGGTTGACTGTCTTTCGGCCCCCTGGCAGTTGTGCTGTGGAGTGCCACAGGGTCCCATCTTGTCTCCCATGCTGTTAAACATCTATATGAAGCCCTTGGGAGCGGTCATCAGGAGATTTGGGGTGAGGTGTTAGCAGTATGCTGATGATACCCAGCTCTGTTTCACTGTAACATCTGAATCGGGAGAGGCTGTGCAAGCCCTGGACTGCTGCCTGGACTGGGTGGTGGGCTGGATGAGGGCCAATAAACTGAGTCTGATTCCTAGCAAGACGGAGGCACTGTGGGTTGGTGGTTCCTGAGTTCAGATAGTTGGTCAGTTGCCTACTTTGGATGGGGTTGCGCTCCCTCTGAAAGAGCAGGTCCGTAGTCTGGGGGTTGTCCTGGATCCATCTTTGTCGCCAGAGGCCCAGGTGACCTCAGTGGCTAGGAGTGGCTTTTACCAGCTTCGGCTGGTAAAACAGCTGTAGCCGTTTCTGTACTGGGATAGCCTGACCACTGTTGTCCACGCACTGGTAACCTCTAGGCTGGATTACTGTAATGTGCTCTATGTGGGGCTGCCTTTGAGGTTGGTGAGACTGCTCACTGGGGCAGGGTATTGCCGTCTTGTCACCCCACTGCTGAAAGAATTGCACTGGCTGCCCATTTGCTACCGGGTCAAGTTCAAGGTTCTAGTTTTGGTGTACAAAGCACTATACAGCGTAGGACCAGGATACCTGAAAGACCATCTTATCTCCTCTATACCCAGTCGATCACTGCGCTCTGCAGGTGAGGGCCTCCTGCAGATATCATCTTATCAGGAGGTCCGTTCTGTACAACATAGGAAATGAACCTTTAGTGTGGCGGTACCCTACCCCATGGAATTACCTCCCCTTAAATATTAGACAGGTGCCATGTCTGTTATCTTTTCGGTGCCTTTTGAAGACCTTCGTCTTTCAACAAGCCTTCTAAGTTGAGACCTTATCCCAGTCTGCATCTGTGTTGGAATTGTTTTGTAATACGTTTTTAAACTTTTTTTTAAAGATGTCTTGAAAGCTTTAAAAAATGTTTTAAAAGATGTTTTATTTTAATGTATTTTAATGTCTGTTTTCATGATGTTTTAAAGTGTTTTTAGCCCTGGGCTCCTGCTGGGAGGAAGGGTGGGATATAAATCGAATAATAAATAAATATCATTTTATTGCTTCTTTTATTTCTTATAATGTATTTTATTGTATTACATTTTAAATTTTAAGGAAACCAAATGTTAAAACAATGAAATACAATATAAGAAAGCAATAAAAAAAATAAAAAAATCACACAGCATCTAGCACAGCGCAGTACAATTTTTACAACAGGCAGAAAAATTAAGTACTCTGTTAAGACCATGAGCAATTTCAAGTAGTCCATGGGGGAAAAAAGTTTGGGAACCATTGTGTATACCCTTATTATGGAACTTCTTAACACAAACAACTCTTCAGCATTGCACCTGTCAGCTGTGTGCAAGTGTGGTGGTTTACCAGTTTCAGCTTCTGCTATGCCATTAATTTTCTTACATGTGGAGGTCTCCCCAACCTACTAATGACATAATGAGACAAAGAGAGACTTTTTTTCATTGTTTTAGAGATTACTATTTATGTAAGTAGCAACATATTAGTGACTCGCCCCTTTTTTATGCTGGCAGGAATAGAAACTTTTTCTCCTAAAATGAGGCTTACTTCTGTGAAGGCCTTGCCAGGATCTTGGACCACTTCTGGTAAATTGATTCCTAAATCAAAAGTGCCCTTGAAAGGACCAGGAGTACGGAAAACTAGCATTTCTTCAGTCAGCAGCACTCAGAGTGACCAAAGCACTTGCAGCAATAATTGTAAGTAATTTTTGTAATCAGTCTCTTTTTATTCAGTGATTAGTTGAATGAAACCCCAAATGGCTTATGCCTTAAATTGTGGCACTAGTGACATGGCTGTCCTTATCCTTGAAATGTTATCCTAACTAATAGGTAGAAAACAATAAATGGAAAATAATTTTGCTATTTGGGCCGCTGATGTTTGTAAATGTGTATGTATTCCACAGGGTAGGTGACACTCTCTAGCAATGCAAGAGAGGGAAATAGCTAATAGTTTAAGACTAGCTTTCATTGTAGTGTACAGACTTTGTGTACAAAACAAATCATATCTAATTTACTACTTACAGCAGGTGCTCTAATTTTTTGGCTTTCAGATATGATGCGGTTTACAAGCTTAGACCAATTCTTACAAGCACATGATTTAAGCACAAAAGGAGTTAATACTAAACAACCCCTTGATAAAGCTAACTGTTGCCTGCTTTGATACTGCATCGAACTGGGTAAAATAAACAATATAGTGAGGGGGTTTTTGGGGGGCGGGGGGGAGCTACTGTGCCACATACTAAAGCAGCTCAAATTTGCTATACAGGGAAGAGAGATTATGCTAAAACCTTGTTGAGTTGAGGAGGCAGACTGCAGCACAGCTTCTTTAAAGGTTTATTGCCTTTTTCCTATACTTCCCCCTGCATTTTAAAGAAAGCTTCCCTGTGCAGTATTGTTTTAAAAACATTTAAATTTTTGCAGCATTGATCTCTCCTACAAACAGATTGGCTCTGCACTGACAGCCATGTTGGTTGTGTGTGTGTGTGTTTGGCTGTGCCGTTTTACTACGGTCCCTGGATCACCTCAGGAGGTTGTAAATGCTCTGTTCATTTTTATTCTCGCTCCTAACAAAGGAAAGGTCTTTGCTTCATAACAAAGAAATGTAGTGGTCTCCTTTTCAGATTAAATATCCAATTGATGACTCTTTTAGCCTGATTTGCTAGTTGGCTTAATCTGTTTTGTCTCCTGCTTTGAAGCTTACAATTTTTTCTACTCTAATTCACTAAGAGCAAGCGTGGGGAATATGAGAGGGTGAATTAACATGGCTGCAATCTTTCGGGCTTTGAGCTTGCTTTGATCATTTTAAATGACTATACCAGGAGGACTTCGCAGTTGTACAGAAACTGACTTTTCTCCTCATATTTTCACCAATTCTACCCTAACACCACCGGCAGATTCAAGAAGCCACTATGATGTTACCTTATTGACCTTGCTGGTAGTGGGATCTTACAGCTTTTGTATAATTCCTTTGTTAACCACATTTACTGGGAGAAGAAGTAGGTGATCATCCTTTTTTAATAAAAAGGGGCAGCATGTGTTGACTTCTTGAATAAAATGAATGTGTCCATTCTGCATGTTTAATTCTGCATTGCTTATTAAAATTGTGATTTAAGGGAGAAGGGAGAGGAGGAATTTATTCAATTTCTGTCTAACAAATGTAAGCTTGACCTGCCATCTAGAGCTGTAATCAAATCTGGGGAATATTTTAGGTGAATGCATTTCCAACTGTAGAGCTTTGTTGTCTGGATATTTTGGACCTGCTTTTAAGTGCATCCTTTTAAATTTTTTAACAAACGTGTGTGGTGTTTGTGTGTGGCTTTGCTGAGCATTTGGAACTGGACAAATTAACAGCCCATGATTCATTTTTGATCCAGATACATCTCTGGAGCATTCTAAGGTCAAATTAAGATGCTTGTTCAGTAAGGCTGTAGTATATCTGTAACTGTAAAATGACAATTTTCTTAAAGAAACCAAGTGCTACATAGCAATTATGCTACTATGTGTGCCCACTGCTTTGTATGATACTCTTAACATTTTTGCAGTTTCTGCAGTGTTTGTGTTTTGAGATGGAACTGTTCTCTCTTACCCCACCCCTGCTCCCCAGCCACTATCTGCATTTTTAAGGAAATTACCTTCCTAGCAATGGAGTTTATGCAAAGTTTTAATTACTACTGTTCTTGTGCTATAGCCTGGCACAGTTCCTCAAAAAAAGTCTAACAGTATTTGTACAGGCACATGCTGGAAGGGACAATGAGATGCTGCCTTATGCATAACAATTCTATTTATTACGTTTATTAGTTGCTTTATACAAAAGAGAAATGTCTCAAAGCAATTTAACAAAATAAAATACAAATGTGTAAATCAATTCAAAGGCAAATTTTAAATTACATACCATACAAAATTCCTAAAAATGCTGATTCAACAATGCAATAAGGACAACAACTAACCCACCCCATTAAAAAACGAGCACCACAGTAGAGGCTAATTTAACTACCAAAAACCTGGGTAAATAAAAGCCTGGCACCAAAAAACTGACAATGATGGCACTGGGCACGTTCATGTGGGGACAGGCCGTCATTGAGAGATTGGGGTCCTAAACTGCACTTTCAATTGAGCCCAGAAACTGATCAGTAGCCAGTACAGTCATACCAGAATCAGTGCAATATGTTCAGACCTTCCGGTCCCAGAGTTTTGTACTAGCTATAGTTTCTGGACTGTTTTCAAAGGCATCCTCACATAACACATTGTAGTAATCTAAGCTAGAGGTTACCGGAATATAGATAACTGAAGCTATGTTGTTTTAACTATTGGCAAGCTTATAAAGTGAATTTTCTTCTTGAGAAGAGTTGTATGCTCAGTAAATAGAGTAACATACATCTTTGGTAAAAGAGTGAGAATTACCATTGGGGTTGAATTCTTAAAAGAGCAAATGCTGGCATTCACACAACCTGTTGGTAATCTTGCTGGATATCTTAAGTTTTGCTAAACCTCTCCTCTGCCCCTGCTTGCTTTGTTCACCTACCCCATCTACTGTCACCAGCGCTCCCCCTTCCTCCCTGCATATGGGTCACCAGCACTCCCCTACAGGGCACCAGCCAGTGCTCCAGCTCCCCCCACCCACAGGCCTCGCTCTTTAACCTACCCACTGACTGACCAAGTGCCAGGCCCAGCTAACACAGCCATCACTGGGCACCTTGTGCACCTCCCCCTTCCATCTCCTCACTCTCATGGTCTGCTGCTGCTGCCGCAGTGAGACACCTCATGCACCTCCGCCCTTTTTGCTCGCACACCACCGCTGCCTCTGCCAGCACAACTGGGCACCTCGGGCACCTCTGCAGTCACATCCTCCGCCCCTCTCACTCATGCTGCTGCTGCCATCTCCACAGACGGGCACCTCATGCACCCCTGTAGCTGCATCCTCCACCCTTCTCACTCGTGTGCTGCTGCTGCAACCACACACCTCACACGCCTCTGCTGCCACTGCAGCCAGGCACCTCACGGCCCCCCTCACCTTGCCTAGCAGTGTCATGCAACTTGTGAATGCTTCTGCGTAGGCACGTGGCTGAGCAGAAGCATTACGGGTAGCGTGACACTTAGAAAAATACTATATAGAAAGAGAAGATATGACCAACTAGTTGTGGAAACATGGGGTCCAGTTGTTTTCTGTAATGTACGAAGCATCCATTAGTTCCTTTCAAATGAACACAGTGGATGCCAAACCATACTAGAACTAGAAGTATGGTATATTTTATCTATCCCATTCTTCTGAAATGGGTTGCCTTCAGTATGAAAAGTTGCATGCCAGTACTTTCAAGACTTTTTTAGGAGTTAATTTTAAAGGATTTTCACCAAAATCCCACATGCTGTCCAAATGAATCAAGTTTCCATTATTGTCCCACAATCTGTGTAATGCCTATCCTTGCATTAAAAAAATGCACTAAGTATGCAATAGCATAGTAAAGAAGTAAAACACTAGTATCTTACTTTGGTCATAAGAGAAAAATAAACATGCACAGCACACTGACACTTTCTTTATAGGTGCTGATTTTCTGTTTCAAGGATGTAGTGTCTGAGAATATCCATATGGAGGCTTTCTCAGCTGTCTACTTATTGGGGGGTTTTCTCCCCCAAATGCAACAGGACAAAGTTCCCTTCCCCCTTTCTTGGTGTTTCTTTTAGTTCTGTTTTCTTTCAAGGTAAATGGTCCTTGTAGTATACAAGGGCCCAATCCTACAATATAATGAGCAGGCTTTTAAACATAGTTTCAAACCAAACAATGCACAGTGTACCAATTTTCAACTTAATTGGATTACAGCAGTTGTCAAATACTAGCAGTAGGGGGCTAGGAGTTGGCTGTTCCTACAGATGTGGTTGTACATCTGTTCCCAAGGAGGGTAGCAGTTGAAAGTTGAGAACTATTATGAATAAAAGTCCTTGCACTAATAATTTGTTTTTGTGCAAGATAATTTCAAAATACATGTTTTTCTTATAGCTAGCTGAAAGCTTAGTCCAGGGGTCCCCAACCTTTTTGGACCAGCGGGCACATTTTGAATTTTGAGAAAATGCTAAGGGCACCAGTTACTAAATGACTGGCTTGGGGGGTGTCATAAAACAAATTACTGCCGTGAGGCAGTGGCATAACACAAAATTACAGAGTACAGTTATTGCTGTTCCCCTCACCCTCACCCAGGCAACTTCGGGATTGCCGGGGAAGCCAGCTGTGTCCTGCTGGTCCGGATTGTAGAGATCACGCAATACTGATTTCTTTCTCATGCACAATGCTTTTTTAACAATGTTAATATTTTGTTATTTATTTTTTTGTACACTGTATTGTTTTCTGATGTGTATTTTGTATTTGTGTTTATTTTTTGTGAGCCGCCTTGAGGGCCTTTTGGCCAAAAGGCGGCATAGAAATAAACTATAACATAACATAAAGCACTATTTAATATTTGCATATTTCATTCTCATGAAAATAGTACACGCATACCACTCCTGATCCCTTTAAACATGATTAAGGAGTGGGCTACATGGATATCTGTTCCTTTTCTTCTCCTATTAAAGTTCATACTTCCTATTTTTTCCCCAATACTGCCCCCCCTCAGTGGTCTGCACCAGCTAGGTGTTACACTGTCATTGGTCTTAACTGTAATTAGTACTAAGTAGGCTTTTGGTACCAGAATAAAGCATGGTCCAGGGTAGAAAGGAATGCAAGCAGGCTGAAAATTTGCACAGGAGAGGGATGTGGCTGGGATATTCCATGATCGGAAATGTTGTATATACACTAGTCTTTATATTGTGACATCAGCTTTTGTAGGCTAGGTGCCATAAGATACATGCACAATGTTGTTCCTTGTTTCTGTGGTTGTATTCAGTATACAGGAGGAATGAGCTGTAAGCAGTATACTTAATGGGGTTTTGTTTTGGTTTTTGTTAATGGGCGGCTTGCATTTGGCTTTGCTGTTTACTACAAAGCCTCAACAGAGATAGCTTTCACAGTATATTAGAGAGGAAGCATTAAGGAAAGTGAGAGTTGATCTCTAGTGCAATTTTCATATGGAGCAAAAACAGAAGGTTGTTTTCAGACAAGTGGTAGACCTGAGGGATTTTTGTATTTGCTGTGGCTTCCTCTTCCCCCTTCCTTAGCATTGCTCAGAGCGTATAGACAACAGTGGTCCACTTTGTATAAAAGGAATTTCCCAACAGGAAAAGCTGCAAAAACTCTGCCTTGTTTCAAGAAGTATGAATAAGGATGCCAAAGGGATACACTGTAAATATTGGGAAGTCTCTGAGATAGGGGGAGAAAAGAAGAATATAGTTCAAAATAAACGCACAGTCTAGGGGAGCGGAGTCATTATGTTAAAGTAGAAAAATGGAAATGGATTGCCTTGAAGTCGATCCCGACTTACGGAGACCCTATGAATAAGGTTTTCATGGTAAGCGGTGTTCAGAGGTGGTTTACCATGATAAAGAAATAGCAGTATATAGGGAAGAAAAGAGATCTGTAGGAAAAATAATTTTGGAACTCCTTTGTGGAGTTTTATGAGAATATGATCCTTTGTCTTACTAAAACTAGGAAAGATTAAACATTATGGCACTATTGAATCAGACAGTCCCTTAGCTGCACATGCAACTTTGGAAGAGGGTGTCCCTCACACAAGTAAGTGTGTGTGTTGGGACTGGTAAATGAACTACACGTATGTACACAAATGGATCATATGCGCATTACCTTGGAAACATTTACACAGTGCCTGTGTCGTTGGTTCCTTTGTGTCCCTGGGTCAAAGGTATGAGCAGTTTATCAACAAGGATAGATAGGGGTTCCTCTTTCAAGCTTTGTGATACCTGACGCTAGGTCTATCTTACCATTGGTAGAAATACCATATTTAATGCCATCCATTTACTACCCATGTAGAGACAACTACATTCCTGATAACTGAGGGTAATACTTCATACATTTGAAAGCTTATGCCATAATAAATATGTTAATCTTTAAGGTGCCACAAGTCTTTGTTGTTTTTTCTGCTGCAGCGTAACATGGAGACAACTCTATAGCAATCTAGAATATCAGAATATTAATATTTTGAACATTATTCTTGGCATGCAGTACTTAAACTGAATTTCCTAAGAGTCTTATGGGTTATATCTTTCCTTAATAGCTACAAGTGCCACAATTATCATCAAGAATGGGGAATGGCCTTCAAAATCTACTTGTCAAAATGGTGCAGCTGAATCCATCACTCCAAAGCCTGTGCCCAGGCCGAGAGTGCTTTCCGTGAAAAACACCCCAAAAGGTATCTCATCTCCAACTTCTATGGTTTTCTTCAAGCATGAGAAACAGTCCCAAGTAGAGCAAGGAGTTCAGAGTTCATTTGAGAAGTAATATTGCGAAATTAAGAAGAGGAAAGATTGAGTTCTTGTCGTTCAAAATTAAGCATAAGTTTTCACTCAATAAGGGATATGAGATGGGAAAGCTACCAAATTACCATCAGTGCTGGCATGTTGATGAAGGATTGGCTAATTGTAGCTGAGAACCACTGATTAAACACCTGTCATGTGAACTCTTCTAACAGAATATCAAAATAAGGTGGTAATCTTGGTGGATGGGGGAAAGAGCACCTTGAAACTACTGTAGCTGCATTTGTTATCCTTAAATGGCCAGAAAAAAACACAACCTCATGCCATCATAATTACTTTGCTAAGTTGGAAATGGACTGTGGTGTATTTTCTGGTTCAAGCAAAGATGAGAATAGTAACCTGGATGAAGGCTGACCACAACTTTCAAAAGTCCCTATAGGTAAAGGAAATACTCAGAACCCTGCTGTGGCTACTTTGTGTCCTTCTCCCCATCCCCCTTTGTAATTCCTTCTTGAACAGGATGCATGATAAGACACCATGTTGTGCATGGTCCCATCTCTACTACTATCATTGATTTGGGATGAGGCAATGTACAACATTGTTATATAATATCATGCATTACGCCCACCTAGGCATTATGGCAAGGGGGCATGGTGTGGCAGCAGTTTAATATTTATTTATTTATTTATTTATTTATTGATAGCCCGCCCTTCCTCCCAGCAAGAGCCCAGGGCGGCATTAGGAATATAATGGTTCAGCAGCTCCAGCTGATGCAAAATGCGGTGGCCAGATTGCTGATGGGAGTACATGACCAACAACATGTGACACCACTTTTAAAATATTTGCACTGGCTGCCCATCTGCTACTGAGCCAGATTCAAGGTCCTTGTATTAATTTACAAAGCCCTGAATTAGGTCCAGGGTATCTTAGGGACCTTGTGAACCCTTATATCCCAGCTCGATCTCTGAGATGATCTGCAGGAGCGCTTTGATTGTCCCTTAAGTTGGCGAGGCTCCTTTAACATTGACACAAAATTAAGTCTTCAGTATCATTGGCCCAGTTCTTTGGAATGCTCTGCCAAAAGAGATTCAGTAGGCACCTTCTGTTTTAACTTTTAAGTGCCTGCTGAAAACCTTTCTGTTCCTCCAGGCTTATGCAGACAATTAAGATGCTTTTTTCGCAGTTGATATTTGTTTTTATTTTTTTACATGTTTTTATTCTATGTTGTTGTTTTTAACATGTTGTAAACTGCTTTGATGTTTTTAATGAAATAGCAATATACAATATTTTTATAAATAAAATAAACAATAACAACACAGGAAGCTGCCGTATTCTGACTCAGACCATTGATCTATCTAGGTCAATATTGTCTACACTGATGGCAATGGCTCTGCAGAGTTTCAGAGGGTAATTCCCCTTCATTGTGAGTCAGTGTATATGGTTGCAATTCTACTAACCTTTTAAAAATGTATATGCTGTTAATCTAATGTTACTTTAGGATACTTGGGTCCTCAGATGTTGTTGGACTGCGTTATCCTTGGCCATTGGCTAAGCTGGCTGGGGCTGAGTCCCCAGACATTGTTGGCCTACAAGGCTGAAGAACACTGGTTTAGGGGATAGATTAATTAGACCAAATTCTAAGGTATTTGATGGATTTTTAATTTTTTTAGGGGTAAAAAACAAGTTAGGCTCAGTGAGCCAATGTGTGTCAAAATCATCTGGGTCACTTCTTCCAGGAAGGAAAACCAGAGATCCAAGAGGGAATCAGCAGTTGGGTAAAGTATTAATTCCATTTTTTTGTTTTAATGTTATAATGAAGGCCGCAAGACTTTCTATGTATCTCTAACATCTTCTATTCAAATGGCTTATGGATCAATTAACCAGCATGGTGCTTACACAGTATATCAAACCTCAGTTAGGAAGTATGGCTAGTCTTGAGTTCTGTCTATGATGCTCAACCCAGGGTATTTTAGCATTGGTGACTAATGCATGTATACCTATGCACTTGTTTTCTCACTTACTAGAATAAGACAAGTGTTCTTTAAATTTAAGTTTATGCCTATTTCACTGGGGAGAAATGGTTATAGGTGCATGTATAAATTGCAGTATCTATGATGATGGCATCATTTACGCCATTTATTCTACCTGCTTGCTAGGGGTGTGGTGAATATCTGAGACTTTGCTGTTCCTAAAGTGAAAATTGCACATTTGTATTTGTAGATAAATGTCATGAATAAAGCAGCAGATTTCCAAACAATTGTTACAAACTTGTGGGAAAAAACCTGGTGACTTTTTGTTCATTTTAACAAATTATACAAAATGAGGAAGGATGTAAACAAGACAAGACAATGTATAGTAGTATAAGGAACCATGCATAATTAAGCTACTTTTCTTCGCTAGTCCCAAACTAGGGTTAGTGTTTTTTAAAAAAGAGAATATATTTTTGTGTATAAAAAAGAAAAAATCCAAAGTAGAAACAATGCAGAAAAATGAACCCTTACTGTTTTAAATGGGAACAATACATGATAATGCTACTAATGAAATAGAATGCAATATTACAGTTTGGAAAATCATATCCTACTAATAATTGCCTATTCACTTTTTCCGATAACATACTATGTCACTTCTCAGCAAGGCAAAATATATAATTGGGAAGATTTTGTTTGGTATTTTAAAAAATATAAAATGAAATAGGAAATGATTTCATGGTCCTATTTCTTAGCAGAGATATAAACTCAAGCAGCAGAGTGAGAATATAAACCAGCCCACCTTTCCCTAGGCACAAATAACTGCAGACACAACTTTCTTAAGTAAAAAGATAACGAATATTTACTCACAACCCTTTCATATGTTCAGGAAACATAGGCTCTAGTTTAGATGAAAGAAAAAGTAGAAGTCTTAGTCAATTTTAGTCTTCGGTAGTGATGCTCTCAGGAGAGCATCTGCCATGCGGCCTCTCCCAGAGGTAAAAAGCTCAGTAATGGAGATTATGCAGGAATCCCCAGGACAAAGGAGGAGGAAGCCAGGTAACTAATCCCACCCATTAGGAAGTTACATCATGGTAAACAGGTATATGGGATATTTCCCCAACTATCCCTTAAAGGGAACATCTACCTTTTACAAGGGAACATGCAAGTTTGCCTATTCCAACAGATTTTGCGTATCTCTACTTTTAAAATCCTTTTACTATATAACCACAGTTCTCAGTACTTGAAAAATCATCTAGAGGGAAGTCTGAAGAGTTTATAGAGAAAATCCACTTAAGGCCAAAATACACATTACACACAAACACATGTAACAGTTGCCTGACAGTTCCTTTTTTAGCAGGGTGGGTGAAGGCAACTGAGAGAAGCGAGTCAGTTATCTCCACTTGTTAGTTCTTTGCTCTACCCTACATGTGTGAGTTCCCTCCAAACATGCATATGGAATATTGTGGTGATGATGAGTCACTGGGAAGAAAAAAATAATTTGCAGCAGTGCTGTGGTTGGGGAAAGGGATAAGTGCTCCTCCGACTTACCTATTTGTAACTGCCGCTTTCTGAAGCAACGTTTTCTGTGGGGGGGTTGTTTTTTATAAAAAGAGCTATCAGGCTATCGCTTAGGTGTGTTGCCTGCAAGGTGTAGTTTGGGCTACAGGGTATCTTGCTAATGTATGCAGTTTATTTCATTAAAAAGATGTGACATGTCAAGTTACATTTTTGTCTTTTGCAGGGCCTTCAGGACAAAATGTACCTCGAAGTTTATTGTCCACATTCAGTTCTGGTGAGTTTATATAAGCACTCCTGCACACTGAATATATTGTGCTGATCTACGTGTACTCTATGTTGCTGCTGTTCTGGGTGAAGCATCTTGTAAGAACTTCAGCATTTTTGTTTATCACATTTTTTTATATGGCCACATTTGCTGTCTGGGCCTGAGGCTCCCCACCTCTAGTATATATCTTTAAAATGTAACCTTATGGAATGACAGTTGTTGTATAAACAACTTAAAAGCTCAAACCTACTGTTACTACTATGAGTGTAAGTCCTCATAGCTCTTTGTTATCCTCACTTCCATCTGTCTTCTGTACCATCAAAATGTAGAATGTAAATTACCCAGGAACATGGATTTGTTGTGCTTCTGAACATGTAGTGAACATGCTGCTTGAAATGTACTACAAAGCAATGAAAGATAGCTGACAATTTATGAGATGTGTTTCATGTAAGGTATGCTTGGGAATTCCTAACTGCGGAAGTAGGAGTTGATTCCAATAGGTGCTTTGTATTTGTAGAAATATGGCCTTTATATGTTTACTGAGAATGGCTGCCGTGTAATTAACTTTTACTTTGGTTTGGTTAATAAAAACCCCAACTGCTGTTGCTGGAATTGCTTTTGGAACTAACAAATCACTTTACTAAAAGAATGTATCAAAAGTTTGTAAATGGGTGCTTTGGATTGTTGTGCACAGTAACAGATTCAGGTATACATCTTATTTTTCCATATTTGCATTTACAACAATTTATTTATTTATTTAAAGTTGGGCTTTCCCTCTACACGTTTGAAGGAGAAAGGACTTTGTAATTATACCTACTCTGATTTCTGTAGGAACTTGAGATACATTATCTAGACCAGTGGTTTCATCAGCATCTGGGAAGAGCCATGGATCCCATGGAAACATATCAAGAGTTCATTAATGAGAATATAAGTAATGGAAGACAAGCTTTTCTAGAAGAATGGCTTATCCATTTAGTACTTTTCTTCTGCAACATTGAACCATAAGAGAGTGTTGGGCTTGTTTTAGGAATGCTTCAGCCTATTCACTTGCACACTGAGTCTAACGGGAGCCACTTCTCTATGTGCTATGTCATACTGCTGTGAGGTGTGTCTATGTGTGTATCACAAACATGTGGGCAAGGATGACTGTATGGGTCTTTCCCACCTGATAATCACCTTTCGTCTTGGCTCTGCATGAATCTAGTGGAAAAGACCTACATAATCAGCCCTGCCCTTGTGGTTGTGATACAGAAGCACATACAGCTACAGTTGCATAAGAGAGCACAATATAAAAACAAAATACTGCTAGGTTAAACCAAACCCCACATCCTGTTTCCCGCTGACTACCTGGATGCTTCTGGAAAGCCAAGAAGCAAGTGCATGCAGATCATAATCCTTTCTTCCTGTTAGTTTCCAATATGGAGAAGAAAACCTCATCTAGCTCACTGTGAATAAGAAATGTGCCTGTGCCTCACAGTAAACCAGGAGTATGATTTGCATACAAAGTTATAGTCATCATGAGTGTTTCTGTTGAATAAATTTGTAATTATAAACAAACATCCATGATAAACTAAAAATATTATGTGTCTGTATGTAAGCTTGAGCATCTAATAGTAGTAGTAAATCAATTTATCTTTCCCTCTAATAACGTTGTGGGCATGGCTCTGTGCTGACCACTATGGCATTGAAATGGGCCTATGCAGAGATAAAGGGGTGGGGTCTGCATACCTAACTGGGGGAGAAACCCTGGTATGCAGAAACAAATGCATTATGTAGATGCTTAAATAGAATGGGGGAGACTTGGGGCTCAACCCCTTGGGGCTCCCAAATAGGCATGAAGCTCACTGGATATTGGGGCATTTGCTATCCCTCATCCCATTATGGGTAGTTGTGAAGATAAAATGGGAAGAAGCACATCGAGCTCCTTGGAGAAAAGGCAGGATATACATGTAATAAGCTCTGGCAGTGAAGGCAGAGCACAGGTGCCAGCTTTCAGTGTGTCTGCAGACCATTAAGTTTGCTTTCTGCCATTTACTTTTCTTCAGCCTAGGGTTTAAAGTGGGATATGGGGAGGAAATTGTGGTTGGGGATGCACACTTATGGCACAGAGCTGCAGTGTTATCCTCACTTTCCAGAAGTGAAAGATGCTTCCGTTCAAGTACCTCCCAAGGACTGTTTAAGCCATGAAGGAGTTACTCCTTAACACAAGGATGGGGAACCTGCTTTCCTCCAGTTGTTGATGGGCCCCAACTCCCATCAGCCCTGGCTAGCATGGCCAATGGTCAAAGGAGATGGGAGTTGTAGTGCGGCAACATCTGAAAAGCCAGAAGCACCATATCCCTACCCTAACAACTTAACAGATTCTGAAGTGGGAGTAAGTGGGGGAAATGTGCTCCATTAAATACAGATCACCCAATCCAAATTCTTTCCCCCCTCCCTGCCCAATATAGTATGTTGAAGGGTTAACCTATGCGCACGTGCAGCAATGAAGAGTTCAGAGATAGTTCCCCACCTACAGTGCAGTACGGGAAGCTTCCTTTTGGGAATGACTCCCATATTCTAATAACTAATTCTAATATTCTAATAACTCCCTTATTTTATTCTGTTCTTATTCTATTCTCCCTATTACAAAAGGGAGAATAAGGGAGCTATTAAGGGAATAACTCCCTTATTTTCCCTTTTGTAATTTCTCCCAGACACACAACTTGCTTTAATCTAATAATGCCATGTAAAAACAATGCTCTCGAATAGAAGTTTTTATGCCCAATATATAGTTTTGTTCAGAAACCTCAAATGAAATAATACAAGAAGAATGAAATGTTATAATTCAGCAGGATCTTTTAGGCCAATTTTGTAACCAATCCATAGAACACTAGCTCCTTCTCAGTTTTTGAAATACAGATATTTGTCCAGAATTAAATGCTCAGAAAAGTTGCTGTATTGGATCATACTTTGCAAGGATAATCTTCCAAATGTTTGTCATTTCTTGTGAATTTCTGGTTGATACCCACCCACAAGAGTGTTTAAAAACTTCCAATGGCTGCAGATACCTTCCTAAAATTCAGAAAAAGAAAAGAGCCCAAATTCTCAAGTTGCTGATCTTTTTTTTAAACCTTTTTAGCTAAATGTAAAGTTCATATTCCACTTTTTCAATTGTGAATATACATTTACTGCTCCCAAGAGTCATGCCCATAAAAAAGTCTGTCCATAGTACTTACAATCAAACTGTGGTTCTGAAGATGTAATTGTCAGGCATACACATGGCAATAGACCAAGCATGTTTAAACACTGTACAGGTTTGTCCCTCTAGAACAGGCAGTTCTATTGAAACAGCATTCCACAGAAGTAAGAGGCATCAATGGGAGTGTCCTTTCTGTTCAACTATAGCAGCTTCAGGGGGACATTTTGTGTTGGGACTGTGGCATGGGAGGAATAAGTTAACCTCTCTGTGCTGCAATCCTGATCCCAATTGGCCCTTCCATGTGTGCCTGACATTTAATCTTTAAAGAAGATATACAAAATTATAAATGACATGTTCACTATCATATTTGGATTAACTTTAAACGTGGAGAACCAAACACAATTTACCAACCAGATTTGCTAAACTGACTTATTCTGAATCCTATGTAACCTATAAGGGAGTATAGAACTAAAACATTAGAATTGATGGCATTTGATGTAGTAGTTTAACATATAACTCCAAATATAATTGAGCAGTATATCCCTCATATATTTGTCTATGATGGTCAACAGCTATATAGAGGTTAAGCTAGTGATCTACATATAGTTAGACATTCCCTTGGCATTTCATCACCTTATATGCGTACCTTCAGTTTTAGAGCTCAGCAATAAATAATAAATTTGGCAAAACCTTAATTTGTTTTAATGATTCTGTGTGTCATCCAAGAGAGATGAATAATATATGCTGAATTGGAAGTGTTACTTATAGCATGAAATGTTAATTACAGATGTCTTACTGATGATGGATTCCTCAACTCATAGATGTAAATATGTTGTTAACGTTGTCAGTTGCTCTTCAAGGCTTCTTCCTGTTGACTCAATAATTGGATGTTAATAATGATTACTAGTATCTAGGGATGGGATCCCTTGGATGGTGCTGGTTCAACAGTATTCTGTTGACCTAACAGGCTGATAATGATTCGAGTTCATTCTTTGTCCACAAGCCACTGCTTCTTCCCCTTGGAAAAATATTAATATTTTTAAAAATAACAGTTTTGAAATGAAATTGATAAAACATCAATATTACTATCAGTGGTTTAGATGCAGGTTTTTAAAAACGTTTCTGAAAATAGTCACAAAAAATCGCTACATAAAAATCTGATCTGCAACGATAGCAAATAAGTGAATTGATGGAAAATTCAGGTCCAAATTGGGCAGAATTCTAGCACATCCCTACTAGTATCACATCATCTAAGACTGATTCTCTGTTTATTGAATCAGGATTAATTAGTACACCACAAATATTCATGGATGTAAATGGACTAACAGTTACTGTATATGCAATATGAGGCAAGTACAACAGTGCTGTAGCTAACTCTTTGTTCGTAACAGCATTTTTGATATACAGTATAGCAAATGTTGATTATCATGGGGATAGTATTACAAGGATGTTTGGAGATCTGAGAGCAGCCGATGCATTTTGCATCTTAGAATGAGCAGAAAAGAAAATAGAAATAAAGACTCCTATAAATGAGGATTGAGACTGTTTTTTAAGCAAGGTTTTTTTCTTTTTCTCTTTAAAATGTATATCTCGCCCTTCTTCCCAGAGGAAGGAACAAATTATAAAACACTAAAGACATCTTGAAAACAAAAACATCTTAAAATATCTTTAAAATTAAATTTAACGTTCTCACATCATATCAGCTCATGCTATCTTTATTGAGACCCATGCTGATCCAGGCAAAACAATTTAAGAGCTATTGGCGTAGGGGCAATAGATGGTATGATCAGGAATGTAAAGCTGCTAAGAGACTGCTGGTGAAATATGCCCGCCTGGCAATTAGAAATCCTGGGATGTTTGCCCATGATCGCTTGGCGTACCTCCGATCTGCCTACAAAGCACTGTTAAAACGGAAGAAGGATCGGTATGCCCGATCACAATGGCAAGTATTAGAACAGGCGGTCACGGATGGAAATGAGCATCTGTTCTGGGACCTGGTGGCCATAGGGATGCGGGCACACAGTCAAATAATAGTGGGCCAAATACCAGCCTCAGTTTGGTATGATCACTACAGCAATCTGTATACATCCCTGTTTGTTAATAATGAGTCCTGCCCTCTCCCTGAGTTGGCCGACTTGCCTCAGCGGCCTACGGTCACAGTGGCGCAAATCGGCTCCCTTATCTCCACATTAAAGATGGGTAAGGCACCGGGGGAAGATATGATACCGCCAGAACTCTTTAAAGATTTCTTGAAGTGGTGGGAGCCTATTTTGACTAAACTATTTACTCATTTTAACTCTACCGGGCTATTACCTGACTGAACTAAACTTTAAAAAAATCTTTTTAAAAATCTTAAAAATAATTCCAACACAGATGCAGACTTCCAAGTTCTTACAGCTGCTCTCCAGGGTGGGGATAGCTGGCTCGACCTTCTGGTTCCTCAACAGGCTGCAGTTGTCCCGGTGCAGAAATAGGTGACAGGTGCTATAAAGAAGGGCTGTGGAGGCTCAAGTCATTCACCTCACAGCCAGCAATAGTCCTATTACTGGTGGCTGCCACTCGCTCCTTTTCCCTCGTTGAAGTATGGAAAGGAAATTTCTCTTCACACTCAACTGGGTGGCTGTCTCCAGAGGGAGTTCCATGATTGCAGCTGGGACCTGGGTTTGCCTGTGGTTGGAACGCATATTGCAGGGTTAGGTGGTTAATTAAAATTAAAAAGGTTAACTTGGGAAGAATTGGTACATTAAATTGTGTGTCTTTTGGGTGATGAACGAAATAGTTTTTTAGAGATGGTGGGGCGGTGAAGTGTTGTGGAACTATTGCCTGACATTTGTGTGTTCACTTTTTAATCTGCCGTAACATAACTTTTCGGATTCTGTAAAAGCAAAAAATAGAGAAGCCCATTGAGAACTGCAACCCTCAAAGTACCTAATGACAATAATGCACTCTTCTGCCGCTGCCCCCCCCCAATATCTAGAGCAGTTATGAAATTTGGCTTCCTCCCTTAAAGGGCTACATGCTCAGATGTGCACCTTCCTTTTTATGTATTAAAAGCAAACACCTATAAACCTAAAACATTCCTGATTAGGAGGGTAATAAAGAATTTTCCCCAAATGAAACTCACTATACCAGAAACTGCTGGATACTTTGGTTTTGACAAATTTAATCTCCCCGTTGACTCGTGCAGGGTTAGTAAGAGAGACTGCAGTTAAAATAGGGCAACTTGAAGGCTCCTACCAGCAAGTGAAGCTGTTGGAGTGTGAAGGATGGGGGAGGAAGACCCACTACAAAAATACATCTGTACATAGTGCAAGAGCAGGATGACTTCGTAGAGTCATAGTGAAAAGGGAATGGCAGCTTGGGAGAACCAGCCAAGGTGACAAAGGAGTTAATGAAATAAAATGCTTGATGGATGTGTGTGAAGCATATTTCTGGGTAGGGTCTCTGGAATGCTAAGCACAAATACACAGCACCTTGGCTTCTTAAGGTCTGTCTAGTAAGGACTTGTGTGTCATGCACAAAGCACCTTAGTCCCAGGGGCTGAACAGAGGACAACAGAACAAGTTATGGGTGAAAATAGATCACAGCTTTATTAATACAGCAAGCAAGTGAGGCTAGCTAGGCGCAGGGCAAGGATGAGATATTAGAGAGCGCTCCTGATGGCCTTGCCCCCAGCCCATCTGCTGGGGCCACCTCCTGGAGCTTTCCAGCATAGTGGTCCGCAATATGGCATAGGCCAAGCGTGTTGTGTTCCAGTTGGCAACCTGGGCTGAGTGGTGAAAGGCCTGGCCCCCTGAGCTAGGGCCGATGTCTGCCACTCCATCCCAAGACCATATAAGATGTCCCCCTTTTATTTTAAGTGGGCACAATAGCAATTTTTTTATTCTAACAGAAGATTGTGCTGACTGAATATTAGCAAATAGAACTTGCATTTTGGTATCAAAACCGTTGCTGTTGCAGTCTGGATAAACATGAGCAGAAGAAGCCAGTAGCCTAGAATTCATATGCCTCAGTTCTAGGCAGACTTAGTTCTTTTTTAGTTCAAGGAGAATTACTCCAAATAAATATGCATAGGATTTCAGACTTAAGCTATATTTGCACTCTCTGCTGCTCTTAAACTAGCTACTCTGAATACGACTTAGCTGGATATCATGTGAAAAAGTTTAGGATAAAATATTAAAATTTATATGTTGTCGCTTAGAAAAGGTCAACCAAAAATGTAACAAAATAGTGAGCAAACATTCAAGCCTCCGCAACATTTCAACAGGAGAAGGGTATTAAAGGCGCAGGGGAGAGAAGCAGTTTTGGATCGTGTACGTACCGTACATTTAATTTCTTGGAACTGTAGTTTAAGGTGTGGTGGGGATTGTGAGGGGCAAACTACAGTTCCCAGAACTCTTTGGAAGACACAATGTGTGTTAAATAATAATAATAATAATAATATTTAATTTGTTTGTCACCTATCTGGCAAATGGCCACTCTAGGCGACGTACATTAAAATGAGATAAAATACAACTATTACAATGCAGTCATATTAATAACAATAAATAAAAATACTGGACAGTCATCAATACATATAAAAACAATTATATTAACAGCATATGATAGATGACAAGATTAAGGAGATTTACCCCTCCCAAGGACCTCAAAGGCCTGTTGGAATAGCCACATCTTCAGGGCCTTGCGGAATACGTCTAGGGAAGGGGCATGTCGAAGGTCACATGGGAGGGAGTTCCAGAGAGTGGGGGCCACCACAGAAAAGGCTCTCTCCCTAGTACCCACCAACCTAACTATTTTGGTTGGCGGGATTGAGAGAAGGCCTTGTGTGGCTGATCTAGTTGGGCGGCATAGTTGGTGGCGGTGGAGGCGCTCTTTCAGGTAAGCTGGGCCGAAACCGTACAGGGTTTTAAAGGTTAAAACCAACACCTTGAATCAGGCCCGGAAAACAACCGGTAGCCAGTGTAGATCAAATAATACTGGCGTAATGTGGTCCCGGCGGCGGCTGTTGGTAAGTAAGCGCGCCGCTGCATTCTGTACAAGTTGTAATTTCCGGGTCGTTTTCAAGGGTAACCCCACGTAGAGCGCATTACAGTAGTCTAGACGAGAGGTGACCAGGGCATGCACAGCCTTGAAATTAAATAAATAAAGTCTGCATTAGTATCATTCTTAAGACATTAGTGTGGGAAGAGGTAACAGGATTAGGCTCTCCTAGGTGCAATGCAGGCTTTAGGCTATACCTAGGGATGTTGGGATGAAGAAACCTACACTGCTAATTGTCCATTCTTATTCTCAAATCTATCAGTTCTCTAGATCTGTCTCCAGCCTTAAGTGAAACAAATGGATTCCTTGAGCCAGACAATAGCAATAAAGACTTTTGTGTAAGAAATTTGTGTATTTTGCATGAGGCTGAAGACAGTTCTGGAGAATTGCTGTAGTTTATATTCCCATATTGTTATCAAGATTAGGAACATAGAAAGCTGCTTTATATTGAGTAAGACCATTTGTCCATCTAATTCAGAATTGTCTTGCTCTCCAGGGCAAGAGTCTCTCCCAGGCCTATCTGGAGATGCCATTGGGTGTTGAATCTGGGACCTTCTGCATGCAAGGCAGATGCTCTACCACTGAGCTATGGCCCTTCCCCGAAACATGTTAACAGATTTCACAGCAGCAACAACAAAGGTTGCCTTTGAATACTTGAGGGTGCAGGGTAATTGAAGGAAAGCCAAGCCGGAGCCTTCTGCCAATTTCACAGGCTGAATCCTGTTATGCAACTCGATTATATGTTTAGGATACGTCATGCCCCATCTAGGTATAGACTGCATAGATGTATATGTATCTACATATACATATAACTATTGACTTTTGGGTGCTTGCATGATGGCTCAATATTGGATTTTTTTTTTAAAACCATCTGATATTTCTTCCTGAATTGGCAAGTTTCCTTTTGGGTGCTGTCTAAAGCATGTGACATATTAGGGCTACCAGTTACTTAATCCCTGTGGCCTGGTTTGCATAACACGCTAAGCCACAGTATGAGACTGCATCAGCTCCTGGAGAGCAGCTCACAGCTGCTTTGCTCCTCCCTGGTCCTTTTTGCTGCTGCACCATTTAGAGCTAAGCAAAGATTTGTTCCTGGTTACAGCTTATGGTTGCCGAGGAGAGTCTAACCATGAACCCCAGTTTGGATAACATGCTAAGTCAAACCTTGTTTTAGCTCAGCTCTGCAGCAAAAAGGATTGGGGAGGAGCAAAAGGCTTGTGAGCTCCTCTCCAGGAGGCCACAGGCTTGTGTGGTCTTGCTAAGCCAAGGTTTGGCTTAGCATGTCATGAGAACCAGCCTCTATCACTAAATCGATGCATTTTTTTAATGGCATGAAACTGCAAAACCAGCCTGACTGTGGGAATGTTTTTGTTCCCTGAGTGAAGAATTCTCACTGAGAACTGTTCACATAAAGAACAGCAGTAAATAATACTAGTATCTGATTAGAAAGTGCTAAAATATAATTGGTTATCAAAGCTGGGGTAAGCATATTTCAGAACTATGAAAAAGGATGAAAACCCCCTTGGTTATATGAGGAATAATCCATCTTGTGGACCGTTAAATCTTCTCCTCAAGCGGCATTGAAAGAGGAATGAGATGTGTGACATTATTGGGTGATATATTCAATTTGGGAGACCACCCACTTCCTCCTCCTCCTCCTCCTCCTTCCCATCCCTCCTGGGTCCCTTAGTAGATTAATCATGAACATTGTGATGTAATTTAGAAGCTGCTTGTCTTCTGAATCACAGAGCAGTTTTATTCTAAGGGTGAGCTTTGTTGTACAGCATCTGCTGGGGGAAGACACTGCCAGCAGCATTTACATTGTGGATGTAGCATCTGCCTTTTCGGATTCTCCTGGCTTTTCATCCATTTGTGGAATCTCAGTGCAGAACAGAGGGAAGGTTTTTGATGTGTTGTGAGCTTGTGTGTGTTTCTGGCCAACCACTGTGTGGCCTCAGTGCTGAGTTACAAATATAGTATGTGACAGTACACAGAGGCTGTTTCCTGCTTGATCTTCTTCTAATTGCTCTGAAGACATGTTATGGTCCCCGAAATTCTCCTTATCCAACATGCATGTTCGTCTAACTGCAAAAGGATTACTCCAAAATCTTCGTCTTCCTGCTGGGTATAGGAAAAACACAGTTATTTTTCATGCAGGTTGGTAATTTTTCTGTATGTATGGGGGACATCTTGTCTTGCTTACTTCTGCTGCTGTTGATAATACTATTTTTCTCTTAAACCCTAAATGGTGCATTGTCAGACAAATTAATCATTTTCTTACAAACAATGCAAGTGTATATGTGTGTGTGTGGGTCTGACAGATGTGTAATCTATTTATAAAGTAAAGAATGTGATTTTAGGATGAGGTTCTTAATTCTTGTTTAAATGTATGGCATCTGGATTCAAATATTCACATATTTGAAATCTGTTTGTGTAGGTATTTTAAAATAAAGCTGTGTTCTACATAGTTGTGAAATGTGTTCAGCATAATAGCTGTGTCTGGAATTCTGAGATTTCACTGAGTTTGGAGAAAAGATTAGTCTACTTTTGAAATGATCATCTTGGTTCTAGTGCACATAGATCGGCAGTACAAATACAGTAAATACAGTTTCTTGAAAGAAAAGTATGAGTAGAATGCGTTTTAAATGTGACCTGGTTACATCTGCATCAACATCATTTGTACTACAGTGGTGAACAAAATGAAAATACAGTTATGGGAGCTTTCTTTTTACACATAGTATTTTAGGAAAGCATAACATTTTAAATAGTGCAGCCAACATATATATATATATATATATATAATTTAAAGTCCTTTTTTGAGTTCAATCTCCCTATCTCTAAGCGGTTTTACTGCTGGCTGTGTGTGTTTGTCTTCCCTCTGCTCTTCCCCAGGGCATTTCCTTTTCAGCCTGGCAACTAATAATCTTTCCTAACATCTCAGTCCCTTGGGTATTTTTGATATGCAGTTCAGGATGGCTATGCACACTCCTGTTCTAGCCTTTCTGTATGTCTATGTATTTCATATTGCTTAGCATAGAAGTTAGGAACATCTCATAATTCAGAGTAATTGTTACAGTTTTGAATGTTTCATAGGCAAGTTAATTATCCGAGCATTAACATGGGTGGTACAGTGTGTAAGACTATAGGCTGCCTGAAGCATAGCTGGACGATCAAAACAAAGCTGCAAAAATGTGTGTATAGAGTGCGGTTGAATTGATAGCTAGATTTGAGTAACTATATGCACAAAAGCTCTTGTGCATGTGGTTCTATGTACATGGGTATCTCTGGATTTGTTCTTATACATATTAAATACATGTCCTTAACTGCAAGCGAAATTAAATGTGTTTATAGCAGTTTTTTTATACAGTCGGTTTACACACAGACCATGGAAAAATATCCAGGTTTGCATATCCCTATTTCACTGCATTCATGACTCTTCCACGTGCATATTACATAGCTCTTGGAAAGCTGGGCTAAGTTCATTACATACAGTAATTGGTCATTTGTCTAGCTGGCTATATTTTGTTCCATTAAGTACATGGGTGATAAGTAAAATATGTCTTCTAAGGTTCCGTTGCTTATTTTATGGCTGTAGCTAGAGTACTTAGTTGGAGAAAAGGGTTACACAAGTTGTTAGAGAGATAAGCCT
The DNA here is from genome assembly GCF_030035675.1 of Rhineura floridana. Classification (NCBI taxonomy): domain Eukaryota; kingdom Metazoa; phylum Chordata; class Lepidosauria; order Squamata; family Rhineuridae; genus Rhineura; species Rhineura floridana. The sequence goes on along the minus strand of NC_084488.1, from coordinate 36,117,196 downwards.
TTATGGCTAAGCCTATGGGCAGTAGTTCTGATGCATACATGGAGCAGTAGTGTTATTTTTTCCCCCACCAAGAACACAATCTGAGGATGTCACTGCATGTGAGTTCATGACATGTAGGTCAAAATTGTTAACCCATATTGTTTAATCTGAGACGCACATCTCAATATTAAGTTTATTATAAAACTTTTGTATCAAGTAGGTACAAATAAAGCCCCCCTTTAATTGATCTCCTGAAGGTGGCAGAAATTTTCCTAAAAATGCTCTAAGAGAAACTCCTCATTGTGTGAGCTTTGGTATTTGATACTTTTAGCCTCTTAACAATAGGTAGAGTCACCTAATTGATGAAATCATAATTGATTGCATGAGTTTTAACTTACCTAAAATTACATGTGAACAAAATAGTACTTCTGAAGAAAGAGAAAAATATTCTTTTATTATTACATGCTGCTGCATCACAGACATACATCTTGGAAGAGGCACTCCCTTCTGCATGAGGGAAGAGGTGGAATGCCTCTACTAAGATGGCAACTGCTACTTGTTTTTTTTGTAAGTATGTGTATTAAAAATCAACATTTTGCAAGAATTGGACACTCTACAGTATTTGAGGCAATCTGTCAAGTCTCTTAACTGACTTTTAACAAAACAATGCATCCTTTATAAGGCATGCAATCACTTTAACAGTAGATTTCTAGTGCCTCCAAGATGCATCACCAGAATCATTGGGCTTCTCCCAGGATCAGCCCCGTTCTGCTTTATGCCAAAATTGCTGTAACTGTGAGAAGAGGAGGGCAGAGGGTAATAGAAGATATCAAGGCTGAGGCAGTAGTTGAGTAACTTATATTTGCAAACTGTGACCATAGTATTTGCATAATTTGCAGTCTGTTCTGCCCTGCATGGTGGGCCTGTTTGTTTTTGTGCTGGCTTTTGATAAACATCTCCTTTCCTATTTTATTGGAAAAACACAACAGTTGTGGTGGCAAGGGTTTGCTTATATGTGTCTCCAGTAGAATGAAGAAAGACATTGGTATTTGTTGTGTATAGCCTTTTAAGTAGGGACCTTATCCCAGATGATGTGTGTTTAATTTTTTTTTTTTTTTGTCATTTGTTTGCCACTCTGGGCTCCTTCTGGGACGAAGGGCGTGATATAAATTTCAATAATAATAATATGGCAGCATCTAGCTCCCAAAAGATGCATAGTGGTCCTTGCATCATAACTGCAAAGTTGTGCAAAAATACATTTCCATTGGGATAGTGGCACTGAAGTTCCTCTTCCTGAGCAAGCAATGTTCTGTAGGTTTTTATAAATTGAAGACTATTGTATGAGTATACTGCTATGAAAGCTGTGTCCTATTTTTAGGGTTATATAACACTAAATATTTACCCAACTGAGTTTCCTTTTTTAAAAGCCTCTTAAGGTAACCTAGAATGTAGTTAGAGTTCTTGAGTGTTTAAAAAGCTTCTAAGATGGCATGTAAACTATTAGTTAAATGTGAATTCCATCTCTGATTTCCTTTTTAGAAAAATGCTCCAAGCATTTGTATAGTCAGTGTGCTGAAGGAGCAAACAGCAGTGTGTAGGTCAACTTTGACACATTATTGCTGTGACAGAATAGATAAGTGTAGTTAGCTGTCATGCAAGTTAGAGGAACAGATTCTAATGTTTGTTTTGAACCATATGGGTGGTATTCAGTGCTAGCCCTACTCAGAGAAGACCCATTGGAGTTAATAGATAAGACTAACTTAGGTTCATTAATTTCAGTGGGTCTACTCTAAGAAGGTCTTGAATACAATCCTATAGGTTAGTTTAACTTTTTTCTTAATGTGTTTATTCTGCATCTGAAGACTTGCAATATAATGGATGGCTTCTCTTGCTTTGATTTGACTGTAATTTCTATTCTAAATGGTTCATGCATTCTCTAAACAGCGTTCCCCTTTTAAAATATACAAAAGTAGTTTACTGGAAAGGGTTTGGGTGTATTTTAAAAGTGGTAATCAGTACATAGTACACTTCCTCGAACTAGTTTGTATAACATTTTTAAACCAGGGACATAAGAATGTAACTGTATGTCCAATATTCTAGATGGTTTCTATACAGAATTACTGTATTACTGTAATTAGAATTTCTGTTCACTAGGGATGGGATCTGTTGACTGGTGCTGGTTCAAAAGCATTCCATCAACCTAACAGGTTGGTATCAATTTGCGTGTGTTCTTTGTCCGCAAACTGCTGCTTTTACCGATCTGTTTTTCCCCCTTGGAAAAAATACTGATATTAATATCAATATTTTAAAAGGAAATGTTAATATTTTCAAAGGAAATATTGATAAACTGAGGGAAATATTGATAAAAATAGCAATATTAACTCAATATCAAAAATATTGATAAAGTATCGATAATCATATTTTAGACATGGATTTAAATCCATTTCCAAAAATAGTCTTGAAAAATCACTACATAAATATCTGATCTGCAATGATAATGGATAAGCAAATTAATGGAACATTTGGTACCATGTCCAAATTGGGTAAAATGCTAGCACATACCTACTGCTCACTCACTTATAAAAAGAATATAATCCATATGCCATGGTTACCAACTTGCTGCATTCTAATGTGTTCTGTGTTTTTCTCCTTTTTTTAGACCTGACATGTCTTTGTGGGGGACCCCACAAATGTAATTGTAGCAACAGCCTGTCTGATATGGATTGGAAAAACAAAATAAAGGCTTGTCAAAACTACTGTACATTTAATTAGAAACTTCTTTGTTGCTTCTGCCTCCTAATTGTTTCCTGTTCAGTATGGCAGCAGCATTGCTGGTGAATTGGTACCATAATTAGTTCTTGTTCTCTGGGAGAACAGGCTTCCTCTAATTTCTTTCATTTTTAAAATAGTAAAATAGCAATATTTTGCAATAAGAAAATGAAAAGAAGCCAATCAAAGTTCCTTCTCTGAGGGGAGCAGGAGCTAACTAAAGGGTCAATTCCATCAATAATAATGCTGTTACACTAAACAGGAAACATTTAGAGGCAGAAGCCAAGGATAAACTTCTAATTAAAGTTGCAGGGGACTTTGAACAGGATAGAAGCATGAGAAAAATTATAAAAATCTTAATGGTTGGGAAGGGTACCATGGGGAATTACCATTTTAATTCAGCTTGCAATTTCTGGTGCAATTCTTGGATGTAGACACAAAACCACTTGGCCTGACGCATAGCAGAGGAACTTCAAATATTGTCATACTTCATTTGTGGCTCTTGTATATTATTCAAAGTCTAGATTAATTTAACTATTCTTTTCCAAGCATGATAGCTACATGTTGATTACTTTTAGGGGGACCAACTTAACTTAAGGTTTATCTGTTACAGTTATCACTAGAGTTGTGTGACAACTTGAAGCTTTAATAGGGAAAATGTATTGCTAACATTTAGCCTAGTGTAATTGATGAGTGTTTAGCTTTATACTTTACAGATTGTCTGAAAAGTAGTGTTATATAGTCTGAACTGGGATGAGTTAGTGCACTAGCAGTTCATTAAGTGATTTTGCTTGAATCTGTTTATGTTGAGAGGGCCTTGTGTGAATCTAGGCTCAAAAATTCTCTATCTCGCTAAAACTATTTGTTTATCACTATGAAAGACTACAGGATTGTGGGTTGGCATCTTTCCTGTTCTAGAAGTAATATTTGTTTTTACTATGGCCAGTATTTTCAAGAATTGGAACTACTTTGGCCACAGCTATTGAGTTGCAAGCCCAAGGTTAAAATGAGCATCCACACAGTAGGAAATAACTCACCTTACATAACCTGACTTGGATCTGTGCTATATATTTACATACTATCTATATTTTGTGTGTGTGTGTGTGTGTTAAATCAAACACTTTGCACTTCTAAATAAACTTTTAACTTTGGCAGGATTAAGCCCAAAGAGTGGTCAACTTTATTCTATTAAAATTAGTGGGGGCTTAAAAAATGCTTAACTTTTAGTTGGATTTGTTCTCCTTACATTCAGATAATGGCTTCCACTGTAAACTTCTCCTCCCCACCTTCCTGCCCTGCCCATCAGTGGCTGACTTAAGTATGCAAAGAGGACACTTCTGAATCTATTTGCTGTGTTTTCTCTCCAGTTGAGTGCTGACTGCTCTTAGGGAGGGAGATGAATGTACCGAATTTCACAGTAGTGGGGAAATATCAGCTTTTTATCTGTTGAGCCCTATACGGTCTCGGCCCAGCTTATCTGAAGGAACGCCTCCAGCATCAACAAATATGCCGCCTGACTAGATCAGCCACTCAAGACCTTCTCTCAGTCCCACCAGTCAAAACAGCTAGACTGGTGCGTACCAGAGAGAGGGCATTTTCAATCGTGGCCCCCACCCTCTGGAACTCTCTCCCTTATGATCTTTGCCATGCCCCCTCCCTGCCAAGTTTTCGCCAAGCCTTGAAAACCTGGCTATTCAGGCAGGCCTACAGGATCCCTGGGGTAGCCTAATTTTATTGGTTTTAGCTATGGGTGGGTTTGGTTTCGTTTTATATTGTAGTTCTTGTGTTTTTATGTAGTTTGTATGTTGTATTTTACTTGATCTTGTACGCCGCCTAGAGTGGCCGCTTGTGCGGCCAGATAGACGGCCTAGAAATAAAATTTATTATATATTATTATTATTATTGAGCGAATATCCTAGGGCTCATCCATACTGGAGTTTCATGTGGATTATTGAAGCTGCTTGTGTCTATTTTGTGTGTGCGATATATGCATGTTATTTTCATCCAAGTGGCAGCTCATACTTCCCCCTGCCAAATTTGGATTTTCCTGATCTGTAGATAATCTGATGGGGGGGGGGAATCCAATACAAAATTGCAGTGTTACCCCATGGTGGTTGTGATGAAGTTGCTTTTGGCTTTGGAGTTGTTTTTTTAAACCAACTGGTGACATTTTCCTGGGTGCAGTCTTTTGCTATACCCCTTAATTTAAAGGTGCATGTGCACAGCCAAAATATGCCCACAATGGGATCTCAGGTCTCAGGAACTTACAGTGGGTGGGAAGGTTCTACTTGAGAGGAGGGGGCAACAACACGCATTGAGAACACATCCCATCATGTGCCATCTACTAATGTGGATGGGGAATATTAAGATAATTTTCAGAGGCATAAGACTGAAACCATTCATGTGGATGAAAGTGCACAAATACACACACAGAAACAGCAATCCACATACGCATGAATACCATAGCGTGGAATGCCCTGGTGTGTGAGCAGCCTTTATGTTGGTATCCCCAGGAGTGAAGACAAAAGTATCTCTCTGTACAGAATATCAAAATGCATCTCATGTGGGCACAAAAAGGAGATGAGGGCAACCTCAGTACTGTACATTAGGAGACGTCTTTCAATAGAGGCTGAGGTTCTCAGTGTCTCACAAGTGTTGTCGTCATTATAAAGTGTTCCTGAGAGCTGAAGTGTATTGTCTGGTATACAAGTATATATGTAACATTCACTTGAATGATAAAATTATTCTCAGGAACATGGTGGGTGAGGTTGAAATTCTCAGTCTGCCTTAACAATGAGGTCATCAGTGTCAAATCGGGGGGGACAGGCTTTTGCCCCATTCTAAAGGTATCTGAGAGAATGATGGTTACTGGTTTACTATCTGCCAGAGAAGTAAAACTGTTCTGTTTGCTTGTAACATAGACAGTAAGTTGGACTAGAGAGCCCCCACCCCGAATTCCTTGCTTAGTTTCCTCTGTTGTGGTAGTGGCAATAGCACTTCTTTGGGATTGCTTCTGATGGGAAGAACATGAGCTGGCCTTGAATCTCCCTGCCCAGAATAAGTGCCTCCTTGCATCCTTCATGGCAGCTGTCAAAGTTGTGTCACTGCTGAAGGTAGATTTTCCAGTATGCCTGCCTCTTCCCAATAGTCCCATCTAGTTCTTGACCATGCTGATGTGTGACCAGGACACTCTGGGGTTTTTATTTGTGTGAAACCTATTTTGAATTTGCTATAGTAATGGTACATTTGACATAACTGTCTTCTCTCTTGCCATCAAGCTGCCTTGTGGCTGTAACTGATTAACAGTGCAGTCCTACAGATGTCTACTCACATGTTAATCCAACTGAATTCTGTGGAGCTTACAGCCATGTAAGTGGGTATACAATTGCAGCCTAAATTAAGTTCAGTTGCCTTTTTAGGCCAGGAGCCTTTTGGCATGCCACCTGAGATATTTTAGTTTTATGATTTGAATGCTGTTCCAAGTTTAGAAGAGTTGCACGTACAAGCATCCAAACACATTTGTAAATGTATTTCTGTCCTGAAAGCCTGGCCAACCTGACTGAAGGAAAAAGGGCAAGCTTGTGGAACAAGTCACTCTCTATGTATGGATGTGAAAGTTGGACAGTGAAAAAAGTGGATAAAAGAAAAATCAACTCATTTGAAATGTGGTGCTGGAGGAGAGCTTTGCGGATACCATGGACAGCGAAAAAGACAAATAATTGGGTGTTAGAACAAAAACCAGAACTGTCACTAGAAACTAAAATGATGAAACTGAGGTTATCATACTTTGGACACATCATGAGAAGACATGATTCACTAGAAAAGACACTAATGCTGGGAAAAACAGAAGGGAGTAGAAGAAGAGGAAGACCAAACAAGAGATGGATTGATTCCATAAAGGAAGCCACAGATCTGAACTTACAAGATCTGAGCAGGGTGGTTCATGACAGATGCTCTTGGAGGTCACTGATTCATAGGGCCGCTGTAAGTTGTAATCGACTTGAAGGCACATAACAACAACAAAAAATTTGCAGTGAAACTGATAGGCTTGCGTTCAGTCCTGTGCATACAGTGGTGTCATATGCTATGCAGCTCCTTCTTTTAACAAGCAGTTTTTGGTTTTTGCATTCCTTTATAATGCAAGTAATATTTATAAGCACAAAGGAAGATGTGGTGCCCTGGATAAAGCTAACTCACTGTCATGCAAAGAGCTGCTGGCTCAGTTCAGCCAAGTTCCATATTCGAGAAAAGGCTAGCAGCTTTGGGAAAATCGGTGAAAAATTACTAGTTAACTTAAAAGTTCATGCAAGTTCATTTTAAAGGCTGTCAAGTTAAAAGTTAAATATTCTGATCACCATTTTCCCCTCAGTGGCGAAATGCTTGTTTCTGATATTAAACATGAAAAATGAGAAAGTGGTGTTAATTTAAAATTGAAACAACATGTTTTGGACCAGAACACCTGGATTTATTTATAAAGGCCAATAAAACTATCCTTCATTTGCAGTCTAGTTCATTGATTCCAACTCAGTGGCTCTTCACCAAAGGCTGAGCATTCTGGAGTCTAAACTGACATATTTCTAGTTGGGATCATTTTTAAAACGTCTTATTGGAGTGTTCAGTTTTACCTTAAATTATTTGAAAGTCTGTCACCATGATCTCCAAATAATGTGTTTAAGTTTGCTCTGCTCTACAAAAATATAGAAAACCTTAAATATTAACAAGTGGTGGAAGAGATGATGAACTAAATTTGCTCCTCGAATAATTTCTGTGATTGTTTGGGATTGTGCAGCAGATCAGTGATATTTCATGTCAGTGCCTAGCCACAGAGTAGTCTTCTCCAACCTTCTGCCTTCCCTGAAGGTTGGCCCTGCTGGGTGGGACTCATGAGTAGTCCAAAATATCAGGAGGGCATCAGGGTGGAGAAGAGAGAGCTTCATTCTGGCACATGTTACCAAATTCTTCCAAGCTACACAGGAAGTGGATTGGACTGTGAAAGAACAACTCAAATTGTGTTTGCATTTTGACCAATTTGTAGGGCAGTACAATATCTCAGAGAGGAGGTCAGGTCTCCTGCTCCCCTAGTGCATTTGCTATAGCTGCCCAATTTCCCTGCTTTCTGAAGTTTGATAGAAATATCTGTGGGCTATAGGTACATTCTTAAACTGCAAGGTTTTTTTTTGCCAAGTAGTGAATTTCTCTGCTTTTTAATCCTCTAGGTAAGAAATGGGATCCTATGCAAGTTTGCTGAGAATGGATTGATCATTTGCATGCTTATTGAGTTCAGTAGAATTTACTCCCATGCAATCTGTCAGCTCTACACTGCATCAGCAGTGTCAGGGGGGGCTGGAAATTCCTGGGTTTTTGGCAGGGAAGGAAAGTCCTTAGCCAGCATTCGGGTTGTAAATCTGCCAGGCCTATCCGAAGCGTACTTGCCGAGTCAGAAGTCCAGAAGTGAGGTCAGTGGAGGTCCGGGATCAATTGCCAAGGAGGTCAGTCAAAGAGATGCTGCAGGGAAACTAGGTCTACACAAAGCCACGCCTGACGTTGCAGTCAGCAACAAGCTGCAGCCAAGGTGTGCCTTATAAAGAGCAGGATGGACAGCAGGTGTGAGCCCTCAGCGTTTGGGCCTTAAGGAGACAGGCCTGCCTCTCTTCTGCCTGACCTTCTGCTGTCTACGTTCTGCAGGTGAGGGGGGAGTATCCTGTTCACTGTCTGTGTCTGGCTGCAGGGCCTCTGCTGTCCCTGGGGTGCTCTGCAGCTGAGGGGCAGAAGGAGCTGGATTCTCAGGAGGCTCCTCCGTGTCTCCTGCTGCTCCTGGGTCTGCTGCTGTTACTCCCGAGTCGTCCTCATCTGAGGAGTCCTCTGACGGGGCCATGACACAATCATGGCTAGGTTAAGTAAAACTAACAGTGGAGGAGGAGGGGGAGGGGAGAGTAGAGGGAAGGAGGAAGAGGGGAGAGGGGAACAGAAGGAGGGGGAGGGGGAAGGAGGGCATTGGAAGGGGAGGGGTGAAGGAAGGGGAAGGGGAGGGCCAAAAGGGGGTGATGGGAGGGAGGAGGAGGGCAGGTTTGATCATTTGTATGCTTATTGAGTTCATTGGGATTTATTCCCGTGCAATCATGCTTAGGATAGGTAAAACTGACCTTGGGATAGGGGGAGGATGGAGGGGGAGGAGGAGGAGAGGATGGGGAGAGGAAGGGAGGTGTGAAGGAAGGGGGAGGAAAGGTGGAGGGGATAGGAGGGGGGAGGGCCACTTTGATAATTTGCATGCTTCTTGAGTTCAGTGGAATTTACTCCTGTGCAATCATGCTTAAGATAGGTGAAACTGACCTGGGGGAAGGGCAGAGGGAAGGGGAGGAGATTGGGTGGGTGGGCACTGGGCAGAGGGGAAGCCCCTTTCCTTTCCACAGGGAAAATGTGAACAGTAGCATTCTTTTTCAGTAGTTTCCCCACCTTTTTATTCTACAACAGGCAAGTATAAGTCTCCCACTCAAATTTAAACCAAAGCTGTCCCTGGCCACATCTGTACCAGGTCTTTATTTCACTTTAGACAGTCATGGCTTCTCCCAAAGAAAACTGGGAAGTGAGATTGGTGAAGGGTTCTGAGAGTTGCTAGGAGATGCCCTGTTTCCCTCACAGAGCTTCAGTCAGAGAGGCTGACTGTTGAACCACTCTGGCCACTGGAACTCTGTCAGGGGAATAACAGCCTCCTCTCGGTACCCTTCATAAACTACACTTCCCAGGATTCTTTGGGGACAGCCATGACCATCTAAAGTGAAATAAAGGTCTGGTGTGAGTATGGCCCCCTGGTTAGGCAAGCCCAGCACCTGTGAGTCTCGCTTTTAGAACACTGACAGTTGGTTCTTACTGAGCATGCCTGGCCTTGAGCACGAGTTCAATGCCAAATTTCGTAAATTAATTAAAAATTGGCCAGTTGTTTTTTTAATTTTTAAACTGCAGAAGATGAAGGTCAGAGTATGGGGCAAGTGTTGGCATGTGTGCATTGTTGTGTGAAACAGCATACATTACGTTGGAGTTAAGTTGAGCAAGAAACTTCTTCAGAGCATGTTGAGAGTCTTTATTGAAAGACATTAAGGCCAGAGGCTTAAGAGTAAATACATGTAGAGATTCTTCAGTCACCCCCCTTCTGTTACATCTCTCTCCATAGATAAACACAAAAGACAGCCTCTCAGCTCAGAGGCATAATTCAGAAGAACGACAACACATAGACTCTGTTAGAACTTTCCCAGTCGCTATCAGATGGCTACCATAGCAACGACCCTGGCCGTCCATTCCCAGACAGGGCATAGACATAACTCCCCCTTAACCACAGTTACATCTTCACACTTGCAGGCTTCATGGAAAACTACTAGAGACAGTAATGCCTACTGGTCACCAGCCCAACAGCAAGGTCAGTAATAGGATTACAGGTGCTCTGTGAACATGGCTGATTTTTAATTAATTTCAACAAACTATGAGAACTCTGACAGAAAAGAGTCCAAAAGGGCTCTGGGTTTTTTTCTCTCTTTTTACACTTTAAATTCTCGATTCTGTCTGACTGTTTTATGTATTGCCATGAAAATTTAGAGAGTTGTTAAGCAAGCATTTCTGAGTTTAGGATTATACATTTTGTAAGGTTTTGTTTTGAAATGTGCTTATGGGAAGCATCAGAATGGTATGGGGGGTATTTTCAATTTCACATTGAGGAATGTGAAAAATCGATGTGACTATAGTATACAGCCACTCTTGTGGATATATATAATAATCAAGGGGATAAAAAATCTGGTGGGGAGAGAACACTGCAAGACTGGTTTCTCCATTTGTTTAATTCCTAGCTATACCTGCTTCTGCAGTCCCATATTAATTAACGGAGACTTATTAATTAAACTAGACTATAATCTGCTTTAGTCAATTCCTTTCTAGGAAAACTCCTTTCATTTGGAAGAGATACTTGAGCACATACATGGCTGTAATAAACAATTTTTAAAATTATTTTATTTAATTAAAAGCTATTCCAGACTGCTGCAGGCCTGGGGAGGGAGAAAGCTTGTGGTGTTTGTCATGGCCTGTATGGTAAACACTTGAGCCATCCTTAATAACCTGTATGCATGTCTATTGCTGCTTCAGCAGTACTAGTCATGTTTCTGGGGACTAGAGTTTGCTTTCCCAGCAGTCACAACTTGAAATGCTACAAAACCTGCAAAAATGGTTTGAGCCATGGTGAAATCTACATAGTGACCATGTTTACTGTAGGCAGTTATCATTCTAAAACAAGGATGGCTAACATGAGGCCCTAATGATATTGCACTCTGACTCATCAGTACCAGCCAAAGGTCAGAGATACTGGGGGATTGTGGCCCTCCAGATCTTCTTTGCACCTACAATCCAAAATTGTACGCATAAAGAATAAAGGGGGCAAGGTTGGGGGAGGAAAATCAATTTGGGTGTGCCAGGGTAAAGAATTTAGTTTTAATAACTGCTTTGACATGGTACAGTTAAGAGCCAGTTGTTGGTTGGACATGAAATGTTAGGCAACATGTACAAGAGGAAGAAGAGGTTTAGTTGGAGAATGGAGGATGCAAGTTAGGATGAAGGGTACCAGAGGAACAAAGATTAATAACCTGTAAAAGTTGTGTGGCCAGCTAATTTTGAGATTTAATACTTCCACAACAGTCACTTCAAAAAGCTGTTCTAGGAGCATCCAATGCTGAATACTGCCTTAATATACACAGTGCTTAGGGAAGCTATAAAGGTGTCCTGACAACACGAAGTAGTTCAAAATACATGTTCCAGTATAGCTTGGCAAATGTGGTATTGAGCATTGGGATGTGGCTGTCTTGTAAATCTTTATAAAATTACAATTTCGGAGAAGGGATCAGCATAGTGCTATCTATTTGGAAACGTAGTTGACAAACGTAAGTGATGCCAGCATTTAAGTGTTGTAATTCTCTCAGATGCTAATTTCGTATGCCAGCATGTCTGCCCGAGTAGCCCTGGAGTGATGTTGTGGTTTGTGGCACTAGTGTAGATTATGCTTCATTTGAAGCACTTGTGCAACAAATCTTGGGATTGATGCATAAAACACATTAGATTGGTTGCATATGGTTGGTTACTTCCTAGTGTCTGTTATTTCTTACTGTACTGTAGCAGTCTCACTACTCATACCCCCATCTGATCTACCCTGCATTTACACGGGTAATTATTTCTTAAATAGTAAATATGTTTGTTACGTGCTATACCAGTCTTTTATAACAAATTCTAGAAGGCTTATAGAATGTGAGACCTCTTCAGAATTGAGACGATCAGAACTAATGTTTGCAATTCTGATCTCAAAATCTAGTTTTTAATCCAGAGGTCAAAGGTGACAAACCATGTATGTATCATTACACAATTCAGTGCTCAGCCTCCTCAGGCTGCACTTGTGTTCATATATAGCTGTCTAAAACTAGATAGTAGTGTCAAGAGGAAATAAGTTTGCTATATTTATCTTTGATACTAGAGTTTTCAGTTCAAATATTTTCGGTTAGTAGGATTAAATTATTAACACTTTAAAAATATTGAACAACGTTTTAAGTGATATTGCAAGTCTGTGCTCACATTTAGCAAATACTTTTAAATGGAACTCTCTCACATCTTTAAAGCTTGCAGTAGTTGCTGTTCACATACCTTGGCCACATCCTGTTTGATGTAAGTGCAGCCTTCCTGAATCAGTTGAGAGTTGGATGCTACGTGGCTGTGTCATACATGGAAAATAGCTTCCATAAGTAAAATGGGATTTCATATTTATTAATGATAGCTGAATTAGTTAATCTTTTTGGATCGCCTAGAGAGGTTAGGTATAGGAGGCATCGTTTTACGGTGGTTCCGTTCCTTCCTTTCTGGGAGATACCAGAGAGTGGCGTTGGGAGAAGAGGCTTCTGAGCCTTGGCTTCTCACTTGTGGGGTACCACAGGGCTCTATCCTCTCCCTGATGTTATACAACGTCTATATAAAGCTGCTGGGAGATATCATTAGGAGATCCAGCCTGCAATGCCATCAATATGCAGACGATACACAGATTTACCTCTCATTTAAATCCTCTCCGCTGGCTGTGATAGAAATGCTATCCAAGTGCCTGGAGTCAGTGAGTGACTGGATGGGCAGGAATAAGCTTAAGCTGAATCCTGACAAAACTGAGGTTCTGCTGGTGGGAGACAAAGGAAGATTGGGGATCACTGACCTGGTGCTCAACAGGGTACATTTGTCCCTGAAAGACCAGGTCCGTAGTCTGGAGGTCATTCTTGACTCTCAGCTATCTATGGAGGCGCAGGTTTCTGCCGTAAGTCGGGCGGCACTATATCAACTCCATCTGATACGAAGAATGCGCCCCTATCTCCCCAGCCATCTGCTCCCTTCAGTGGTGCATGCTTTGGTTTCATCTCGCTTAGATTATTGTAATGCACTATATGTGGGTCTACCCTTGAAAACGGTCCACAAGCTGCAACTAGTGCAGAATGCGGTGGCCCGCCTGATTAAAGGCAGCCGCCGTCGAGATCATATCACTCCAGTACTCAAGGAGTTGCACTGGTTACCGGTGGTCGCCCGGGGCAAATTCAAGGTATTGACTTTAACTTTTAAGACCCTATATGATGCCGCCCAGTCTACCTAAAGGGATGCCTTCATTATCACCAGGGGTGCCGTTTAACAAGATCATCCACAAAAGGCCTACTCCATATCCCTCCAGTTAAAGCAGCTAGACTGGTGAGGACTAGGGCGAGAGCCTTCTCAATTGTGGCCCCCACTTTATGGAATTCTTTACCAACTGACCTCCACCAGGTCCCCTCCTTGATGTGTTTTCACCGGGCCTTGAAGACCTGGCTCTTCAATCAGGCTGTTGAGGTGGGTTAGGTTCCACAGGTTTTGCAGTTATTAGTTGTGGTTTTAATTTCTGTGTATATGTTTCTATATTGAGTGTATTGTATATTTTACTGTACGTCGCCCAGAGTGGCAGGACAACCTGCCAGATGGGCGTCTAATAAATCCAATAAATAAATAAATAAATAATGCTAATTAATAATGCTATTAAGATTCCTGCTTCCATTCCTCTGTCCCGCTGGCTATTCTATAATCATTATCTCCTTTAGAAATGTTTCCCAATTTTTCTATCCCAGGCATTGGGTTAATGAACTGGTCTCCTGAGGGGTTAATGAACTGATCTCGTGAAGCATTGTGCCATGCTGCAGTAGGAGGTTGAACAGCCATGTGGAGATGAGGTGGATAGTGATAAAAATTTTAGGTATCGGTATTATTTGCCCCAGGTTGTAATACATCTGGGTGATCGTATGCTTTGCTTAAGGAAACGTTCCTAGTATGAGTTGCTAAAGCCTGTCGCCCTTCTGAGTTGTACTCCCCCTCCAGTTCCAGAGTGTCTTGAAATGACATCTCTGACTAGGGAGGGAAGGGTGAGGTAGATGGATGCATCTTTGCACTAATGTGCATAAATTGATGGAAGATTATGGGAAGTAAGCCAAAAAAGCCCACACCAAGCATGTCTATATCTGGGCTTGTTTAACCTAGTGCAATTACTTTTCATTTGGTTTCATGTTTTTTGTTATAGTAGGTGAAACTTTTTCCTTACCTATTTATACTGTGGAACACTCCATTAGAAGCTGCCTTATACCGAGTCTGTCAAATCAGACCCTTGGTACATTCACCTTAGGATTGTCTATACCAGCAGTGATTAACCTGTGGCCCACAAGATATTTCTCGAAACCATTTTTCTCTGTGTGTTGAGATTAGGATGTTGTTGAATTCAAAAGCATAAGGCCATTTTCACCATTGATTTGCCAAACATATTTCCCATTTGTAATGAGAAATTCCTAATCTCACAAGAACAGGTGGTGGTTATGCACAAAGGAACTCATTATGCTATGGTTCCCTGTTGTGTGTCTGTCTCTGTCTCTCGCTCTCTCTTTCTCTCACGGAATCGAAACACTTTTGTCATTTGAACTGGTCTTGGTCTGTATGTAGTACATCAAGCATTTCTCCTTTATAGATATTCTGTGTAGCTATACACATGGGGAAAGTTTTTTTACAATAGACTCTGAAAACACCATTTGTATGTATAATAAATTTTGCATTTTAAATGTTCTGTATACTAGCAATTTTAAATTTAATTGTTGTGTCTTCAAGTCGATTACGACTTATAGCAACCCTGTGAATCAGTGACCTCTGATAGCATCAGTTATAAACCATCCTGTTCAGATGTTGTATGTTCTGTTTTTCCCAGCATTATTGTCTTTTCTAGTGAATCATGTCTTCTCATTATGTGTCCAAGGTATGATAACCTCAGTTTCATCATTTTAGCTTCTAGTGACAGTTCTGGTTTAATTTATTCTAACTCCCAATTATTTGTCTTCTTCCCAGTCCATGGTATCTGCAAAGCTGTCCTCCAACACCACATTTCAAATTAGTTGATTTTTTTCTTACCCGCTTTTTTCATTGTCCAACTTTCACATCCATACATAGAGATCAGGAATACCATGGTCTGAATGATCCTGACTTTAGTGTTCAGTGATGCATCTTTGCATTTGAGGACCTTTTCTAGTTCTCTCATAGTTGGTCTCCCCAGTCCTAGTCTTCTTCTAATTTCTTTTTTTTTTCTTCACTAATTTTTTTATTCAAAGTTTCAAAAAACAAAACAAAACTATTGTCTCCATTTTGGTTAATGGCTGTGCCGTATTGATAATCTTTGACAAGTTCAATGTCCTCATTATCAACTTTAAAGTTGCATAAATCTTCTGTTGTCATTAATTTAATCTTCTTGACGTTCAGCTATAGTCCTGCTTTTGTGCTTTCCTCTTTCACTTTCAACAGCATTCGTTTCAAATCATTACTGGTTTGTGCTAGTAGTATGGTATCGTCTGCATATTATCCAATTTTCACACCTCCTTCTTCTTGGTCCAATCCTGCTTTCCGTATGATATGTTCTGCGTACAGATTAAACAAATAGGGTGATAATATACACCCCTGTCTCACACCCTTTCCGACGGGGAACCAGTCAGTTTCTCCATATGTGTCCTTACAGTAGCCTCTTGTCCAGAGTGTAGGTTGCGCATCAGGACAATCAGATGCTGTGGCACCCCCATTTCTTTTAAAGCATTCCATAGCTTTTCATGATCTACACAATCAAAGTCTTTGCTGTAATCTATAAAGCACAGGGTGATTTTCTTCTGAAATTCCTTGGTCTGTTCCATTATCCAACGTATGCTTGTGATATGATCTCTGGTGCCTCTTCCCTTTCTAAATCCAGCTTGGACATCTGGCACTTCTTGCTCCATATATGGCAAGAGCCTTTGTTGTAGACTCTTGAGCATTACTGTACTTGCCTGGGATATTAAGGCAATAGTTCGATAATTACTGCATTCCCTGGGGCCCCCTTTCTTTGGAATTGGGATGTATATTGAATGCTTCCAGTCTGTGGGCCATTGTTTTATTTTCCATATTTGTTGACAAATTTTTGTCAAAATTTGGACAGATTCATCTCAGTAACTTGTAGCAACTATTGGTATGCCTTCTGTTCCTGGTGTTTTGTTTCTTCGAGGTATTTAAAGAGCAGCTTTCACCTCCCGTTCTAAAATTTCTAGTTCTTCATCATATGGTTCCTCTGTGAATGAATCTTTTCAAAATTCAATTATTCTAGCTAAATAGTGCTGCTACATCTTAAATATACAGTTGTATTAGATCAGGTGGGTTGCTTTTTACCTTTCTTATGTATTTCAATTGACTTAGGTTGCAATCCTATAGCTGTTTACCTGAGGAACTTATTTACCTGAGCAGACATGCATAGGACGGTGCTGATAAAGATAAGTGAAATGCCAGCTGTGCTAGCAGTATGTCATGTATTTGATTGAAATAGCTACTCGTGATGCAGCAAAACGATCAACTTGGGCATCCTGTTCAGATAATGGGGCAAATTGGAAAAGCAGATAAAACATCTGTGAATAGTTCCCTGCATGTGAATGGATTCTCCTTTACCTGAAAGGACAATTTCCTCTTATGTCTTGAATTGCCAAAGTAGGACAGACAAGCCATTCAAATAAGAGAACACCCACTTGCATTCCTTTGACTAACACATGGCTATAATGACTGAGAGTATTTTCTGAGTGACATCCTACATAAATGTAGCAAAGGATTTTATTGGTTTGGGTGTGGCCACGTCAACCATCCATTACACAGGTATATTCTTGCCAAGACTTGCAATTAAGCTGAACTTCATGGACTGAGAAGATGCGCTGTGCTTCTTTCAAATGTCTTTATTCAGCCATACCAATAAGAAACGAAAGAGTCTCTGAAGAGGTATTGTGTTTTCTTTTCCTCAAGAAACAAGTTTCTTTTTGCAAGATTTGAAAGGTGGGACTAGTAAATTGTGCTCTTACAACGATGGAGAGCCTAGCTGTCAGCCGAATAGAAGCTAAAGTCGACCAGGAGGTGACAGCAGCTGAACAAGAGGAAGTTAGCATGGTAGAATCCAGGAAAAGAATTGGAACAACTTTAGATTTACAGAAGATCCAGCAGGCAATAAAAGATGAGCTTGTGACAGAGATCAAATCCAGTCAGCTGGAAATAAAATGTGTGCTGGAGGAGATCAAGAAAGCCTGGATGGAAATGGAAATGAGACTAAATACTCAGGCTGCTTTGGTGACACTGATGAAGGAAGTGAGCCACAATCTGACTAATATTAAAGTTTTCCAGACAATGGCGAAGAGCCAGAAAATGTCTGCCAGTTTGAATTGTGTTGTCACAGATGATAAAGACCAGACATTCCAGTTCTTGGATGTTGAAGTTGGAAGTATTGACAAGTGGGGAGCAAACTGTTTGAGTTGTGGGAAAGAAGAGAATCCAGTTTTGGGTAAGAAGAACACGACTATAATAGTCTTGCCCGACTCTGAGATCGCTGCAGACTTCTGATGTAAACGGTTAAAGCTGTTTTTCCTGTCTGGAGCTTGGGAGGAAAATTCCTACATTTAATTGTTTGAAACAGTATAGTAACCCTGTAATTTATTATATTTTCAGCTCAGAAAAGTAGTTTGTGTGTGTGTGTTCAAAGAAATGTTTTGAAAATAGCATACTGAATTGATGTAGGTAATTCTATGTAGGGAGCATTTGAAGTTTTACTCTATATCCTGTGATGGGTTAGAATAAAAGTAGTTGCAGGTGCTTGACATTTCATTCTGAATTCTTATTTTAAGGTGTACCTACGGAGCCTGCCAGATGATTTAGTGGAAACAAACATTTGGGAAAACAAGCAATAGGTTAAGTGTGCCCCCTTGTGTTGCTGGAGGGTGTGAGACGGTTTTCAAAATACCCTGTTAAGCAGAAAGGCTCTCTGTTTGAATTATTGTCAAATTAGATAAACTGTTAGCAGTTGAGGAACCAAGTATTCACATACTTACTGAAAGAAAAACACAAAGCAAGGGAACTGACATCACACCAGTTCACACTTGATCTTGGGTTTATGATGACAGTCTTGATTCAGTCTGGACAAATATTTTGCTGTGGCCCAGAATAGATCTCTCCAGAAGGCAATGCCATAATCCTTAGTTGTTGTCCAAACATCTTAGTAATTAAGTAAGCAGTGCTCAGATTTTCAAGACTCTTGCAGGAGGTGGTACTTGTTAAAACAATTTGCCATCTGCTTGAAATTAGAACTTTTAGGTGACTAAAGCATTTTATAAAAACTCTTGACATGCAGCAGGTTTTACATGCAAGAGAAGTAATTTTATAAATGGTGGTAAGTCTAGTAAATATTTGTGGTTGTAAATGAGAAGTTACAAATGGCGATGGCTTGAGTGTCGGGCTGTTCTCAAGTTTACTTTATTCTTTGGTGAAAGAAAGAATTGGATTAATCATCAATATTTTATAAGCAGGCTACTTGGTTCCATGGTCCTGTTCAAGATTGATTATTCTAGACACTTTGACACAATGAGTTACTCACTGGAAAGAATTAACCAACACAAAAATGTGTCTTGTGAATGAAAAGCATTTCTTTGTCCTGTTGGCACTTTCCTGTAGGGCAGGGTTGGTTAACCTGTGACCTTCCCCGATGCTGCTGGATTACAGCTCCCACTAGCCCCAGCCAGCATGGTCAGTGGTCAGGGATGATGGGAATTGGAAGTCTAACAACATCTGAACACCCACAAATTACACACCCCTGCTCAGCATGCAGTGGAGTGGAACTTTGCACCAGAAGGAAACAGACAGTCTGCGTTGTTACAGGCTCTTTTGGGGAGGCCAGTATTATAACGATCATAAATTGCTACATTCCCGTTCCGTGCCCGGTACCTTCCGGGCAAAGGGACAAGTTTGCAGCCGAATCCGAAGCCCAGGCCGCTATCAGGAGTGTGTGTGTGTGCACGCGGCGTGCCAGCGTGACACACAGGAAGGAGGCGGGGCGGCTGAAGGCCATTTAAGGCCACTCCACCAGCCTCCCGCCCTCCTTTGAATGATGCGGGTTGGACCCCCTACACATCTTCAGGGTGTGGCCTGAGCTGAGGTCTGGCACAGGGCAGCCCCGGGCTCAGGCAAGGTTTAGTCGCCCTATGGCTGCAAGCAGACTTTGCCTGGATCATCAGAATGCTTCCGCACTTGATTTCCCCTCTGCAGGTTCATTATTCTAATTGATTCCGTTTAATAAAGTGGCCCATGATTTAACCCAATGAATGGTGTTTGTGTTTTATTTCGGCAATAGGCCGCAAATTGATTATATGAATACTCGAAGTCTTAATGAGTTCTTTTGCAAATTGTCTTGTGTATTTACGTCCAGTGTAGCATGTGAGCTAGTCCTAACCACATGAAAACTTTGTAGCTTTGAAGGACACCAGAAGACAGCAAAACTTAATTCAGTAAGACATGCACTGGTTCTCGGTATTTCAGTGTGGCTTTGTAGGTTCTTGGATTGCAAGAAGTATTTTGTCTTCCGTTAATATATTAATAAATGTATTTACTGCTCTAGTAGACAGGTTCTGTTGTTTTCTTAACCATGTTTCATTTATACTTGCCTATATAACCAACAAATTGGAGAAGGGTAGGAGGAAACAAATGAGTACATTTACTTTTTTTTAAACAGTGTAGGTATTTTTACCAAGTTAATTTCACAGTATACTTCAACAGTGTATATATCTACAGCTTTCTCAATCTGTGCATTTGACAAACTAGCCTGTTTTTATCAGAGGTTTATTCCATACTACATCAGCTTAATTTCTAAGGTTCCACAACAATTGGATTTTGGAGAGGTGGAGAAGCGGGGGTTTTTGACACAGGAACACACATGATTTACAATTGAAATGTAGTCATCTTGGGAACATGAAACAATTAAAATCTTGTTATGTGCCTTCAAGTCGATTATGACTTATGGCGACTCTATGAATTGGCAACCTCCAATAGCATCTGTTTTAAACCACCCTGTTCAGATCTTGTAAGTTCAGGTCTGTGGCTTCCTTTATGGAATCAGTTCATCTCTTGTTTGGTCTTCCTTTTTTTTTTTTACTCCCTTCTGTTTTTCCCAGCATTATTGTCTTTTCTAGCGAATCATGTCTTTTCATTATGTGTCCAAGGTATGATAACCTCAGTTTCATCATTTTAGCTTCTAGTGACAGTTCTGGTTTAATTTGTTCTAACACCCAATTGTTATTTTTTTCGCTGTCCATGATATCCGCAAAGTTCTCCTCCAATGCCACATTTCAAATGAGTTGATGTTTCTCTTATCCGCTTTTTTCCCTGTCCAACTTTCACATCCATACATAGAGATCGGGAATACCATGGTCTGAATGATCCTGACTTTAGTGCTCAGTGATACATCTTTGCATTTTGAGGGCCTTTTCTAGTTCTCTCATAGTTGCCCTCCCCAGTCCTCGCCGCCTTCTAATTTCTTGACTGTTGTCTCCATTTTGGTTAATGACTGTGTCAAGGTATTGATAATCCTTGACAAGTTCAATGTCCTCATTGTCAACTTTAAAGTTACATAAATCTTCTGTTGTCATTACTATAATCTTCTTAACGTTCAGCTGTAGTCCTGCTTTTGTGCTTTCCTCTTTAACTTTTATCAGCATTCGTTTCAAATCATTACTGGTTTTTGCTAGTAGTATGGTATCGTCTGCATATCTTAAATTATTGATATTTCTCCCTCCAGTTTTCACACCTCCTTTATCTTGGTCCAATCCTGCTTTTCCATACAGTTCCTCCGTGAATGAATCCGTCGTCCTTGCATTTCTTTTATAGCTTCCATCTTCCTTTTATTTTATCTCGGTCAGTCAGTGTGTTCCCCTGTTGATTATTCAACATCCCTACTCTTGGTTTAAATTTCCCTTTAATTTGTCTAATCTTTTGGAATAGGGCTCTTGTTCTACCTTTTTTGTTGTCCTCTTCTATTTCTATACAATTACTGTAATAGTTCTCTTTGTCCCTATGTACTAGTCACTGTATTATTGCATTTAAGGTTCTGAGCATGTTTCTGTCTGCTCTTGCTTTTGCTTTCCTTCTTTCTTTAACCATTTTAAGAGTTTCACCAGTCATTCTTTGAGGTCTTTCTCTCTTTTTAAACAGAGGTATTGTCTTTTTGCATTCTTTTCTGATAATGTCTCTGACTTCAATCCATAGTTCTTCTGGATCTCTATCAGCTAGGTTTAAAGCCTCAAATCTGTTCCTTATTTCATCTTTATATTCTTCTGGGATGTTATTTAAATTTTGGCATTATGATTGCTTTGTTCTTCTTCAGCTTTACTCTGATTTTTGATATGACCAGTTCATGATCTGTACCACAGTCTGCTCCTGGTCTTGTTTTTGCATAAAGTATGGAACTTCTCCATCTTCTGCTACCAATTATATAATTAATTTGATTCCTATATTGACCATTTGGTGATGTCCACGTGTGCAGTCATCTTTTCAGTTGTTCAAAAAAGGTGTTTGCAAGAAACAAATTATTGGCTTCACAAAATTCGATAAGTCTTTCTCCTGCTTCATTTCAATCTCCAAAGCCCTATTTCTCCACAATTTCTAGTTCTTCTGTGTTCCCTACTTTTGCATTCCAGTCCCCCATGATTATCAGAGCATCCTGTTTTGGTGTGTGATCAATTTCTTCCTGTACTTCTGCATAAAATCTCTCCATTTCCTTTTCTGCATTTGCCGTTGGAGCATAGACTTGGATAATGGTTATGTTAGTAGGTTTCCCATTAAATCTCATTGATATCACTCGCTCAGACCTTGCGTTATAGCTCCTAATTGCTTTTGCTACATCACTTCTCACTATTAAAGCAACACTGTTTCTTCTTAATTTCTCATTTTCTGCATAAAATACTTTGATTGAAAGTGTCCCATTCCTGTCCATTTTAATACATTCATGCCAAGTATTGTAATGTTGATGTGTTCCATTTCTTGCTTGACAATTTCTAACTTCTCTGGTTCATGCTTCTCGCATTTCATGTTCCTATTGTGTGCGTCGTACAACTCTGGACTCTCTTTTCGCATCTGTGCACACCTTTCGGCTTTGACCCAGTGGTGTCATTAGTCACAGTGTTACTCGTACTTGTCCGTTGTTCTTCCCCAGTAGCTCGGTGAGTACCTTCTGACTGGGGGTCTCATCTGCCAGCACTTATCTCATGTTGCATTTTGGATTCTCTTCATAGGGTTTTCATGGTAAGAGGTATTCAGAGGTGTTAACCATTGCCTTCCTTTGAGTCTGGATGCATCTGGTATCACAGCTTTGACCATTCTTGGTCTAGACTCCTGACAGCATTGCTTTCAGTTTCTTCGATGCTCTCAAACCCCCTCACCACGTTAAGGTGTGCATCCTAGAGGAGGATGAAAACTTTATATTACCTTTAACTAGTCATTTGATTTTTATCCATTTACCAAATATAAGATACAGATTTATGAAGCAAGGATGAACAGTGTTCTTTCCATGCATGTTAGTTAGTTCAGTAGTTAAGTGTTCCTTGATCAGTCCAAATGTAGTTTATACAATTGACATGAGTTGTGAACTTGAAACAATATGCTTCTTTGAGAAGCAGCTCAGATCTTAAAGTAGATCAAAGGTATAGCTTACCAAAGAGAGATATTTGTAGTGATGGGATCATTTGGTTATCAGCCAGGTTAATACTGTTTAATCTTGAGCAATAAAGATTTAACTACTTGTAATCCAACAAAAGTAGACAACATGATGGTCTGTAGAGCCCATTCAGTCACTTCATAGCTTGTTCAGCCTGAAAATTTCCACTTCCAACTGTTTTCGAGTCTAAATGGATACTGTGTAGAAACAGACTTCGGGGCCAAGGTAATGTGGTGGACTGATTAGGGCCTGAAATGTTTATAGTTTTTACTCTGAGCAGATACTATAACAGTACTTCATTAGGCATAGAGTGTTCAAAGCATTACATCTGTTTGTATGTAGTTAGTGTATTTAAGGCTGACAATATTCTTCATCGCGATATTTTGCTTCTCACCGCTCTTGCGTATTTACATGTCAGATCATTTCCTTTCAACACTAAGGGTGGTATCCAACAAAGTTGTCCCATTAGCGCAAGGACTTCCTTCTGCACTGCGGGACTTCCTTTCCCTACATGCCCCCTGAATCTGCTTTGGTGGGTTGAGGGGACTTCAGAATAGGTTAGGGGGGGCATGAGGAGAGGGAGGGGAAGTCCCAAAGCACAAGCAGAAGTCATTGCATTAATGGAATGTCTTTGTTGAACGCAACCCTTACATTAAAAGCTTTCAACTATATATTGCAAACAAAGCAAGGAAAGCCAGCGGATTGAGTAACTTTGGAAAGGAATGTCATTATTTCTTGTATTGTTGTTGTAGAGCCTTATATGAGTGTGGATGTGTAAAGTTTGCAAGAGTATAAAAACTGAAGGAGTAATTCTACAAATGTGAAACTGGTGTTTTAGTGGCATATATAATAGTACACAGTGCCAGGGCTGTGGAGTCGGTATGTCAAACCTTCGACTCTGACTCCTCTATTTTTCTGCTGTCCGACTCCGACTCCTTCATAAATGGCAAATGTATATTAATTTTTCTACTGTCTGACTCCGTCTCTGACTCCTTCATAAATGGCAAATGTATATTAATGTATTAATATTAATAAATTAATATTAATATTAAAATATTGATTTTATTTTGAAGTCGGAGTCAGTACATTTCTACTGACTCCGACTCCACCCAAAATTGCTTCCAATTCCGACTCCACCCAAAATTGCTTCCGACTCTGACTCCACAGCCCTGCACAGTGCATAATATTTTTGTAAAGATACCTGTCAGAAACATGAGACAAGTTGCATCATGGTATTTGGAGATGTTGCTTGATAAGTAATGTCAAAAATTCATCCTTGGAAAATAGAACACCATGGAGTTTGGACATAATGACAATTGATCAGCTGTGGTTTTAAGAACACACAAATGTCTGCATCTTGTATGTGGCTTGTGATTGCCAATGAGCAGAGCATAATAATGAAAATCCTACGAATGCTTTACAATGCTGGAGTTGTAGGAAGGAACCTAGGAATACTTCTTATTTTCATCTTGCCCACTCTCTTCTTATATATTTCTAATTTTGAACAATAAATGTGTAATGAACTTGGGTGCTTCCTGAACTTCACGGGTCGTATTTTTTAATATAAAGCTGAGAAAATCCAATTAATAGGGGAAATATCTCTAAACCTTGTAGAAAGCTTTATGTTGGAAAGCAGACATATTAATCTGTAATTGAAAAGTTATTATGACCAAAAGAAGAAGCACATGGAAATGCCTATCATGCAAATTTTATGCGTAATACGCCATTTATACTGCTTTGAAAATGAAATGGTGCAAGCTGTTGCATTTGAGATTGCATCATTGAGGGTGTATGCCAGAAAGGCATTTCAATATTATGGTAAAATTATTAAAATAGAAATGTGTGAAAAAGATGTCACTAAATCAAACTAATGGATAATCTTCGGTATTTATTACAGAAGACAGCAGTAGAAGACTTACTGACAATTTTGCAAACTATATATAGTCTTCATAGTTTTGAATTGTGTGGAGTTCTTTGCTGTTGTAAACATCAAATCAATAACCAAAAGTACAACTTTGAATTATTTGGTATGCTTTCTTTACTTGTACTCTTGACACTTCATGACCTTCAAAGTTGTTTTTTGTTCTTGTGTTTTGCAGTTGACAGGGGTAAGCAGAAGAGTCCTAAGAACTCATTCATACAAACACGGAGTTCATCTATTGAAGTGCATTCACCAGAAACAAAACCACATGAGTTAACACAATACAAAAACAAATGTGAAAGCCAAAGTGGACTTATCCAGCGATTGAAGAAATACTTGGGCATCAGTAATCAGAAATTTGAAGCATTAGCTATTGTGATACAACACTTGGAGTCTGAGGTAAAGTTAATTCAGAGTTCTGAATGTGCATCTAATTATTAGTATTTGATTGCTTTTATACCTTCCCTCCACTTGATTTGATTTGTGTGGAAAATGTGTAAATATGGGGAAAGCTCTAATGATTCAAAGCCTAGCTATAAAAGTGTAGTACGACAAATATGCACTCAGGGAATGTTTGGGTATTGTTTCTCCACTCCTCCCTTCCCATACTATGTCTATGCATTCATTCAAATTGGGAGATCATGTCGTTAACAGAAGTTGGGGTCTTGCCTAAGCCTGGAATATACTATGTTCAAGTAGTGGAAAGATTTCCTGTTTTGAGTGTTGATTTCTACGTTCCATCTGGAGATAGGAGAGGATCAGGAAAAAGGTGTAATTCCTTATTTTGCACTGTGTAATGGGCCTATGTGTGTAGAATCATGATGAAGGAATATCTGAAGAGCCCCCTATACAGACTGGGAGAAGGCAGGTCATTATCTACTTCACTGTAAAGGCTATTAGCTACTGACAGCATGGAATATTTCAAAATACAAAGCAGGCAGCTCTACAATGCATTAAGTGTGCGTTTAAAACAACACACACGTTGAAATCCTTCACTGGGTAATATCAAATGATTGAACACATACCTGTGCACTGTAATTAAATGTCATGCTGTGTGTAGTTGTTGTAAATGGAATGCCTTTGTTTTTAAAGTGTAAATTAGCTTTACCCAGTTTTTATCAGTTAGGGCATTGAATCTCTTCATATTATACAGAATCTGATAGCTAATGCTTCCAAATGTTAAGTACACTGAGAGGGAAAAGTCATGGAGCACAATGCTATTTGAAAGTTTCCCCTTCTCTAAATCAGCAGCATTTCATCCAAATGTACCTTTTAGTTGGAATTAATGCTGTTCCGTTTCACTTTCCTGAAAAAATGAAAGTTGTTTTGCCCACTATCACAAGCCAGTAAAGCTGAAACTCTTAATTCTAAACTGGAAGACTAGTATATTTTGTGGTAAAATAGAGTATACAAAGTACATCAGCTATTTTAAAAAGTATCCTCAATGATTGGGTATCTCTGGCTAGGCAGGACATTTAGTTTTATGAAATGAATAAGCCTCTTAAAAGTCAAAACTTCATATAAAGATTTAGAGAGGTAAAAGCTGGACCATTAACACATCTCAGCCAAACTGCATATGAAGTACAGTAAGTATTGTCCTGTCCAAGATTCATTTCCCTTTGCCCATATTTCTTCCATACCTCCTTTCCTAGGCCCTCTTTATCCTCTTTACCATACATCCTCACCGTTGCCCACTGCATCGTCTCTTCCTTTACTTTAGGGTCCTGGTTCCTCCCTACCTTTCAATCCAGTTCAGCTATACTGTATCTTTGCATATGTGTTTATTTCAAAACACACCCAACTATAGGCCATATTTTATATGGGAGAACTATTATTATTATTATTATTATTATTATTATTGCATTTATATCCCACCTTTTCACCAAGGAACTCAAGATGGTGAATATGGTTCTACCCCTCCTTATTTAATCCCCACAACCATCCCATGACGTAGGTTAGGCTGAGAGACTGTGACTGGCCCAAGGTCACCCAGTGAGTTTCATGGCTGAGTATGGATTTGAACCCTGGTCTCTCATGTACTAGTCCAATTCTTAGGAAACCTCTGATTACACTGCTTGGCTGATTTCCCCCCTTTATTTCCTCATTATTATTTGATTTGCTAGGTGCTTGTTAACCAAAGGTCTCCAAGCAACTTATGAAACATTTAGAAACATAAACATAGATACATGATATCATTAAAAAGTCATACAAAGCACACACATATTATACCCGCTCACAGAGAGAGAAAAACCCACATGACAACCACAGGAAGCTTTGGCAGCACACTCATACCTACCTATAGTCATTCCAATTCTTCCCATGATTGGAATGCATGGCTACTATTGCCCATTACTCTGGGCCCTTCAATCGTGGATGTTTCCCATTGTTCTTCCTGATGATTCAAATCCATATTTAGTCATGGATTCATGTGGCTCATGGGGATAGCAACGTGCTGAAGGCTATCTCTCTGAGCCTCAATTTACCATCTGCAAAATGGAAATTGCCTTGCACCTCAGGATTGTTGTCAGGATGTGACAGACTGTAAAATACTTGGTAGAATAGATTAATAGTGCTGTTTAATTTGAAGCCTGGACTGTGACCTTTCCAGGAGTGTAACTTAAAGATAATTTTCCTAGTGAAATGTCCTGGGTGAGGTTGCAAATGCTAACATGTACTGTAAAACAAAAATTGAGAGATTCCATGGGAAGGTCTTACGCATGCTGAATCATTATTACCCTACATGTTGCTTTCCTGAACTAGCAAAATTAACAGGAATTTTTAAAGGTTTTTTTAAGTCTGTGTGCTTTGTTAGATCTAGTTCAGGAGGACCCACTAAACTTTATTATGATGCTGTATTCAGAAATGTTGTTCACTATGCAGAAAATGAGTAGAATTCATCTTTTGGTAAATAATGAGCTCTTCTGTTTTTCTTGTTCTGGATATTTTGTTATACTTTTGCTGGCAATTTTTATTTTAATTGAATTGCTTACCTATTATACGTATCTTATATAGGGCCTTGTGGATTGCTTCAAACGCTGTTTTAGCAGCAAACACAGTTGACAAGTTTGAAAAATAAGATCTGTCGTGCTGCACTTCTGAATACATTAAATGTTTGGCAACATGCCGTAGTGACCTCTGAATAAACTGTTGATCCTCATGTAGCACAGTTACTTACAAGTATTAATTTATTATACATCATTAGGCTCTTAATGTTTAACATGTTTTAGGTTTTGCTGGTTGAAGTTTTAAGACAAAAGCAGTTGGAATTTTAGTATCTAATCAATCACTCTGCTTTTGTAAGTTGGCTTACACTCAGTTGTGCCCCTTCAGATTTTGAGACATGCAGATGATAGGGTGGGCAATTTCAGTGAATAAGATTCACAGTAAGTTTGAAAAACCTGCTCTTGGATATATCCAAGATTAAATTGCAAAGTGTGCTTCATAATTAAGAGTTTCTTCATAGCGTTGCAGCTGTATTGCTGTAGCTGCAGTCCCTTCCCAGTTTGTTTTTCAGATACTTGTTCCTAGACAGTCTCAACAGTTGGGGAGGGGGCAAGAAGAGGAAAATGGATGGGAAATGGAGGCAAATTGTAAGAAACAAAATGAGAATAAAGAAATGGGATTGTTTGTGTCCAGGCCTTGTTCTTACCGGAAACAAGGGTTGGTTTGTTTTTTAACTCCAATACTGCTCCTGCTTACACTGGTGAAATATCACCATCATCATCATCAGTACTATTATTAGTATTATTATTTTATATTTATCTGTCATTTTACACACAAAAAGCCTCAAAGCAACTTGACAAGATAAAATACACCACATAAAAGCAATTCAATGCCAGAAAAAAATTAAAAATGGACAATACAAAATACATAAAATGTTCATGCAGCAACATATTCATAAGGACAAGACTTACCCATCCCACTACAGGATGAGCACTGTCTAGGAGGCAACTTAATTTCCAATGCCTGACTAAGCAAAAAGGTATTAGCCTGACAAGGATGGCACCAAGCATGTCTCTCTGGAGGAGAGCATTCTACTGATGGGGAGCCACCACTGAAAAGTCCCATTCTCATGGGGCCATCCTCTGCACCTGCCTTGGCTGAGGCACACGGAGAAGGGTCTCTGATGAAAACTGCAGCATTCAGACTGGTTCATATGGGGAGACGTGGTCCTTGAGGTATTGTAGCTCTGAAACAAGGTCAGATCCAGCACTTTGAATTGAGTCTGGAAACTAATCAGCCAGTGCAGTTTGGCCAGAATTGGTGTAATATGTTCAGATCTTCTGGTCCCAGACAATAATCTGTCCAGTAAATTCTGCACTAGCTGTAGTTTCTGAACTGTCTTCAAAGGCAGCCCCACATATAACACATGTAATCTAACCTGGAGGTTACCAGAGCATAGACAGCTGAAGCTAGGCTGCACAGTTAAAGTTGCAGCTGGGCCAACACTCAAAGGTGATGGAAAGCACTCCACACTACTAAGGCCACTTATGCCTCTAGCAACAGGAGTGGATCCAGAAGTACTCCCAAACTGCACATCTGCTCCTTTGAGGACAGTGCAACCCCTTCCAAAACAGGATGAATCCCACCCATCTAGTCTGGGAAACCACTCACTAACAGTGCCTCAGTCTTATCTGGATTGAGCTTTATATATTGGCTCTTATCCAGACACCAATCCAGCACATCCACTGCTGCACCTGCGGATGTAAAGGAGAAATAGAGCTGTGCATCATCAGCATATTGATGACAATGCACTCCAAATCTCTGGACAACTCCACTCAATTGTTGTATATAGATGTTAAATGGCATGGCAATAAGATCAACTCCTGTGGAACACCATATTGAAGGTTCCATGGGGTCGAGCAGCATCCCCCAAGTCACCACGCTGGAGGCTGCCATCCAAATAAGGCTGGAACCATTGCAAAGCAGTGCCACCTAGTTCCAATTCAGACAGCCACTCCAGGAAGATACCATGGTCAATGACATCGAAAGCCTATGAGAAATTAAGGAGAATCAACAAGGTCACACTCTCCCTGTCTTTCTCCTGACAGAGACCATCATACAGGGTGATCAAGGCAGTCAAAACCAGGCCTATAGAAAATCAGTCTTATCCAAGAAAGAGGAGAACTGGACAGCAACCACTCGAGTGGCCTTACCACTGCTGCCTGTAGGCATGCGGGGACTGCTCGTGTTCGTTCTCTCTCTCTCTTAAAAATGTCCATGTCCTTGACCTGTACCAACTGAAAGTCATCGGAGCAAAACATGACTGGACTGTGCTCTAGATACCTCTAGAGATTCACCTGCTGTAACAGCAGAGTCAAGGTCCTGGTGCATATAAGTGATTTTAACCTCAAAATGCTTTAAACACATTTTGTATAAGTCACAGTAGCCACCATAGGTTTTACCTCCACTCCTTTGGGCCAGAATGGCCATGTACTATCCAGTAGAGCTCGGCTGGATTGCATAATAAGGATGGAAACAACAAAGCCACAGAGTAGGCTTGATAATGAGCACTCGTTAGTGTTCAGTTGCATTCATCTGAAGTTTTTCTCCACTTGCGTTCAAGCTATCTCCCAGCTTGCTTCATTGCCCTCAGCTCTGGTGTATACTAAGGAGCCAGGTAGGTTCTATCAAGTGAGAAAGGATGTTCAAGGACAATCATGTCAGTAGCCCAGCTTGTCATGTTGAGGTGTGATGCCAGATCCCACTGAGAAAGTAGCAAGGCTGGAGGTAAGGGAAGGCTGATCTAAGGTTGCTGGAACATGGATAGCTCCAAGTGAACAACTTGCTCTGACAAAGGTTGGGATCAGATTGAGGCCTTTAAACCTCCGTCTGCAAACTACAGTACCTCTTCCAGGATCCACCCCCCTGTAGAGAGCTTCAGATCCTTACAGGGCCAATCCTCTGACCTAAAGGCAGGCATGCTTCCTCCATTCCATACCCCTCCCTCCTAGTGTGCTCCCTGCACTACTGGACTGGTGATGTGTACTGGGAGGCATCTGATTCTTCAGACTGAGTGTAAAGTGCCCATATGAAGGTCTGGGCTCTGGTCCCATAGACCCTGGTGGTCTGTGAGGTTTCTCTGGGGGCTCCTGCCCAACAGACTGAGGTGTACTGGTCTCCCTATGTTCAGCAGTCAGCTTTGAGGCCTGAACTGGACCCAGCTCCCCATCTGGTACTCCTGCAGCTTCTAACTCTGTATCCATGTGATTGGTAAATTCAGGAGCCATGGAATGGGTAATCTGTGTATTCCAAAGATCAACGAGGGCATCAACAGGGATACCAGCCATATCAGCCAGGAAACCTCCCAGAGCCATTCCAATGGGTCCCCTACCTCTGCAGAGGAGGAAAGTCATTGAAAGTCTAAATCTCAGCAGGAAGTGATCTGTCCATGACAGGTGATCCCCCTCTCAGATCACCCTCTTCCTGCCCAGTCAAGAAGACCAGATCCAGAATGTGGCCTGCCAAATTCATTGAACCACTGCCATGTTGGGACAACCCCATGGGTGTCATGGTGGCCATGAGGTCCAGGCTGCCCCAGATTTAGCAGCCTTGGTTTGAATGGGTGAAGCCCCCCAGGATCAGCAACCTGGGAGTTCTCAAAACCACATCTGAGACCACCTCTGTCAGCTCAGGAAGGGAGACTCTTGGATAGCAAGGAGGCCAACAGAATCCTTAATCTGTCCCAACTGTCCAACACAAGGCACAAACCCGCTACATCCCCACTCAAGTAGACAAGAAGTCTGAAGAGACGGATTGAATTCCTATTATAGCAGCACTCTCTCTTTGAACCTCAAGCCTGCCCTGATGCTGCGCTGAGTACCCAGATGTGCATAGTTGGGTGAAACTGACTTCACCCTGCTTACTACATCTCAGTAATACTCACCAGATGGATCTCCTCATCCATAATCAAATACTGAATAAGGTAGATCTTATTTAAAGCTGACCAGGCATTCAGTAGCAGGATCTGCAAGCCTGAGAACTGACTGATAGAGCAACCACACTCTCTCTGGGTAGAGAAAGAGTCGGCATGCAGTGCAACCACCAATTATCTGTGCTGCATCGCCCTCACCTGGTTTGCCCCTCCTCTCTCACGATACCTCTTCTTACGCAAGACCACTACAATGAGGGGAGGGGAGGCTATCCCCAGCTGATCTCTTCCCAGGCACATGGTAAAAAACAAAACAAGAACAGAGAAGCAACAAGACAACCCCAGGTGAAATCAACTGGACACAGTTTGGCAAGGCAGCTCACCTTATAGCAGCAGAGAGTGTATCCGAGCCTACAGTCATTAGATGTTAGGGAGATGTCCCTTGCCCTTGCATTCTCTTCAGGTGGCTCTTCCCAAAGGGAAGAGCCTTTCACTTTACTGCTTATGCCCTTACATAGGCAGAGTAATCCATAAACATATTTAATCTTCTACTGTAATTTGTAATATGTATTCACTAATAGGCAAAGCAACCTTGCGGTTTAAGAACGTACAGTAGGGCCCTGCTTTTCAGTGCCCAGTTTTTCAGCATTCCGCTAATATGGCGCCAGCGGGGCGATCACCTGTAGCACAGGGAGCTTCAGGAGCCAAGCGCTGCCAAGTGGCTGGAGCTTCCCACGATATGCATCAGAGCAGCAGCAGGCTTCGGGCTATGTCCCACTTCCTGGCAATTTTTGCTTTTTGGCGGGGGTCTGGAACATAATCCGCTGTATGAGTGGGGCCCTACTGTACCTATAGTTCACAGATATTTCTATCCAACTTTAAAAAGCAGGGAAATTGGGCAGCTATAGTGAATTTTGCTAGAATATATTTCATTGTTTTATCTTGTGCAAAGTGAGACACTCCAGATGTCCACTGGAGACTATTCTGCAGAAGTCAGTGCCATTATTCCACAATTATTTTTGGCCTTTTTTTAGTGTAAATTTAGCAAAGTGTTGCTGTACTTCACATATTCACAGAAATAAAAGCAAAAGAAAATGATTTCCTATAGGAAATTTCACTAAAATTGCAAAGTAAATCAGACATATTTAAAGTGACTATCTGAACTATATCAACTGTCTTAATAATGTTGCTTCCTCCCTGCTAAAACAAGATCAGCACAGCACATGTCTTCTTTCTATTATTTGGGCTGATTGCAGGTGTTGCCACCACTCACCATATGCTCAGAGGCACATTTTACCAAATTCTTCCAAGCTACACAGGAAGTGGATTGGACTGTGAAAACCAACCCAAATTGTGTTTGCATTTTTACAAATTTGTAGGGCAGTCCAATATCTCGGAGAGGAGGTCAGGTCTCCTGCTCCCCTGGTGCATTCACCATAGCTGCCCAATTTTGCTGCTTTTTAAAGTTTGATAGAAATATATGTGAGCTATATGTATGATCTTAAACCACAAGGTTTTTTGCCTGTTAGTGATTTTCTCTGCTTCTTAATCTGGGTGGTAAGAAATGTGATCCTGTGCAAGTTTGCTGAGAATGGATTGATCAGTTGCATGCTTACTGAGTTCAGTGGGATTTACTTCCTTGCAATCATGCTTAGGATAGGTGAAACTGACCACAGGGGATGGGGAGGGGAGGAGAAGGA
The DNA here is from genome assembly GCF_030035675.1 of Rhineura floridana. Lineage (NCBI taxonomy): Eukaryota > Metazoa > Chordata > Lepidosauria > Squamata > Rhineuridae > Rhineura > Rhineura floridana. The sequence continues at coordinate 36,083,873 of NC_084488.1, read as the reverse complement.
GGAGGGGGGAGGGGGAGGGGGGAGAAGGACTGGTTTGATAATTTGCATGCTTATTGAGTTCAGTGGGATTTACTCCCGTGTAATCATGCTTAGGATAGGTAAAACTGACCATGGGGAGGAGGAAGGGGAGGGAGAAGGGGAAGGAGGGGATTAGAAGGAGATGGGGAGGGGGGAGGGGCAAAGGAAGGGGGAGGGGAGGGGCAAGAGGGAGGGGAGAGAAGGGAGGATAAGGGAGTGTGGGTTTGATCATTTGCATACTTTTTGAGTTCAGTGGGATTTATTTCTGTGCAGTCATGTTTGAAAATGGAAATGGACTGCCTTCAAGTCAATCCCAACTTATGGCGACCCTATGAATAGGGTTTTCATGGCAAATGGTATTCAGAGGTGGTTAATTTACCATTGCCTTCCTCTGAGACTGAGAGGCAGTGACTGGCCCAAGGTCACCCAGTGAGCTTCATGGCTGTGTGGGGATTCGAACCCTGGTCTCCCAGGTCATAGTCCATCACTGAACTGGGGGAGGAGCAGGGAGGGGAGGAGGAGGGTGAGGGGAGGAGATTGGGTGGGTGGGCACTGGGCAGAGGGGAATCCCCTTTCCTTTCCAAAAGGAAAACATTGTGGGCAGTATCATTGCTTTTCAGGGTTTCCCCCACCTTTTTATTCTACAGCAGGCACATGTAGCCTCCCACCTAAATTTAAACCAAAGCTGTCCACACCACACCTTTATTTCACTTTGGATTGTCATGGCTTTTCTCAAAGAATCTGGGGAAGTGTAGTTAGTGAAGGGTGCTGAGAGTTGTTAGGAGATACCCTGTTCCCCTCACAGACCTTCAATCAGAGTGGCTGACTGTTAAACCAGTCTGGCCACTGGACCTCTCTCACGGGAATAGCAGTCTTCTCTCAGCACCCTTCACAAACTACACTTCCCAGGATCCTTTGGGGGAAGCCATGACTGTCTCAAGTGAAATCAGTCTGGTGTGGGTGTGGCCCCATGATTAGGCAAGCCAAGCAGCTGTGAGTCTGGCTTTTAGAACACTGACAGTTGGTTCTTACTGAGCATGCCCGACATTATCATTCAGTTCAATGCAAAATTTATTAAATTAATTAAAAATCAGCCAGGCATTTTTTTAACTTTTAAACTGCAGAAGATGAAAGTCAGAGTATGGGGCAAGGTCAGTAACAAGATTACAGGTACTCTGTGAACATGGCTCTTTCCATATATGGAGCGAGAAATGCCAGATGTCCAAGCTGGATTTAGAAAGGGAAGAGGCACCAGAGATCATATTGCAAACATACGTTGTATAATAGAACAGGCCAAGGAATTTCAGAAGAAAATCACCCTGTGCTTTATAGATTATAGATCTGTGTAGATCATGGAAAACTATGGAATGCTTTAAAAGAAATGGGGGTGCCACAGCATCTGATTGTCCTGATGCGCAACCTATACTCTGGACCCGAGGCTACTGTAAGGACAGAATACAGAAAAACTGATTGGTTTCCCATCAGAAAGGGTGTGAGACGGGTGTATTTTATCATACTATTTGTTTAATCTATACGCAGAACATACCATACAAAAAGCAGGATTTGATCAAGATGAAGGAGGTGTGAAAATTGGAGGGAGAAATATCAATTTATGATATGCAGACGAAACCATACTACTAGTAGAAACCAGTAATGATTTGAAATGAATGCTGATGAAAGTTAAAAAGGAAAGCACAAAAGCAGGACTACAGCTGAATGTCAAAAAGACTAAAGTTGTGACAACAGAAGATTTATGTAGCTTTAAAGCTGACAATGAGGACATTGAACTTGTCAAGGATTATCAATACCTCGGCACAGTCATTAACCAAAATGGAGACAATAGTCAAGAAATCAGAAGAAGGCTAGGACTGGGGAGAGCAGCTATGAGAGAACTAGAAAAGGTCCTCAAATGCAAAGATGTATCACTGAACACCAAAGTCAGGATCATTCAGACCATGGTATTCCCGATCTCTATGTATGGATGTGAAAGTTGGACAGTGAAAAAAGCGGATAAGAGAAAAATCAACTGATTTGAAATGTGATGTTGGAGGAGCATACTATTGACTGTGAAAAAGACAAATAATTGGGTGTTAGAACAAATTAAACCAGAACTGTCACCAGAAGCTAAAATGATGAAACTGGGGTTATCATACTTTGGACACATCATGAGAAGACATGATACACTAGAAAAGACAATGCTGGGGAAAATAGAAGGAAGTAGAAAAAGAGGAAGACCAAACAAGAGATGGATTGATTCCATAAAGGAAGCCACAGACCTGAACTTACAAGATCTGAACAGGGTGGTTCATGACAGATGCTATTGGAGGTCACTGATTCATAGGGTCGCCATAAGTCATAATGGACTTAAAGGCACATAACAACAACATGAGAACTCTCAGAGAAAAAAGTCCAAAAGGGGTCTGGGATTTTTTTCTCTGTTCAGACTTTGAACTCTCGATTCTTTTTGACTGTTCTGTTTATTGCCTTGAAAATTGAGAGGGTTGTTAAGCAAGCGTTTCTGAGTTCAGGACTATAGGTTTTGTAAGGTTTTGTTTTGAAATGAGCTTATGGGAAGCATCAGAATGGCATGGGGGGTTATTTTCAATTTAACGTTGCAGAATGTGAAATATCCACACTGGCTATAGTATACAGCCACTCTTGTGGCTGTATAATTATATTAATAGTTCGTAACTATTCAAAGCTCTGAAACCTGTTGTAGGCTATTTTGGGCAGCACATATGAACTTGAAAAGCAGCATATAATTTTTTTATGTAAAGAAGTAGAATTTATAAATGCATGAAAGTGCAACTTCTGCTGGCCTAAAATAAACATACAAATTTAATTCTGTAGGATCTACATGTTACCATTAATGGCACAGAACACCAAAAGTGCTGAGTAATATTGCACTTTAAATGTCTGTTGCTATTTTTAAATAAGGTTTCTTTTTAAAGAATAGAAATGCAGCAATTCCACAATCTTTGTGTGAATTGGGATTCAGTGTGATGCCAGAAGCTTTGATTTAAATTGTTGATGAAACATAGATCTCAAACTGATTCAATTTTTTTTGTCTCATGAGACTATTTGCATTTGAAACCTAAGTCAATAAGTCTGTGAGAAGTGAAATACTGTATAGTATCTGTCAGGAAAATTCAAGGAGAATTTTTTTAGAATAATATTTGTGTGTAATATTTTATTCAATAGCGTCTTCTGCATTCGTATATTACCATGCCACACCGGTTTTGAGAACAATTACTGGATCTTCTACTTGAAAAGGCAATGAGGTCATAATAACTTACTAGTGACGCCTCTGTTGTCTTAGTAACTGTTGATGTCATAACCTTTGTCTTTACTTGTGTAAGACTGAGGTGGGCTTATCGTTTCCTGAACATAGGCTTTTAATTAAAACATGGGTGGAAAAACGTTCAAATGTAAATGCTTCCTTCTTTGAAATAACTTTTTAGGATTATATAACAACTTTACCCCCAAATTGGAATTGCAAAGAGCATGGGTCTACCTGTTCTCTTGAAAACACACTCATCAGATCTGTACAATACAGTGTTAAATGTCCATGAATTTATTGGGCTGTTCAGAGTTCATCTTATCTATTACATCAATACTTTTTTCACAACTCATGGGTTGCAAACTGGTAAAACTCTTTAATGCCTACATTGGATTAGATCGATTAGCACCTTTGAACTTAATATCCAGCAACAGGAAAGAGGTGGTAAGTCTGCTGCAATAACTGTATTTTGGTTTTAATGCAAACATTTGGAGCAGTAATTCTAAACATGGCAACTTTTACATCTGGAGGCCAATGTTATTTCTTCACATTGTCATGCCTAGAACACTTTGTTACTATGGAAAACAAACAATCTTTAATTTGCACATCTAGAAAATAAATCCCTTCATTCAAGCCTAAAAATCTAGGGAATCATTGGCCAATACAGGGATAGGTTTACTTCTTGGGGGGCACATAGGGCCACACCTCCTTCTACATTGGGGTGGTGAAAACTTAAAAAGACTGTCCATCACTGGAGTCAAAATCTGTACCTACTTGCATCATGTCTTGCTCCCCTTCTTGAGAAGATCTCCCTGGACCCAGAAGTGTTAAACAACTATTCCCCAGTGCTGAATTTCCCATGAGAGGGTGGTGGCAGTCCAGCTTCAGGCATGCCAGTCTGACTTCAGGCCCATTCATGGCATTAAAATTGCCCTGGTTGATGACATGTGTTGGGAGAGAAATGAGGAGTGTGACCCTGCTCTTTCTCCTTGATCTGTTGGCTGCTTTTGATAGTGTTAACCACAGTATCCTTTTGGAGTGTCTCGATATGGTGATTGGAGGCATTGTGCTTCAGTAGTTCCGCTCCTACCTTCAGGGCCGTTTCTAAAACTTTGTTTTCTTTCACAGACATGTAGCTATTTGGTGGCAAGTATATGAATTAGCAGCAGGCATAAACTAGGTGTAAGCCATAATGGGATGTGTGCATTTTGGGAGCATTTTTGCACATTTTTACAAAACAATGTGTAAAACTGTTGGCAGGCGAAGAGGTGTTGAGAAATGAGTCATCCCAGCTGATAGCTGTCTTGCACTGGGTGTAGTTCATTTTGGATGTAGGTAGTAGTCCTTGCCACTGCATTTCTTTGAGTGGGATGCCTGTGGAAACAGGCACCGATTTCCCCTCCCCCAATAGGTCCCCAGTTAGGGTAACAACAAACAGAGTTGAAACAAATCCACAAAAGAGGAGAAGGTACATTTGTCCATTAATTGTTTTGCATCACCCACCATTGTGGCTTTTATAGCCATAATAGAACCTCACAAAAAATCAGTGCACTACTTGAGTAAACTGCTGGTCATTCCTTTTTCTGTCTGTAGCAGCCAAGGAAACAGTAATGTCTTCCAATGATAAGCAGTGTGCATGCCCAGTTTGAGTCAGAGTATTTTATTGATTTGAAATGTTTGCAAATACTCCCATTTTTCTGGAACTTTCTTGCCTTCAACATGAGCAGTCCCTCTGCTTGTATTGTATGTTCACACCTTTGCTTATAAATTAATAGCTTACAAATGTGTGAGGAGCAAATTAAGTGCAAATGCAATGTGGTAGGGATGTATTAGAAGTCTGCCCAATTTGAATTTGGTACCGAATTTTCCATTAATTTGTTGGGCTCCTGCTGGGAGGAAGGGCAGGAAATAAATAAATAATGGTTGCAGATCGGTTTTTTATGTAGTGATTTTCTGTGGTTATTTTTGGAAATGGATTTTTTAATTTAAAAATCCCCTTCTAAAATAATCAATATTAATCTACATTTCCTTCAGTTTATTAATTTTTTTTCTGAGGGGAGGAAAACAGATCAGTAAAAGCAGCAGCTTGTGAACAAAGAACAAACTTGAATCGATAACAGCCTGTTAGGTTGACAGTATGCTTTCAATCCCACACCAGCCAATGGATCCTATCCCTACAGTGTGGGGAAACCTAATCTAGTTATGATTTTGGGGGATCCATGGAGAGTATGGTCATACCTACTTCGTATTTTCATCCCACAGAACAGATTAAAATTTTCTCCCCTATATTCTCCTTTGGAATTCGGGAAAATCACTAACTTTTAGGCACAGTTCTCCCAAATGTGAACCATGGCCTGCAGAATTATGAGGCCAGATCTGATTAAAATAACATTAATTGCCACAAAGGCCAGAGAGACCATCAAAAGCTGAATAACATTGTAGCCATTTGTACCTCCAGAGGGAATGAGTTCTATAACAAGAGTGCTGCCATAAATATGGCCCTGTCCCATTTCACCACATAGCATGTCAGTGGTCAGTGTTGTCGTACTGGCCGGACAACACCCCCCCTTGCTAATATCGGTGGGCAGGCCACTCTATATAGAAAATGTGCTCCAACAAGTACAAACGTGTCAGGTCATTTAGGGCTTTATGAGTCAAAACACAACCTTTAATTGGATAACGCTTTGTGTCTCATATACATTTCCAGTATTCTTTCCAATATGCCTGTAAGATAGGTCATTATCATCCCTGATTAGAGGCCACAATAGAGGCCAAGAGCAAGGGGCCTTCCAGAGGCCATCCGCTGAGCTCAGAAGATTTGGACTGGATCAGGTTTGGGGACTTAGGCCCCAAATATCTAAAAGACCACCTCCTTCCCTACAGATCCTCCTGGTTAAGATCAGGAGAGGGAGCCCTCTTGGTAGTTAGGCTGCCCTTAGAGCTTTGAGGGGTGGTGACCAGAGAGATGGCATTTTCTGTTGTGGCTCCTAGGCTGTGGAATTCCCTCCCCACAGAGGTGGGTTTGGAACCTTCATTGTATAGTTTCTGCCATATGCCAAAGATGGATTTCTTTACCTTGGCCTTTGACACCTGAGAGATGTATTTTCAGCACCCACCCCATTCCAGTTAATTTGCTTTAACTTTTTAGTATTGAATTTCAAATTGCTGTAACCCCCCATGGGGCCTGCTGGTGAAAGGCAGGTAATAAATGCAATGATGATGATGTGGCCCCTATGCTATGCTATGGGCTTCTCATGGGCATTTGGTTGGCTCTTCTTATGTTATTACACATGCTAGCTTTCTGTTTGGGAGCAGAAAGTGCCAAGAGTAGCAAGGATCTGCTTATTGTGCTGCTCGTGTTTACTTTACAGTTAGTTGATCAGCAGAGGTTTACAGATGATTCATTGTTTTATTTGTGAAGTGCTAAACCCTTAATGTACTTCAGTAAAATATCGCCTCTTGCTTGACTGGATGGAGGATAGAGAGGGGTATTTGAGTGCGGTGTAGAAACTAGTGTGCTGGACAAAGGTAACGTTTATATTAATTGGTCCACCCACTTTTGCCTCTGACCCCACCCACCACTGGCATGTGGCCCTCAGAAGGTTGCTCCAAAGGGATTGTGGCCTCGAGCTGACAAAGGTTCCCCATTCCTGCTGTATAGGGACCCCCTGTACTTTTGGGGCATGATCCAAAGATCTGTAGAACTAGTTCTGTGAGCCTGCGGAGGCTTTAGGGCTGACTTTGTTTTGTTTTTTAAAAAATGCCCACCTCTTTATATTGTACTTCTAGCAAAACTGAGGGAAGTTTTAAAAGCATGGGGGTCAGCTTTCAAAGAGATTTGGGGGGGGTAGCAAAATTGCTTGTATGAGCTTAAGCTACTCTTTGGATCCTGGCCTTAAAAGTAATTAAAATCTTTCAGAAGCCTTTTTGTGGCCCATGCTATTCTTAAGAACCTTTGAAAGCATCACTTTCACATGCTTTCTTCACCATCATGTCCTTGTTTTCATCCAATAAAAGTCTGTTGTGTGTGCCTAATGATTCTTGATTGTGGCTGCTTAGTTGAACCTTTGCTTACCAGTAGTATAGCTGCAGATTGAGAAGTGCAGGGTCCCTTCAAGTTAGAAGTGTGGTGTTCCTTTTTTGCTTGTGGGGTTGAAAATAAGATCCTTATTAATGCTTTTGCCCACAATAGACATTCCTAGGAGCCAATAAGCATGGAAGGATAGACTCTTCTCAGTTGCTGACTCATCTCCTTTAACTCTGATTAGCTCCAATCAGGAGGAAAGGTCAAGGAAGCATAAGATTCTTTCCAGTGGCTAAGATGGTCCCCTTTCATGCTGATTGACTCACAGGATGCTGGAGACACTGGGACCCTGCTCCTAAAAAAGTAAAGGGTCTAAGTCACTCCCCCAAGACCCTGAGCGACTACAACCATTTGCTACCAATGTCTTTTTTAAAAAACATTTAGGCAGATTTGCTTTCTCTAGGTCATACTGGCAAAATATTGGTTCAGTGCAAGACAACCATATCATATTTTGTATATCCAAGTTGTTGACCTTCTAGTCGGTCATTCATGTCATTCATTTAACAGCAATGCTCTTTCCAACCTAATAGGTAGACCCATACTCTCTTGCCCTGAGATTTCTAAGAACAATGTATTTATTGTTGTTATTACCCAGAGTTAAAAGGAGTGGCTGCCCACTAATCAGGTTATCAGATAAGTGGATTTTTCTTATTGTGTGTTTTTAAACCAATTTGCAGTTGGAATGACTGTCTTGAATGTAACACATGTATTCTCAAGGTGGGGCTTTCTCTTGTCTGTCTGCATGGCAGTTCTTGCTCTTTGAATCAGAACTACCATAGTTCTTTGTATACTTGCTACTTGTAAAGTAGCTACTTGCTGTTCAGTAATAAAGAATATATCCCATATGTCCAGATATTATATGTAAAATTTAGAGTATGCAAACTTTTAAACAGGCCTTTCCTTCTACATTTTAAACATTCCTGTGAACTGGTCTTTAATATTCCTGTTTTCATATTGGTCATGCACTTGGGGAATTGAGGAAGAGAGATGGACTTAGCTGAGGTTCCCCAAAGATTCCACGACCAAACAAAGATGTTCATATTGAGCGTTCAGACTGGGCTATAGGATTTTATGAGTTTTGCAATATTAATACCGATCCTGAAACCTGTAAGACAGCAGATAGACTAGTTGGTACATTGGGAAAATATGTATTTTTGATGAAATCTATACATGAATTAGTGAGTGCAAATTAGTTCCAGGGAATACAAAGATAGATCTGGTTCTAAGTTTCAGCCTTTGGGTGTAGACTCAACAGGGTAGACTCAGGCCAGTTACTAATAGTCTATAAAACGGGAATAATAGTAAGTAGGCTACATCATAAGAGTGCTTGTGAGGGCAACCACAAAACTGATGATGAAATATTTATGTAGGTATAGCTGCATTTAATGTAACAGGAAAAAGATGAATACAAGCGATTTCCCCACTTCCACTGTCCAAATTTGTACTGTAAGCTCCTTGGAGCAGGGATTTGTGTGCTTGTTAGGCTCTACAGCACTAGGTTAACACACTGTGTTCACAGATGCTACATAAGAATGCTGGTATAGTAATATTGGCACGGTCTATATCTTCTCTCAGCACCTTACAATTCATGTCATGTTTTTTTCTTCTATAAATTAAGAGTGAAAGCCTAGAATAACTAATTCAGAAAAGCTAAAAATAAGATCCATTATCCATAGAGGTAGTCAGGATTTGTTCCTTCTTCCTTTCTGCTCCTCCCCCCCCCGTACCAGCTAATATTTGAGTAAGTGGCAATCGATCTTTGCAATGTCTGGTTCTCATTTTTCAAAAACGAATGGGCTGTGGCTTTAAGTAATCACTGGCTGCTTGTGCCAAGTGCACAAGCTGCAGTGTCTGCTTCTGTGTTGGGGGAGAGACCAGTAGAAGAAGTACGGTAACTGCAAAGCATGATGAAGTCGAGCTGAGGCAGTGTCCAATGGAGTGCTACCTAGCAGTGAGTTAAATGTGGCCTGACCAGTTTGGTTTGTGGTCGTGCCTGCCACCTGTACACTGCTGCTGTGTATATGCAGGGGGCAGAAAAGAAGCTGGGTGCAGAAGCTGGACGATGGGCTGCTCTAGCAGCAAAATGTGCCTGTATTCTCAGTGTGCTGCAAAAAGGGTAATTGGTATTTCTTCTATAGTGCTCTTCTGGAATAACATCAAGGATTTTTAAGCTGTGGTTTGCTGCAAACAAGGTGAAAATGGTTCCAGCAGCAAGCAAGGGGGGGGGTGGATCTTGAGATCTCTGTAATGTTATGCTCTCCACAGCAGTGGCTGCATCTAGGAGGCAGAGAGTGCACTGAAAGACTTGCACATCATAGCTTTTTGTGGGTGTTGCTTGATTCTTGTTTAGTCAAAACCCTTCACGGGGGTGTCCTGGAACTTATTTATTACTGGGTTTGGGAAGTGAGAGTGGAAAGAGAACTTGTGAAGTTTAAATTGCAGGCTGACCTTGTGCTAAGAGCGTGTTTTGAACTCTTAAAGAAAGTACATTGGGTGTTTTGTGTGAAATCTTGACATACAGAGCAGCTTGCAATATCTACTGCCTTTCAAATTTTGCAGTGGGGCTTTATCAATTTGTAGTAGAAGACTAAGAGTATTTTATGCCAAAGCTACTGTTTACTTTTGTTACAAAGTACATTACACGTAATGTTTATCCTTGCATGGTGTCCTCAGAGTTATGGGTTAGAGGCATACATCACAGATCCTGGAAGGTTAGTTGAATATTTTACAGTGTTAATTTAAACCTTAAGAAAGTCCTCTGTACTTTACTTGCAAATTAAGTTTTTATTAACTTTAAAGTACTGTAAATTGTGCACTTAAGAAAGCCCCTTAAAAGAATACTTTAACCAGTGGCAAGGTTCTTATTGAAGCATATGCACTTCCTCAGGGCCATCTGTGTTTTTCTAATGTTATGAAAGCTGTTGTCCTGGATGATTCATATCTTGGCTTCACTTTCCTGTCTCTTGTCATTCTTCTGCAGATAGCATGCAAGTTAATTATTGGAAAGTGTCATTTTCTGCTTGGAATGTTCATTAACAGTACATGTGTCTGTTTTTCCCACAGAGGGAGGAAGTGATAAAGCAGCGTGAAGAGTTGTCCCTAGAACTTATCAGTCTTCGTGGAGAGTTGGGTAAGAGCATGCTTACCTGTTGTCCTTTTAGGTTTAAAAAAATACATAAATGAATGCAGCAGCAAAACTTACTTAAGACACGTCGTGGTATTGAACCAGCACAATCTAATTCCCTGGCTGTATTTTGTTCAGATGATTATGCTCTGCATTTCTCTGTTGACTTCATGACCTCTAGGTTCACTGAATTCCTGGCACCAACTTGCCTAAACCTAGCAGAGCCGCCTCCTGGGAACATGTGTCTGATGGTCAAAACATTCATTCACTTTGAGTGTGGGGAGGGGGTGTCTTTTCAGAATATATTTTGTTCCTGTGTGTTTAAATGGTTTTACAGACATTCCACATTTTGCCAGTAAGTGAACCAACTGTAAAATATGCTATATTTTATTCATCGCAGTGTGTCATGATGGGCTTTGGTAGACAACTGATTAAAATGAATTTGGGTGGGGGTGATTGTCACTTACAGTAAACAGATTAGAAGCTTCATAGCAGCATAGCAGATGACCATGATGCTTAAAATGGTGTGAAATGAGGTACCACTTAAATTTGGGAAATGAAGGTTGCTGTGTTTATAACATGGAGCTTTAGCATTTTAAGATAGAGAGAAGGCTGTGATATGGCAGCTAAGAGGAGGAGATGTGTGCCAGTTCTCATTTTGTCTCTGGCCACAACTAGGCAAAATGCTATCACTTAGCCTCAGTCTCTTTTGTAAAAGGAGATTAACATTGGCCTACCTTACAGATTTGTTACAAGAATCAATGAGGAGATTGTGATGCACTTAACAGAAAGTGTTATGTAAATAGTATATATGATTGACTGAATCTGTGCCACCCTCCATTTAATTCAGATATACTTAAGCCTTCTTTTATTAGAATAATTAATTGCCACATTTAAAGAAAGGCAAATGTTTTAAGTAGTGTTTCAAAAGAAGTCTATGTGTATTACACATTATAGTTAGCTTTCAGGTTGCATTTGTAAACTACTTCATTCACCTGTGGCCTTAAAATATTCAGGCCTATTCTTAATCATCTTCTGGCTTACTGTTGGAAGTTTACAGTAGCTTAGGTAAATGGCCTATTTTTGTTTTTGGGGTCATGGATGTCTTTGAAAAGCTTCTGTGTAAATCATGTGCACAAGCATAACTTCTTCAAGGGGTTACTTTGCAAATGGTGGCCCTGCTGCTCTGTAATTATACACTAGGGAGAATGAAATTCTGCCTTTACTTCCCCTTGCTCTAAATATTTACACAAATGAAATAACTTTATATTGTGTAAACAGAATGAAAGTGTGTGCAAACAGTCTTCTCAGTCCTAGAGATCTTTCTCCTCATTTTTAATATGAAGGTTTTATAGAAGTTGGAATAGTAATAAACACTTAACAGTTTTGACAAGCCTAGATTAAGTATTACATAGAGATGGCAATGAGTCTTTTTTGAGTGAATTCTGTTTCACTTTTGAGATAACTGGTGCCAGGAGTCTAGAGAATAAATAGGGAACTGCAGGAGTGGAGAAGGTATGTGTTTGTTTTTTAAATAACAAAATTATAGAGGGACCAACTGTAGTGGTCACTGATTCACCCACTTCTGGTGCATCCAGGGTATTGAAAGGAGGGGTGTAGAGACAATTCTCTTAAAATATTATGATCTTGGTAAAACTAAGCTCTTTGAATGATGGCAGCATAGAGTACTAGTGTAAATCTGATTAGTTACACTGCTGGGCCAGATATCACTTGGAAGCAACAGGGACTTTTTAAGATTTGTTTTTTTAAAAAACATCTATTATAAGAAACAAATAATATTATAAACTAACATATATACAGTATAAGCACATCTAAACAGTATGACTATGTATAACTGTGTGATAACATCAAAACCCAGGTGTAGGCTTAAATTATTTTTTTTCCAAATTATGGATCAATGTCTAAAATTGGACTTCTGACATAATTGAGAGCTGAGAGTTCCTGCCACCACCTGGTACTTGTGGGTATCACTGTGGGCAACAGCCATTAATATTCTTTCAGATCCTTGCATCTTGTAACACTGGAGCTGGCTATTGTATGCATGGTTTCCTAGTTTCAGATGGTGGCAGTGGTCACTAATTTATGTTCCTGTGCTCTGATGTAGCTTTCAAAGTCATGGTTTTAGGAATTCCTAGTTTGTGATGTAATAAAATTGCAACTGCCTGTACTCTTGTAAAATCCCACACTTGCACAATTATTTGGATATTCCCATATAAGTAGTTGTAATTTTTTAAGATTTGGGAAATACTGCAGTGCCATGCAAGTTAAAAGTTGTCAATTGCAAGGTTCTGAGATACTGGCCTGCCTTGCCGTATCAGTCGTGTGGTGGGTGTCTGAACCATTGCTCCTGTCCTGCCGTGGTTCTGTACAGCAAGGAGTGTGGGAAGAGTGGAATCCCAGGCCCTGATTGTGTAGGCCTCTTGAAATTCACTGTGCTTAGGAATTCAAAATGTGGTTCTGAACCCTTTTGGGAGTTCTGATACATACTTGAAGCTTAGTCCTTAGATTTAGAAATATTGTTTGAGCTTGTATGTATTACAACTATAGGAAGTCAAAAGGTTTTTCTAGCTGCTAGGTTGTCTTGGAGACTGCCCATTTTATTTTTAGTTGTTTTGATTGTGTCAGTTCCAACAAGACTGCAATCTGGTACAAAAAATAAAGTTTGACGTCCCTGTGGAAAACAAGGTAAAAGTGTTTGTTCTAGATCTGGGCTGTGAAGGGGTGTCATATGAGTTCCCAAGTTCTTACTCTTTTATTCTGCTGTGGCGTGACGAAGAAAGAAATGTGAAATAGGGATAGGCAGAAAGAAAGAAGCTTGATTTTTTCTTGTCCATGTTGAGTTCCATGGAACAAAACAGGCTCCAGTTGGGTCTTTGGGGAGGGTAGAGAAAATTTGCTGCTCCAACACCAGTATGTTAGTGAGTACAGTTTACCTTGTAGGTAGGAGCAGTAAACCCTGCACTTAAAGATGGTGTTGCAGTGGATGTAAAACATGGCCCTCTCCATTGCTAGTGACCCAGCCGGTTCTAACCCAGGTCAGGAGCTGTCTCAATTCAATCTTCAGTTATTGCATGGAAGAATTCATGCAAAGGATTGGCTCATCTGGTTTTATTTCATGTGTCCTCTTGACTCACCTCGCATGTACCTAAACGTTCTATGCATTTAGCAGTTCATTTTAGGGCTTTATGTGAGTAAGATGGTCAGACTCCTGTGCATGAGTGAAAGAATTTCAGCCAGTACCAAAGTGCTCTTTTGCTGTGGTCAAAGGGTGTTAATGAATGCATTTGTGGATCTTCCTGTTTTATAAACTAAATTATAAATTGACTTGCTTGCTTGCATTGAAGGTTGTCTGCAGATTTGTAAGACCTCTCATACTTCACAAGACTTTTTGATTAGTTTTAGAGTTTGCTGTCTGTTAGAGATCAGAAACCAAAAGCCCATGGAAATAGTGTTGTCAGAAAAGCATCGATTGCATTCTCATATCATGTTAAGCATGATTAATGGTTTACCATGAACATGCAGATTACTTTCTCTTTGCTCCTCTCCAGTAGCAAGTGGAAGCAACAAACGGCAGTCTCTGTTTTTTATGTCCAAACTGTGGTTATGGTTTGTTTTCATCCATGACTGGTAAGCCAAGAACAAACCTTGGCTTAACATCCATGGTTTGTTTGGAGCAAAACAAGCCATGTTACCTGATTGGAATGCCATACTAAAACAGAATCATAGTCTTTTGTTCTCACTTTCTAATGAGGCAGGGGAGCAAAGCTGGAGAGATCTGTGCATTCATAAAAAAATCATAATACACTATTAGCCATAGCTTACCATTCTATGTGAACACTGTGACGCCCTTCCCTGGCTCTCCCTGTCAGGTTCCTACCTGCTTGTGGCTACTACCTTTCACTAGGCACCACCAGGGACTCCACCAGTCCGGACTGTCCTTTTTATGGTTTCTCTCTCCGCTCTAGCACAGATCTCACTAGATCCCTCTGCTAGGCAGCACCACCAGTCACGTCCTATAACCAATGTTCCCAGAGACTTTGCCTGAGCCTCTCTCTATCTGGTTACTTTTGTGACTCCATGCTTATGCTGTTCCCAACCCCTTTGTATCTATATAGATAACTCATATAACTCTGGGTTGCGCTGGATACTTGTAATGTTATTCTTCTTCTCTTCACCGCTGCCACCATTCGTTACTGTTTCCCTTCAGCCTTGGTAATTACCTTGCCCTCCCTTCTGGTCTGTGAAAACCCCAGCCAAGGATCAGGCCTTCGGTAAACCAAAATAGTATTTATTAAATATCAGAAATAACAAGATTATTTTTATAATGGTACATAAGCATAGGGTTTCATCTATTCCTGTGATACTTGTCTTATTATTCACTAGAACTCCAATTCCCTCTTTCTCCACACTCTCCTAACATCCACCACCAAACACCTTCTTCCTCTCACATCCACCAACTAACATCCACCAACTAACACCCACCTACTAACATTCACTCTAGATTCAACTGTCATTCTTCCATTTATACTCCCAGCCATTCAAACGCTCAGCCAATCATCCAGCATTCTACTGCTCATCTACTCCCCCCTCCTCTTTCACTCCACTTACCATATATCTTCTATACAAACAGCACTTACCATATTTACATTAATACAGGAACATCACAAACACACCCATTGACAAATCAAAAGCTAATGATAAAAAGCTGGTCAACACATTTGTGCAGCCGTGGGGTTGTATCCAATGCTGCTGTTCTGCTCACACAACAGATTTTCACTTGTACAATGGAACTTCCTCTTCCTGTCCCCTGTAGCGCCCGCACATACATCCTGAAAGTCTGCTCCAGAGAGTTGGGAAGCCTTTGGAGCAGACTGGGGGTGCACACAGGAAGAGGAAAGGGAACTCCTGTTGTGTAAGCAGAGCGCTGAATAAAACCCATCATTATTAATATCCTGCCCTTTTCTTAGCAAGTATATTTTTCTTCCTCTGCTTTATGATTGTTAAGTGAAGGAAAGGTATAGCTGACCTTGTCATCTTCACAGAAAAAAAGTCCATAAAACATACTTGGTTTTTATCCTTAGCTTAATCAGTATGTTTGCTTAATTGTGTTTATGCTGCCTCTGGAGGGAGATGTGAAAAATATTTTTGTATCGGGAGAAGGGTGATAACATGAGAGTTGTGTAGATTTCTTAAGAGCATCAGAAAACATTAAAGATAGGGACTTCCGGGAAGTGGTGCTGGCTGGTGGTTGTCTCTGAGGGAGCTCTGCCTCAGAGGAAGCTTTTTCCAGGTTAAAAGCCAGCCAAGAGGAATCTTGGACTGGCTCAAATGTTCTCCAAGGTATAGGAGAACCGATCAGATCTCCCACAAGACTTCGTTGAGCTGTCGGCGGCTGGAATTGATCAGGAAATTCCTGAGATAAGAAGGCAAGCCGATCGGCTGAAGACGGAGTCTGGACTTCCACGCAAGCTGCACTGGGATAAAGCGAAGCGTTTTTTCTTTTTAAAACGTTCTTAACCAGCGAGCCCACTTCTACCTAAATCTTATCATTCGGCTTACATTACTGCAATAAAAGGGATTTGTTTATGAATCAGCAACTGAGAAACCTGGGTGAGTCATACCTTTTCTCTTTTAAATATAATTAAGGAAGAAAGAAAATATAAACAACTTATATACTTTTTTTACGACAAAAAGCTGGCTTGAATATGGAGTTATAAAGTTTAAAAACGGATGAGAGGCAATTATTATATTTTGGACTAATTTTCTCTTTGGACTATTTCTTTTTGGATAAATCCGCTGCTCGTATATGCTAATAACTGTTTAGTCTTGGCAACAGAATTGTTTTGCATTCTTGGATGCAGATAAGAACTGCTGGCTGGATTTCAATAATAGGCCTGGAATATTAACTCTTTTTTCGGTGGAGAGAAAAAAGAAAAGAAATAGATTGCCTCTAGGTTCTGAAATAGTGATTAATATTAGAAATTAAAGGCTTCTTTTTGAAAATGGCAACTAAAAAAACAACCAAGGGGCGAAGAGGTTCTATTGATACACAGGAAGAGGATATACCCCCAGAAATGTTTAAAAAAATAATGGAAGGGATCAATGCTATGAAACAGGAAATGAATGAAATGAAAACTGAATTGACAGATATAAGAGACTATATTAAAACACAAGTGGATGAGATTAAAGGGACAATTGGGCAAATAAAGGAGGATGCAAAAAATACTAAAGAAAAGGTACAAACCTTGGAGAATAGAACAGATATACTAAATCTGGAACTAGAAAAAAATTTGGACTATTTAGCTATGACTGAAATGAGAAATAAAGAGCATTGTTTGAGATTCCGTGCAATCCCAGAGGAAACAGGTGAAGACATTAGAGACAAAATTGTTAATGCTTTAGTAAAATTTCTGGACTTGAATGAAGATAGGATGGAATTTGAAATAGACAAAGTTTATAGAATTAACTCCAGATATGCAACAATGAAAAAAATTCCAAGAGATGTGCTTGTTCACTTCGTAAAGAAAACGACCAGAGATATGGTTTTACAGCAACACTTTAAATATACCTTTAAAATTGATGGTAAGGAAATACTGGTGATGAAGGAAATTCCTATTAGACTTTTACGTAAGAGAAAAGAATATGCTTTCCTTACAGAAAAACTTAAGCAATGCAAAATTCAATTTAGGTGGGACGTTCCAGAAGGAGTGATTTTTACATTCAGACAACAGAAATATAGATTGAATACGGTTCAAAAAGCAAGGGACTTCTTGAGAAAAGCTTCAAAAGATATGGAAGAAGATAAACTCAAAGATATGGATACAGTTCCTGGGAAACAAAGTCAACAAGGATACGCAGAGGAGGGGAAGGAAGATGATGGATCAAAAGGAGCATCAGGCAAATTTTAAAATACACGCTTAACGATGGATTACAAATACCTAACTTGGAATATAAATGGAGCCAACACGGCGCAGAAGAGAAAGAAAGTGTTTCATTATTTGAAAAAATTAAAATTGGATATAATTTGTCTACAAGAAACTCATATTCAGAAGAAAGATTCTAAATATTTGATTTGTAAAAATTTGGGTGAAGAATTTATTTCAGCTGGACCAAAAAAAAAAAATGGAGTTGTTCTCTATATTAACCCACAATTGCTTCCTAAATTGGTATTATTGGACGATAGTGGTAGATTTGTGGGGGTTGAAATTACTTTACAAGGTACAAACATTTTGATAGTGGGTATTTATGCCCCCAATGAAGATAAAACAAGGTTTTATACAGGACTTATGGAAAAATTGTCAGAGTTTTCATATGAGCATTGGTGTGTCATGGGTGACTGGAATGGGGTAATCTCACCAAAAATTGATAGGCTTTCTGAAAAAAATATCAAAGAGACACAAGGTAAATTACCGAAGATTTGTTTTGAACTCATGGAACATCTAGAATTGGTGGATACCTGGAGATATATAAATGATAATGCAAAGGAATTTACTTATTTTTCAGAAAGACATAAAACATTTTCGAGGATTGATATGATTTGGATGTCAAAAATTTTAGCGAAGGATATTTTTAAAATGGATATATTACCAAAAACTTTTTCGGACCATAATCCTGTGATATTAACTTTAAAAAAAAAAAATCTTGGATTTAGATGGAGACTAAATGAATCTTTATTACAGAATGATAAAGTAGTACAAGAATGTAAGAAGAAATTAAAGGAGTTCTTTGAATATAATTTACATAAAGGAACAAGTGAAAATATTGTTTGGGATACAAGTAAGGCATTTATGAGGGGATACTTTATTAAATGTAATTCTGAATTAAAAAAAAAGAAACAACAGAAAATGCAATTAATTTTGGAAGAAATAAAACAAAAAGAGGAAGAATTGAAAAAGAATCCAGCTAAAGTTTCTATTGTAAATCAAATTAAAATGTTACAGAAGCAAGTATCAATGTTGACAGTTAGAGAAATTGAAAGGAAATTAAATTTTGCTAAACAAAGGACTTTTGAATTTGCAAATAAACCTGGGAAATGGTTAGCATATAAATTAAGAAAAGAACGTCAAAAAAATATTATTTTAAAGATACAAGAAGGAGATGAGACGCTGACAGACAATGTAAAAATCAAAAAGATTTTTCATCAATATTACTCAACATTGTATAAGTGTCAAGAAATTCCATCTGAAAAAATAGAAGAGTATTTATTTAAACAGAATTTGCCTAAAATTACAGATTTTCAGAGACAAGTTATTAATGGCCCTATTACGTCAAGAGAGATATCTGAAGCTATAAATAAAATTAAATTAGGAAAGGCACCAGGACCAGATGGGCTATCTGCAATGTATTATAAATGTTTGGAGGAAGAACTCCTGCTACCTTTACAGTCTACAATGAATTCTATTTTGCAAGAGGGAAAGATACCGGATAGTTGGAAAAATGCTAATATAACATTAATACCTAAAGAGGACCAAGATTTAACTAAAACAAAAAATTATCGGCCAATATCTCTACTGAACAATGACTATAAAATTTTTACAATGATTTTGGCTGAAAGATTGAAAATAATATTGCAACAATTTATTCAGGAAGATCAATCAGGGTTTTTACCTAAAAGACAATTACGTGACAACGTCAGGAATGTTTTGAATGTGTTGGAATATTTAGAACAACGAAATGATAAACAAGCAGCTCTGATTTTTTTAGATGCTGAAAAAGCATTTGATAATTTGAATTGGAAATTTATGTTCCAGGTTTTGGAGCAAATGGATTTTGGAGACAACTTTATAAAATGGATCAGATCGATTTATACATCACAGAAGGCCCAGATAATTGTTAATGGAGACTTAACGGATTCATGTGAAATACAAAAGGGTACAAGACAGGGATGTCCATTATCTCCCCTTTTATTTATTCTGGTTTTAGAAGTGCTGCTTAGAGATATAAGGCAAGATAAAAGGATTTCGGGATTAAAAATAAAAAAAGAAGAATATAAATTGAGAGCATTTGCTGATGATTTGATAATTGTACTAGAAAACCCTTTGGAAGGAATTCATATACTGATGGACAAATTAAAAGAATTTGGACCTTTAGCAGGATTTAAGATCAACAATCAAAAAACAAAGATGTTGGTGAAAAATTTAACTTTAAGGGAACAGAAAGAGTTAATGGACAAGACAGATTTTACAATAGAAAAAAAGTTGAAATATCTAGGCATCATTATGACAAATAAAAACTCAAAGTTGTTTCACAATAATTACGAAAAATTATGGACAGAGATTAAGAAAGATTTGCTAAGATGGGATAAACTACAACTGTCATTAATGGGTAGAATATCTGTGATAAAAATGAATGTATTACCGAGAATGATGTTTTTGTTTCAAACAATACCTGTAATATCCTCTGATTTACCTTTTAAACAATGGCAAAAAGATATTTCTAAATTTGTATGGCAAGGAAAAAAACCAAGAGTTAAATTTAAATTACTTCAAGACGCTAAAGAAAGAGGAGGACTGGGATTACCAAATTTGAGACTTTATTTTGCTGCCTGCTGTTTAGTCTGGATAAAGGAATGGATCTTATTGAGGAATAAAAGACTATTGGATTTGGAGGGCCACAATTTGAAGTGGGGATGGCATGGATATCTATGGTATGACAAAGTAAAAGTAAATGTAGACTTTAATAATCATTTTATAAGACGTCCTCTGTTGAAAATATGGAATAGATACAAACCAAGGTTTTATTCGAAAATACCATTATGTGTCTCAAGTCAAGAAGCGTTTTATAGAAGAGAAATGTCTGGAAAAGAGAAATGGTTAACTTATCAAGAACTATTAGAAAATGTACATGGAGAACACATAATGAAAGAGAGAGAACAATTGATAAAGGAAGGATATAGTTTTCATTGGTTTGCCTATTTACAATTGTTAGAAAGATATAAAATGGACAAGAAAATGTATGGGTTTGAAATAAATAAATCTGATTTTGAAATAGGTTTGTGTACAAATGATGAAAACATAATTGCAAAAATGTATAAACTTTTATTGAAAATGGATATGGAGGAAGAACAAGTAAAAGAGTGCATGGTAAAGTGGGCAAAAAATTTTGGTCATAACATACAAATGGATCAATGGGAAAATATGTGGAAAAAAGGTTTGAAATTTACATTATGTTATAATCTTAAAGAAAACTTTTATAAAATGATGTACCGTTGGTACATGACTCCAGAAAAGCTGTCAAAAATGTATAGTAATGTCTCTAATGTTTGTTGGAAATGTAAACAACAAGAAGGATCTTTTTATCATATGTGGTGGTCATGTAAAAAGGCAAAATTATTCTGGGCACAGATAGGCAGGAAGATGCAAAAAATTTTAAAAATAAATATTCAGTCAAAACCAGAATTTTTTTTATTGGGCTTTATGGATAAACAAATAGAAAAGAAATATGGAAGAATAATATTATATATGATTACGGCAGCAAGATTATTATATGCACAAAAGTGGAAAATGGATTCAATACCAACAATGGAAGAATGGCTATTGAAATTAATGGACTTAGTAGAAATGGATAAATTGACGTGTTTACTTAGAGAAAAATCGACAGATACATTCCTTAAGGATTGGAAGCCTCTCTTAGACTTTTTGTCGAAAGATCAAAATAAAATGATGATACTGGGATTTGATGATTAATTAAGACAGCTTATGGAGAAAAGGGATTTTGTATGTATATATATTAAGGGACAGGTTTGATGTATATTATATACTTATAGCTGATCTGTGACAAATCGGAAGTCAACCATTTTATTTTCATTTTTTGTTGTAATATTGTTATGTTTTTTCTTACTTTGTTTTGTTTGTTTTTGGAAAAATTTGAATAAAAATTATATAAAAAAAAAAAAAAAAGAAAACATTAAAGATAGTGCTTCACATTTTGCTTCTCTCTTTAAAAATGTCTTAAGTTTTAAAAAATAGCTTTCCCAAATAGGGTTTATCTGATTTACTGATCTCCCCTCCCTTTCTGAACTGATTATAATTCATTTTGTGCTTGTTTGAATTATGGGGACAATGAACAAGGAAAAAGTTCCCCCTTTTTCCCTTGAGGTCCATTCCCTGCAAGATGTCTGAAAGTAAAAAAAAAGGACAAGGAAAAAATGGCTCTTTCTATGATAACAGCAGTAGAGTGAATGGATATTACATATGCCAAAATACTGGTGCAAGGTATCATTCATTGTTACCTGCAAAAGAAAAATAGGTGGCCTTTTCTTAGTAATTCCATTCCATTAGGCTTTGGAAGAATGATAGGCTACCCATGTTTTTTGGGGGGGGGCTCTGCGCAGTGTCTTTCATTCTGTTCTTCTCTTCTGTGATATATGTTCCTCTCATCTTAGCATTGTGACTCCTTGTCTCATCTGCCCCTTCTACACTTTGAACTCATTTATTCTTTTGGGATTTCCCACCTTGCGCTGAGGCCTTCTGAATCTGGGTTTCTACCTCTGTCTTTCACAAGCCTACCTATTAAGAGAAGGGAGTGCACTTCTTTATCACAGTTCTTAATTTATGCAAGGTGCATATGCAAACAATAAGGATCGAGGAAAAAATGTCAAAATACATAGTCACTAAAAAGAAAGAACAGCAAAACAAAATCTAAGTTTAAAAAAGGAAGAAAAAGAAGCAACAGAAAAGGGGAGAGAATAAGGATAACTGTATCTTCAATTCTGTTACAGCAGTGAACAATTTTCAATGAGTAAATTTTCAATTGAAAACGATCTTGTTGTCTCCCCTTTCTAACTAATCATATTCATGAGCTTAAGCATGTAACATATGCTATACCCTTGAAAGTTATTCACTGAGACATGGTAAGTTGCTCTTTTCCCATTTATAATTGGTGGCCAACTCTGCAGCTTTGTTAGCATGTGTATCCCCATTTCTGTATCATCCAAGAGTATTGTAGGTTACACATATTCTACTAAGATAAAAAGTGGATCCTGTCAGCAGTCCCATGGTATGGTCCTGGAGCAATGAGGACAAAGAGGAGGGGACGGACTGGGACTTAGGGGAAGCTAAGGTTGATTAAGGTGTTACATCCTGTCTAAATTCTATCAACTTGGCTTAGGGTTTTTTTTACGAAGTATTTGAAAAAGTTGGTACATAATCAATTTATTTATGATGTGCTAAACATATAGTTATTAAAATAAGGGGATACCAATTTTATCTCTTTCTCCTCAATCTGCCTAACTTTTTATCTGGCTGTCAGGGAGGAAGTCCTGTTGTGCAGATGGAAGTCCTTGCACTAACCTGACAAGTTCACTGATACAGCCCACAGAATCTTAATTAATTGAAAATGAGTCCTGAGTGAATGACCTTGATTAGACAATGAAGCATATCACATAATATACTAGATAATATGTGATACATGGAGCTTTAGATAATTAGAAAATGATCAGAAAGATCTTTTTAATCTGTGAATGTATATTTTAGAAAATTACTTTGATCAGTCCATCATAAACAGTCAGTTAACAGGTCAGTCTTACAAACAGAGGAGCCCATGCCAATAGACATAGCTTGATGGACGGTTAGCCGGTTCTTCAGATAAATTGTTAATTCATTCTTAGAGCCTGTTGATAAGATTAGCTGTTTAGTAAATTAGTTCAGATATTCAGGCTATGCAAACAGCTGATTCATCTTGAGATTGTTAATAAATACTCCTCAGTGACTAGTTCAGTGATGCCAAATGAGTCAATATCTTAATGGGTCATCAGATTATAAAGCAGGAATATTGCTTATAAGACCAATTATTTAGTTAATTAGTTCATCAACAAGTGCAGAGTGCATAAGTTCAGTTTTCAATCATGGTGGGGAACCTCTGTTCTGTAGGCTTAATTAGGCCAACCAGGCCTCACCATTTGGCCAACAAAGCCACTTCAGCCAAGCCATGCCCACCTGCCCTACACCCAGCATCATATATGGCATCTCATGTGGAGCAGGTATACCTGGCTCAGATGGAAGGGGATTTGCAGGTACCACCAATCTGCTAATTGGGCTAATATGCACAGGGCTTCACAACATTGTTGGGTTTTGTGTAGAGATGTGAAGGTCCAGAAAAAAAACTGGAAAATTTTTTTTTGGGGGGGGACATGTTTTTCCCGAATTTTGGAGGAAAATATTGGGGAGGGGAATCCATTTAAAACCTGTTTTTCCCCTGAATTGTTCTGTGTTTTTTTCAAGGCCATCATATCTCTAGTCTTGTGGAATGCTTTGCACAATCAGCTGATCACTGATGCTTTGTGGGCTGTGCCTTTGGCTGCACGGTTTGATTTTAAATGGTGTAGGCAAGAAAGGGTCACATGGCATCACTGATACCAGGTGATTGACAGGTGGGTGACCCTGCCCACATGCCAAACTTGGTCTGCAGGGGGTGAAGTAGACAATGATTCAGTTCTCTGCCCCTGCTTTAAAAGAAAGAAAAATAATTAACAAATGGTAACTTCATTAAAGGGTTAAAGCGCCAAGTTACCTTAGCTTTCAAAAAAGGGATCACCAGGTAGGCAAAAGTCATAGGAAGGAAGTCTTAAATAAGTTGAAGATAATGCCCTATCGTCAATTTATCAGGTGACTATACACTTCGTAATGCTAGAGGGTTCTGGGAGGTTACAGTACTCACAACTGTACTTGTACCCTCAACTGCTCTGGATCAGTTTCTGAATGCTATAGTGGACTGGGTGAGGGCCAACAAACAGTGCTTGAATCCTGGGAAGTTGGAGGCTCTTTGGATAGGTGGGTCCCATGTCCTGGAATTAGGCAAGTTACTTGTTCTGGATGGGGTCACACTCCTTCTGACGGACCAGGACCATAGCTTTGGGGTATTCCTGAATTCGTCTTTGTCACTAGGGGCCCACATATCCTCTGTGGCTAGGAGTGCCTTTTACAGCTTTTTCTGATTCGTCAGCTACAGCCGTTCCTAGACAGGGATAGCCTGGCCTCTGTAGTCCATGCATTGGTAACCTCAAGGCCGGATTACTGCATTGTGCTCTATGTGGGGCTGCCCTTAGCCCTGGTTCGGAAGCTCCAGCTGGTGCAAAATGCGGCGCCCAGATTGCTGATGGGAGCATATGGCTGACAACATGTGACACCACTTTTAACATATCTGCACTGGCTGTCCTTCTGCTGCCAAGTCAGGTTCAAGGTCCTTGTATTTATTTACAAAACCTAAACAACTTAGGGTTAGGGTACCTTATGAACCACCTAAACCCTTATATCCCAGCTCGCTCACTGAGATCATCTGCAGGAGTGGCACTGGTCATCCCCTGAGTTGGTGAGGCTAATTTAACATTGACACAAAATCGAGCCTTCAGTGTGTTACCGGCCTAGTTCTCTGGAATGCTCTGCCAAGAGAGATTTGACAGGTGGCTTCTGTTTTAACCTTTAAACATCTGCTGAAAACCTTTCTGTTCTGCCAGACTAATGCAGGCAGTTAAGAAGATGTCTCTTTGCAGTAGTTGAACTTGTTTTTATTGTCTTTTTACAGTTTTTATTACACAGTTTTTATTTGTTGTAAACGACTTTGATTTTTTAAAAATGAAATAGAGGTATATAGATATGCTTATAAATAAATAAACTGGTAGAATTCAGCAATACCAACAATATTCTCCATTTCCAGTTTAAAGAGCAGGGACAAAGCAAGAGTCTCTCCTTCCATGTGTCCAAATATGCCAGCCCTTGGGCACCAGCCTGCCCTGGCACATGCATGCACGCCCCACCTACCTTCCTGCCAGGGAGGATGGGGGCGAGAGAGCAGGAGGGTAGGCAAGTGAGCGAGCAGGCCAGCGGGAGGACGGGGGGGCAAGCGAACAGGAGGGCAAGCGAGAAAGCAGGGGGGCGAGCAGGGTAGGGCCAGTGAGCAAGCAGGCGCCATTGGGCGGGCCTGTGATCCGCAGCAAGGACCATGCCATGGATCGCAGCAGGGGAGCACTACTCCCCCACCCTAACAAGGACCACAGGGTCCTCAGCCACGGCCCAACCTGACCACCCTTTGGCGCCAGCCCTGTATGTGTGTATAGCTCCTACACACACAGCACTTTAGTAATCGCTGTGTTTTGTGTTATCATATGTACCACATTCTAGCTTTTGAATTGTATGAAAGCATAACCTCAAACAGTTGAAGTATTTCATGCCTGTCCACCACCAGTTTTAGAGGAACACATTTGGTAACGTCCCATTTTCAGTAATCAAAGTGTCTTGGGTGACATGGCATTTCTTTTAGCTTTTGATGCAGTGTGGAACTGCAGTTGCAGTCTTGATACTTCTACTTAGTGCATTAGTGATTGTGGGAGATCCAGGTATTGACATCAGGTCTCTGTCTGTTTCCTTGAATTGTTTAAATGTTAGTAGCTGTTGCCTCCAGCCCCTTTCCTTCAAAGTGCAGAAGGGTAAAATACATTCATGTTCAGCAGCTTGTTAGCTAATCTGTCGTAGAAATTCTCTATGTTCGACAGGGGTGGGGGTGGGAAAATGCAATCATTTTAACCCAATAACGATGCTAAATGATAACTCTCTTTTCTAAAATTAGGTTGTGAAATTTGATCATTTTAATTTGTCAGGAAGGCTTGACTATTTTGTTCTTCTGCTTTTTCTAAGGTATTGTTGTTACCTGGAAAAGGTTTAGAATAAAATAGTATCCAGTCAATCAGCATTCTTCTTATATGCTCTTTGAGGATAGAACATTTCTGTATAAAATAATGTATATACCACCTTTCAGCTCTTAAAAATACTGAAGGTGATTTACTACAATTAAAATATTACAACCAGAATATCAAAACAAGGCAATGAAACAAATCTATAATGAAGAATTAAAGTACAAAGACAGATTAAAATGCCTTTAATCATCTCCCTAATACACAACAATGACAGAGCCAGTCTAGCCTCCCCTGGGAGTGATTTTGGAGAGCTACCTCTGAAATGGACCTGTCTTGCGCCCTTTCCAACCACACCTCTCTTGGTGGCAGTACAGGAAACAGGGCCACTGAAGATGTACACAGTCAATATTACAAATGTGATAGAATCATGCTTGGATTGAGAGAGTGAAGTACCTGAACCTGACAAAGGAAGACTTAAAATAGCCAGCAAGAGCAGGTGAGATGATTGTAAAGAAGACTCCAGTTGGAAACTGTCCCTTGTAATGAGGCATTTTGAGGGGCTCTTAGGAATAGTTCATAAGACAAAGCTTAAAGATTGCAAACCCTCGAACAAGTTTGCTAAAGATTTTTCACAGTATTGGTACTTCAACATTTATTGCATATCCACTAAGCTGAATAAGCAAAAGGCTTAGAACAAAAAATTCCCAAGGGTTCATTGTATGATTTGTAGGTGCAGTGTTAATAGAATAAGTAGTGGCATTCCTCACTTAACACCCTTCTTTCTGTTTTCATGGAATAAACCTACAACACCTTTTAATTGAAATTATCAGGCCAGTTCGCAATCAAAGGTAGTCATAAAAAGGTATAATTTTGTTAAATGATTAAAATAGCAGGAAGAAGTAGCTGTACTAAAATATTGGATGTTTACAACTGTTGAGCCCCAGTTCCCCCAGGTAAACCAGGGAGAGGTGTTGGAGGAGGAGGAGGAGGAGGAGGAGGAGGCTTTCGAGGGCATTGAGGGGGGGAGATGCTGACAGCCCGCAAGTTCCCACGGACAGCCCTTCCATCGACGTGGATCCTGCTCCGTCTGCAAGCGCTCCAACAGAGCCGTTGGGAAGCGGCCTCGCGCTTGTGCCAACTCCACCCCCCCCGGGATTCCCTGCCTGGCACTTCAAACACTTCCCCACCAACCTCCTAAGGTCAAGTCGGCACCTAGCGAGCCTGTGCTGTCAGATGTACAGCCGGAGGATCGTCCCCCCTCACGAGACGCAGGATGGTCAGAAGGTAGTACTTCAGAGGAGTCATATTACGAGCGAAGACCTTTCCTATTTAAGGCGGCGCTCCCCCTAATTGGGGTGCTGAGTCAACTTACTCCTCACGCTGCAGAGCATGCCTAGGTAGCTCAGGTAGAGTCAGTAGTGAGTTAGCATAGACAGGTTTATGAAGCGCACTGCTTTTGATGGAACCATTACTCTAATAAAGCAAGAATTAATTCCAGCCTCGCCTCTGTCTCACGCTCTGGGCAGGACAACAACATGGAAAGCTAAAAAGATTTTTGCCTGACACTGCAAACACAACAACATAGATGCCAGTCAAACTTCCTGTGTAACTTTTGAAATAGCCTTCCATAAAGTTTCATTTTCTGTAAGATTTCTGGAAATTTAAATGAGAATTTGCAGAAGGTATACTTCTTGAAAGCTCTGGTAGAGAAACCTGTTGCTTTAGCAAGCATTTTTAGATATGAGACTTGAATCAAATATTATGCATACTAATATTTCTCCAGAAACAAGAAGCTCTCTTATGTTAGGTAAGGCTATTTATCTCTCCCAGTATTGCCTACACCCTAACTGGCAGTGGCTTTCTAGTGAGAACTGAATCTGGGATTTGCTGCTTGCAGCGCATGTGTTTTCCCACTAAGCTATGGTCCCACCCCTAAAGCAGAGGTTTAAAGGATCAGCTTCCCTCTCCCTCTGGCAGCAGTTCCTGGGGATTTGAACCAGCAGCTATGGAACTGGAGAGGAAGGATGCTATGCTGTTGAAGAGGCTATGTGTTTGTAAAGCAATTTGATGAACAAAAAGCATCATTGTATTTCTTCCCTCTAGTAACAGCTTCTGCAGCCTGTGAGAAATTAGAGAAAGGTAGACATGAACTGCAAGCAGCTTACGAAGGATTTGTGCATCAGCTGAACCAGCAACACCAAAGAGATTTATCTGAACTGGAAGAAAGGCTGAAACAGTTCTACACAACAGAATGCAAAAAACTACAGAAGATCTGCCTTGAAGAAGCTGAGAAATATAAAGCACAGCTCCAAGAGCAGGTAAGCTGGGCTGGAGTTGGCCTGAGATTCACGTGTTGAGTTTCTTAAGTAAAGCTTCATTTATTCCAATATGAATTGAGCAGGAGGCATCCCCTTGTGTATAAAATGCTTTCAAATCTGAGGTTCCTCCTTTATTTTGCACTTTTCAACGATAGGAAATGTTTGTCAATGGCTCCATTTCTTTTAATGCAGGTGTGCTTTCAGCCATGCCACTAATTTGACTTTAATAAAACTGGGATCAATTCAATCGTGTATTATGGTTTTGAAGTTCCTAATATTTCTTTTAACGAGGATTCAGATTGTCTCTAGTCTTAATAACTACGCAAGCAATGTAGAATGTGGCCTAATATATTGGGGGTATCCATAACAAATAATGATATCTAAGCCATCTGCTGCCTTTTGTGTGTTGATATTGGGGGTGATACAATGTCCTATAACTGCCTTGCTGATGTTACTGATGTGTCCTGACCGAGGCTCCCTGTGCATCTGGGACCCCTTTGAGCACATGGGATTCCTCAACAAACCCTCCTTTCAGTGGAGGGTTAGTGCTTACATTACCTAGTGCTGCACAGTATGGTGTAAAGGCCAGGTTGGCCAGGAGCACTCTGAATGCATCCTAGTATCTTAGGGGCTCTCTGTGGGGCTGATTGTCTGGCTTCTGCTGTAAACTGATTAGCAAAACATTTTCCCAAAAACGGTATGTATCTTAGTAGGCCATTTTGCAGCAGTGTTCTAGGAGGAAGAAGTGGGGACTTCAGCAGATGGTCCCCTATAATGCAGGGCTTCTGGCAGATAGATTTGTGGTGCTTTAATGTTTTACTTGGCCCTTAGTTTAAATGACTTTTTCTGAGATGTTTCCATGCAAAGTGGGATAAAAAGATTATCTCCCTCCCCTCTCCCCCCATGAGAGCATTTTCATATTCTTTGAAAAATGTTTTAAAGCCTTGTGGCACCTAAAGACTAACACATTTATTATGGTATAAGCTTTCATGGGACAGAGTCCACTTCATCAGATACATGGAGTGTCATCCTGAATTGGCAGGGCCAGCGCAAGTGTGACTGGGCCCTTGGGCACCAGACTCTCCCAGGCTCAGGTCATCATGCTCCCCAACACCGCCTCCGGATGCAGCCAGCGCAGGCTTAACTAAGCCTGCCTGTCCCACGTCAGCACACTGTACACACATGCTTGTCATCACCCAAGATGGCATTGGGGACATCAACCCCTTAGGGATGCCCCCTCCACCATCTTGGTTTATAGCAGGCGTGTGCACACAGCATGCTGATGCAGCAACACAGGTGGTGGGTGGGGTGGGTAGGCCTATTTAAACCGAAGCTGCTTGCATTGGGGGCGTGTTGCCTGGGATGGTGGGTCTCCAGATCGGCGACCTGCAGCAGTGTTGGGTCGCTGGGTGTGATTCACCTCATTACCCGGCGCTAGCATGGATCGCAGAGCAGAAGCTCCACACTCCCAGCCTGAGGGGCCCTTCTGGGCTGGAAGGGCCCTCAGTCAGCACCCGACCTGGATGTATGCTGGCGCTGGGCCTGTTGGTAGGTGTAGATGTACACGTGTGGTTGGAGAGGAGAGGGAAGGAATGTAGAGGAGTAATGTCTGAAGGAAACAAAATGCAAAATGAACAAAGAATATGTAAAATCAAAATAGTTACAGTAACAATTAACAAAACTGTGTTGGCAAGAACGCAAACAACCTGGCATTAGTAAGCTAAATATGTTGTTGCTCATCAGGTTGACAACTTGAATATTACACATGAAAACTTTAAGCTAGAGCTTGAAACCAGTCACACAGAAAAGATAAATGAGCTGAAGAAGGAACATGAATCATCCTTTTCTGGTAAATTGTATAGCTTATTTATTTGATGGCACAAAATGCATTGCATTATTGTTGTGTGAGACTTTTAAAGCAGGAAAGCTTTATCTGTTATGCTGTTAAATATATTTAATGTTCATAATCTTGGTAGTGTGGAGAGATGTGAAGGTCTGGAAAAAAACTGGACAATTAGGGTGGTGTGTGTGTGTGTTCAATTTTTTGTCAGTGGCTTCATTTCTTTCAATGGAGGTAACTGACTTGACTTTAACAAAACTGGGATCAATTCAATCATGTATTATGGTTTTGAAATTCCTTCAACAAAAAAGGTTTCAGGGAAAGAGAATATTCCCCCCTAATCTTTTCATTTATTTTTTCCGGGGCTTCACATCTCTAGCAGTGTGACAGGATTGTTAGTCACTTATTAAATTTTCCCTACCAAAATTACAATGATCTTTATTGCCAGTAACACCATGCTGTCTAAGACTCGTAATGAAGACTGTACACAAAGTTAGGTGAGTACATTTGTATAATGTTAATCCTCTAAACATTTTTCAGAACTCGAGAATACCCAGGAATTGGAAAGAAAGACACTTGAAGAATCTTTCCAAGAGAAACAAGAACTACTAGAGGTCTGGAATTTCTGTCTTGCTTATTAAACTATAGGCAGCTGAAAAAATTGCTAGACTTACATGCCACCACAATAGTTCTCTAAACTCTAACCTAGTGTTAGGATTGTTGCAGTTCCTCATTTCTCCTATTGGGCTTTTCTGACTTGTGCCTGCTTAGCTTAGTTGATAGTAGTTTTCTAAAATGTCATCTGGCTTTATGGGAGAGGCTCAGGTTTTATATTTGGTATTACTTATCTTTTAGAAAAAAATTAATGAATTACAGAGTGAAAATGATTCCTTGAATGAAAAGCTCAAGTTGGAAGAGCAAAAACGTATTGCCAAAGAAAAAGCAAATCTGGTAAGTATTAACTTGCATTTATAATTCCCCCAACTTCCAGAACAGATTTTATTTTTTTGGGGGGGGGGACTGCTGGCTACTACTGGGCAGGGGAGGATTTGCCAAAAATCACTTTGCTGCCTCTACCATGAGTGGATACTTCCAGCTGGATCAGAAGTACTTGTGCTTGTGCAAGGGCATGCTGTTTCAACTCCTGTGATGCATCTCCAATAAAAAGCTTCTATTAATGTTCAAAATGAATGGCAGTTATGAATGTCATGGCTTAAATTGATAAACTGCTTCAACTTGCAGTTCTTGAGAGAGTGCATTGCACCTAGACCATTGTCATCAGTGTATCTTATTTTTTAGAGAATGATAAAGGTTAGGGTTTAAGGTAGATCCCTGCTCAAAAATGGTTTAAGCCTAGTGTGGACGAATCTTAATTTCCGTCATGTAAATCTCATTACTAATACATGTGGCGTGAAATTAAAATATACATACTTGTGTTTATGTGTGTGTGTACACATACATACACACATTCACGTATCTTGACTGGTTTTCTGTTCTTAACAATGTTTTCTTGAATGATGGGATCCTGTCTAGTGATGTCCAGAAAGGGGGGATATTATCAATCTTTAAATCTGGTGCATTACATAATTTATTATTATTATTTATTTAATTTGTTAGTTGCCTCATACCCAATGGTCTCTAGGCACCTTATAACACGTCTTAAAAACATGCAATATAAAATGATAACTTACAATATAAAATTGATAAATTACAAACAAATTGGGCACATTCTGTTAAGTTTTAAATTGGAAGATATACCTTGGGAAGGGTGTTTTTGCAAAAATATCATCTGTGGCACTTTATAGAATTAATAAGCTATGTCTGTCTCAAAACTTTTGTCAGTTTTTGGGTTTAGAGCCTTACCTACATCTGAATTTGTGTTATTTGTTCCTGAGTTTTTAACTGTTGCTTCCCTTTGATTGACCAGTAATTGTATAGACGCCTTATTAGCTCTTAGGCTTGTTTTTATTACCAGTCATTGTTATCAAGAGACAATGCAAGGAAAATTTTGCTTGATGTAGGGAGGACGCTGGTGTGACTAGGTGCATACATACAAATCCTGTAGTGGGTGCATTGTTAGAACTATCTGGAGACATCATGGAACTAAAAAATGTATGCTACACTTTGAGCCAAAAATAGGAAGATAACATTGTATCTTAAAAAAAATTAATTTATCAACATTGCTATCTGATATTCCTTAATAACCAATCAAGCATTTATTACGGTCAAAGACCAGCACTATAAAATATTAGAACAATAAAACATATCAATATTATACAGAGAAAGAAAGAAACAGCTGCAACCTAAGATAAGATGGCACTAATGGTGTTGGGTCAATACACCAATGGGCAAAAAGCCCCCAGAAAGCTGCCAGCATTGTTTCCTTAATGACAAATCGTATTATCTGTATTGGTGGTAAAGTAAAAACATAGGCTTTGCTTATGTCCCTCGTTAAGAATATTGAGAATTTTAAATCGGCTGCTTTTATTCAAGAGCCGCTAGGTTCTTCCATTATTTTCAAGTAGAAAACAATTATGGATAGATTTCAGCAGACAGCTTTGTGTGTGTGTGTGCTTTTTCACTACAATATGACTTTTTGTAGTTTCAGGATAGGAGGCCACATGAAATTTTTATTACTATATCTATGCTTTTACCTTAAGCTAGATAGTCTAATATTTAATTTTAAAAGTCAGACACAGAATAGAAACGGATAATCTTTATCATTTATTCACACCAATCAAATAATTCTACAACAGCAGCATTTATTTTGAGCAAAGCTGTAATACATTTTAGATCACAATTCATTTGTGCAAGCTCTGTTTTAAAGAGATTTTGTCATTTATTCCTCCATATAAGTAACTTGTGAGTTGGAACTGTTTTAGATGTAACTGGAATGTGTGTGAGATAAATGCCTTTCCCTGGCTTGGCTAAGAAAATCTATAGCCAGTCAATATTTTACAATCATAGAACAAGGAAGGTAATGTTGAGGAGCCTCCCATAACTACTCTGCATGTCATTTTTCAGAAAAACCCTCAGCTTATGTATCTGGAACAAGAACTGGAAAGTTTGAAAGCAGTGTTGGAGATAAAAAATGAGAAACTACATCAACAAGATATCAAATTGTTAAAGATGGAAAAACTGGTGAGCTTTTTCTTGGAGTGCTAGTTTTCCAAAAGCTGGATTTGTGCTGATAATGCAAAAATAAGCATTGTAGCTGTAACTTAAATAACTAATGAGTAAAGTTGGAAAGGGAAACCACAATATTTCCTTCTCTTTGGAGCTAATGTGTATTAATTAACTTTAGCTAAATGTCCCCACATCAAATTACAGAATAGGCATGAACTTGCTATGTGCCATTAGGCAAGCCATCATTCCACTCTGTTGATGAGGAATGTAAATTGGAGATGTTTATACAAACTTAGCTTTCTGTGCTTATAAATGGGATATTTTAAAATATGCTGGAGTCATTTCAGATGCAGAACACAGCAATATTCTGAATAATGACCTCTGACCCTTGGAAGAGGGCTTATAAGCAGGAGACTCTGAGGACTATAGTTTGAGAGACAGAGAGATGTGTGCCTCGCTGTTTTATATACTTCTTCGAGAGCTACACATTTTGGAATCCTTTAGTCCCTGTTGGCTTTTGCTGTGCAGACACAGGAGAAGCCAATAGGGTGTGACATAGAACTGACAGCAGGAAGGCTGGGCAAGCACCATAATAATCAGGAATACTGAGATCCCAAGACAGTGGAAGTCATTTCTGTTGAACTGATGTACTGGTCTCAGAGCATACGTGAATAAGTAAGTTAGGATTCTAATCTCCAGAGTACATAGAGGGACAGGGAGCAGGGCAAAACTGTACTGGTCAGTCATGTATAATTTTATTTTTTTTCTTGGTTTTAAAGATTTTTTACTGCCCTTCATCATTGATTCCACAGCATTTTAAGTAAGAAACGTAAACACAATACTGGCCCTAAATTCAAAATATTTAATAAAATTGGCACAATACAGCAACCTGATTTCACCTAAATGAAGTCAGCCTCCCTCCCTCTCAAACAAAAACATGTTGAATTTGCACATCTTTCCAAGGTGGAGAACAACACAGCCTTAATGGAGAAAATGAGAAAATTTCAGCAGGAGAATGAAGAATTAAAAGCTCGGATGGACAAACACATGGAGCTTTCCAGGTAATCTTAAAATACTTGTCTTAGTTGGTCTATCGCATAACAGCTTCCATAAATCTATGGAGGGAAAGATTTAGAAGGTAAAAAGAAAAGTCAAGTGAAAAAGAATGTTGCAAGCTACTCTGAGCCTAATGCGATAGGGTGGTGCCTAATGTAATAGGGTGGTGCCTAAGTTAAAATAAACAAGAGCACAGTACACATTGTGTATAAATGTGGAGTTAACCAGTTGGCAGAATTCCTGATTGTTTCAATGGGGCTTGCATAACATTGGTCTGCAGTAGATTGTGCTTGTTACTTAACTACAAATGGCCTTGGAGTGGCATAGTGTGCTGCAGAGAATTATACAGCCACGAGAGTGGCTCACCATATGCTCAGAGGCACATATTACCAAATTCTTCCAAGCTACACAGGAAGTGGATTGGACTGTGAAAGACCAACCCAAATTGTGTTTGCATTTTGACAAATGTGTAGGGCAGTCAGATATCTCAGAGAGGAGGTCAGGTCTCCTGCTCCCCTGGTGCATTCACTATAGCTGCCCAATTTCCCTGCTTTTTAAAGTTGGATAGAAATATCTGTGGGCTATAGGTACGTTCTTAAACTGCAAGGTTTTTTGCCTATTAGTGAATTAGTACTAGCTCATAAATGGCTGAGATTTTGTGTACCAGCAGAAGAGAAAACAGCCTTCTCAGTCTTTTTGTATTTCAACTATGCAGGATTTGTGAAAGTACTTGCTAATGTTTAGAATAAGACAATCCAGGGTGGTATTTTCTTCTGAATCCCAAAAGAGTGCAGCTTTCAAAAGATGTTTTCAATCAACTGCCCTTTTCCCCTTTCCCCTTTGCCTGCTTGTGCCTGGAAGAAGTTAATTTCCCATGCTCCTCAGCTCCTTGCAGCAGGAAGCACAGTCTCTACTGTTCATCCTTTGGGGAAGCAGTGGCAGCAGTGGTTTGGCTTTACCCTTCTGTAGGCTACCATCTCTTTAGGGCCAAAAGATAGAGAAGGTGGGTACTGCACAGTTTGCTACTCTGATCCTTCTCTACGGACCGTCATCTTGCACTACAAGCAGCTGAGTGTGAAACCACAATATGTCACATAATCATTTTTAATAGTGCTCAAGAGGTTCAGTGTTGACCAGATTGACAACAGGACCACCGAGAAACAAGCAGGAGGTATTGGCATACTTGGGTGAACCCTGTGGTATGCAGATTTAAAAAAACAAACAAAGAGGTGTGAAAGAAAGCCAAAACAGCCCCGTGAAGACTGAGCATGCTCAATGTCCCTGAAGAACCACAGAATTTTGTTGATGGGGGAAAAAACTCAAAAAAATGGGAGAGGGGGTGAATTGGTCTACATGAACCCTTTACAGCTTATAGGATGCTCGATACGGGTGTGGCTAGCTGCAACCTTGATCAGCAGCACTTCTGTTGGGGGGAGAGGCTATGCTGCCACGTTTTGTCACTGGTCCCACTTTTAACTAGTTCCAGTCCTAGACAGTAATTGTGTGCTTTCTTTCTTCCATGACAGGCAACTTTCTACCGAGCAGGCAGTTTTACAAGAATCTCTGGAGAAGGAATCCAAGGTAAACAAACGCTTGTCAATGGAAAATGAAGAACTTCTGTGGAAGCTGCATAACGGAGACCTGTGCAGCCCAAAAAAACTGTCCCCCAGTACTCCACCAATGCCTTTTCAGTCACCAAGGAATTCCAGTTCCTTCTCCAGCCCAACAGTTTCACCTAGATGACACCACTGTGAAGAGACACTCTCCATACAGGCATTTCATTCATGGTCTGCAGAACCAAAAACATGGATTGAGGGAGCAAAGAGCTATATTAGCTGAATATGACTGAAATATAACTGGAAATGACTGTCATGAGAAATGGCTATAACATCCTGAAAGTTCAGGAGTAGGACTCAAAACAGTGCTCCTCCTTATTAAAGAATGCAAAAGACTTCAGTGATAACTTTTCTGAACGTTGTTGCACAAAGCACTTAAAAGAGCAAGAAAAGTCTTGTTCAGTTTTGCCTTTTTCACCTAACGGAGAAAAAAAAATGCTCAGGGGCTTAAATGTAAAAGATCACAACCATTAATACGTTCCTTATTATAGACACCTCGTTGAGACTTCAGGTGTGGCATGAGTGAATTGGATGTAGCACACAGTGTGTGTGTCTTATGCTGCCACCTTTGCCATGTATATTATAAAGGACGAAAGCTGAAGAATATAATGACATGTATTTCATGAATAAAATATTGCCATTATGCATGTTTTATCAAAGATTTTCCCTTCACTGGGACCGAAAAGCTGCCACTTGTGCTCTATGTCCTTCCTTATCTCTCTGCTTCAGTTTAGTAAAAGGATTTGATTTTGTCATTGTCTGTCTGCTTCATAGTGGAATTTACAATGAGAATGAGAATGCCTCATACCATAATATATCCAAAATATTTTTAAGCTTCCCTACATACACAAAAACTATATAAGAATTAGGTGTCTTTTCCCACCTAGGAAATGTACTTTTTTTTTTTAGAAATATGGTGGTAGGTACTCCAGACTTGCAGCCCCTTCCAGGGTGATGACAGCTGCAAAAACAAAGGGCTGATTTGACCTAAGATCACAGGATTTCACAGCAAAGAAAAAAAAATACTTGGATGCTATTATTCTGATAGTAAGGGCAAGAGATTGGCTGTGTTCATAAGACATGCTAAGCCAAACCTTAGCAAGAGTGTGGGCTCCTAGAGAGGAGCTCACAGTCACTTTGCCCCTGCCCAGTACTTTTTGCTCCCACACTAAACTAAGGTTTGGCTTAGTGTTGACCAAACATGGACTTGTGGTTATGCTCTCTCCTCGCTAACCATGAGTTCATTTCAGATGACATGCTGTTTAGCACAGCAGCAAAAAGGACTAGGGAAAAGCAAAGTGACTGCAGACTCCTATTTGGGAGCCTGCACATTCATACAATCTCACTAAGCCAAAGTTTGGTTTAGCATATTGTGTGCATGCAGCCATTGTGTAAAGCTGCCAATACTGCATTATGAAGAACATCCTGAATTGATAACTTATCAATGTGCACTTTAACCAATAGGCTGCCGGTCTCTGCGTCCTCCATTTCATTTAGCAAGACTTTCTTGTACTTCCAAGAATCAGAAAATCAAAATCTGGTTGTTTTGCTAAAGTGATAGGTTGAAGATGTTCATGTCATATGTAACATTTAATACAGCGTTACAAATTGGATGGTAACACAATGTATGTCTGCTCCTGTTAACGACTTGTTCAGCACATATTCTTATAAGTACAAATGCATTCATTGTTATGGTTAAATATTGTCTCTGCTTTCAGATCTAGATGGGACTGGTAAGTGCTATGGTTTTAGTATGTAGTCATCATTAACACATCCAAGAATGCGCTGGTACTTCCTTTGCTGTTGAATAGTCAACTTGTTAAGCAAAGGCTAATGAAATCATAGAGTTGCATCCAGCACTGCTGTTGTGCAAGTGGGACAGACATCCTTTTGTAAGACAGGACTTTCCCATCTCCTCCTCTCCACTCCTGCCCCCTGCACACCCTCAACCTGTTCCAAAGGTTTGGAGGCACTCTGGAGCAGATTTGGGTGGGTGCAGGCTCAGGTGACTACAGGAAAGAGGAAAGAAAGGGGAAGCCCTGATGCACAAGTGGAAGTCTGTCCCGCTTGCGCAATGGCAGCGTTGGATACAACCGATCACATGTTGCAGCAAAGATTTTGAGGACTAGATCTTGAGAGATCCTTTCCCCTTACTGAAAACTGAAGAAGAGGGAGTATTGGAAAAATCTTTAATAAACTTGGAAAACAAAATGTCAAACCAAATGTTTTGTTTAGGATGCAAAAATGTCGTCTGTAACGGAGGAAGGTTTTAGTTATTCTGTAATTATTGAAGTATTACTCTGTAATATGAAAAAATCAAGGGTTAAATATTTTAATTTTACATTGTGTAAAGCGTGCCTCCCCTGTTATTTGCCCATACCCATTTATGGCACTATATGTAGCTAGAGATAACAGCACTTCTAAATAAACTGTTGTTCAGAGATTGATTTATATAACTATGAAAATCCGCTATAGGCTGAAAACTTGGCTTAAAAGTATGTCTTGGAGCAATTTATTTCTTTGGCAAGGTCATATTTGATTATATGTACTTGAGTGTTGAAAATTAAAATAATTTTTTTTTTACTGGTTCAAGACTCTTGCCTGATTAAATGTAAAAACCAAATACTGATCCTAAAGAGAAATTCTCATAAGAGTAAAAAGCTGATAAACATTACATCCAAATTTTGAGCCATTAATATAGTAGTGGCTTCTGTGACCTTATACTTGTAATTGCTGCCATAAATATAGTAATAGTAAGATTTCAAGCCGTTTGAAAAGCCAGTTTTGTCAAATCTCCAGTATTTAGTATATTGGTCAAAATTCACAGAGGAACTCACATAAAAAATAATTAAGCTGCTTTTTTCCTAGTAATTATCTGCAACCATAGCACCATGCATTGAAATGGCAGAGGAACATTTATTGGAGAAATTACATTTGTTGTAAGATATGCAAGTAATGATATTCTCAATGTTTATTTTCCACTGGCTTGTTGGTTTATTAGTTGTATTTCAATTTACCAAACTCTGTTGGGAAATATATGCTGATTAAGTCCTGCAAGTTTAATGTGGGTCTTGCATCATAGTGGTGTGGCTGCTGCTTCTGCACAGGCATTCCATGACACTCTGACAGCAGTCAAACCTCTGGGGCTGTATGGGGGCAACATTGGAGTGGAAAATAGCCACAATGTTACCCCCTCACATAAACACTTAGTATTGTGTGCCAAAGGATTCTGACTACAGTACATATGAATTCAGTGTGAATCAGAATGTGCATCCCGATCCACTTTGTCTTCTGCAGGCACATATCCCATGAGAGACTGGGAAACATTTTTGTTCCAAATACAAAACAAGCATGTATGTTAATTTGTGAAGTATAATCATTGCCTGTTGTTGCTGGACAGAACATAATTTCACTGAGGTAGGGTTAAGAGTAAAATGATTTGGCTTTCTCAGTCTTTCATGTAACACTTCACTAACCCTCTCTCCAAATAAAATAAGGAACACTCAGAAGCCTTATGGCAACTAATTATAGTAATAATTGTTTTTCCAGAATATAACATGAACAGCTGATACAATCTGCCCCTTAAGCCCTATTAATTAGGAGATGGGGCAGCAGGGTTGCACACCTGTTTGCATCCTTCATCTTGCCCAGATTGACAGTGTAATGGCTAAATATGATACAAGAGGTTACATTTTACCTTTGGGTTTTTTTGGTGGGGGTGGGCGGGCTACATCACTGTCTAGGAATATCAGCATATATATTGTACATTGTGCAATACTTGCATAGACATATACTGTAATATATGTTCAATACATACACACTTATTTGAACAGGCAGACGAGTCTATATGTGAATTAAGCATATAGAACAAAAGAATTTGCCATGACAGTGATCAAATGAAGTCTTAAACCTCACCCTATAAATGGAGGAAGTTATAAAGGAGCTCTGTGAACATAGTAAATGATGTGAACCCTGTCCTTAAATGACTGCTGCTTATGAAAGCGACAGACCTACTCTCTGAAATCTGTGTTTAGATGCATGTGAACTGTGTGGGAGTACTTGTGACAAATAGCAAGGATGCTTTTTATAAAATTAGTGTCACGTTAGTCATGTGTATAAACTTCTCAGTAAAGTTTATCTTTAAAAGACATAAATTGCATTGGGTCATCAAGAGGCATGTGGTGTATAAATCCATGATATAAATTAAGTACAACTGCTTTATAGGAAGCAAAATGACAGTAGCCAGGGTTATTTTGGATGCAGAAATAATCTGCAATTTGATAATACTGAACAATCCATTTCCTCTGTCACTGTTATTTTAGAATACTGAAAAACTACCATTGTAACTGAAATTTGTTCCTCTGGCTTTAATTCTCAAGAAATAAGTTTTGCAGTTTTGGAAGCATTGACAGATTATATTTTGACTTTTAATAAAAGGTCTAGTTTTAACAAGGAGGTGGACATAAATCAAAAACTGCATGGAGTAAGTAGCACTGATTTTGTGTTGCATATTTGTGTGGCTACCCTGTG
This sequence comes from Rhineura floridana, assembly GCF_030035675.1. Lineage (NCBI taxonomy): Eukaryota > Metazoa > Chordata > Lepidosauria > Squamata > Rhineuridae > Rhineura > Rhineura floridana. The sequence goes on along the minus strand of NC_084488.1, from coordinate 36,043,232 downwards.
AAAACGTGTCACCCTGAGTTTTTGGAGGTTACTTTATGCATTCCAGTCGTAAGCATTCCTGCCAATATCGTTTCCTGTAGTGCTGGTTTTAACATCGGACAGGCTTTGCCCCCTCCCAAATGGCATATACTGTAAATGAAATCAATACTGAGGCACTGCAGCCACTGTTTATGTCTCCCCAGCAAGTCTTTTGAGCAGGTGATAAAATATTCAAGCTGCTTTGGAGAATACTGTAAAAATTTTAGTTTATTAAAAGCAGTTCGCTATTTTGTTTCCCTTCTATAGAGGCTGGACTAGAATAATTACTTGATCCTACATGCATTTACATGGAGACAAACTGGCTTCAATTCAATTTGAGTTCTGTATTTTCTTACAGTTCTTTTACTGCTCTGTGTAATCTGCTAAAGACCTTCCATTGAACACTATAGTTCTCCTATGAAGACAGCTGAGTAACAAGTAGTAAGTCATACCCCATATATAAAGAAGAGAGACAGTGCATGTTTAAATATATTTTAAATCTACAAATGCTTAAAACTTGCAAAATGTTTTATTTGCTCAACATGTAATTTGCTCAACATCAACATTATCTATACAGGCTGCATATCCCTAAGATGACATATTAAAACCTGCATATACTATAAATGTCAACAATAAGTATAAAAATATTTTATGCTAATGATTAATTCCACAGGCGGAATAAATTTTACAGAACAAAAAACCCTGTTAAATTCCAAACTACCAAGAGATATATGGATGTATGTTATAAGTTATATTAGCTTTTTCATATGCGCAAAATACAGCGCAAGGCTAATTTTTCTGTTTACTAATCTAGCATTGTCTTCCAATGACAAAGTTATTGTCAGATTAAGGCTTTAAAATGTGTAGTATTTCCTAAAGGGTAACTCAGTATACCTAATGATTAGCATTTATGTAGTGCTTTAATATTCAAAACATGACAGTGAATATTATCTTGGCAAGCTTTGCAACTGACCCTTTAAGATAAATCAGTGTTTCCATAACGAAGATAGGGGCCTGAGAAGGATGGTTATTTCCCAAAGGCCGCCTAGTGAGTTCACAGTAAAGGCAACATTTGGATGACTGATTTCCTGGTTCTCATTTTTGTTTCTAAGCGATTGTGCTACACTTGCAGAATAATAAGCCTCTCCTATAACCATATGTTTGCATTTTTATTGCTCTCTGATAAGGATGGAATATATTAAGACTTGTTTTAACTCATTTTCAGTTCAGAATGTAAAGCTAGCCAGAAGCAGTCCAGCAACACATTTTCTGTTCTGTCTTGCCTAGAGCTCAGTATGTCAGATGAGTTCAACATGAGTAGCTACTGTTGTCTGTCCTCGAAGGTTCTGAGCTATACATATATAGTTTCCAACATCAATGGTCTCAAAATCTTCAATAGTAATAATGCTCTCGGAGATTCTTGTAGTATGACCAATTCCTCTGTCGATCAGCCTCCAAGAGTCTTGGATAACCACAGGCCTTTCATACTGATGATTGAAAAACACCCACATAAAATAGTAACAGGGTACACGTCTGTAAACAGTACTTAATTTTATTAACAGTATTTTACTTGTTAGCATAAACCATATGTAGGAGTTTTAATCTAAATGGCAGAGCTTGTTCTTAATGTTTTGTTTTAATGTATTTTAAGGCCTGTTTTTATGATGTTTTAAAGTGTTTTTAGCATTTCTGTTTGCTGCCCTGGGCTCCTGCTGGGAGGAAGGGTGGGATATAAATCAAATAATAAATAAATAAATTAGGGAAGCTGCTGAGGCTACTGGTTTAGCAATAAGAATCCCAACTTTCTCATACAATGAAAAATGTGTTTGCTGCTGCTGTAGCTGCCTGGATTTTGAATTATTATTATTGTTCACATTAGGCTTAAATATAACAACTTAAGGCTGGTCTCCCTTTGCGTTTACCAGAGAGAGACTCCTTACTTGGAAATTTTAGCACCTAAGTGTGATGTGCAGCAGGATCCTATCCATGTTTAATTGGAAATAAGACCAACAGAACAGCAGTAGATAAATGCAACCTTAATGTAGAGTCCTCATATTGGTTCAATACTTCCTTCAAAGTATCTTGTCTAGTTTAAATACCTTGAGGGTTGCAGTTGCTAGTCTCATGGTTTCTCTTGGGTTCAGATATTTTGTAAATAGCTGAATTTGGAGCTCAGTGATATAATTTAAGACTAAGAATGTAAAGATTTAAATATTTTAAAGGCCATATTTGAAAAGTTAATTGAATCCATGCAGGAGGCAGAACTTCAAATGTTTTATGATTTGAGATGTAGTTGTGCCATCTGTTTTTTCAAGAGCAAGAAGTCAAACTGATTTCAGTAGAATTTATACATGAGAGATCATGGTGCAGAACTGTGTCACTTCAGACACAGTTATGGTAAAAATATTCAAACTATCTGAACATATTGCAGTCTTATGCTAAGCATGTTGATGTTAAAGGCAAAATCCACTCCCCCATCTCCCCAAACCAATTAGAGGCTTTGGGACAAATTGCATTTTATCATAAAACCAACCACCAACACCAGCACTACACAATCATCTGGCAGTGAAGGAAATTATTGATGTGGCTAAAAATCTATTTTAGTAGCCACTTTTTACAAATCTAGTGGCTAGAGATATTCAGATTCAGAACAGATTCAGTGACTATAATAGCTACATACAGCTGCAGCTTCAGTAACACAGTCACATTAATCTGTGAATTTTTAATATGTACAAAACTTAAAATTTCAATTATTCTACAAAGTAGCAAATAAAGATACATGATTGATTTTTAAAAACCTATTAGATGATCTGAGTCAGAAGGGAATAAACTCTTAAACATCTAGCAAGATATCTTAGTAGTAAAACATTTCTGGTACATTATTAGATGGTAAATGTCCTCTCTAACACGCCCTATTTGCTTACTTATCCTGATAGCTCTATGGTGGTCCTTTTGTTAGGTTTTTTTCCTACGGAATTATTCAAAACATGGATGCCAACTGGCAATTTTGGGCTGGTTCAGGCCTTTTTCTATATTTTTTTTGCAGGCTGAGAGTGGTAGGAAAAATAGGCTAGCATTCAACATTACCTCTGTCTAATATGAATGAATATCCTCCTCAAAGCTTGAGCAACTTTCTAGGTAAGAAGCTTGACCTTCACACCTTTCTAAATTCCATGCTAGAACTACTCTTGTGTATATAATTTTCTATTTTGGTTTCAGAGAAACAAAAAAGGAACAGCAGCTTACCTCTTGCCCTGGATATATCCAATTAAATTCTACTTCTACATCTGGTTCCCCCAAAACCGTGCACAGAATGCTGATATCATCACCACCTTTTGCATTATTGGATGATGCTTTAATAGTAGTTGAAGGAGGGCCACTAGGAACTGGTTAAAAGAGATGGATGAGATACACTGAAAGGTGATTCCACATTTAAAAAATTCTGCTAGGGTAGCAAATGGACCAGCATGTGCATTTAACAGCAATGTGATTTGTGGAAATCAGCAAATGAAAATTTCACAACATGGAAACTAAGATCACCACCTGCTAATGGCTGCAATCAAATTAATATTAACATATACTCAGGAGGGCAGTAAAATATTGACAACTTTAAATTCTACTGAAAGACAATTTTAATATATTTACTGCTCAATCCACCCAACAAACACATCTATTTTAATTATCTCCTATGTTAGCTGTAACTGCTGTTTGGGGACAAAATAGTTTGTGGATGCAGTTCTCTTTTGCTCTAGTGTTTTAGGGCTTATGTGGGTTTTTTTAAGTGTCTTACAGCTTGGGAAAGATGTAATGGATATTGAGTAAACAAAGAACTCCCAAGTTATGCCTCTATTGCAAAGTATATGTTCACATTTTGAAAAAATGCACTATGGTAATTTTATGAGGTTGACTTGTCACTTGATCTGTGATTGTGCTGCCCTGTGGAAATGGGAAGATGAACACACATGACTGTGCTACGTAAACCTACCTCAGTTTGCATACAAGCACATGGGGAGTGTGTTGTTTATAGAAACTGATCATGTAATTAGAACTTTATCGTACATTTGCACCTGATCAGAAATCTGGGAAAGTATAGCTATAGTAAAATTCTCTTCCTCTTAAGAACGTTTGGCAGGCATCCTTGCTTCTAACCTTCAAATGGCTTTTGACATCTTTCTTATGTCAACAGGCCTATTCAGTGGCTTAAACTTTTAAGAGAGACAGTCATTTTCATGATCATTTTGTGTTATTTTTAATAGTGTTTTAAGTAATTTGTAAACTTTGTTATACATCTCCCTAATATTTTGTATGAAGGTCTATGAATATATTAATAAACAAAAAAGAAGAAGAATAAGGGGCAAGTGATGTCAGCCAAGTTGAATGGAAGCCAGATCTGATCACTCTGAATCCCATTCCGATAATTACTCCATAACCCTGATACTAACTCGGTTCACCCTCTTTTTTTGTGTCTTCTGTTGGGCAAACTTGCTGGGCTCCTCACTGCTGTGTGAGCAACTCCATACCAACTATTTTAAGCTCCTAACACTGCATGGAGGCCAATCACTGCTATCAAGCAAGGCCTCTAACATGGCCACCAACGCAAAAAAATTGGGGAACCCTGACAGGGAAGATCTAGCATCTCTAATCCAGAAAGAACTTGCTGCACAATTTCTGTGACAATACAAAGACCTGTTGGAAGAATGGTCCCAGAGCCTAAAACCACTGGAAACCAAGCTAGCTTCCCTGGAATCTGCAATGCCAGCAGTGAAGGCAACTACTTCAGAAACACTTGATCTTAGCATCAAACACTCTGACCGAATCCAACACTTCAAGGCAGCAACTCTGGGTTTGCAACTCAAGCTGCTGGACCTGAAGGATAGAGGGCGCAGGAAGAGCGTCTTCAGGGGATCCCCGAAAATTCTGAAGAGGACAGTGTCTATGCTTTCCTGCTGGGCTGGTGGTATACCCTTTTTCACGGTTCTCCTTTGACCTATCAACAATTATCTGCCAAACTGGGGACCCCCAGACTTAATTGGCTATATATACTTCAAATTAATTTTTTTTATCACCAATCCAATAGTGCATACTCAGGCTACTAGAGCTCCTTTGAAAGCCATCTTCTCTTTGTCTACAGAGCTGGTATCTTTATTGTACACTGTATTACTCAATGCCCTGTTCCCACCCTTCATTGGTTTGCGGGCAGTGTGGGACACAGACTTGGGTGAGGAGGTGGACATAGCCTTGTGGAATTAAATTTGGACTGCTAAGCCATTCTCTTCTGTGCCTGTTAATATTTTATTTATTTATTTATTTATTTATTTGATTTATATCAATTTATTTGGTTTATATTTGATTTATATTTATTATTTGATTTATATTACTATTACGGAGAACTCCCTTAAACCTATTTATAGATGGTATTATATGCCCACACAGATGGCACATATCCAAAACTTAAATATTGGCATCACTAGTGGTTTTGTCCCCAAACACAATCCTTTTGGAACACTGTCTTAATGGAAATTGATACCATTGTTAACCACACCATAGACACAGATCTGAAGCTATGTTTACATTCGATGTTTGCTTGGGCCTATGCTGAACTCCCTCTGAAACCTTTCATTACTTACCTTTTGGTGGCCGCTCTTTGATTATCACTCATGGATGGAAGGACACCATATTGCTCATGCAGATAGTTAAAAAATCCTTTACACTGCTACTATTGAGAAACTTGCCCACCATTTGAAAGTGTTATGGGGCAATGCCGAACCTGAAGATTTTGCAGCTGTCTGGTGGACCTTTATTACACGAATTAACAATCAACTGTTGGACGTTTCACTTCAATCAATGCATTGTCTTGCTGTGTGCTCTGAATCTATTGACCATTAGTCAGTTGAAAGGGCTCCTGCTTGAATTCTCTCCTTGTTACTTTCATCAAGTTTAAGCATGCCTCTGTCTGATTAGACTGATATTCTCAAGGCTATCATCACTTCCAGTTCCTTTTCCTCATTTCCACAATTCTCTCCCTCCCTACTTTTTGAATTCAGCTAGTGTAGATGATTAGGCTTTCTTATCCATGTGCACTTTAATAAAATGAGTTTATTTTGTTTTAAGATAAATGCCATTCTCTTTCATATCTCCGGTGAACTTTGCTGCATAAAGCAACTCTGTTCATCAACATCTCATGTCCCTTCTCCCATCTAAACAGGAATTTCTTTGGAAATATTTGTGATGTTGCCTCTCCCCCTGTGCTGCTTATATTTCTATTTTGTGATCAGTTGATCCATATTTATATCATTTTGAGTCCTCCCTCTCCTCGCATCTTTAGGACCCTAATCTGGTTGTTGGTGTTGTTCACTAACTCTACCTACAATGAACACATCTCTGTTTACAGCTTTCTCATGCCAGACACAGTTTAGTTACTGTTTTTGTGTGTGTTTCTTCTTGGTGATGTTATATTTCTGTTGAACATACACTTTTAATCCTAATAAAAATTTCAAAAACAAAAAAACATTAAAGCCCTGCTGGATCAGGCCAAAGCATCCTGTTCCTCAAAGTGGAAAATTGGAGGGGTGGGAGTCAGGACTCAGGAGGTCCATTTGGTCAGGATCTCTAGCTCAAAGAGGGCCTCAAATTTAGATTATTTGGGGGGGGGCATTTGACATGCAACTTGTTTTTATGAGCATTAAACCAAAATGTGACTCTGTCAGCTTAGAGCTGCAATTTTAAGAAAATAAGAGATGCGATTTGATAAAGACTTTTTTGTTAACTGATATAGATTTTGTCATATTAAAGTTTAAAATGTTCATAAATATTAATAAAAATATATCTGTTTTGATGGCACAAGATTAGACAGTGGTGAACATGTCCTCTCGGCTCAGCTGCTTATATAAACAAAACTATTCTTTATTGTGGTTTCGTGTCATCATATTTTATTTTTATTATGGCTAGGGTCCTCAAAAGATGGAAATAGCCCATCCCTTTCTGGACTTCTAAAAGGGCTTGAAGGCAATGGCCCTCTTCTGCGCTATTCCTCATTGGTAGCCATCACCACATCATGTGGTAGTCAACTCCATAGTTTACCTATGTACTATGTGAAGAAGTACTTCATTTTATCTGTTCAGCTTTGTTGGATGACCTTGCATTCTAGTATTATGAGAGAGGGAGAAAAACTTCTCTCTTCGCTTTCTCCAGAGTATTTGTAATCTGTCATGTCCCCACTTACTCACCATTTTCTAAACTGAAAAGCTCCAAGCAATGCAACATTTTCTCAAAGGGGAGTTGCTCCAGCCCAGATCATTTAGTTAACCTTTTCTGCTGCACCGTTTCAGCTCTGCAGTATACTTTTTGAGATGTGATGACCAGAACTGTACACAGCAGTTCAAGTGTGTTTGGTTGCACTTGTAGATTTGTATAATGGCATTACAACATTGGCAATTTTATTTTTGATTCTTTTCATGTCAGTGGATTGTACAGATGACTAGCTCCCCAAGTGGTCCATGCTTGTTGCATAGTAAATATAGTAAAAGTGGTATAGTCCCTCAGCCAGGGGTGAATCTAGCTTTGCAACTGAAATGACAAATGTGCTTACTAATAAACATTGGCTCTACTTCAGTGTTGCCATACACATCCACACATGTCCTCAGGGCAGCAGTTTCTTTTACATTTAATTTTCAAAATGCTGCAGGTAATATTTTTATGTTAATAATGAGTTTCTTTTTTAAAGATCTTAGACCTGAGGTGGTATTAAAATATGCAAAACTGTTCTGGATATTTGGGGGTAACTCATGGTGACATCACAGGTAGCAGTCAGTCAGTGCTATGGCACAGCCAGCTTCCATTATAAACTTGGAGCATATGTTTTTTGAGAGTGTAATCCCAGAGAGAAAAAGTACACTTTGAACACAGTGAGGGAGATTGCAAAGGAGCTCATTGTTTTAAAAATTGTTCTGTCTGTGTTACTCCAGAAATAAGAAGTATTGTTATACTATACAACAAGCAGTGAAACAGGAAGCAATACTCATGCTTTCAGTTACACCACTTTTCACAATGTGCACCAGGGCTCTAGGTTTTAGGAATGCAGAAATATACCCTGCTCCGGTGAGAGTCCACTGGTAATTTTAGTTCCCCACACAGTTGAGATAATTTTTGGTGTAGCAATGCTTGTGGGGAAATAGTTCCCTGAGCAGTTTACCATAAACACAGATCACCACTCTTTCCAGGTATCATGTGTCGGAAAACTACTTGGTGCCAGTTTAAAGCACTATTTCTGATAGCATACAGAAGAACTGTTTTGACATTAATCTGAGTCATTCAATTAGTTTTACCTTCCACATAAAGCAACTGGTACTTAATGGAAATCTGAGGAGCTTCCCATGATTCTGCTCTGCAGTAAACTACTCCTTTGTGAGCAAACGTTGGGTGCTGATAGACAAAACCCTTCTTCATGTCATAGATAATGTTGGTTCCATCCACTTTGATTTCTTCTGCTGGAAACTCCTGGTGTAAAGTTACTTTTGCTGATGGGTTGGTCACACGGCAAGGAATTATTGCCGGTTTATCCGGGGTGAGGTACACAACTTCAAAATAACTGGGAGAGGGAACAAAGAGCTCCTCTTTATCTGTATAAAGAAGCAATACAATCTGTATTCATAACCATCATGTACCCTTCATTATAATTTTAACTGACATCGTAGCAAATATATCAATAATGGGAGAAACGTTTTTTTAATAAAACTCTGACTTTTGCTAATATGTAAAAGTAGTTTTCAAAAGAAAAATGAATGAAATAATTCATTTAAGGGTTAGGCTTTACAATACATATTGGTAAATGTGTACCTATAATTTGCATGCCCTCCATGAGCAAATGGCCAAGCTATCTGAGGGATAAAAAAATCACTTTGGGAGAATAGTGGACCTTATTACCCACCAAGACAAACACAGCCTCCGAGCTCTGTATTGTGGTCTTCCAGGTGTTTGACATGCCTTGTTTTGCTGACAGGCACCAAAAACATGGTGGACTGGCACAAATGCATGGTGGGTAAAAAGTTGTCCAAGCCTGACCTAGGAAGATTGACAATAATAGGACCTCTGCAAGAATTATGTTTTAGTTGTGGCTTCAAAACCTTAGCAATTGAATTTAAACACTATGCCCCAATCTAGAACTTCATGTGGTCATGTGCTCAGCAGGACCTCTCAGAATGCAACTGCAGCCCCCATACTACATTGCAACTGTCCCATTTTAAAGACCTCTTGCAATATAGTGTAAAGTAGATGCAGGTCTGGTCCACAAAAGCTAGAAAGGAGTCCTAATAGCACATTTGGATCTTCCTGCATTAATCTCTGAATAGCAGCTATAGGTCCCAACATATTTCTGAACCTTAAAAATAACCAGATTTTTCCAAGTTGAGCTATTGTACCACCTAGAATACTCTACTTCTGATCAGATTCTTACTTAGTACATTGCTCTGAAAAACGAATAAATTATCTGAAGTTTTAGCTGTAACAATCATGATTTGTATAATTGTTATCCATACTCATCTGCTTCCGTTCACACACATGCAATATATTAGTTTGTTTTCATCACACATTCTTGCTCCTTATCTTGCTTATTCATTAGGAAAGCCTAACCCCAATCTGGCAGCCACCAGATGTTCCATCAGCTCAATGCAGCATGACCAGTGATCAGGCACATAATCCAAAACATCTGGATGGCACCAGGTTGAGAATGGCTGCATTAGGGAATGATGCACACACAGTGACTACCACTGCACACCTTAAATAACCACCATGCTATTTATTGTCTACATTTCTCTACAAAACAGACAGAAGTAACTAATTAATTATTTCTCTTTTTCAACTTGCTTTTACCAGTATCCAATTAGATACTTTCAGTATGTAATGCTTAAGTGAGATAATGTAGCATTGCATAGGGATGATTGATTACAAAAGCAACCCGAAATACTGCAGTGCTACAAATTAAACTGCTTTGAAAAATGAACATGTATGTAATGTACACAAAAGAGGACATAATAACATTTGCTGTTCATTCTGCTGTAATGTATCCACTAGTTATCTATTAAGGAGTAATACTGGGATACTGTGAATGCAAAAACGGAAAAACAAAAGTGACCTTCTTTAATGCTGTCTTTGGAACCCATAATCGAATCTATTACCTGCAAAAAAGATGTACGTTGAGCCTGTTTTTGACTCATCCTTCTTGCAATTGTGGCCACTGCATAGCAGGAGGCAGCAGCTGTATTCACCAGTGTCTGCTGCAGTGGAATTTCCCAGGATCAGCTGGCCATATCTGTCATGTTGCTTGATGCTGGCGAGAACAAAGATAAAGCACAAAGACAAAGGTGGAGGACCTTTTTAAGACCAAATGCTATGTTACTTCATGGTCAATTTTCTGGGGACTCCAAGCCAGTGGCGGATGGGGTTAAAACAAAACTGGTTGTAGCCAGAGCTGATAACGGCACACATTCATTCGAGAGAGAATAAATATATACAGCACACACATTCAGCATCAAGGCCTGGTTTGCAATGACATGCTAAGCCACGATTTAAAAATCATGGTTTAGTAAACTATAGTTTAAAATTATAATCCAAATCCAGCCTCTTGCATGGCCATACTATGGCTTACTAAATATGGTTGACAGGTACTCATTAACTAATTTATTTATTTATTTATTTATTGTATTTGTATACCGCCCCATAGCCGAAGCTCTCTGGGCGGTTTACAGTAACTAAAAACATTAAAAACAAATATACAAATTTAAAACACATCTTTAAAAAACAATTTAAAAAATGTAAAACAATTGAAAACAATTGAAAAACACATGCTAAAATGCCTGGGAGAAGAGGAAAGTCTTGACCTGGTGCCGAAAAGATAACAGTGATGGTGCCAGGTGCACCTCGTCAGGAAGATCATTCCATAATTTGGGGGCCACCACTGAGAAGGCCCTCTCCCTTGTTGCCACCCTCCCAGCTTCCCTCGGAGTAGGCACCTGGAGGAAGGCCTTAGATGTTGAGCGTAGTGTACAGGTGGGTTCGTATCGGGAGAAGCGTTCCATCAGGTATTGTGGTCCCAAGCCGTGTAAGGCTTTATAGGTTAAAACCACCACCTTGAATCGAGCTTGGAAACATACAAGCAGCCAATGCAAGTGGGCCAGAATTGGTTTTATATGTTCGGACTGTCTGGTCCCTGTTACCAATCTGGCCGCTGCGTTTTGCACAAGCTGCAGTTTCCAAACCGTCTTCAAAGGCAGCCCCACGTAGAGTGCATTGCAGTAATCTAACTTGGAGGTTACCAGAGCATGGACAACTGAAGTCAGATTATCCCTGTCCAGATAGGGGTGCAGCTGGGCCACCAACTGAAGTTGGTAGAACTAATGTTTGCAGCTGTTTTATAAACCTTGGTTTATGTTAAGTATAGCTTAAGTATAGTGACATCTGAATCCAGGCCTCTTTTTAACTATGGTTAAGGGGTTGAAGCTGCCAAAAAGCCATTGAGCTGGCAGTATAAAGTGGCCAAAAAACAAAGTCATGCTCTAGGCTTGGTGGTTCTTGCTGGTGCCTCCTACTTTGCCAGGCAACAGACTTTCTTCCCACCCCAGTACCTATCCTCCTGCATCACATTTGGGAAGCAAATTCAACATGTCTTACTTCTGTGCCATGAGGTAAGGGGATTTTAAAAGGAACACTTTAGCTACCTGTCAGCTACCAACCACTGTAGCATGCTTTCTCTTTCTCTTCAGCTGGCTCTCCCGTGGAACTCAACCCAGCGTCAGGAGAAAATGAGTGCTTCAATGAAAAACTTCAAGGAGATAACTATGCACAAAAAGCAATCAGGAGTGGAACTAAGAACCATATTACTCTATGATGAGCTTGCTACAATTCTCTTGGACCAAAGAGACATCACCCTGGCATACAGCATCTGACCACCAGCAGTGCCCATCAGAAGCAGAGGGGCAGTCAGCAAGCAAAGTTGGTTCACCTATGTTGACGGTACACGGGACATTGGTCCACCTTCTCCCATTCCTGCACCATCAGGTATGAGGTAGCAACCCTCCCTACCCTCACAGATGTCTCACCCTGGGTTCCATTTCTTGATCTTTCTTTGCTGACCAGAAGTAATGGCAGGGTATCCATTGGGGTTCCCTGAGCTTGCTGTCCTGTCCCAAAGCAGAAACATCTTGGAGTGAGAACTCGAGCAACAAGGAACTGTACCAAGGCCAGGGAACGCTATCCACTATACAAGAGGTGTACAATGAGCAACAACCAATGGCTGCAGCAGGAGGAAATGGAGATGGGGAGAGGAGGGCTTTGGGGCCACTGATAGTGATGGAGGAGATGAGGAGCTAATAGCCATTGAAGTCAATGAGGAGATGGTAGGGTATGATCATGATGGAACAGTTGGGTGGCAATACACCCCCTGCAGATGTTTAGTGCAATAAATAGTACTATCTAGACGTAAGTGTCATGTCTTCCACTTACGGATGGGTGAGAATTCCACTGAATTTTGATTTAGCACTGGGTTTTTCAGTGATATGCATATTCTCCTTCTTTGCAGAGTGATCCTGTTTGCTCTGAACTTCAATGGCTTTTCCCTGACACTGGTTTCCCCCCTTTTAATGTTCTTGTACAGTTTTCATGCACAACACAGCACATCTATCTGCCATTCCAATAATCCAAACTCCAAACGGGAGGAAAGAAGCCAAGTCTCAACTTCGTTAACTCTAGGAGGAGGGGGGGCACTGAAAGCTGCTTTCCTCCTCAGTCAGTCTCTGCTTGCTTGCTAACGTGAAAACTGACCAGCCTCAGTCACAGTGGAGAAGGAGGCAGCAGCAAAATTGTTTTCCTTTATCAATATTTTCTTTCAAATTATTAATATTTTTCCTTTCAAAATACTGGTATTGTCTTTCATTTATCAATATTTCCTTTCAAAACATCAATATTAATATTTTTGGAAGAAAATATCAATATTAATATCAATATTTTTGGAGAGGGGAAAAACTGGAATGGTAAAAGCAGCAGAAAGTGGCCTAAGAACGAACTGGAATCGATACTACTTGTTATATTGACAGAATACTTTCGAAGTGGCACCAGCTAACGGATCCCATTCCTACTTCCACTACACTCTGTCCTACCCCCCCCCCAAAAAAAATTCTAGTTGTGATGTCAGAGTGGTCAGGGGGAAAGTTTGGTGCTGGGAAACTATTGGTTCAGTACGACATTGGCATGCATTCTGTAAAAGCCCATTTTTCTGCTCCTCCGTGTTCCCACTTCCCTCCCTTCAGTATACACACAGCAGGATATATTAAGCAGACACCATAACAAACATTGCTTCAGAAACCAGAAGGAGAGCAGTGAATTCAAAGCAGAGAGCTGTCCTTGCAGTCTTTGCGAGTGCCACAATGGAACATGCTGCCACATTGAAGCTAGCCTTCAATGCTGTGCTGCAGAGCATCCTTGCCACTACCAAGGAAATAGAAGAGGAGGAGGTGGTAGAGGAGCACCTGAAATTGAGGAACTCCATTGGGAAGTCCAAAAAATATGACTTCCGGTACCATCTAGTCCAGAATCCTGTTCTCACCGTGGCCAACCAGTTGCCCATGGGAAACCCACAAGCAGGAACTGGGTGCAAAGAGCACTCTCCCCTTGTACGGTTTCCAGCAACTGGTATTTGGAATCATAGAGCCTTCACCTATGGAGGCAGAGCATAGCCATCATGGCTAGTAGCCACTGATAGCCTTTTCCTCCACAAATTTTTCTAATCCTCTTTTAAATCAATCCAGAGCAGCACATCACCATGGCTGCCATGTTATTAATGCCAACTGAATATGGAATTTAACATAGCATAGCATAGATAAGCCCTGCCATGAATGGAGGATGTCTAGCTACCCATGATGGACATGGATATGTGGGACAGCACTCATTTCCAAAGGAGGGTAACAGCATGTGGAATCAGAACTACCATGAGACTTGCCCAGCTCATATATACATCCAGGCAGCAAATAGCAAGTGGGCTGGTCATGCTGCTGAGTGCCATGAGATTTTATGAGAGCTCTTACAGAGGATTCTTCACTCAGCTGGCCAGTAGCAAGCAGACTAGTGATGCTAGCAACGCAGTGAGGCATTACTCAGTAAAGGGTGCTGCAAGGGCCTTCAGGATGACAGGTTGGAGCTGCGGAGAAGGTGGTGCTGAGACTAACCCAGAAAAGCTCAGATGTGATGTAAAAAGCTGTAGTTGTCTGAGATACCTGTTCTTTAACCATGTTAATGCTAACTATGGCTTAATGTGTGGTCCAAACAAGTCCTGAGTCTGTTTCATTCTTCTTGCTTTATCCCTTCTATTTATTTATTTATTATTATTTAATTTGTATCCCGCCCTTCCTCCCAGCAGGAGCCCAGGGCGGCAAACAAAGCACTAAAAACACTTTAAAACATCATAAAAACAGATCTTAAAATACATTAAAACAAAACAGCGTTAAAAACATTTTAAAAAACTAAAAAAGGGTTAAAAATATTATTAAAAAACATATTAAGCAATTCTAACACAGACTCAGAATGGGATAGGTCTCAACCTAAAAGGCTTGTTGAAAGAGGAAAGTCTTCAAACAGCACCAAAAAGATAGCAGAGATGGTGCCTGCCTAATATTCAAAGGGAGGGAATTCCACAGGGTAGGTGCATTTTCCCACCTCTGTTCATCAGAAATCTCATAAGAGGGCAAAATAAAAAACTGCTCACAAATCATAATGCATGGCATTTATTTAAAGGGGTAACTTGAGCCTTTATTAATGTTAATATATGCAATGTTTCCTCTGGGAACAGATGAACTAGAAACATCTATTCCTCTCTACTCCTTCATGAAATAATGGCATAAGGGCTGCAGTGTAAGCAGGAGGAACAAATGGATGTATTTCTGGCCTCCTTTGAAAGAACTTATCTTGCGATATATTTCATGTGAATATTTTTGACTGACTTTCAGAAAATTTAGAGTTTTGCCAAAAATGTCTTATTCCCAGATTTGATTTTCTGACATACTAACTTATCTTTATAACTAACCCGAGAGAGTAAGATTCTAAGACAGGAGATTTATAGGACCAAGGTCACATACCCTTCGCATTTGATTAAGGGAACCAGACATAGCACAACAGATACTTCTAATTAACTGCTACTGGTTTTATATTGTTGATTATATTGACTTACAGAATAGCAACAACAATGCAGCAGCCAGCAGCAGCAGCAACAACAACAATTCAGCAAGTGTTTGCATGACCAATGCAACAAATACCATCATACAGCTTGTGTTTCTTGGCACTTGATCACATGTCAGAAAGCAAAGGTGATGTCAATAAGATTGCACAGGGCAGGGTTTGGTTTTGTGCAAAATATATCACAAGACTAAATAAGAGGTGGTCCTCAGATGGCAGGAGTTAGATATAGCAATTCCAAGATAAGAGGGTTTTTTATTAAAAAAAATCTCTTCCAAATGTCTCCCTACATATCTAGATGATGGAAAGTGCAAACTGGGGAAGGAGAAAGGAGAGATGAGTTCCCTTGCCATCCCAACTAGGCTCCTTACTTCCTCATTCCAAGGGGGCTTGCCTGGTGGCAGCTGTAGGACAAATACTTTACATGAGCCCTGCTAACTGAAAAGTAAATAATTCGATTGCAGCTTATGAATACATGCCCACAGGATAATATATTCAATACTGAACATCTACAATATAGAAAAGTAGTTGTGCCTGAGGAATTTTGACTCTCCATGTTAATATGGCTCTTCAGGCAGGCTTTTGGGGTGGGCTAGATTTTATCTTCATTGTTTTTACATTTTTAATGTCTAGGTATTGTATGCCTATTTTGTATGTCGTCCAGAGTGGCTGGACAGCCAGCCAGATGGGCGACTAATAAATTCAATAAATAAATAAATAAACAAACATAATCTGCTAAATATGGTTAGAGCACCATCAGATGAGACAAATGAAGATCAGCATTAATTAGTTCACCATACAATTTGATCTGCTTAACTCTCTCTATACAATAAGCCATCCATCATACTGTCTACATACATCCAGCAATCAGAACCAGATAACTTCCCAAGGAAATCCATACTGTATCCCTAAGGAAGTTAAATAATTGGGACTTTGAAAGAGTACCATTGTAATGGAAGTGGAAGGCTAGGAGAGTCTGCTTATGCCCTTCCTCACACAATTGCCTTGCAAGGTAGGCCAGTCATGTTCCAAAACTATCCCTTAAGCTGCCACCACACCCCCTCTTAGCACCTTCAGGCCCATCCCCCAATGGGAAGGAGTTCTGAGAGGTCAAAGGGCTTTAGCATACCTTGTGCTTCCTGGGCAAAACCCTTTTCAGCATTACTGGGAAAACGAGGCTAGCATCCAGCTGCTGGTTCAACCCCAGAGAATCAGCATAGCTTGCTCATTTCCCTATCAGACCCCATTCACTCACCCAAGTAGTATGTGCCTAGTGGCTAGACACGCAGGAGATTATACTAATCCTCAGAGTTTGACATAAACACACTTCAGACCTCAACAGCCAAATTATATAATGTTAGTAATAAAAAGGGAGAGGACAAATGGACAAATCTCGGCCTTCGTCAGGGATGAATGTAGAATCTGTAAAGTAATTCAAGAGTAAGATAATACAAATAAGGCGAATAAACTACAATTCTGCACATAAAAGTGAATCTAGATTTGTCTGGCTGAAACGCGTTGGGCATATTTTCTTTACTATTTTTAATAAATCCATTTGGAACATCATCATCTACGTTTTTTCTTTCTGGCATCCTGGGGTCCCCCCCCCAATCCTCCTGCTTCATTGGATGCCATCCACTCCTGACACTTGGTGAAAGCACAGAAGCCAGATGTCAATGAATAATTTCTAGTAAGGAAATAACTAGTGCATAGTTCCTTGTCTCTTCTGGTGACTAGCAGAAGCAGATGTTATGCAAAAAGTGTAAAGGAGACATACTTAATTTGCACAATTTAGACACAGAATTGTTTTTCTTAGCACAGAATTTTGGTTACTGTGGTACAGAATTTCTCTCTCTCTCTATATATATATATACACACACACTGTATCGACTATAAGCACCTCCCTAAAATATCAGTGGTAACCAGCAGCTTTATATCTAGATTATGTGCAATCCAATCCTATGCATATTTATTTGGAAGTAGGATCCCAGCAAGTTGATTGTCCGGAACTAAATGGGTGTTGGACTGCAGTGTTAATGTGAAAATGGTTCCATCTATCAAAATTGTGGTACAGAGTGTTCGAGTTGTAATAGTCTCAAGAGAAGAAAAGGGAATGGTAGATACCTCAGTTGTTTTTTTTAATGAATACAGCCAGCTTGATCCTTAGGTTATTATAACAGACTGCAACCCCCTGATGATTAATCTGTTGTATATGCAACTGTCTAGGATGCTGTTTTGTGATTAGCCTGCTCTCTACTTTAAATGACAGTAGCTTAATTCAGAACTTCAGTCCAGATGGTCTTGCTGCGCTGGCGTTACACAAATACTATCTGTGAGGGACTGACTATCCTTTGCCCCTCCTTGAGAAGGCATGGGATTAGGTGCAAGCCCTGCCTCCTGCAGCTCAGCAGCCTGTATGCAGAGCCATATCTGAGTTTTGTATGAGTAAGGGAAGTATCTTCACATGTCGTGGAGAATTAACTACCTATGTGTTCTTTCTCAAAGTTTTACTTTTCTGTCGCAGGCAAAAACCCTTGACTAAGGCATTCTTCCTAATTATGAATTGCGTGTAAACCAACAGCTTGCATATTTACAAAGGAAGTTGGAGTAATAAGAGGTATCCCTTAACCTGTTTCTATGCCCTAGATTTAAATCATCTTAATGCATTTAATTTAATTTAATCCTGAAAAACAGGTCAACAAATTTCAGACTAGTTGCTTTCTCAGTGTAAGTACATTGCTAGACAGACACAAAGTAGTAAAATACGACAATTGGCAGAAATTACTCTGGTTGTAGTCAATGATATCTAATATTTTAAAGACATACTGTTTGCTTCAGTATGTACATGTGAGTACTTTTATTAAGGTATTTTGATTATTAAAAGGTAAGCACAGAGAGATTTTTGACCTTTCTTTCAAGGGGAGAGACTTTATAAGCCTTTAAGGGAAAGAGAGATTTGGGGAGAAACCTCTTGATTCTTGTTCATGTAGCAGATGATAATATCAATAGTGATGTACATGTTGTGGTACAACACTCGTAAATTTGAAAATATGGATATTGTGCATTTTTTATGAAATATTGTAGCTATTGACCTATACAAGCCATGTTGGATATTTATTGTAGAATGTTGAGTATCATTTTAATAATAATAATAAGCCACATTTTAATGTATTAACTACATATTAAAACAAATAGGTAAGAATTCTTCACAACATGGTATTTGTGTGTATGCAGGGGTGTAGTTGTCCAGGGTAGCAGGGGGTCATAGACCTCTTTTTTGGGAGCAGGCTCACAGCAGAGTCCCTATGTCTCCAGCTTCCAATGGACCAATCAGTATGAAGAGAGAGTGTACTAGCCACTGAGAAAAATCTTATGGAAACTATCGTTGTATTCTTGCTGAACCTCAAAAAGATACACCCTCATCCTGTATTCATTACTCAGCAGAACTCCAAACAAAGTAAGAGACTGAATGTTTTATTGTATAATCTTACAAGGTTGTATAATCTTAGAAGGTGGGCTGCACTTCCAAATTTGCCACTACACTACTGTGTGCATGTTCAAAGAGGTGGCTATGAGTCCATAATTGTAGGACATCCTTTTCTTCATTTGGCTGGCTGGGTTGCAAAGCTATTATTTCAAGGGTTAGTTTCAATGTGTACTACTTCTAAACACTGCTAAAGTGGTGTATGTTGGAAGTTTCACTTCAGTTAATGCATTGTCTTGCTATGTGCTCTGAATCTATTGACCATTAGGGGCAACAGATACAGTTAGTCAGTTGAAAAGGCCCCTGCTTGAATTCTCCCCTTGTTACTTTCCTCAAATTTAAGCATGCCTCTGATTGGTTAGACTGATATTCTCAAGGCTATCATCACTTCCAGTTCCTCCTCCTACTTCTCACAGTTCTCGCCCTACCTTTTAAATTCAGCTAGTGTAGAATATTAGGCTTTCCTATCCATGTGTACTTTCTTACTAAAATGAGTTTATTTTGTTTAAGACCACTCTCTTTCCTATTCTTTTATATCTCAAATTAACTCTGCTGCATAAAGCAACTCTCTTCAGTATACACATGCTGTACTTGCCAGCATCTTTAGTCATTTGGTGCCTATTTCCTGTTAATAGTGATATCAAGTATGAAAAGATGCAATATGAGATTGCTCCATGACATATTTTACCAATATTGTGAGGATTAATTTTGTTTTCTCCATCTTGCTCGTCCATATGCTTGTTGCAAATATATTACGCACTACCCCCAAACCCATAACAATATATTAAGTTGATCTGACAATTTTTACTGCAGAAAGTGAAGATATTAATAATATACCTGATCTGTTTGCTTCTCTACTAGCTGCCTTTTCCCTTAGTCATATTCTATTAATTCTATTAATATATGACTGAAATAAAAGAAAATACGCTAGTTTTTTTGCTGGTTTTTTTGCTGGAAGGGCTGTTGCTGCAATGAAAATTCTGTTTTTATTGTATATTGATTTGCTTTATGGTACGTGTGAAAGAAAGAGAGAGAGAGATTGTAAGTTGTTCTGAGGACTCTTATGATCAAAGAAATGAGGCAGAATGATTTCATAGTGTATAATGTGTTCTGATGTTTGTATTGTGATGTGAGAAGTTTTCTGTCTGGTCCAGCAAAAGTTAGTTTAAATGTCGCTTGGGGCCTTAACTGACAGCTAAATTCTAGTATGCAAACTGATAGAAGATATGCCTATTTCAGTTTGGTGGATGCAGGTTTAGAATTTTCAGTTAGACAGTGTGATTGGCTGGGGCTGGACTAGAGGGGCCAGAAGAAATATATGGTCAGGTGTTAGTCAGCAGAGGGGGGGATGTTAGTTGGTTGATTAGAGTTGGAGTTGCTGGTGCTTGGTGTTCATGGAGTCAGTCAATAAAAGAAGACTGCAGAAAAAGAGGATCAGGGAAGAAGGAGGAAGACCTGAGAGCAGGGCCAGGGCCAGAATGCGGTTAGGTTGGGCCCAGCCACCCCCCAATACTTACAATGTATACTTACTTATACTTACAATATGGGCTTCAATAAGCCTGCACGCCTGCCCCACCTACCTTTCCTGTCAGTGTGAATGACATGTGCATGCCTGCCATCACTTAAGATGGCAGCATGGGCTGATGTCCCCTACTGCCATCTTGGTTGATGGCAGATGCACAAGAGAATAAAAGGGCAATTTGGCTAAAGTGTTTTAGTAGGGTGCTTCCTTAAAGCTGCCTTAATATAACATTAATAATGAATATAAGCTGTTGACCATTAAAGTGATAGTAACAGGTTAACAAAGTGTATACTCATTTAAAGATACAGCACTATTTTAAAGTAACCAGATAAACCTGTATACTTCATAATCCTGTAATAAATAAATGTAAATACCTTTGTATTGGCTTACCAGATTATTCATAAATTCAGAGGAAACAAATGAGACTGAATGGTGGCAGTGACATGGTTGTAGGAGAACCACTGGAGTGGGAGTTTACTTTTGTCATTATAGAGTGAGAAAGTAAATATCCCCCTTCTCTCCACACACCTTGAAGGAAGACTAGCTGTAGTAACCTGAGGTGAGAGTTTGTAGGTTAACATGTCATATGCTCAAAGGCTATACCTAAAGGAACATATATTAATTACCATATAGTTGAATATGATCATGCATCTATGTTTCTGAGAGTTACTCAGTTCTTCAAAGGTCAAGTGTGCACTCAAATGAGTGGTTTGCAGGTTGAGCATCATGTGCCACCAATCTATATTATCACAGAACCTGCATGTGAAAGTAGTTATTGAAGTAGCTAATACAGTAGCTAAGGAAACAAAACCTGATGAGTCAAAGACAGCATTCCATGATGAAGTGTTAGAGGTGTATCTTCTTGAATGCGATGAAACCAACAAGGAGGTGAAGGATTTCACTATCACAGACTCTCTAATTATGGCAGAGAAGGTACTATTACAAACAGAATGATTAAACTCTTGATAAGGCAGCTTGTAGAGGATGTAAATTTATTAATGCTAAAAAAGCAAACAGATCAGGTATGTTATTAGTGTCATCACTTTTTGCAGAATTAGTAATTATGTCAGATCAGCTTAACATGCTGCTGAACACTATAGCAGATACTGAATCACTTGGAAGAGAATGACAAATATGAGTTGTATACTATCAGCATGGTAAGGAATAGTAATTCCAAATATTGCTTCTGGATTTTTTTGGGGGGGGAGTCTGAATTCTTTTCAGAACACTTTTATACAAAAAGATGGCAATGCTAGTGATGAAAGTGATGGTAATCTTGATGAGCACCTGTTATAATCAAGAGTGGTGTGTCAACTTTGGCATCACAATATCCTTCTACCAAAGAACTTTAATACTGACATAGTCATCCTTGTTGCTTTCTATAATTTGAAGCTTGAGGAAGGGTCTTTAAGTATAGGTTGGACTAATTAAACTATATTACTTTTACAATCAAGAGAATTCTAAATACCAAACTATAAAGCCCAAAGTATCTAAAAGAGTGGTTTGTCATGGTTTGAAATCTGAACTTCCTTATCAGAAACTGACTTTCCATAACCTGTCTGCAAGGGCTACAGTACCACCTGACTATCAAGTGGCCAGAGATCTGCATGTCATGACAGAATAGAATGGCAGGAGTATTTAATTGAAAGGAATTGTGTGGAGCCTATCTAAGCTTAATCAATCTGTGCATCATGAGATGGCTAGTTACTGATGAAAGCTTGAAGATACCCTTCATGGACTGTTTTCAGTTCGTTGATTTTGGAAGACAATGTATCTCAGAAAGCAGTAGAATTTCCCCCAGTCCTTCTGAACTCTGTCATATAATGTTCAACTGTGTACACAGCACTTGAGATCCTTCAGAATATGCTAGATTAGCTGATGCAAAAGTTAGTAGTCTATTCATTTGTGAAAGTGTTTTAACAAGTGGCTATGAACCTTCCTCATCACAGTGCGGATTGTCTTCATAAGAAGAGCCCTGATGGATCAGGAAAGGCCCATTTAGTTCAGATCCTGTTCTCACAGCGACCAAGCAGATGCCTATAGGAAGCCTGAAAGCAGGACCTGAATGCAACACCACTCTCCCTGCTCATGATTTTAATCATTTGCATTTCTCAGCAGTGTACATGACAACAAACCATACAGAAAATGAAACAATAAAATTAATCATAAAACCAAACGCTACCTTAAAATGCCTGCCTTAAAATGCCCTAGCAACTGGTATTCAGAGGCATATAGAGGCAGAACATAGTTGCCATGGTCAGTAACCATTGACAGCATTATCCTCCATGAATCTGTCTAATCCTCTTTTAAAGTCATCCAAGTTGGTAGCTATCACTACCTCCTGTAGGGACAAATTCCTTCATCTGTCTGGTCAGACTGCAAAGCTATTATTTCAGGAGTTCACTACTATTGTACTTGCAACAATATAATGTGGCACTCAAATTCCATACTCGCTAGTTTCTTCAGTTGTTTGGTGAATATGGCCCATGATACAATGGCAGCATGAACAATATGCTTGCAGTCCTTTTAATCACTTACAGGCTTGCAGTAGCCAACTCCAGCATTTTATATGCTTGTTGGGGTCATTTTCTTCTCCATCTTTATTCTTGACTTTCTAAATTGCTTTAGGCACATTAGTGGAGGAACAGGGTAGAGCTATAACCGTTACTCATTTAGTCTCAGTCACGTTCTTTTAATTTATGATACTTGAAATCAAACAATATACATTAAATGTGATTTACAGCTATGAAATTATATGCCTCATTCTCCAGTAAATTTCCACCATGTCTTATAAAGGTTTAATTTAGCACAAGATTTCTGAAGGTATGGTAGAGACATTGGTGATGCAATTTCTGCATCATCATAAACAGGAATCATCTCTTCACTCAGTAATCTCCTCCTCCAGAGTTTAGATTGTGCATAAGCGGAAACATTTTCTGTTAGCTCCCCAAATCATAAATAGTCTCAAATGATCAAAGACTGGCAAAGAGGTGAAGAAGTGTGCTATGCTTTTGGCCTGCTACAAGATTTAGTTCACAGTTCCTTACCTGGAAGAAAGAAACATGTTTGCTGTTTTAAATTCCAAACAAATGCTGATTGGAAAAAGCAGCAAGCCTTAGTGTTATTGTAACTTTTTTCATTCATTTTCATTTCCACAAGCATTTTAATCCAACAACAGTATTTTGGAAAACTGGAAGATGAATTCTTGATATCCATTCATCATTATTGTCTACAGTGAACAATAATACTGTATGTTATATGAACACAGCAGCCAATATATATCTGGATAACCTACCTGATTAAACTCAAGACAGTGCAGGATTTGAAGCCAATTTTCAAGGTCCTTCCTCTGTGTGAGTAGTAGGAATTCTACAAAAGCAGTATTGTTTCTAAATCTCATAATTACCCTGTTTGGGAAGGAGGCTTTTTTCTTCCCTTGTTTCTTCCCTGTTCTTGAACAGTTCTGTAGCACAATTCCAAGCACCAGTCAGGGACAGGGAAGAAGGGAACCCAACAATTCCCCAACAATTGCAGCTGCCAGTTGGAGACTGAGGGCTCAGCATAGAGTTTGAAGTCTCAGGGAGCTGGCAATTAAAAGTACCTTTGGAACTCTGCAGTGTTTTCCAATAAAAAACAAAAAAGGATTGCTAGCTTAAAAACTAATAAACACGTTATGGTATAAGTTTGGTGGACCAGGGTCCACTTCATCAGGTACATGGCAACTCATCCTAAGCTGACAGGTACAAATGGATGCAGAGACAGGGTGAGAAATGACCAATGAGGTCAGAGGAAAATGAAATACAGACAGTGATAATTATGTTAAAACTTAAATGTATGTAAAATAATTAGTGACCCTTCACAATGTGTTTTGATAAACATCCTAGCATTGGTAAGTTCATTAACACCTGCAGAATATCTCGTCAACAATAATAAATTTGTCAGTATTTATAAAGCTACAAGACTTTTTGTTGTTTTTGCTGCAACAGACAGGCAGGGCAATCCAACTTGTCAGAGGGAGTGAAGTTGGCAGAGGTGGAGGTGCCTCTTGGAGGCCTTGTGGAGGGGAGGACACTGGCTGCGCCAGCAGGGTGTGGCAGAAGGAAACAAAATACATCCTCCTCCAGAGTTTAGATTGTGCAAAAGTGGGAACATTTTCTGTTACCTCAGCTCCCCAAATCATAAACAGTTTCAGCTGGTACAGCAGTGTACCAGCTGCTGTGACAGAGGGCTACAGAAGGGAGCCGAACGGGACCTGGATATTGCATAAGTCCCCCCCCAGCCTTTCCTCTGACATGCCCCCAGAAAGCCCTTTTTGCAGGCCTTCTACCACCTTATGCCAGCTCCCCTGACACCAGGCTGGGCTTGCCCAGCAGACCTCTGGGATGAGGGTCTTATGTCGGTTGAGCCAGGATCAAACTCACCTCAGCCTGGCATAAACAGCAGTTGGATTGTGCCCTTACATGGCTACTTCTAACATATTTATTTACAGTGACTCAAATACGTAGTCAGAGCTTAACATTCTATGCAGGACAGAGTGACAGTTGCGAAAAGGACAGTTGAGCACCGTGGACTTGGGGGGAAGAGTCATGTCACAGTTATGGCTTATTTAGTTTGTGTTGAAATTACTGTTTATGGTAAATCCCTTCTTCTGGTCTTCTGTTCTCGTCTGCCAAACTGTATTATACTACCCCGCTAGAAACTGTGTCCAATGTTACTCAGGATTACCAGACACAATATGAACAAAGGCAGGAGGGTTTAGATATGTGAAGGCCTGGAGGGGATGGAACAGAAAGATTTGCAGAAAAACAGTTTTTTCGCTCCCCCCCCAGCCCCATTTTTCAGGGTAGAAAATGTGAAAAAATTGAAAAAAGACCCATTTTTTCCTGAATTTTTCCATTTTTTTTCTGGGCCTTCACACTTCTAGGAGGGTTCATCTATCACTATATGAAAGTAATGGTAGGCACGTCAGCAGAATCTTATCAGTGTTCATGATATAATTTTGATATAGACTCTTGTGTTGTTTTTTTAAGTCTGTGCATGTGCCCCACTCAGACTTTTCATCATTTGAAGATACTCCAGTGTTACACTAATGTGAACACTGCTATATACATCTTCTAGACAATCAAATCATTCAGAAATTCTTTAGAATATCCATTCAAACTATTCTAAATGTTGAGGGAATTGGAGATGCCATACATTTGGTGCAGATATTCCTTGTCAAATATTCATGGTAAAAGGCTGCAATCCAATATACACTTACCTGGGAGTATCCCATTGAACCCAATGGAGCTTAATTCTGAGTAGACATGTATTGGATTGCAGCCTAAGAGATACATAATAACTGGAGCACCCATATATAATCCCTAACAGCACATGCCCAAGATACCTTGTGCGAGTGATCTCAAGCTATTTGCTCCACAGTCATATTCCTAGAGATGCTTCTGGTTGCCCTCCTTAAAGCACACTGTGATGTGATTTGTAGAAGATAATCTGCAATCAGCCCAAATAATAGAAACAAGACGTGCTGTGCTGATCTTGTTTTAGCAGGGAGGAAGCAACATTATTAAGACAGTTGATATAGTTCAGATAGCCACTTTAAATATGTCTGATTTCCTTTGCAATTTTAGTGAAGTTTCCTATAAGAAATCATTTTCTTTTGCTTCTGTTTCTGTGAATATGTAAAGTACACTTTGCAGTCCATTTCCAAACATGATTGCACAGAAATAAATCCCATTGAACTAAAAAAGTATGCAACTGATCAAACCCACCCTCCCTTCTTCCTCCTATTCCCTCCCTCCTGCCCCTTTCCTCCCCTTCCCCCTCCCCCCTCCCCTCCCCCTCCCCATGGTCAGTTTTACCTATCTTAAGCATGAGTGCACCTCTAAGTATCTCCAACAGATTATCTGCAAAGTACCCTTTGCAAAATTTACACTAAAAAACTCCAGAAATAATTGCGGAATAATGGCACTGACTATTCTGCAGAATAGTCTCCAATGGACATCCGGAGTGTCTCAGTTTGCACAAGATAAAACAGTGGGAGGTGAAATATATTCTAGCAAAATGCTAGGTGTGCTCTATGTTTTTAATTGACCATGCCCACCTTGCCTTAAATGAAGTGGTTTAAACATAGCAGGCTAAAAACATGCATCTTGGGCAGGCTAAGTTGGTTTTTTCCAACAGCTAGAGTCATTCTTGAAGAAGCAACATCTTGTAATCAGTCTGATTTTACATCAAACTGCAGTTTCAGATTCAACTGTTAATGCACCCAAAATAGAAATAGAACATAACTTCCAATTTGAAACAGAAAAGGCTGTCTTCACCATTATATGACACTGACCAATAAAAAGGCTTTGAAATTAATAAAAATAAATTTAACACAGGTTTGTAGAATGAATAATGAGAGAAATACAATTTTCTAGGTTAGATTATTTGTAGAAACAATAGTAACACAGAAATGAAGCAAAGAAGAACACCATCAAACATACAAAAATGTAATTCTCCATCTTTGGAGATGGCAGGTATTGCCACCACTCACCATATGCTCAGAGGCACATGTTACCAGATTCTTCCAAGCTACACAGGAAGTGGATTGGACTGTGAAAGACCAACCCAAATTGTGTTTGCATTTTGACAAATTTGTAGGGCAGTATCTCAGAGAGGAGGTCAGGTCTCCTGATCCCCTAGTGAATTCACTATAGCTGCCCAATTTCCCTGCTTCTTAAGGTTTGATAGAAATATCTGTGGGCTATACGTACATTCTTAACCTGCAAGGTTTTTTGCCTATTAGTGAATTATAAGTTTTATATTGAATAGCTTTCATTACAGAAAAGAAACATGAAAAGTATACTTTGGGATGACATACATGAAAATAAATTCTAATCAACACCAACACAATTAGTAATTTCACCATTGCATTAATAAGGGTTACAAAAGTGCTTAGCACTGAAAAAGTCTATAGTATTTAAGCAGAATTATTAGCTACAGTTGTTTTTTCCTTTAAAATAAACACTTCCAACTGAATGAGGCAGTTTATATATTGTTAAATATAAGCTGTAGCTTTTTCCCAATTTGAAGGATTGCCTCCTCCTGAAGAAACCTGCGTACACGCGGCATTCAACACTGGAGGCCTTGCTTCATATTCTGCCATCTTTGGAGGTGTGCTTGGTGGGAACACAAAAGTGGGCCTTCTCAGTAGTAGTACCTAGATTGTGATGTTCACTCCTAAAAGTGGCTTGGCAGGCCCTCCCTCAAATTTAGGAAGGTGGCCATTTATTAGTCTAACCCCACCATTCATTTACCTTGTTGAACCGCCTGCTGTGGTGACACATTATTAAACTGATCTACTTGTTTTAATGGATATATTCTATTTCTTTTTATTTTGTTACTGAAATTCTATAAAAGAAAAACATTGCCAAATTTTTTTATAAAGAAGGTATAAACTGATGGGTATGATCCTGACAGAGTTAAGCACTTTTATGCCCCATTGATTTCAGAGGAAGAGTTATGCTCATGGGACTTTGAGGATGCACTTCTGTGCACTGTACCCCTTTGAACATAGTAGGATTTACTTCTGAGTAAATATCATTGTGCTGTAAATTGAACAACATTAGGTGGGTCACAATTCTGTGCTTTTTCTTTTCATGGCAGGTCTTTGAAATGTCTCTTACTAATAACTAATGTACTATATCCTTTTAGTTCATCATGTCCTCAAATAAAGATCTTTGTTTACCAAAGTATCTGGCTAACTTTTATAATCAGGCAGTTCAATCTGAAACTACACAAACACACATTAAGAATAGCCAGCCTTTACACAATTATTTGTTACCTCCCTCTGGTTAAGGGCAGTTGACAATAATATTACAGCTGAAATCTGCCATCTTGTGGACAGACATGCTACAGCTCAGTTAACTGCAAAATAAAAACAAAATGATTTGAAGTAATTGCCATACTGGATCTAACAGACTAATGGCTTTTCCAACTTTGGTGATGAATGTTCATTCTTCTGCATTATTTCTTTCCAGCAACTCAGAGTTGTAGCATCTCTGAAACAGTTTGTATTTTCTGGCTATCGTGGTTAGTAAAACTTCAGACACTTCTTCCATGACATTAAACTAGATTCTAAAGTAATTATACTTGTATCAAAAAACCACAACATCCTATGGCAATGAATTTCATGATATATTTTATTACTGATATTTGTGATAATAGTAGTTACTTTTTCTTGACCTAACTCTGTTTCATGTCCATTTCTGAATGATTTTAAGTTGTTCTGTTTTCAGACAGTATATAGTTTAAATATAAATATAAGGCAGCAGATGCACCATAAATGAAAGCTTTTTGAGAAGACTGTTTGGCATTTTAGTTTCCTCTTGCAGTTACCTAGTTTTCTCAATAAAAAATATTTTCCTTTAATGTCAACCAAAACTATATCTAAAAATAAGCAGCAAATAAGTCCACAGGGATGAAAGGAAGAACTATTGATGCGGCACTTTTAGGACCAAAATGGATATATGTATGTTGTGTCCTATACCAGACAAGGAACTACACTGATGTATGTGTGTATATGTGGATTGAGGAATACAACTAAATTCTATAACAACCATGTGAGAGAGATGGATTACATGAGAAATTACAATGCCAGTACCATGACAACAGCAACGCCCAGGTAACATATGCATTGTCTAATTAATAAAAGGAATAACAGTAATACATGCGGCCTGATTGAATAAATGTTTACTCAGAAATAAGTCCCGCCACGTTCAGTGGGGCTTATTCCCAAATGTGCACAGCCTTATGATTCATAGAATGCTTTTCCCTAAATGTTAAAAGTACAAACTATATCTCAGTAATGTTTACAAACAACCCTGTAAAACCAAGTAGTATCACTATCCCCCTTTACATGTTGAATAATGGTGTACTTGAGGTCATTAACAAATTCATGGCTAAGCTGAGCTAGGTACTTTAAGCTCATAGCTTGTTCTGTTAGCCACTTACATCAATAAATTATAGAATTGTTTCCTTGTAATGCTAACCACGTGTGGTACTAACCACATATAGTGCTAGCCAGATGTATAAATGTTTGATTTGTACATTTTATTCTTCAGCAATATATTAATTTACTTCAATTAATAACTAAAGTTTTGATGGCTCTCCTAAGGAATCACCATTCCCATGTAAACTGAAACATTCAGTGAGGGACATAGCTTAGATGGGGACCCTTTGTCACGTTAATGCCATACATAAAATTCACCTTCACTTCTATCTTAAGAATAGTATTCCTGTTTGAAAACCCTTTCTTGGAAGAGCAAGATTTGTTTTTTTCATTTCAGTAAAGTTTGGTCATCTTCACATTTCAAAATCTTACCTGAGCCTGGAATCTTTAAAGGTGTCATGATAGGAAGGATAGCTCCATCCAATTTTATTTCCTTTACATCGCAGTTCTAAATTCTGTCCTGCAGAAAGGCTCAGAATAGCAGCAGGCTTCTGAAAACGGCCCTTATCCATCACTTGTGTCATTATAGAATGGATCTTTGGGGAAGTATCTGTGGATTCTCTCTCCTTTAATTTGGGAGTTTTGGGTTTTATTTTTTTGTTAGCAGGTTTAATCCTGTTCTCTCCTGGTTCCTTTGGACGCTTGTTCTTTGCAGGCTGACCAATAGCTATCACAAGGGAGAAGGAAAAAAGGTATCCTAAATCAGTATCAAATTTCCATGACAACACAATTTTTTCCTGAAAGGGGTTTGAAGAGAATCCTGAATATCCAGTCCTGACATAAGATTAGCATTTGTAACCAATCTATTTTAAATAGGCTAGAATAGCATGGAAGGCTTTTTGTGTGTGTGTACATCCTGTTCATTTTTGTTAGGTCAGGATGTTCACCAACAGGCAACTTAAAATTTGCATGCATTTAAATTAACATATGCAAATTAGCTTACTAGGTCTTCCCATGGGGTAAGATGACACTTATGTGTAAAACCAGTTATCTTTGCCAGAAGCTACTACTCTTAGTCAGTGTTCATATAAACAAGTGATTATAGAAAAAACAGCAGAGATTATAGACTTTGAAATTTAGAATTTAAAAAAGTAAACTTGGTTTGCGCACATAAAAGCTGCCTCATCTTCACATAGTTTTACTGTAGTGAAATTGCTTGTAATCCTTAATTCCTGAGATTTTTCCCAGTAATATCTACACCTCCTTATTAATATATTTCTGCTAGCACCTATAAACTGATTCCATGGGAAAGCACTGTGTTTCTGAATAATTATACCTGCAGTGATTGATCCAAACTAGCTCATTCAGTTGCCAGTCATCACTTGTTGTAGTAGTCATGAAGTGATAAATAGGCCCATCTGAATGCCTCTAGGAAATTTTACTTAAGAACAGGGCCACAGAGAGGGGGATACAGGTGGCCCAGACTCTGAGCTTTCATTTTAAAAAAAAGACAATGGAGATAGAATTCCGGGTTCATATTCATTTTTCAAGACATTTTTGGTTCTTCCTTGGTGGATATGTCACTCTAATTTTTCTCTCTAGGTTCAGGCAATTGAGAAGGACTGCCTGGTTCATTATGAAGCTATTTTTTCATGTTCCCTGGTAGAGTTTAATGTATCTGTGACTGGGCAGGACCATGTCCCCCCAAAGCAAAAAAAGCAAAGACACCTTGTTCCTTCTAACACAGGTTTAATTTCATTCAAAAAATACATTCCTGAGTATGTAAACATTTAAAAAACTACCCTTCAAATGTAAATAAAATCCATTATTTGTATATTTATATTTCAGGGAATGGGTATTGTGGTTAAGAAGCATGGATTACATCAGCGCTACAAAGTAACCCAATGTTTCTATACAAATATTGCAGGGGAGGTTGAGAGAGAGTAGTGTATGGCAACCATGTAGGGTTGTTATCCTGTCTGTTGGTGTGTTAGATTAATGAGGGGGGTATTAAGTTGATTGTAGCAGAGAGATGAGTAATTGCTTTCTCACTCATGGGGGGGAATAGGAGGATTCTTGGGGGTAGATTGTTACTAGTATAAACACTAAAATGGGTATATTCCTATCAAAGGCTTGTATACTTTTTGTTAAAGAAAAAAAAGGTGGCTGTTTTGACCTTTGCCAATAACATCGCTGTAGTTAGTATGAGATATAAATAACAAATACAACAAATGTTCCTAGAATTCACTGCTTGCTTTTTAACAGTTTAATCTTGATTTATACAAGTCAGGGAATCTGAATCTTGGTTGCTATATATCTTAAATCTCTTTCAACCCCTTCCCTTCCCTTCCCTTCCCCAACCATCTCAAATACCAAAGCTGGTTTTGCAGCAAATGTAATTATCACCAGCCTAAAATGACTTTGCATGTCAGGCTTTTAAAATCACTACAGTAAAATTACTGGTTTACAACTAATGAAGGTTAGTTATTTCTATGGGTTAGGGTTGGCACTGGAGTAGGGCTCTTGTGCTTTTAAAAGCTACATGGCAAACAGAAAGTCTTTTCTAGTATGGAAATAAAATTATGGGAATTCTGTCTGTCAGACATCTTAATACTTGCATGTGGTCCCTGACTTATACTTTGGGCCTTTCACCTCACCTGCTAAAGAGGATACAAATTTACAAATGGCACAAAACGAATACATGTTTTATGCAGATTTGTGCCCTCTTTTGTGAGGAGGGCAGAAGGCTCAATCTACACACAGTGCACTGGACCTAAAAAATCATGCTGGCACCCCTGCTTAAGAGGCAAGAGAATGTTTCAATGGACTTGCTGCATACACATCCAAAAGTGCAGGTTTTATAAACAGCAACACTTTTCACAGACCACGGCTATAACAGCAAGCATCAACAAGTGCGCAACCCAGTCCTAAATGTGATACTATGTTCTGAAGTAAATCCCACCGAGTTCATTGGGACTTCCTCCCTAACAAATCCATATTTTATGGCAGCTCCCTGTTGCATGTTCACTCAGCAGCAAACCTGGGTTTAACAAAACACACAACTAGTACATAGGTAAATTGGCAAAATGATTCAGATGCTAGGATAGCTAGCAGGGACTAGGGCGGAATGAGAAGGGTGAGGGACATAATTTCTCATGCTTTTCCAATAGCTACTTTGCATATTATACTTTTCTGATATGGAAAGTTCTTCCTTGTAGTAAAACTTTTATCACTTTTGATGATTGCATACACATGTACTTCATCCACCTTGGAAGTTAGTGTAGCATACCAGTTGGAATGACAAACCAAGCCCAAAGGAGATTCCCCTCGGGAACAAATTCACTTAATTACACTATGATTCAACCTGACCTACCTCACAAAGCTGTTGTGAGAGGATAAAATGATTAGGGATGCCCATGTCTACTGCTTTGAGCTCCTTGGAGGAACAAATGAGATATAAAAGCTATTTTTCTCTCACTACCTGAATATACCCTGCTGCCAACCCCTCTCTACTAAATTTTACAATTAATCTGAGAAATAGTGTTTAGTTTTTTAAAAGTGCCCTGTACGTGAGACACACTGAGCTTCATAGTTCTGTGGTAACTCAATGGAAAAACAGATTCCCAGAATTCTTTAATGGGGCGTGACTAGCGACGGCAGCAGCAGCAGCAGCAGCTAACGGCCTCCATTAATCAGAAGCACACTTGCTCGTTGAGGAGGCGCTTTGTCAGGTAGCGGAAAAGAAGGCTTCGTCTGGGAGAAACTGAGAGACAGAAATAATCTGGTGCACCCCACACCCCGCCATCAAATTTCTACGCAACCCTTTGGGGAAGGTGGTGAGGCATGAAATACGTGCAATAAAGAGAAAGAGGGAGGTTTCCGGTGTAAAGTTTTTTTTTTTAAGAGATGCCGCAAGAGCAGCCTGAGCAGAAGGCAGGAGAGCTGGAACAGCAGAAAAGGAAAGGGGCAAACAAAAATCAGAGTAAATTCGGCCGAGACGTTGCTTGAACTCACCATTTTGCAGCGTTTGGTACAGCAGCAGGAGGCTGAGCAAAAGCCACGGCTTCATAACGGGAGGAGAGACACCCCTAATCGTCCGCCGCTGGGAAAAGTTATCTATCGAAAGGGCCTGACACCCCTCCGCCAACTTTGCGGGCGAGAGGACGGCAAAGGGAGCAGCTGAAGGAAGGCTGGCTAAGAGCTTGCCTAGCCTGGCTCAGCGGAATGCGGGTGGAGTTGGCCTTTTCCTTTCCCGCCCTCAGGCCCCCCTCAGTGCTGTCAGTCAGTCCAGCTGGGGCTCATTCATAACGCTCGTGGCACCGGCCCCCTGACGCACAAGCAGGCTTTACGGTTTAGGCGCAGCGCGCCCCAGTTTTGTTGGGGGAGAGGTGTCTTGCTCCAGACAGCCCACGGTTACTGATGAGTCAGTCTCGTTGAGGGATGTGGGGTTTGCACATCCATTCGATCGTGCTATCAAGAAAAGTGTCAAAGGGACCATTCGGAAGAAGAGATGCTTAAAAACAGCTGAGCAAAAAATCGGATGCGTATTGTGAAAAAGCTGGCTTTTCATTTTTGTGGAGAACTTCGCAAAGGAGAAGGCCAAGCTGGTGAAGGCTGCAGTCGTACTCACACTTACCAAGGAGTAAGTTCTATAGGAACGTAGGAAGCTACCTTACTCCGAGTCAGACCCCATTGTGTTAATCTGGTTCAGTATTGCCTACACAGACTGGCAGCGGCTCGCTAGGGTTTCCCAGCCCTACCTGGAGATACCTGGGATTGAACCTGGGGCCTTCTGCATGCAAGGCAGATAATCTATCACTGAATTAGGCCCTTCTATGGAATTCAGTAAAATTTACTTTCTAGTAGATATGCATGTCTCCACTGTAAATTTCCTTTTTGAGGGTGTGGGGACGATAAGTAGAAATGTAAGAGGAACTTTTCACTTTTTCATTTTGATGGTACAATTGTTGAATTCCACTGTGGTGTAAGATGAAAGGCCTCTTCTTTTCTGTCTGAGCAGACTCTCCAGCCCTTAACAAATGCCTAGCAACCTGGAAGTCAACAGGTACATAAGGGAAACCTGGTAGAATGGAGAGAACCAATGGAATACTGTTATCTCTGGATGTAATGTCTATAGGAAGGATAGGCAAGGATGTACTGGAGGTGTTGTTCTGTACATCAAAGAGGGCATTGAGTTCAGCAAGCTAAAAATCCCAAAGGGGCAGACTCCTCCACAGGATCATTGTGGGTGGTGATACTGGGTCTCAAGAGTAATTTAGTACTAGGGAGGGACATGCTATCACTCCCATTCTATCAAAATGCTCAGGGAGAGCTTGAGATGAAGAATGAAATCAAGAAAGCATCCAAGAGAGGAAATGTTGTTGTAATGGGTGACTTCAACTACCCCCACATAGACTGGCTACGTGTATATTCCAATCACAACAAAGCAGTAGAATTTCTAGATACCCTAAATGACTGTGCCCCAGAAGAGTTGATCATGGAACTGACCAGAGGGGTGGTGACCCTGGTCTTGATCTTAGGTGGTGCCCAGGACCTGGTGCAAGATGTGTTGTCGGACTGATTGGGAGCCATGACCATAGTGCTATTAAATTAAACATACATGTAAACGGCCAGTTGCCAAGAAAATCCAACATAGTCACATTTGACTTCAGAAGAGGAAACTTCCCAAAACTGAAGGGATTGGTAAAAAGGAAATTGAAGGGCTAAGTCAAGAGGGTCAAATCACTCCAAAAAGCTTGAGAGTTGTTTAAAAACGCAAGAGGCTCAACCAACATCTACATCAATGTAGAGTTCCGCAACAAATATTCAATAAGCAAGAAACAATACTCATGGTGATGATGCAATGACTTGTGAGTTACAAGAACAGGAAAGAGCTATTCTGAATGTAGAGACAAATACAATAGCATCCTTTACTCACCAACCCAGGCGCAGTACTTCTTCTGGCTTCATTGTTCTGGTATCTGTACTACCTGTAGTTGCAACATCTGAACACATAGCTTCAACTAGTTACAGGGAATCAGATATACCTTCAGGCATAAATGACTTGGTTTCTGAAGCAAGGAAGGTATTATTAAGCTGTCTCCACAAATCAACAAAGATCAAGTAATATTGGAATTGTTTTCTTTTGCTGATGGCCAAGTTTGCTGATGACACTAAATTGTTCAGGGTTGTTAAAACAAAAAGGGATTGCGAAGAGCTCCAAAAAGACCTCTCCAAACTGAGTGAATGGGCAGAAAAATGGCAAATGCAATTCAATATAAACAAGTGTAAAATTATGCATATTGGAGCAAAAAATCTTAATTTCACATATACGCTCATGGGGTCTGAACTGGCGGTGACCGACCAGGAGAGAGACCTCGGGGTTGTAGTGGACAGCACGATGAAAATGTCGACCCAGTGTGCGGCAGCTGTGAAAAAGGCAAATTCCATGCTAGCGATAATTAGGAAAGGTATTGAAAATAAAACAGCCGATATCATAATGCCATTGTATAAATCTATGGTGCGGCCGCATTTGGAATACTGTGTACAGTTCTGGTCGCCTCATCTCAAAAAGGATATTATAGAGTTGGAAAAGGTTCAGAAGAGGGCAACCAGAATGATCAAGGGGATGGAGCGACTCCCTTACGAGGAAAGGTTGCAGCATTTGGGGCTTTTTAGTTTAGAGAAAAGGCGGGTCAGAGGAGACATGATAGAAGTGTATAAAATTATGCATGGCATTGAGAAAGTGGATAGAGAAAAGTTCTTCTCCCTCTCTCATAATACTAGAACTCGTGGACATTCAAAGAAGCTGAATGTTGGAAGATTCAGGACAGACAAAAGGAAGTACCTCTTTACTCAGCGCATAGTTAAACTATGGAATTTGCTCCCACAAGATGCAGTAATGGCCACCAGCTTGGACGGCTTTAAAAGAAGATTAGACAAATTCATGGAGGACAGGGCTATCAATGGCTACTAGCCATGATGGCTGTGCTCTGCCACCCTAGTCAGAGGCAGCATGCTGCTGAAAACCAGTTGCCGGAAGCCTCAGGAGGGGAGAGTGTTCTTGCACTCGGGTCCTGCTTGCGGGCTTCCCCTAGGCACCTGGTTGGCCACTGTGAGAACAGGATGCTGGACTAGATGGGCCACTGGCCTGATCCAGCAGGCTCTTCTTATGTTCTTATGGAGTGTATGTGATAGATCAGGAAAGGTATCACTAGGTCCAAGAGGATGCCAGTGTGGTTAATGAGCAGAGTCAAAGATATTAGCAGCATGAAAGCTTCCTTCAAAAAACTGAAGTATTGTGCAAATGAGGAAAACAAAAAGGAACACAAACTTTTGAACTTATTCATAAGTGATCTAGAGTTAGGAGTGAACAGTGAGGTAGCCAAGTTTGCAGATGATACTAAATTGTTCAAGGTTGTTAAAATGAAAAGGGATCGCAAAGATCTGCAAACTGACCAAATTGAGTTAATGGCTGGTAAAATGGCAAATGCAGTTCAATATAAATGAATGTAAAGTGATGCATGTTGGGGGGGGGAATAGTAATTTCACATACAGTATACTCTAATGAGTCTGAATGGGAAGTGAGTGATTGACCAGGAACAAGACCTTGGGGGCATCATGGATAGCTTGATGAAGATGTCAAGCCAGTGTGTGGCAGCTGTGAAAAAGGCAAACTACAAATCTATAGTGCAACTATATTTGGAATACTGTGTCGCTTCATCTCAAAAAAGATGTTTGTAGAGTTGGAAAAGGTTTAGAAAAGGGCAACCAAAATGATAAAGGGGATGGAGTGACACCCCTATGAGGAAAGGCTGCAGCATTTGGGGCTTTTTACTTTAGAGAAAAGGCTAGAAGATATATGACAGAAGTACATAAAAGTATGCACAAGATGGAGAAAGTGGATAAAGAAAAAATTTTCTCCCTCATAACACTAGAACTAGCTAAGTGTTGGAAGATTCACAACAAACGAAAGTAATTCATGCAGCACATGGTTAAACTATAGAACTCTACCACAGGAGGCAATTATGGCCACCAACTTGGATGGCTTTAAAAGAGAATTAGTCACATTCATGGCATATAAGACTACCAATGGCTACTAGCCATAACTGTGCTCTCCCTCCACCGATGGAGGCCGTATGTTTCTGAATACCAGTTGGTGGAAACTGCAGG
Organism: Rhineura floridana; assembly: GCF_030035675.1. NCBI lineage: Eukaryota > Metazoa > Chordata > Lepidosauria > Squamata > Rhineuridae > Rhineura > Rhineura floridana. The sequence continues at coordinate 36,005,888 of NC_084488.1, read as the reverse complement.
GGGGAGAATGGTGTTGCACGCATATCCTGCTTGTGGGCTTTCCATAGGCATCTGGTTGGCTACTGGGAGAACATGATACTGGACTAGATGGGGCATTGGCGTGATCTAGCAGACTGTTCTTATGTCCTAGAAAAAGCTAAAATATATCAGATACAGCCCACATTGAATAACAGGGAGGTTACAGTTAGAAATAGGGAAAACAAGATCATTTTACCCAAGTGCTGCTTAAGTTGGTGTTTTGCGCATCTCGCATGTGCACTTCAAATATAATATATGCCCTTCTTTAAAAAGGCTCACTTCCACTAATCAGTATGCCTTAGCAGGTGAACCTATTCAGAGACAGCATAAGAAGTTCACAACCTTAAAATACCATTACTACTATTTCCATCAGAGGCAGGGAACCTATTTCCTGTTGGGGTCCTCATTAACACAAAATTAGTCTGTGGGTAGGGCGGGACTTGTCAGCAATGGGTGGAACCACACTTTGGGGTGGTGTGGTGGTAGGTTATTCTTGCCAAATTTCTGAACTGATCCTTGTAAAAAACTTTTCCCTCCATTGTGGCTTTTTATCCTCCTTTCCCCCTTCCGGGATCTCATGGATATTGGGAGGGGGAGCACCCTCGCTTGTAATCCCCAGATTCCCCACTTCCTTTTTCTTTTTTTAAAAAAACTAAGTGACTACCATTTCTAGGACCTAAGCAATGAGGCAAAATATTTAGGCACTATCCTCACTTGTTTTGTGAAAAACTAGAGAGATGCAAGGATGACAGATTCATTCACGGAGGAACCATATGATAAAGAACCAGAAATTTCAGAATGTGAGGTAAAAGCTGCTCTTAAAATACTTGGAAGAAACAAATCACCAGGAACAGATGGCATACCAATAGAGTTGCTACAAGCTACTGAGACTGAATCTGTCCAAATTTTGACAAAAATTTGTCAAAAAATATGGAAAACTAAACAATGGTCCACAGACTGGAAGCGTTCAATATATATCCCAATTCCAAAGAAAGAGGATCCCAGGGAATGCAGTAATTATTGAACTATTGCCTTAATGTCCCATGCAAGTAAAGTAATGCTCAAGATTCTACAACAAAGGCTCTTACCATATATGGAGCGAGAATGCCAGACGTCCAAGCTGGATTTAGAAAGGGAAGAGGCACCAGAGATCATATTGCAAACATATGTTGGATAATGGAATGGAGCAAGGAATTTCAGAAGAAAATCACCCTGTGCTTTATAGATTACTGCAAAGCCTTTGACTGTGTAGACCATGAAAAACTATGGAATGCTTTAAAAGAAATGAGGGTGCCACAGCATCTGATTGTCCTGATGAGCACGCTGTACTGTGGACAAGAGGCTACTGTAAGGACAGAATATGGAGAAACCGATTGGTTCCCAATAGAAAAGGGTGTGAGACGGGTGTATTTTATCACCCTGTTTGTTTCATCTGTATGCAGAACATGTCCTATGGAAAGTGGGATTGGACCAAGATGAAGGAGGTGTGAAAATTGGAGGGAGAAATAGCAATAATTTTAAGATATGCAGACGATACCATACTCTTAGCAGAAACCAGTAATGATTTGAAAAGAATGCTGATGAAAGTTAAAGAGGAAAGCACAAATGCAGGACTACAGCTAAACGTCAAAAAGACTAAAGTAATGACAACAGAAGATTTATTTAACTTTAAAGTTGACAATGAGAACATTGAAATTGTCAAGAATTATGAATACCTCGGCACAGTCATTAACCAAAATGGAGACAATAGTCAAGAAATCAGAAGTAGGCTAGGACTGGGGAGGGCAGGTATGAGAGAACTAGAAAAGGTCCTCAAATGCAAAGATGTATCATTGAACAGCAAAGTCAGGATCATTCAGACCGTGGTATTCCTGATCTCTATGTATAGATGTGAAAGTTGAACAGTGAAAAAAGCGGATAAGAGAAAAATCAACTCATTTGAAATGTGGTGTTGGAGGAGAGCTTTGCGCATTCCATGGACTGTGAAAAAGACCAATAATTGGGTGTTAGAACAAATTAAACCAGAACTATCACTAGAAGCTAAAATGATGAAACTGAGGTTATCATAATTTGGACACATAATTAGAAGACTTGATTCACTAGAAAAGACAATAATGCTGGGGGAAACAAGGGAGTAGAAAAAGAGGAAGGCCAAACGAGATGGATTGATTCCATAAAGGAAGCCACAGACCTGAACTTACAAGATCTGAACAGGGTGGTTCATGACAGATGCTCTTGGAGGTCACTGATTCATAGGGTCACCATAAGTCGTAATCGACTTGAAGGCACATAACAACAACAAAGCCTGCTTCCACCTTTGTGTTTTTAGACAATGAATGAAGGGATGGCAATGATTGACATTTGGGAAAGCAAAGCAAATAAATTAGACAAAGTAGGCTAGAGTGAAACGCCCATTATCTAGTCCAGGGGTTGCCAACTTTTTAGACCAGAGGGCACATTTTTAATTTTGAGAGAGTGCTGGGGGCATAACACAAAAGGTGTGGCATAACACAAAATTAGAAAGTGGTCATGGTGAATTTTTCCCCATAATTGTATTTCCATACTAGAAAGAGCTTGACCTGCTGAAATTCTGCCTGCCATACAGCTGTTAAGGTCACAGGAATCCTGTTTTTCCCCCAATGCCAAACCTAAACCAAAGCCTAGGCTGCCAAACAACACAGATATCAATCATAGCTCTTAGTTCACTCTTTGGCTACTAACACTGACAGGGAGGAGCAGCCATTTCACATCACTTCGAAGGGTATCTGTATGTTTTGCCCCATAACTTTCTTTCTAGAAAGGCTGGAGACTTTTTTTTTTAAAGAAAACTCAAATTCTGGGTTACCTGCTGGGGGCACACCTGAAGGCTTTCACAGGCACCATGGCACCCGCAAGTGATGAGTTTGTGATCCCTGATCTGGACTCAGATTGCTGCCTTTTCTGCTGGTCTTCCCTGGTGAAGAAATGATTGCTGTCCTATAGAAAACACAGAGAACAGGTATCCAGGATTTCACTGTAGCTGTGATTGGGGAGTAGTGTGCCAATTAAAAATAAAAGTTAGCAGCATAGGAGTGCATGAACTTTCTAACGTGGGTCTTATTTTATACCAAAAATATGTGTTATTTACTTCTGAGTTTGGGAACATTTTAAAAATTACTGTTAATGACAGTGCAGATCATTTCATATTGCAGAGGGCAGGACTGTGGTTGAGAAAGTGGATTACTCTAGCCCTGAAAAGTAGCCCAGTATTTATACCCATTTTGCTGAAGGGAGAGGGAAGGTAATTTATGAAAATCCTGAAATGTAGTCCACTGTTGTTAACGTTAGCTATTTTGTTTTAAGGAAATGCAGTGGAGAATGGACTGTTGATTGTATTGTAGCACCAGTGAAGTTCATTAAGGATCAGAAGAGGTGAAGAGACAGTGTTTCAGCAATGAGTGCAAAAACTTATGAATGCCAGGTCCTCCCATAGATAGACAGCAGGTCTACCCATTGAGAACCAAGGGAGGGATAGACCTGAAATGCAACTTAGGAGCCAGGTCTATCCAGCCTCACAATTGCTCACTCACAAGATCTACCAAAAATGGTAGACCTATTCAAATTATGTATTATTTATTCAAATTAGTTCCTTCCCCAACTCACCCCACAAAATCCTGTGATCACTCATGTGAGCTCCCCTCACCCACATATTAGGTTGAGGTCACAGGTTGCCTACCCCTGCTCTAGACTGAAGTGTCAATGGCCATAAACAAATGTTGCCTGGATGAGAGTAGGCTAACAGATGTCTCAGAAAACACAGATGGTAGATTGGGTTTGGAAGTATAAGACATCACCAAACTTGGTTATCTTCAATATACAAGTTCAAATCCTTACTCCATGACAGGTGAACTGTACTGCACAGTATCCATTGCAGCTGTAGTGTAAACAAACAGCAGCAAACTAGTTATACAGGATGAGGTCATTAGTACATACAGATACATCCAAATAGTGGAATGAGAATATTCTCATCTCCATCTCTCATTACCGAGGTCCAAGTTACATTAGTGGCATAGTTGGTGCAAAAATACAAACGGGTACTAAACCATCTAGTTGATTGCATGGGTTGGCACCCATTTTTCTATCTTCTCAGTAGGAATTACAGTGCTAATGTAGTTTCTGAAATGGATCTTTTTATTTGAAATGTCTTCTGAAGGGATATTACAGGATTATTAACACATTATGAAACAAAAATATAAATACAACCCTTTTAGTGAAATAAGGTGATGGTGTATACATGGCTTTCAAGATATTTTTGAATATAATCTTCTAATAGATTTTTAAACTATTTTATCATGGTTGTCCCCATCATTTTGGAACATGCAAAACAAAAACTGAACAACAAGTATACCTTTAAACTTTATTTTAAAAAATATAGAACAAATGCACAATTACAGTGCTAAGTAGCATTTCTTTTTACAGTGGACAGTGGCAGAATAAATTTCTGCTGACATCAACATTCAGCAAACTACTGACATCAAATCTCAAAGCACCAAGAAGTATTTTATTCCATCACATATTCTAAACACATTTTTACATTAATAACAAAATCTAGCAGAGTATTGCACATCATCTTGACTGAAGCTAAAATTAACTATCCCCATTTATGTGCACAGGCAGCAGCAAACACAATACATAGTAATAATGACTACAATATACAAATATATACAAAGCACGCTTTTATAGCATGTTGAACACTCAAAAGGCATTTTTATGTGTAGTGACCTTCTGTGGTAGCTCTTCAGTCCTGAGCAAGTTTCCCAGTGAATTGAGTTCCTTGGAAATTTGCCAGAGCCAGAGATAAAAAGGGAGTTTTAGAAATAAATGGATCTACTGCCCAAACTTTGGCATTATTTATCAGAAATTAAGTCCCACTCTATTTAGTGGACCTTACTTCCTAGTAAATGTATTCAACAGTGCAACCTTTGTCATATAGCAAAAACATATGAAGTTCTTAACTGAAAAGATTATGTATGTGTGATTGTTTTCCAGAATGAAATAAAAATTAATATGGAAAGAAAATAGGTTTTTTATCATAACAAATGTTTGGGTCTACCAAAAGTATAGGGGGACTTCACAAATGGCCACTGAATTTAGGGACAAGCCACAAAGACCATCAGCAAAACGGAAAATTAGAAAAGTGAAAGGGTTGGGAAGGGTTGTGCAAATATAGCTGTGAAATTTAGCTGTACTTTTGTTTCAAATCAATATTTTCTCCATGCAACTGCAAAAATGCAGTTTGCAATGAGAAAACTGAGCTCAGATGAAAGTATGAACTAATTCACAGACATGGAACCAAAAAGTTATATTCAATAAGCTTATTTAGGTATATAGTTTTACAGTACATTTAAAAACATCTCTTGAATTTCAGAAGTATTTGGATAGTAAAGGGCAACATTTGTACAATTAAAGTGAGCAATAAGAGAAACTATTAATTAAAACCTTTTGGTATATGGGGAGGAATGGGGAAAGCAACCCTTTGTTTCTCTAATCTTTAGACATAGGTTAATAATAAGGCTTCATTGTTTGGGGAAAATAACAAAATTGCATTTGGCTACATTGTTTTGTTCCACTATTTCCCCACCAAAATCACAGAGCTCAGTGGATGGTCTTTGTTAAGTCATTCTCCCTCAGTCTCTAGCCTATCTCACAGGGATGTTTTAAGGCTAAACAACATACACCATTGGTCTGAAGTCTGGAGGAAATGCAGAATAGAAAACATCACTAATCTGAGTAAGTCAAGAGATAGTATTAAAACAATTGTAGACAGTAAACCAATAACCCCAGTCTAGACCTTCATATGTGCTCAGATGCATATGGATCTCTTCAGTCCACTGACTGCCCCATCATTCCCATGAAAAAAGCAGGTTGGAAGAAACAGGAGTGAGTGATTGACTTCCTGTATGTCTCCAGCTGGAAAAATACGACATATAGGCAGTATGCCATTAGAATACTTTAATAAGTTTAGAGCTTTAAATACACTATGTGAACTTAAGTTCTGGTCTTTTGCATTGGCTTATAAGGCTCAACGTATCCTTAGACCACCTCCATGAAACTTCAAGCAATGGGCCTGCAGATCTGTCTGTGTGAAGGTATATGGATGTAAAGCAATTTTCTCCATTGGAATGAATGGGAGTCACTGCATACTCAGAAATTGAACACACTGAAATCCACACTGAAACTCTGAATCCATAAAACAATTGCTCTGGGTTTGACATAATAAATGTCTAAGTCTTAGGTTTAAATATTCTATTTGCCCAGAAAAAACACAAATATTTACATGCTACATGACATACACAAGATGGCATACAGCAGGGGTGGGGAAATTCTTTTCAACCCAAGGGCTTCATTCCCTTCTGGGCAACAGTCCAGAAGCTACATGCCAGTGGTGGACATGGTCAGAGGCACAAGAGAGCAGAGCAACAAATACAAAGTTTAGCTTTGTAAAGTAGACCAGTTTTTACACATACCCCTTCCCATTCTCCATCCCGGCAAGCAAGAAGCATTATCAAAGTTCAGACACATTCCAGCCAAGGCAAAAACCCTCAATGAGAGTGCAAAGCAGTGCTGGTAAGGGTATGGCCTGGATAAATGGGAATGGTTGAGGAGAGTTCCAAGGGCCACATTCAGACCTATTCAGGGTACAGAGTTAAGCGATGATCCAATGCTTCTGCAGTTACTGAAAACTAATATAATTCTTGTTTATTACAACACTTTCTATGTTATTCTTATTTCTGCCAGATTTTTCAGTGAAGAAAAATATTAGAACACATACATGTAAGGTTGGATACAAAGATTCCCTTTTGCCAACAGAAGTCGTCCTTTCACTCATGAAAGGGAACCTTTGGATGCAGCCCATAGTATACATATTTTGAACCCTCTTTTTGAAAGTTTAAGTTTCTGTTCTGTCTCATGTAATGTTTGGATAAGTAACCTGAACCTCCAACATTTTAATTAAAATTAAATAAAATAGACAAAAACTGACAATGTAGTAAATCTTAAGACAAGTATGAAAACTATGAATTTTCTCTTCTGGAAGAGTTTCTCTTTGTTTTTAGTATTTATTTATTTATTTATTTATTTTCATTTCTAAACCACCCATAGCTAATAGCTCTCTGGGCGGTGTACAAAACAAGATTAAAATACAATATTAGAATAAAATCAGTAACAAAGAGCAGCAAAATTAAAACTAAAACATTAAACATAAAAACATGAACATTAAAATGCCTGGGAGTATAGCCAGGTCTTAACCTGGCGCCTAAAAGAAAGAACTGTAGGCGCCAGGCGTATCTCCTCCGGTAAGCTGTTCCACAGTTCGGGGGCCACCACAGAAAAGGCCCTAGATCTAGTAACAATGCTCCGGGCATCCTGGTGAGTTGGTACCCGGAGGAGGGCCTTAGATACTGAACAAAGTGAATGGGTAGGTTCATAGCGGGAGAGGCGTTCCACAAGGTATTGCGGTCCCACACCGTGTAAGGCTTTATAGGTCAAAACCAGCACCTTGAATCTGGCTCGGAAACAAATAGGTAGCCAGTGCAAGCGAGCCAGGACAGGTGTTATATGCGCGGACCGATTGGTCCTCGTCAACAACCTGGCTGCCGCGTTTTGCACTAGCTGAAGTTTCCGAACAGTCTTCAAGGGCAGCCCAATGTAGAGCGCATTACAGTAATCCAGTCTAGAAGTTACCAGAGCGTGAACAACTGAGGCGAGATCATCACTGTCCAGATAGGGGCATAGTTGGGCTACTAAGCGAAGATGGTAGAATGCATTCCGTGCCACCGAGGCCACTTGAGCCTCAAGCGACAAGGAAGGGTCAAAAAGGACCCCCAAACTACGAACCTGTTCCTTCAAGGGGAGTGTAACCCCATCTAGAACAGGAGAAACATCCACCATCTGGGCAGGGAAAGAGCTCACCAACAGTGTCTCAATCTTGTCTGGATTGAGTTTCAGTTTATTAGCTCTCATCCAGTCCATTATCGTGGTCAGGCAACAGTTCAGCACATCAACAGCCTCACCTGAAGAAGGTGAAAAGGAGAAGTAGAGCTGCGTGTCATCAGCGTACTGATGGCAACGCACTCCAAAACTCCTGATGACCGCACCCAGAGGCTGCATGTAGATGTTAAAGAGGATAGGGGACAAAAACGAACCCTGAGGGACTCCACAATGGAGAGTCCAGGGTGTCGAGCAATGTTCCCCAAGCACTACCTTCTGGCGACGATCCGCTAAGTAGGAGCGGAGCCACTGCCAAGTAGTGCCCCCAACTCCCAACTCCGCGAGCCTCCCCAGAAGGATACCATGGTCGATGGTATCAAACGCCGCTGAGATATCAAGGAGAGTCAACAGAGTCACACTCCCCCTGTCCCTCTCCCGACAAAGGTCATCATACAGGGCGACCAAGGCTGTTTCAGTGCCAAAACCGGACCTAAAACCGGATTGAAACGGATCCAGATAATCGGTTTCATCCAAGAGCGCCTGGAGCTGGCCAGCGACCACCCGCACAGTAATAATGCACAGTAATAATGTATTTCAAGTTATAATGAAGAACTACTGTTGATTTAAAAAATGATACTTGCTAGTGTACCTTTCACCCCCTACCCCAAAACAACTTCTGCCCAAATTCACAGTAAGCTGGGGGGCGGGGAAGGGAGGAACACTAATCTATACTGTCATAAACAGTGTTCTTGCCTAAGTTATACAGAGCTACAATTGGAAGCATTTTTGTTTCTTCACACCTGCTTCCCATAGATCAGATTGTCTACTTTTCAGTCAAATTTCCTCTGAAAGTGTCCTTCAAATAGTTGGGTACTTCTCTAAATTATTTACAGTAATCAAAGGATAAGGGTTGCTTCTGATGTTAATTTGCACATGCAGAGTTCCAGGCTGTACACGGAATATCTAAGATGTGCATTCCCCATTCACTCAATGTTGGGAATAGTTGTGCACACATTGCTCCCCCAGTTCCAAAAACATCGGGGTGCTGGCACTGTTGTGGATGTGAAGAACAATCTAGCTAGTACCTTCAATATGTGTATTGTATTTCACCAGAAAAACGAATAGTCTGAATCAATTTCCAAACATTTGCCAAAGCCACCACTGTCTTCAAAATTTAATATAAAAACAAGACTGAAGTAAGTTATCTAATGACAGCTTCCTTCTAGTTTTCAAGAGGGTTGCCAATAGTGCAAATTCCTAGCCTCATTTGGAGAATCCTAAATTAGAGGAGCTCACAATCCAAATAATTAGCATTTAATTCAAAATGTATGACTGTATCACCTGCATAGCAAAAGTGGATAGGTTCTGACTTTTTCTGTTTGTACAGAATGCTGATTAAGAACTTTGAAGGACAACCATAAGGTGACCTCTTTCAATAACACATATCTTTGAAGAGATTATACCATCATATATATCTTTTTGTTTTGCATTGCAAATAGCAAATAGATCAATCAATCAGAGCAATATACTGCAAACTCCTGCAATACTATTTACATTCAATAATGGCAGCAATCAAAACCCTTGTTTTTGTTTAACAACATTTCTCACATTAGCATCATATTTCATAAATTTTCATTAGAGTGTTCCTTTTCAGTCATTTAAATATGTTTTAAAGTCAAAGAACAAGGCTGCCATATCTACTGTTCTTAGCAAACTCAGAATTGTTAGGCTGGCTTCAGAAGTTATACATGAGGGATGCAGAGAAGAGGAGAGTAATGCAACTGATTTGCTACATTTCCTCTTTTTATACTGCTGCTTTAAGAGCCAAACCAGGAACCTACCTATGGTGAGATCTATAAACCTGTATCTGCATCTGGAGCTCCCACCTCTTATTGTAAGGAATGGTGACAAGTTCCTGTGCTCTCTCTCTCTCTCTCTCTCTCTCTCTCTCTCTCTCTCTCTCCCCCCTCCCCCCCCCTCTCTCACACACACACACACAAAGCATAAGTCATTCCCCCCTTATCTAGTGAGCAAAGCAGGCCTTAGTTCCCTTATTAAACTTAAGTACATCTTAAGTACAACTGGATGGTGGTCTTTATTTGTGAATAATCATCTCACTAGTATTTTAATGCTTGTTTAGGGTAAAAACTGAAGACTGAAAAAACTCTACATCTTGTATACAATGCTAAGGCACTTTTTTGTTTGTTCCCCTGCCCTTCATAGAATCCTGAAAGTTTCAGCTTTTTAAAACATGGGTTTCTAACCCAACAGTTGCAATGAAAAGTTTGAAAGATTGTTGCAACATGGTCCCAGTATTCATTAACCAAAAGGCATCTCACAAATTCTAAGTTTATCATTCCCCTGGCTCCTAGAGAAGAGACAGCCACAGCTACACAGTCTCTCTCTCTCTGTTTTGAGAAAAGAAGGAAGTTAATGCTGCTGGTCAGCTTCGCTTCATTTTTGTCTTTGGTTTGCTCACACATACTCAAAACAAGGCTAATGTGTGAAAATATACACTATCTCATCACAAATGGTATGCTAGAAATGGAGCCATAGTGCCAAGTTATGATTGTACACGTGTGATAAACATGCAACCCAAGGGTGATCCTTTGGTGGCTACACTTGCCTCAAGGTTTATATACAAGATGTTACTTCAAAACTAAAAAGACCCATCACCCATTAAATATAACTTTGTATTTTCAAATTTTACTTAAATTAGATGTTTTCAGATTTTTTTTCTTCCATACACCTGTCTCTTTTAAACAAGATGGAAACATTCCTTGAAAAAAATAAAACCTCTGTTCATGATTTAGTATTTCCAACAAGGGGAGGAAAGACCCAGTGGCTGCATTTGAACATCATAATAAACCATATTATATTTATCCAGCACAGCCTTGAGGAGGAGACTAGAAACATTCACTTTCATTTTTTTTGTTAACTGCAGTTTAGTGTTGCATCTGAACCCTAAACTGTGTGTAATATTTACTATGGCTTGTTACAACAGGCCAATTTCATAGTTCATTGTTTGAATTTAGCTTATTTCAAAGAAACCATGATTAAAATTAACCAGTTTACTGATTTTTGGATGAAACAAAAAGCTGCACCCAATCAAAAGTGGAAGTGCAAGGTTCCAAAATCCTCACAGTGACTCTAGAGGAGGAGGAGATGAGAGGAGAAGAGCATGCAAGCCTGAGGTTCACTGCAGCTTGTTCCTATCATCATGGTTTACTGTGATATCTGAACACAGCCAATTTGTCCCTGTTACTTTCTGTAACCAAGGAATATGAAACTAATAAACATATTTGGTTTGCTAGTGGCTAGTTCACCTAGCAATATATGTGAGCACTTTGGGTGGGTTCATGGTTCTTCTGTCAGGGACCTATGGCAGCTACTGAAAACACTTTCAATAAGGGCCCCAGTACCTAAGAAATTCCAGACACGTGCTATTTGCCATTGTTTAAGTTTTTTACAAGTTAGTAATCACAACTTGACTTTTGATTTCCACTATCAGGAAAGGAGAATTTGGAATAAGACTGATAAAGATAATTTTAAAAAATCTGTATGAAGCATATCAATATGTTAGTAATTACAAACACTAATTATTAATAGTTTTCAGAAGGATGTTCCTGGTATATCTTCATCTAAAATAGCAGCAAAACATGTACCATTTTTTAGAAAGATGGACTAAACAGAATGGCAAAGATATGCTAAATTTCTGCTTTGTGTATTTCCTACATAACCATCTGGTTAATTTCCCCCCCCCCAAGGATTTAAATTCTTATGAATTTACAGAGGCTGAAAAGTTTAGTTACTTAGCCATTTAACACTGCTACCATGTTTTAAAACACAAAAACAAGAAAATGTATCCCCAATAACACAAACCAATATTGTTCAACTCCCTTCCTAAGGAACTAATTATGTAATATCCTGCCGGTTGTAGGATGTTGCACTAATGAACTTCCCAACATTTTTAGCATGACAGTTAAGATTAGTCAACTGAAAAGTTTATTCCCTTCCACTTTCTTGGTGGTTTTACTTCAGGTAACCACCATTGGAAGAAAATCTCTACTGGATGAAATATCTAGAAGCCAATCTAGATCCTCATTCAAGTAGGTTACTGCTAATCCTTTGAGAGCAAGCATTTTGACTCCCCCCCCCGCAACTACATTCCATTACAGTTCACTGCTTAAAAGACATACACAACATGGTAGCTGGCAACCATTAACATTCACTTGTCCTTTCATGTGTAAAAAGCTGAGCACTTTCACTTGTGTTTTCATTCTCATTTGCATCTCTCACAATATTCTTTCCTGGGGTTTCATTTTTTTCTGAGCAGCTGTCTTCATCTTCTTCCTCTTCCTCCTCTTCCTCCCTGGGATGGCCTTCCACGCTATGTCGGATGCCATAAGCAAAGTAAATAAAGAAACCTTTCAAAAGAAAAAAAAGATGTTTAGCCAGTTTTGTCATATATTCTATATTTCTATAGCTCTACCCATGATCATCAAAAGTAGTTTACCTGTCCAGATGTTATCATCACTTGTGGTCATAGTTTTTTTTTTCATCCACACTGAGCTTCCATCCCAGTATTATTTTAAAAATTATATGCAGCCTTTCCACCAAGAAGCACAGGGCAGCATACATTGTCCTTCCTCCATTTTCTCATCACAACCATCCTGTGAAATAGGCTAAGCTAAGAGAAAGTGTCTAGCCCAAGATGATCTAATTAGCTCTATGGCAGAGTAGGGATTTGAACCTGGGTCTCTCCAATCCCAGCACTGTAGGCTGAGACTGAGGAACAGAGCTTGAAGACTTCTTCTAAGCTTCCATCTTCCCTCTTAACGAGGGCTTGCTTGGAGGACTGGAACATGGAGGCAGCCAAGAACTCATTAAGTTCCAGTCTATTAGGATGGAGAAAGGAAAAATTGAAATCACTGATTTCCATTCTCAACTATAACACAAGTCAGTTTTTGCTCTAGGGGCCATTCTGTATATTACAAGCAGTAACAAAATAGACATTCAAATATGCCTGCATTTCCACTTCCCACCACTTTTTCCCACATGAAAATGTGTGTGCCTTTAGCTGGTTGGGCTCCTTGCCACTCAAAAACAATTTAAAATCATTTATTTAGACAATTTTAATCCACTTTTCAAGCAGATTCAAGCAAGATACAAAGAATATTTATACAGCATCAGATTAAACCTTCAACATAATCACATTACAAACCAAAGACTCAGCATTACAATTACTAATAACAATTAAAAGCCTGTCTAAAAGAAAGAGTTTAAGTGCCTGGTTGAAGGTCTTTGACCTGCTGAACTGATCCTAGACTTTAGAGGCCATTACCATAAAAAGCCTCATTCAACAGACCATAAAGGGCTTTAAAGAGGTAAGTACCAGGACCTCAAATGTGGTCTGGAAACAGCATCCTACAGACCTCATACGAGATAGATGCTCAAAGTTGGGGTGCTGCATTCTGAACCGGTTACAAAGTTTCCAAGTAGCCGTCAAAAGACAGCTCCTCATTAAGCAAATTAAAACTGGGAGATGTCAGGACCCCTCCCGTGGTCACCACCCTGTCATGGTCCCACCTCAGGGTCCTGGTCTCTTAATGGTTCTCTCACCGGCTCTAGCACAGATCTCTCAAGATCCCACTGCTAGGCAGCACCACCAGACACTCCTTGTAAATAATATTGCCTTGAGACTGTGCCTTAGTCTCCTCCTGACTCATTGCTACATTGTGTCTGGGTGCACTTACAGGCCACAACCCCCTTGTATCTTTGTGCCTATAAAGATTACAGCCCTGGGTTATTTTGGATACCTGATGATGTTACACTATCCCTTCACCGCTGCCACCATTGATACTGTTTCCCAACCTTGGTATATGCCCTGCCCACTCTTCTGGTCTGTGAAACCCAGCCAAGGATCAGGCGTTTTGGTAAACCAAGAACTATTTATTTATTTACACAGGGAATAACAAGATTACTTAAGGGTTCAGTCAACAAGCGTGGGGTTTCATAAGATGTGTTACTCTTTATATTTCTTAGTCATAAATAACCTGCCTTACTACCCACCTAAATCCAATCCACCCAACAACCCACTCCAAAACCCCTCCCAGCCGCACTCCAACCAGCCAACCCCTAACAACTGTCATCCTCTCATTTATACCTTCAGACACTCAGATGCTCAGCCAATCATCATACAACATTCTTCAACATTCCAACCCATGTACTCCCCCCTCTCACTCAGTCTATTTACCACATATACTCTAATAAACCCGCACTTACCATATTTACAGTATTATATGTACAGGGGCATCACAATCCCCCCCTTTAATAAAAGCATAGTATTATTCCTGTGTCCAGGAAGAATACAACACATTATACTACAGTTCATGTCACTCAGGGGTAGAGTGTCCATACAGTCTCACTTCCTGGTCAGGTGACTGCAGTCTCTGGAACATGTCTGGAGAGTCTGTCCGCCAGCACATTGTCCTTTCCTTTGATATAGACAAAGTCCACTTGATACTCTTGCAGCGCCCACGACCATCTCTGAAGCATGGTGTTGCTGTTCTTCATGGTGTCCAGCTACATTAGCGCACAATGATCTGTGATCATGGTGAATCTTCTTCTCCACACGTAGGGACACAGCTTGCTCAGGCCCCACACAACAGCCAAACACTCCTTCTGCACTGAGTAGCTTCTCTGTCTCTTGCTGCCAGCTTACGGCTCAGGTAGGCAGAGTCAGAGTCAGTTTATTGCGGTCATTAACCAAATAAGTATCCATATATACACATTTTATCTCTTACAAAGGTTAAAATATTAGAACTTTATATGCAACAAAATATTAAAATTGATATATCAATTCAGAAAATATTAAAAACATCACAGTGATAACCAGAATAATTAAAATTTCATTTGAGAACAGATGTAGTCTATAGGTCATTTCTAGACATTTTCTAGACAGCTTCTCTAACTACATCTCAAAAGTCAGTTTTGCCGTGGATTTATGACAGGAAATTATTCTGATTTAAGCCCTTGTGGCTACGATGTTACCATCATTTTATTAAGGCTTTCCTGCATTTGATGGCTATGACACAGTATTTAGCTACTCTCTCTGTTAAATCATTAAAACGTTCTGCTAGTAAATATTCGGTATAAAAATCATCAGTTCTCCCCAGAAGGGAATTTATGATAGGCGCGATAAGTTGGGATCTAGCTTCAGAATAAAAGGAACAGTATAATAGAACATGAGTGACAGTTTCAATTTCTCCATTTCCACAAGGGCATTTTCTATCATTATAAGGTACTTTCTTGTATCTACCCTCTAACAGCGCTGATGGCAAGATATTAAATCTTGCCAGAGTAAATGCCCTTCTCCATTTTGGTATGGTAAGATTGGATAAGTATGACATAAGTATCAAAGGTTTTGAATTATACCTATGTTTTCGCACTAACATCAAATGTTGCTGATAATCTATATCTTTGATTCTCTGCAGAATATTTATTTTAGCTTTTACATATCCCATGTCCAAAATTAATGGTATGGAAAAGCCTAACGATGTTATTTTATTTATCAGCATTTGTTTCCAGGTGGATTGACAGCTATCCTTTAATATATGAGATACCAACATCTCGGGGTTAAACAGTAATTTTAACCACCATATAATTCTATGAGCCCAATTAATGGATTCAATTGTTTGTAATCCTGCTTCCAATCTTAAAATAAAATTCGGTATGCAGGAAGGAACAGCCAATATAGATCTAAGGAAGCTGTTTTGTATCGTCTCCAGGGTTGTAAAATTCTGACTTGTAGTGACTTGCGTGCCATAGATCAATTGTGGTATTATTTTTGTCTTAAAGACTGTTATAATTGATGGTATTATTTGTCCTCCTTTATTATAAAAGAAGGATAGCAGAGCTTTAAGAGTTCTTCTTGCATTCATAGCTGTCATCTTCCTATGCATATGCCATGAGTTTGAAGCCTGAAAAGTTATTCCCAGGTATTTAAAGGTAGTAACTTGATCTATTAAATGCCCATTTATCTGCCAGTGGTGCTTTGATCTATTTTGTTTCTTTTTAAAGATCGTAACTTTTGATTTTCCATAATTTACTTCAAGTTGTTCATTTTTGCAGAATGTCGCCAGCTTCGACAATAGTCGTTTTAAGCCAATAGGTGTTCTCGAGATCAAAATTATATCATCTGCATATAGAAGTAAGTCTCTTTGTATTTCAGCCAACCTTGGGGGATGGGAGATGACAGGTGCTAAAGTGTCTACTATCTCATTTATGTAGATATTAAAGAGAAGTGGAGCCAAGATACAACCTTGTTTGACCCCTTTGAATGTGGGTATTGGCTTTGTAAGATGTCCTTTATTATTACATTTCACTTGAAGATAAGTGTTCTCATACATCCCTTTAATTAATAGGAGCAATCGAGGATCTATATTAGTTTTGCCCAGCTTTTCCCACAATCTAGTTCTAGATATTGAGTCAAAAGCTGACTTTAGGTCAATAAAAGCGGTATATAGCATATTTCCCTTTTTAGTTGAATATTTATCTACCGAATGTTGGAGGATAAGAGATTGATCAATAGTGGAGCGTCCGGTCCTAAAACCCGCTTGTTCCTGCGCTAGAATATGTTCAGTGTCAATCCATAGTTTTAATTTATTATGTAAATGGGCCACATAGAGTTTACTAATTATGTTTAGTAGACTAATAGGCCTGAAATTGGCCGGATCAGATATTGATCCTTTTTTATATATTGGGATAATTATAGCGCCACCCCAGTCTCTAGGTATTTGCATAGTACGGTCAATATATGTAAATAAGACCGCCAAAATTGGAGCCCACCATTCTGCATTTGATTAAAGATTTCCGCAGGTATGTTATCTGGACCTGGGGTTTTATTTGGTTTCAGATGTATTATTAGATCCAGAATTTCTTTCCTAGAGACGGGGTCCCATTCCGGTGGCACCAACTTAGTTCTTTTGATGTTAGCTTGTTCAGGCATATTGTTCCTATATATGTTGGAAAAATGGTCTTCCCAAGCTTGCGCCGGGATATAAGAGTTCATATTGGTATAAGTCTTTGGCCAGTTTGTCCTTATTAAGCTCCAAAACAAGGATGAATTTTTAAATTTTGAAGCATTTATAATATGTTGCCAGAGTAAAGTGCATTCTGTTTTCCTTTTTTTATTTAATAATTGTTTATATTGTTTTCTTCTTTCGCAATAGATCTGCAATAATTCAGGGGATCTATCCTGATTGTATTCTTTGAATTTGGCTATTAAATATTTATTTTTATCTACGCATTCCTGGTCAAACCAGGATTTAGAGTGTTTCAACCTATTATTATATTTAGTCTTTGTATCTGAAACAAAGGTCATTTGGAGAATATTTATCAATTTATAGAAGTACTGATATGGATTAGTCTGTTGAGTATTTAACAATATAGATTCCTTTAATGCAAGGCAATCATGAGTATTTAACCTTGCTATAAACTCTTTTTCCAATTTAGGTATCCATTGTATCCTGTTTGGGCGAATCTCGTAAACAGTACTCGGAAAAGATTGTGGTTCAATAAAAATTTGACTTTCATCACCTGAAAGTTCTATATTTATAGGTAAGTGATCACTTTCAGGTCGCTCCATTATCCTAAATTTCTCAACAGTTTGGTACAACTCCTGTGACACTATTCCCAGATCTATTGTAGACGTTCCTCTACTGGATAGGAACGTATATTCCCCTTCTAGATCTCCCTTTGTGCGACCATTTAAAAGAATTAAATTTAAATTAATTATCAGTTGTATTAGGCAGAAGCCAGTATAGTTTACACCCCTGTCTTTTGCCTGTCTTGTTGGAATAATATTTGGGCCGTCCAAGTAGGGGCACGTCATTTGATATTTTGTGAATAATATTTCATCTGATGGACCCATTCTTGCGTTAAAATCACCGGCCATTAATAGTAGGGCCTCAGGATGTAGTTTGTTTAGTTCTATTATATAACGTTCCAACTTAGCTATATTATTCTTGGCCATTTCGTTATTTTTGCTCGGTGGTAAGTACACATTGAGCAACATCAGGGTATAACAAGAGAGATTTAAAAGTACCGCAATTGCTAATTCAGGTAGTGGATCACATTTGACAATTGGCACATTAATTGTAGTAGAGATGAGAATACATAGGCCTCCTCTTGGGCGTCCCCCTCTCTTGCTAGGCATTGCTTCCAATTGATATATCGAGTATCCATTTAAACGTAGTTCTTCTAGTTCCCAAGTTTCTTGTATGAATATGATATCAAAATGACCTAAAAAATTCATACAAGTTGGGTCCATTGTTTTATTCTTCCATCCGGCCATATTCCATGATACAATCTTCAAATTGTGTAATTTTGGACTTTCGTATTGTCAGTTTTTGGTTTGGTTGTACGAAGGAGAGGTTCGAACTTCCGCCTTCCCACTTTTGATGACATATTCATTTACAGACTTCTGCGGGGATTGTTGATCACTCTTTTTTGTATTATTTAATGTATTTTGGTCTCGAATTTCTTCATATTCTAATTTTTCTAATGTAGATATTAGTTTTCCCAGTTTAGTCCGAATTTGTATTTTTGTCTCCGTCGGCAATGTAGTGAAGGTATCTATTAACATTAACTCTTCAGGTAAAAATTGTTCTAATTCTTTTTGATTTTTTTCAGCTTCATTCATACCCTCCAAAGGCCTTTTCGTTTCAACATCTTTTCGGGATATAGAAGGCGAGTTATCAATATTATAAGAATGTATCGTTAGTTTTTGCAAAGGGGCTCGATTTTCAAACACCCTAGTAAGATGTAAATTATATTCTAATAGCAAGTCTCTTTTACTATAGAAAAATTTCGCTCTATCTTCATCCACGAAGGTTATCATGGCTCTTGCGTTTATGTGGTTGTAAAAAAGATATTTAATATCTATGATGTCATCCATCGTAATAGCGCCAGGAGATATTTCTTTTATTATCTTTAATAGATGTTGCTTTCTATCCATCAGCGATTTATATCCTTTTAGTTTTGGATAATTACTTATGGCCAGAGTTTTTGGATTTAATATTAAGACCCAATCATTAGCAGTTTGGGTTAGTGCTGTAGGACTTTTGTTTGTTGTGGATATAGATGTCAATTCTATCACACTTGTATCCTGTTTTTGCTTTATAGGAGTAGAAATAGGAATAATCACTTCTCTTTTATCACTTGCATTATCAGTTACTACATTTGGTAAGTTTTCAGTTGACATTGGTGAAACATTTTCTTGTAATTTGATTGTTCCTTTAATCTGCTTTCTCTTTCTCTTTCTTTTCTTCTTTTGAGGGTCTTCTCGTAGATCTAATAATTTAAATAGTCTTTCAAATTTCATGTGGCATTTTTTATGTGCTCTATTAGTTTTGATATTTTTGCTCTTTTTACCGAGCTGTAGTGGAGGTTTGCTGTTTTTTTTTCTTTTCCTCCACTAGATGGTGGTGTGTTCGTTGGATAGTCTGTGTTGCTTGCGTAGTTGTCTTTATATTATTTTTAGAATCTTTTTTCAAAATACATTCTGTTAAGGTTGTTAATAAGGAATTGGCTTCTGCGACAAATGTAGAGATATGAGTAAGTGATTGTGTCACTGTTTGGCACCAATCTTGCTTGTCTCTTAAAGAGGCAGCATTGAATGTCTCATGTTCATTTATTCCTTCATCATACTTAATGCTAGATTTAAACTCCCGATAGTCACCTGAGGACTCGAGCGGTGGCATTGAGCTCTCTTTACTGCACAATGATATATTGAACTCAGCTCTTGACCAAGATATATCTAAACATCCCATCTTCCCTTCCGCCTCATCAATTTTCTGGGCTATACTCTTGGAGCTAGACCCTCCATTTTGTGGGGACCAAGGTGGTAAATTATTTATTTCCCAGTCCAGTATAGGTGGTTCATATTGCAGAGTTTCTTGTGGCTCCAACTTTTTTTCTGCTTTCATTAAACTCTGATTTGGTTGATAAAAGTGAGTAATTTTGGTTTGCTTCCCACCAGTTGTCCCTGTCCTGTCCTCATTATCCAGTGTAATTCCTAGATCTTTACATTTTTGTCTAGTGAGGACCATGTTAATAAGTTATTATTTGTCCTTGGGGCTGAGGCAATTCACAGTTTTACTTGGTAATTATAAATTCGCCTAGGTCTGCTTTCAGCTGTAGCTCCGTGGCTCCGTGATTATCTCCAAGTAGATAAAGATGAAAGGAAGGAGACTTATAATATCTAAAACATTTCTTCTTTATAAGTCATTATAGAGCTTTCAAGGATAATAAGAGCATAAGAGCGTAGTAGTTTAGGTATTTAGGAGTTCAATCGCACTTACTAATTATTAAGAACAGAGCAGCTTTCACAGCGTCCTCGCTAGTTCGCGGCCATCTTTTCGATCGGAGACAATAGTTCGGCTCAGGTAGGCAATAGGATGGTTGATGCCTTCCCTTTCCTGCATCAGCACAACCCCGAGACCCAGGTCAGAAGCGTCTGTTGCCACGATGAAAGGCTGCTCGTAGTCTGGAGCTATTAACACTGGACTCTGGCACAGTGCTTGCTTTAACTGGTCAAAAGCTTCTTGACACCTTTCACTCTACACCACCCTCTCAGACCGTCTCTTTTGAGTTAGTCCATGCAGTGGGGTTGCTACTTCTCCAACCCCCTTGATGAACCTTTTATAAAACTCTGCCATACCCAGGAATGCTCTCACTTGCTTTTTGTTTAAGGAACAGGCCAAGATTGAATAGCCTCCACTTTATTCTATTTTGCCACTGCCCACCTTATGTCCTAGGTATGTTACTTTGGGTAACCCAAATTGGCACTTTTTAACTTTGATAGTCAAACCCGCCTTTTTAAGTGCCTCTAACACTACTAAGTGTTGTAAATGTTCTGGCACCAACTTACTAAAAATAGCTATATCATCAATGTATGCCACAGCGAAGTCTGACATGCCTCTTAGAATGGTATTGATTAATCTTTGGAAGGAGGCAGGTGAATTCCTAAGTCCAAATGGGAGAACTGTGAATTCATACAGCCCATCAGGTGTGTTAAAAGTGGTTTTGGACTGTTCATCCAACTCCATTTTCCAAAACCCTTTGCACAGGTCTATGGTGGAAATTATTTTGGCTGCACCCAACAGTTCCAACACAGTGTCTACCCTTGGCATGGGATACGCATCCAGAATTGTAATTTTACTGATAGCTCTGAAGTCTATAGAAAACCAGATCGTCCCATCCTTTTTGGGTACCAACACTATTCTAGAGGACCAGGGACTAATCAATTCCCGAATCACACCCAGCTCTAGCATCTCCCTCACTTCCTCCCTGATCTCATCTAGCGCTCTTCCATTCACACGATAGGGGGTAGATCTTATTGGAGGATGATTGCCAGTGTCTACAGTGTGCTTCACAACACTGGTTCTACCAGGTCTAGTATTAAAGAGTTCCTTATGTTTACTCAGAACACTCAGGATTTCCTCTTTGACCTTATCATCCACCTCCTCTGACCACTGCAACTGATCTATACCTCACTCTGCCTTGCTCTCTTGCACCAAGTCTGGCAAATTAGGGCCACTCCCTTCAGGGAACAATGTGACTTGTAAAACCCTTGCGTCTCTGGCATGATAGGGCTTTAACATGTTCACATGTACTACTTTGTGTTTCTCCAGTTTGTCTGATGTAATGACATAAGTCAACGTGTCTAATTTCTCTCTAACGACAAATGGTCCCTCCCAGCTGGCTTGGTTTATCATGTTTTCTGGGAATAAATGTCATGACCATACCCCCCCACTTCATAGGTACACTCTCTTAGTGTCCTGTCATACCAATAGCTCTGTTTTTGTTGAGCTTGGCTCATATTTTTGTACCACTTTCATCATAGTTTCTAGTTTATTACAGAAGTCTAGCACATAATCAACCACGGATGTTTTATATTCTACCAGGAACCCTTCCCACAAATTCCATAACAACTCTAAAGGACTCCTCACTTTCCTTGCATACATTAATTCAAAAAGCGAGAAAGAACCCAGTTGATTCTTGTGGCACTTCCTGATAAGCAAATAAGAAACACCCCAAGCATTCATCCCAATCCTGTGGGTGATCTTGTACATAACTTTTTATCATCCCTTTCAGCACCCCGTTAAATCTCTCTGTTAACCCATTGGTAGCTGGAACATATGTGGTTGTTTTTAGATGTTTCAACCCGTAACACTTCCACCTGCACTGCATAAATTCCCCCATAAACACTGCCTTGATCAGTCAGGACCTTATGGGGAAAACCCAGCCTCATAAAAATCTTCAGCAAAGCTTCTGCCACTATAGTAGGGCCCCGCTTATACGGCAGGTTAGGGACCAGAACCCCGCCATAAAGCTCCCCCATAACAGCTGATCAATGTTCCGCTTTTCTCCGCCGCCTCCGTTGCTTGCCTGTTTGCCACCTGAACGATGAAGCGCTTGCTAGCCCTCCGCTGCCTCCCTCGCTTGGGCCCCCCACCAATCGCCTCCTGCCCGTTCATTCGCTGTCGCTTTTCTCCGCTGCCTCCCTTGCTTGCCTGTTTGCCACCTGATCGATGAAGCGCTCGCTAGCCCTCCGCCGCCCGTTCGTTCGTTCGTTCGCTCAGTTTTCTCCACCGCCTCCCTCGCTTGCCTGTTTGCCACCTGATTGATGAAGCGCTCGCTAGCCCTCCGCTGCCTCCCTCGCTTGTCCCCCCCTCCCACCCACCTCACTGTAATATAATACAGTACTGTACAGTATGTACAGTACTGTAATCTTAACCTTTGAACATTTGGAAAATTGCGAGAACAGACGCTGAATGCACAAATGCTGAATCAGACTGCACCGACAAACCTGTATAAAAAATGGCGCCCAACGCTCAGAGCTTGGAAACGTTCCTTGCTTCAACTACAACTCCCATCAGCCTAACTGTGGGAGGAATGTTTTCAAGCTCTGATGACGTGCTGAGAGCGTCGGGCGCCATTAATTGCTTCTTTGCGGTATGATGGAAAATCACAGCAAAAACTAAACAAGCGCCCCAAATACGGGACAGGGTCATAATTCAAAACCGCTGCATAAACGAAGCGCTGTAAAGCGAATCGCCATAAAGCAGGGCCCTACTGTACAGAAGCTTCTACTTATCTTAAAGCCTCAGCATCCAGGTACCTTGTGGCATAGTCTACCACCACTAAGATGTATCTCCGGCCATGCCTTGAGGGTTTAGAGAAAGGACCCCCTATGTCAATCCCCACTCTGTAAAAAGACTGTCCTAGTATAGGAAGGGGTTTCAATTGAGCTTTTGTTTTCACCCCACTTTTCCCCACCTTTTGACAGATAGTACATGATGAACAGTACTGGTTGATGTCTTTGGCAATATTCGGCCAATGATAATGAGCTGTTAGCCTCTTCTTTGTCTTTTTTATACCAAGATGTTCTAAGCAAGGTATATCATGTGCCATAACTAGCAATCTGGATCTGTATTTGCTAGGCACAACTAACTGTTTGACTGGTTCATAACTTATATCTCTCCCTTTTGGAAGCCACAATCTATACAGCACCCTATTTTCCCTATTTCACCCTATTTGATCCCTCAGGCTCTCTGTAAAAGGGACTACTTGGGATAGGGCTTGCTCCTTTATGGCTTTTAAACTGTCATCTTTTTCCAACTCATCCCTGAACTGCTGTGCCTCTGCAGTAGATAACACATTCATTACCATCAACAATGTCTCATTCTCTTCAGGCTCACTAGGGGTTGCTATGGCAACCTCAGGCTCAGTTATAGTCTCCACCCTGTTCTATTCAACGTCAGACAAAATGGCTTCTGCAGCTTTGCCAAGCTGTTGCCTTGTCATCGCATAAATCTGTTCCTGTGATCCCATTACATCTCTGCCCAAAATTATAGGCTCATGTTTTTGGGCATTGATACCCACTTTATAAGACCCTTCTTTTCCTCTCCAGTTCAATTTTATTAAGGCCATGGGAATGCTCTCTGGCTCACCTCTCACACCTTGTATAACTACTTTTTCCTGAGGTAAAATTTCCTCAGCTTTCACCAAATCTGGCCTCAACAATGTCTGAGCAGCACCAGTGTCCAGTAAAGACCAATATTTCACCCCTTGCACACGCAGTTCCTCTCTTAAGCTTGTGTCAAAATCCTGCACATTTGATCAGCTTATTTGACAGAATTGTATTTTCTTAGTTTCCCCTTCTCTCAGCTCATTTTTCACTGTTCTTACTTGAACAGGATTACTGATGGGGTTTGTACCTTCACATTGAAAAAGTAGATGTCCTGGCCTACCACATTTAAAATAGATTCCCTCCATTTTAGGATACACAGACCCAATTTGAGGTGTCCTGTGCCCTTTTGATTTTATTAGAGGGTTTACTCTCTGTGGTGCCACATCCCTTCTGCCATTAGTATTGGGTCTTGTTTTAAAATCTCTTTGTGTTTTTCCCAACCAACCTGTTCGATTTGAGGTAAAATGATCTGCCAGCTCTGCCGCCTCCTGCACAGACTTAGGGGAACGATATTTAACCAGTAACCTAATTTCTGGTGGCAGTTGATGGTATAACTGGTCTAATACCATGAGGCTTTTCACCTCTTTCACAGACTGAGCTTTCGCACTCGTCATCCACTTCTCAAATATATCCATCAATTTTGCCCCCAACTCCACAAAAGACCTCCCTGTCTGTATCTGGCAATTTCTGAACAGTTTTCTAAAATAATCAGGCCCCAATCTAAATCTTTTGAACACTGCTTCCTTAAACTCAGCATATGTCACTGGCCTGTCTGAGGGGAAATATTGATACACCTCAGCCAATTCCCCTTTAATTAAGTTTGATAAATACTGCATATATTTATCTTCAGGTAACCCCCACATCTGAGCTGCCTTTTCAAGTGTTGTGAGGTAAATTTGGGGATCCTGTCCTGGCTCATACATGGCGAAATCTTTTGGAGTGACTTTTATTTTTACTTCATCCGTCTCTTTTCTTGTCTCCTCAGACTGAAACGTCTCCCTTTCTAATTTTAACCTTCCCACTTCTAACTCAGCCTCCATTCTCAGTCTTTCAGCCTCTAAGACTCGCTGCTTCTCCTTTTCCTCAGACTCCATTCTCAATCTCTCAGTCTCCATTCTCAATTTCACCATCTCAATCTCTCTATCCTTATCTTTTTCCTGATGTTCCCATCTTAACTTCTCTCTTAAATACTCCACATAGGCAGGATTACTTGAGCACCCTTCAGGGGTCTCTTCTCTCACAGGCTCTTGGTTTTGGACTGTGGTATAAGTGATTAGTGTTACCCACAATTCATCCATCCCTTTACCCTCATGAGGTAAATGAAAAACTATACATTTCTCCACCAGCTCTTCTCTCTTCATTTTCAAGAACTCAGCCATGTTTCTCAGAGCTTACAAACTTTACCACACACTCACAAGTTATCTTTATTAGTTATTCCCCTCACAATCACACTACTTTCCAGGGACTCTCTCTTGTTCATATCCCACCGCTACTGGCACCATCTGTCAGGACCCCTCCTGTATCTAAATCTGTCTTTTCCAGGAAGGAATATATCTGGCAAATAGCCAAAGCTGACAAAACGTGTTCCTAACCACTGTCCCAACCTGATCATCTAGGAGGCAGCCTCAACCCAGGAGCACATCTAAGTGAATAGCCTAATCCTTCTGGAGGAATATCCTATTCAAAGTACACATTTCTATCACTTCACTAGGACTAGGGTAACCCATCATGAGCAATTCCATCTTGTCTAAACAGAACTGTAATTTATTTCCCTTCATCTAGTTCATTACTGACTCCATATATGTGCTCAGCTGAAAAACTGCAATACTGGCTCAATGAAAAGGAGAAATGGAGCTGGATGACATAAGCACATTGATGGCAACCTACTTTAAATACCTGGATGACCTTATTCAGATCAGAACAACGTGGTGGACAGCACAGACCCTGAAGGGGCCCATAAGTGTGTCCCCAATACCATTTTCTGGAACCTCCCAGCAAGGTAGTATCAGAATCACTGCAACAGAGTATTCCTAACCCCACCAGTTGTGCCAGAAAGCGGTTGATGATACCGAAAGCCACTGAAAGATCAAGGAGAATCAGTAAGTTCACACACCTCTCAACTTTTTCCCAGTGAACGTCACCTACCAGAGTGATAAAAAGAGTATTGACATTTAACACAGTCTGAATATCTAGTGGTTCATTTTATCCAGGAGTATCTGGAGCTCCTTGGCCACCACTGGTTCAACTACATTAATTAAAAATGGAATATTTGATTCTTGCTTATAATTCCCCAAATCAAAAGAGTAAAGACAAGATTTCTTTCAGTCAGGGTGGAAATGGAAATGGATTGCCTTCAACTCGATTCCGACTTATGGCGACTCTATGAATAGGGTTTTCATGGTAAGCGGTATTCAGAGGTGGTTTACCTTCTGCATTTCCTATATGAAACTTTGTTATTCTTGCTAAGCATACTGTTTCTTTGACTTAGGCATTCATGTACTACCCGGGCAACTGTAATTGCAATGAAATTTTGTTATAATCTGAATCTGTAGAACTGGCAACATTCATCACCACATGGTGAATCAGCAGTGTGAGTACTCTCCACCTCAGTCAAATACCACAAGAGAGAGGTGAATGAGTGATTAATAGATGCAATGACCCACATGTTAGAAATCTCAATGTATGAAGTTACCTTTAAATCTTTGTTTCAATGATACCTAAAAAATTGTTCGTGACAGGATTCAGCTACTCATCCAGTAATACCTACCAAGTGCCATCCAGATGCTAAACCGGATCCAAGTCTCTCCACTTAGTTGTACCATTAAGTAAATATTCACCAAGATGCTCAAAGATGGCAAAAATGGCAAGAGTGGAACCTAAGGACAAATTTAACAATTAAGTGTTTTTGTCAAATACCCAACACATTATACATTTAATTAAATTTGTAAGGTGATTCTCAAGAACTGACACATCCATATGCCAATATAAAATAAAAATTATATGAGGACGTGTCCTAGACTAGAGGGTTGTAATGAACACACTCCCTATTTCTACTGCATTTTAAACATGACACTGAAGTAATGAATTAAGTCTAGGGGGGTAGCCTGCCACAGGAAGGGAAAGGGCCACAATTCAGTGGTAGTATACACATGGGCTGAGAGCCAAAAGCCTGAGTACAAGATTCTATAGACATGCTAGGGAAAATAGGGAAAGAGAAAATAAGGAAAACACCTCTTTTAAGATGGTATTTGTGACAACAGTTTTTCCACGAAAGTAACCCTTTTTTAAGATCTACTGCCCACTTAATCTTTAATCAATCACAATATTTTTTTAAATCAATTAACCTAATCAACTACATGTTGCTGTTGTAGTAAAAGTGAATTCTCAGCTCTTTCTACAGTCAAGGCCACATTTTCACGAGAACTTCCATTTTATTTTACCATAATAAGGTATTTTAGCACCATGTAAGTTAATTAATTTATTGTGCTATACTCTTTTACAAGCAACAGCTTATTTAATCAGTCTATTGACTGAAAAGGTGGTCTATAAAACTATGTTAGTCAATGGGTGAACTGCCCATGGATATTTGGCAGCATTTATATATAGTTTTCACCACTAAATGGGTGATGCCATTTCACTGGATCTTCTCCAAAGTTTTAGAAGCACAGCTGGTCATGTGTCCCCATCCCCAGTGTTTGTGTAATGGACTCAGGTTCTGCAGTTCCTGCTGTCCCCCTCACCGCTTACCATAAATGCTACTTTCTGTTGACTCTGAGGTTGCCTCCAGATGACAAGTATGTCAATGACAAACAATACTGACAGAGCTGCAAAGAGACACATACTCCAAAGCTCCAGATTGGCAAGAAGATGGATCCCATAAGTGGTCAGAATGCTTAAACCGCAAACAAGGAAAGCTGAGTAGAGGTGATTAAAAACAAAAAAGAGAGAGACAGTATTTCAAAATCTCAAATGTTTGTGTGATGCAATACTTTAGCATTAGTGAAAGATAAAAACAAACACTTCCCTTTATTTTGAATTAAGTTTTTAGAACAAAATTAGATTTGTAGTCATGCCAACTCCAAACCCATCCAGAACACATAGGCCCCTCTCCTTTTTTTCTTCCCCGGCTCTTCACACTTGAAATTTAGGACAAGTTCAATATAAAAAGTGAACCTGATTTTTATTTTAATTAAATGCACTTTGCTTATCAATTGATAATTTTAAGATGTTCCAAGAATTTAGATCACTTTTGACTTACCCAACAGACACACAAGAAAGCTAACCATGGCAGCAGACTGTTCAGTGGGCAAACTTGATGGATTAATTAGTGTTTGTAGACTGAAACGATGCCCTGGTACCATACTAATTTGAGATTCACTTGTACTTTCTCTCTCTGATCCTGCCAAAGCCTCTTTTTCTGCTGAATATTTTGGTTGCTCATAGTTTAAACTGGGTTGGTACCTGTTTGTGCACACACATAAAAATGTTTATGTAAAATCAGGCGCACAGAAAAGAAAAAAATGTAAAGGCAAAACATATTATAATCTACAAGACACATCTCAATCCCAGTAGCAAAGGTAGCTACTGTAGTTCTTCTGATCTATCTGAATATTTCATAAGCACAGAGGTATACATGTACAAGCTTCTACAAATGTGCTTACCATGTGAGTGTGATAACATCCTCTGAGAGTGATGAGGGCCACCTTTCCTCACATCTTTGAAGCTGCAGAAAAGGGCAGGATCACCTAATCGGTTTGGTAGTGATACCTGCCACTTCCCCAGTTCCAAAGTTGGAAGGAAGGCTGAAGACTGTTTTGCAGCTGTGTGATGAAGACACCCAAAAGTCTCAGCCACACATTGCCAAACCTGCAACCCCTTCCCATCTCCATGGGCCTTTACTTCTTGAAATCAGAAAAGATACAAGTTTTTGGGGAGGACTAGTATTGGACACCATTGCCTGAAGGTGCCCTGTGTGTCTTTGGGCAGTGGCACCCAACAGTTGGGCACCAATTACTGAAGGCACTTCATGGGACCTCAAGCAGCACTATCCAGCAGCACACCCTTCCACCCTTCCACATGTACACTCAGCCTTTTCCTTGGGAAATGGCAGTCAAGGGGATGCTTGACAGGTGGAGGGAGAGGTGACTACCACTTTTGGCTGAACTAGAAAGGCTAGCCAAGATTTGTGGACACTACTATACGTGAATCATTTCATATGTATTATGGGTGATCTGGCTCTCCACAACTGCACCATTGTGAAGGCTCATTGGCATGGAAATCCATCAGCTTCAGGAACAGAGCACAACCAAAAAGGGGCAACCCATTTTCCATAGGATATTTATAAGGAATGACAGCTGGGGTTAAACCACTAAATACAGGTCACCTTTATCTAACTGATGATGCATATAACATAGCATTTTACACACAAGATTAATTAGGCCAGAACTATTTTAGCAAAACTCTTCTATCTAGCTTAGAGGTCCCTTACTGTAAAGCATTTGCCTGTCTCCAGCTCTGACAAGAGCAGTAATATGCTCCAAAATTCTTGTTCACTCATTTTGTACATAGTACTGAAAAAAGTACACCCAATAAAGCAGGGATAGCCAACGTGGTGCCCTCCAGACATTGCTGAACTACAACCCCCAGCAGACCCAGCCAGTATGGCCAATGGTCAGGGACAATGGAATCTGGCAACCTCTGGAAGGCACTATGTTGGCTACTACTGCAATAAAGCATAAATGAGACAATTAAGGTGAAAGCCACCTTGCAACAGATCTGTATTTCATACAAGCTGTCCTAGATGCCAAATAAGTTTTAATCCCATATTTCCTGTTTACTGTGGTTACTCTCACGTGCAGTCTGTGTTTAAATTGTGTTTTGTCTGTTTATATAGCATTATGTTTATATAACTTCCTAGCAGAAACAAAATATTTATCAACTTCAACAACATTGCCTTACAAATTATTTCCTAACCCAAAACTGGGACTTACCTAAGAATGAGAACACAAGCTGCTACCAGTGAGTAGGCAAGAAGTGTACCAATAGACATCATGTCTACTAAGGCTTTCAGGTCAAAGAGAAAAGCCATCAGAGCTAGAAAAACAAGACAAAACAAAATTTGCATTAAAAAGTTGTATGCATTAAGCAAAAAAAATGGATATTTGCTACCACCATATCCATTAACATCTAATGTTTGTCCTTGAACAATTTGAAGCTAATCATCATCTTTTAAATATTTTATGGCCAGAATTAAGTTTCTGCAATACAGTAGCATTTTATAACACTAAGGAGAACTTTGAGTTAATTCCCCTCTGAAATATGGTGCCATCAGTAATTTTCAATAGCTGGGTTTCACATGAGAAAGTAGAATAAACTTATTTTGCATGACAGGCACCGTGAATTTTAATACATGCATAAACATAATAGGCAAAATACACTATGGACATTTTCCTGAGCAACAAATGGGAGCTAGGCAAGCTGTGTTCTGGCTCTTGTTCAATTAATTTATAGGGCACAGACAGGAAATATTCCTGGTACATTATGCCCACATCAAATCTTGTTCCTTTTCCTTTACTGCACAAAGCTCATGCAAAGAATTAAGAGTGTTGAGCTTTCAAGCATTCACAAAAGACAATCCCTCTTTAAAACATTGTTAAAACTGAGCAGAAAGTATTTGAGGGAGTTGTTGTATGACACAGATATACTGTGAAGATAAAAAATGTGTTTTTTTCAATATTGTTGTCTTCTGCAGATGTAATGCTGGCTACCTGAAAGGGTTTAAAATCAGTTGCCTTTCTCTCCCACAGCTATTTTCTCCCTCCCCTTCTAGCATTATCCATGATTTGGGCAAACCAAGTTCCCTGATAACCATGGTTTATGTGAACCAGGTTCCCTCATAATCATGGTTTGTAGTCCCACTTCAAATCATAGCAGCAGTCTCTGGTTTACAAGAGAACTATGGTTTGCACTTGTGCATGTGTAATGTATAAGTATGGTTATTACTAGGAAGGCGAGGCAATTGCCTAGAGAAATGAAGAGAACAGAAGCATATATTCCCAAAAATTACTTTTGATGTACAAATTATGGTTTCAAGGGACACAGAGTCATGTCTCTACAGGGACAATTTCAGAGGGGTAACCTGCTATCAGTTTAAGTGTATCACTTATATTTTAAAATTAAAATGGTTTACCCTTCATACATCCTTATCAGTATGAATATGCAAAGTCTAACTTTTAAATATTTGGATATATTTCACTATATTTCACTTGAAGTTACAGAAAACTGCAAGCAATGTTAGACAGACTGCAGAAAGTCCCCAGTTTGAGAAAATGGTTCTTCTCTAGATTAACTATCCTGACACCATTTACCTGTCTCTTTCCTTTTTTAAAGATTTTAACCATCAACATTATTGTATGAGCAAAAGATAATCAGCAGTTACATTACAGTCTTGACTTCCAAATTCTGAACTGGTAGCTTGTATTAAAAAGTGAACATTGAATCTTAACACTGTTGGAGGGACTATCTATGCTCATCTTTTAATAACAATGCTATATTGGCTGTGTGGGGAGGGGGAATGACACACTTTATATGCCACATTCCTCTTGAAGTTGTTAAATTGTCAAATATATCTTAATATTAGTATTAACTACAGAGGTTTATTAAGAAAGGCTTACATGAAAATTACACAAAAGGCAAAATTCAATGGAGTTGAAAAAGCAGGGGATTTTTTCAGGTATGCACTTACACCTCCTTTTTTACATATGCACAATATGGTAACATTTGTCACATTAGCAGAAAGCTTCAGAGAAGACCTCCAAGGACCTTGTTCCTCCACAACCACACCATCACCACCACCACCACAATTCAGAATTATTGCACCTTCTGATTAGTCAGCAGTTTTTGTTCCCAGTTTGCATGCATAGGAAGTTAGCAAGCAGGCCCATCTTGGTCACATAATTCTGCACGTGAAAACAGGGTTCAGGTCCCAGTTAAGCGAGACCTGCTTTAAGAGCTTACCGGAGATGAGCCCTGCTGTCATTGTGGCAGCAACTGGAGACTGCCTCTTGCTCACTTTGGCAAGAAATCTAAACAGTAAACCATCTCGTGCCATGGCAAACAGAATGCGGGGCAAAGGAAACATAGAGCCCAGAAGACTAGAACAAAAAAAATTTTATTGTTCAAATGCCACAGTAACAATATTATGCACTAAGAGTAATCCAAAACACAGACATGGGGAAAAAGGAAAAATTATGTGTAAAATGTACTTGTGTCAGAATTTCAATAACCAAAACTAAGGCTTGAGAAAGAGACAAAAGGTACCCAGAGATTCGCATCTTATAGTTTGAGCCACTACAGAACCACAACAACCTCAGAATTTATGTTTGACCATGGGTGAAGGTGTCTCCTTGCCTTACAATAAATTCACTTACAGCCTCACCTGCTACAGCCCCCGATGACAAAGTAGCAACAACTGGAGTCTTCGTTTTGGGATTGATCTGAGCTAGACATTTGAAAAGCAACCCATCCTCCGCCATAGCATAGATTACACGTGGCATTGGGAAAATGGATCCAAGGAGACTGAATAAAAAGCAAAAGAACATGCAACATGGCCAACACAAAGTCATGCAATGTATTAGGAAAGAGAGAAACAATGCTAATTAACAGCATATGATGCAAGAAACATAACTGTTTGGAGGTTGGGTTGGGGTAGAGATAATGTACATGAGACATGCTACAGTTAAGACGCAAGTTTCTTCAGCGTTCAATTAACTTTTATATTATAGTACTTTAACGTGCAGAGTGCTTTGTAGCCTTTATGGTATAGTTCAGAAACTTTCTAGCTCACATAGTGTATTTGCCTGGATGGATGAACAGATCCCCCCCCCCATCTTGCTCACCACACAGACCACATTGCATCTGACACAGGCACTGAGATTTCCTCACAAAATTTGGAAGGGTGTAACCTCAAATAGAAAGGTACTCTTCTACTCAAATTTTGTGAGGTGCTCTTGATAAAAGGCTCCTGTCATTATTTCCTATATTGTTCTTTATTAACTGAAGGGAGAAATTTGTTTCAAATCTGATAATGATCTGATTCTGCCAATGACCAGAGCAAAATTAATATTTCTACCATCTTTTGAGGATAAGCTGGTGACAGCAGAATCACTAAGTTTACAGAGGTACACCCAAAAACATTTGGAAAAAGTTTGATAAGATTAACCTGGTGACTTGTAATCGTTATTGTTATGGTTTATTTTTATAAGTTTCAGTGGAAAGCTTATCGATTTAATCCTCTGGAACATAATGCAATATATTGCACTTGTGATAATGTGTGTTTGTTTTATTTACAATTGTTATAATGACCATAACTGTTGGAATAAAATACTCATAACTGATAACTGAAGTAACTTGAGTCTTCGCTGTAGTTCTTCCAAAGCAATGTATTGGCAGGAAACATCTAGCAATACTTGCAATACAATTAAGCGTTACCACACCTTAAAGGAATGCATCAGGCAGCAGGATTAAAAACAAGCGATATCAGCAAAAACGTATTAAAAATGCTAATAACGAATTATATAATATATTAAATCATTTAAAAACTTAAACTTCAATATTTTTAAAGTGCATTTTTAAAGTGCCCAATCTATGTTGTAAGGGAATCCTTATACCGAATAGGAATTGAAGAAGAGTCTGGTGGACTTGCCTGATCCAATCCGCCTGGACCATGTGCAGATTGGATTAGGGGCCCACTTCAAAATCTGCACATTGCCAGATTCCCAGATAACTTCTTTTCTTTTAAACATTTTTAAAAAGATATTCTCAGTCAGCTAGCATGCTGAAAACAACATTGCAAGTCCATGTGGGAGTGATGAGACATGATGCTGTGCCTTCATTCTCGGAGGTAACCGTATAGAAAAATCATGGCTGCCCTCATGATCTAGCTGGAATTTTCTTTTTTATTTATTTTAAAAAGACAGGGCAGCCCTGCAGCCCTTAGGCTACTTCGTAGGTAAGCATGAGTTCAGATCTCAGACCACCTTGCATTTCTAAAAAAACTAAAAAATATGTATTTATAGCTATTTTGGGATGTATGCATATTTCTTCTCACAAGTCTCCATGGAACTGGGATGGGACATACATTTGTCCTGTCCTACGTAGACAGAAAAGGGCAGATTTGTTCTAGTTCATATCCCTAATATCAAAGCAGGCCACTCATTCATCAAGCACAGAACTGTTTCCCACACCTGCTGTGGCTCTCCATTAATAGTTCCTTCCCAGCCCCGCTGTTACCAGAAATTCTTGCATTCTGGCACTGAACACAACCCCTCCTATATACCAAGAATGGGCTCTGCCACTGGGCTACGGGCCCGCTCACCAGGTTGCTCTTAAAATTTTATTCAGAGGATAAAGTGGAACAGTATGTTTTAAAACTACTGTGTTTGCAGAACTTAGAAAGAAACTTGAAAGTGATTAGTTCTTCACTTAAAGTTTCATAAGAAGCCTTGATGCATGATCAAAGGAGGATTTTGGTTTGGTTTTTTGCCACAATAAATGTGTATTTGTTGCACCAATCTATATTATTTCCACAGAGTTACTCTTCTGGCTATATGGTTATCTTTGAGGGCAGCATTTGGAACCAGAGAAAATGCATACCCCTGCTCCCCTGCTAGCATGCCCACTGCAATTATGTGAAATGTGGTTGTGTGAGAATCACTTAAAATAACCGGACATAGCCATCAATGGATGTTGTAACCTCTCTAGACAGCACACAACTTCCATTTTATATTTATATATATAAATTCTTTGCTAGTTACATGGTCTCCTACGGTGTACTATTGTAAGTGGAAGATTTTTTTCTTTAGACATACATTTGATCTCCTTATCCTGAGATGGTATGCACATCTATCCCTTTTAAAATCAGATAGATAAACACCCTCACACCCAAACATGTGGGGATGAAATATCAATACTACTGGGACTTGGGAGAGCAAGTGATAAAAACCCCTTTTGAAATTTCTGACGGAACATCTTTATCTAGTGGAGAAATAACATTCCTGATCTCCTGGGCATGGTTAAGATAGTGAGCGAGATACAAGTTTGCACATTTCCTCCCTCTCCTGATGAATTCTCTCTCTTCCACAGTTTGCACCAATCACAGTGTAGTATTATGTCTGCATCAGCACTAACCAGATTCTTTCTTGCAAATTCATTTCAACCCCAAGTTTCAAACTCAGGTTGCAAAGACAATTCTGATTAGCACTGCTGCAAAGTAATATTACACCATGCTTAAAGCAAACCAAAGGATGGGACAGGGGAATTACACAAGAGTGGGGAAGACAGTACACAATGTAGCAAGCTCCAGATATACTAACTATGGTTAGGAGATTAGGAATGGTATGTTTGCATTTGACAAAAATGTAGTAAATATGACAGCTTAGTTCATTTGCTGCAGGATGCTGAACAGGTCACTCGCTGGTAGTGAATGCCACAGTGTTATGATTTTAAATACCACATCAGCTAAGCAGCCTCAGTATTAATAATGAAATAAGCATATGCAAATGTTAGGAAGCCTATGCAACACTTACAGTTTTAAAAAACAGTACATCCAATATCTGCAAATTTCTTAAGCCAGCATTTGGTGCATTTAAGCCACATTTACTTCAAACTGAGTAAGGACAGAAAGGATGGTCCTTATAATCTTTGGGCCCTCATGATTTCTGGGGTAAAGGCACCTCAATTGGCAACACAACCAGCTTACATGATTTATAAAGTCCAAGTCAGACACAGCTTTTCTAATACGTGCTTGTTTTAAAACATGCAGACACTTCCATGAATAATTTTGGATTTTTCAGTCAAACTGAGAATAAGGGTTGTGCAAAATTCTGTTTTTTCCAGATTTTACACCAAAATTCTGTTAAAACAAGCACTTTTAATAGATTTTTTTAAAAAACCGAGGCTGGGAATAATACTTAAGGATAATTCCTACCATTTAGTACTACATTTTTCATATTTCTCTAGAGCACTCGACAATATTCAACAAAATATGATGCTCAGCAGAGACAGACGGACAGTGGGCCAATGAACATAACTTTTCTTCTTATACAAAGAAAAAGGTACTCAAATTGAGAACTTAGAGCTGACCTACATAGCTGAGCTGTACTGGAGCAGTAACAAACGACATTACACAAAACATCTCTATCTAGCAAACCTCATGAATCAAGACAAATTTTAAGTAGCTCAATCTCCTCAATGAGATAATTTTCTGACAATGACTTAGTTTTCCTTATGTTTACCTTGTTGATAAAGCACACAGAGATCCCACTGCTACAACGTATTTTGCTGGGCCCCATCCAACATATTCAAATGCTACAGGGAGAGGACTTTTCTCATCTATCAAGTAATATGGCATCATAAGAGTTAAAGCAGCTGAAACTCCAAAGTAGGCCAAAAAACAGACAAGCAAGGAAATTACAATCCCAATAGGTATGGCTTTCTGGGGATTCTTTACTTCTTCTCCTATGGAGAGAGAGAGAAATATACACACACAGTTTTTATTCTCAGTGTATATGAAAGATGGAAAATAGTAATATTCTATGTTCAGATGGTCAAAATATGTCAGTGATATATTTTAAAAAACATTACTTTCAATCTAGCAGAAGTACTTAAAAATACAAAAACGTCATATAGGATTAAATTCTTGGTCTATACTGAATTTTGTTTGATTTGGAAAATTTCTTTCTCGTTGTGAACGCCAAAATAATTATTCTTGGGAAAAAATAATAATATTCAAAATTCCAATTTATATAAACAGTAGCACAATCCTATGCACAATAATTCAGAAATAATTCCCACGGTGCTAAACGCATGCATGCACGCACACACAAAATGAAGAAGAGAAGCGAGTGGTATTATAGAACAGGGAATGGAGGAGTGATGGATGGGCAGAAAGGCAAAGCAGAGAGGCGCTATTACACTGGATCACCAACCACACTTCAACCCAAGAGAGATAATGGTGCTTTTTCTGATAGTATTGGTCTATGATTGCAATGAAATTTCCAAAAATTGCTACAAACCAGCAATTTGATGACACAGGAGGGGAGGAAGGAAATGGGAACACAGCCAGTTGGTAGAAACATTGTGTAAATTCTCCAGACCAAGAGAGTGACCAAATGGTACTGACATAGGAGAGGAAAAGGTAGCATACAAACACCTTGTTACCTCTAGTTGAGAAAGCAGAATTTTGACATTCACAGTGTACTGAGATTATAACTACAAACAATAATGTGTAGATGCTAATTACACATAACTACGCATGAAAATCAGAGTAGAGCTTAAGGAAAAAAGAGACAGATAACATAATACTTAAAACCAGTTTATATGAATGCCTTTTTAGAACATGGGATGAATTTTTAAAAAGGCTTCTCCTTTGGCCTCTGTAATTTATGACAGTTCCACTTTCTCAGGCTGAATGGATTTAAAAGTGTGGAGCAAACAGATATGATAACATCTTGGAAGATTGTTTGTGATCCAAAATGAGTGAAGTGAAGGTGGCAACATTTTCAGGCCAAGGCAGAAACAAATGAAGAATGTGTTCAGTGGCTTGTGCTCTGTATCGCTAATGGGCAGAAATCCTATGAGCACTTACTGGGAGAAAACCCTTTGAACTCAGTGGGACTTACTTCTATGTGAATGTAGGATGCTGCCTTATATCAAGTCAGACCATTAGTTAATCAAGCCCAGTACTGGTAGACACAGGGTTGTCAAAATGATGCCTGCAGCTGCACATGCACCCACAGAAGCCTTCCCCGATGCCCACAGGGTTCCTTCCTCCACCCCGTTGAAATGAGACTTGAAAGAAGCATTCTGTTATAGCCAATGAGCAGATTGTGATGTGTGCTCAGTTTTGATGTTTGTGTGATGCCCACAACAGTCACTCCAGTTTGCAAATGTGCCTGAAAAGTTTGGTGACCTGTCTGCACAGAGGTATCTCTCAGCCTTGCTACTAGAGATCCTTTGAACTGGAGATGCCATCAGTTGAAGAACCTGGAGCCTTCTGCATATAAAGCATGCACTCTGCCATTAAGCCTATGTGGTTTTTTCCTGACATGCATAAGATCATGCTATAAGAACTCAATAGTTATGCGCTACAGCTCTAGTACATATAAAACATAACTTCAGTGAGTGACCAAAATGTGAACAACTTACCAGTTGTTGCAATGCAATCAAATCCTATAAAAGCATAAAAGCAGGTTGCAGCACCAGCCAATGTTCCTGTAAAGCCATATGGCATAAAGCCACCAACTCCAAATGCACTTGTCACATTCTCAGAAGATGACAGATTTCTTAAAACACAATTTAAAAAATTACAAGTACTTTAGATGTTTTCCACTTAACAAGGCAACCCAGGCAACACTAAAGCTACTTTCTGTACTATATAGACATGGAACTTAAACCCCACATCATAAGATGAGTGGCAGTTATTTTAAAAATGGTTGGGTGCAAAACAATGCTTCTCCAGAGACACACACAAAAATCAAAGGCAAAATGTGCACCTTGCTTTTTCCTGTTTGCTTCTTTACCATTTCTCCTAAAGTGTCATCATCACTCCCAAGTGCGTTTAATGTGATGACACCATGATGCTTCCCATATGTAGCACAGACAAAGTTCAGCATGGGAAACACTGCAGAGGTCAAATGCCCAATGTACACTGAACCTGTAGGTTTGGGCTAAAGCTAAACATCAAGAAAGTCAAATTCACTTTCAGCTATTTCCCCCTATTATAGGGATTTTGCAGCACTGTGACAAGTTTTTCCACACATAACCGTGATGTTTAGCAGCATTCACTGCATGAAAAGTGAACTGCCTGTGATGGCCACACTGAGCTGGTTCAGATAATCACATGGGCTTATTAAGCTGAGAAACACACAGCCCCTTTGCCTGTTTGCTTCTCCTTTTGCCACAATCAGTGAGTAAACCTGGAACCTGTAATTAACCAAAGTTTTCTTTTTCATCCAAACCAGAAAAGTATGGTTTCCAGCTTTGGCACAAGCCAGGATATTAAACAACTTTACAATTTAATGTCTTACCAAAGTGTCATTGAATATTAAGGATTGTCCTCCCACATCTAGCCAACCCTCCCCCAATATATTCTATTAAAATACTGTGGCCTTCTTATTAAATACTTTCTTCATCCTCAGTTGGCTATGCAGCTGTTAGTTGTACATCAAATCTAAAATGTTACATTTATTTTATTTTAATACAGACAAATCCCATTACCTAGTTCATAGACTATTATGCTCCAGAGTCTCCATTCTAAGGTGAGACAAAGAGCTAAAGCAAACAAAAAAGCCCATATTACTGTATGTATACTGTGTAGTTTATAAGAAATTCTTCAGTTTTCTTCCAGTTCTTCATATCGCCTTTCACAAAACCAGAAGTCATAACGAAGAGAAGGACCAAGATGTTAACAGCAGTGAAGATTTTATTCACCCATGCGGATTCTTTTACTCCAAATGATAACAGGCCTATAAAACAAGGTTTTATTTTTAAATGAGTAATATCATAGAATCATAGAGTTGGAAGGGCCTTGTAGGCCATCGAGTCCAACCCCCTGCTCACAGCAGGAAATCCACAGCTAGAGCATCTCCCGCAGATAGCTGTCCAGCCTCTGCTTGAAGACATCCAGCAAAGGGGATCCCACCACCTCCCTAGGCAGTCGGTTCCATTGCCGAACTGCCCTTACTGTCAAGAAGTTCCTTCTAATGTCCAATCTACGCTTCTGCAACTTAAAACCATTAGACCTAGTCCTACCCTCTGGGGCAGCAGTGAACAAATCTGTACCCTCCTCTACGTGACAGCCCTTCAGGTACTTAAAGAGTGTAATCATGTGGCCCCTCAGCCTTCTCTTCACCAGACTGAACATGCCAAGTTCCTTCAACCTTTCCTCATAAGACTTGTTCTCCATACCGGCTATCATCCTTGTCACCCTCTTCTGAACCCGCTCTAACTTGTCTATATCTTTCTTAAAATGAGGCGCCCAGAACTGAACGCAGTATTCTAGATGAGGCCTGACTAATGCAGAATATAGTGGGACTATTACTTCCCTCAACCTGGAAACTATAGCTCTGTTTATGCATCCCAAAACCACGTTTGCCTTTTTTGCCGCAGCATCACACTGCTGGGTCATGTTCAACTTGCGATCCACTACAATTCCAAGGTCCAATTAGTGTATACATGTTAGGATTTCTAAATTATGCTTATTACCACATTACAATATCACAAAGGTTGATTCACACACTCACCAAGCTGGAAATTCTGTACACATAAATAGGGTTTAAGTCTATGCATAAATCCACCACCATGGCATGCACAATACAATTCTGCATTGGTTTTTATGATCTTCCAGCTGGCTTTTGAAGTAGGAGGATTATTGGAATTGTACATACATATGAATGCATGCATGTAAATACCACCTGTGTCAGACATTACGTACATGGAACAAGCAACATGGGTTTCTGACCTAGCGCACATGTGAGATTACTGGAATAGTAAATATGTGAACCCACCCTAGCTTAACAAAAAAGGCAATAGTCCAAAGCCCACAAGTATCACTCTAACATTAAATATGCTCTGTTTCAGTGAGAAAAAAAGCAATGGAAATATAAATGATATTAAGAACAAAGTTATCTAACTAACCTAGCTAATTTTGACTGGACCAGATTAATCCAAGTGTATTAATGAATATTTTAAAAATAAACATTTCTTCTAAAATTGGCTGCACTGGATTAGTATTTTTATCATAATTTTCTCAAGACTATATCCTTGTACAAGCCATATCCAGTATATACACAAATATTCTCATAATTAGTTGAAGAAACTATAATCTAGAATTGCAAGGATATGCATATGTGATCTCCACTGGAAACTAGGATATCTTAACTTGGGGTCTGACAATATTGTTTTGAAAGATCACTTAAAATAATGTTAGAAAGGAAACAAAGTGATAGAAAAAACAGTGCAGTCACAATATAAAAACCAGAAACAGGTTTTTTTGGCCCAGTAAAGTTTAGTAAAATTCTTAAACTTGTAGACATGCCACATCTGAGGTAAAGAACCATACACTGTCATGAGTGTGGAATTTTCTCCTTAACAAAATTATGCTGAAGATAATAAAAATAAATGTTAGCAATATTTTACCTGCTAGTAGCAATATAAGACAGACTGCAAAAAAATCTGGATATTCTGCTAAACCAGAATAATTCATTCTGAAGTAGGTTCTGAAAAAGTAACCAATTTGTTTCCCAAGGAGTTCATCGAAGGTGCCACTCCATGCTCTTGCTACACTTGATGTACCTTAATGAAATGGGAGGGGGGAGGAGACAAAACAAATTCAGATCACAATGGTATCATTAGAATGTTAAAATAATAAACCTACATGTATTCACAAGGCATTATTATATATTTTAATTTTGTAATACCTCGCATTGTTGCTGAGACCTAAACAATCACAGTTTAAAAACTACAGCTACACAGACCCTTGATTATTTTGCTCTTTTTTTAGTCTGGAAGTGATTTTATATTATGCAGCAGCCCTGTGCCACTTTCTAATACAGTACTGGGGATTGATTTCTATTTTGGAACTTTCAGGGAACAATAAACCCCATTTAGGCAACTTTTGTTGGTTGTTATTTTAGATGAGTCACATCAAATAATGTTTTTTGGAAAAGACACATAAGAAGTCAGAGGGATATTTTCAGCTTCCTACCATGAGAATTTCCTCATTTCTAACTTGGCTTTGACAAAGCAATGAAACAAGTCATAATCTAGATATCTTGTCAATAATTCTACAACACATGCTTATTAGATTCAGTTTCACATAGAAATTTGTTTTTGGCTACAACGTGAGTCCATTTATATGTTATGAGTCTACTTCACATGTGTTTTTATCTCCTATTGTTGTTAATACATTGTAATTTCCATCAATTACATTTATTACCTCTTATACTGTTTATGGAACTTTGTGCGTTTTTTGTTATGCTCTCCATTCGTATACACAAACATGCTTCACGCTCACTTTCCTCGCAACCCCTCCAGACAAATCTATCTCATCCTCAAAATATCTAAGCGTATTGATGGTAAAAGTTCAGTTTGAGATGCTACGACAACACTGTAGCAATTGACAGTACGACGAGTTAATTTATTTAATATTTCCAGCAATCAAATGAGTGGAAGTTTGAAGTGCTTTCCATGCAGAGCATCCCAAAGGATACAGCCATGTGGAGGAAGCAATGCCTAACCCATCATGTTTCCAGGTCCAGCACAGTGGCTGAAAAATGGGTCTCTGAATTTCCCTAGTTCCAGCTCCAGATTCCCAGCAGTTATTCACATGAGCACAGTTCTTCCATACAGATTTGTTCCCAGGACCACACTGATTGCTCTGTGTGGTGAAAATTTCAAGAATATGAATGGGCTTCAAGTGTTATCACAATTTTAGAACCTCTTTCGACTATGTCTTCAAATGTAAGATAAAACACAATTTATTTTATTTATTAAATTTGTTAGTTGCTTTTCTACATAAATATGGTCACTCAAAGCAACTTACAGTTAATACAAAATTAAAATTAAAAAGCAAAAGATTTAAAAATACATAAAAAGTTAAAAATGAAACAGTACATAAGCGGTGGAGCAGCGCTTCTTAGGAAGACTACATAACAGAAGCCCTCCAAAAGTCTTCCAAAGTTAAGAACC
Source organism: Rhineura floridana (assembly GCF_030035675.1). NCBI lineage: Eukaryota > Metazoa > Chordata > Lepidosauria > Squamata > Rhineuridae > Rhineura > Rhineura floridana. The sequence goes on along the minus strand of NC_084488.1, from coordinate 35,963,116 downwards.
AAATGCCTGAAAGACAACGCACAAACAGCCTATTATTACACGACAGTCAAAGACTTAAGATACAGAATAATTCCTCTAACATGTATTCACTATTATCAGCAAAACTGATATATTTGCAAAAATATCTTTACCACCAACATTAAGAAAAAATGTTAGATGTTATGCTGGATATTTGCCAGAGCATCAAAGGCTTAATTCTCTTTGCCAAGAGAGAAATGTCATCATAAGTAATCTAGGGCTTCAGTTTTATGTTGTTCTCAGAGAGTATAGCTTTATCAGTAGAATCTACAGGTGTCCTGTGCACAAGTACGGTGTAGTAGTCAGAGTGCTGTATTGGGACCTGGGAAATCAAATCCCCATCTAGCCATGAAATTCACAGGATGACCTTGGACTAGTAACTGTGTCTCAACCCAACTTACCTCACAAGGTCATTGTGAGAATAAACCTTGAGCTCATTCATGCCTGAAAAGTCAAATCATCATGTGGTATATTTTAATCATTCCTATGCATCAAGAGAATAACTCGTATACCTATTCAGGTTGTTCAGTTAATTTGGTTTCCATAGCTACTACAGGGGTTCAAGACCATATTCTTTCACTTGAAAAACTTTTTACCTAGCCCTACTGAGAGGAAGGGCACGATATAAATGTAATAAATAATAATATGACATTCATCTCTCATCATTTCAATATATCGCAAGTCTATCCCCCTCTCATATTGCTGACAGCTGGATATTGTCCAATTATGTTGCTGCCAAAAGCCACTAAAAGGTCAGGCACATTTAGAGCATGTCCAAAAGAGTGTTCTCTCTCTCTCTCTTTCATGTGCGTACATGCATAAGATAAAGCCAGGTAGGCTGTTATTGGCATTTTCCCAAGAGCCCCAAGGTCTTCCAAACTCACCTATAACATAGGACAAAATGAGATTCCAGCCAGTGATAAAAGCCCAGAGTTCGCCAACAGTTACGTAAGTATATAAATAGGCAGAGCCAGTCTTTGGAACACGAGCACCAAATTCTGCATAACAAAGTCCTGCCATCACAGAAGCTAAGGCTGCTATGAGAAAAGAAACAACAATACTAGGTCCAGAATCTGCTTTTGCAACTTCTCCAGCAAGGACATAAACACCAGCACCAAGGGTGCTTCCTACTCCTAGGGCAATAAGGTCCATGGTGGATAAACAGCGGCATAATTTGGAATCTTCAAGACTGTCCAGAGTGACAATTTTTCTTCGCAAAAGGCACCGAACAAATGAGAAGGCTGGTCCGCAGGTTATCATTCTGGAAGAAGCAGCCTGGAAAAAGAGAGAGATTACTGAGTTAATAGTTTACAACAGGTCTACTCAAAGTAGGTCTTGTTTGGCTACCACCCAGAATGTATAGTTAATGGAAATTATACAGTTTCATCCAGCAGACAAAGCTGCATACCACAGCAATTTTCACTGATACATGTGACACTGCAGTGGGGAGTCATTGATTATAGCATTCCATGCATTTGGTGAGAAGTGCTGCTAAATATATGTCCCCTGGGGAAGGATTCATTTCAAAACACACTGGCCGCAGAATAAACTTGTTTCTTGGAGTTGTTTCTTTTTTTTGCCTATCATTGACGGGCTTTTAAATGGTAAACTTTTGAATCCCCTGAATTTTAGATTAGTAATACTGTCTTGGTCTCCATGCTATTTTACTCTCTGCTGCTGTTGATTAAAAAAAAACACCTCAATTTTAAACCTGGTGTTTGATTACTCTTTTTATTCTGTTGTTTCTATTATATTTTTAACATGTTATTGTTTGAAAGCTACCCAAAGAATATGGTTACAGGCATGTAAGGGCTGTCAATAAATAAAATAAAATAGTTTTTTAAAACAAACTGCAAATGTTACAAAGCATTATAAACTGAAATTTAACAAGTACATACAATTGAACATGTTTGATTATTTTAAAACAAGTTGCTATTACATATATCTATATGATATTCTGCAAATTTTGTTCAACACATTCATATACTATTACTAAATAACTTAAAATCCAGTTTGTTACCTCTTTGATAAACTATATCCCACAGAAATTAGGCTGTTTAGTAGTTATTCATTAATTGATGCACAACTATTCCTCCTCTCTTCGGACAAATTTATTGCACCATATACTTTACTGCTCCAAAGGCAACCGATCTAAATTACACAAAACTCTAACACTCCCTCACTTGTCTCTACCACATGAGAGCTCCCTCTGCTCTTGCAATAAAATTAATCTCAGCAGCCTATCCATTTCCACCCCTGCTAATACATCCTAATAAAAGTTTCTGCTGTAGCCTTCACCATCTAACCCAAAACCTTACCCTTTAACTCCAATCAGTTTTTATCCCATAATCCACATAGCCCCCACAATAATCCATAGCCCTCACAATCCGAACCTCATAGGACTGCTGTTGATTTTTGTTCTTGTCCCATGTAGAGTACCCCAAAAGCCACAATAAATATGCAGTTGTTATTTCTTGTATCTGTTACTCAGACATCTGTCCTGAACATAAAATGCATGGCAGGGATAACACATTTTGCAGCATTGGAAAAACAATACTTTTGCAAGGAAACACAATGGCTATTGCAAGTACTGTTTAGAATGAGGTTGCAGGGGTATTGCAGGTCCTTACTAGAGAAGCTAAACCAGGAGACCCCAACCTTTTTGGGCTTGGTGGCACTTTAGGAAATCTAACAAACTTTCATGGGCACCACAAAATACCAGTTACACAGAAAAAAAAACTGGCAATGTTCAGAATGTATCCCCCACAAACAGGCAAAACATCAACACACCCCTGAAACAAAACAGATAAACAAGCAGGCCACCACACCCCAAAAGAATTCCTCTAACCAAAAAGAAAAAGTCAAAAACCCTGAATTTTAAAAATATAAAATGGGGGAAATAGTGAACCTTGGCAGGCACCAAGGAGGGAGGTGGTGTCTAAGGGCATCAAGGTGTCCTCAGGTGCCACAGTGGAGACCTCAGAGGTAAGCATTCTTCTCCCTGCCTGCACCTTCTAGCCTTGCCACTCTAGAGCAGATGCCCATTAAGCTACAGGAGAAAAAACAGCTCCAGGTGCCCAATTATGTCAAAACATTTTCAAGATTGTTTGTACATTTTCATTTACGCTACACTTACTTAGCCCATCAACTACTATTGTAAAACTCTAACAGTGCAGTCCTGAACATGTTTACTAAGAAGTAAATCCCATTGAGTAGGGCCTTTTTTGATAAAACATTCAAGCTTTCCTGGTTCAGTGTCCTCCAGCAAAATTACAACATAATCCAATTAGACTATTTTACTGAATTTAAAAAAACTTTCAGCATTAAATTGTTCGCCTCCACTTTATATATTTTTATTTTCTTTGTTCTACCAAAGGAATATTTAAAATATGTTTTTAATCAACACAGAAATATTCCTTGGAAAAGCAAAGCTATCAAGAGTTTCAGACACATGGAAGAGAAAATATTTTTCTCTTTGTTGTTTTCTTTTAAGTATTCAATATAATTTATATGTTTAAATGTTATTTTCTATTAACAACACATTCAGTGAACATTTTCCAGGTCACAAACATTCTACTTCAATACAAACTTATTTTCAGCCCAAACTTTACTCACCCAACAATAAAGTTCAGATTATGGATTTCTGTATCTGCAAGGGTAGGCAGTAAATGGTTACTTAAATATCTGCCTTAAAAAGTGGAAACAGGAGGTGGTGTGAAGCTGCTTGCTCATAGGGGGTGGAGGAAAAACAGCCACAGGTGATTGGATGACACTGAACGTGCCCACCTATTTGTCAAACAAACAAAAAAAGCTTTTCTATTCACATAAGTCATTCCCATTATACACACAAAGCAAAATCACTCTGACTTCTTTCTCTATGGAAACTGGGCACATGTTAAATATATAACCACAAAGCCAGTTTAGTGATTTGGCATACTTAATAAGTGTTGGAAACTTTGATCAGTTATTTGGTTAAATCAACTAGGGCTACACATTCTAAGCTCAAAGATGCATGTATAAATGCCATTCACATCTGGCCAGTTGTGCCAGAGGAAAGGAATATGTACCCACTGAAACAAATGCTGTTCTAACAGACAACATTCACATCCAGATGCACAAAGCAGTTCCAGCTCCAGGAAGCAATATATATGCAGAAGCCTACTGTCATGTGTAGCCCTCCGTATCTGGATCAGGGCATCTATTGATGAAACTGAGATTGTCAAATTTTAATCAGTAACTACTCCCATAAGAAAAGCTGAAACTAGCTTCCAGCAGTGTGTGCCCAGACTGGGTGCAACATGTACATACATGACTGCTTTGGTCACCTACTGGGTAATATCGACAGTGAATGACAGTTATGCACAACAGTTTTTCAAGTCATTCAAACATTTGAGATGTTTCTAAAAACGTTTTAAGGCAAAAGGATTATGTTTATCTACATTATGTGCACACAATTGAGGTGCATCAAATCTTTCAAAAACATTTTCTGTTGTCCCCTCCCCCCCACTCTGCAGAAGGACCCCTTCTCCTCCCATCATTGCAGAGTATAACTAATACTGAAAAAGGGCTAGTAGACCTGCTGATGTAGTGTTGAGGCAGAAGCCACTCCTTTCATGCTTCAGAAATGAGTCTCCAAGTCTCATCTCTACCACAAACTCATTATGACGCCAAACTACATAATATGACACCCACCTTCTGGCATGTGCCCATGATATGGAACAGGGATAGAATGAGTAGGGAGGGTAAAAAGAACACTGCATTTTCCCCACTCCTTTGCCTTACTTTTCCTCAATCCATTGCTCCAGACACTTTAACCTACAGCCCACCTTTCTTCCATCATAGAATTCAAGACACTTACACAAAAGTTATCGAATGGCCTCACATCTAGGCACTGATCAGGTGCTTACCTTCCACAAAGTTGCTGCATTGTGTACAAGGGGCTTAATGGGGAAGTAGGCATGTATTATAGCATATAGTTGTACTTTTGTTCCTGTCCCATAATTTGGTAGTAGAATATTTCTCACACACAAACACCATTCCCTTCTTCCATCCCTTAATATTCCCCATGAAAGCCTGAACCATCTAATACAGTAAAATGAATTAAGAATGTTAGAAAAGAACACCTCCCTATGTCTTTTGAACTCACCAGTTGCATATCACGCAAGGATATCTCACTCTTCATAATCACTTGTATTGAAGCTGTGTTCCTGTATTTGTGTTATTGGTTAGTCGACCTTAAGAAAGAAGTAATGCCACAGCAGTCAAGGAATAATCATAAGTGGAAAGAAAGGAGAAAGAGAGTGTAGGGATGGGCAAGAAATTTGATTCAGTTCGCAATTCAATTTATCAAATCTGCACTTTATGAAATGAGAACCGAAATACAGCCACCCTTCAAAATTCACACTTACTCAAATTTTGCAATGCAGTTCACCAACCAATGTTTACAAAAATGCATATGTTAGGGTAAAGTGTGCATAAAAATGAATATATGAGTGAAAATAACACAAAATGCATTATATAACAAGAAATTGCTTGCAAAAATGAGTACATTAATCAAAACTGCATACAAAAATGTGTTTATTGGGAGAAATTCACATTAAAATGCTGGAGAATTTTCATGAGGATTTTTTAAAAAAAACACAACACAAATTGCTGCAAAATGTGGAGAAGTGAATTTAAGATTGGAAAAGAGAATTGAAATTGACAGAATTTTCCATCCCAGAGGGGGGGGGAATTCTAACTCATGGGCACTCTCCTAACTCACAGCACAATACTATACATGTGTTCTCAGAAATAAGTCCCACTGAGTTCAATGCAGGTTACTCCCAGGGAAGTGGGCAGCAGGGGTGTAGTCATCCAGGGTCTTAGGGGGTGTGTCTTAGACCCTTTACTTTTTTGGGAGCAGGATCTCAATGCTTCCAGCATTCTACGGGCTCTCAACCCAACAGCAAAAAATAAATCAATAAATTGGGGAAGTAGCTGTGATTATTATGAAGGGACCCTGCACTTCTGAATTTGTCACTACACTACTAGTAGGCAGAGGACTGCAGACTCAGGAAGCCAACTTTATACATTGATTTCCCACCAACAGCAGTGATAACTGAAGTTTACCCGAGCAATGATCTCTTAACTGTGTGTTAGCTTTTAAGCAGTACAAAGCAAACAGTCAGTGTGGTGCCTAAAGATATTGCATGACAGCAGCTGACAAGGCAATCCAACCACTGCACACAAACCATGAGTGTGTAGTGCTGCAAAGTTAGTTTGCCCTATGAGGAACAAAAGGTATACATGTAGTTTTTCCCCTCCATCAAGAGTAAGTGCCTGAATAATAATTTACAAAAACAACCATTTTATTCCAGCATGCTTTTAGTTAAATACTACATCTTCTATAATGTTTTAACTCCTGCAGTTTTAACAAATTTACCATTGTGTTTTAGACCACATCCATAAATGGCTAAAAATGTTAGCCACAGCAAGACTGCAAGCTGCTTGAAGAGCAACAGTTGAAGCATTGTGGGAAGACAGACAGCAAGACCTCAGAAATTGTTTGTTTTTCACGTTTACACCCCACCCTGCCTCCAAGGAGCTCAAAGCAACTTATATACAAGAGGTAGGTTAGGCTGCAAGGAGAAACTTAGTCATGCAGCAAATATGGTGCAAACAGGTATCCGAACCCACTTTGCCCTCGTCCAAGCCCAACATTCTCATCACTATATGATGCTGGCTATCAGAATAGGTACACAAGACTACATTGCTCAGTTCCCATGTTAGGCTGAAGCCTGTTACAATACTGGATAGTTATGTAACTGCAGCTGAACACATGCCAAAGTCTCTTGGAAGCTTTTAAAGTCAATTATTTCCATATTGGCTTAAAGAAGAAAAAGCCCTCTCCTATGTTCAGTGAATTGCAGCAGAACCCACACAAACCACAATGGTTTAAACCACTAAATGGCACACAGTTTAAAAATTAGTTAAGTCAGAAGAAAACCTCCACCACCCCCAAAACTTGCCAGTTTACTTCATGTTGAAGTGCCACAAAGCCAGTAAATTGGAAGCTAAGACAGATGCCTTAACATATGTGCTTTGTGATCAGCAAATGTGTTCTTCAATGTCACAAAATCATGCTTGTTTACAACTTATTCTCCATGCACCTACATTTTTCTTTAGTCTTTCAGGCCCAAATTCAGATGTAGAGGATGAAGCACGTTGGACTAGCAAAGATACCCTACATTGCCTTGGTCCAGCATTGCCTAGAAGCCAGGGCCAACAACTGACAAAAGGTATACTGCCCTCAAGGTAGTGCTGAACAACATGATGTGTGTGCACACACACACACATGTATGCCTTGTGCATGGGATTTTGTGGCTGTGTGATGTTCTGCATGGTTGCAGAGTGTTTGGCATAGACTGTGTAGGAGAGATTCAGTGTAGTATTTCAGTGTGATGTGGGGATGTTTCAGTAGGGAGAGTGTATGCATAGTGATAGGGTGTGGTCCCCCATGACAATTTTTCAGTGTGCCGGCAGATCCAAAAATGTTAGTGATCCCTTGTCTAACCACTGCACGACACTGTCATAATCCATAACTAAAAGAACAGGCATTGCACATAGCATCCACAAGGGGCTCCATCTCCAAACACTGAAGTACTGGAAAAACTGCTTCAAAACTCATTCTAGTCATGCCCTGCTTTATTTTGCCAGTAGTTGCTGCCATAAACTTTCATGGTGCAGGAAAACCTTACCTTTTGAGCTACTGCTCATAACTTCACCAAATCAATGAAAATGTATGCTCCTTGACAAGCCTGAATAAACTACTGAATCAATAGTTTTCACCAAAATCAGAAAGAAATATGTGATATGACCTGGATAGAAACTGCAGTGCAAAGGATCAGTGTTAAATTTTCAGCACTTTTTAACTTGTACCTGAGGCATTTTTTAACTGAATCTTTATAGCTCAGGGAAACCATGCTGCTCAAGAGTCAGCTGGAAAAAGAAGCCTTTTATACACCTTTCTTCCCAGAAATATCCAATCGTAAGCCTGGGTAAAGTGTGTGCAATCAGTTGAGAAAGGTTTTAACTGAAAAGGCTGCAGTGGTTCACTACATAGGGCACACTGCAGCAGCTCCTGACAGGTGTGGAGTCTGTGGATTTCATCAACTTCTACTATCCCAAATTTGAGGATTCAAAACTGAAGAACCACCTTACTTGGTTTCTTGATTTATATTCAATCATGTATTCACTTCTGGAAATCTGTATTCCTTATGCCTTTCAAATTGGCTTACTGAAACAAGGACAGAGCATGAGAAAGTACCAATATCTAATTTTGAAAAGTGAACCAATTCCAGCGTACAAAGTATGCTGCACTTTGGTTATTACATGACTGCTACATAAATGAAGCCCTTCTACACAGTCTCTGAACCAAGAAAAATGCAATTTCCACATCATCATAAGATCTCTAAGTGCATTTCCATGAAGGTCATATGAAAATTCCAAATCCTTTCTCAGGGAACATGCTCCTGGGGTTTCCTGCCTTGCATTGCAGATATCTATACATATGCCAAACTTACAAGATTCCTCAGATCTACAGTCAATTCTGCAAAGAACCCTTCTTTCTTCCTCCCACTGCCTCTAAATTGGTACCCAGGCCAATGTAACATGCCCTACGCCAAACTACAGACCTAAACTTTAAATCTTGAATAAGTATTTTATTGAGAAGTATATTTTGCCAGACGAGCAGGATTGATCTTAGGCAAGCTGTCAGTAATCCCCTTACCTCCCAGCATCTCTGTAAACTAAACTTCCAAGTCAATTTTGTCCCCACAACTCATGGACTTCTGACATTAATCCCAATTTTAGGGCTACCAATTAACTATAAGAACCTGATCCCATCCACAAAAGCCTTATCACATTGGGTAAAAACTCTAAAGTATGTTTTTCATCCATGGTTTCAGACATTCTCCTACTGAACCACACACCTTTCCACCTCTACTTTTCTATTCCTAGCAATTTCCCTGATTCCATGGACTTTTCTTGTTGTAGCTTTTTACACTCATAGCTACTGTTAGGATCCTAGACAAACAAAGCTTCTCGATTCTCAGCTACTGGTTGCAATGCTTACCAGTCTAATCTCATATAATCATCTTCCTCATGATCCTCTTAACCTAGTCCTGGCTTGTTTTAAGAAAGAACTCCATGCTGATAGGATTATTTGAAGGTCTTTCATTTGCTGTTGGGATGCTTTCATTTCTTCCATTGATTCAATTCAAGAGAGCTATAATTTGCTCCATCTGGCTCACTCATCAGCTCAAGAGTTGGACAGAAACAAATATGTCACTTTTAAAACTAGGCTTAGATATTCCTCTCTTTCCTATATAGTGAGAGGTTGAGGGAAATGTGGAAATGGTTAGCTTCCTTTGCATGACAGCACACTGGAAATTTATGTTTTTGTAGGTGGAACTCTCCAGAGATTACTAGACTATAACTCCCATCAACTCATCCCTGGTCATTAGTCGTGGTGTTAGGAAGTTAGGAACATAAGTCAGCTTAGTACTGTTTCCACTGATCGACAGAGGATCTCCAGGTTTCAGATAAGGGACTTCCCCAGTCCTAACTGGAGATGCCAGGAATTGAACCTGGGGCCTTCTGTACACAAAGTGGTTGCCCTGCCACTAAGCTATGAACCTCCCCCAGTTGGAGTGGAACAACACCTGCAGGGCACCAGGTTTCCACCCCTGCTTTAAGCAATGGTGACAGACTCAAAGCCACCCAAACTGATAACACCATGGATCTAAATTCTGCTCTCATGTTGAGCAGCAATGTATACTGCAAAGTTTAAAAGCACTCTTTTGTGTTTCAAGCTACAATGCATTCAGATCAATGTATGAAAAGTAACTATGTCAAACATGGAGGCATTTTCTGCACAAAATCTTACTATCACAAACACAGACAAGAAGCTTAAAATGTCAATTTATAATACAATTTTGTTAGACAACAACTTTATAACATTCTTTATCAGAGGAAACACCCAAATGTAACATACCATAAACATATGCAAGCTAAAGAATACTAAAAGGGAGTGCAGGTCTGACTGGTATAGGCAAGTTATTGACTAAGAAGAGGTAGATTGTGTTCTTAATGTAATACAGACATGCTTTGGTCGATATTCTGAAAAAGAAATCAACACCTGCAAAGAAATAGCTGATCATGACAGGATATAAACAGAACTGCCAACTGAACAATCAGTGCAAATAAGCCAAATAAAACAGTATAAGTTTTTCCTTTATTTTAAAAAAATTATCCACGTCATTGGCTGATGTTCCATCTTCACTAAAGTCTGCAGCATGAGGTACACAAGGTGTGATATTCCAAACAGCTACCACTTACCAATTTTCCAAAGTCGTCCTGAAGAATTCTCTTTGGTTTATACAGGAAAAGATAACGTGTAAAGTGCTGCTTAGTGCTATGCTAGATTTCCAAAAATAATCACAACAGCATACTTATCTCAGTTGATAAGTAGAGGTACCGTTAAATTACAGAGAAGCTCACAAAATATTTCACTGAGAGGTAACTTCAAGCCTACAAAAAGGTCGGATTAATCCATTCCATAGACAGAGGATCCTGGGAGCTATATAATAGCTAAGACCAGTAATTCAATCTGTCTCTAAAACTGTTACAGAGACCTACTATATATCATCCTCCAGACTCCAGATGTTCCCAAGCAAGCTGAAGCAACTACTTATAATATTGTTGGCAGTGCCGTCCTCAGCTCCACCTCACAACAGTGATTTTGTAAAGGCAGCCGGTGGGTGGAACTATCCTTTTAAAGGCATAGACGTCAAATAAACTCTTGTAGTCAACGTTCAATAAATCAGCATGCAAGCAAAAAAACAAAACAAACCCTATTAGAAGCAAAGTTTATGTCAAGGAGATAGAAGAAGGTGGGGGAAAAGTGAAATCTGAAGATAACTAGTCCTTACTCAGACCATAATGGAGAGCTGGCAGATTTAAGCAATACAAAAAAGGTAGCAAACAAATTTATCAAAACATTTTAGCCAGAGGCTAAAGGATAAAATTCCACTCTGGAGCCAGCAACAAACAAACAAACAAACAAACAAAAACAATCATCTCCCCCCCCAATGAATTGGTTTTGTCATTACCTTTGGATTATACAGCTACAAGAGCAGCTGTATACTATAGTCAGAACTTTTTTTTGCATTCCACAACGTTAAATTGAAAGTACCCCCCATGCCATTCTGAGGCTTCCTATAAGCTCATTTCAAAATAAAACCTTACAAAACTCAGAAATGCTTGCTTAACAACCCTCTCACTTTTCATGGTGATACACAAAACACTCAGAGAGGATCAAGAGTTCAAAGTGTAAAAAGAGAGCAAGAAAAACCAGACCCCTGTTGGACTTTTTCTGTCAGCGTTCTCATAATTTGTTGAAATTAATTAAAAATCAGCCATGTTCACAGAGTACCTGTAATCCTATTACTGACCTTGCCCCATACTCTGACCTTCATCTACTGCAGTTTAAAAGTTTAAAAAATGCGGTGTTAGAACAAATTAAACCAGAACTGTCACTAGAAGCTAAAATGATGAAACTGAGGTTATCATACTTTGGACACATAATAAGAACATAAGAACATAAGAAGAGCCTGCTGGATCAGGCCAGTGGCCCATCTAGTCCAGCATCCTGTTCTCACAGTGGCCAACCAGGTGCCTGGGGGAAGCCCGCAAGCAGGACCCGAGTGCAAGAACACTCTCCCCTCCTGAGGCTTCCGGCAACTGGTTTTCAGAAGCATGCTGCCTCTGACTAGGGTGGCAGAGCACAGCCATCATGGCTAGTAGCCATTGATAGCCCTGTCCTCCATGAATTTGTCTAATCTTCTTTTAAAGCCGTCCAAGCTGGTGGCCATTACTGCATCTTGTGGGAGCAAATTCCATAGTTTAACTATGCGCTGAGTAAAGAAGTACTTCCTTTTGTCTGTCCTGAATTTTCCAACATTCAGCTTCTTTGAATGTCCACGAGTTCTAGTATTATGAGAGAGGGAGAAGAACTTTTCTCTATCCACTTTCTCAATGCCATGCATAATTTTATACACTTCTATCATGTCTCCTCTGACCCGCCTTTTCTCTAAACTAAAAAGCCCCAAGTGCTGCAACCTTTCCTCGTAAGGGAGTCGCTCCATCCCCTTGATCATTCTGGTTGCCCTCTTCTGAACCTTTTCCAACTCTATAATATCCTTTTTGAGATGAGGCGACCAGAACTGTACACAGTATTCCAAATGCGGCCGCACCATAGATTTATACAATGGCATTATGATATCGGCTGTTTTATTTTCAATACCTTTCCTAATTATCGCTAGCATGGAATTTGCCTTTTTCACAGCTGCCGCACACTGGGTCGACATTTTCATCGTGCTGTCCACTACAACCCCGAGGTCTCTCTCCTGGTCGGTCACCGCCAGTTCAGACCCCATGAGCATATATGTGAAATTCAGATTTTTTGCTCCAACATGCATAATTTTACACTTGTTTATATTGAATTGCATTTGCCATTTTTCCGCCCATTCACTCAGTTTGGAGAGATCTTTTTGGAGCTCTTCGCAATCCCTTTTTGTTTTAACAACCCTGAACAATTTAGTGTCATCAGCAAACTTGGCCACTTCACTGCTCACTCCTAATTCTAGGTCATTAATGAACAAGTTGAAAAGTACAGGTCCCAATATCAATCCTTGAGGGACTCCACTTTCTACAGCCCTCCATTGGGAGAACTGTCCGTTTATTCCTACTCTTTGCTTTCTGCTTCTTAACCAATTTCTTATCCACAAGAGGACCTCTCCTCTTATTCCATGACTGCTAAGCTTCCTCAGAAGCCTTTGGTGAGGTACCTTGTCAAAAGCTTTTTGAAAGTCTAAGTACACTATGTCCACTGGATCACCTCTATCTATATGCTTGTTGACACTCTCAAAGAACTCTAATAGGTTACTGAGACAGGACTTTCCCTTGCAGAAGCCATGCTGGCTCTGCTTCAGCAAGGCTTGTTCTTCTATGTGCTTAGTTAATCTAGCTTTAATAATACTTTCTACCAGTTTTCCAGGGACAGAAGTTAAGCTAACTGGCCTGTAATTTCCAGGATCCCCTCTGGATCCCTTTTTGAAGATTGGCGTTACATTGGCCACTTTCCAGTCCTCAGGCACGGAGGAGGACCCAAGGGACAAGTTACATATTTTAGTTAGCAGATCAGCAATTTCACATTGAGTTCTTTGAGAACTCTCGGGTGGATGCCATCCGGGCCCGGTGATTTGTCAGTTTTTATATTGTCCATTAAGCTTAGAACTTCCTCTCTCGTTACCACTATTTGTCTCAGTTCCTCAGAATCCCTTCCTGCAAATGTTAGTTCAGGTTCAGGGATCTGCCCTATATCTTCCACTGTGAAGACAGATGCAAAGAATTCATTTAGCTTCTCTGCAATCTCCTGATCGTTCTTTAGTACACCTTTGACTCCCTTATCATCCAAGGGTCCAATTGTCTCCCTAGATGGTCTCCTGCTTTGAATGTATTTATAGAATTTGTTGTTGTTGGTTTTTATGTTCTTAGCAATGTGCTCCTCAAATTCTTTTTTAGCATCCCTTATCGTCTTCTTGCATTTCTTTTGCCAGAGTTTGTGTTCTTTTTTATTTTCTTCATTTGGACAAGACTTCCATTTTTTGAAGGAAGACTTTTTGCCTCTAAGAGCTTCCTTGACTTTGCTCGTTAACCATGCTGGCATCTTCTTGGCCCTGGCGGTACCTTTTCTGATCTGCGGTATGCACTCCAGTTGAGCTTCTAATATAGTGTTTTTAAACAACTTCCAAGCATTTTCCAGTGATGTGACCCTCTGGACTTTGTTTTTCAGCTTTTTTACCAATCCCCTTATTTTTGTGAAGTTTCCTCTTTTGAAGTCAAATGTGACTGTGTTGGATTTTCTTGGCAATTGGCCATTTACATGTATGTTTCATTTAATAGCACTGTGGTCACTGCTCCCAATCGGTTCAACAACACTTACATCTTGCACCAGGTCCCGGTCCCCACTGAGGATTAAGTCCAGGGTTGCCGTCCCTCTGGTCGGTTCCATGACCAACTGGTCTAGGGAATAGTCATTTAGAATATCTAGAAACTTTGCTTCTTTGTCATGACTGGAACACATATGCAGCCAGTCTATGTCCGGGTAGTTGAAGTCACCCATTACTACCACATTTCCTAGTTTGGATGCTTCCTCAATTTCATATCTCATCTCCAGGTCTCCCTGATTTTGATGAGAAGAGCTGATTCACTAGAAAAGACAACAATGCTGGGAAAACTGAAGAGAGTAGAAAAAGAGGAAGGCCAAACAAGAGATGGACTGATTCCATCAAGGAAGCCACAGACCTGAACTTACAAGATCTGAAGAGGGTGGTTCATGACAGATGCTCTTGAAGGTCACTGATTCATAGGGTCGCCGTAAGTCATAATAGACTTGAAGGCACATAACAACAACAACAGCAGCAGCACTGGAGAAAACGATAAGCCTGGGCATGCTCAGTAAGAACCAGCTGTCAGTGTTCTAAAAGCCAGACTCACAGCTGCTTGGCTTGGCTAATCAGGTGGCCACACCCACAACAGACATTTATTTCACTTTAGACAGTCATGGCTTCCCCCAATGAATCCTAGGAAGTGCAGTTTGCGAAGGGGGCTGAGAGGAGACTCCTATTCCCTGACAGAGCTTCAGCGAATGCACTAGAGGAGCAGGAGACCTGACCTCCTCTCTGAGATATTGCACTGCCCTACAAACTTGTAAAAATGCAAACACAAGTTGGGTTGGTCCTTTACAGTCCAATCCATTTCCTGTGTTACTTGGAATAATTTGGTAACATGTGCCTCTGAGCATATGGTGAGTGGTGGCAACACCTGCAATCAGCCCAAATAACAGAAACAAGACGTACCTCAGAGCTTGGAAAAGTTACTTTTTTGAACTACAACTCCCATCAGCCCATTCCAGTGGCCATGCTGGCTGGGGCTGATGGGAGTTGTAGTTCAAAAAATTAACTTTTCCAAGCTCTGCATGTACTGTGCTGATCTTGTTTTAGCAGGGAGGAAGCAACAATATTAAGACAGTTGATATAGTTCAGATAGTCACTTTAAATATGTTTGATTTACTTTGCAATTTTAGTGAAGTTTCTTACAGTAAATCATTTTCTTTTCCTTCTGTTTCTGTGAATATGTGAAGTACAGCAACACTTTGCAACACTAAAAAAACTCCAAAAACAATTGTGGAATAATGGCACTATTCTGCAGAATAGTTTCTAATGAAAATGAGGGGTGTCTCAGTTTGCATAAGATAAAACAGTGGGAGGTGAAATATATTCTAGGTGTGCTCTGTTTTTAATTGACCATGCCCACCTTTCCTTAAGTGGAGTTGTTTAAGCATACAGGGCTGGCTCCAGGCATGACTGGGCCCGTGGGAGCCAGCCTGCCCCAGACCCCCTGCTCCCAGCCCCCCCCCCAACAACCATGCAGGACTGCTCCACCTACTTCTTCTCTCTTTCTGTAAATGCCCTGCATGCTGGGCATGCAAGTTGCTGCCATCAACCAAGATGGTGGTGGAGGCTTCTCTAAGGGGCTGATACTCCCACCACCATCTTCGTTGATGGCATGCATGCGCACTATGCTGCATGTGCGCACATGCCTGCCATCAATCAAGATGGTGGTAGAGGTATTAGCACCTTAGAGGAGTCTCTGCTGCCATCTTGGTTGATGGCAGCTGCGTGCAGTGTGCATGGCATTCGCAGAAAGAGATTAGAGGTAGGTGGAGTGGGCAGGTGCCGCAGGCCCGCACAATCTGTAGGGGGACCTGGGAGCTCCATCTCTGTGAACTACGGCAAGGTAGGGAGATGACCCTGCCGAGGATAGCAGAAGGGGAGCGCTACCCCCACACCCTAAGGAGGGGCCCTTCAGGGGCCCTCAGCCAGGGCATGACTTGGCTGCCCTTTGCCATCAGCCCTGTAAGCACAGCAGGCTGAAAACATGCATCTTGGGCAGGCCAAGTTTGTTTTTTCCAACAGCTAGAGTCATTGCTTAAGTAGCAACATAGCGTTATGGGTTTGGAGTTAAGATGGGCAATATTTATGAGTCCCCTTCCACCCTCTGATTTGGAGACTTGCACCTAGAGGTAAGAAACTCACTCTGCTGGTCAGATGAGTTTCCTTTGTTAATCTAATAGAGTGGCCAAGTGAGTTAATGGGTCTATCAGGTGCCCATCAACTGGTGAATGGGCCAGTGAGATCCTGTAGTCATTGAAACTCTTCAGGAGAGCCTCCTCCCCCCTTCCTGGGACCAAGAAGAGGCTTGTGTTTTGAGTGTGTCGGAAAAAGGCTGGGAACCGGAGGCAGGCAGAGGGACTGGCTCTCTTCACCATGGCTCTGGAGTGTGTCCTGTAACCCTGATGGAAAAGCTGATATTGGACTGCTTATGCCTTGAACCCCTCCACCCTAAGCTCAGGTTGGAATGTGTGTAAATAAACAAACCATATTTCATAAAGACACCACAGTCTCCACTGACCTTCTTCCAAGGAAACCAAACCCTGGGCAAGTGCAGGGACCCCTGGAAATCTCACCGCTCGGAGATTGGGGCACACAACAATATTGTAATCAGTCTGATTTTACATCAAACTGCAATTTCCAATTCAACTGTTAATGCACCCAAAATAGAAATAGAACATAACCTCCAGTCAGACCAGAGATAAATCTTGTCTGAAAAACTGTCATTTACATGCCCCCTTGAAGCAAAAATAGAAAGTAATGGCCAACGTTTGATATGCAGCATAGGAAGCCATTTTGCAATTATATTGCAAACATCTTTGTATTGTCTGTGCCTCTCTAGGAATACACTTATTTCCATTTACAATGAATAGGGAACCTCGGGATGTGTTTCAGCGCAGGACAAGCCAGCATGCTATGCCAGTGTTCTTGGAAATGTTGCCAAAGTGAACTAACCAATGTCCTCACATGAAATGCCACTTCCCTTTCACACGGTAACTATAGGCTGTTACTTTCTAACCCTGGAGGACAAGATTCAGCAAAAAGCATCCCTTCTGTAGCCTTAGAGTCACAAATTGTTGATAGGAACATACTAGGGTGGGGAAGGGATTCAGTTATCCCAATTGTGCTCACATAATTGCTTATGCTTTAATAAAGAGGACAGGTCTGCACTTTGTACCCTAGCTCCACCACACACATACATGGGAAATCAATAGTCATAAATGGGCTTA
Source organism: Rhineura floridana (assembly GCF_030035675.1). NCBI lineage: Eukaryota > Metazoa > Chordata > Lepidosauria > Squamata > Rhineuridae > Rhineura > Rhineura floridana. The sequence goes on along the minus strand of NC_084488.1, from coordinate 35,945,811 downwards.
GACCACTACTTTGTAACTACCCACACTTCCTTCCACGAAGAGAACTTTTTCACATTCTGGAAAGCTATAGTCTAGCATCAAGAAGGGCTACAGTCCTGCCCCAGCAACAAAACATGTCACTCATGTAACTGGGCACAAGACTGCATCCCAAGCAAGAGCCATTCATACTTCTTGGACTTGGACAAAAAAATAACCAAACACACTGCTCTGAACTATTAATCTGAAATACACACTTTTAAAATAGCTGTTATCTCCCTGAAATAAACTAATAACTGGAGACCCAATCAACACTTCTGGATTTATTGCAGGGAAAGTTAGCCACATACACCATTCACAATTGATAGCGCTGCATTGTATTAAGCTGCTTAAACTTCAGTGCTTATTGTATCCCAGTTTAAAAACTAAAATTGCAAACTGACACTATTATCAAATCAAATCAAATTTTATTGTGCGGTCATAGACCCAATATACAATTGATTAAAGTTTCAGATTAAAACAAATAAAATGAGACGATACAAAATCATCAGCTAAAAAATTAGTCTACAACAATCAGTCATAATGTTAGGTACCATTTTTACGTAGGCTCTGAGCTAGAATTAGAAACTGGGCGACTGATTCAGTGGTACGGTCTATATCAGACAGGAGATGGTTCACTAACCACTTGGTGGGCCTACCAGGAAAAGCTTCAATATGTGGCGAAATAAATCTGGCACGTATAAGTCACAGGTAAGAAGAATATGAGCAATTGTTTCTACCTCCCCCTTCTTGCAGATACAAAGACACTATTATCTAAAAATATGGGAATTTGCAGACACAGTCACTGTCCTATCCTATCCACTGCCTTCAACCTCCCTATATGTGCTTGCTTTGTACTAATATAATATTTAGAGAACAGAATATAACATTTTTATTCTTAGTTCTTCCTAAAATTTCCAATTATTATTTTACTTTTACAATTCCATTGTCTCCATCCCATTACTCAATTGATCCTTACTGTATGTCTTGAGTGGTGAGTAGTCCATTCAGGCTCATTCTAACTTTCAGGTTGGTGTTTAAAAATATGGGCATCAGCTCTCATGAGCCCCATGGAGTGGTCCTAGGGTGATGAAAAAGAGGACAACAAAGATACAGAATGGGACTCAGGAGATACAGAATGGGACCCAGGAGAGGGTCCTACTGGGTTGCAACCAGGAAGTCGTAAGATAGTAGGCTTCAGTACTTTTGACAGTGACAGCTCCTCCCCTTTAGCTCCATTTACAACAGAAGGAACAGCAGCTGATCAGGAGCCCATCCCCTCTCCTCGCCCCCAACCCCTTCTTCCAAGGTGCTGCCACCACGCACACCTCCTCAAGGGGAGGAGGATCTCAATGAGGTCACTGCCCCCATCACCCCCCCCCAGACAACTTCAATGGCAGGCTCAGCTAGAACCCACTTTCTCATGTAGGAACACTCGTGTGCACACACATTCCCATTCTGTGACACCTTCCTCACACAAGTAGAAAGAGTCCGCCTGAACCTACTTAAGGGTTGTAATGGGGTATGTCTAATTGCTGCAATGTTATAGCTTTGAGTAGTCATGCCTAGTTATGGTGTGTAGAGATGCAGAATTGTGTGTGACCTGAAAGTTGATCCATGTTGTGCTCTAAACTGAAGTTTTTCATTAAACATACTGGAGAAAAATACACCAGTAATTCTGAGACGGATTTCAATGGGCTTAGCCAGGACATCAGTTTCTTGATATACTAGAAATATTGCTTCAGAGATTATTATTACTAATAGGATCTAAACGTAGGTGAGAAGTTAACAAATGCTGTAGACAATATTTTTTTCTAAATCTAGAGGTGCCCTTTGGCCGAGACAAAACATGAAAAGGCAACACAAGACAGTGATCCATGATGTACTCAACTTCTCTAAAACCTGCCTGCACATCTGCTAATATTTCATTCAAATGAGCTCCCTGCTGCATTTCATTTGACATTTAAACATAGAAAGAGTTACCAGAGTTACAATAATCACTTTTTGGAGAGGTAGAAATTAGAATACAATCCAGGATTCTAATAGAAGACACCCAGTACAGTTTATAAATGAAATTTGCTTAGATAGACAGGGCTTCTTTTAGCCCATGGTGAGTATTCAAAGAGGAAGGTGGCTTCCAGGTCAGGCCTTTAATGGGCAATCACTAAAATTCCTTCACAAAATTTTATATAGAGTTCACACAATCTAATCTATTTGTAATAGCTCCTGTTGTCCCATTCTGCCTATCCTTTTTCTTAGGGCCTCCTCCAGATGTCCTTTTTATTGAATATATATGCTGATGTGTGCTCATGATGCTATACACAATCCCACTTTCAATACTATTTATGCCTACAAAAGTAAATCTCATGTAACTTGGGCGGTCATACTGTTTCATTTCCAATCAGTGCACGTCCTGCAACTTGCAGCTACAATCCTGTAACTTTTCATAACACAAACGTTCTGTGTTTTGTCCTGCTTTTGATGTGGTATAGTCCTTCTGGTAGCATTGACAAAGCATTGCAGAACAACCAATAAAGCAGAACAAATCCACATGCTATTATTTTGTCAAGAGCATGTTGCAGAATACCTCTGCAATAAAATATCAGTCTGGAGGGGTCCTTAGCGCAGAAAATCCATAATGGAAAGAATGCAGCACAAAGAGAAAAATGCAGGTTTGAGGCACACTTAGAGGACCTGTCTCTGGGAAAGATGAACAACACAGTGGGAATGCTCCTCAGTTTTCTATTTCTTGCATTGCATTTCTGGTTGTGGAACCGTTTTGTGTCCATCAGTCTTGGCCAGGGAGAAGGTGCTGCAGATGCTGAAGATATTAGTCACCAAAGCTTTATTGATCTTCACACACAACTCCGAGTTGCGGATCACACACATTGCTAAAATGCCCAAGAAGCAAACATTTCAAAATGTCAGGAGAAGTGTTGTGTGGCAACCATGAGCCACCCTGGGCTCCTACTGGGAGGAAAGGCAGGGTATAAATCAAATAATGAATAAATGGTGGAAACCCCACAAACACATTGCGTGGACAAAATACAAGATGCACACACCTAAAAAGCAGTACACCACCCCAAGAAGATTAGACAGTCAAGTGCAATTCCAGTAGCAGCTAAGAGTGGTACAGCAATGATTTTGTAGCACTAGGACCCTTTGTCTGGAAGCAGCTAAAGTCTGGAATTGGGGTTTCTCCTGGCAAGGTTCTAATCGTAAGCATATTCACTTGGAAGCAGTTCCATTGAACCCAATGGTTCAGTCCTTGAAAGAATATTCATGTGGATCAACAGCAAGTATCATGGATCCCTGAGCAGTCCCACATTCATGCGTTAAGAAGCAAGCTGCAGGGCTGGCCCAAGGCATTTTGCTGCCTGAGATGGAAGAGCAAATTGTGGCCCTCTTCCCAAGTTGAAGGCTGACCAAGTTATTTTGGCATTCTAGGCAGAAAACCTCACAAGTGTCGCTATGTGGAAGTAAAATGTAATAATAAATGAAATAACTAAATGTTTCCTGCCTTTTCATGACATCCAAAATCAGCTGCCTGCCTCACAGTAGGGCTGGCCCTCCAAGCTGCACGACTGAAAAGGAAGTCCTTCTACTTATTTACTGTCTTAAATTGCTTTTAATCAATAACAGTGTTTTGCCTCTTCCCTAGAGGTTACCAACCTTCTGCTGCAATCTGTTGTGAAAGACTCTACCAAACCTATTTCTACTTTAGTGTTATTTTGTTACCTCTTTATAACAAAATTGCTACAAGTTAGGATGCGCTTATTCATTTACACTAAGTTTTCCTAATCATGAGGCAATCATCCACCTGATCTGCAGGTCTATTTTTATGTTCCTTTCAGTGCTAAAGGTGAGACTGCCCAGTGAATTTACCTTTAGCAACATTTGGTGGCTTTCCATTTTGTACTACTTCCTCTCTAAAACTCTGTGGTGAGCCCATGTAAATTACATCTTAAATGCCAACAAATTTATTATGGTATAAGACTTCAGGGCCTACAGCCCACTTTGAACTCCAAAGAGAGAAACTGCATGTGACAAAATATGTTCTAAGCAGCTTCTTATTAGCTGCACCAACTTCAGCAGACTTAGTTCTTAGTGTGGTTATCAGTGCACAGTCATTTTAAGTGCCATTCATTTCAATAAGAATTAGCTGAAATTAACTTTAGATGGTTTGTGTGCCTTCTGAAGAAGTTTATAGCTGGTATTGGATGGGATAGCACCCCCCCTGTAAAAGACCAAGGATGCAATTTAGGAGTGCTCCTGGATTCAGTGCTGACTAGGGAAGCCCGGGTGGCATCAGTTGCCAGGAGTGCCTTTCACCAGCTCTGGCTGATATGCCAACTGCAACGCTATCTGAAGATGTCTGGCCTTGCCACATGACCCATGCCCTGGTTATGTCCAAATTATTGTTATGCCCTTATATGGGGCTTCCTTTGAAGAGGGTTTGGAAACTTCAAGTGGCTCAAAATGCAGCTCATAGTCCTAATGGGGGCAAGATGGTCAGCATTGGCAGCATCATTGTTATACCAGCTTCACAGGTTGCCAGTGCAGTTCCAGGCCCAATTTAAAGTGCTGGTAACTGGGCCTAACTTAAAGTCCTACTTTTAACCTTTGAAGCCTTAAACAGTTTGGGCCCAAGTTATATGTTGGATTGTCTGCACCTGTATAATCCTGCCACTGAGATCAGCATCAGAGGCTCTCTTTGAGTACTAGGTTGACGGAATGGTTTTTCTCTGTGGTGGCCCTGCAGTTTTGGAAATCTCCCTTTAGGTCTGTGTCATATTAATGTGATACAGGGATTCCAAAAGGCTCTGAAAACATATCTTTTTATATTGGCATTCCAGGTGTCCAATTGTTTTAACTTTTTTATTTTTTAGTTGGTACCAGTTAATTTGGTTTTTACAGTCTTGTTTTTTTTTAACAATTTGCTAGTCACCCAATGTGGGTTTTAAATGTAGCCAGCCACTTTGGATGGGGCTTACCCAGAAAAGCCACTTTAAAATACCATTAAAAAAAAAAGAATAAATTAAAAATATCTTTTCTTGGTTATGGGCATTCATTTGCCTCACAGCTGCTGCAGACACGTCTTCGAATCAGGATCTCACAGCACCTAGTAAGATGGAAACATTTCCAGGATTTGTTCTACTTGCTGCATTTAGTATAAGTCTAAAGTAATTCTAAACCTGTAAGATACCGGCTGATGGAATTCTCTAGCAGAACATTAACCTTTAAACATTAAAAATCAGACATCCACTCAATTCCTGCACTTTTAATACATAATACAAGTCATCAAGATAATATAAAATATCTACTCTGAAGTAGAAGAAACACTTATTTATAACTGAGGCAGCTAAAGCCAGAGAGTTCCATTTTCAAGATGCATTCTTGACTTTAAATAGCACTTAATGTATCAGTAACAGGGCATGAAATACTTTCCCCTTACTTTCCCCTTTACTCCCCCACCCCCTGAAAGCACTGTTACTTGAAAATCCAATTTTCTGTACAAGGTTAAGAAATTATAAAATAAAGGCAGATAAAACTCATTTTTAACTACTATAAGCAATTAGTGTATTTATGACTATGCTTTTTTAAACTGTTAAACCTTGTGAAATACACTGGGAACTTGATCAGAGATTTTAGAACTGACCACGTCAAATGGCTGTGTCAAATGACCTTCTGTTAACCCAAGCATATGTTGCAACTTTCTCCTCTGCTTGATGTATGTACTGTGCAGAGTACAGGGCAGCCAGGGCAGTGCCATGTGCTTTGCATTCAATACAACAGTCAACCATGGCAGGGTTTTCTTCTTTTTGAGGTGCAGATGTGAAACATTCCACAAATCACATGCCATTTTCTGTAGAAATGAAGGCTGGAGCTTCTATTCCCTACCACTAGGTTTCAACCAGTTTGCTACAAAATAATGTGTGTGTCAAAAGTTTTATTTTAAGAAGTATACCGAGTACAAAAGTAATTGAATTAAATGCACTGCATTTTTAAATTTATGAAACCCACCCTGGGACCTTGTGGTGAAAGGCAGGTAAGAAACAGATTAATTCATAGCACAAAGCTACTTATCTCACCCAACCCAGCAATGTCAGACCTTCCCAAGTGGTTATTGTTTAAAGATGTTTTAAATACTAAAAAAGGCTTTGCAGGAATGGGAAATACAATTATGAACCTAATACAATCTTTCCCCTTAGGAATGAAATTGACTAAACAAACTCCTTGTCTGACCAATTTTACCACTGTATTGACCTGTCAGGCACTAAACAGGATTTTGTCTACTTTCTAAAGGAGGAAGCTGCAGTTAAAAATCCGAACAGCAGAGTAAATAGGCACATCCCTCCACACATACATTGGCCCTATTCAGATTTAACACTCAGCTAAGATTTAACATTATCATGTGGATGAGACATGGACTCATGAGCTTCCCCCTCCCATCCCAGCATGTCCACGAGAAGAGCAGGGCTGGGAAACCTTTTTCAGCCTGAGGGCCACATGTCCTTCTGAGTGGGTGAAGCAATGAATGTAAATGTTACCTTTGTACAGTAGGGTAGTTTCTACACACACTCCTCTCTATCCTTTTATCCAGATAAGCAAGAGGTATCACAGGAGAACAAGACACATTCCAGGCAGGTAAAAACCACTGGGCTGTGAAGCAAGGCCAGCGAGGGGTGTGGCTTAGGGAGAGTACCAAGGGCCAGGCAAAGAAGCCTGGAGGTATGCCTTCTGCCCCCAACTCCCAGGCCTGGCATAAATTTTTATTTCCTTTTTAAACTAGCCACAGTTACTCATTATGTCTAAACCCAAACAAACTGTGGTTAGTCTTAACTGTTGTTTAGGGAAACATGCTAGGATTGTAAATATTATAAACAACAGTTTGAGGTTGGCTTGTTTCCCTAAACTATAGTTAAGGCAAACCACAGGATGAGCTTTGGAAAAAATGATAAGCCAAGTTTAACTGAAAATGGAAGCAAAAGCTTTCAGTACCCTCCTTGTGGCCAAGCCGGAGGGGAGGAAGACACAAACAAGGCTGAGGCTCATGCACATACCACATCATTCAGCATTTTGTCCAAAGCAGATTATGTGTCACAAAAATAATCACCTATATGGTGCTATTTAAATGCAAAGAATGGGGAGGCACTAATCAAGAGCTGTCTGCATCACTCTCCATCTCCAAGAAGATCTACAATACACTGGATTCCTTTTCACTAAGGGGCTTTATAATGTAAACAGGTTATTCAGGTCCTGTGTGTGCAATTAGCACATATTAGCTTCCACACATTCTCTTTTTTCAGTCAGTCATGAATATTCATTGCTTTATTTGAAGTCTGTTGCTTTATTTTAAGTAAACAGGAGTGATATTTAACTATTCTGATCTGCTGTTTGATTTGTCAGGCACAGAGTTGAGTGTTGGGTGGCAATATCCCCCCAAATTAGAAATGTCCCATTTCTGTGGTAGATGTCAACAGCACAACCATACATTCCCACACACCCTCCCTCAAAATGCAGCAGCAATTAAATACTGAAAATGACAGAGTTTGGGGGCAATTACCTATGTGTTTTTTTTTAAAGTCTGATGTTCGCACAAATATTAGTCTCCATTCTCATTTGCTATATAAAGATCTTGACACATATTGATTGTTGAAATTTAGCAATCAGTGCCTTTTGTTTGGTATTGGGGGTTGCTGGAAGGAAAATGGTCAAGTTTGCTCAGGTAAGGAACAAACAGAAGTCAGTGTGTGTTAATGAGAGACACCATCTACCAAAATGTCATCACAGACCTGACAAACCACCTACCTAGCCCCAAAATGCACTAATGAGTTTCCACACCAACAGTGACTGCAGGTGGATAAATGGGCTATTTTTATTTACCAGATTTTCCACAATAAATGGAAATCTGGATTAAATGTAAAAGTATAGACTAGCATTTTTTAATAATCTTTATTAAAGAAAAAATACAAAGAAATCTAAGAAAAAAGAAGAGAAAACCATAAGGAAAAAAACTTTTTACAAAGATACTTCATATAGTTTATACATACGTATAACAAAAGCATTGCTAATATATATGTAATATATTATCAGAAATATGTACACAATTACATATATTAGATAAAGTAAAGAAAATGATTTGTATGGATACTTATTCTCCTGATACATTTGGATTTCAGAAAATAAATATTGCCCAGTTCTCTGTATATTTATTTATTTGCCCATTCTTTTACCTTAAATATGTTACTTTTATCAAATTAATGGTATCCCAGATTCTGTTAAACCAATCAAGGACTGATGGTACTTTAGGTCGCTTTCATTGTTCTGCAATTTCAATTTTTGCTAGTGTTAATAATGTTGCAATCATTTCTAATGATTGCAAGTATGGACTAGCAATTTGATGACAATGCTATATTTATTTATTTATTTATTACATTTATATACCGCCTCATAGCTGAAGCTCTCTGGGCGGTTTACAACAATGCTGAATGCTGCAACCTCCATCTCTTTCCCTCAGGAGTCTTTCCATACTACACACCCTCCTCAGCCACACCTCCTTTCCACAGGCCACACTCTCATCAGCCCTGATTTGCACCCTCCTTGAAGGTTTTTGCCTGGCTGGAATGTGTTCGTTATTATTTATTTTATTTATTTGTTGATTTATATCCCACCCTTCCTCCTAACGGGAGCCCAGGGTGGTATTAACTTTGATAATGTCTTTTGCTTGCCTGCATGGAGGATAGAGATGTGTAGAAACTAGCCTATTATACCAAGGTAAAAATACATTTATTGCTCCACTCACTTTGCCTCTGGTCCCACCCAACACTAGCATGTGGCCCATAGAAGGTTGCCCTGGAGGGAATGTGGCCCTCAGGCTGAAAAAGGTTTTCCGCATGGTGTTAAATATTAAAGTCAAAAGAAACCTTTGCTTTTAAACACACGGCAGTGACTGACTGCTATACTTTTTAATTCAAGTTTTAAGTAACTTGATTGAAAGTAAGTCAGGGTGGGAGGAAGGATTGATCTTGATATCAAAGAACAGTGAGAAAGGTTTGAAAGAATCTGAAATAAAATATCAGCAAAGCCACTGTTGTGATTAAGATATTTTCTTTCAGATTCTTTGTAACCCTTGGCCAATATCTAACATGAGAATCTGAACAAGTTTTCATCTGCCAATACTTTCAGATGTGTTATTAAACATAACAATGACACTCTTTAGTTCTTTGAAACAAGTGGCCTGCATTTTCCCTGTTTTCACCCCTCTCATGAAAAGTTTGAGAGTCAAAATACCTAATCTTCGGTTTGTTAATTTTTAATAAAGTGACAAGATCTTGGCTGAGTTTGCATGTAACACTAAGCCAAACTATTGCTTAGCATGAACAAGCAAGCACTTAGCCAATCGCAGCCACTTTGCTCCTCTCACAGTCCTGCTGCTGTTGGGCTGCTTGAAGCTAAGCCATAGTTCAGATTAGAGTAACATGTGAACCCAGACTCAGGGTCTGTCTCCCCCAAACAAAACCAAGAACAAACTATGGTTACAGCTTGTGGATTGTTTGGAGCAAAACACACCCTGAGCTTGCTTAGCTTCCAGTACCAGCAGGAGCAGTACACAAATCCAAGTGCAGGCTGGCTTAATATAAATCCAACATATGTCCTGCAAAGAAACACAAAATAGGTTACAATATTTTCCTGAGATAACAAAACCTTGTAATGGTGGGGAAAGTTGTCATACTTCCAATTTTCTAAAAAAAAGAGAAAGCATATTATCTCTTAATCTCTGGAATGGAAAAATTCTGTTTTCATAAAATAAATATTGGATACATATTAAATAAGTTAAGTAACACCATATCCCACATTTAAATTATATTCTTTGGCAATTTAAAAAGTACACAAATTTGATAGTGTAGAACTCAGATTAAAACCCTGATTTTTCCTCTCAAGTCTTGCTTTACCTGAAAGCATATTTGCCTGTTTTTATACCATTTTTAAGCACAAAGAGGATAGAAAAACAATCTATTAAATTTGCATGTTTTTTATTCAACTGTACGACAGGAAACAGGTCAGCAGTCTCAAAAGTAGGTATTGTAAAGACTTTATATCACAGTGACAAAGTCCAATGTGTCACAAAGTTTTGGTACTAGGTGACCCAGGCAAAATCTTGATAAAATTGAGCAAGGGATGATTTTAGACATCTGTTGAGAGACTGTGAAAAAGATATCCTATACCCAAAACGCAGCAAGGACCAAATTAATTTTGTAGATTTATGCTCCTGGTACTCCAGGAAGTCTAAATGCATCTATTTAAACTGTCTGACACAATCTATTAAGTCTTCTAGGTTACCCTGGTCTTTTGTTATTTAACAATATTTGCTATTTCACACTCTACATACAAACAATACCCACATTTGAATGCAACAAAAAGCCACAGTTAAAGCCAATAAGCCCACAAACCATGGCTTATTTTCACAAACAAACCATAGTTCTATTCTTCTCACAGAGATACAATTGCCATAGCAGTTTAACAATCAATCTCTCTTCCCAGAGAACTCTGGGAACTGCAGCTCTGGGAGGGGAAGGGGTGGAAACAACACACAGCAACCTTCAAATTACATTTCCTAGGATTCTGTGGGAAGCCATGACTGTATAAAATGGAATAAATGTATAGCGTGAACGTGGCCTTCATAGGATACTTTATAACTGATGTATGCTACAATATTAAAAAGAGTTTTTGTTTGAATTTTAGATTTTGTAACCCACTCTGGGGCTACTGGTGAAGGGCGAGCAATAAATATAAAATAATAATACAAATACAGTTAAGCAGATCAACAAAGATGGGGTACTTAAATAAAAACTATTTTATTTTTCAGTTGATTGTGGTTTTACGAGTATAAGCATTATTGTTAGAGAGTAACTTGGATAACCTAATGTATTTGGATTATTCTCAAGCGTCACACTCATGAAACTGGATACAAGCTTTAGAAAGATTTAAGGTCTAGACACTTTCATGTGGGAAAAGAAAGACAATCCTATTTGCATACGTACAGAATCCCACAAGTCATTCTTTTTATTAAACCAAAATTAGAGGCAAAAAGCCAAAGTAGTAAAAAAAGGTCAAGAAATTTCACATGAGCCAAAGGTTTTGAAGGGGAAAAAATGAATGTTTTGAGCATTTTTAATTAAATCGAATAGCCAACAAGCTGAAGTCACTGAATAGGTCATGTGGGCACATGCAGAATTCCGATACAGCTGTAGGCACCAGTCACATGAGCCCCTCCATAAAAATTAAGAGGTCCAGTGGCCACCCGCACATGCAAACTATATGCATATATACAACACATACCATACACAGAGACAGATGTATACACACTCTCCTCCACCTCCAAGCAATCAAACTTAGGGGAAAATGTCTTAGCTTTTTTCCAAGCCGAATTTGGGATGGGGGAGTGATCTTCCTGGAGAGTGTAGATGAGGAGGGAAGGGTTAACCCCAGCTGTATCTCCAAAAAGATCAACCCTCCAGATGTTGCTGGACTTCAGCTACCACCAACCCCAGCCAGCATGACCTATGGCTGAGGGTGATGGGAGTTGTAGCCCAATGACATCTGGAGGGCACCACTTTGACTATCATTGATCTTTACCAAAATATGAGAGGAAGCCCTGAAAGTTCTGTTTGTACAGTAATATAAATTTAACAAGACCTACCCTCACTTTCTCCTCACCTTTTGCTCTACGCCATCTTTCTGCTCTTCATTTTTGTTCTTATTGAAAAGCATGTGGTGATAAGGTTAGACTGCAACCAACTAGATGAATAATAATAATTTACCATTTTAATGTTTCATTATCTGAGTAGCCATTTCAAGTCAGTTTTAGCCTAAGAGCCAGGTTTTAAAAGCACACCTCTTACATTTTTCTTCCACATACCAGCTACTCAGACTAATTTACATTTCAAATAGAAGAACCATGTTTTTTAAAAATTGGTCAGGATCCAATTATCCATATTACTAAAGAGCTTTGGTCTAGAGCTTCACGGACAGCAACAAACAACTATTGGAACTGAGAAGTTTCCAAAGTAGTGTTTGTTTGTTTTTATGGCACTGTGGGGTTCGGAAGATGTCAGCTATTGAGAGGAAAAGTAAAAACTCACACAAGCTAACGTAGGGCTAGTCTACATCAGCTTTTCCCAAACTTTGAGTCCCCAGGTATTGTTGGACTACAATTCCCATCATTCCTGACCGCTGACCATGCTGGCAGGGGCTGATGGGAGTTGTAGTCCAACAATATATGGGGACCAAAGGTTGGGAAAGGTTGCGGCTAGACCATTGCCATGCCTACTGGGGCTGATGGGAGTTAGAGTCAACAACATCAGGAGCACACCATGTTGACTAGTACTAGCTCTTCAGCATACTTAAAGGAGTTTTTTGGATCCCAGCCATTCTTACCAAGTCCTGTTAAAATACTAAATATATAGACGGAAAATAAAGACTTAGTTGGAACTGTCCAGCTTGACTGGGAAGTCTGCTGTTGTGGCAATACAACAAAAAGCAACAGCAACATAACAGAAAAGTGGTTTTCCTTATTCACGGAGATGAAACTTTAATCAATTGTGCTAGGAGAAAATAAAGTACAATATTGCAGACTACGCAAAATATATTCTATCCCAGTTACACTAAAACAAAGCACAAAGAGCAAGAACAGCACACACACACCCCTTCATTTTCATACCATGTTTTCTTTACCACTCCACAATACTCCAAAAATGTATTCCACTGACTGCAAGAAATAATGGGAAATTTTCAGATATGATTTCATAGTGATATTTGGGGTCATGGGAGAGGAGTAACAAAAGAATGAAAATATGAACCCTAGTTTTCATTAGGTTAGTTCTGCACCACTCATGTGTGGACAAAAAAGTGCAGCATCAACTGTAATTTAATGCAAGTTCTGTTCTGCTTTTATTTGGTTCACTGAACTAAGTGCAAACCCATCTGTCACTGCATAGAAACAGCCAAATGGATAGAAATTTCACATTAGCATTGCTGAAATCATGTTCTTAAGCAACTAAGTAAACAACCATCCAGTGTATGTATGTATGTATGTATGTATGTATGTATGTATGTATTTATTTATTTATGTATTTATGTATTTATTTATTTATTTATTTATTTATTTATTTATTTATTTAAGCTTATAAATCGCCCGACTAGCAATAGTTCTAAAGTCAGTTCTACAGATTTCAGAAATTTCAGATCTTCATCAAGCAAAACTTTTAAAACTAACTTTTATCCAAATTATATTTATGCTTAAAATTACTTTTCTGAGAAAGAAAAATATATGAATATATACTGAATAGCACTCTCTCCAGGTTGAAAAGATCCAATCATTTGAGCTATTCCAGCCCAAATGTGAACTCCAAGATAACAAAATGACGGATCTCTGCCTTACATTCCAAACCTAGAAACCTTGTTTAATGTCTTGATTTTGAGATATTGCATCACACTAAAAAAAACATGCTTCACACTTACTTGCTAGTACAGAATTTCTCAGGGTCATACTACAGAGTATATTGTAAGCAGAGCTTGGAAAAGTTACTTTTTTGAACTACAACTCCCATCAGCCCAATCCAGCGGCCATGCTGGCTAGGGCTGATGGGAGTTGTAGTTCAAAAAAGTAACTTTTCCAAGCTGTGATTATAAGAGTGTCCTTATGAGACATTGTACAAAAGGATTAATCTTTGTGTGAGTTTACAACATTATCCCATCCCAATATTGTACCATTTCACTCTGCTTATGGATAACAACATCAAATAATGGCTTGGCATTATGTTTTAATATTCCTATATTTCATTCTGTCCAGGCACAAAAAACTTGATGGCAAAAAGGTGTGGGGGTAGGGAAAGAGACGAGTTAACTTTGGGAAGTGGATCATCAGTTGGAAGCATCAAAGCCATATGTGAAATTTACACAACTTAGTCACAGTTAACATTTGTTGAAATGGATGAACTTAAGTTTATCATTATTTACATTCTATTCTGTCCCTTTCAAATGGAACTTAGCTGCAACTGCTCTTCTTTAAATACCTAGTATTAGTCTGCATACAGAATACCATTCTTACAGGAGAAATGCCTTGTAGCCAGCAACTATATTAAACTTGTAGTGTCTGTGGATATTGTACATTCCATGCTGGGTATTCATTCCACTACAAGCTTAATAGCTAAAGCAACAGTGTTCCAGCACTGTCCAGTGCATCAACTGTATGTTGCTGTTCCCTATGAAATTGTTGTTATGTGCCTTCAAGTTGATTACGACTTATGGCGACCCTATGAATCAGCGACCTCCAAGAGCATCTGTCATGAACCACCCTGTTCAGATATTGTAAGTTCAGGTCTGTGGCTTCCTTTATGGAATCAATCCATCTCTTGTTTGGCCTTCCTCTTTTTCTACTCCCTTCTGTTTTCCCCAGCATTATTGTCTTTTCCAGTGAATCAGGTCTTCTCATGATGTGTCCAAAGTATGATAATTTCAGTTTCATCATTTTAGCTTCTAGTGACAGTTCAGGTTTAACTTGTTCTAACATGCTATTATTTGCCTTTTCCCCGTCCATGATATCCGCAAATCTCTCCTCCAATACCACATTTCAAACGAGTTGATTTTTCTTTTATCCACTTTTTTCACTGTCCAATTTTCACATCCATACATAGAGATCGGGAATACCATGGTCTGAATGATCCTGACTTTGGTGTTCAGTGATACATCTTTGCATTTGAGGACCTTTCCTAGTACTCTCATAGCTGCCCTCCCCAGTCCTAGCCTTCTTCTGATTTCTTGACTATTGTCTCCATTTTGGTTAATGACTGTGCCGAGGTATTCATAATCCTTGACAAGTTCAATGTCCTCATTGTCAACTGTAAAGTTACATAAACCTTCTGTTGTCATTACTTTAGTCTTCTTGACGTTCAGCTGTAGTCATGCTTTTGTGCTTTCCTCTTTAACTTTCATCAGCATTCTTTTCAAATCATTACTGGTTTCTGCTAAGAGTATGGTATCGTCTGCATATCTTAAATTATTGATATTTCTCCCTCCCATTTTCACACCTCCTTCATCTTGGTCTAATCCCACTTTCCGTAGGATATGTTCTGCGTACAGATTAAACAAACAAGGTGATAAAATACACCCATCTCGCACCCTTTCCGATTGGGAACCAATCAGTCTCCTTACAGTAGCCTCTTGTCCAGAGTATAGGTTGCGCATCAGGAGAATCAGATGCTGTGGCACCCCCATTTCTTTTAAAGCATTCCATAGTTTTTCATGGTCTACACAGTCAAAGGCTTTGCTGAAATCTATAAAGCACAGGGTGATTTTCTTCTGAAATTCCTTGCTCCGTTCCATTATCCAATGTATGTTTGCAATATGATCTCTGGTGCCTCTTCCCTTTCTAAATCCAGCTTGGACGTCTGGCATTTCTCGCTCCATATATGGTAAGAGCCTTCGTTGTAGAATCTTGAGCATTACTTTACTTGCATGGGATATTAAGGCAATAGTTCAGTAATTACTGCATTCCCTGGGATCCCCTTTCTTTGGAATTGGGATATATATTGAATGCTTCCAGTCTGTGGGCCATTGTTTAGTTTTCCATATTCCTTGACAAATTTATGTCAAATTTTGGACAGATTCACTCTCAGTAGCTTGTATCAACTCTATTGGTATGTCATCTGTTCCTGGTGATACAGGTACATATTAAATGGCTTGCCAATGCCAGGATATCTGTGTCATCAAAAATTATTTTGTGAATTACCACTATTAACAATGTGATTATTACCCTCTGTACTTTCTTGCATTTTATTTCCCTCTAATCTCACATTTCACAATCCCTTCCAACCATGTTTATATGTACTTACAGTGCTTTGCAAAAGTACTCAGACCCCTGACCAATGCTCTCATATTACTGAATTACAAATGGTACATTGTAATTTCGTTCTGTATGATATTTTATTTTAAAACACTGAAACTCAAAATCAATTATTGTTAAGATGACATTGGTTTTATGTTGGGAAATGTTTGTAAGGAACATAAAAAACTGAAACATATCGCTTGCATAAGTATTCAACTCCCACACATTAATATGGTAGAGCCACCTTTCTCTGCAATAGCAGCTTTAAGACTTTTGGGGTAGGTATGTACCAGCTTTGCACACAGCTTCGGAGGGATTTTGGCCCATTCTTCTCGGCAGATTTGCTCCAGGTTGTTCAGGTTGATTGGATGTTGCTTGTGGACAGCAGTGTTCAAAGAGCGCCACAGATTCTCAATGGGATTGAGATCAGGACTTGACTGGGCCACTGTAGGACATTCACCTTTTTGTTCTTGAGCCACTCCAATGTTGCTTGGGCCTTGTGCTTGGGATTGTTGTCCTGCTGAAAAGTGAAGTTCCTTCCAAGCTTCAGTTTTTTAGTGGACTGAAGCAGGTTCTCTTGCAGTGTTTCCCTGTATTTTGTTCCGCCCGTTCTTCCTTTGATTTTAACAAGATGCCCAGTCCCTGCTGATGAGAAGCATCCCCACAGCATGATGCTGCCATACTTCACTGTAGAGATGGTGTGTCTTGCAGCATGGGCAGTGTTGGGTTTGCGCCACACATAGAGCTTTGAGTTTCGGCCAAAAAGCTCTATCTTGGTCTGATCTGACCACAAAACCTTTTCCCACATTGCAGTTGGGGCACTCTCATGCTTTCTGGCAAACTCCAGACATGCTTTCAGATGGTACTTTTTGAGTAATGGCTTCTTTCTTGCCACCCTCCCGTACAGGCCAGTGTTATGCAGAGCTCTTGATATGGTTGACTGGTGCACGATTACTCCTCTCCCAGCCACTGAATTCTGCAGCTCCTTCAAAGTGATTGTTGGCCTCTCTGTGGCTTCTCTTACAACTCCTACTTGTTCAAGTGCTGAGTTTTGAGGGACTGCCTTTTCTTAACAGCACCTGGGTGATGTGATGCACCTTCCATTTCCTGATTATTGATCCAACTGTGCTCACTGGAATATCCAAACACTTGGATATTATTTTGTACCCTTTTCCTAATATATGCATTTGTATTACATTATCTCTCACTTGTGTAGAATGCTCTTTGGTCTTCATTTTCCTTCAGATCCACAGCCTGACCAATGATCCTTCAACAGTGGCGTTTTTATCCTGACAATGTGACAGCAACTTTAATGGTTCACAGGTGGAGGCCAATGGTAAGGTAATTGGGTTCTTGATAGGGCAATTTCTTTCATCTGCGTAAACTGGGAGCTTCCACAGCACAAAGCTTGAATACTTTTGCCTTACTGGAGGCTGCATGGGGTGATGGGGGTGGCTGTGTCCCTGGCCACATGGTGCAGGTACATGGAGGGCAGCTGCAATGGGCAGGAAGTGGGCCGGACGAGAGTGTCCTGCTGCTGCCAAGGAGAATGTGGGAGTTGCACTGTCCGCAGGGCCACCCCAGCCTGAGGTCGCAGTGAGAATGTGCAGTGGGAACTGAGGCCATGGTGGGGTTTCCCCTACCTGGCTATTTTCTATGCTGGGTCTGTGGCGCTGTATCTGCACTTGTTGGCTTTCAATAAATGTCCTTTCTTCACCTGCCCATGTATGGTGCGTGCTCTTTGGGGTGTCCAGTGATGGGGATGCTGTGCGGGTGTGTGTTGTGATTGCAATGTGGGTCTGTTTGTGTTGGTGGCCTCCATGTGCGTTTGTGCATCTGTGCATGCAATTAGCAGAACGGGTGGTGGGTGTGCAGCTGGGGACACACACACTGTGCTCTGCTGTCAGGGTGGCTGCTGCTCTACCTGCTGCACCACCTCCCCAACATTGAGGTGCATATGTGTGCGTGTGCATGCCACTGCTACCGATCCTGGGGCGCTTCCCAGGGGCTGTGGGTGGGGTTTCTGGCTGCATGTGGCAACCATCAGAAGGATGCCTGGAGGGTGTCCTCTGTGTTTCCCCGGGGGTAGCTACTAGAGCCCGAGTTTCTCTAGCTTATCTGGCCACATACTCCGGTGTCTGTGTCCTCAGGATGTATGGACTTGCATTTTCTGGTTCCAACTCCCTGGCAGCGATATCTGTGAGCACCAGCTCATGGTTTTTTGCCCTTGTGCACAGCTCTGCTGGCTGGGCCCACATTCAGCTGGCCCCACGTTCAGCTGGCCCAGTGGCTCTCAAACACGAAATAGATGCCACGGAGCTCTCCGCCAGCTCTTCCACTGTCAGCCTCCCCTCTGCTGGCTTCCCATGATTTGGATAGCTCTATTAGTTTAAGATGCCACAAGATTTTTTGTTGGTTTTGGAACTTTTATGTTAATGTAGCTGCTGTTATTAGCTGTTTCATACATCTGCCAGGCATGTCCAGAGAAGCACCTTAACACAGGGGTGAGCAAACAATAGATCAGTATCTACAGGTAGAACTCTGTAGTGGGTCATTGGATGATTTCCAGTAAATCAACAAAGATTTCCAACCCCCAGTTGTTTAACATTAGGAACAACAAAATGAGTCGTCTTCTCCCCTGCATTCCCCACTCAATTATACTAAAGAAATTAAGAAAGCATGGTGACGTGGAACCAGTACTGGATTTTTGAGTAGCAGGACTATGAGCTAAGTTCTAATACTCAAAACAAATTCCTGGGCTCAGAATTCTTTCATTCGTTTCCAGCTCTGGTTGGTGGATCTTGGGGTTCTAATAATTTAAGTCTCAAGTAAGTCCAACCCTGCCTTAACATGCCTTAAAAATAATGACTTTGCCAAGTGTAGGGAGTGATAGTTTTAAAAATAAGATGAAGTCAGGGAAGTTCTGGAGAAATAGGACTATTTGGCACAAACGTTATCTAGCTCCTTATAATTTGGTTAAAGTTACAGATGGCAAATATGCTGGTAAAAATGATTGGATCCAGACCAAGGCAATCCTATAATAGCCAGTTATCTGGGATAAAGTCCCACTGAACTCAATAGAAATTACTTCTGAGGACATGTTGTACATGATTGCACTCTAAGTTAGTCATGATGGAAGCCTCTTTGATTTCAGTAGGATCCAAGTATAACTAACTTATTTCAGATCCAACTCACTGTTAATTTTTAAATGAAAATGCACTTATCCCTTTATATTGTATACATTGTAGAAGTACAATCCATAAGATAGATATAAGGAATTCAAATGCTCTATTTAATAGCCATTGATTGCTCTGAAGGATTTCTAAACTTGATAGTGTAGTTCATTGGAGCAAAGACCATCTTCCCAACACCTCTACTGATAACATAACTCCACTTTATAACACTACACAACAAAAAAATCCAGAAAGATAACATGGAAAAAGAACGGTCAGACACTTCATCAAACCATTTTGATCCTATTGTAGTGGGTTTTTTTTACTTCTTGGTTAATCAGCAATCAATTGCACAACCCACTACTGTCATGAAGGTTTTGCCCACAAATACCCATTTTAGGACCTCCACTTTTAGATTAGGAATCTCGGTCCCTTTTGTTGAGAAATCCATAGTCCTCTCTAGTGTTAAAGAAAATATTGCATTGGTATACAGTACACACTTGACATAGTACAGCCCACTAGCACAAAAATTCTAAAATATATTTGTTTGAAAACTGGGTTGTCAATTTTTTCCTTACACGATTCCTATGCATTAACAGCTGCAAAGCTGAAATGTAGTCAGTGAAGCATTTTCTCCAACATCCAGATGTAGTTAGGGGAAAGCTTCTCCTGTTGAATTACTGCTTGCCATGCAGCTGTTTAAGCACCAAAAAACTGCCAGAAATAAAACTGGCAGCCTTCCTTGAAAACAAGTAACACCAGTTTCAATTAGAATTTGTGTTCAAGCAAACATAACCAAAATAGATGGTTACACAACTCAATAAAACCAGTGGCAAGGCTCTGACTTTTAACTGATCTGAAATCAATCCACTTGAAGCATCTTGCATAACATGGGTAAAGAACTTTTAACTTCTGCAGCAATTTCAGGTATTCTGGATCTTTTTTGTCACTACGGGTTGATAACATAAAAGGCTAATTGCATTATCAGTTTGTTTAACTAGACAGAAACACTATTGTTGCCAGTTTTGAAAGATGCAGAACACTTTCATCTGGCATGGAAACAGATACTTACCTAAAAAACATCATGTGCAAAGAGGCCCAAGTAACAGTGAATGCCTGCCTTTTTCAGCCCACATTTCCACTGAATACAAGCTGTTCAAGAAAGCTGCACTAGCTGCTTGCTTTGTTGACACACAGCCAATTTAGCATAGCTTTGAGATTCTACTCAAAATGTCTTGTCAACTGACCAAAAAGTGCAAACATAGGAAAGAAGGGCCCCCAACAGGGGTATACAACACTGCCTTATAGCCAGCCAGAATAAATTTTATCTGGTTATCCAGAAGTGCATAAGTGGTCATTACCTGATGTCCTACTGCTTGCTGTACTCAGAGAAACCAAAACACAACCACACATGTATAAAAAGTGGGCTTAAATTATATGCATATTAATTACACTACTTATTCACTTCTTATGAGCATAAAATCATGCTGTGGTATACATAACATAGGATGATGACGATGCAAGGCTTAATGCAAGGGCTACATGTTGCTGCAGCACTTATCCATTTGTTCACCCTTCCCCAGGGGAAAAAGAAGAATGGGAAGGCACTTTTAACTAAAAATACAGTGAGAGTCTTATGCCCTTGCATCTCTGACAATCTTTCAACACAATACAGCCAGTTTTCTACTGACACTGCATAATGAATCCTCTGGAGGTGGTGTGCACTTGGCCTAGTACCTGCTCACTCCACAAATGGGGCAGGCAATACAGCAGCATTACAGCTCTATTTTAATTATTTTCTTTACTATTATTCTTCCTTTCAGCAACCTCACAGGGCAGACATGGTCTCAGTTTTCTCCCATCTAAGGCCACATCCCAACAGCACAAGATCAAGTTATGCCAAACAGAGAGCTGCTCTATGCCAATTGTGTGATGTCTGAAAGCATTTCTAAGTTTGGGAAGATGGACAACCAAGTGACTGCAGTCAAATGTTCCATGAAGTCAAGAATGCCCTTGTAAATTCCTAAGCTGCTGGATCTCTATTGATCTAGAGCAGACCATGCACACCCAGTCATTGCCTCTCAAGAAGTAAGCTATACTACATAGAACATAACTGTGAAGAACACAAAGCTGCCACAGTAAATGGCAGCCCTGTATCAAGTTCTTCACCTCCTCTTCCTCCTCCTTCTCGTAGTGTATAATAATGGGAACATGCGACATACTGCATCTCATTGTTTCTTTTGCCTCACCACCCCCATCAGAAACCAATGACACGGAGTAGGGGCAGCAAACACACATGGTATAAGGCTACATGTTTTCATTGTTATATATTATGGGGTTACAGTTTTCAGCAGGAGCTCCCTTTTCTTCATCATGTCCAATTTCACCTTCAGACATGGACAAAGCTGATCCAGACCAGCTTACTTGAGTTTTCTGTTTGAAGCCTGAAAGGATTCCACTCATTTTCACAGACTTCACAAGCCTTACTTATCTGGCCCAGGGTACTAGCATACATTTGTGGATAAATTAACGATCCACAAGGCTGGTCTTGGAAACTAACCCAAATTTGTGCATAATGACCTATCACCACACTGATCCTTAGGGACATTCAGGCCAGGGTACCTCCAAGGACCAGAACATCCATGGAGACAAGTCCCCCATCCCAAGCTAGGAAGAGACCTCATTGTTGCTGCACTAACTTTGAAAGTTCAAGAGATGTGCTCATCAGCATTGACTTTAATTCCAGACCCCTTATTAGACAAAAATTAATATTTCACAGAGCTTTAAGAACGGAAGATTGACTCTAAACAGAGGCGGTGAAAAATGCCTATCACCTTTTTATAGCAGATTTCTTTAGTAGAAACTAGCACAACAGGTTTTGATTACAGCACACCAGTTCTCATTCTTTACACAGAACTCTCTGTTGAAATGCACATAGCTTGGTT
The DNA here is from genome assembly GCF_030035675.1 of Rhineura floridana. NCBI lineage: Eukaryota > Metazoa > Chordata > Lepidosauria > Squamata > Rhineuridae > Rhineura > Rhineura floridana. The sequence goes on along the minus strand of NC_084488.1, from coordinate 35,923,789 downwards.
TATGGGTGGCCAGGAGAAGAAGGGATACAGAACTGGAAACCTGCCAATTCTGAATTTCCTTTACAACAATTCTGGCCACACACACATGCAAGCAGCTTCACTTTTCTTCAAGTCACACTTTCAATTAAAGCTGGATGTTCTGGCCCTTACCTTGCTCAGCTGAGGCAAAGCCTGAGGGTTTTAGTTTTGCAGTGTGTAGGCCAAGGAATTCCTAGCACGGTCTTTGCTTGAATGCCACATACTGTCATGAGGTAAAACTATAAATATACATTGCTACCAGCTTGAACCAGCTCAACCCAGAAAATGGGACAAAATCATCCCCCCCACACACACGCTGTCGATTGCCACATCTGTAACACTTGATCAGGGGTAGCAAAAGTAAACAAATAGGGACAGGAAAAAGAGAGAGAACTTACTAGTTTATTTTTAGTTTGCACACTACTAACATACATCTTCCTTTTTGGGCTCCCAGAAGCCCTGATTCAGGTTACAATCCATTACCAACTCTCAGACTTCATTGGAGCTTCTATAAGCCTACTCTGGAGCAAGTGGGCTACAAACAATACAGCAAGTGCTTTAACACACTACAAAGTGCAATGGATCCTGTACAAAAGGATATGGTAGTACTAGGGTCACCACCTTTTCTCCTGGCCAGGATTCCTGAATCTTTTGCCAGCCTCAGGATGGGCAGAGATTCAACAAGCACAGGTTTTCCCTGCCAGAGAGATCCACTGGCAGGAGAAGTTGCATTAGCTGAACTTCTGCCTGCCATGTAGCTATTAATGGCATAGGAGTTCTGAAGAAGGAAAAAAGTACGTGCGGGGGGGGGGAGATGGCCACACTACAGCACCCACAGCAAGGCAGAATATAGAGAAGAAAATTCTGCAGTTCTGCAGTCACCAGCATTGCCTTCGCGGGCACAGCCAACGTGAAGTTGCAGCCAAATCACCGATCCTCTCAGATTGCGCCCCCCCCTCACGCCTACGCTCTCACACAGACACTTCTATGTAGCTATTTCTGCATACGCAGAGATGCGACAGTGCCAAAGGGAAAACTCTAGCTACAGAAAGTGAAACGCGCATTAAAAGCCTAATTATTTTAATTTTCGCACTCCTCTCTTTTACACGCACATACTGCTGTCACCTCACGCGCGCAAGTAAACCATTCCCACGTGCTGAGGAAAACAAACGGGCCTCTACAAATTTACCCCCCCCCCGTACCCTCAAAGGGTACTGACGCAAAAACTCGCTCCACAAGACCGAGCTCACAGCTGTAGCTTCCCGCCAGTTCCTGGCAAGACGCCCAAAGAAGGAGGAGGAGAAAAAAAAAAGAGGACTGAGAGGGCGGGGAAGGAGACTTCCACTCACTAGAGCCGGGCGGCGAGGGTGCTGGTGGGTGGACAAGGCGGACTTTTGACGAGCAGATACGAGGAGGTGGCAGTGGTGGTGCACTCTCCGGAGAGCACCCGTTTACGCGCTCGCTGCTCTAGCCTCGGTGCGCTCACCAGCAAGCTCGCCAAAGCAACAGCGCAGGAGTCACCCACAGAACCCCCCCCCCTTAGAATGATCGAAGCCCCTCCCCGCGCTTGGTTCTCTCCCCTCCTTCTCTGGGTAGCTTTGTGAACGCGCGGGCCCGCCCAGCTCTTCTAGCCGATGAGGAGAGGAGGCGGTGGTTGTCAACCCTTCGCCGCTACTGCTGCTCTCTGGCGTCCGGGGAATCCCAGCCCTTACTTAGAAGGATGTACTGTAGCCTTCTTTTATTAGTTTTTTTTAGAGGGGTACGTTTTTTAGTTTTACACACGCACGCACCGTGCGTTGGGTGAGCCCCCCCAATTAATAGTGCATGGTTTCTTGAAATAAAACCAATAATTAAAATAATTACTTCATTGACGAAGTCCTGGAAATTGTGGGATTAATGCTGATGTATCAGTCCTATGCGCATTTATTTGGGAGGGCGTTCCACTGAAAGTCGTGGGAATTGCTTTGTCCTATGTAAAGGTGCTTGGACTGCGCTTGCGAGACAATGCAAACTTAGGCTGCAATCCTGACCGTGTCTACTCGAGTCCTACTGAATTCAGTGGGTAAATAGGGTTAGGATTGCAGTCTCCACCATCGGAGGCAAGTCTGTTTTTTCAGTGTAAATAAGGCAGTAAGGCATTTGGAAATAAGTAGCAGTGAGACCAGTTCCTTGTGGAAGATCAGGATTTAAAAAGGACGGTGAATACTTCTTTAAGAACAATGCCATTTTCCCTCTTCTCTTTTATATAACATTTTATGTGCCTTGTTTTCCTCAAAAAATTGTGCTGCTCCCGATATATAACTTTCTTGCAACTTTTCCCTTCAAAGGAACATAAGGAACTATATACCCAGTCAGACTATTGATCCATCTAGCGCAGTACTGTCCACACTGACTGGCAGCAGCTGTCCCAGGTTTCAGGCAGGGAGCCTCTCCCAGCCCTTTCTGGAGATGCTTGGGATTGAACCTGGGACCTTATGCATGCAAAGCAGATGTTCTACCACTGAGCTATGGCCCTGCCCATGCATAAATGTTCAGAACACAGGAAGCTCGTGTATACTGAGTCAGTCCATTGGACTATCTAGCTCAGTATCATTCACACTAACTGGCAGCAGCTCTCCAGCATTTCAGGCAGGGATCTGTCCCTGCCCTACCTGGAGATAATCATTTCAATGATGACGTACTGGAAATTGCAGCATTGTCACCAATGTATCCGTCCTATGCACATATACTTGAGAGGGCATTCCATTGAAGCTCGTGGGAATTCCTCCTGAGTAAAGGTGCATAGGCATGTTGGACTGTGCAGCTGAGATTCAGTGCACACATCAGTTATCAATGGTTTCTAGTAATGATGGCCACTTCCAGCATCCAGGGCTCAGGGCAGTACCACTTTGCCTTCTTGTCCTGTCCGGTTTATGGAATTTCCAGAGGCTGTGGTTGGTCACTATAGGAAATGGGATGTGAGACTTGATAGACCATTGTCCTCATCCAGCAGGACTCATTTTATGTTCTTATTCTGCTGTTTTTAAGGGTATTATTCTTATAATGAATTTAATGTTGTTATTGTTAGCCACCCTGAACACTATGGAGGAAAAACAGGATATCAATGTTTTCAATAAATATGAAGCAGTATCCAAATGCAAGTGGGGGATATAATTTCTGAATGCTCCAAGTAAAAAGAAAAGAGAGAGAGAGATCCTTGTGAATAGAAAAGTAGTATATCAGGGAGAAAGGTTATAGCCCAGCTCTTTGCTTGCTGCACTATTTTCTATTTGCAGGGAGTTTTTCAAGAATGGGGGCATTCAGAAATTTTCTGTTTCTGCCAACCAATTGTTAAATTAACAAAAGCCCTGCCAGCAAGGAAAAGCAAAGCAAAACAATTAACAGTGAATAGGAAAAAAATCTGTTTCATATTAATGGCACATTACTGCTGCTTCAGTGTTTACATTAGTTGCATTTCTTCATTATCTGAATATTTTACTAAAAGGTAAGTCAGAGGTCGACCCTATTTAAAAATGAAAATAGGATTGACAAAGCACTTTCTTTACAAAAGTTCTCTATTTCTTTTCACCCTTACATATCTGATATAACATTATTTGTGTGGAAAAGTCTAATAAGACAAAAGGAGAATTTAACAGCCTTGCAAAAGAAGTGAGTCGGGTCTTGTGAGGAAACCAGCTTAGCTATGCAGCTGTTTGTAGAGGTTTAACTCAAGCATTTGTCACTTGGTCTCCTTCATACTCTATATCGGTACGTAGAATGGTTAGCTTAAAGACACACTGTCAGATCTAATTGGTCTAAAAAGCATTGCTCCAATAGTACTTCAAAGGGTCCTAACTGTGCACACCACCTTAGAAGGATTATAGTGTTTACTGGTTCAGTTAAAATTCTTATTGTCATGAGAGATCAGGCACTAGTAGACTCAGGTTTAGCCTGGATTGGCTTCATCCATAGGACTATAATCCCTCTGAATAAATGTTACACTGCATAGTGAAATCCTTTGATGTACATGATTTTTTTTATGCATTCTGTGCAACACCTAACTGTTAAAACAGAAATGCCCTGTTACTCTGCCTAAATATTCCTATTCCTTTAAATGAGCTGTAATTCTGTCACTAAACTCTGCCCATATTTCCCCTTGATTTCTGTCTGTGCTGATAATAATACATGGTTGCACATAGGCTGATTGGTTCACCCATTCAAACAAGAATGCAGGAAAGCAATTTTGCTGGTTAGAAGTTGTATAATCTACCTTCCACTAGTCAGCATGAAAACTCTATTTTACACCATCTCCTCAGTCCCATTTGTCCATCCAATCTGGCTTCCTGCTGTAGGGTTATCAGCACATTTTCACTGTGAAAGAATTAGTGAAATTTCTAACATTATCACTATGTTAACTGAATTAAATATCATGCATACCATATTCAAGGTGCCTAAGGGTACAATATGAACTAGGATTAAAAAAACAAGCCATTACATAAAATAAACAAAGGCAAAAATCAGTAGCAGAAAATTCTAAAAAACCAATTGGTGGGCATACTTATATGTTATATACTGCTTTGTTATATTGTCATGCAAGTGTGTATTACAAATACGTAAATGAATAAAATGTTTGCAAAGAAAGATGCGTTTTACCTGTTGGGAACGTAGGAAGTTGCCTTATACCATTGGCTCATCTACTTCAGTATTGTCTATGTTGACTTAGCTGCGGCTCGCCAGGATTTCAGACAGGGATTCTCTCCCACCCCTACTTGGGCATGCCAGGGATTGCAGAGCTTGGAAAAGTTACTTTTTTGACCTACAACTCCCATCAGCCCAATTCAGTGGCCATGCTGGCTGGGGCTGATGGGAGTTGTAGTTCAAAAAAGTAACTTTTCCAAGCTCTGGATTGAGCCTAGGACCTTCTGCGTACAAGGCAGATGCTCCACCACTAAGCTATGGCTGACAGAGGAAGAATAAAGATGCCTCCTGATAAATCAGGGAGCGTGTTCCATAAGGGCAGTACCCCCATCAGTCTCAGCATGGAGGAAGAAGAAATATGGGGCAGCAATTCCAGATCTCAGGGGGCAGGGGAATATGAAAGAAGAAGTATGCAGGACCCCAGTTGTTAAAGATGGCAGCCAGCGTATTTTGGGGCCCAGAAGCTCATAGGGAGCCAAAACTGATAAACAAGGATTGATGAACATGGAAGGGGCCTAGTTAAAAGGCTGGTTGCAAAGTAGTGCACCAGCTTTAGCTTCTGTGAAGTCTTCTAGGGTAGACCCAGAGCACATTCCAGTAATCAATGTGGAATGCATGGATGACAGGAAGCAACGGTCACAGCTGGCCCACCAAAGCTGGCAAAAGGCAGATCCTAGTGACTGCCACCACTGAGGAGTGCGGAGCATACCAAGTTCTCACTAATAGAATTATATATGACCTTTGCCATTAACTTCTGAACCTTCTTACTATTGTTAGTTGCTATACATTTAAATGTAGCCCAACACAGAGGAATTAAACTGGTGAAGCTTTCCATATCCCTTTGCCTCTATGCCAAGAGAAAAACTGGCTGCTAACTTTCTGTATGTCAGGCTACTTTTAAACTTACAGGTGCAGGGTCAGAAAAAAATTGGCAACCCTATCAGGCAAGCCTCTTGTACAGAGTAGACATAGTAGTAAAATGGACTATGAATAATCAATAGAATCATAATCTATTTGTATATTGCACTACAGTGTGTTAAAAGTGTTTCACATACATAACCTCCATAATCTGATGGGATTATTATGCCCATGTATTCCAGGTGGGGGTAACTGAGGATGAGAGATGGTGGTTTCCTTAAGTCCATCTAGTGAGTTCATGGTACTCTCTCTCTCTTAGCCATTACACAACATGAGTTGATTTGTTGCATTTGTCCACATACATGAGTAGAGGATGATATGCTGAACCAAAATGATGCGATGGATATGTAGGGAAAACATCTCTCTGCAAGATAAAGCATGCCTAACATCAGGAGGTTGCATCTGTTTAGCTGGGCCTCCTCCACCCCCTTCTCCACCCCTTGAGGGAAATGTTATTCAGAATCAATAATGTCTATGAGGAGAAAATAACGTCAACCAAAACGAGTACATCTCTTTTGGAAAAGAAGGCAATGCCCTTTCGGGCATGTTACAAATTTATTTGGCAGGCCAGCAAGAGCAATTTTATGCTGGGATTCCTGAAACATAACTACCAGTAGATAAATGTAAGATTTTATTATCCAGGACAGTGTGTCCGTTAACTTTTTCTGAATATACACACTGTGGCAAAAATTAACTGGGACAAAAACCAGGTAGGGTAAAATAAATTATTTGTGAAAAGATCTGTTTATGGCTTCAATCTACCTTCTATATAGTATTGGGCAGTTCCAACATTTCTGCTAAGATTACTCCAGAGCAAATAGGTTTCAGATTGCAAGATATGGAGGGAAAAATCAGTTTGCCCTACAGTTTATCAATAGTCACCTATGACTACTACCTCTGCACACTTACTTGGAAACATGCTCAGATGCATTGAAATTAATTACAAGAAATTCACAAATGTGTACAATTACCATTACAAATTAAGAGTTTTTCCACACCGCAGTATTAACATATGTCTGTCAGAAACCAGGATGATTTCCCACCTTGGTTTATGTGTTTTTTCTCTCTCTTCAAAATATAAAAGCCACTTCTTCCCAGAGTAAGAGTCAAATTCAAGAGATGCATGGTTTGTTGCAGATATGCCATGAACTGCAAGTCTGTTTTACAATTTAATGTACCCTGGGGGTGTGGAAAAACAAGGTTTTTGAGGGGGAGTAACAGGAAAGGTGCCATCATGTTCTTCTCCAGAGATAGACTAAACAACAACAGCAACCTGTGGGTAGCACTTTGAGCAATTAAGTATTTTTAAACATAGCTTGATGCAAAGTCATTGCCAACAAAGCTGCACATAACCACCTAGGTAGAATATATATATTTTTCTACAGATTTATACATGTAAATAAATGGCTTTGTTGCTGCATCAGCTGGCTGAATTCATGCGGTGCCAGTGTTCTGGAGATTTAACACAGGATAAAGACACACTTGTGGTTGTGCTGGCTTCAGTGCATCTCTAGCTTTGTTTACTGAGGTTGCAGCCCTAGTTAATCTCCACCCCCTTTTACTCCAAAACCTAAGGAAATGCAGCTCCAGTGCATTTTCCCATTAAATCAGCTTGAATCTGAGATCAAAACTGTTTGGTAGACCAACCTGATGCCACTCCATATTGTGTCCAATTAAAATGCTTTGCTGTAGGTTGGGCAGTCAATGATTGGCCCAACGCTTTGCTGTGGGCAGTCCTCAGAGGTCTGAGGTCAGCAGAAGGGAAGGGAGATGTGTCTAGCCGAGGGCAAACATGTTTTAAATGTGTTTTAAACCAAATCCACAGTGGGGAGGAGAGCCTGGCTGGAAGTCCAGAGTCTATGGTTTAAATCCCCACTCGTGTCTCCTGGGTGTAAAGGGCCAGCTAAAGTTCACCCCCACAGTGAGTGGCTCAGGGGTTACATGCCCTGCCGCCTGTGCAGCCATGGGCAAGCTGCATAGTCCCAAGGAGCCCAGTTGCCCCCCAGCTGGCAGTTGCGGACAAGGAAGGGGCTGGCTTGTGCAACTGTGGTAAGCTGAGCAGGCCCTAGCCAGCTCGGGAGGACTAGCCTCAGAGGGAGGCAATGGTCAACCCCCTCTGAATACCACTTACCATGAAAACCCTATTCATAGGGTAGCCATAGGTCACGATTGACTTGAAGGCAGTCCATTTCCATTTTTTTCCAGATAAAACAGTCTGGCAGCATTTGAAACAGCTACTGTATCTGCAGCCACAATCTAAGCATAAGCTTTTCATTTGATCTAAGTACCAATGCTGCCTGCCTCCATGAATACTTACATGTTAAGAAGGCAAAGCTGGGCTGACATGATGAAGCTGGGAGTGATGATAAATTGAAAATTGATGTTACACTAATATTTGCCCCCTGTTCCACAATAGCTTAGTTCAGCCTTTCTCAAGTTGGTGCACTCCAGATGTTTGGGACCACAATGGCTGTGCTTGCTAGGGCTAATGGAAGTTGTAGTCCAAAACATCTGAGCGGCCCTAGGTTAGGGAAGACTGGTCTTGTTGAGCCACAACTCTCCCAGGAGGAGCAAGGAGAAGAGTCGGTTGAGCCCCAGCTTCCCCAGATAGATCACGGAGAGGAGCCAGAGGTGGATGAGGTTTTTGAGGGTATTGAGGAAGGGGATGAAGTTGACAGCCCGCCAGTTCCCACAGACAGTCCTCCCGTCAACGCAGAGCTCGCTCCACCTACAAGCTCCTCAACAGAGCCATTGGGAATGACCTCGTGTGCATGCCAACTCCACCCCCCAGGACTCCCCACCTGGCACTTCAAATGCTTCCCACCAGTGGGTTCCCCACCCCCTGAAGTCAAGCCAGCACCTAGCGAACCTACACTGTCAGATGAGCAGGCAGACGCTCGCCCCCTGTGAGATGCTGCGAGAAGTGGGTCAGTCAGAAGGCGAAACTTTGAAGGAGTCAGAGATTATGGGCGAAGACCTTTCCTATTTAAGGCAGTGCCCCCCTGATTGGTATGCTGAGTCAACTTACTCCACACACTGCAGAGCATGCTTAGGTAGTCTAGTTAGGGTCAGTAGTGAGTCAGCATAGAAAGGTCTATGAAGCGCACTGCTTTCAATGTAACCGTTACTCTAATAAAACAAGAATTAATTCCAGTCTCATCTCCATCTTGTCTCTCAGACTCTGGGCAGGACAGGTCTAGAACAATAAATGTATGCCTTCACCTGTGTTCATGTCTTGTCTAAATGAGTGAGTTGGATCCATTTCTTCTGCAAGCACCTTTTCGCTGTTTGTGGCACAATATGATTGCCTGGGCTGGGCTGGGCCACCTGTGGCCCTTCAGATGTTGATGGACTCCAACTCTGATCAGCTCCAGCCAGCATGGCTAACAGTCAGGGATATAGTATTTGTGGGCTAGCAGCATCTGGAGGGTGACAGGTTCCCCACTACTGGTGTAGGCAGCTTTGTAGGGAGCACTCACTGGAACAGCTATATCTCACACTGCATACGTTGACTTATGGCATCCTTGCCAAAAAGATTATCCACCATTATTCTATTTAACCCATTGTTCCTTTACATTCAACCAAGTTTATATATATATATGTTTGATCAGTTGCCCTTTTTGACAAGACTGAGGAGCACACAGAAACAGAGGGCATCTTTGAAGAATTTTTCCATCTCCCCAGTTTTGTACCTCTTATCTTTGGGGATTAAACTGGCAGTCATCATCTGTGCCAAACATCTCTCCCAACTGAAAAATGAGCACATCTGTGCTGGACGAGTCATGAGAGATTACCGAGATCAGTTCATGCCAGTTTTGTTGTTGTTCGGGGGTGTGTGTGTTTGTAACCCCCCCCCCAAAAAGCTGAGATTTTAAAAAGCTGTTCTCACAAGAAAAGATAGCCAGATCAGATGTGAAGTCTAAACAGCCTTGGTGCCCTTATAGAAGAGTGTATAAATATATACTTTCATGAACTTTTCAAATGAAGTCAACAGTTGCCAAGAATACGCGGAACCAAGTTGGCCAAGTTCTGAAGGTCCATTCCACCCCACCCAACAGAAGGTCAGCGTGAGAAACTCATTGCACTGAAAATGAAGAACATGTCCTTTCAAAATTATCCCTGAGGCAAACAATCTGAACACCGAGGGTTTTTAATGGCAGTGGGAAAACGGCACCAGCAAATATTAAGATATATAATCTGTCTGCTAGCAAATGGTAAACAGCAACAATGGCTAGTTCTACTGACGACCATATCTGGGGAGAGATTAGTTAGGAAGAGTATGTAAATAATAAGAGAAAGATAAATGCCTAAAATCCAGAATAATGTGCCTTTTCCTAATATTTCTGCTGTTATTTTGAGTTTATTTAATTTATTGTTTTAAAGATAGGTCATAAAAACACATCAATAGAATGTTGTTCTTGCTGCAGATAGAATGTAATAGGATTGACTTCTACATAACAAGTTATGAAAATAGCATACAGAATATCAGTTGTGTCTAAATACTGTCTTTCTCTTTTACAGGCACGTGAATTACATTCAGTTCTCTTAGATATTCCATGATATTTTGTTGTTTCCTTTACTAAGCTGTCCAGGAGAAAGTTGACAAAGTAGTGCATATAAAGTTGGCTTATTTGTCCTACTTAGAATGCAGAAGGGCATTGATGGCATATATATCATACTGGAAGCATAGCAGGTGAATTAACTGGTGATGTTGTGGCTGATGTTATTAGGTTCTGTGATAGTATTGCACAGATCTACAATGACCTATTTTCATGAGGAGAGGTATACATAGATCTCTCTTCAGTCTTTCTGTTGCAAATGTAAAGGTAGCTAACTTTTTGGTACCAAATCTATGCCCATACTATTATTTTAGACACTTTAAATCCTGAAGTGGTCTCAAAACGATTATATTTTGGGGGAATGGTCCATAGGACTACCAGGAATTTCTCTGTGAGGTTTGGAAACCTTGAGGGACAAAGGCAAGACTGCAAAGAACAATAAATATTTAGGAATTGTGCAAAGTGCTTAGGATCAAGCTTCTGATATGACCATCTCAAGACACTAAATAGACACTAAGGAACCTCTGTCCATTAATATTTTCCAGGGCTGTTTTACAAATACATGTATGTATCTTCCCACCTGTGGTGAGCTAACTCATGTGGAGGATAAGCTATTGATGGCTGTGTACTGCCTCCAGCACTGGAGGTGTTATGCCTCCAAATGCCAGTTGCTGGGGAAATAGCAACCAGCCATCCCGTAGGAGGAGGAGTGAGGACCCCCTTTTTTGCCTGATTTGTTCTATCTTGCACTTTATATTTCTTTGGTTGGTTATATTGGGCCTCTCTGTTGAAAAAGAAAGTTGGGATATAAAAATAATAACAGGTCTTGAAGATGTCAGGTGATGTGAAAGGGAAATCCTTGGGTATTTAATTCTGATGGTTCTTTTACACAGAGTAACAATATTTCTCTCGCCCCACTTCTCCAGGCAGTGAAATGTTCCAAGGGATAGCAGCTAGTTGGTTTTAGTCCCTTTGGAAGGAGGTCACTAGAGGCTTACTGGTGTTTTGTAATATTTGCCTTTATTTACAAATATACTGACTGAGCATAGGTGGAGGCATAGTTTATTAATCAATCCATTTTATATTCCTCTTTTCCTCCTGAATGAGCACAGGGCAGCTTACAACACAAATACAAAATAAAACAATAATTTGGAAAAAAAATCAACAGTATAATTATTCAGTTGTACACATTTCTTATTTTTTAAAGCTATTAGAAGATCGTTCTTGCTGGTCTATTGGAAAAGATTCTATAGTCAACCAGCAAGAATGTTCAAGCAAAAATACTTAGAAGTTAAAAATGAATACATTTCCCAGCATTCACACTAATCTTTTCTGTCATGGAAGTTGGCAGGCCAAACAGCACATCACTGGGGGGAAAATGTGTCATGTCACAATGCTTCATTAAGATTCCATGGGAAAACATAAAAATAGGAAATCTTTCATGTCGCAGTATAAATATGTGAGATTTCTCCTTTAGCCTTGTCTTCTTAGAAACATCCAGTTATGAGTCAAAAGATGGTTTCTCTCAGAACCTTTCTTCTGAAGGAACTCTGCATATGATCTGAAACCCAAGACTGATCAAGTAATGCTATGTTCCCAGCAGTACAATGTTTCTGACACAAGGTAAATCTTTAGGTTTGGGTGAACAGAGCAAAATGGTATAAAGTGGGACAAGGTCTAAGCCAGTGGGGAAACCTTTTTTGCTCCATGGGCCAGATCCTTATCAGGATCTGCCTCACAGGCCAAATTTGACAGGTGGATGAGGCTGCCCACCTGTGAATCACACCTCATCATTATGATGTTGCATGATTGACAGGTGGACCAAGATCAGAGACTTAATGGTAAAGAGTGGAGACTTGCAGAAGCCTTTCCCAAGTCTCTCCACACTTCCCTTTTAATTCTCCAAGTTTGGAGATTTAAAGGGGGAGGGGGGAAAGGCTTGCAAAAGCCTTTTCCAAGCCTACCCATCCTTTCCTTTTACATCTCTGAGATTGGGGATTTAAAAGCAGATGGGGAAGAATTTTAAAAGGCTTTAAGACAGCCCCCATACTCCCATTTGAGCAAACAGGAATGCAGGAGCTACCTTAAAGCCTTTGCAAAAGCCTCATTGAAGCAGCTCACACATGCGAGCTGCTTCAAAGGGCACTTTTATACAGGGCTTTAATCGCCACTTGGTTGATTTCTGTGGATTAAATCCTGCTCCTTTGGCTGTGCACTCTTGTACCGTGCTGGGAACAGGATTGCACAGCCAATGCAGGATTAAACCCTATCCTCCTGCCCATCAGCTGACATCACTAATGATGTCAGCTGGTGGGCAGGTGGGTGTGGTTTGGGGAAAATGGCCTTGCAAGCCAAATTGGACTCCTTGGGGTGGGCATTACTGGCCTAGAGGCAAGGGATTACCCCCCTGTGGTTTAAGCTGAGGTGAGGCACGGTACCCTGGACAGCGCCATTGAGGGCTCAGTCTAGAGACCTCATAACAGCAGAGCTTGAATGTTGTTTCAGCAGCAGTCAACCTCAGGCTGAGTCTTAAATACGAGCTACAAGTCTAGCTAGTTCCAATTTCTGTGAGAGGAGCCTCTTCAGTGAAAGGGGCCCAGCCTGCTTTAGCAGTCAGCTCCAACAGAACTGGAGAAACTAGGTCTTCTGTGCTGGAGTCCAATCTACAGCCCACACTACATCTTCCAAAAATGGGAAGCTTGATCCCAGCTTGATCCCAGACAGTGGAGGCTCTTGCAATAAGGCTACTGGAGCACAGCCTTCCCAAGGAGAATGTTGAGCACTTAAAAACAACTCAAAGCCACACACTTTCCTGTCCCACACACATCTTATACTTCTCTCTGAACTCAAGAGATATGTGCAGAGTGCCACTAGCTCTACACTAAAAAAAACCCAGTATTGTACTCTGCATATCTATGGACAGGGGAAGAGTTTTCATATTAGAGGGCCCAAGTATGATTTTTAGACAAGATCCATTTCTTATTTAGAAAATAAGCCATTCTACATTACATACTTTTTTGAATTAATGTATTGATTACACCCACACATTGTACCCTGTCTGAAATGAATGAATCACTTTCTGTCTGTTGGTTGGAATACCTGGCACTTTTAATTTAGAGGAAAAAGTGTTTTGGGTAATGAAAAGTTCAGCTGAGTTTTGGAGGGAGGAAAGCTGTATGCAACTGAAAGAAATGTACCTCACATTTTAAAATATATTTCTGTGTTGGTTTAGTTTTGTTCAGAAAAAAAGGGGTGGGTGCAGGAGAAGAATTATATGTGCATACTGTTTTCCTCCCTTGATACAAGGTTCCATCAGTATTCAGGTTGTATGTCGGGGCAGGGAGACCAAATAATAAAAAAGGACAGTGCTCCATACCTTCAACCATTTTGCACAAGGTGGATTTTTTGCAGGTGCAGCATCTCTCCCCCATGCATAATGAGTTGCATTTGCCAAAATCCCCCTTCCATATAATTGTTAAAGGCAGAGGATTGCCTTCTTTTGCATCCTCCCCAACCTGGAGAAGACACCAGGGAAAATCTGTCTTAAGGAGGGGCTAATCATGGATCTCTTGGGAGCAGATGCATTTTTGACCAGTCAGAGAAGAGCTATTACCGTGACTGGCCATATTAAAAATTACCATTTTCAAATGTATTTTTTCAAGTAAGTAATTAAATAGCTCTTGTACCATTTTTCACTGGTGAAATTGCACATCAAGTCTCTGGGGAGAAAGGAGAGGTGGAACAAGGAAGGTGGAGACATTTAATTGTTCAAACCAGAGGACATAAAGGGTCGAGCCCTTCTGAAGGGATGTGAATCAACTAAACTGCATACTGGTGTTCTACATCAGAAATAGTATTGACAAGTATTTTTCAACACCTGATTTTCCTTCATAACAAAGCTATGGAGGACTTGATGTTGTGAGACATTGTTACCCAGCAATTCTATATTGGGGCTGAGATTTGAACCCACCTCTAATTTCAGTGGTTGCCAAAATATATATCTGTGTTATTTGATTAACAGTAAGGGAAAATAATTGTATCTCAGCCTTCAGACATGTTTAGTTATGTGATTTTCCTATCCATCTTCAAGTCCTTTCTCTTTTCTCTTTCCGGTTGAAGAACTGGAGTATTTTTCGGTAATGAAAATTGTAATTTTTGCAGTGGTTTGAGTAGGGTGTTGTTGTTTTGCCTATGATCTTTGATAAATCAGCTGTATTCTTGGAAATCTCAAGTGGTTTTCTGTATTTAGAAGATGAACACCCCTTTGTCAGTACATTTGATTCAATATGGCTGACTTTGAAGAAGTTGGCATAGAGTTCCTAATACTGCAATGTGATGCCAAGATAAGCAGTCCTAAAATTCAAAGAGAACCACAAGGCTTACTGGGGTCAGCCAAGAATTATTCTAACCCTCTAACTATGACAGTTATTTTAATTCCAAAGTGTGACATTTGGGGCCTGATTTTCCCTGTTTTCCCAGAGATACCTAAAATAATTTGATTTACAGTATTTAGTTAGGATTCATATTGTTGAAGTAAGTTTATTTCATTATTAATGTTTTGTTTGTAATATGATTACTAACAACCTATTGTTTATGTGGCATTTGAATATGCCTTTGAATCTGTTTAAATGTGAAGGATTGCCTCTAATACAACATTATAAAATACAAAAGTATTCAGTTATTTATTGTTCAAAGTGCCTTTGGTCTCCCTATGGCATTTTAATCTGTTCTTTAAATGTACTTTAAATTTATAGGATTGCCACTAAAACAAAATTGTTAATTTCAATTATTTATTGCTCAGATTACCTTTGGTTCTACCATTAGGCAGTGAGGAAGCTGATTGTGGGTGTCATAAAACATCAGGAAATAATAATAATAATAATGATAATAATAATAATTGTTACTGCCAGGGAGGCAACACTTTTCTGCCTCAGGTGCAGGAGTGTAGTCATCCAGGGTCTCATGGGGTCTTAGATCCCTTACTTGTTTGGGAGCCAGGTCCCAGCATGGTCCTTATCAATCAACATGAAAGGGGAGTGTGTTAGCCACTGAAAAGAGTCTTCTAACTTACTTCCTTGTCCTTCCCTGCTGATTGGAGCGACTTAGAGTGAAAGGTGAGTCAATCACTGAGAGGTCAATCACTAAGTAGCTAACACACTTCCTTTTCATGCTAATTAGAGCCTAAGGACTTCTGTTGTGGGAGAAGGCATTAACAAGAACAGAGAAGCAGAAAGCTATATTCACACCTGGCCAGATTATTCTATAATCTTAGAAGGTTGTGTAATCTTCAAAGGGGTGTGGCTGTGGCTATTATGAAGGGCCCCTGCACTTCTGAATTTGCCACTACACTACTGCTCAGGTGGCAAAATAATGTGGCTGGCCTTTGCTTCGAAGCACCTTGACTGTGAAGGGGGGAATGCCATTGGCTGCTTTTGGTCTGACCCCAGAAACCAATACAGGTAAAGTAAATTAAAAGCTTTTTAAAAATTCAAAAATATGCAGCTAAAATGGCACACACCAGATGAGTAATAGCAAAAGTATTCCGAGGTACAGAAATGTGTGAGAGTAGGTGATGTTGAGCCCTGTTCTTCAGTACATGTAGCTGAAGATATACGTATGTGGGATAGGTAGGGTCTGTCCAGAGCCATAATTTGTGGTTTGGGGAATGGCGATGATCTTTCTTGGATAACATATGGGCACAGTCTTCAGCCTCTGTAGGTTGGCTTGCAAACAATACCAAGCACAGTATATGAATGCCTGACTTGATTAACTTCTCTTAATGACCATTCTGGAACTCAATTCAAGCAACAAAACCACAATTTTGTTGTAGTAAAACTTTGCAAAACCATACAACATAATATTTTTGCCATTATATGCTTTCCCCAGTTTGTTCTCCTCTCTCTTTCTAGAACTCTGTCCAGCTAAGTTACATGCCTTCGGCTGTGTACACAATAGTTTATTCAAAAGCAGCGAGACTGTTTAGACAGCACACTTCAACTTCTACCCTGAACAGAGCAAATCTGTCACATCTGGAGAGCTGCTGCCAGTCAGTGGAGACAATACTGAGCTAGATGGATCAGTGGTCTGTGTTCCTATTGCATCCTTCCTCGGAGCAAGATATTGGAGTATTACCGCTGGCCATTTTATTACAGTAGTAAATAGTTTAAAGTGGTTTTGCCACCACTGGAAAGTGGTGGCACAGGCATCCTCCACAGCCACCTCTCAACTCACAATGCCATGCTCTGAAGAAGGACCCTGTGTAGGATGCTTCCTCAGAGCAAGACACTGGAGCAATCACATGCCCCGTAGCCTTCAAGGAGCATCACTGGCCACTTTCGTACAAGGCAAATACAATTTACAGAAAAAAACTTTCCTGCCATGTCAAAGCGGCAGTTGCATTTTTACATAGCAGCTGCTCCATGCCTAGCCAACACTCACACCAGGGCCCAGCGTTCTCTTAGGAGCAGGGGTGGCAGGGAGAGGGAAGTAGACATGTGGTGGCAGGGGTGGGGGGAGGCATAGCAGTGGGCAGCCATTGTGGGGGAGATGCTGGCCCTGCGGTAGACCAGTGGTGTGTGTGGTGGTGTGTCAGGGAGTGCAATCTGTCATCTGAGCAAAGGGTCTCACCTTGGCTTGTGGAAGAGGCAGAGCTTGGAAGTAATTCATCACAAGTAACAAATTACTTCTAATTCATTACTTTTTTGAGGAATGAGTGGGTAATTCCTTTACATTTTGATTGTAATAGAACTAGGAGTAATTTTATTACTTTTGTGGAGTAATTGTAATGTTTCCAGCAGTACTTTTGGGCATTACTTGGGGGGGGGAGCAGGGGAAGTCTTCTGCTCCTCTGATTTGTGGATGAAAATCATGTGCCTTAAACTAGGCTTCTGTGCAGCATTGCTCTTCCCTTATGGATAAAAAGAATTATTCTACAGTAGGGCCCCACTCATACGGCGGGTTACGTTCTGGACCCCTGCTGTAAAGCGAAAATCGCTGTAAAGCAGAACACTGAATAGAATGGCATGCGATGCCTGAAAACCACCATAAAAGTTGAACAAGCGCCGTATGAGTGGGGCTTTAGTCTACTTGCGTCTAATTGAGACCGCTGCATTAGCGAAGCACCTTAAAGCGAAGCGCCATAAAGCGGGGCCCTACTGTACTACCTCTGTATGTATGTGTTTATTTTTAATGTTGTTTTAGGCTACTTAGATGTGCAGCAGCCAAGGCCAGCACCTTGTAGGTGTTTTTTTTAAAAAGTAACTGAAATGTAATTGTAGTGATTACTTTTGAGAAAAAGTAATCAGTTACTTTCAGAGCAATTGCAATGGTAATTACTACTTTTTTGTCCATGTAATTGTAACTGTAATTTATTACCTTTTAAAAGTAATCTTCCAAGCTCTGGGAAGGGCTGGCCTCACTTCCTCACTAGGGCCAACATTTTTTAAACATCTTGGTGCATCATCAGATACCAGTTCTTGGCTTCATCTCTCCTGAAGATGAAGCTGCCTGAAGCAGGGTTGCTTCACCCTTCTGCTTGGCATAGATTGCCTTGGAGGCGGAAGGGATGGCAAGGAGAAAGCACACACTCTTTGCCTCCCTGGCTTTCCCTTGCTTGCAGGGCCAGCAGGCCTCAAGTGTTTCAAATAAGCAGAGGTGGGTAAAATGCAGCCCAGTTTTCAAGGGTCTGAAAATAGTCAGATTTTCTCACCCTCCCACACTGCATAAATTTAATTCCTGGTGCACTGGAAGACATCCCAGTTTCAACTGACTTTCTTGCTTCTGAACTTTGTCATTAAAAAAAAATGATTGTGGAGATACAAATAAGATTCCCACTTCATCACTCTGTGTCATCATTTGTAGGGTTGCCAAACAGCCAGTTTTTATCCACCCTGGCTGGTTTTGGGGTGCCTGGATCCTCAGTTGCTCAAGAAGAGAGGAGAAAGCTAACTTTCCTTATATATAGTTTCCCCATTGCCACCACTTTTAATGCATGTATTTATTTATTGTTAAAAATGTTTTCTTTGTGCATGTGTACATTATCCACATATGCATACTGGACATGGAAGGGAGGTCTTGAAAATGGGTATCTGCATGCACTGTACCAGTCCAGGCACATTCCACTTGAATGGTTGCCACATGACTGACTTTTCATCACCATGTAAACACTGGGGCAGCTACGTGTTTTTTTCCATACAAGCCCCATTGCTCCCAATGGCACTTGCTCTATGTTCATTCAAGGTATGCAGTGGTAAGGAGCCCATGCACTAGCTTCTCAGGCTGTAAGCATCACTCTAGACATTTTATTTCAAAAGTTTTAAAGGAAAAAAATGCCAGACACCACACAACCCTTGGATCACATTATAATGGAATCTGCCAGACTAGATTCTGAAGAGGTCCATTGATCTGATCTGGGTCATGACCTGCCCGGATTGGATTAGGTGAGTCCTCTTTGGAATCTGACTAGGGCAGACTCCATCCTTAGTCTCGTTCATCTGTTTTTGTCTAATCTCTGGCTGTGTGCACATGACATTTTATTCTAGAATCAATGGAAACTAAGGTCTTGCTTTTCCTACCTAGTATGCACCACATACAATCTAGACCCACCTTTCCCAACCAGTGTGCCTCCAGATGTTGTTGGACCACAACTCCCATCAGCCTCAGCCATTCGCAATGATGGCTGAGGCTGACGGGAGTTGTGATCCAACAACATTTGGAGGCACACTGGTTTGGAAAGGCTGATCTAGACCTGTTGCATATTTTTTCACCCCTGAAAGTGCTTCTTGACAAACTGGCTTCATTTCAAAGATAAAAGCCCATTGCAGACTGATTCTGCATTACCTTACAGTATGTCCATTTTAAAACAGATGTAGGCAGTCCCACCAATGGGAGGTGTATTCACACTAGGGTTGCCAGGTCCATGGCCTGAGACTGATCCTGTATCTTTAGGAGAAGAGCTCAGCCAAGTGCAGGTGCTCTTGCAACTATGTAATGGGAAAAACCACAAGGTGGAATTCTCCCTCCCCCCTGCACAACTTTTAAAGATACAGAAGACCTCTTGGAGGCCGGGTCTGGCAACCCTAGCCCCATATGATGTCAGAATTGGGCCTTTAGTGTAGTGAGAGACTGTTTTGTTATATGTTTACCTCCTTGACCACCCTAATGACCTGCGTATTTGGCTTTACACATTTTCTTGAGTTCTCTGCCATGGATTCACTGACTGTTGTGGGAACTACTTTCAGGGCTCTTCCAAACAGTTGCAGTTTTTAATCACATAACTCAGGTTGCATAGTTAAAATTGATTTGGAGCTCTTGCACAACAAACCTGTTTCCCCCTAAAATCTGACTTTTGTGATAAGGAAAGTGATGGGAAAATGCTCTGGAAAGTGTAGGATAACATTTGCTTGATGTGACATCATCTAACCTCCCCACAAACTAATCAGAATGAGTGGTCAGTAAATAGCAGACATTGTATAACTCCCTGCAAACTTTGTGCAAACAAATCAAGATGAATACTTAATAAGCAGGTTGTCCGGAAGCTGCTTCTGTCTCAGTGTGGATGGCTTAGTCTCCACTGTCCCTTCCCTCTAAAGGTCTCTGCAGAATACATCTTCTTCATGAGCCCCCCCCCACACCCATCATATTGATAGACATTTCCCCTAATTCTTACTAATCCCCACATCTATAGGAAATAATGCCAAATTAAGAACCTATAAAAAGGCTGAACTTTTCTAATTTCCCTATGTTAATGTTGGAAGTATCTTCTTTAATATCGAGTAATAGTTCTCACTCTCACACACTTAACTTTGCCAATCATATTTTCAATTTGGAGGGACTCTTTTCTTTATTTAAAGTTTTTGTACTCTACCCTTCCTCTGTTCTGGAGCATAGGGTGGCTTCAGATAATCAATCATTAAACAAGCATCTGCAATAAGCCATACTGGATATAAATCAAGAAATAAAAATTATTCCAATTATAAATACAGTAGACCAGCACTGCAAAGTAATTCACTAAAGGGCCACACCCCGGCACAAACTATTTAGAATAAAGGATTCAATGATTGGTAATCAATTATTATCATAAAATTCACACTTGTTCTGGAATATTACTGAATTTATCAGTATTATTAACAGAGAGAAAAAATACAGTTTTTTGTAATATAGAGAGGAATACTATTTCTATGCCACCTTGTTTCCTTCATTTCGCTTTTTTTATCTATGATGAAAATGTCAGTGAATAATTCTTAAAATGCATGTTAAATAGTAAACTAAATAACACTTAACAGAGTTAAAGGTTATAAGTTTTGAAAAACTGACCAAAGTGAAATGAAAAAATTTACCTTGGGATCAACTTATCATGTGTTGCTTCTAGATAGACCCAACTAGGGGAAAAGTTTTTGTCCTCAAGTCAAGCACACTATGACAAAGAAACGTTAGAGAAACATGACCTATAAAGTCACATTTCTTGGAAGCTGAAACAGATCCGATACACCAAACATATCAGTCATGTGAACATCAATGCCAGTCACTACCTTTCAGCCTAACCTACCTTACAGTGCTGTTGTGAAGACAAACACAGAGGGGAGAACTATAGCTGCATACACACCATACATTTAAAGCACATTATTTTCCCCAAAGAATCCTGGGAACTGTAAGTTTATCCCTCCCAAAGCTACAATTCCCAGCACCCTTAATAAACAACAGTTTCCAGGATTCTTTGGGGAAAGTAATGTGCTTTAAATGTATGGCTTGCATGCAGCCATCATATATGATGCCTTGAATGCCTTGGAGGAAGGGGGGGATAAACCTGTAAATAATTAAATATTAAATTCTTCTTATGGCCTTCATGTCGAAGAATGCCAACACTAATAACTTTGTATTAATTTTATATTAATTGACTCTGTTGTGTAATTATTTAACCATTAGGTATTAAAATACTTCTACCTTGCCTCTCAGTCAAAGGGTACTTCCAGACTGTCACTATTTTGTGGTGGGGTTCAATCACATCTCAGCGAATTCACACTGTGCAATTAATGCTGATTTGGAACTCTTGCTAAACAACCCGCTTTGGATTTTTTTTTCGATACGGGAAGTGACAGGAAAGTGCACTGGAGAGTGTGGGATAACACTTGCTTGACACAGTGTATCCGCACAAACAAATCAGGATGAATACTCATTAAAAAGCACACATTGTCTCATCTCTCCACAAAAAACAACAGGTGGAATGCTCATTAGATAAATAAATAGAATAATAAATAAATAAATTAAACAGGTCTTGAAGTAGTCAAAGAGTATCAAGGCAGCTAACAACATCTGAAAACAATAAACACAATAAAAAGGATAAAAATGTAAACAATACAATACAACCTATAAACAACAGACATACAGTGCAATCCTATGGATGTTCACTTTGTTCACTGGGGCTCATTACTTATTAAATTTTGTTTAGGACTGCAGCCTCAGTATGCAGCAACAGAAAATCAGTTTCCATTAAATGCCAGAGAGAATTGAAAAGGTCACCTGAAAACAGCGAAGATGCATGCCCAATTAACTGAAGTGAGAGAATTCCAGAGTTGAAGCATGACAACTAAGATGAACCTGCTTTGCATTGCCACTTATGTATTTTGATTGATTGATTGATTCATGGTATTTCTAGACCACCACTCATAGGATCCCAGGGTCGAACACAGCAATCAACTAAAGCACTTCACAGTAACATTAAAACCCAAAAACTTACAGATCAGCGGTGACACATTATTGGAGGGCACTCTGAGCAGTGTTTCTAAAGAAGACCCTAATGGTTGGGGAGGCAAATATGAGAGTCTTCAAGTACCACGGGTCTAGGCTGTTTTGGTCTTAAAATAGGGGTGAGGAACAGGTGGCCTTCCAGATGTTGTTGGATTCCAGCTCCCATCAGCCTCAGCCAGCATAACCAATGCTAAGAGATGTTGGGAGCTGCAGTCCAGCAACATCTGGGAGGCCACAGGTTTCCCACACCTGAAATATTTGATATGAGTGGTGCACACATTCTGTCTTTCTTCCATGCGAGTGCAAGGCAGTGTATGTGGGATTTCCAGACAGTCTCCCACTCAAGTACCAAGTAGAGACAGACCTGCTTAGCTTTAGCAAATCTGCTGCACTTCATTCCTCAGATGGGAGAGATCCCTTCCAAAGTTACAGTAATGGTTAAGTTGCTTTACATTACTGAGGGAAGAGAACTGGTGAGCCAGTCACAGATTTCATGCACAGAAGACAGCTAATGAACAGTAGGATTAAGGTCTCCTGAGGCTTCTAGCTTGTCAAGATGAACGTTCTGTATCTAGGGACTGCGGCCTGCTCTTGCCCTCTTGCACACTTTCCTTATAGACTTCTGTCATGTTGTCTTTCAGTCCTCTGGAACACTTGGCAACTTTAGGAGATATTGTAAAAGAAAGCCAAGCCAGCAGTCATGTTGAGCTGAAAGCCGGTTAACTCCTATTACCATTAAACAAGTGTCACGTGTTCAACATTGCCACGTTCAATTTGTGTAATAGCTGTCCAGCAGTTAAAAGGTTTGGAAATAACTAAGAGGGGTGGCAGCTTTTCATTACCTTGATTTTTTTATGAAGTCAAAGCTTTCCAGGAGAGTGATTTAACAGTCACTCCCTCCCAGGGAACTCCGAGAACTGTAGCTCTGTGAGGGGGAATAGGGGTCTCCTAACAACTCTCAGCACTCTTTACAAACTACAGCTCCCAGGATCCTTTGGGGGAAGCCATGCCTGTTTAAAGTAGTATAACACCACTTTAATGTATAGTGCAGATGGGGCTTCAAACAGTAGCACAGAAGAAGAGGGGACTTGGCAGATACAACTTGCTATACAGGGAAGAGAAATGCTACAGCATCTAAAATTCCTTTTTGTGCTAGATGACAAGAACAGAAGCTCTGGTCTGCATTGCATGTGGTCACCCTAAAAGTAGTACCGTCCTTGACTTTTGCTCTAGCTAGGGCTCTTTCACCATCTTTTCACAGCTATTTGACAGGCTGAGCTTTAACGGGTGAAGCTCTTGCTTTAGAGACACGGAGAGAGTAAGATTAAGATTTAAGATTCACTTGCTTGCATGTCTGAACCAGGTGGGGAAGAAATAGGCAACGTTAGAGAGCCGGCTTGGAAAATGCTGCTCTTACAAGCTAAGGCAGTTCTTTCACCCAGTCTTACACAATGAGAGAAGCCCACCTCACTGGAGGCGCTTCTTCTGCTTTCATTGACGGAACACGACAGCCTTTAGGGCCTTGTGGTTTCTCGAGCCGGGCAGCTTCGGGCTCCTGTCTGCTGAAAGGAGCCAGCATGGCAGCCGCTGCAGGAGGCGGAGCCAGTCGTTGACCTGCCAGCATCAAAACAGAGGCACATTATCTGATCAAGCGTTCCATCCTCTCTTCTTCTAGTCCCCCCTCCTCCTCATTTTTCCTCTGTCTCCCTGCATGTGATCTAACTACACCAGTCGTTATAGCGCTCTATGCATCTGTCTGTTTTGATTGTGTCAGGTGTATGAGAATCCCAGGCTGAGCTATCTGGTCGCCATGGAGTACATCAGGATGCCCAAGGTTAGTGCCGGAAAGAACAAGGAGAGAAAAAGAGATCACCTGGCCTTTTACATCCCTTGAACGTATGAGTTAGGTTAGGTATAATTATTTCGCTTCCGGGGGTGGGGTTGCTGAGGCTGGGAAGAATAAATCCTTACCTATAAAACAAACGAGATGGAAAATGAATTTGTATGAATCCATTTCTTTCTTTCTGGGTTTTTAATAATTGCTCATGCCACTTGCTATTGAAGTAGACAGGGCATTCGAATCAGACTGGGAACGTTCTTCAGACTGTCCTTACCTTTACTCGTCCATTCCTGGACCAAATACGGCATCCATCCTGCAACGAAAAGGTGTCGCTCCCTCCCAGCTCTCGGTTTCATTCTCCTTTTTCACTTATTTGAAATTAAACTGGAGGGACCCCCCTCCCCATTGTTTGCTTGGAAGTGGGTGGGAAGACCTTACCATATTTCTTTCTCTAACCAAGTGAAAATAGGATTACGGTATGACGTTTCTATGTAACTGAATCACATGAATGATGATAACGCTAATTTAATTACTTTTTAATTAAATAGTGTTATATTTTGTGTTTGTTTAAACCAATGGTTCTTGAGATCTGTTTGCAAACACTGATGGTATTAGTCATTATGATAATATAGACTCAAAATAATAATGGCTTCTTGTTCCTTGGTCTTACAGCACTAGCCCTCTGGCTCCCAGACAGGAAATGTGATATGAGCAATATAAGAATGTTATTTCCTGTATTTTTTAAAAAAAGTATATATTAATCATATAATCTTACCTCTTTTCATATATTAAGCAAAAGGAAAGAAAAAAAAGTTGTATCATTTATTCTGATACTTCTAGATAACAGTAAGAATGGTGTGCCCTGTATCTGCTACACAATCTTGGGGGCACTCAGAATATGGAGGCCTTTTTTTAAAAAAAGATGATTACTAAGGGGAAAGTAACACTGATAAAGTCTTTTTAGGCAGGGCTGGGTGTGCTGGCATGTGTTGGTTTGTTGGGCAATCACAGAATTTTCTGTTTTGTGTTAGTTTTATCAGCTAAAGTCCTTCAGCTTTCATTTAAGAAGACCGGTCTCTAGCCCTGATGCTTGATTTGAAAAACTTGGCAGTATTCCCACACTATCATTTTTTTTGCATGATCCTTCCTTTCTTGCAAAAAGATTCTAATGAGTTCACGATCTGAATCACACAAGTAAAATAGTCGCTTTCCATAATGATTCTGTTTGCAGAAATTTGGTGTCCTCCTTGCCAAATTTGGGTTTCCTTGGATTGCCAACTGGACCTGTTTCCCCTGCCCCCAACTCTGTGTGTGTCACGCATGCGTGCACACATACGCACACACATCAGATATACCTGTAACTCAGAATAACACTTAATGGATTTGGTGAAGCAGACTATACTCCATGAAAGCGTATGCCATTATAAAAATGTTAGTCTTTAAGAGTCTGTGAGTTCAAATCCCCACTTGTGTCTCCTGGGTGTCAAGGGCCGGCTAAAGATCACCCCCACAGTAAGTGGCTCAGGGGTTACGTGCCCTGCCACCTGTGCAGCCGCGGGCAAGCTGCATAATCCCCAGGATCCCAGCTGCCCCCCAGCTGGCAGTTGCAGACAAGGAAGGGGCTGGCTTGTGGAGCTGTGGCAAGCTGAGCAGGCCTAGCCAGCTGGGGAGGACTAGCCTCAGAGGGAGGCAATGGTAAACCCCCTCTGAGTACTGCTTACCATGAAAACCCTATTCATAGGGTCGCCATAGGTCACGATTGACTTGAAGGCAGTCCATTTCCATTTCAAGGTGCAACAAGATTCTTTCATTTTAAGGAATGCAGTGTAGGGAGTTAGCACCACTAAGGCTGCAAGCCAAAGAAGCTATCTGAATGCACAGGTGAGATGGAACTGGATGGCACAGCAGTCACAAGCACCTTGTCTGCATCCTCAGGCCTGAAAGACTGAAACTGATCCTTTAACACCGGATTAGATGCCATGCTGGACAGCTCACCCAGACCCATCTGAACAATGACATCTAAATCTGTAATGTGAGGAACAACTTTATCCTTGCAAATTTGTTACCGCAGGCATCTGAAGTCTCTGGAATAGCGCTGCTGGATACCTACTTGAGGATGCAATGAAGATGGAAAAGAATAACTTCTTTGTCGCACTTGCTATGATGCAGTAGGCTCTAGGAATGGAATCCATCTGCCAACCCCCGTGGTTGGCATTAAGCAGATTTTTTGCCCATTCCAGCCTGCAGCTTGTCCTACGGGGTGGCACCTCCTGTTCGTCTTCCATCTCCACAGTCTGGTCCTGCTGCGGAGGCTGTTGCTGGAGCCTCCGCTCTATTATTCCACCTGGAGGGGGGGGTTATCTCTTGACTCTTCCTCCTCCTCTGTGGTGCGAGGGTGGGAGGGCATAGGGTGGATTAGTGGTGGGCTGATTCCATTCCTAGTGGGCATGATGTGCTTTGATGCATGGTCATCTTTGTCGCAAGTTTTGTCATGGCAGTCATGCAGTCCCAAGCTGGTCCACCCGAGGTAGCCTTGGTATGTGTGCTGAAAACCATCTCAGAAACCACCTTAGGGCAGGGAAGCTACTGGGTGGCAGGGAGGCTGGCATCCAAGAGCAAATCTGTTCTGTCTCTGTGACCCAACATTATGTGCAGACCCCCATATCCCACCCCAAAGTGGAGTGATCTCCTTGAATGGCCATGGATGAGTGAGATCTTATTATGGAGCAACATGTCATTAAATAGCAGCAGCCTCAGAATGGGGGACAAGGTGATGGAGCAACCTGGACTCCAGAGGAAGGGCCAGAAGAAAGAATAGCTCCCCGTTAGCTAGTCCCTATTGTTCTTACCTGGACTGCCAAACCTCCAACTCCTTTAAGGGCTGCCTATAATATCTTCCCCTCCCCATGATCACTGTCATAGGGGTGTCTTCACAAATTCCCTCCCCTCTGCCCTCACCCCAGCACATAAGGGCTTACAGTGTCGTCACCCAGAGTTTGTTTTGGCTGTTTTTACCAGAATTCTGCTGCCAAAGAGGCAAGGCGTTTCAAAACAGAAGGATGGCTTGTCTCTGTGGCAGTAGGAACAGCTGCTGCCTGGGTCCGTTTTCTTTTCTCCGTGCTATCCCAGCATTCACAACAGTAGAGAGGGAGGCAGAGTTACGTCATGCCATTCATTTTCAGTTTCACTCTCCCCACTGTTCTCCAGGTGTCAGTTCTAGCTGAGTAAGGGGCTGTCTGTCAGAATGCAATGCATCCAAGAGGCAGGCCCCTTTCCCTCTTTTTGACCCATGTCAGCTGCTTCCTTTGCTGGTTGGCTGGCTGGCATGATTTCTGAACCATCCTCCCTCTGGTACTCAGGGAAGTAGCGCTGGCGGAGGGATCTGTTGCTTAAAACAGATATTGCCCAGATAACTGCATTACCAATGGCAGCCAGGAAGGGCTCCCCAATCTGGATCGGGACCATTGTGGGCCAAAGAGTTAAATCATCCTTCCCATGCTGTAGATCAAATCTAGATCAGGTTTCCCTGCAGCTGCTGTATACTTTTTTAAAAAATTGTGTGGATAATGTTATATCTGTTTTGGTCCTAACAATTTTCTCTGGCCATCCCTAGAGCCTCCTTTTCTGTTGCTTCATGGTGTTGATGCTGGAGATCACCCCTCAAGAAAACATAGGATACTGCATAGGAACAAAGGGAGCTGCCTTATACTGAACTGGTCCAGCCAGCTAAATATTGTCTCTTATGACTGGCAACAGTTTTCCAATGTTTCTGACAGGTCTTTCCCAGCCCTACCTAGAGAGGTTGAGGATTGAACCTGGGACCTTATGTGGTCTACTACTGAGCTACAGACCTTCCTGGTCTGGCAATGTTACCTGTAAATTGAGCCATTCGGTTTATGAGCCATTCATGTGGTTCAGAAAGAAAATCCTCAAAGAAGATGGTAATTATCTATCCAGTGAAATAATCTTCCATTAACAGACTTCCCAATAGGTGACAGCAAAAGGGGATCAGAGTGGAAGCCAGATCCCCATGATTTGAAAATGTGTTGTGTTAACTTAAAGGACTGGGAACTGACAGTGCTAAAACTCAGATTGATACCAAAAATATGAATGAAAGATTTTATATAGACTGAACTTTTTTCAGCCACATGAAGTGTGCTATTTCTCCCATTTATATCAGTGTAGCTATATATTGGCAGCAGATCAATTTAGCTTAATTTCCAGTGAACCTGCCAAATTTTTCCCTAGTGTCTATGGCATAGACAATAATAGTAATAGCACCAAGAGTTCATTTAATGTTGTATCTGTTTGTTTAATGCAGCATTCTGGGTGGTCCAAGTTGCTCTAATGTTCCAGTTCTCCATGCTATTGAAACCTTTTTCTGTTTTGCTTAAAATATTTAGGTTATTTCTGGAAAAATGACATTTGTATCATCAATGCTCAGGCCTTTGATGTTCAAAGTTGGTGGTGCTGAAAACTTGATTGGTTTTTTTTTATTTGTCACAAAACTGGCACGAGATTAGCCTAGCCTGTAGGTCTTCATGGGCTACTTAATGGAATATGGATTCTGGTCTGATTCTTAACTCCCTCTGGAGCTCACCAGACTACTATGGAACATGTGGGAAAGTGACATGAACTTGTTTATGAACTTGCTGGGAACAATATGGCAAGGAGAATCTTGGATTCCACATGGATTTATGTACACAACAGTCATCCTGTGAGGGCTCCGTCACATGCTACAGTTTTTGTGAGCACATTTTGCAATCCTGCTGCTGAACAGCATTTTATTCATTAATTTGTTGTTTTATTGATTGATTGGCTTTCTAGCTCACTCTTCTTTAATTCATAATCCCAGGGCAGGATATAACATTAAAAAAAATAATACTATTAAAGGAGAAAGAAGAAAACAATAACATTCATACGCAGCGAGTAAAACATCAGGTAAAAACAAATAATATCACAATATGGAAAAGGACAACAGGCTAATTTACACCTCGCCACATCTGGTCAACCCCCTACAAAAGCCTGAGTGAATTGGTATATCTTTAACTGGTGCCAAAAACTGAACAGTGCAGCGCCAGTAGTCTATCAAGGGGAAGGAAGTTCCACAACCAAGATGCTACCACAGAGAAGGCCCTTTCTTATGTCACTACACAATCTGCTTTTCTTAATAGCAAGATGAGAAGGATCTGTCCTACAGATCTTAGTACAAGGGCAGGAAGAGGCATTCCTTCAAGTATTTGGGTTCCAAGTAATTTAGGATGTTATATGTTAACATTTTCAGAACTAGTGTGAAATTATTCTGACACACTGAGCTGCTCTGCATTCTGCACTAGTTGCAGCTTCAAGACTGTCTTCAAGGGTAATTTCATATAAAGCACATTACAGTAATCTAATCCAGAGGTTACTAGAGCATGAATTACTGTAGCAAGGCTATCACGATCCAGGAATGACCATGGTTGGTGAACCATCCATAGCTGGAAATAGGCACACCATGCCATTCACATCATTTGGGTCTCCATTGACAATGCTGGGGAGCACATACATATTTTTTGTTGCAACAGCAAAGCATGTAATTGAACAGTGCCTTTTTTTTAAAAAAGGTGTGTGCTTCAAATGTATGGTCTTAGTATGTTCGTTAACATTTTGTCATGGGAAGCTTATGTGAAAACAATAGATAAAATTGCTGTCAAGTGTTTGGAAGGTTAGTTAATGTCAATTCAGTTTTTAACAGTAAACTTTATCCCCTGACCACCAAACCACCAACTTACCCTCACCTATTTTGTTGATTCATGTTGGGAAACTGAATCGCTATGCTCTTTTGTTGCTCCAATCGCAAACCAGTTTTGTGATATGTGAAAATACAGTCAGATGATTCAGAAATGTATGATGCTGCTGATAAATTTGAACATCAGTTTCCTCACACAAAAGTTAGACTTGACACAAATATTTTATTTTCTGTTCAAAGGGATGTCCTAGTTTCTTGGCAAGTCCATTAATCTGTATACCATTCTCATGCATTTTTTTTTACAACAGTCAGCTGGTTGTTCTTTTAAGGCCTTTGGGAATGAATGAGACCTCATTGCTGTTTGACAGAAGAAAGTTATGCTTGAACACAATGGAAAATCATGTCAGCTGCTTGAAACATCCTCCAGAATTTGGCACAACATGGCCTAGCTTGCTTACCCACCAGTGAGATTCCACCAGCGTGCCTGATCTTTTGCCTCCTCTAACAGCAACTTCATCTGCAGAAACCAGCAGATGTAACTTGTCGTAGCAGGGGAATTAGCACTGTCCCATCTTTGCAGAAGGGACGTACCTCAGTGGTACAACACATGCTTTGCATACAGAAGGTCCTGGCATCATCAGGTAGGGCAGGGAAAGACTTCTGTCTGAAATCCTGGAGAGCTGCTGGCAGACAGTATAGAGATGGGGTAGGGAACCTTATGCCTGGGGGCCAAATGTGGCCCTCCAAGCCTTTCTATCTGGCCCTCAGGACTCTCCTCACACCACACCCCCTCTCCAACCACAGCCCTTCCTGGCCTTGCTTTGGGTGTTTTGCCTAGCTGGAATGTATCCTTGAATTCTGACAGTGACTCTTTCTTGACAGGAGGATGTAGAGGTGTGCATGACTATATGTAGAAACTAGCCTACTGTACAAAGGTAATTTTTGCATTTGTTGCGCTGCCCACTTTTACCTCTGACTCCATCCACTACTAGCATGTGGCCCTCAAAAGGTTGCCGTAAAGGGAATGCATCTTTTAGGCTGAAAAAGGTTCCCCACCACTGGTTTGGAGTCTGCTGTACAATAAACTGGAGGAACCCATGGCTTGACTTGACAGAAGGCATCTTGCTTTTTTCCTAATCCATTCATTAAAAGCTTCTTCTTCTTCCTCCTCCTCCTCTTCTTCTTCCTCCTCTCCTCTTCCTCCTCTTCTTCTTCTTCCCAAAGGAACCCTCCAACATGAGCAGAAGCATGTGAAACTTTGCCAACCCTACCACCCAAAGGAGATAATTTTAATGGTAAAGACCTTACTTTTTAAGTACAGGCTCCCAGCTTATTTATTTATTTATTTATTACATTTCTACCCTGCCTTTCTTTTCCATGATTGAAACCCAAGGCAGCTTACATATGGTTCGCAGGCGGTCTCCCATCCAGGCAATGACCAGACCTGACCCTGCTTAGCTTCAGCAGGGAGCTGGCCACATGTGATATAGAGAAAGGCCTTTGCTGAAAACCCAAAGAGTTGCTGTTATAGAGCAGACAAATCCATGGTTTGGTAACTGATGCAGGGCCAGCGCCTTTTATCCTAAACATAACAACTGTCCTGTGTTCTTGTGTAGTATCTGCCTGTTAGCATAAGATTTATGTGACACAAAATGCAATACTGAGTCATGGATGAAGTACTAACCCACTAAACCAGCATATGGGGGGGATAACAGATTGTAGCATTACCTGGCAAACTGTCAGCCACATCCTACTTTATTTTTTGCTCATGTCTCCTGAGGCATTAGAAAGATGGACAACTCCTTGGATGTACTCATTGTGTGTAATGTTGTCCCCTTTTCATATTTGAGTACCATCTTATTCCATGCTGTGTAACAGGGGGCAAATGTACATTAGTGTAGCGGCAATCAATGTTGTTAGTTCCCTGCCCTCACTTCCTGGCTTTGTAGAAATAGTCTTCTTTGAAAAATTGTTCTACTGCAGTTCTGCATTAATGAGAGAACTCATTAACGTTTTTGTAGTTGAAAAAACATGATCTACCAATATTTCCAGGACTTATTATGGACGCAATAGGAGATTGTCATGTCAGCTTTTGACAGCTCCTTTAGCTTCAGTTTGACACCTCCTAGTGATAGTCCTGCATCTGTATTGGCTTCTGCAGCCTCAGTCTATGGGCAGGATGAAGAGTTGTGTGTGGATCCTGTGTATGCATGCATGCGTGCACATACAAAAACTGCCTCTAAACCACATGGAAGTTACACATGGGTGTCTGCAGCAATATCTCATAGATACTGTAGTTCAGCTATATTTTGAGAGGATTCGATCAGCCATATTTTTGGAGGGGAGGGGATTCAATCTCATGAGTCTTTCCTATCTTCTCAGGAAGCAGTGTGCCAAATGAGAGGGAAAGATTCATAAGGTCAGCCCCTCTCACACAAGTGAATTATTATCCATACATATGTTACAGCTATATAGAATAGCACCATGGGTTAAACATAAGAACATAAGAAGAGCCTGCTGGATCAGGCCAGTGGCCCATCTAGTCCAGCCTCCTGTTCTCACAGTGGCCAACCAGGTGCCTGGGGGAAGCCCGCAAGCAGGACCAGAGTGCAAGAACACTCTCCCCTCCTGAGGCTTCCGGCAACTGGTTTTCAGAAGCATGCTGCCTCTGACTAGGGTGGCAGAGCACAGCCATCATGGCTAGTAGCCATTGATAGCCCTGTCCTCCATGAATTTGTCTAATCTTCTTTTAAAGCCGTCCAAGCTGGTGGCCATTACTGCACCTTGTGGGAGCAAATTCCATAGTTTAACTATGCGCTGAGTAAAGAAGTACTTCCTTTTGTCTGTCCTGAATCTTTCAACATTCAGCTTCTTTGAATGTCCACGAGTTCTAGTGTTATAAGAGAGGGAGAAGAACTTTTCTCTCTCCACTTTCTCAATGCCATGCATAATTTTATACACTTCTATCATGTCTCCTCTGACCCGCCTTTTCTCTAAACTAAAAAGCCCCAAATGCTGCAACCTTTCCTCGTAAGGGAGTCGCTCCATCCCCTTGATCATTCTGGTTGCCCTCTTCTGAACCTTTTCCAACTCTATAATATCCTTTTTGAGATGAGGCGACCAGAACTGTACACAGTATTCCAAATGCGGCCACACCATAGATTTATACAACGGCATTATGATATCGGCTGTTTTATTTTCAATACCTTTCCTAATTATCGCTAGCATGGAATTTGCCTTTTTCACAGCTGCCGCACACTGGGTTGACATTTTCATCGTGCTGTCCACTACAACCCCGAGGTCTCTCTCCTGGTCGGTCACCGCCAGTTCAGACCCCATGAGCGTATATGTGAAATTCAGATTTTTTGCTCCAATATGCATAATTTTACACTTGTTTATATTGAATTGCATTTGCCATTTTTCCGCCCACTCACTCAGTTTGGAGAGATCTTTTTGGAGCTCTTCGCAATCCCTTTTTGTTTTAACAACCCTGAACAATTTAGTGTCGTCAGCAAACTTGGCCACTTCACTGCTCACTCCTAATTCTAGGTCATTAATGAACAAGTTGAAAAGTACAGGTCCCAATACCGATCCTTGAGGGACTCCACTTTCTACAGCCCTCCATTGGGAGAACTGTCCGTTTATTCCTACTCTCTGCTTTCTGCTTCTCAACCAATTCCTTATCCACAAGAGGACCTCTCCTCTTATTCCATGACTGCTAAGCTTCCTCAGAAGTCTTTGGTGCGGTACCTTGTCGAACGCTTTTTGAAAGTCTAAGTACACTATGTCCACTGGATCACCTCTATCTATATGCTTGTTGACACTCTCAAAGAATTCTAATAGGTTACTGAGACAGGACTTTCCCTTGCAGAAGCCATGCTGGCTCTGCTTCAGCAAGACTTGTTCTTCTATGTGCTTAGTTAATCTAGCTTTAATAATACTTTCTACCAGTTTTCCAGGGACAGAAGTTAGGCTAACTGGCCTGTAATTTCCGGGATCCCCTCTGGATCCCTTTTTGAAGATTGGCGTTACATTTGCCACTTTCCAGTCCTCAGGCACGGAGGAGGACCCGAGGGACAAGTTACATATTTTAGTTAGCAGATCAGCAATTTCACCTTTGAGTTCTTTGACAACTCTCGGGTGGATGCCATCCGGGCCCGGTGATTTGTCAGTTTTTATATTGTCCATTAAGCCTAGAACTTCCTCTCTCGTTACCACTATTTGTCTCAGTTCCTCAGAATCCCTTCCTGCAAATGTTAGCTCAGGTTCAGGGATCTGCCCTATATCTTCCACTGTGAAGACAGATGCAAAGAATTCATTTAGCTTCTCTGCAATCTCCTGATCGTTCTTTAGTACACCTTTGACTCCCTTATCATCCAAGGGTCCAATCGCCTGCCTAGATGGTCTCCTGCTTTGAATGTATTTATAGAATTTGTTGTTGTTGGTTTTTATGTTCTTAGCAATGTGCTCCTCCAATTCTTTTTTAGCATCCCTTATTGTCTTCTTGCATTTCTTTTGCCAGAGTTTGTGTTCTTTTTTATTTTCTTCATTTGGACAAGACTTCCATTTTCTGAAGGAAGACTTAATAGTTAATAGCTGCCTTATGGTTCAAAGTGGGGGGAGTGAGTGTGTGTGGTTCCACACCACTTCCCCTCCACATCTGTGTATTCCAAGGGGTTGGGGACTGGATCTGGCCGGTGAGCTGGATCCTTCTCTGCCCCACCAACCCCTGACAGGCCAAGTTTGATAGGTGGAAGGGAATACCCATCTGTCAATTACCTGATATCATAGCATTGACCTGCTTTTGCCCAAATGGACAATCAAATGATCAGCCGGCATCGCAAAGCTCTGCACATGGAGCTATGCAAACCCTGAGAATATACTGATCATGGGAGCTTGCATAGCTCTGTGTGTAGTGCTTTGCAAGCCCCGGCAATCAGCTGATTGTCCCCGTTTGACCAGTCACATCTTTACCTGCCCTACATCTGATGTCATATATGATGCTAGGTGTAGGTCAGGGGGTGTGTTGTAGCCAAAATGGCTTTGTAAGCTGAAAGGGGAGACCTGGCAGGCCTAATCTGGCCCGTGGGTCAGAGGTTCCCCACCCCTCATTTAGTCTAATATAAGCAGCATCTACACAATGTGAACATGAAGAGAAAGCTCCTTTCTTTCTGAAAATACTTTCCCCATGCTTCTGGATTATTACTACTAGTGTTATTTTCATATATCTATGGGTATGTGAGCTTGAAGGATCAAACATGAGTGTATATGGAGCAGCAGCTATAGATCTAAAATGATCAGCAAGGCTATGTAGCTTCCAAAGATTTTACAGATTAAACCATTTGCTCTACCGCAGCAGTCCTTTTTCTTACTTGAATTAGCCTTGGGTGGAAGAAAAATGGTCTTCCAAGCATGAGCCAGTCATGTATCTATGCTTGACGAACCTAAGGTGCTTTTAACATATGTATTGCTTCTGCGTCAGAGGTTAATTTTGCCCTGCCTTGTTCCAGAGAATTGTATATAAGCCAATATATTTTCCTTAGTAAATCAAAGAAGTGTCTTGGTGTATTTTGGAGTACTCTCCCAACCCTGTAGATGGCGAACTAGTCTCCCAGCAATCATTGGTCTGGTCCTGGCTTGATCCCTAAGCCAGAGGCAAGGAGGAATCTAGATCCCTAGGAGAGGAGGCTGGTCAAACTCTGGAGGTGAAGGTAGCAGTTGGACATTGGTACAATAATAAAAAAGCATGGTCTAGGACAGTGGTTCCCAACCTTTATGAGTATGGGACCCCCTTTGTAAGGTCAACAAATTTCATGACTCCCCAATGCTAATTGTAATTTTAGTCTCTGTTAATTGAAAAAATGGTGTGTGGCAAAATCATATCTCCAAATATCCCTTTCCATTAAAAGCTCCCTGCAAACAGGGAGGTGTTGCTTTCTTTTCTTAATGCAAAGATCCATCAAATTGGTATCCCCCCCCAGTCTGAAGATGAACAGTCCTGCCTCCCAACACTGTGGGTTACAGTGTTGGACTATGATTCTGGTTCAAATCCCCACCCAGCCATGAAGCCCACTGGGTGACCTTGGACCAGACACAGTCTCTCAGCCTGACCTATCTCACAAGGTTGGTGTAAGGATAAAATGGAAGGCGGAAACCATGTGCACCACCTTGAGCAACTTGGAGAAAAGGTGGGATGTAAATGCAATAATAAATAAATAAATAAATACATTTCTGATACAATACCAGGATCTCAGCCAACCTGCTGAGCTTTTGTTTCTTTTTCTTTTTTAAAAATAATAATCAAAAAGCAGCAATGTGTTAGTGATGGAGATGCTAGATTGTGCACTGCAGACAACAAGGTGCACAGATTGAAGAGGAATGTTAGTGCACTTAGGGGATGAAAGAGGAGCAGAAGACAGATCAATGCACGTATGCGCGCACACACAAACACCCCTGCCCCTCCTGCAAGCATCTGTAGGCGTGCATGCATTCAGGCACGTGGGAGGGGAGAAGCCCTCAACTGCTGCAGAGTCTTGGAGAGAGAGACTGGGGAAGCAGAATGTAGGTGGAAAAAAGGAGGGATGCTGGCACACACACTTAGCCTCAGAAATGGAGAGTGAGCAAGTCCCATGCTTCCTCACTGCTTCTTGGCTCTGTCTGGACTGAAAGCGAGATCTGGGCAGCCTGGCAAATAAGAATAATTTTTAAAAGAAGGTAGCAGCGAAGCAGGAGCCAAGGCAGGCAGGCAGGCTGCCAGGAAGGAAGGGGGGAAACAGCCTTTCCTTGCAGGCTTGTTTCTTTTTGCTTACCAAAAAGCCCTCTCCTTTTGTTCTGAGCAAGGGCATCATCAGCAGTGGCAGTGTGAGGAGATGGGAGTTGGTGATAGTAATACCCTTCCTGATAGCTCTGCTCTCAGCTTCGTTCAGCGTCTGCCACATGATTTATAGGCAGACAACTGCCCCCAGTGCACCCGAAAGACACTCTGCCGCTTCAGCAAAAGTCCTCCCCTCTTGTTTGGAGCAAGGGGGAGGTGTCATCTGCAGCAGCAGTGGAGAGCAGACAGCATCCAGGGAGGGAAAATAATTAATTAATCAATTAATTTCTTTACTGTTCGCGCCCCCCCTCCCAGATTACTTTGCGTCCCCCCTGGAGGTCATGGCTCCCAGGTTGGGAACCACTGGTCTAGGAGAAGCAGAGGCAAGCACCAAGAGCAACCTGCCATAGAGACAGTGGGTGACCAGTTTCCCCCATCAGCCTCTCCAGAAGGTGGGGAATGAGATGCTTCTGCTATGTCAGCCCAGAAGAAGTCTCTTGACCCAGTACAATGCCTGCTTGTGATAACAATCGCAAGAGAGCCAGAAACTGGATGGTGCTGGAGAGCTACATAAAAAAAGGTAGAGGGAGGAGGCTGCAGAGGAAGGAATAAGGAGGGAGCCCAGAGGTTTTGAAGAGAAAGAACTGAGGACGATAACCAGTTTCCCTTTGGCTTGAAAGTCCACCCACTCCCTCTCCTTGCAAGCTGGAACATGAAGCTGCCATAAAGCTGGAACATCATCTTGAATCTTTAATTGCCGTTCATGAGCCATAAATACTAGCCAATACATTCTAGGAGCACAATTTGAATCCTGTCTTTAATTTGGCATTTGCCGTATAGGTTAAGCACATGTCACTTACTAAAGATGATTGAACAAAGCTTTCCTTTAGGAAGATAACAGAAAGTGTCAGCTTAAGATTTGTGACCACTACCATCCTGATTTGTTTGCACAAAATTTGTAGGGAAGCTGGATGATGTTGACTATTTATTGAACATTTATTCTGATTTGTTTCCAGGGAGTTTGTATGCTGATGCATCAAACAATTGTTATCCCACACTTTCAGGGCATTTCCCTTTCACTTTCCTTATATCAAAAAGTCTGTGTCTTTTGGGGAGGAGGGGAGTGGGTTTGTTCTGCAAAAGTGCCAAATCAACTTTAATTGCATAAGTTGAATTTGCTGATATGTGATTGAATCCCACCTGAAAATACATAAGACTGGAAGTGCCCCGTCTGCCATGGAAAGTGGTGTCTTTATTGAATACTTGCTAAGGCTGCAGACACACTTGAGGTTATACCGGCTTCATGACTTCTCCAACTCTGTTTTTTTGAATCTGGGTCTGCATGACATTCATAATGCTCTGCCCCTTTTTACTCCAAAATCTGGGATTTTTGAGATCAGATGCATTGGTCCCTTCAAGCCAGCTTCACACCGACTTGCAAACTGTTTGGTCAATCAACCCATTGCGACTCCGAGATGTATCCAATGGAAACACTTTGCAGTGGACAGTCCTCAAAGCTCTGCCATCAGCGGTGGGCCCGGATGCATTCCATCAAGCAATAAAGATGTGTGCAGCTGGGTGCAGATTCATCTCGCTGCTTTTTAAGCAATTAGCGTGCACGTAGCCTAACAACTTCTGATTTCTTCTGTTTCTGCACAGAAGAGAAGGATTGTAGAGAAGGATTGTGTGCATTGCGTCCTGACTGGCATTGTTTTATGGAGTGCTCTTTGTCCTACTTATTAGCACTTGGAGCTAGGAAATTCTCATCATCCATCTGTTCAATCTCATAACTCTCTACTGTTAGTTTAGTGATGCGAGCTTGAGGTCATGTAAGGAGAAAGACAGCATGAATATTCCTCTTAAGCTCCCAACTGTCTCTCAGTTGTGCTCCCTGTTTTCATTGTTCATTGGCTCTTTGTAAATGTTTTTTCCTCTTCCTTAACAGCCTACTAGAGTGTACTTTAATCAGGAATTTGCACCGTTCTCACTTGGAGAAGACACAAGTCTTAAATTGCCAGTTTTGTGCTTGTTTTAAGCTTGTTTTAATCAGATGTGTAATCCTCTGCTGTATACAAGGTTGACTGGCTGTGAGCAACGTTATCCCAGATCGCTAAAATACTGCCTTGCAACCTCTAACTATTTTTAAATAGTTTTTTTTAAATATTCCCTTTCCTGATGAGTTGAACCTTTTGATTTGCAAAAATCCATGACTTAATTAAGAGCCAAATAAGATGTTGCATGCAAATCTATCTTTAAATTCTGATAGTAAGATTGCTGGTTGGTTGGTTGGTTGCTGGTGTAGGGATTCAAAGATCTGTCCATTTTGGTACTCTCAGCTTCTCATTTTTCCAAAATTCAGTTTTCCATATTTCTGCAGCAATTTGCAATTTTTTAAAAAAATCCTCATGAAATTGATTTTTGTAGGCAGTTTTGATTAAAGTATACATTTTCCCAGGCAATTTCTCACCATATAGTGCATTTTTGTATGTTATTTTCACTCATATATTTATTTTTATGCACGCTTTCCCCTAAAGTATGCATTATTGTAAATATGTTTTGGTTGATGAACTGCATCGCAAAATTTGAATAAGCGCTAATTTTGAAGACTGGCTGTGTTTCAGTTTCATATTGTTTCAGAAAGTGCAAATGTGATAGATTTGACTTGATAGCAGACTGAATCAAATTTCTTGCCCATTCTTTGTTGTGTGGTGCACTTCTCTTAAGAGTTCCAGCTATGAGGATATTTTCTTTAGTTTGTATTTCTTCTAATTAACTTGGTTTATGTTGTGTGTGTGTGTGTGTGTGTGTATAATATATGTTTTTCACAAACACACATTCCATCTGTCCATAGGGATGTAAGGAGGCAGCAATTTCTGTCCTGTCCTGTGTTTGTCGCAATCAGCAATCGGCTTTCACTAAAACCTACATTGTTTGCCTTTGCTATCTGCTATGGCTGAAACAGACATAATTAATTACGAAATCCATTTCAATGGAAGGGAAACATCAAAAACAATGCAGAAAATAATATAATTATTTTCAAACAATGATAGTGATTTCCGTTCTTGACCTCCAATGAACATGCAAATTGTGGCAGTTTCCATTCTCGTTTCCTGACGGAATTTTCCAGCATCCCTATTACTGGGATATTCTCAGACCATGTTGTGACAAAACAGGGTTGTGCTTCCAAATGCTCCATGCCATGGTTAACCAGTAAGCCTTCTCCCTCTCCTCATCCAGCACTCCTCATAAGTACCAGGACCATCCCTAACATTAGGCAGAGTAAAGCATATCAGGTAGCAGATGCTGGCAGATAGTGGCAATGAACAGTAGTGTAGTGGGAAATTCAGAAGT
Source organism: Rhineura floridana (assembly GCF_030035675.1). NCBI lineage: Eukaryota > Metazoa > Chordata > Lepidosauria > Squamata > Rhineuridae > Rhineura > Rhineura floridana. The sequence goes on along the minus strand of NC_084488.1, from coordinate 35,884,139 downwards.
GCACTCACCTCCCCCTTTTTTCTGCTGGGTTGGGAATGAGATCCTTGAGATCCTGGGATGAGAATGTGACCCTTATTAATGCTTTCTCCAACAACAACAGATGCCCCTAGGACGTATCTGTTGAGGAGGAGCAGAAAAACCTTTCTGCTGTTCACTCACTGCCAGGGGTGTAGCTGTTCAGGGTCTTGGGGGGGCTTAGACTCCTTCCTTTTTTGGGAGCAGGGGTCCAGCAGGGCCCCTATGTCTCCAGTATCCTACGAGCCAATCAGCATGAAAGGGGAGAGTATTAGCAACTGAGAAGAATCTTCTCATGGTTGACTCACCTCCTTTGACTCTGAATGGCTCCAATCAACAGGAAAGGACGAGGAATTATGTTAGAAGACTCTTCTCAGGGGCCAAGACACTCCTTTCATGCTGATTGGCTTGTAGGATGCTGGAGACATAGGGACCCTGCTGGAGCCCTGCTTCCAAAAAAGGAAGGAGTCTAAGGCCCCCCAAGACCCTGAACAGCTACACCCCTGGCAGTGAGTGAACAGCAGAAAGGTTGTGGGAGACGAAGCTGAATGGGATTACCTGGCATGACCTGTACCTCCTAAGCTAGCCTGCTATCTTGAGTGCGGTAGAAGACCCTTTTCCATTGATGGTGTTGAAGTAGGATTCAACTTCCAGTCTGGCTGGCTTTTGTGCGTATGTATGTGTGTGTGTCGGGCACAAAATACCTTGGGCCAGCCCTGGTACCTTCCTCTTTGAAGGGATCCATAATCTCTCTTCCCCATCTCTCAGCCCCCATTTCAATTATATTCCTGCTTATGACCTTCAAAATTAGTGATTCCCCTCTCTCTTGGCAAAACACATGCCAAGGGAGGGGGAGGATCATGCTACCCATAGTGCTGCAGAGAGAGTGACAACTGCCACTTCAAATCAGGCAAGCATGTTTGTCCTGATTGTGCACCCTACCTGAAAGATAGCTAAAATGAGAGCATTTTGCTATGGAGGAAAGGGGATCCCTGTTTCATCTCTGTCTAAATACAGAGAATTAGCACTGCAATATATATTCTCCCTCAATTGTATGTTAAACATTAAAATGCAGCAGAACTCTAATCTTCCTTTCTTGTTGGTTGAAAAAGATATTGTTCCCCTGTTAACCTTTACAGAGAGTTAATCTCAAAGAGGGAAGCCTCCATCACGAAGTCAAAGTGCATGTGGGAGGCAAGTGAGGCCATGTGCTCTTCCTGCCCCAATACTGCTTTCTGCGTTGGGCAGAAGATTGGAACAGTGTTTGGGAAATTGCTCCTATGGAAGAATTAATGTACCAGATAACCTTATCAAGAGGTGTGGTCAAGCCTGATACTTTTCTAGCAAAAAGGCAGTTATTTGTTATCTTTTGTAAACAGTGTCTGTCATAAAGCTTTCTTCTCAATATAACATATTTGTAGATTGATCTAATTCACCCTTCCCTAACCTGGTGCCCTCCTTATGCTTTGGACTATAAATCCCATCATCCCTGATTATTAATCATGCTGGCTCAATCTGAAGGGAGTTGTAGCTCAAAACATCTGGAGGGCACCAGGTTGGGAAAGTCCAGTCTAATTAATATGTAGGCTGGTCATGTGTGTGATTTGTTCTTTATTCATGCATTTTTTATCCATCTTAAGGTCTCTTTCCTATTACTGTTCTCTTCCCCTCTTAATTTTTTTCCTGTTGTCAAATGAAGTTGTAAACCACCCTCCTCCTACCTAGTTCTCCCCCTCCTGCTGCCCCATGATGTTTGGGGTTACAACCACCATCAGCCCCAACCAGCGTGGCCAATAGTCTGGGATGGTGAGAGTTGTAGTCCAAAACATCTGGAGAGCATCAAGCTAGGGAAGGCTGTTGTAAATAACGTTGTAAAAAAGAGTTTATGCCACCAGAAGAAGAAGAAGATGATGAAGAAGAAGAAGATGATGATGATGATTCTGTCTGTTTTTGCTTTTAGTTTGTGGCTGGATGATTGTGTGCATTTCTCCAGCCACGTACAGGTTTTTCAGTTATGACATGCACCTGTAAACATTGGGTTGGATCCAGAGTAAGCTAACAGAGCTTATATCTCATTGATGTTAGTGCTTATCCAGAGTCAGCTACTGGAACTTGCATCCTGTTGATTTCAGCAGAAACTAAATTAAACAAACTTATTCTGGATCCAGCCCATTGCTTTTTTTGAGCATTTGGCATCTGGTGGCTGATAACTATCTGGCTATGGGTTGGAAGCTGGCTGGCATGTCTTGAGTATTTAAGTGGTTTTCCCACTTCCAGGGTTTTCACATACAGAGTGGCTTGTAAACTGGCCATTATTGTCTGCCCATACCTGCCCAGAAGGTGGTGAGAATATAATCTGCGTGCAGAAATGGTTACACATCACTTCATGCGTTGGGGACACTTTTTGATTCTTTGCTACAAAATCTAACATGGTAGCAATCTGAGTTAGTCCCTGAGGTGCAGCAAGCATGAGCTCAGCAGGTAAATCTACATAATAAGAGTCTCTCTCTCTCTTTTTTAAAAGCTGACCATGCGTTAGTACAGGAGTGGGAAACCTATTTAAGCCAAGGGCGACATTCTCTTCTGGGCAATCTTCCAAGGGCCATGTGTTAGTGTTGGGCAGGGCTAGAGGCAGAAGTGGATGGAGCAATGAATGTTATCTTTGTGCAATAGGCTAGCGTTTACCTATTGCATACTTCCTGTGTCCTCCATCCAGGCAAGCAAGAAACATTATCAGAGTTCAAGGACACTTTCTAGCCAGGCAGAAACACTCAAGGAGGGGGCAAAGGAGGGCTGGTAAGGGGTGTGGCCTAGGGAAGGGGTTGTGGCTGTGGAGGGCATATAGCCTGGAGAGAGTCCTGAGGGCCAGACAGAAAGGCCTGGAGGATCGCATTTGGCCCTCAGAGCTGAAGTTCCTCATCCCTGTGTAAGGATTAAGGTTGCAAAATGTAATCCCTAGGTTTAATCAGCTAAAGCATTTGTCTTTTGAATTTTTTTTTAGTGATTCTCAATAAACGTTCAGCACAAATATATAGAACATAGTTAAGAGCAATGTGTTTCCTGTAGTTCTCTTCTATTTCAGTGTATCCTCCTTCATCAGTCTAATTTCCTTCATCCATTGAAGGAGGTGCTATTCTTCCCAAGTTCCTAATTGCATACCTTATAAAAACAGTGTGTTGTTTTTTAAATCTTTTTTTTAATCCTCTGGATTCTCATATTTGCTTTGTAAGTTTTTCAGTGAGTGCTGCTTGCTGCACTTATCCATACTGGTCATTTTTCTCCAGCTAAGTCATGATTGCTATTGAACCATGTCTTCAGTGCAAACTTTGTTCTTTTCGATGCGGCTCCTATTGGCCTAAATTCTTTGATGATCTGGTACTGAGTTCCCTCAAGGGTGAATTTGGAGCTGACATAGCACAAAATTCTCCACTGGGAATGATGAGAGATGCACAAAAATAGCTCCAAGAGGCCAAGATTGCTAGAAAATCTGTGTCTTCAAAGTGGTTTAGCTCTCTGCTTTATGCAGCCAGCTCTTGACATAGGTCATGTAAGAACTAGCCAAGAAAGCAGTGAATCACTATACTTTTTTTAAAAAAGAAAGTGAGTCATGTCCTCTAGTTCTACTCTTAACTCATTTGTTAGCAAAACAGATACTCAGTAGAGAAAAGGGATAAACCTGTATATATGCAAGAGAATGTGGCTCAAATGAAGCCACAAAGTATGCATAGATCTATTTGGTTAGCTTGGCAGGAGTTACTTTTAGCTTGTTCAAATCCCCACCTACCTTGAGCTCTGAAAAAGCTTATTTAAATGTGATAATCCTTTGAATCTATTTGTAGTTATGTTATGAATAATTGTTAATTATCTAGCTGCTTTGTTTCTTGTGATGTGGTAGAGATGCAATTTATGTTAGTGGATTTGTGATTTATGTATAGCTATTTTTTTCTTTTCTCTTTTAGAATGGTCTTTATTTAACTACAGTTCTGATATGTGCTAGCTTATAGTGCAGATATGGATATACCACATCCTTAATATGTTTATTTTAAAATAAAATAAAAGGTCATTAGGAAATATGGGTGTACCTGCTATAAGGTGCTCCATGGAATCTTGAATTATGTCTCATCCAGTCAACTACAAGCAGCCTCTGATTAGGCAAAACAATGCCTTTACCAATCAGATAGCTTGTTGGTATTTTTTTTTAATGGCTATTGATAGTTTTATTGAGATTGTCACAATTTTATTTTACAAAGTACAAAAGGTTCTGCCTACTTAGTTGAATAGGAAGTGTGACTTTAAATGATAAAGAACAAAGGACCCAGGCATGCAATTTGAACATGTAATTTTATTATGTATGTTTGTTTTAAAACTACTGCTTTTATTTATAGTTTGATACATTTTTAGGATGATTTGTTCTTGTTTTGTTTGTATTAGTATTTTTAATTAATGTTTTATGTTGTTTCATGGAAGCCCCAGAGGTTTTTGTTGATTAAGTGGCATGTACATCTTGTCAAATAAATAAAATAAAATAAATAAATTGGAATGTAAAATCTAAAATAAAGAGGTTTCATTCTATGTTCTGTGTCTTCCAATCTCTTTGATCTTGCCACTTTTAAATGAAGCAGTGGAGAAAGATTGCAGTGTAAGATGATTATAGTATCTCTTAACATAAAATCTATTGATTAGAATTTTCTAGAAAATATCTATAAAAGTATTCGTCATCATCATCATTATTAACATTGATATGTCCCCTCTCTGTTTTTTTTAGGTGGAAAATGTCCATTTAATTGATGGAATATCTTCCAAAAGAGCTGCATTAGGGACTCTGTATCTAACAGCCACTCATGTTATCTTTGTAGAAAATGAGTCTGACACTCGTAAAGAAACGTGGGTATGACAATTTGAATATTATGGTTATTTATTTATTTATTTATTTATTTATTTTGTATCCCGCCCTTCGTCCCAGCAGGAGCCCAGTGAATGGTTATGTGAATGTAATCTGCACAACTCTTGTTTTATTTTCATAACTATAAAATTCTTTTACCTTATTCTGTTAAGCGATCCAGAATTTCTAGCCTTCCTCAATTCACACGATATAATTAGCGTACAAGAGACCTGGTTCAAATACTCTCCTCTACTAAATGGGTACTCTGTCTACCATCTACCTGCCCAGTCCTTAGATAAAGAGAAAGGCAGGACAAAAGGGGGTTTGGCAATATTTATCTCTACCACGCTGACGGCCCAACATAAGGAACTACCATCTTTGGCAAATACAGCAATGGCAATACTTTTAACTTTTAAAACTTTGTCCATTGTGATTATCAACGTTTATATGCCACCCTCAAACGTGAGATGACAGCTGGATCTGCGCTGGGGAGCACTGAACGATTACATAACAGATCTTGAATATACCTTCCCAAATGCGGAACTAATTTTGACTTGCGATTTCAACGCCAGGACCGGTGCCACTGCTGACTCGCTCTTTGTTTCTAACCTATGGCAAGGAGAACAATTTGAACATTATGTTCCTGTATATGATAGAGTCTCGAAGGACGCTAAGATAAACTATGGGGGGATTTGTCTTGCTCGATTAGTGGGCAGCCACGAGCTGATAATACTAAATGGTTATAGGTACTTCGTTGGAAGTGGGGAATACACTTTTATTTCCTCTCGCGGAAGTAGTGTGGTAGATTACATTATAATAACAAACCAACTATTGAGGCTAATAACCGAATTCGGAGTGGGCACTAGTCAAAATAGCGACCACCTCCCCCTCACTCTCTCATGTCATATTCCTGAATCAATCCGTCTAAATTCAGAATATCATCCCACCTTGAACAATATTTACTTAACACATAAAAAAATGATCTGGACAGATAATTTATGTTCCAGATAGCTATCTTTCTTAAATCCTCATGGGCTATGGATATCCACGAACGGTTCGTGCAAGACAACAATCTACACACATGTTTTACCTATTATGGGCAATTACTTGCACACATAACTACTATTTTGACCCCTAAAATTACTAGAGACAGGCGGAATCTAAGTTCCAACCCCAGATGGTTTGATAGTGAATGTTTAGTGCTTAAACGTGAGTTGAGGAGTATATACTTACAATACCGCCTATCTAACGCTGAATCCCTTCCCATGGACTATTATGTTATAAAAAGGAAATACAAATTGATTTTGAGCACTAAGAAAAGACAGGCCATTCGGGATGAATGGAAGCAGCTCATTCATGCGGCTAGATCCAAGGACTAAAAAAAATTTGGTCCATTATTTCTGCTGCTGGAAGATTTACCACCTACTCCTTTTGCAATATCCCCCCCCCATAGGTGGGAAAAATACTTTAAGGATCTCTATGAAACCAACGGCGTCACCAACATCGACCCCATTATCACTCCTGATTTCACTAATCTCCCACATTGGCCTCCTGTTACGAGGAGGGAAATAACTGATCTAATTGCAAGGCTTAAATCATCTAAAGCCCCCGGCCCAGACAATATTCCCCCGGAACTATTGAAAAACTTCCCCGAGTGGTGGGCTCCAATTCTTTGTAGTATTTTTACCAAAATAAATAACACTGGTTACTTCCCCAAGGCTTGGCAAGAGGCAATAGTTGTGCCTATATACAAAAAGGGAGACAGAGAGGACCCATCCAACTACAGACCAATCAGCCTACTTTCTGTAATAGGCAAGCTATATACATCCTATCTAAAAACAAAACTTACCAGCTGGATGGAAGGAGAAAGTATACTAGGTGATGAACAGGCTGGATTTAGGAAAGGTAGATCTGTTCTAGATCACTGCCTTCTCCTAAACCACCTTGCAGAGAAATATATGACACATAGTGGCAATGGTCTATATGTGGCATTTGTGGATCTGAAGTCCGCGTTTGACTCCATCCCAAGAGGAATCCTTTGGAGCAAACTAGCACGATCTACTATAGATAAAAGGTTATTCTTTTTAATTCATAACCTTCACCAAAATACCTCCTTACGACTCCGTTGTGGAAAGGAGGGAGGCTTAACGAACCTGATCCTTGTTAATAAGGGGGTAAGACAAGGATGCACGTTAGCTCCTCTCTTATTCAATTTATTTTTTTATTTTTTTTCAATAATTTTTATTCAGATTTTCATAAAACATACAAGACAAAATCATAAAACATTCAAAGACAAAAAACAAAATCAAAAATAGTTAAACAAAAAGAAAAAAAGAAAAAAAAAACAAAAATAAAAAATAAAGAGTAAAATATTGACTTCCCATTTGTCAAAGATCAAATCAGTTATAAGTCTATAATATATAGCAATCCTGTCTCTTAAGTCATATTATAAAATCACTTTCCTCCAGTAGTTATCTTACTTAATCATCAAATCTCATAAACATTACTTTATTCTTTCCACAAAAAGTCAAAGAGAGGTTTCAATTCTTTAAGAAATATATCTATCAATTTTTTTTTCCAGATAAGCATATCGATTAATCCATCTCATTACTAATTATGATAATCTTATTGTCATAACCATAGTCAAAATAAACATTTCAATTAATCCATCACATCAGAATCTGTTAAGTTCAGTAATTTCAGTAGCCATTGTTCTATTATCTCTATTAGTTCCATTTTCCATCTTCCATCTTCAGTAGTCTTGTTAAGTCCAGTAATTTCAATATCCAATCTTCCATTATCAGTATTCCATAATAATCTTGCTGTCAAAGCCATAGTCATATAGTAAGAGTCTGATGGGAATTACCTCTATCCCAAATATTTTCTTGCCATCCATTCTGAATAGGTTGCTGAAATACTGCTGTAAAATCATATCTCTGTTCTTTTTTTCAAAATACACTGGGTCATCTCTTAAAAGTTTTTCCATTGTCACATGGCTGCAGTTAATTCCATAGATTTTCTCTATATTGGGCTCCATCACATCATTCCAGTCCAGAAGATAATCCATGCCATTGATAACTTTATCTCTAGAATCTTCATTAATTTCTTCAGAGATAACATTGAGTTCCAAACAATAGATTTTATTTCTAAAGTCCATAGACTCCAAATCTTGTTCCTGTTCCACGTTTGTTCCAATCTCCGGGATCTCCTCTCTCACAGGGACCCCTATTCCAGTCTCCAGGGTCTCCTCTCTCACAGGGACCCCTGTTCCAATCTCCGGGGTCTCCTCTCTCACAGGGACCCCTTCCAGGGTCACCTCTCTCACAGGGACCCTTATATCTTTAATCTCCTGCTTCATTTTACTCAATTCAATTTTCGTTATCTCAATCTCATCCATTATTTTCTGAAACATAGTTATTTCCAGATTCTCAGCCACTTTCTTAATTGCCATTTTAAAAGAAAAATATAGGAAAACCACTTCTTATTTCAGCAACAATTGGGTTAATACTCCAAACTTGGTGACATCACAGTATAAACAGAGCAGACAGTCTTATCTCTCCAATAGTTAAGTAAACAAAATGCAGTTCCCAGGATCGAAACAATTAATGGCAGTCGTCAAGAAACAGATTCGTCAAAATAAAATAGACCAAAAAGAGAGTAGTCTCAAAACAGTATAATATTTTTCAAAATAAAAATCTGGAATAGAAATCCCTCTTCTGTGTGTATCTTTAGAATGCAAATCCAGGACAGCTTTTTGCAACAAAAACAGAGATAAGCTATTAATTAGTGCGTAGCAGAGAGAAGTTACGGCTCCCCAGTGAGATGTCAAAAACCGATCAATCTGGCAAATCTCTTTTAAACAGCAACAATTTAAGTCAAGTAAAAGAAAAATATAGAAAGAAGGGTGCTTGCCTGTTAGTGCGTTCTCTCTTAGAAGATAAGATGAACGTTCGCTTTAACAGATAGAGCTTGCTGTTGAAAATCCGTCCCACCTTCGTCGGCTGGACCTCGTCCCATAAATTAATGAGATCTGGTCGTCCCAACAAAAATAGGCTTTGAGGTTAATCTCTTCGTTTCTCCCTACCCGGGAGAAGTTTAATCAGTCAAAAAAAAAGAAAAAACTGACTGATATATCTGAATAAGCTTCTTTTGAGGCAGGAGCCCGTCTCAAAAGCAGGCACAGGCTAAGTCACCCTTCCCGGAAGTCTTATTCAATTTATTTTTGAACGATCTTAAATCAATCTGTATATCTCAGGATCATCATATGCCTAAAATAGCGAATCATTTGTGTCCTCTCCTCCTATATGCTGCTGCTGCTGCTCTCCTGTCTCTCTCGAAGATTGGACTAAAAAGGTTAATACGAGCCTTCATGGCCTACTGCACTCAGAATCATTTCACTATAAATTACCAAAAAACCAAAATTTTAGTTTTTTCAAGATGCCGTCATACAGGCACTTGGATAGTTAATGGACAGCATATCGCCTTAGTGTCACAATTCAAATACTTAGGCATTACTTTTCACTCATCCCTGAATTGGGCTACCCATATAAAATTTGCTGTTATGCTTGCACGCAATAATGTTAAAAAAATTCTCCGCTTTTTCTATCATAAAGGAGGAAGATACTTACCAGCAATAATACAGGTATTTAAAACAAAAATCATACCTCAATTATTATTTGGAACGCAACTCTGGATTCAGGCATTTAATCCCACAATTGAATCGGTCCTTTCCGTCTTTTTGCGTCAGATTCTGGGTCTCCCAAGATGTGTTCCGGCGGCTGCCCTCAGACTCGAAGCTGGTTTGCCTTCTATTGAATGCCATGCGTGGCAGCTCGCTTTAAATTTCTGGGCCAGAGTATCGTATGATACACCGCCGGGGTATTTAACCCATATCTGGAGAGATACGCATACCTCAAGCTGGAACAACAATATTAGGAATAAACTTAATATGATAGGTTTATCTTTTGAATATCTTTCATCCCAAACCTTACTCTCGGCCAAACTTGCCATTCGCACACGGCTTAAAGATATTAACTTTCAATCAGCCATCACAGAGGCTACAAAAACCTGTTCACCCATACATTTTCAGCTGAAATTTGAACCTTTTAAGCATGCTCCGTATCTAGACTTCCTTGAGGTTCCAAATCTTCGCTCAGCTTTCACCAGGGCCAGATTTAATTCCCTTCACTCAGCAATACTCCTGGGGAGATACAAGCGGATCCCTTATGACCAACGCTTGTGTCCATGTGGGAAAGATACTGTTGAATCACTTGTTCATGTTATTTTAAACTGCCCCATGTATGATTTCATACGTTCTAAATTTTTACTGAACATATTGCAAAGCATTCCTCTGATGACCCCTGATAACAAAATACGTTTTCTTGTTTCAGGAAACAATAGAGGAATTACATTGAGAGTTGCTAATTTCATATATGCAGCTCAACAAATTCGTTCTAAGATTCCTTAGGATAATTATTTTTACATTTTTATATTCCATGTATTTCTGAAAGACAATAGTAATGTTTTACCTTATTCTTCTGTATCTTATGTTCTTAACAAGATGGGTCTATGACCGCAAAATAAATAAATAAAAAAAACTATAAAATGCACTACAAATGTCTAATGAATAACGTCAGTGGGGGTGGGCATCTCTGTGAATCCATGCTCATGTGTACTTTTTGCTCATAGTTTCTTCCATTGATCTTTAAAAGGGGACGGGGGCTCAGATTATGTGTATGTATAAGGAATTGCTGGACCAGGTCAAATGAATTTAAGGCGATTGTTGACAAGTGTGCCAGAGAAAGTTCAGAACCAAAGAACGCATGAAACTGCCTTATCCTGAGTTAGGCCATTGGTCCATCTATGTCGGGACTGTCTATGCTGACTAGCAGTGGCTCTCCAGGGTTTCAGGCAGGGGTCTCTTCCAGCTTCTACCTATAGAGATCAGGGACTGAATCTGGGACCTTTTGCATGCAACGCAGATGCTCTACCAAACAGAGTCACACTCCTTCCCCTTGAGCCATTGCCTTCCTCCTACCCATTTCAGACTAGAAATGGAATGCACTCTGTAGGCTTCAGCTCTCTATTGTGAGGAGTTCACTGCCGTGCTGATGGAGAGGCCATCTCTCCAGAATTACTGGTTTGGTTTCTTATGCTTTGTAACAGCATATTGCCCAGTGCGTTGCTCTCTCTTTCATGTTGAATGTTAAGTGCATTAACATGCATGGTAGAAGTGGACTGAGTGGTATTCTTTTATAGTTGCACATTTTGTGTTGCTGCTCATGTTGACCTTGTTCCTCCTTTTCAGGTTCTTCACAGTCAAATCTCTTCTATCGAGAAACAGGCTACAACTGCAACTGGTTGCCCTTTGCTGATTCGCTGCAAGAACTTCCAGAACATTCAGTTCATCATGCCTCAAGAAAGAGATTGCCATGATGTCTACATATCTTTAATACGCCTGGCACGCCCAGGTATGGAATGGAAGGAGATACACCTAAATACAAACTGGCAATTGGCCTGATTAAATGCTCTGTCACAGACACTGTTTTTTTTTTGGGGGGGGGGGAGTTAGAAAAGAAAACCTGACTAGAAATACTTATGATGCTATTTCACCAGAAGTAGAATCAAAGCAGTTTTTGTCTACTGTCTTTCAAAAGGCTTCCTCTTGTCCAATACTACACCTGTGAAAAAGGCATCCATAAATCTGCTTTCAGCATTTGATGGTCATCCCATTCATCTTTCCTCTCTTCAGCCATTCACAATCAAGTTATTTTGCTCACAACTCTTGGGCCATTACTCCACTATTTTCTGCTTGCAATGAAGACTCCACAGCCTGTTCTGAAAGCCTTCCTTTTACTCTAGCTTTTTTCCATGGCTTCATTAATCTTTTAATATCAATTATCATATTTACACAGATGACTTGTAACTTTATTTCTCTTCCCCTTGATCTGTCTTACACTAATCAGCATTTCTTCCTGTCTTACTCCACTGTTTCATCTTCAGTGTTCTCTCTCAGTGGCATTGTTTGTATGTCACTGAAAACCATAGTATAACTAAACTATGGGTTAAGGGAGAATGCACAGCATGCTAATGCATGCTGCTAAAATCGTGGGTGCTTTGCTTCACCCCCACTCCTACTGCTGCACTGCTGGGAGTTAAGCCATGGTTTGGCTTAGCATTCCATCTGAACCCGGGCTTGCAGTTTGTAACTCTCATACAAATAATCATCGCCATCATTTATTTGTATGCTGCCTTTCCATAGCAGCTATGTTATGAGCAGTAAGCTGAAAACAAAGCTGTGGCAGGAGTGGAGAAGGAATGAAGCACTCATGTTTTTAGCTGTGTGCATCAGCGCTCTGAGTGTTCACCTTTAAACCATAGTTTAGTTTGACTTTGGTTTAAAGTGAAGGGCAAACCAGGCCATTGTTTAAACCAGAGTCTCTAAGACTGAGGGCTCATCTACATGGGAGCATTTTTCAGTAGCAAATACACTGCTTTTATCTTTGTTATTACTTTGCACCGTCCACAGTTGCTGCTCAGTGGCAGCTGCAAATTTGGTTTTTTTGCATTCACACAATGGGTGTTCCTTTATCAAGGATCAAACACACTGTTTCCTAGTGATTCCTCCCTCTGATTTTGTATTTACACTCCCTCCAATTACTAGGGAACTGAGCATGACCCCCTCCTCCAAAAGCCACAGTGCAACCTGGGAAAGAAAGTGCTAGTAATACTGAAGCTGAAGGGACATTATTGCTGCTTCTTTGTATGTATAATTCAGAGCCGTCAACTTCACAGTATCTTCAGTTTGTTTAGGCTGCAGAGAGTGAACCCTGTTGTGAAGCTGATGGCTCTGCGGATTTACATTCAATCGCAAAATACAGTTACATGCTAGCAAAGCAAATGATCAGGCACCTCTTGTCTGCTGATGCTGAAGGCACTGGCTTTGGTTGTCACTCTCCCCCCCCCTTTTTTTCTCTCTCTGTGCCTCCCTTCTCCTGTTAGCTAATATTTTATCTCCCCCAGCAAACAGCACTCTAGTCAGTTTCTTAGCCACATTAGTACAGCAAATAGAAAGCAAAGGCATCAGTTCAATGTAATATTTGCAGCAGTTTTTTTAAAAAGCAGATCCTGGTGTTGGGGAACAGCCGTAGAACCTCACAGCATAAAGTTTGGTTCGCAGTAGATGGCAAATGTGGAAACTACCCCAGGATGAACAGAGCATGTAATTCTATTGCTTTGTGTATACAATGTTACAGATTTGTGCAAATTACAAGGCACTGACAGAAAAAATAACAAGGTTGCTCTTCTGAATACAGCTATTGGAAGTTGTTGGATAAACCACAGGAAATAAAATGGAATTCACAGGAGGAATAGTGGGCGGGGAAAGGGGAGTAGCAGAGAGTGACAATTCATCCTCCCACCAAAAAGAATTGGAGCAAAGCTTCAGCAACCACTAAAGAAATGGAGTTGAGACTTTTTTTCTCTACTTTTCATATTATCAGCGGATTGTGTTAGTACGGATTTACAGGGGGAAAACTGCATTATAGCTTCTGTTGGCCGGTAATGTCATGTGAACGATATAAATTAAAAGGAGATGTGTATAGCAGCAAACACACACTAAACCACCGTGTAGATGACCCCTGAGATACATTTGTATCCATTTGTACCTGTACATGTGTCCACTTAAATCCTTTTCTCCCCTTCCGTTCCCCCTCTCCTCGAGTTTGTAACTTGAGGGTTTCACTCTTCTCTCCCTTTCATTCTCTCCATAGCTAAGTCTTTTTTCAGTTTGAACTTCTTCAAAAGCATGTTCGTTTTTTTCCATTCTGCAGCAAAAAACATTAGTTCACCCCTTTTTCTTTTTGTTGTACCAATTTCTCTGCTACATCCTCTCTTCTCTTTTGAGCTCTGTTGCCTGTCTGTTGCCTGTTCTACTTCTTGCACTTTCCTCATCGATCCACTATAATGTTATTTTTATTGGCTTCCTTCCCCTTGTCATTATCTTTTTAAACTTCTTTTTGTTTAGAAGTTTACTTTTTTCTTCCTCTCCGTTTTATCTTGCTTTACTTCTGTCTCTTTATGCTTCTGCTTCTCTGAAACTCTGTTAATATCAAGAGTTTCATCTTTAATCTTGCATCTTCATCTTTTTCTCTTTCTCCTGTAGTACCAACTCCTGTGGAATGCCCTGCCCTTTTGCTCAGATCTTTTGAAGGCATGTCCGAAGATCTGGCCTATTTATTTACTTGAACCTCCCTCCCCCTTGTCTTACTAGATTGTAAACCTGCAGACTGTGCCTGAATTTAATTTTGGAATAGTACTAAGATGTTTTTATAAACATTCAGAGGAGAAGCTGCGCTAGTCTGTTGCAGCAAAACAAGCAAATACTCTAGATTGGAAAAAGTGCAATGATGGGCAGTCAATATGATCAAGGGGCTGGAGCCATTCCCCTACCAAAAAAATGTTATGAAGTTTGGGGCTGTTTAGTTAAGAAAAAAGTGAATAATGGGGAGACATGATAGAAATGTGTAAAATTATGCATGGTATGGTGAAAGTGGATAGAGAAGTTTCTCTCATACTACTAGAATACAGGGTCATCCAGTGAAGCTGAACATTGGGAATTCATAACAAACAAAGGAAAGTACTTCTTCACGCAGGACATAGTTGAACTATGGAACTGGATGGTCTTAAGAGGAAATTTAACAAATTCCTGGAGGACAAGGCTGTCAATGGCTACTAGACGTAATGGTGATTTATTGCCTCTTGTATCAGAGACAGTATATTTCTAGATACACTTTGCTGGGGATCACAAGTGGGGGAGAGTGGTGCTGTGCTCATGTCTTGCTTATGGGGCTTCCTGTAGGCATCTGGTTTGACTCTGTGAGAACAGGATGCTGGACTAGATGGGCCGCTGGCCTGATCCAGCAGGGCTCTTCTTATGTTTTAGTATAGTGGCACCTTTATTTGTCTTTAAGGTCACATAAGACTCTCTGAGATATAGATAATGATATACATATAAAAATAGATATTATTAAGTGGTGAATGTTGGGTACAGATCATGACAGGGCAGCCTGGGCTTTTAGAACAGACACCACATGTAGTCATTTATTTTTAATCTGTCATGCACAGGGATGGAAATATCTGTCAATTTCAGTTTCTCTCAGTTTTTTGTTGTTCCAGCCTTAAGACAGTTTGCCCTATTTCCACATCAGTTTGCAAACTTTTTAAAAAAAGATTCTGAAAGAAAATTTGAATGTATTTTTGTGTGCATTTCTCGTGTGCATTTAGCAAGCACTTTTCCCTAATGTAATACATTTTTGTACATTATTTTTTTCTAATGTTTACATCTTCCCCTAATATATGCTTTTGTACATTTTTTTTGTTGGAGAACTGCGTCACATAATTTGGAGAAGTGCATGAACGATAGCTGTGTTTTCAGTTCACATACTGGTTTGAGAAGTATAGATTTGGTAGATTTGCATTAAAATGCAAACTGGTGAATTTCTCTCCCATGTTTAGTCATACACAGCTGCCTTTAGTGACTGCCAGGAAGGTAACCAAGAGGCAGAAAACTATAGAGGTGTGAATCTAAGGTTGGGGACTGATGAGGTGCCTTGCAGGATCAGGCTAAGGTCAGTCAAGTCCAGTATTCTGCTTTCAAGCAATGGTCAGCCAGATGCCTCTGGACCAAGGATGGCCAAACTGCGGCTCGCGAGCCACATGCAGCTCTTTGACATACAATGTGCGGCTCTTTGACATATAATTTTTTTAGAAGTACAATATCTCAGAGAGGTCAGGTCTCCTGCTTCCTTGGTACATTCACTATAGCTGCCCAATGTCCTGATAGAAATATCTGTTGGCTATAGGTACGTTCTTAAACCACAAGGTTTTTTGCCTATTAGTGAATACTATTATAAGGGAGAGAAAGGGGGCAAATCCCTTTATCCATGCTCTACATAACTTGAACTGGAGGAGGTTCCACTCTAGTGTCACTTGCAAGGATGAGACAATTGCCATGGTTGAATAGACCATGTAGAGGTCTAAAGAAATGCAGATAGGAAGAATCTGAAATAAGTAGATGGCTCACCAGGGCTGTGAACCTATGGAAAACAAGGATGTGGGAAGATTTTAACTTCTTCCATAGAAGTTGTGATTGGTGGTTATTACAACTCCCTACTATGTTTCCCGTCCAGGGCTAACTGTGTCAAGCACTTCTAAAAACCTGTGCCAATGAACAAGCTTTGCACCTCACACTTTGTAACTGAACTGTTGATAAAATTTTAAGTTGAAACCAGGATGTGTTTGTTCTAATATGATCTGTCTGTGAGAGCTTCTAGCCAGTGGTGTGAGCAGGTGTAATGGATGTCTTTAATGCATGTTTTGGACACTGGTGAACAAATACATGTCAAAATTGCAGCCAAATCTTTCTACTTAAGATAATTCCTGCCCAGGTTAAATATAACAATTGTACATAAACAAATGGAACTATACACATAAGCTCATGCCATGACAATAAACAGATGGAAAGAGAAAAACCTGAGTTCCAGAACATGTGTTTGATCCCTGTCCTCATCTATTTTTGAATTGTGATTTAATGTTCTGAAAATGTATGGATTAATTTGTTCTCTATATGCTGCACTCAGTTTATATTATATAGGCTTACTAGTTATATCAACTTGCACACTCCAATCCAGCTCTGTTGTTGTTGTTATGTGCCTTCAAGTCGATTACGACTCATGACGACCCTATGAATCAGTGACCTCCAAGAGCATCTGTTATAAACCTCCCTGTTCAGATCTTGTAAGTTCAAGTCTGTGGCTTCCTTTATGGAATCAATCCATCTCGTTTGGTCTTCCTCTTCTTCTACTCCCTTCTGTTTTCCCAGCATTATTGTCTTTTCTAGTAAATCATGTCTTCACATTATGTGTCTAAAGTATGATGACCTTAGTTTCATCATTTTAGCTTCTAGTGATAGTTCTGGTTTTATTTGGTCTAACACCCAATTTTTCTCTTTTTTGCAGTCCATGGTATGTGCAACGCTCTCCTCCAACACCACATTTCAAAGGAGTTGATCTTTCTCTTATCCACTTTTTTCACTGTCCAACTTTCACAGCCATACATAGAGATCAGGATACCATGGTTTAATGATCCTGATTTTAGTGTTCAGTGATACATCTTTGCATTTGAGGATCTTTTCTAGTTCTCTCATAGCTGCCCTCCCCAGTCCTAGCCTTCTTCTGATTTCTTGACTATTGTCTCCATTTTGGTTAATGACTGTGCCAAGGTATTGATAATCCTTGACAAGTTCAAAGTCCTCATTGTCAACTTTAAAGTTACATAACTGTTCTGTTCTCATTACTTTAGTCTTCTTGAGCTTTCCTCTTTAACTTTTATCGGCATTTGCTTCAAATCATTATTAGTATGGTATCGTCTGCATATCTTAAATTATTGATACTTTTCCCTCCAATTTTCACACCTTCATCTTGGTCCAATCCCACTTTCTATATGATATGTTCTGAGTATAGATTAAACAAATAGGGTGATAAAATGCACCCCTATCTCACACCGTTTCCTTGGTTCATCCTTCTCACATTCCATGTTCCTATTGTGTGCATCGTACAAGTCCAGACTCTCCTTTTGCATCTGTGTGCATCAGCCTCTGGGCTTCCTTTTGGTTTGACCCAGCTGCGTCATTAGTCACAGCGCTACTCGTACTTGTCCTTTGTTCTTCCCCAGTAGCTCGGTGAGTGCCTTCTGACCTGGGGGGGTTGTCTCATCTTTCAGCACTATCTCATGTTGCATTTTGGATACTCTGTTCACTCTGTTTACGTGGTAACAGGCATTCAGAGGTGGTTTACCATTCCCTTCCTCTGAGTTTGGATGCATCTTAGTCTGGTGTCTCAGCTTTGACCATTCCGCCTTGGGTGCCCTTGCTAGGAATCTAGCCTCTTGGTCTAGCCTCCTGATGGCATTGCTCTCAGCATCTTCAACCCGCTCAAACACCCTCACCATGTTAAGGTGTGCATCCTAGAGGGGGAATCCAGCGCTAGCCCCATTTAAAAGGGGGCATTAGTGCTGTGCTAGAATATGATTGGAGATTCGAATGTGGATTCCCATTGAAAGCAATGTAGTGAAGTAAGATTTTCCAGAGGGGTTGGCTTGTTAATCTGTTGCAGCAAATATAATACAAAGTCTTGGGGTTACTTTTTCTTAGGTACTAGGATTTAGTGGTGCAGTTTGTTAGCACTGGAGCTGAATGGTAGCAGAAGTTGACCTGAAACAGAACCTCTGTTGAAGGAGCACACTTTACCCTGGATGCAATCACACCAAGACTCTGGCTTTAAGAAAACAACAAACCAGCATCTATTAAAAGAAATACACATTGATAGAAAAGACTACAGTAGAGATGCAACAAAGCATGCTTGCTCCTGCATCTCAAGGGAAGAGAGATTCCACCAATTATGCTGCCCGACAAGATCGGCCACACAGGGCCTTCTCTCAATCCCGCCAACAAAAACAGCCAGATTGGCGGGTACAAGAGAGAGGGCGTTCTCAGTGGCGGCCCCCACTCTTTGGAACTCCCTCCCACAAGATCTCCGGCACGCCTCTTCCCTAAATGTGTTTCGGAAAGCCTTAAAGACCTGGCTCTTTCAGCAGGCCTTCGGGGTATCTGGGGAGGGTTAATTGTTATAACTGAAATGCCTCCTGCCCAGTTTTAATATTGTTGCTGCAGATGTGTTGTTTTTTATGTTGTATTACTGTATTTTATCAATTGTATTTTAACAATTTTGTAAGTCGCCTAGAGTGGCCATTGGCCAGATAGGCAACAAAGAAATTAAATTTATTATTATTATTATTATTATTATTATTATTATTATTATTATTATTATTATTATTATTATTATTATTATTATTATTATCTTAAAATGGTCTCCTCTCCAAGGGAAGAGTGGAAAAAGAGAGAGAAGGAGCAGAAAGTGAGGCCAGCAAATTTTATAGTATCACTGGAAGGTAGATCAACACAGATTAGAAGGAAAAGGACAGTCTAGGAAGCATAGAGTTTCCTTTCTCTGTCTGCTGTTTCCCATGCAGACATACCAGCCTTCTGCACCCTAACTCTCCCAACACAGTTATGCAATTGTGGACTTGTGTTCTAATGGTTTGATTGGAGGAGGGTCTCTTTAGATCAGCCTTTCCCAACCGGTGTGCCTCCAGATGTTGTTGGACCACAACTCCCATCAGCCTCAGCCATTGGCAATGCTGGCTGAGGCTGATGGGAGTTGTGGTCCAACAACATCTGGAGGCACACTGGTTGGGAAAGGCTGCTTTAGATGGTAACATGTGTTACATCACTTCCTTCAAAATGTGGTAAGCCAAACCCAGAGCTTGGAAAAGTTACTTTTTTGAACTACAACTCCCATCAGCCCAATCCAGTGAAACTGGAAGACCCACTGCATAGTGGACATGATGTACATGAGCTATCTGTTACTGTGTGTGTCAAGCTGGTTTTATGTGACAGATTTATTCCTTCTCCTGCTAATCCTGTCAGTGTGTTTAGGTTGATAGTTATCATCCAGGCAGCACAGTTAATATTTGCAGATGTTTAGCATGTCAGCATGCCTTTTGCATGCACAAGCACTGCACTCACTGGAGAAAGACAACACCTAAAAGAGCCTTAGGACTTGCACTGAGCAGTGAGTTGAACTGGATGACCTCTGAGGTCCCTTCCTACTCTATGATTTCTATATTAAGAAAACTGTTACCCCTGACATGGCAAGTACTTAATCACTGCAGAACCTGATTGAAACTCATCTTTTTGAAGCCACGTGGGGGAAGGCATAATGCTTCAGTGTTTGTTGCAAGCATCTGGTTATAGAGGGCTTAACTGTTGCAAGAGCATTTATTTGCTTTGGGTTTATTTCTCCCTGCAATCTTGTTAGTTGTGAGCATTTTATGGGACATAAGTTCATAAAACTTTAGGGAAGGAAGGAACTGGAAGGTCATCTGGGAGTGGTACCTTGCCTTGAAGCAAGGCTCCCCACCCTGCCCCCAGTGACAACATTCTTAAGAGATTAGCACTAACATCCAGCTAATAGTTTGCTGCTGTTGGAGAACAGGAGGGACCAAAACTGTACTCCCTTAAGCAGAAATCTGACACCAAACTTTAATTGGTCACCTCTGAACCCTCTGTTTGCTTCTGGATCCGCCTCAGCTGCGGTAGGGTTCAGAGTTGACCAATGGTATTTTGGTGTTAGATTTCTGCTGGAAGACCTAGCTGTAATTTACTAAGCCACTTCCTGAGGACAACAGGGTAACTACGTCAGTCCTCCTGGACATACAAAAATTGGCTAAGGTGCCCTTTCCCTTATTTCATTGTAACAGAATGTGAGATAGACACTCACTCACTTTGTCTCTTAAGGACAAAGGAAAGAGAAGTAGCAGCAGCTTCTTCAGCCGCAGCCCGCCAAAGGGGCTGTGCAAGTAGTGCAGAAAGGAAGATGTTGTACGCTGAAGTTAAATTGTGGAAATAAAACTTTGAGAAAAGTTAGCAGTAGTAAAGTAAGGATAATAGAATTATAGTGCCTTATACCATCAACTTAATTAGGGCTGTTATATCCATCCATTGATGGTTATAACTGACTTGTCAGAATACTTTTATTCAAAATGGTTGAATTATGGCTATTTTTAGAAATGTGTTTTCGGTTGCTATATCTTCAGCTGCATACATTTAAAGCACATGACTTCCCCCAAAGAATCCTGTGTACTGTAGTTTGTTAAGGGTCCCGGGAATTGTAGCTCTGTGAGGGGTAAACTACAGTTCCCAAGTTTCTTTGGGAGAAGTCGTGTACTTTAAATGTATGGAGTGTATGCAGCCTTCTTTTGTTATGGTACTGGCATATGATTGTTCTTTTAATTTATTTCATCTTGTTGCACATCTTCTGTTGCTGAATCAAAGGTGACTCATAAATGTTTTAGATGAATTATAGTTAACCAACTCTTTCTTGTTCAACTGTGTTCAAATATTTCATCGTCAAGAATGCTGATGTCATCTAAGAACAAAAGCAGAAGTGGATATTTTTTGTATTGGCATTTGCCTGGTTCATTGACCAATTTTTTTTTTTTTTTTACAGTCCAAATGCCCGACCATAGATATGCAGAGCAATTCTATAGAGGGGTGTGTATGAGGCTCCAGGGCAGAGTTGTGTCCACTTCATGTACCCTGCTGGCTTGATGTGAACGGGGTGTTTGATGGGGGTGGCTTTTTCTCATTTCCCCTGCACAATGTATTTGGTTTCCCTCTGCAGGGCTTATGTAGGTTTTGGCCCTGTGGGCATGTTGGAGAACAAGGGGACTTTGGATCCTATCCCAACATGCCTCAGCAGTTGGAGACAGTATGCCTCAGTTGCTGGGAATCACAAGTGGGTAGATGGCTGTTGTGCTGGCTTCTGAAACATCTAAAATGGAGTCCCAGGTTTCGTGGGTGAGGGCTTGAGCCGGCAATTAATGTAAGAAGATCTCCTAAACGCTGAACCCGGCCATTGGTGCCGACCCAAGGGTTACTCTAGGGATGTGCTAAAATTCTGCCCAGTTCAAATTTAGTACCAATTTTTCCATTAATTTGCTTATTCTAAATGATTGAGGATCAGATTTTAATACTGCGAATTTCTGCAGATATTTTTTAAAAAGGACTTTAAAAAAATCCACCTCTAAAACATCAATTGTAAGAATGATAATTTATTGATATTTCCTTTTAAAATGTTGATATTTCCTTCAAAATACCGATATTTTTAAACATCCGCATTTCCTTCAAAATATCAGTATTTCCTTTTAAAATATCAATATTAATATCAATATCTTTTCCGAGCGAAAAAAACACAGATTGGTAAAAGCAGCGGCTAGCAGATACAGAACAAACTCGAATTGATGCTAGCCTGTTAGGTTGAAGAAATGATTTCAAACTGGCCCTGGCCGATAGGTCCCATCCCTAGGTTATAGATAGGCATCTAGTTGGCCACTGTTAGAAAAGGATGCTGGACTAAATGGGCCATTGGCCTGATCCAGCAGGGGTCTTCTTATGACTTTCCACACACACCTTTACTGCTGACAGAACACAGCCAGTGAAAAATAAACACCTGCAAGAGTTTCTGCAGGCATATCAGGGGCAACTCTGAGGGCACAGGTGCTGTTCTCTCCGTGGAGTGGCACTTAAGCATGTATGATGGCAGCCCAATCCACTTAGTGTCAGAAGGAGAAAAATGGAGCAAGCATGGCACATCTCACCAGTGGTCCTCAGGACTGATTTATCCTAGATAACTTAAGCGAATGTGTTAGGTGACAGGCTGCTACAGGATGATGAAGAATAGAAAAAGAAAACTGACTAAAATACAGGAGCAAAAAGCACAATTCTTAACATTAGACACACTCCTTGCCTGCCCTCCCAATCAGGGAAAAGTTTAGCTGTCTGCAAAGTTTGGCTATAAAGCATCTGGACAGACAGAGTACAGAGTTTGTTTGAAATCTCTTCTAGATTATTCATGTACACAAGTGAAGTACTTCTAACAAATGGCAAGCTTTATTTTTATATAATCTGTGAAAAATGTGACAGCTATCCTAACTAAGCAAGTAAAAGTTGATACTTGTGATGCAATAATAATAATTCAAATGGATAAATAGTATCTGTCTTTTCTTTTCTTTTTCTTTCCTTCAGTGAAATATGAAGAGTTGTACTGTTTTTCCTTCAACCCAAAATTAAACAAAGAAGAGCGAGAACAGGGCTGGAATCTGATAAACTTGAAGGAAGAGTATAATCGGATGGGGGTTCCAAATAAGTACTGGCAGATCAGTGATGTCAATAGGGATTATCAAGTGAGTTGCTGCCACCAAAAGTGTGGTCTGTGGCCTAAATTATTTGTTATGAGGAACACAAAGGACAGTGGTGACCATGTATCTTCCCTGCAGCTCGCTGGTAATATAATGGCCCAGTAAAGGCGTAAAGGTTGTGACTCAATAAATCATGGTTTATTGCGATGTGTGCTCATGCAGCTGGCTTTTGGGCTTATAGCCTGGGAGAACATGGACACATAGTTTGTCTTTTGGCTATAAACCATAATTTATTAAATCAAGATTGTGGTGTCTGAACTAGGCCATATTTTAAAGAAGATGTGCAATATCATGATTTCATCATGCTGAGTTTCCCTGCCCTCCACCTTGCTCTATTGGCTGCTACTTTGGGGAATAAAGGGAACTTTTTTCAGTGATATTATGCCATGCTGTATTTTTAACATGATGTTACCAGGGGAACATGGAAAGGAGATTTGTGGCTGCTGGTTTTGGTGGTGCATCAGAGCATGGAAAAACATACAGTTCTGAATCGTAGATCACTCTCTCTCTACAGATTAGCCCACAGTTTAGCTGAATTGTTAATCTTGGGACATGGAATTTGTATTTTTTGGTGAGATGGTACAAACTTCAAAACTTTGCTTAGCTGTTTTTTTGCTCAGCCTTCTTAAGTGTACTGAGAACAGAGATGGGTCATTGAAGCCCTTTGAAATAATCTTTAGGCAAATGTTCTAAAATGTCATGCCATGTTCTGCTTCAAGAAACTCCGTTTTGTTTCCTTCTGCTTTTGGACAGGTGTGCGACTCTTACCCCACTGAAGTGTATGTGCCCAAATCAGCCACTGCCCATATCATTGTGGGAAGCTCTAAATTCCGTAGTCGGAGGCGTTTCCCAGCACTTTCATATTACTACAAGCAGAACAGTGTAAGTGTGGGACTGAAAATTTTGATAATTTAATTCACTTGGTCTGATTTTTGATTTTAAAATAATAAAAAACGATGAAGGGCAAATGGTAATTCCACAAAACATCTCCCAGTGCCAACATCAATCTTTCACTATTTGGATTTCACTACTTCTGTGGCAGTATAACTGCATTACTTACCTGTCAATACCGAGGATGCTCTGATGTATGAGATAAGGAGGAAAGGTAGTGCCTGCCACCCACAACTTTCATAAATATTAGTACTGAAAATAGTTCAGAGGATTTTTTAAAAATTGTTTCCAATTAATCAGGGGCAGATTAATCAAATTTTCAAATTAATCAACAAAATTGCAGCCCTACTTCCAGGAGTGATGACTGGTCTAGCAATCAGTGGGTCATCTGAGTATGTTATGAGGCCAAACTGCAACCCTGCAAGCTATCATTTGGAAAGTTCACAGGGGCAGTCAAAATGGCAGCTTGTGCTTGTGACAAATTATTCCTATAGCGAGCTTGCCACAAGTATCAAGCAGTCCAGGCAGAGAGGGGAAAAAGTGCCCAGACATGAGCCATGGCTATGTTCACTTGGCCCTCAGTTTACTGAAGAAAACCATCAGTCAACTGAGGGGAGAGATGGGGAACCTTTGGCCTGTGGGCCTCATTAGGCCCACCCAGCCTCCCAGATTAGCCCACGAGGCTGTTTTGGCCAAGCCATGCCCACCTACCCTACACCTGACATTATATATGATGTTGGATATGAAGCTGACCATCTGGTGGTGCCTATAAACCTTCTTGTGCAGCGCTTCCCAAACCCTGACTATCAATTGATTGTTGGCATTTGGGAAGCGCTGTGCATGTTTTTTTTTGCCCACCTATCAAACTTAGCCTGTGTGTGTGGAGATAAGGATCCCGCAAACTGGCTGGATCCTATACCTTCCCTATGACTTAGGGCTAGCTGGCATGACTGTTTTTAGTTGGTCTGCCAGTTGTCATCAAGATGAGCACGGAGTCTGCAATCATCTGGCTGAGTGTTTCATTCTGAGCATCTTGCCACCACCATAGACCCCTTTAGAGTTTTCTCTGGCAATATGGTGACTTGTTTTCATGGAGAAAGTATCAGAGGACCATTTGTGGCACACCCACTAATATACAGCTTGCCACACTAAAATGGTCACAGGAATTGGCCCTTCATTGGCAGCTTACCATTCAGCCTCCATCTGAGTTACATAAACTGAAAATAAAGTCAGAAGAATGGTGGAAGTTACCTTTACCAATATCTAGAGTGCTGTCTGTCAACTAATTTTAACAGGGGCATATTTTGATTTGAGCAGCTTCTGATTACTTTCTTATCCCCACATTTTAACCCTCTCTGGCTCTGTGTGAACACCATTGGAGGGTTTGGCAGGTGGTTGTTGTTGCTGTTGTTATTGCATTTATATCCAGCGTTACCTCCAAGAAGCTCAAGGTGGCATACAAACATGGTTCAAAATGGGGGAGATATGCTGGGGGCAAAAGGAGAAGCTCCAGAGAGCCTTATTGGACTTCTAGGCTTCATCGTAATCTAGGGTACATTTTACTTCTCAAACAGCTGGGGCTTGTTTCCTATTTCCAGATGGTAAGTTCCACTTGGCCATGTGAAATCTAAGTGTTTCTGTCTCTGTTTTGTTTTCACACAGGCTTCCATATGCAGGAGTAGCCAGCCTCTGTCGGGCTTCAGTGCCCGATGCCTCGAAGACGAACAGATGCTTCAGTCAATCAGAAAGGCCAATCCAGGAAGTGATTTCATCTATGTTGTTGATACACGGCCTAAAGTAAGAGGATTCATGCTCTAGGGGTGTGTGGTGTATGGAGTGTGGTTAAGGCTGTGTATGGCCTGGAATGCCCCAGAAGATCTACAACAGGGTGCCTGTAAAAGGATATCAAAGGTCCTTAGAGTGAATTACATAGCACTGGATTGCGCTGAAATGCCTTGTGAGGCTGTTGCTATAAATCTCAGAAGACAGAAATATGGTTTTACTTAGTCCTTTTGTTGCAAGTGCTCTGGATACAGAAGCAGTGAACATATGAGATCTCCAATTACTGTTTTAAGATTGTGTTTTAAAATAAATGTGTTGCTGAAGCACTGGAACCAGAAGGTGTTACAAAGTCTCTGGCTTGGTCATTACCTCTTACCTCAGTCATTCTTGCTGTGGTATTACCTGAAAGCCATATTCAGGTTGGGGAGAAGCTGCTTCCCCATGGAGCATTTGGGAGTTAATGTAGGGAGGAGTAGACTTGGGGACTGAGCTGCTATCCTGTCTGCTTTCACTGGGGTCTTGTCCAGGCTTCCCACTTATATAAGCATGAGGGCCATGTCTCCTAGTCAATCAGAACGTGTTGGATGCATTTCCAGGCAGGCATGAAATCCTACCTGATAGCTGCATGTTGGGACTACATGACATCCAGGTGAACAGAGTGCTCCCAAATGGTCTTGCCCAGTACAAGGGTCCCTATGTTAGAGAGATTATGAGTCCAGAGTGGTGGGAAGCAGTGAGAACATAATATAAATGTGTACATTTATTCCTAGGTTTCTTTGCTGCTAACAAGATGTATTTTAACACATTGGGACAGGTCACATAGTGTGAAACCATGTTTTCTTGTTACATGAGAATGAGCCGCAGTGATCCTTAGACTCCCCTTCTTTTGGCCCTGTGAGGAGGAGATCAAAAGTGTCTACTTTCAGTTTTAAACTAACCATGTGAATGTCTGACATTGGGCAACTATGGTTTATTTAAACTATGGTTAGTGAGAAAAAGCCAGGATCAAAACCACGATTTGATCTGGTTTGTTTTCACTAGCCATAGTTTAAATAAACCACATTTCTCTGAGTTCAGACAACACTGAGGGTTTGAAATCGTTGACTTTAAATCTTAATCTCCGTCTTGGTATGAAAAAGGAAGGGAGTGTCTTGTGCATGTTGTGGGAAATCCTGGTTTCCTGTTAAGTCTAGTGTGAGCCAAGATCTCATTGGAAAAAGTTTAGTGATACTAACAAGTTTCTTGCATCACAGAGTTTTGCATTACTTACAGCAATTGTTGCTTTAAGTTCATTGATGTCATTCATGTCAATATCTATTTCAGCCTTCCCCAACCTGGTGCTCTCCAAATGTTTTGGACTGCAGCTCCCGTTGGCCTCAGTCAGGATGGCCAATGGATAGCCTATTTACTCTAATCTAAAATGCTTATTTGAAGGTGCAAGAACAGCAAAGAGTCTAACAGATGTGATGAAGGCTTCAATCCTAAACACACTTACTAGGAACTAAGCACCACTGAGTATGTCATGAAGGAGCCCCTGCCTATCAAAGCTTATGCCTGAGTGCAGTTCTTAGTCTTTAAGGTGCCACAGGACTTTGCTGTTGTTACATAGCGGACTAACATTCTGTCATGAGCCCTGCCAGGCGGAGGTGGGCAGGTGGGGGCAAGACAGAGGATGAGGATGTGGACTGGGACAAATCACTTGGGGAGGGATCAAGCAGCAGAACACATCTAGAGGGCACCCCAACCCCTGTCTTTGACACCACAGCCCCCGCAACTCCAGGTCCCCCTGTGGGAGCTCAGCCTGACCCGTCAGACACTTCCCAGCCGGGCGCACCTCAATTTCCCATGCCTGAGCTGACAGTTAGCAGCTCCCCTCTCTCAGAGTGGGAAAACAAGACTGGCTGAGGCTCCACCTTCACCCCGCACTCGGAAGACGCTTTAGGCAGGAAATTCAACAGACCCAGCCAAGGAGAAGTCTCCATTTGCACAGGTGTTCCCAACCTACTTAAACAGACTTGAGGGGGGGGAAACAGTTGCTGAGTCAGCGTCTTGGAGTCGCGAAGTCTTGCTTAGCTAGCGCTACAGGGAGATGCTGAGTACCTAGAAAGAGTAGCTAGTTACATGAGGCGCTATGCACTGCAGCTGTCTTTAATACTTTAAAAAAAGAGAAAACGCCACTGTCGAGTTGGAGTCTCTCAACTTCAGGCAGGACACATACTGTAGATACAGACTTTTAGGAAGATGTTGATATGAACAGTTTTGTAGGAGTTGGGTGTATCAGACAAAAAGTGAGATTTCTCTAAGCTGGCTGAACACACCATATTTAAACTGATAGAGAAAATAATTCAGTGCAGGTAAAATTAATGCAGGTGGGGAAGGTGTAGAATTGGCATCGCAATAGTTTGATCCGACACTGGATCATAGTCGCATGGTTCGACACTGAAGTATGCATGCTTATTGTGCGTGGGTTTTATTTAAATAACTGGAAAAGGCTACTGCGTGACTTGATTCCTTCTTCCTTATTGCAAACTATGTGTGGTCAAAGTAGAATGCTGTAGCTTGCATTCATGGACATCACCATATTGTTGTCCACTCCCTGCTTCCCTGAATCTTGCAATGCAGCAAGATTTACTTTCCATTGAAGGAGCAGTGGATAGAGAGCAACATGTGCTGCCCTCTCCCACAAGGTTGCGTCCCCAACTCCCATTAACCCTGATTAGAAATTCTCAGGTAGTGCTCTCTCTCTCTCTCTCTCTCTCTCTCTCTCTCTTCTTTCTCTCTGTGTGTGTCACAAGTTCCATCCCAGCCAAACTTGCAATACCATGATTTTAAGTTGCCTCTTGATATGCGCTCTTCACATTAGACCATTATTTGACTGGGTAGCCATTCTGTGCTGTCACGGAATGCTTGCAAACATTTTTACTTGTTTTGGGAAAATGGGCAATTTTCCAACACAAAATGCAATAAGAGCAACAAATGCAACACCAACACTAAATGCAATAAGAGCATTTGAATTGCACTTAGCAGGCTATCATCAAAAAAGCCTTCCAACTTGCACGTAGAGATCAACCTCAAAAGCCTGTTTTTGTTGGGAGGACTGGATTTCATTAATTTATGAGATAAGGTCCAGCCAACAATGCCGGACGGACTTCCTAACAAGCTCTATCTGTTTAAGCGATACGTTTATCTTTTCTTTAAAGAGAGAACGGACTAACAGGCAAGCACCCTTCTTTCTATTATTTTTTTTACTTGGTTTAAATTGTTGCAGCAAAAGGAGATTTGTCAGATTGATCGGCTTTGGACAACTTCTGGGTGAGATATAGCTCTTCTGTTATTCACGAAATTAACAGCTTATCTCTGTTTCTGTCGCAAAAAGCTGTCCTGGAAGTGCATTCTAAAGATAATAAACAGAAGAGGGATTTCTATTCCTGATTTCTATTCCGAGGAATATTATATTGTCTGGGACTATTCTCTTTTTGGTCTATTTTATTTTGACGAATCTGCTTCTTCACGACGCCACTAACTGTTTTGATGCTGGGAACTAAATTTGTTTTGCATTCTTGAACATAGAGAGATAAGGCAGGTTGCTCTGTTTATACTGTGATGTCATCAAGCCTGGAATATTAACCCAATTGTTGCTGAAATAAGAAGTGGTTCTTCTTTATTTTTGTTTTGCTTTGTTTTCGTGGTTTTAAAAATGGCAATCAAGAAAGTGGCTGAGAATCTGGAAGTAACTATGTTTCAGAAAATAATGGATGAGATTGAGATAACGAAACAAACCCTGCGACAGGGTAGTAAGGAGCTGAAAATTGAACTGAGCAAAATGACGCAGAAGCTTAAAGAAATAGGGGATCCTGTGAGAGAGGAGGATGAGATCAGAGATGAGAAAAGAAAAAATAAAGGGAAGATACAAGCCCTGGAGATTGGAACAAATGTGGAATTGGAAAAAGATCTGGAGTTTATGGACTTTAGAAATAAAATCTACTGTTTGGAATTTAACGTTATCTCTGAAGAAATTAATGAAGATATTAGAGATAAAGTTATCAATGGCTTGGATAATCTTCTGGACTGGAATGATGTGATGGAGCTTGATATAGAGAAAATCTATGGAATTAACTGCAGCCATGTGACAATGGAAAAACTCTTAAGAGATGAGCCAGTGCATTTTGTAAAAA
This sequence comes from Rhineura floridana, assembly GCF_030035675.1. Classification (NCBI taxonomy): domain Eukaryota; kingdom Metazoa; phylum Chordata; class Lepidosauria; order Squamata; family Rhineuridae; genus Rhineura; species Rhineura floridana. The sequence goes on along the minus strand of NC_084488.1, from coordinate 35,854,517 downwards.
AGAAGAACACAGATATGACTTTACAACAGTATTTCAGCAACTTATTCAGAATGGATGGCAAGAAAATATTTGGGACAGAGGAAATTCCCATCAGACTCTTATTATATGACTATGGCTACAACAGCAAGATTATTATGGAATACTGATAATGGAAGATTGGACACTGAAATTACTGGACTTAACAGGACTATTGAAGATGGAAGATGGAACTAATAGGGATAATGGAATAATGGCTATTGAAATTATTGGACCTAACAGATTCTGATGAGATGGATTAATCGAAATGTTTATTTGGACTATGGTTATGACAATAAGATTATTATAATTATTAACGAGATGGATTAATTGACATGTTTATTTGGAGAAAAATTGATAGATATATTTCTTAAAGAATTGAAACCTCTCTTTGACTTTTTGTGGAAAGAATAAAGTAATGTTTATGAGATTTGATGATTAATTAAGATAACTACTGGAGGAAAGTGATTTTATAATATGATTTAAGAGACAGGATTGTTATATATTGTAGACCTATAACTGATTTGATATGTGACAAATGGGAAGTCAACATTTTATTTTTTTTTGTTTAATCATTTTTGTTTTGTTTTGTTTTTTGTCTTTGAATGTTTTATGATTTTGTTTTTTGAATAAATTTGAATAAAAATTATTGTAAAAAAAAAAAAAGCCTTCCAACTTGCAATAGAATCTATTGGATTTTTGTAAGGGTGGGTTTAATTCCAATTTACTTGTACTGTGCTCAGAACTACAAATCTGCCTCTGATTTCCCCTCTGAATGTATTTAAGCAGCATCCATACCTCTGACTTGACAAATTTAACATGATAAACATAAGTCTTAAAATGATAAAACTTCCTGACCTCTTCCTTTTAAAAAAAAGTCCATTACTAATTAACTCAACAGTACCTCAAGCAAACTGACCCAGGCCATCAAAAAATGCAACAACTGAGAGCACATCAGCATATTTATATCCACTGTGGTACCGAAGAGAGATTGCCATCTTCTGGATATATTGTGCAGCTGAAACCAGCCTTTGGTTTAATAACTCAAAAATGAACCCAACTGGATAAGAAATAACCAGAAATTCTGTTTATATTATTTTCATGCTCTCCCCTCTTAAAATCGCAACCATAATGTATGGAGCAGGCATTATGCTACAAGAGCTGGATGGGCACAAACACAATTTTATGTGCTAAGAGAAAAATGCAAGGGTTTTGTTTGCTGGAAATTGATGTTTCTGCTGCCAAGGAAGCAGCTGCTGTTTTAGTTTTCCAAAGCATTTGTACAGAAAACATAATCCACCATCAGTATTTGTTCCAGCCAGTTCTCAGCATATCATCACATTCTAGAGTGATGGAGCCTATGATGGGCTCAGTAGGTTATGGCAGGCTTAGTTCTCAATGAATATGGCCACCAGGAAAAGTGAGCTAGTTTACAGGGCAAACCAATGCATGTCCACCTGGAAGTAAGCCGCATTGAGTTCAGTGGCGCTTACTGTCAAGTCTCATAGAATAGAATCATAGAATAGTAGAGTTGGAAGGGACCTATAAGGCCATCAAGTCCAACCCCCTGGTCAATGCACCCCAGTTGGGTCTCTGAATCGCAGCCCAGCCCATATAACAACATAGGAAGCTGCCCGATATTGAGTCAAGCCATTGATCTATCTAGCCCAGTATGGTTGACGCTGACTGGCAGTGGCTCTCTCGGGTTTCAGGGAGAGGTTTCCTCCAGCCCCACCTGGAGATTCCAGCAACTGAACCTGGGACCTTTTGCATGCAAAGCAGACCCTTTGCCCCTGGGCTACAGCCCTTCTCCAAGGACCATAAAGGGCTGCCATTCCCTTCTATGGAGAAAAATTAAGCTTGGGGACAACGTGATGCCGAGCCTTCTGTCCCAGCGTCAGGTAGCTTGTCCCTAACTGACAAGGATCCTGTTGGTCTGTGCCCAGTATGTGTCTGTAGGCAGAGGATCACAGGTATCCTTGCAAAATTTGAGCCCTCCAAAGGCACACCACCTGTTGTAGTGTCAACTGAGAGCCATTTGTGGCACAGTGGTTTGAATGTTGGATTTACACTGAGACGACGTGGGTTCAAATTCCTGCTCTGCCACAACATCTACTAGGGCCCCTTGGGCAAGTCACTAGTTCTCAGCCTAACCTACCCCACATGTTCGTTGTGAGGATACAATATGGCAGGGTGGTCTTGTGTGGCACTCTGACCTTGAAATAAGGGTGGGGAAAAATCTGATTGTTGAAAAATAAATAAATAAAACCTCTTAGTAGTTGGAGCTACTGCAGCCCAAATTTTGAAGAAAGCTCCAGTTTTGCTCTGTTTTTCTTTCTCCCTGACTGTGCAAATACATTTAAATGGTGGCCTTTAGTGGTTAGCTATGCAGTGGAGTTAATACTTGACTGTAAGTGGTTTTGCTTTTGTATGTACTGCATGTCATTGCTTTATGACAAGGGTAGTCAATGTGGTGCTGTCCAGATGTTTTGAACTCTAACTCCCATCAGCTGCAGCGAGCATGTTCAATGATTAGGGATCATGGGAATTGTAGTCCAACAATATCTGGAGGACACCATGTTGGCTAGTCATTTTATTTTATGGTAACAGAATAAGCATAATCTGTTCCGGCTCCTTTTGGTTTCTTTTCTTTTTCTTGCTCTCCCTTGCAGCTCAATGCAATGGCAAACAGAGCAGCTGGGAAAGGCTATGAGAATGAAGACAACTACTCCAACATTAAGTTTCAGTTCATAGGTATTGAGAACATTCATGTCATGAGGAGCAGTCTCCAAAAAATGCTGGAAGGTAAACTTTGTGTTTTTTCATTTGTGCTTTTTGGTGGGGTGAGATCCTAAAGGGGCAAGGGCTCAAAAATGACCAGTCATCAGCTGTATGTGCCTCTGTATTTCAGCAACACATATTGTAAATGTCAACTTTGCCCTACTGATCCTATACAATTAGGGCTCCCCAATGTGGTCCCCATGGATAATATGGCACCCTCAGATAGCTCCCTTGGTGCCCATTGAGGTCTCCTGCCCTCCCAATTGTTGGCCTTTTTGTTTTTTGTTCTTTGGAGGATGTGTGTGCGTGTCTATGTCTGAGAGGGTGTTGCCTGCTTTTTTGTTTATTTTATTTGTTTTAGAGCAGTGTGATTGTTTCATTGGGTTTTTTGGGGAGGGGGGTTTCTAAGCATCACCAGTTTTTCTTCTGTGAAATTCGTATTTTGTCGTGCCCATGGCAGTTCCATAGATTTCCAAATGTGCTCCTGGGCCCTGTTATACAGCAGGGGTGGGGAACCTATGGCCCTCCAAAAGTTGTTGGACTCCCATAATCCTTGACTAATGGCTATGCTTGCTTGGGCTGATGGCTTCTTTAAATTAGGGCCTGGTTCACACATGTCTCTCATTTGGTTACTAAACATTTGGACAAGTGAACAGCTGAATGTGTGAATTTATTCCACTGAAAGCTTTGCATTTTGAGGTGATGTAAAAAAAATCTATCTGTGTTGTTATATCAGTGATTGCCTATTCACATATTTGATGGTATAGTCACAAACTGATGAATATAATGGGGGGACAAGCCCCTTGATGACTAGCAGCGGAAGGTCTTATTTGACTCAATTGAAAAGCACTGTTCCTTAGGAGATATGAGGTGATACAGTGTCTCAAAGCAAACTGCTTCATAGCTGGGATAGCCTGTTCACACATAGAAGTAATCACCTGATGTTGCACTCATCAAATGATGAAAATGTCTGTCTGAATCCATCCTTGTTTATTCTGTTTTCTGGGATGGAAGGGAGACATCAATATCTCCTTTTTAAACAAACAGTTCCCTGAGTATGATGGACTCTTGCTTCTTTAAGGCAAAAGACTTTGACCTGCAAACACTGCCATGTTTCCTAATTTTAAAAGGCCTTATATGATATCGGAAAAGGAGAGGGTGGATGAGCTGTGGTTTGTAGAATGTTAGATTTGGGTGTGGGAATTTCCAATCAGGTAAGATGCTTCTTGGCAATCTTGGACAAGTCACTGTATTTCTTAGCCTCGCCTACCTCACATGCTTATTGTGAGGATAAAATGAGATCAATACATAGATGCTACTCTCAGCCTTTGTAGTAAAGATACAAACCTTTACAGATATGAAGATACAAACATGGATACAAATATGAGAAATACATTTTGTATTTAACAGGCAAGGCTGGCACCAGAGGATGGCCCAGTTGGGCCCTGGCCAAGGGCCCCTGAAGAGCCCCTCCTTAAGGTGGGTGGGTAGCGCTCTCTTTTGCGATCCATGGCAGCATCGGCTCCTGTCCCTGCTGCATTTCGCAGAGCGGGAGCTCCCAGACACCCCCCTACTACCATGCAGGCCTGCCACGCCTGCCTACATTTCCCTTGAAGTAAATGCTAGCCACGCTTTGGTGCATGCCTGTCATCAGCCAAGATGGCATCTGAGGTTTCCCTAAGGGACTGATGCCCCTGCCGCCATCTTGGTTGATGGCAGGCATGCACGCACAATGTGGCCAGCATTCACTTCAAGGGAAAGGTAGATGGGGCATGTGGGCAGGTGCCAGGGCCTGGGGCAGGCTGGTGCCCATGGTCCCCAGCATGCCTGGCACTGGCCCTGTTAACAGGGATGCATGTCTACCACTATGTTTTCCCTCCCTCCATCCCTTTTCTCTGTTGGAAAGCAAAATAAGATTGTCTTGTAAGTTGCTGAGCTTGCCAAAGATTTGAGTCAGTCTCTCTCTCGCACACACATCAGGTTGTCTCCTGCCTCTTTGCAGAACCTTTTTATAGAGTAAAGCTTTTTGAGGCTGATATGCAGATATGGAGGTGCCACTGGGATCTAATGGAGCTTTTTCTTAATAATTTCATTCCTTGCTTTTGAACTGCATGTCAGCCACCACGGTCACTTGCTGCCTATACGGTCGCAGGCCTAGAATTTAGGACTTTGTGGACTTTGCTCAGTAAAGTGGAGAACAAATATTGATTCTGATATGGGAGGAAAGCTCTGCTTTGGTGTTATCCTGCACTTTGCAAACAAGAGGCTGCCGTCTCCATTCGAATCCAGCGGCTAATTGCGTGTGCTCCCATCTGCATGGATACATAAATCACTTGACAGGTTTCTTCTTGTCAGCAGTGCACTATCATGAGGACACTTTTGCGAGATGCCATTTTTGAAAATGGCATTTTGTGACGGATCACTAGATGAAAGATTAGCTGGACATACTCTGGGTTAAGTAAGGGCATGCACGTCAAAGAATCAAGCTGTCTTTATAGTAAGTCAGTGTATTTGTCCATCTAGCCAGGATTCTCTACTCCAGGGATAGCAAGTGTGGTGCCCTTCAGAGATTGTTGGACTCCAGCACCCATCAGCCCCAGCCAGCATGGCCAATGCTCAGAGATGAGAGGTCCAGCCACATCTGGAGAGCACCACAGTGGCTACTCTCTGGTCTGTTCCATTTGGGCGTGTCTCTCCAGGACCTCAGGCAGAGGACTTTGACATCACCTGCTATCTGATCCTTTTAATTGGAGATATCAGGAAGAGCATCTGGACCTTCTGCATGCAAAGCATATGCTCTACAACTCTGTTACGGTCCCTTCCTTTAGCATCTTATACGTTTCAAGCTACGATTCCCCTAGCATCCTCCCTTGGGTTTTAGTATCGTTGCTTGAGGGTCTCTGGCTTCTAGCTTATGACACATATAATTGTACTCTGTGCTTTTTTCTTTTTTGGTAAAAATGAGGTGCTGGTATTAGTATCTTGATAAAAGTGCTGTGGGTGGCGGCACAAAGTGGCTGCCATGGGCACAAAAAAGAAGAGGTGCCCGGACTCCATACAGGTGAATGCTGTCACACACAAAAAGACCTTAGACAGTATTCCTTACAGCAGGTTGAATTTGGGTGGTGGCCTCTAAAAAGTGAATCCAGTCTATACAAACTGAAATACTGCCTCTCAGTTTCTTTTTAAAAAACCTTTCTTTATTTGGATTGGTTTGCATCTGGAACCCTGCAGAGAGGGAAAAGCAGCACGGGGCGGGTGGGAGAACTTTGAGTGAAAAACAGATGGGTTGCTTAACCCCTTTACCCACCATCCACCCCTCAAAATGCTCTTTAAAATGGTTGCTTCCCTAGGTGGTTTTTCATTTAAATAAAATTTGAGATTTGCCATACACTTGTAACTTGTCCCTAGATGTGTATGCATTTTTGAAATGTTGAGAGAAGTGAAGGTTCTCTCAGCAGTGTTAGACTGGTGCTGGCCCATGCACCCTTGAAAGTCACCCTTGCAACAGTTATGTGATCCTTAGGGGAGGGGGTATGCCCCACTGAACTCAATGGGACTTTCTTCTGAGTACACTTGTACACAGTTGCATTGGCAGTTATGGATATGCATGTGTAAACAAGTTCCCAGTCCCTTTTGAAATCTCCCCCCCCCATGTGATAGATATTGGAATGGCCAATGTAAAACGGGCAATAAAGCAAAATAACTTGTTTACCAAAACTGATTTATTCTGCAGTTTGTGAGCTGAGATCGCCTTCAATGAGTGACTTCCTCTGGGGGCTAGAGAATTCCAGCTGGCTGAAGCACATCAAAGCCATCATGGATGCAGGCATCTTTATTGCTAAGGTACAGTGTGCCCTTCTTAGAAAAGAAAATTGGGAATGTGTTGATATAGGAAATCTGATTGTCTAGTATTGACTCACTGCTGCCTTCGGGGATTTTATTATGCAAGAAATATACACAGCCTGAATGTGTTGTGCTTTGGTGCTACAGAATTAGATGGTGCTGCTCAGTGACAAACTGGTCCCATACAGAGCTGTGCTGCTCAACCAAATCGTGTCCCAGGCCCACCCTGTTCTACCCAAGGGAACATCACCTGTCCTGTGTACCTGTGGCTGTTCACACCACACTCTCAACATCCAGGTTTCTTCCTTACATTTTGTATGTATGTGAACATGCATTGTACGAAAGAAACGATGCAGCAAGGACTGGAGTGCTGGGAACCCTTGCAAGCCACAGGGAAAATCAATGGGAAGATCCAGAGAGAAATAACATACAGGATCAGTGAGCTGTCAAGAGTACCTTGACAGGTTAGGTGTGACCCCTGAAGCTGCCTGTTAAAGGTCAGGGATGACAGAAGAAAAAGATGACATATTTCTCAAAAAGGCTGTCCACCATGTGCAAAGATCTGTCAAAGTATATTATGATGACTACAGTGTTCTTTGTTTGGTTACACTGCAACGTAAGAAGCTGTCTGAGACAGAGTCAGGCCATTGGTCCACCTAGCTCAGTAAAGCTATGAAACCCCATAGCTCTCCAAATGTTGCTGAACTACAGCTCCCATCTTCCCTGACCATTGGCCATGCTGGCAAGGGCTGATGGGAGTTGGAGTCCAACAACATCTGGAAGGCCACAGGTTCCTCATCTCTGGGCTATACTGGTCTATGCTGACTACCAGCATACCCCAGCGTTTGAGACCGGCATCTTTCCTGGCTTTACCTGGAGATGCCGGGCACTGTGCCTGGGATCTTTTGCAAATTTGGATGTCATTCTTTGAGTTGGCTGCACCAGCTTGACATACTTCACACAAATCAATGAAACATTACTGCTCTGTCCTCTTGGCAGGTACATATCCTTCATTTTTCTCTGTATTTTAGGCTGTCGCTGAAGAAGGAGTGAGTGTTCTTGTCCACTGTTCTGATGGATGGGACCGGACAGCTCAGGTTTGCTCTGTAGCAAGCCTTCTGCTAGATCCATATTACAGAACGCTGAAAGGATTTATGGTAGGCATGTTTGCTTTTGCAGGAAGCTATGTGCTTTGATATAGAAGTATTCCCTAAAATTAAAAAGTATTTTAAAACTGCTATAAGTATCTAGTGGCTTAGTCCTATGAGTTTCTCGGAGAGCAAGTATAGCATAGGGACATAGGAAGCGTAGGAAGAGATGTCTGATCTGGCCATGGTGACACGTGCCTTAGTCACATCTGGCTTGGGTTACTATAACATGCTCTACATGGGGCTGCCTTTCAAGAATGTTCAGAAACTTCAGCTGGTCCAAAGGGCTGCAGCCAGATTGTTAACTGCAGCCCCTGAAGATTGATCTGGAGCAGGGAGGCAAGTGCTAGGGCCAAACTCTTTGCAACTTCCTCTCTTACTGGTACTCAGGTCAGCTGGCAGCACCACCGATACTGTAGATTCCCTCATTAGAGGTGACATGTGAATCAGCCTTGAATTAAGCTGTGTTAAATCCTGCTAATAGCTAGTTTTAGCAACCAGGAAGATATGTTAACCTGTGGCCTTCCAGATGTTGTTGGACTCCAACTCCCACTATCCCTGAGCATTGGCCATGCTGGCTGAGGCTGATGGGAATGGATGTCCAATAACATTCGGAGGGCCACAGATTCCCCATGCCTGCCTTAGACTGACAGTGAAGAGAGTTTTCTGCTTTCTTATACATGCATGCAAATTTCATTGCATGCTACTTACACACACCTTTCTCATTTTAGGTATTAATTGATAAAGACTGGGTTTCATTTGGTCATAAATTTAATCACAGGTAAGCACAGTTTGCTATGTGTAGATCTGATGAGGCTACAGCCAGTTGAATATGACCACCTGTATTGCTGCTGGAACTCAAATGACCAATCTTTCTAAATAATACCTCTGGCTTCTGCGAGCTACACCTTCCATAACTGTTATGACGTAAAAGCTGTTGTACCAGCAAATAGATATTTGATTGAGGAGCAGCAGTAACAGGGCAGTGTCTTCAAAGCATGGTGTTGCAGTGGTGATACAAGATAAGCAGGACCTTGCCTTGTACATGACTGTAATGGCTGCAGTTTCCACACCAGTAAAATCATTATCCTTCAGTGTTGCATAGTGCCATTCCACAACAGTGGAGTAAATGGGATAGCATGTCTGTGCAGCAGTCTAAAGTATTTTGCCTACCGAGGAGTATGCAGTGTTGGCCCATGTTGAAAATATTGTACTAAGGTGTCTAAAAATGGGATTGCTGCTGGTATGCTCCATAGTAGAGCCCATTTGCTTCAAACATGACTGGGCTGTAAGTATGTAAGTGGAGTGTGCTGGATCAGGCCAATGGCCTATCTAGTCCAGTGTTGTGTTCTCACAGTGGCCAACCAGATTGCCCATGGGAAGCCCGCAAACAGGACCTGAGTGCAAGAGCACTCTCTCCACTGGTGATTTCCAGCAATTGGTATTCAGGCTTACTGCCTCTAACAGCGGAGGTAGAACGTAACCATCATAGCTAGTAGCCATTGATAGCCTTATCTTCCATTCATTTGTCTAATCCTCTTTTGAAGCCATCCAATTTGGTGGCCATCACTATGAATGGTGGGAGCAAATTCCATAGTTTAACGGTGCGCCATGTGAAGATGTCTGCCCTAAATCTTCCAACATTCAGCTCTGTTGGATGTCCATGAGTTCTAGTGTTATGAGAGAGGGAGAAAAGCTTTTCTCTGTCCACTTTTTCCACACCATGCATAATTTTATACACTTCTGTCATGTCTCCTCTTATTGCCGCCCTGGGAGGAACTGGGAGGAAGGGTGGGATGTACATCAAATAAATAAATAATTTCACCTTTTCTCTAAACTAAAAAACAAAAACAAAACCCAAATGTTGTAACCTTTCCTCATAAGGGAGTTGCTCCATCCCCTACATCATTTTGGTTGCCCTTTCCAGCTCTACAATATCCTTTTTGAGGTGAGGGGACCAGAACGGTGTGGTCCCTAAAGGCTGATTCAATCAAGTCTTTCTTTTTTATTTCTTCTCTCTCCCTCCCACCCCTTATAAAACTTTATTGACTTGGATCCTGAGTTGCCCTTCTGTAAACGGAAGGGATCCCAATTCAACAGAGGCTGCTTCTGGTAGAAGGGAGGGGTGAAGCCTGGGGTCCACTGCAGTCTGAGCTAATTCAAAACAGATTTGTATGGCATTCATGTTGGGATCCTGTTCTGCCCCCCTTCCTGCTTTCCCCCAGCTTACTCAGGTGAGAACAGCCGTGTGTAGGACTTTACGGCAGCCCTGGGCCTCAAGACTGAGATCTGGATGGTGCCATGAGAATGTGTGGAGGGGGTGTCTGTTTAGGGTGCCCAGGTATGCACTGCTAAAAAAGACAATTAGCATCATTAAAAAAAAGAGGCTACCAATTTGTATAACATTTGCATATGGTTATTTATATGTATAGTTGCACATTTAGAAAGAATTACTATGATTTAAATGGAAATGCGGTCCATCTCACCACAGTGGGGAAGGTGACTTGTGGGCTTGCTCAGTCTGCTGAGCAGGTCCTGTTGATGGGCAACTTCAAGGCTCCCGCATTCTATTTATGGTTCCTTATCTTCAAACGAGACTTGGACTGGACAGCCCTCAAATAGAGGAGACCTTCATATAGAAGACTATCTCAGACAACCCTTCAAACTAGTAGACTGTTTTCTGTACAGTAGGATGCATGGGGCCAGAAAGCAGGGGTGCTGCTATGCAGAGCTTGGAAAAGTAACTTTTTTGAACTACAACTCCCATCAGCCCCAGCCAGCATGGCGCTGGCTGGGGCTGATGGGAGTTGTAGTTCAAAAAAGTTACTTTTCCAAGCTCTGCTGCTATGTATGCTTACAGCAAAGTCTGGGTCGTGGTCCTTGAGCCATGAACTCTACCTGTTGTTCTCTTCAGCTGGGTAAATTTTAGAGTGGTTCCCAAATGTTTTCTCTCACCCACTCCCAGACCACTTGAAACTTGCAGAGGATCTTGGTGGACCACTTAATTGTTTTTCTGCCCATTGTTTAGCAACTGTAATGTGTTGCGCTTGATGCTAACGTATTTTAGAAAAATTAGACTTACCGCCATAGACCACCTGAATAAAACTTCCTATTGAAGATCTGTGGACCTTTGGTTTAGAGAGGGGCAAAAAGGGGAGGCTTGTAGCCCTGTGATCCTCCTGATGGCCTAGTTTGATTCAGAACTCTAGTAGAATTTGGTTTGACATTATTTAGTTTTAAACGGCTCCATTCCAAATTGGGCTGGGTGGAGCTGGCCTATCATGAAATAATGACTTATTTCTGCCCCAAGATAATCCTTTTCCTGATTTTATGTGAATAAAATATTTGTTACATTGATATTTTAACTATTCCGGCTCAGGCTGACTCTCATGCATATGCCAAGGCAAACATTAAACTTCATTCTGAGGTGCTAGGAACGATGCCAAAGCAAACCTTTCTTTTTTTTAAAAAAAAATGTTAAGTTGAAGTTTAGGACATGCAGTGGTGCATACTCCTATTAATTTAAAAGGACCGTATGTTATGAATTAACTTTTTATTCTGGGATTACTTTAGGTATGGCAATTTAGATGGAGACCCAAAGGAGATCTCTCCAGTTATTGATCAGTTCATCGAGTGTGTTTGGCAACTTATGGAACAATTTCCTTGTGCCTTTGAATTCAATGAAAGATTCCTAATCCACATACAGCATCATATCTATTCCTGCCAGTTTGGGAATTTCCTGTGCAACAGTCAGAAGGAAAGGCGAGAGCTAAAGTAAGGCACACTTCCCTCTTAAATAATATGTACGCACAAACTAACTGAGCGTTCACCACTTAATAGTTGTATTTCATTTTGATGACTTGGAAGCTACAAAGCACAGTCTTGGCCATGGAAAATCTTTGTTCTGCTACTTCCTTGTTACATAAGTTAGATCAGACTTCCCCAATCTGGTGCCCTCCATCTGTTGCTGGACTCCAGCTCCCATCAGCCCCAGCCAGCACAGCCAATGGTCAGGGATGATGCGAGTTTTGCTATGTCTTGGATTTCAAATGGCTCAAGCTTACTACAGTCCTAGGCCTGTTTAACTGCTGGGGCTTACCTCCAGATATTGTTGGGTTTCCCATCAGCCCCTGCACTATCCATTTCAAGCACTATTCTACAACTTGAAACAGCCATGGCTTCCCCCAACGCATCCTGGGAATGTAGTTTATTAATAATGCAAAGAGTTTGTAGGAGACCCCTATTCCCCTCACAGAGCTATGATTCCCAGAATTCCCTGGGAAGAGGGATTGACTGTTAAACCACTCTGGGAATTGTAGCTCTGTGAGGGGAATAGGGGTCTCCTAACAACTTTCAGCACCTTTAACAAACTACAGTTTCCAGTAGCCTTTTGGGGGAAGCTGTGACTATTTAAAGTGGCATGATACTGCTTTAAATGTATAGTGCAGATGGAGCCATAGCTCTGGGACACATGCCAGTGAGGCAAAAGCATTCAAGGGTCAATGTGGACTACAGCTTGGGAAGGGGGTGTGGTCTGGGAAGAGTTCTGAGGGCTAGATAGGGAGGCCTGCTGGAGCACATTCAGCTCCTGGGCCTGAGGTTCGTCATCCCTTGCTCTAGCCCTTCTCCAGTCAGAATAGGGAAGGTTCAGTCAGAGTACCCAATCAAAAGCATTTGAATTCTAGACTTCCTAAATGTACATCTGCTCTGTCAACTTACTTGCACTTAGTCTTGTTTTGGGTTGGAACAAGAAGCTGTGCATTTCATGGACTTGTCTTTTAAATCAACCCTCAGGATCCAAGAACGGACTTATTCACTTTGGCCTCACTTGTGGAAAAATCGTGCAGATTATGTGAATCCTCTGTATAGGGAAGACCACAATAGGACCTTGCATCCACAGTCAGCACCCTGCCATTTTATCTACAAGTAAGTGACAGTCTTGTCTTTGGTTATTCTCTAGTGGGAAACATTAGGACAAACACTACTGTTCTTTTTCTCTGTTTCATGCCAGTATACGAACAGATAATGTGATAATGTTCAATTTAGGAGATATAGAGCCATATGGAGTTTCTTGCTAAATAGACTCTTCACATGTGTCGTACTAATGGATTATTTCCAAAAATAATGCTGAGGCACGCTCCAGAAAGAAATTTCTATTAGGTTATCTGTTCTAAAAGCATTTGTTTGCATCAGCACCAAAGTCGGGCATGGTAGTGAGGGCTATAGACATAGATCTTATTCATGTGGTTTAATTTTCAACATCTTACAGCAAATGTCATCCTTAATTTTTATAAAGTCAACTCTGACTGTTGGACTTCATTGACAATTGCCACATATATCCAGAGATTTCAGCAGGCATTTCTTGCTCACTTTTGACTTTGTCTTCATAGCCTGTGCACAGGCTAGGGTTTTCTTTTCTTTTTAAATGGAAGCTGCAGTTCTTAGGAAGCTGTGCGTCTTACCAAATTCTGTCCTTTTTCTGTGATCCTGCAGAACTGCAGCATCAGTGAGCCCTATTTAAGCATTTGGTGCCGATGGGTAGTGATCACATGAAGGGGCCAGCAGAAAGGTGCAGGATTGTGTCCACTTCCTTGCTGCTGCAGGTGGTGGCTACACCTCCCAGCAGATGTGTAATCACCATCAGTCAAGGGGGGCACTTCTACGTACATAGGGTTGCCTCTGATTGATCAGAGATGCTGACTCTGTGTTGGAAACCCTATGTGCAACACCTTTCATACTGATGCAAATCATGCATCAGGTGAGGTTGTCTGACTGGCATGCATAGCAGAGTGGAAGAGGGACTAGCCCTGCATGTTCCCGCAATCCCTTCATGCATTTGATAATTATGGATACCAAATGGTTGAACAGGGCTTTGATCTTAACTATAATGTGCTATGGTGATTAGATACACCAAAACAAGTGCATCCAGTCTCCTACATGTGTTGGAAGTATATTTATGGCCCTTAAAAAAAGTTGAAATAATGTGTAATATTACTACAATTCAAAACTGAAACTCTGTTAAATACAGCCAGAGGTAAATGGTAAAAAAATAATAAAGCTAGAATTTCTTCTCATATTAGTTTTCTTTAGAGGATGTGCTATTTTACTTTGTTCCCTAACTAAGGAAATTGTTTTTAAAAGTTAATTTTAAGGTGACATTACCTTTTGAGAATGACACTGAAGTGCTATAGATTTGAGAAATGGTTAGTAGGAATCCACTTTGTGCTATCATTCAAACTTATAGTGTTTACAGAGCCTCTTAAAATAGCTTTGCTAGTCCTTTCTAGACAGCTCTATTTTGAATACATGTCTGTTACTTAACCTTGCACTGATTGCTTATGTGCACGCAATTGACCTCTGATCTCATGTAACCAGAGGAATTACGCAACAGGGCAGATCAGTCTAGCCCAGGGAAACTACAGCTTGTCATTATGGTATACCCCCTCCCTCTCTGAAATGACTTCCCATTTTCAGGTTAAATGAGGAACTGCTATGCACTTAAATGTGATCAGGAACAATAAAAACAACAAAGAGTAGACTACAGTGGGGAACCAGGGTTGTTGTAAGAAAACATTGGCCTGTCAAATCAAGTGCTCTTTCCACTTGTGCCATTGCTTATGGTGGATGGCTCATACTCTCCATTTCAGTGATTGCATGCTTCTTGTGAAATGTCTGTCAGACTTCTCAGCAAGGCTGCTTCATGTAAATGGATGCCATACTTGTATTTGGAAATGGCCGTGCTCCCTCTAGAACTGAAACAAAGCATTGCATAGGGTTTGCCAGCCTTTTATAGCCTGTAGGCAAATTTTGAATGTTGAAAGTCAACTGGGTCCCCCCAGTTTCCCCCCACGCCATCAAATTGAAGCTTTCATTGGTAGAATTCACAGTAAAAATTATAGATCCGATGCTTGCAGGCACCACAAAATCATTGATCCTCAAGGACCAAGGCATGGATCCTCAAGGATCATGTTTTCATAGGATGAGCACAAAAGCCCCAACAAATCACAGACCTGTGGAGATAGAGGTATGTAAATGTACTGCCTTCAAGTCGATTCTGACTTATGGCGACCCTATGAACAGGGTTTTCATGAGGCTGAGAGGCAGTGACTGGCCCAAGGTCACCCAGTGAGCTTCATCACTATGTGGGGATTTGAACCCTGGTCTCCCAGGTCATAGTCCAACACCTTAGCCACTACACCACTGGCTCTGGAGACAGAGGTAACAGAGGTTTTTAAGAACAGAAAATTCTGATGCTTTTTACTTCAGTGAATTCCTGTTTTTGTTTGTTTTGTAAATTGCTAAATGTCTTGGCATCACCAAAGCTGAACCATCACTTTCCGAAACAGAAACTTCTCAGAAATCCACATTCTTCTGAGCTGCGTGGTATCTTAGTCCCGGATATAGGAATACAGACAAGGATTTTCATGTGCCACTTTGAAATGTGAGAGAGTTTTTTTTCATATTAAATTTGTATCTAGTATAGCATAGAGTTCTGCCCTGGGCCTTATTTAAGTGTTTGGGCTGTAATATATTCACTTAGCTGAGAGTCAGGCCCACTGAACTCAGTAGGACATACTTCTGAACAGCCCTGTGAGTCTTGCAACTTTATTCTTCTTTTGTTTTCCAGGTTCTGGAGTGGAATGTACAACCGCTTTGAAAAAGGTTTGCATCCTCGGCAGTCTGTTACTGAGTACTTGATGGCAGTGAAAGAAGAAACACAGCAATTAGAGGAAGAGCTGGTGATCCTAGAAGAGGTATATATTTTATTACATTTATATCCCACCTTTCCTTCAAGGAGCTTCTCCTTCTCCCTGTTTTATCCTCACCACAACCCTGTCAGATAGGTTAGGCTGAGAAGCTATGACTAGTCCGTCACCCAGTGAGCTCCACAGCTGAGCAGGGATCTGAACCCTTATCCTGCGCTCTAACAACTATATCCCACTTTGTTTTGTGAAGTCCGGTGTGATGGCCCAGCTTTGATCTGGCTCTATGTGTTTGCGTGTACTGCATGCAACAAGTGGCCCCAGCTGGGGAAGACTATCAGCCTCTGCATCCATCAAGTTCAGTGGAGTCCACTTGAGCATCACTATGTGGATACAGATCTCCCTATCTTGTTTTTTCACCAGATAGTTAATTTGATAACTTTTGATGCATTGTTCCCAGTGTTTAATTTCTAAGTTAAATAGTACCAAATATTCCAGACCCAGTAAAAAACTCTGAAAGTAGACAGAAAATCTTTTTTCTCATCTTGTTTTATTATGCTTTCACACCTACACCTTCTTTCTCCTCTCCCCTATAATGCAAAAATTGTATTTTTATTAGCTGCCATTCCAGATACATTTTCCCACAATGCCTTATAGTATATAAAACAATTAAACACTGCATGATCAATATAATTGTTTGTATATCTTGGGGGAGGGAGTTCCACAGCTGTAGGGACACTGCAGAAAAGGCCATGTCCTTTGTACACACCAGCGTGAGCTTCCTTCTTGGCAAACACACAAGTGAGGCCTCTGTAGCTGATTTTCAATCCCTGGTAGGTTCCAATAAACTCAGGCTGTCCTTTAAGTAACTTGGTCCCAAACAATTATATGGAAGACTTGGGGGTAGGGATGTGCATCCAGAGATGAAAGAGAGCCCACCCAAAACCAGACCTTATCAAAAGACATTTTGCCTGAAAAAAACCCCAGCATCATTCTCCAAAGTCTCCAAGGGGAGGCTTGTGTCACTAGTTCTCCCTTCAAAAGTTTCCCACTGAGGTCAGAGGTCTCATTGAGGCTGATGTCTGGGACTGTCATTTTTATTGATACATGAGTGACTCTGGGAGCGTTTCACTCTGAAGAGATACAAATGGCTTGAAAGAAAGAGAGAGTACTGGGGGGGATGAACTCCTGTTTGTTGTCTTGCAGAGACTGGCAAAACTTACAAACATGCAATTGAATAATGGTGAGACAAAGGCAAACCAACAAAAAGGAAGCCACGACATAGGACATTCTACTTCAAACGACAGCATGGCTAACACTCCCCAGGATTACACTGGCAATCTGAAATCCTTCTCCTCCCGGAGCCCATCCCAAGGCGATGAAGAAGACTCAGCCCTCATTCTTACACAAGATAACCTGAAAAGCTCAGATCCAGATCTTTCCGCGAACAGCGATCAGGAGTCAGGGGTGGAGGATATGAGCTGTCGGTCCCCAAGCAGAGGGAGCTGTTTGCCCAATGAGGATAGCACTAAAGACCGCGATTCGGATGAAGCTGTTTGCCTTACCGTCTGAAATGTCAGATGGCCAGTAGGTGACAAAGGACTGTACGTTTTAAAGGAAAGTCCAAAGAAAGAGAGTGGTGCACTTAAGGTCTAGATGTAATATAGTTGTAAGGTAGAATATTAAAAGGAAAATAACTTCTCATATTTACCTTCCTGTATTTAGTACATTCATGTAATTCAAAAAATTGCTTCATCTTCCTTTAATAATTTACAGAGCCATACAGAATGAACATTTTCTATTTAACTCAAATTCTAGGTTATTGTTTAGTTTGTCGACAGTAGTCCTGTTCCAAAGCAGCTTCAAGAAAACACGTTTATGTAGACTACACCAAAACTAACCCAAAGACTTCCCCTCCCCAACACCAAAAAAATCAGAATCCAGCATATGAGAACTTGCCATTTATGTATGAATATAGTTACATAGGAAGCTGCCTTATACCCAGTCAGACCATTGATCCATCTAGCTCAGCATACATGGACAGGCAGTGGCTCTCTAGGATTTCAGACCAATCCTACCTGGAGATGCCAGGGTTGGAAGAGACTCTGGAGAGCTGCTGCCAGTCAGTGTAGACAATACTGATCTAGATGGATGGGGTGCGTGTGCGTGCACCAGACCTTGGTAATTAGGGGCAGAAAACATTTATTCTTGCCCACCCCCCAGCGCTGTCTCTGACTCTGAGTAGACTCCTTTTTCTTATATGTAATGGCTATAATTCACTTTTTTTGGGGGGGGGGATAAAACAAAGGTACATAATTTGCTTCAGGAGCAAAATCTGTATCCACCCAACACTCAAAGCTCTAGTCTTCAGTGAGAGAAACCTACAATGCAATGCACTGAACATAATTCAAAATCTGACAAGGTGACTCGTTGGTTTTAAGCATCATGTTTTTAAATCAACATCCGGATTTTAATTGTACATCTTTTCAAAAAGCATTCATTTATTCTAAACACAGCCTGTGATGTGTATAATATCTAACGTACATTCTGTATGATTTCTGTGTATAGAAAAGAAAGGTATCAAAACTAGAAGCATGAGAGCACCCAGTTTGCATAAAAGAATTCTATGTGAGGTATAGTTGGTCAATCTAAAGATGAAAAATAGCCATCGAACTTATTAAAATGTAACAATATATGCTATATTATGCTGTGTATACTTCTAGAAATACAGGAACTTGAACTATGAATACTTAGTAAAAATTGTGCAGCATATTTTAGTCTCCTAGCTTTACTGCTCTGTTCCTGCTGGTTTCACTTGGGAGCCCCGTACTCTTGATTTTAGACATTATGGTTTGTTTTGTATTGTATTAATGCTGCATTATACCACCTAAATGAAGGTTGTTAAAATAATAGATACATAAGGACACACATTTATTATACTCGGTTGTTCAAGTTTAGATTATAATTTTGGAAAATTCAAGCATATTCTTTCAGAATAAATGTTCAGTTCTCTCGTCCATTTCTTTCTCTCCGTTTGAATAAGAAGTGGCCCTCTCCCCTTTAGCATCACAATGCAAAGCAGTGCACAATCAGCAAAAACTATGCAGGCCCAGCTCTTTCAAAATACATACAATCCCCCCAATCAGCCGTTTAGTTAGGGAGAATCCTCAACCTTCCCCTCTCTAATAGTTCAGTGAACTTTTAGCTTTTTTGAACTAACCTCAGCTCTAGCTATTGCATCAAAGGGGTTCCCAACTACACTAGGGATATATATACCATATGCTTAATAGTTTGGAGTACTAAGCGTATGGTAGAGTATGGGTGTATACTTAAAAAACTCTTATCCACATTGAGAAATGTATAATTTAGGGCAGATCTATAACCAGTGGTGGTTCCATGGTATTGGGGCAGTGTACTCCGGGTCTTAGTGCAAACTTTCAAGGAACTGTCAAAGGTGCTGAACCTGTAGAGAGCTTCGTGAAAGTTCTAAGACCCAGAGCAGATTCCACAGCCCCACCAACAAAAAGCCACCAGCTGCCACAGCCTACAACTAATCAGTTCTCGCACCCTGGACAGATTTCAAGTTTAGTTTAAGAACATTTTTGAAATATTAATAGCAGGCAGCGTGCCGCATGCCAGTGTAATCTTACCCGCACCTTTATGTGATTGAATAACAGTCCACACTATCCACCCTTTGTTATCATACTATCCAACTTAAGGTTCAACTCTACACAGTGATGAAGGTCAAAGGAGATCAAATGCGATTCTACCCAGCTCACTTCCTTGCATATCACAGAAAGCAGAGTCCTTAAGTACAGTTCTCTCCTGAGAAGTTTTTAAAATAAAATAGAACAAGGCTTCAGTTTAACAAATAAATCAGGAGAAAAAATTAAACAGAATCAACGCTTAGCAACTGAATGGCATGGATCTGTTCAATAGTATTAAGAGAGTGGTTTTAATATAGCAGATGTTCACTTTTTACCTGGAGGAAAACAAGAATCACTGACATCTTCCAAGATACAAATAATTCCAGATTAAAAAAATAGAATGTTATCAATAAGACCCACAACACAATGTCACAACATATCTTCCTTCCCAACAAGAATGTTCCTGTTCAGGGCTCTAGCCAGGCATTCCCTCCAATCAGTACTTTCCACTCTGCCTATTGATTTTCTTTTCAACACCCACAACATTTTGTGGATACTGAGCATATTCACCCCTCTTTGGGCTACTTTGCAGGAAGGGTTTCTCAGTTTTAATTTTTATACTTCTGCAAGCTTCAGAGCTCACCTGAAGATGCTGCTACCTCCTCCTCGTTCCTCAGTGGCCCCATTTTTATATATGACCTGTTCCTTCCAAATAAAGGGTAGTAGCCTCATACGAGTAGACCCACTGAAATCAATGGACAATAAATTAATTTCAATGGGCCAACACCATAACTTAATTGAGTATCACCCAAAGTTGATTTATTTCCAGATGTCCTTAAAACTATTGCCAAAAAAGGCATGTTTTAAGGAAGAGGATTCAAGGTTTCTGAAGAAAACAGCAAGCAACAAAGTTGATAATGTTGTCTAAATGACACATGTAGCAATAGTATTTGTTCCACCAAACTTGTTTATTTCTAGTTCCCAAGAGGAACCCTGAAGGCACTGCAAAGCTAAACTTTACAGCTATTTTTCCACTTGTGAAATCCGAAGTTCTGGTTTGTAAATGCAAACATCAATACAGCAACTTTTTGGAAAAGCCCTTACAGCCACCCAAGAAAAGGAATTTTAATCCAGAACAAAGTTGAATGACACAACCGGGGGGGAGGGGGAGATATATACTTTAAATTTGCTATCTGCTAAATTGCCATTTACAGATTTTTGTCTTAACTGTGTAGGGAAACAAGGGTTAAAGAATGTAAAGTCTATGAAGTAGTTTTGAGTTCCTTGCAAGAGGGAGGACGTTGTTCTACAGCACCATGAGGTAAGAAGGTAATCTAAAATGTTTTATATGACAACAAAATTCTTTGGTTTTATATCTTGAGTTTAAGCTCTAAAGGTTTGGCTCTGTTATTTCAGAAGGTTCTACCAATAAAATATGGAAGAAATATATGGACAAAGTTGCTTGGCTTTTTGATACCTCACCAAGGCAACTTGGTCTGCCCAACTTTCCCTCTATTCCTGGTATGTTCATATTATATATTCACGGTAGAATCCCCTAATTGATTTCAAAGGTATTTATGCACACACCCAAGGGCAGAAACATCAGCAAATATAGAAACAGTGAGATCACTGAAAGATCTGCCTTGTACCTCCCTACATCTTTTTGCTTCTTACTCTTCTTATGTGGAGCTCAAAGTTGGGAATGGAAAGTGCAAGAATTTAGCGTCATAGAAAACAACTCCTTCCTACGTTTCAGACATACTTATGCATTCTTCTGCGGTATGGGATGTGTATTCCCCACAGTAGTGAATGGGCAGTAATGAAGAGGAGAAACCATAAAAGCGTGTTAAGGTTAGACTCTTCTTCCAGAAGGAAGAACTGATCCCAGATGTAGGCAACTGACTACTTCAAGGCAATGCTTAAATCTTCCAACCTTTCAAATTTACCTGCCACCTCCATTTAATTTCAATATGAATGCAATGTATCATTTTGTCAACCTAAAATAAAAACTGTTGAAAACTTGATTTTAAGGAGAGGAATTCCGATACATTCTTTTAAAGAGGCTTAATGGATGCATCTTGCCTCATAACACTTTGCAACTTCTTTTAAGTAATCAACATTTCTACCCACCCTGGAAACCAGCAAATGTTGAATACAAAAGTTATGAATTATGTTGTATAAAATTTAAAAATCTAGTCAAAATTACATTTAAATATTTAATTTATAAAGTTGATGGGGAGAGAAGTAGGAACTTAAATATGGTAAGGATTATCAATACTAATGACAAGAAATAGTAGTGCAAACATTGCAATAGATGGATTTCTTGGATAAAATGAGACTAGAAAGACATTCTAGTTTGTACAAAAAAAAATCATCCCAATTCTGTATACAGTCTTCTATAAATACAACAACCATGATGAAATGCTTATTTTCAAAATAATAGCTATATGAAAATGTGCTTTGCTGGATTCATTCACTCGCCTCAAATTCTATTTAGCTGGAAAATCTGTAAACACAAACAAACTACAGTTAGTCAAATCTCTAAGTATACATAAACATAGCTTTACAAATGCAAGTTTCTAATTATTCCAGGGTAGAACGCTGATGTACTTCCTTTTGCTCCCTTGCATTTTCATTATAAAAAAATGAAAAACTGTATTACATGTTACTAGAAAGTCCCAGGATCTGTTCACATAATTAGGTTCAATCAGGGTAGGCTTGGGTCCAAAGAAGAGTTGGTGGAAGAAGGTTGGGCAGAAGGTGAATTTTCTGCAATGTCATATTCCTGGGCTGCTCCCACCCCCAAACCTGAAGAGTTCCCACCAACAGATGGTTCCTCTGACTGATTTTTGGTGAACCCCTTTTCCCTCCAGCCCCTGCACTTGTGCTGCCCCATTCAGGAGGGTCCCCTGAATCTCGGGAGAGGCATTTCTAGAGCTTCAGGATACTGCTGGAGAAAGAAGGGGGTGGGAAAATCAGCATCTCAGATCTACACAGGGACTGTACCCCTTTTTGTTCTTTTAGTGTGTGGTACAACTGGTGTTTCAGAGTGGTTTAGGAGAACTTCAGTATTCTCAAATAGATTAGTTAGAGAGTACAGGAGACATTGCTTTTACATGATGCAATGTGGCAAGCTTTAATGGCCTGCTTGCATAATCATCAACTTTAAAATTCTGCATATTTGGTTAGGCTTTGCCACCATGTATATGCCACCCTCACTGCAATATGATGTAAATGCAAGACCCCAGGATATACACAAATATGCTTGTGTGTACAACCCTGGTCACATATTACACATGCAATAGTAGATGTGGAGTCATGTTGTCCCACCAAAATCAGGATTCGTAGTCAGTGGTTGTGTGAACCAGCGCGATTAGATGTACAGCGTGCAAGGTAACTGGAGTTTAAACAGTGTGTGAACATACCTATAATGGAGTATGAAACTGAATGCGCATTGCTATTGCCTGTTGAAGCTTTTCCTCTTTCGCTCTTCTACAGTGGCAAATCTAAGACAGAAACGCTAGTTAATGCTGTTATTTATTCACATGTTCTATATATCTTGAAACACATCTTGTTAACAATTAACACTTCATTTGATCATTTTATCGTGAAAACCAACAGGAAAACAAACCAAATTCCACAAGCTAGCTTTTGGCTTCAAGGATGGGATGTACTTTAGGGCACTATTTTAATCAGCTGCCAGAGACTTACAGTCTAACCTCACACACGTGTTACAGTCAGTTTCCCTGATTAATATTGAAGAAGAATATAAATTGTATGTTCATCAATACAAGTTTCTAACTAGTAAGTAATGTTTGGCATGATTGGCCAATGTAACCAGGTTTTAAACCCCTTTTAAATAAATGACTTCTAAGGGATAGTTAAGCTCATTTTAAGTTCTTTTCCACAAATCAATGCCATTAAAACTGCTTAACTTTGGTGGGATTATGCCCCATATGTCTTACTCATAAATTATGAAACTTCATTCTCCCTACTTATTTTTGTGCAAATACAAACTACAAATATACCACCACTACAAGTTCACTCAAATAAGTGTGCAGACCAGTGGTTCTTAACTTTTCTCCCCACAGAACACTTGAAAATTGCCAATGGTCTTGGAGAGCCACTTAAGGATTTCTCTGCCTGCTGTAGCAATTTTAATGTGCTGTGCCAGATGCTGGCTGATTTTTTAATACATTTTGTATTGCTTTTTATTTCTTACATTGTATTTTATTGTACTATAATTTGAACTCCATAGAACTCAAGTGGTAATACCATAAAATAGAATATAAGAAACAAAAGAAGCAATAAAAATCAATATGAATATGAATATTTAATGCAGATATGCCACGGACCACCTGAATGAAGCTTGTGGATCAGTTTGGGAACCCCTGGCTTAGACTATAATGACTATGATTATTCTCCCCTCATCATACATGCATATGTCTTTCTGTTTAATTAATCAACAGTCCTGTGCATTGTAGTTAAAACAGTGTTTTTTATTTATTAGTACCAAAGAGGTTTGAGTTGTATCCACACAAAGTTGTCCCATTAGTGCAAGGACTTCTGCCTGTGGAACTGAACTTCTTCTCCCTGTGTGTCCCCCCTTCTGCTCTGGAGGGTTGGGGAAAAAAGAACAGATGGGGGGGGGCTGAGGGACTGAAGAGAGGAAGAGGAAATCCCACTGCGCAGACAGAGATCCTTATGCTAATGGAACAATTTCCTTGGACACCATCCTTTCCCCCCCTTCATTCATATACTAATTCATGGTGCTTCATTTATATATATTTCTATTACTGCTTTAAGTTGTGAATTGTCTGCAATTTAGCCTGCAATCCTAAACCCATTTACCTGAGAGTAAGTCCCACTAAAGTCAATGGGGCTTACTCCTGAGTATTGCCTTTATTAGCGTAGTGATCCCTTGTCTACTAGCAAGTTTTAGAAATTAGCTTTCCTCATTGTTTTGCTTTCCCAATGCCAATTTACTCAAAGGTATTTACCAAATCTAACCACAGCCTTGCATAGTACACCACTAATACTATGTAATTATTCATCCTCCTAGCTGTCCCTCCCCTCCACAGCCACCCGGAACCTGAAGTACCAAAGATGTCAGGAAGATTAAGATGGGATCATTGCTTTCCTTCAGTTGGTTTACATTTTTCAAGAAGCAGTCTTTGGATACCACAAATTGGTGGGGCATTAGCCAAGAGGAGGTGGTGAAAGGCTTGAGGATAATCATTCTACCTGAGGGAGCAACACAGTTCTACTATATACACTTCTAAAAACAATTGTGGGCCTATTTTTCAAAACAGCATAAGAGAACAGAATTCTGCCTCTTAACAGATTCTCCACTGGACATTTTCATTCTATTTAATAAGGTTTAAGATATTGAAAACATACTTGTTTTAAAATTTAAGAGAATTTTACATACTGTTCTTTTCTCCATGAAGCTACTAAGAAAGTCATCTATTTCAGTTTTCCCTTCCAGAAAGTCTTCTGCGATAGTGTCAGACTCTTCTTCAGCTTCATGAGCTGCTACCTTCAGTCTTGCCTGGAGAGCACTTGCACTACAACTCTTAACAAAACAGAGCACAGAATAACTGAAAAATGTGCAACAAAAATATTCTGCTTGCAAAAAATAGGATCAGTCAAGTGGTGGTATATTTTTAAACTGACTGCACTTGCTGTATTCTCCTTTAATATTGTAAAGCCACACCAGGAAAAAAAGGTTTGTTTTTCTGAAGGGATATAAATCTAATTAATAATTTCTGTAGTATTGCTAAACTTAAGTGTACTTTAGAAATACTAAGAACAGAACTATTATTTATTTATTTATACAAATAAAAAACTACTTGCAGACATTATGATTTCTAGAAAGGAAAGTAAGCTGTTGGGTCAGAGGTGGGAAATCTGTGACTCTCCAGATGTTGTTGGACTACAACAACATCCCCCACCATTAGTCACACTGGCTGGGGCTGATGGGAGTTGGGAGTCCAACATCTGGAGGGCCACATATTTCCCACCCATGCTAGGTTGTGGAACTTATTTAAGGCAACTGTAATGTGCTGTATGTGGGGCAGCCCTTGAAGATGGTCCAGAGGCTGCAGGTAGGGCAGAATGTGGCTGTTAGACTGGTAAGTGGAGTAGCCCAATGGGACCATGTGTCACTGGTCCTGAAAGCACATCAACCTGTGAACAGCTGGGCCCAATTCAATGTGTTAACAGTAGCACGTAAAGCCATAAATGGCTTGGGACCCAAGTACCTAAAAGAGTGCCTTCCCTGCTATCAACCATCTTAGATCCTACAATCAGCAGGTGAGGCCTTGTTAATGGTGCCACTGTCAGCAGCTGCCTGGTTGGCGGAGACCCATGACTGGGCCTTTTTAGTGGTGGCTCTGTGGAATGCCCTTCCCAGTCAGGTGTGTCTGCCTCCAACATAGTGAAACATTCCTGTTTACCCAGGCATTTTATGGATGAAGGAGATTGTTCATGGCAACCCATATATCACTGAACATTAGAATGTTTTTATTGGCTATTGTTTCAGCTGTAACTGCTTGTAGAAGGTTTTAAATTATTTTTAGAATGCTTTTTGTTGTTTTTAAACTGTTTTGTTTGCAGCCTTGGGCTCCTTCACAAGGAAGGCAGGATATAAAATAAATAAATAAGGCCCCAATTAATATGTTTGTGCACACTAGAGTGCTTTGACTTCAAGAGAGATTCTGCATATGCTACAGGCTTTCAAAACCAGATGGTGATATAAGTATCAGGTTGGATGCAATGATGACCTCCTGTTTACAGAACAGAACCTTCGCCCCAAGCTGCTCTGAGTGGGAGAAGAAATTGAAGAAAAACACATCCATTAGGAGGAAGCTCTGGAACACCCAATCCCCTTCTGAAGATGGAAGGGCGCATTTGGATTCCACCCAATGTTGTGACCACAACACACAGGATGATGCTGTTGAAAAAGTTATAAATATTCCTCAAATGAAACAGCAGGTTAACCTATTGGGGGTCACCATTACACTCAT
Source organism: Rhineura floridana (assembly GCF_030035675.1). Classification (NCBI taxonomy): domain Eukaryota; kingdom Metazoa; phylum Chordata; class Lepidosauria; order Squamata; family Rhineuridae; genus Rhineura; species Rhineura floridana. Next base: position 35,828,349 of record NC_084488.1, on the reverse strand, counting down.
GCAAAAGTGTCACTGGCTTGGATCCTGAGCTTCTTCCCAGGGCTGAAAGGCACACTATATCTGTGACAGAGGCCAACTAGAAGCCTATGGATAACTCACAGCAGACCCCATTATGACACTCCTGTTTACTGTAACATCTGGTAACTGGAGGCATACTGCCTTGTTGGAACATGAAGGTTCTATTGGGCTGTCAGGACCAACAGCAACTGAGACCAACCCTCCAAGAACTTACCCAATTTTAAAAATAAAGTCTAAAGACTTCACTGCATCTGAAATCTTCAAAGCCTTTCACTAAATCATCACAAATGACTTGCTTCCAATGGAACAGATTAATACATTGATTCATAGTATCAGCTGCTAATTCATGTCTGTCACGCAGCAGAATGAGGTGGGAACGAAGTGGCAGAGTCCTAAAAGGGGTTGTGTCACTGCAAGCTCCCAACATAAAAAAGAAACTCCCTGAAAATAGCAGAGCTAAGTTCTAGCCGAGCTTGCTGCAATAGTTTTTTAATTGAAGAGACTTAACTGAGCAAAGCTGCCCTTGAGCAGACAACAGTTGGCCATGGAACAACGGTGCATCCACTGGCATGCTTGTTACTCCACAGCTGAAGCCAGCCAGGGCACAATGCAGGGCAGGCAAAACCCTGCCCCATCTGGCAGATTGGAGATTTGGACCGCAGCCTTAGGCACTTTCCTTTTAAATATAGGGGAGCATTCAAAATGTAAGCATTCAAACAGACTGAAACAGCACAGTCTACTATCTTATGACTCTGCCACCTCACTCTGCTGTGTGGTAGATCACTGGATCAGCGACCATCTGTCAGTCTCTAACCTACCTTACAGAGCTGTTGTGAGGATAAAAAAGGGTAACAGCGACATATGTTTCCCCTTGGGATACAAATGTGAAAGAGGAATACACGTGGAGAACAGTCCTAAACTAGTAGCTATCATGGTATCCTGTGGTAATGAAATCAGGTTAACCATGTACCTGGAAAAAGCACCTCCTTTTGATGTGCAAGAGGGATAAAGCTTACCTCACTAAGTTCATGCTGCCTTTGCATCTTCTTTTCAAATGAGGCTTTCAATTGATTAAGCTGTTCGTACTAGGAGAAAAAATGTCTCTTAACAAACAAATTCATTATTTTCTTTCCAAGTGCCAGAAAGAATTTGTCCCCATTTACTTACTTTATCTAATACTGCATGCCTTTTTGTCTCCAAGCTTGGTTCCAATAATAGGTTTTTTTCTGCAAAATAAACCAACTGTTCAATTTTAGAAGGTTACTGTTTATTCCCACAACAGGTTTGCAATTGTAAATATCATGAAGTCTTACTTGCTAGCTCTTCAATACTATTGACTAAATCATCCTTATCATTAATGACTTGCTTCAGTTGGGGCAGATTAACAAATTGTTCCAGCAGTATGTCTTCTTGCTCATTCATATCTGTCAGCTGTGATTTGCTGAATTTCAAAAGAAACAAAAAAATCTGTAACAGAGCAGCCCACTGTATAAGATCAGCTAAGCATTTTTTATTAAGCACACTTTTTTCTTACTTTGTGTATACTCTATTTGTTGGCAAAGCAGAATCTAATGTGCAAGTATTTACTCTTTAGTTCTTACTTTACATAAGAAATATTGCCTGCATTTTCATTTTATAATGCAATGTCATTACAGACGTTTGAGTTTAATCAATGTCACATTTCAGGGAAGGGAAGATACACTCTAGTAAAAATAAAGTTCATGGCAGCTCACTGGATTAAACAAACACAATGAAGTACACAAGCACATATTTCATAGCCAAAAAACAAAGTGAATGAAATATTGTATTTTTTTTCCAGCCTAACACTCAGATCTAGGATAGGTGGACTATTTATTTTCCTATAGAATAAAAAACGTTCGAGAGAACCTCATGTTGAGCTAACTGCTTGTGCTATTAAGGAGGTACATGGCAAACTGATTCCCTCTAGCCTGCAGAAATGTCTTCAATCCACTTGTTGCCCTGCTGTCATAACAATGTTCTGTGTTCTAGGGGAATAACTGCACATCTGACCTAATTATAATCACTGATGGATCATTTTCATTTGCTAGTATTTTGCAAACAGAAGTATTTAGCTTGAAGTTTTTTTAACAACATGAAGCAAGTGCTTCAGTTAGCAATTTCTCCCAAAGCAGTTTTCTAGATGCAGATCTAGCAAAGTGAGGAATTAGTTTATACATTAAAAGAATACATTTTTATTATATAAGTATTACTTATATTGTTACCTAAGTTCCAATAGTTCTGGAAATGCATCAGGAACGTCAGGCATTTTGTAACTGAATCCATTCTGGCTCCCCTGAAAAGTTTAACAAAATGGTGAGACACTGAATAATATTTCTGTTCTAAAATAGATAATGGCCAATAGATCTGAAAAAGCAACAGAAAATTCTTTCCTGTGTGACTAGAATATGAAGAGATAAGTATCAATCATCAATGTAGAATCCACTGGACAGAAATACTAAGAATTCAACAAAGCCAAAAAATATCCCTAAGCATCAGTGTAGAATAACACAGGTTTAGTACTGAGGAAAAGTATATGAACTGATACCATGCAAGTATACATACGGAAATATGTTTATTTCTAAAGAGGAATTATTCTTGCTTCTGGTATACAGGTTTGAAGGATAATCAGGGTGAGTATATAAAGAAGCCAAGTTGATACATTTTTTACATCATGGTCCTCTGGATTGCAGCTGGATATGAAACATATGTTAGCTGTCTAAGGCAATACACACAATACAAATTTACCTGTGAGTAAGTCCCATTGAACCCAATGGAGCTTACTTCTGAGTAGACATGTATTGATTGGAATGCAGCCCAAAACAGCAACTTCAAGTATGAGGAATGAGATACTGGGTTGTAGTCATCTAAGTTCTACTCAGAGTAGAGCGGGCTAAAATTAGCTACGTTCATTAATTTCAATGGTTCTGCTCTGAGTCATACTCTAATACAATCTAACTGGCTGGTGACCTTGGGGCTCTCACACTTTGATGGTGTGAAATGATCTAAATTGCTTTGTGGGCTTCTCAAGATCCAATCTCTCTTTCACTTGGAGGAATAAATAATATACTGGTTGAGTTATATGGAGTAACAGCTTGAGAACCCTCTAGCACAGTGGTTCCCAAACTTCCCCCCCCCCATGGACCACTCGAAAATCACAGAGGATCTTCGCAGACCACTTAATAATTTTTCTGCCTGTTGTAGCAATTGTAATTCCACAGAATTCGTATTGTAATACAATTAAATACAATATAAGAAATAAAAGAAGCAATAAAAATACAGTTAAAATCAGTATGAATATTCAATACGATGGATGTAGTATGTCCCATCTTCAACCACAAAGCCACAGACCATGTGAAAGAAGCTCATGGACCACAGTTTGGGAACCCCTGTTCTAGTATTAGGACATAGTGCTTTTCTTGCTCCCTAATTATGCTATTTTGTTGTTTGGTTTATAACCATGTGGGGGATACAATTGGAGTTGGTGATTGTTGCATGCATGGAGTCAATCTAGACACATGGTAAGTTTTTCTGTCCTTGAACTTTGTGAAATCTAAATACAGTAAATAGGTCAACCACTTTACCAACTTTATCAAATACTGTGAATTATATTTCTGCCCAAACAGCCAGATTCTCCAAAATCCCTGTATCTGATATTTGGATGGGACTGGCTTGCAAATAAACAGCTTGAATTATGGCTCACATACATACACACCTGTGATAAGGTTTCTGCTGTTGGAACAGGCAATGGGAGATCTGTTATCATACCAAAGAAAGGAGCAGCAGGTTTGTCTGTAGCGTAGCCAGAAGAAAGTGTTTCTGCTAGCGGCACAGACGTTATAGACCTATTTGTTTCTTGTGGTTGATATGGAGGAAGAAATGGAAAGTTCTGAGCATAGGAATGAATTCCAGCTGGTTTGTTGTAAAGGCTAAACAAAAGGAAGGAAAACAATTTAACATCAGTAATAGCTTCTGGAGGGTTTTCACCTTTTTTTAACCCAAATGCTAGCCTCCAATTTCCATCATCCCCAACCACTGGCCATGCCAGCTGGAGCTATAGTCAAACAACATCTGGAAGACCACAAATTAGCCATCCTGTGTTGTTCTGTAGCTTGGGCAATGGACACTCCTGCTTTGGTCCATGCACACCACAAACTCCTGCTATTTGTGCCATATGCTGTACCTGTGCCACAGGGCACTACAGATGCTTTAACTGATCTGTGTACGATCAATTAAAAGTACTCCCATGTGAGACAGATCAAAGAAAGAAACATGTTCAGCACTAAGAGTCACACACAATAAAACATCAACACTGCAGGAAGAGTCCCTGATTCTCAGCTACATGCAATAACCTAAATATGTTCACTCAGAAGTTCCATTGAAGCAGAGGTGGGGAACCTCTGGCCTACAAGGCCATTTCCCCCAAACTACACCCACCTGTCCATCACGTGACATCACAGGTGACATCAGTGGGAAGGTAGGGTTCAATCCTGCTAGGGTTGCATTGCCAGCATATTCCTTCAAGGCAGCAGGTGAGTGGAGGGTTCAATCCTGTTCAGTTTGCTGAATCCACTTGTTCCCCTGTACCCGTTCCCCAAAAACCAGAAGAGCAGCGCAGGGTCTGGCTTGCCACCCAAAAAGGTTCCCCACCCCTATATTAAAATCAGTGAGGCATTTCAAAATATGCTTTGAAGCTTACAGCATCTTAAACATCCAGATTGGTCCAACTGTGGTTTCCAATTCTAGTATGGAGGCAAAACATGTTTGTAGTAACTGCCGTTTGCCCACTTTGGATATTATTACAAGTTATACTTATTATGAACCAGTGAGTGAGGGCATAATCAGAATGTGCAAAGCGGGTGGTGGTGGTGAGACATTTAGGAGCCTGAGATACGGTCCCAACAACCAAGCCATGGTCTGGCTGCAATACCTGACCTGAACAAGGCCTGTAGTTTGTCAATCTAGGAGTAGGATAGAGGTAGTCAATGTGGCATCCTCCACATGTTGTTGGACTACAACTCCCATCAGTTTCAGCCAGCATGGCCAATAGTCAGGGATCATGGGAGTTGCAGCCCCAGCAACATCTTGAGGGCACTAATGTTGGCTACCCCTGGTGTAGAGAAAATGTCAAACAACCCAACTAAATTACATATCTATTTTGTTTGGAATTATCAACCATATTTCCTTTGTTTACACTTACTATGGAAATGATGTTGAACTGGGAGCCAAAACTGGAGGATTCTTCCAAAATTCATCAAGTATACTTTGCACAATTTTTCCAAGGTCTGAATGCATTGTGAACTGTTAGGAGATTTAAAAGAGCTGTATTAAACCTGGCACAACTAAAACACAATAGGCAATGCAACATACCATTTTACATTTAAGACAATTGTGTACAATTAGTGGAGGCTGAATCCAGGAGCTGGATGCAAGTATAGTGACATGTACAGTTTGGCCCCAGGGCTGTAAATGCAGAAGCCTCCTGTGTACACAGGAAAAAAACAGGCTGAACTGTGTCCATGATTTACTATATGGGGATTCCTGTCTCTTGAAATAAGAGACAGTAAACTCTGTTAAATAAATGTGTATGTAATTTGTTATTTAAGAATACACATCCTAAATTAATTCTAGAAAACTATTCTAAAATGCTATGGGTTCTAGTTAAAAAATGAATTGTAAAAATCCATAAAAGGATTTTTTCCCGCAGAGTCCCAATATTTCAAAGAAGAGAAAAGCATTTCTTTGAAATTTTTTGCATACAATAAACTTGCTGCCACTTATGTATCCTGAAAAAGGCATGTACATTTTACTACTGGATCGCCCCTTAATTGTTTATGAAAATTATACAGTTATACGTACATTGTTTATTAATGGGCATGTCACATACACTCCTTGTTTGTCCATTAAATGATGCCGTATTGGAGGAAAAACACTGATGACTGGTTTTTCCTGAGGAAACTGAGGAGGAAGCAAGCTGTAAACACCAAGATATATTACCATCACTTTCATGTAAATAAGATATCTATCTTATCAACTCCCTATTTCAATACTCTTCAAAGCATAAGGTTTGCCTTGGTACTGGAGGAAATTTCCTTCTTGACAATTTACAAAATATGGGTCAATTTAAATTCAACTATTTACAAACAGAAAAAATAGACAATACATAGCCCAAGGTCTGAATCAAGCTAGTCAAAGTTCCCCTCCCTCTGCTAACAAATCAGAAAACTATCAAAGCATGTATGCTATGCTCCAGATTAGGTTACTGGAAATAAGCCACAGTGAGTCATCCCTTCTTCCTCCATGTGCGTGAAGATTCAGTTATATACACATTTGGTAAACTAGGCATGAGCCATGGAGAATCTCAGGTTTGCACACTCCACCTCTTCTCCTCCACATACAAGAGGAGAGTGAACGTTTCCATTTTAGAACTAAGAGCAGTTCTGCAAAAACCATCACATTAGTTAAAACAAATCAGGCCCAAAACAGTGCTTTCAGATCCTGGTTTGTAACTTACACCATGGGCAAATTATGTTCTAGCTCACTTCAGCCCCAAGGTGTGCAAATCTGATCCTCCTTAATAAAAGATTGCCTATCCCCATTTAGAAAGTAGCGTGTAAGAATTTGAAGTAGCACATAATTAAATCACACAGTACTCACATGTTAATATTAATTGTCAGGTTGTTTACAGTGAATGGTAATCGATATTCCACATCTTTTTGTATTTCAGCTATACTGTTAAGAGAAATGAAAGTATTTATAATGACTGGGACACTGAAAATCAACAAGCTTTAACAGCATTGCAAGTTAAGCATCCCAAGTTAAGCATCCCAGTGATTTTAACAGGAGAATTACACTTATTGATAAAAATGCTCTACTTTCACTGGATCATGTAACATGTTCCACTTCCTCCTACTTTTGCCATACTGACTTGTAATGCAAACTATGACAAACTTGCAGTCTTATGTGGAATAGCCTTTGAAAACAGTCTTTACCCTACAAGTGGTGCTGACTATAGCAGTTTTCCTTCTGTTAAGAAAAAGCTGGTAGAAACACTTTATATCCACGGATAACAGTTAATTAGTTGCCCTGGAAGAATACAGTGAGATTAGGGTTGGTGGGCCAGTATCTTATCTCACCCCATCCTCAAACACAGCCTGCCAGTAGATTTGGTTGCTGCAGAGACAATTATTTTTCTCTAAAGATTACACAAATCTATAGATTCAGTTTCAGTACTAGCATGCAACAAGTGTTCCTGAGTGTTAACTACCCATCCCCCACACACTCATTTTTGCATCTGCTTTTCACACTTAGGTGTTTTGAATTTCACTTTATTAACACACACATAGTAGGTCCCTCTTAAAATTATTAAGCTCCAACTTGCCATGCTGTTTTGTCCATTTTTTAAAAAACCTGGTCTTCCAACTGGAGGAAAAGCTTGAATACACTAGTCTACTGATTATATAGCCAGTGGGGATTTTTCACATTCCGCAGTGTTAAATTGAAAATACCCCCATGCCATTCTGAGGCTTCCCATAAGCTCATTTTAAAACAAAACCTTACAAAACATATAGTCCTGAACTCAGAAACGCTTGCTTAACAACCCTGTCAATTTTCATGGTGATACACATGGTGATACAGTCACAGAGAATAAGTTCAAAGTGTAAAAAGAGAGAAAAAAAACCTCAGAGCCCTTTTGGACTTTTTTCTCTGAGAGTTCTCATAATCTGTTGAAATTCATTAAAAATCAGCCATATTCACAGAGTACCTGTAATCCTAATACTGACCTTGCCCCATACTCTGACCTTCATCTTCTGCAGTTGAAAAGTTGAAAAAATGCCTGGCTGATTTTTAATTAATTTAATAAATTTTGGCTGGAACCCAATGATAACGTGGAGCATGCTCAGTAAGAACCAACTGTCAGAGTTCTAAAAGCCTCACAGCTGCTGAGCTTAGCTAATCAGAGGGCCACACCCACACCAGACTTTGATTTCATGTGAGACAGCCATGGCTTCGCTCAAAGAATCCCGGGAAGTGTAGTTTGTGAAGGGTGCTAAGAGACTCCTGTTCCTGACAGAATGGTTTAACAGTCAGCCACTCTGATTGAAGGTCTGTGAGGGGAACAGGGCGTCTCCTAGCAACTCTCAGCACCCTTCACTAATTACAATTCCCAGGATTCTTTGAGAGAAGCCATGACTGTCCAAAGTGAAATAAAGGCCTGGTGTGGATGAGGCCAGGGAAAGCTTTGGTTTAAATTTGGTAGGAGGCTACATGTATCTGCTGTAGAATAAAAAGGTGGGGAAAGCCTGAAAAGGAATGATTCTGTTTACATGTTTTCCTTTTGGAAAGGGGCTTCCCTTCTGCCCAGTGCCCACCCACCCAATCTCCTCCCCTCCCACTCCCTGCCCCTTCCCTGGGTGAGTGTTGGATTACGACCTGGGAGACCAGGGTTCGAATCCCCACACAGCCATGAAGCTGACTGGATGACCTTGGGCCAGTCACTGCCTCTCAGTCTGAGAGGAAGGCAATAGTGAAACCACCTCTGAATACCATTTACCATGAAAACTCTATTCAAAGGGTCGCCATAGGTGGGGATTGACTTGGAAGGCAGTCCATTTCCATTTTCAAACATGATTGCATAGAAATAAATCCCATTGAACTCAAAAAGTATGCAAATGATCAAACCCACCCTCCCTTCTCCTTCCTATCCCCTCCTCTTGCCCCTTCCCTCCCCCTTCCTTTACCCCTCACTCCCCATCCCCTTCCAATCCCTCTTTCCCCTTCCCCCTCCTCCCCTTCCTCCTCCCCATGGTCAGTTTTACCTATCTTAAACATGACTGCATGGAAGTAAATACCATTGAACTCTATAAGCATGCAAATGATCAATCCTGCCCTCCCCTCCACCTTCCTTTGCCCCCCTCCAATACGCTCCTTCCCCCTCCTCCTCCCCCATGGTCAGTTTTTTCTATCCTAACCAAGATTGCATAGGAGTAAATCCCACTGAAAATAAGCATGCAAATGATCAGACCTGCTTTTGCCCTCTGCTCTCCTCTCCATTCTTCCTCCCCTGCCCACTCCAGCCCTTCCCCCCCCCGGTCAGTTTTACCTATCCTAAGCATGACTGCACGGAAGTAAATCGCACTGAATTTAATAAACATGCAAATGATCAAACCTGTCCTCCTCCTCCCCTCCCCATCCTGCCTGCTCCCAGTCCTCCCCTCTGCATTTCCTCCTCCTCCCCCCCATCACCTGTGGTCAGTTTCACCTATCCTAAGCATGATTGCAGGGCAGTAAATCCCATTGAACTCAATAAGTGTGCAAATGATCCATCCATTCTCAGCAAACTTGCACAGGATCCCATTTCTTACCTCCTGGATTAAAAAGCAGGGAAATTCACTAATAGGCAAAAAACCTTGCGGTTTAAGAATGTACCTATAGCCCACAGCTATTCTACCAAACTTTAAAAAGCAGGGAAATTGGGCAGTTATAGTGAATGCACCAAGGGAGCAGGAGACCTGAACTCCTCTCTGAGATATTGTACTGCCCTACAAATTGGTCAAAATGCAAACATCATTTCGGTTGGTCTTTCACAGTTCAATTATGGAACAGCTTACCGGAGGAAATACGCCTGGCGCCTACGGTTCTTTCTTTTAGGCGCCAGGTTAAGACCTGGCTGTACTCCCAGGCATTTTAATGTTCAATGTTTTATGTTTAATGTGTTAGGTTAATGTGTTCCTTTCTGTTACTGATTTTATTCTATATTGTATTTTAATCTCGTTTTGTACACCGCCCAGAGAGCTATTAGCTATGGGTGGTCTAGAAATGAAAATAAATAAATAAAATAAATAAACAATGCACTTGCTGTGTAGCTTGGAAGAATTTGGTAACATGTGCCTCTGAGCATATGGTGAGTGGCAGCAACACCTGCAATCAGCCCAAATAATAGAAAGAAGACATGTGCTGTGCTGATCTTGTTTTAGCAGGGAGGAAGCAACATTATTAAGACAGTTGATATAGTTCAGATGGTCACTTTGAATATGTCTCATTTCCTTTACAATTTTAGTGAAGTTTCCTATAAGAAATCATTTTCTTTTGTTTCTGTTTCTGTGAATATGTGAAGTACAGCAACTCTCTGCAAAATTTATACTAAAAACACTCCAAACATAATTGTGGAATAGTGGCACTGACTTCTGCAGAATAGTCTCCAGTGGACCTCAGGAGTGTCTCAGTTTGCACAAGATAAAACAGTGGGAGGTGAAATATATTCTAGCAAAATGCTAGGTGTGCTCTATGAGTTTAATTGACTGTGCCCACCTTGCCTTAAATAAAGTGGTTTAAACATAGCAGGCTGAAAACATGCATCCTCTTTTTTCCAACAGCTAGAGTCATTGCTGAAGTAGCAACATATTGGAACCAGTCTGATTTTTCATCAAACTGCAGGTCCAGATTCCACTGTTAATGCACCCAAAATAGAAATAGAACATAACCTCCAATTTGAAACACAAAAGGCTATCTTCACATATGACACTGACCAATAAAAAAGCTTTGAAATTAATAAAAATAAATTTGACATAGATTTCTGGGATGAATGAGGGAAATAAAATTTTCTAGTGTAGATTCTCTGCAGAAACATTAATAACACAAGAAAGAAGCAAAGTAAGAAGAACACCAGCAAACATACAAAAATATAATTCTCTATCTTTGGAGATGGCAGGTGTTGCCACCACTCACCATATGCTCAGAGGCACATGTTACCAAATTCTTCCAAGCTACACAGCAAGTGGATTGGACTGTGAAAGACCAACCCAAATGGTGTTTGCATTTTGACAAATTTGTAGGGCAGTACAATATCTCAGACAGGAGGTCAGGTCTCCTGCTCCCCATGTGCATTCACTATAGCTACCCAATTTCCCTGCTTTTTAAAGTTTGATAGAATAGCTATAAGCTATAGGTATGTTCTTAAACCGCAAGGTTTTTTCCCTATTAGTGAATAAATATACGTTTACCAGCAAAAATCAATAATCTTCGTGTTGTGGTCCCGATTCCTATAAATAGGAATTTCCTGTAAACAACAGAAGCTGGAGAAATGCATTAGCATCCTGATCCAGCTCTTTATCCACAACACCCACCCACCGTCCACTTTCTGGAGGACACAGTGGGATTTAACTCCAATTCTGAGGACGGCTCATGTATGGAGAAGAAAGTCATCTCTCGATTTCTTTCCTCTTCTCTTCCCTCCCCAATCCCATCTCCTCCCCAATCCCATCTCCTCCCCAATCCCATCTCCTCCCCAGGCAGCCCATCACTCACGCGGCGTGGGCGCTACGCAGGGACTCGATCTGCCGCTGCTTCTGCTGTTGGAGGCTGGTGAGGGTCGAAGGCAGCGCGGCTCCACCAACAGCTGAGGACGAGGATGAGGAGGCAGCGGCCCCACCACCGCCACTCCCTTTGGAAAGCGGGAAGAGCCAGTTCATTCTCCTTCCCTTTAACAAACGGAGGAAAGAGGAGGAAAAAAAGCGCGATGAGTAAGCCCCGTCTTCACTCCTCCGCCAGCGCGGCCTCAGTCCCTGGTTTTACACCAATCTTCTCGACAATCCCTCACAGACAGTTGTCCTTCCCGTTCCCACAGGAAATTGGACGCGGAGAGAGAGAGAAAAACAGTCCAGAAAATGCGCACGCGCGGTCCTCCGATTGCGTCATCAACGCTCGCCTCCACCCATTGGTGGGAACCGCCGCCAGGGTCAACTTCAGGGTCCGATTGGCTGAGAGCCGGATCCCTAACCCCGAGGAGGAGGAGGAGGGCGGCTGAGCCGAGAGTTGAAAGTTTAAGTGGGCAGCGCGCGGTGATGATGTAATGGCTTTGTGCGCTGGGAGGCCGGGGGGCAGCAATAGCAGGAGCTTTCTGGGCTTTTTCGCTACCGCTCACCGCATTGGGGCTGCCGCCGCCGGCTCCCAGCTAGACCCGCCTTCTCCTCTCTTCCCGAGTGAGTAGCTGGTTCCCTCTTCCGGTAGGTGATGGCGATGGGAGCAACTAGGCGGCAGCGGCGTGTCCGGGTGTTGGGAAGGGAGCAGTTTGGAGGGGGAGGAGGGCGAGCGCGCTTGGGGTTTGGAGTCCGCCGGCGGCGGCAGCAGCAGGTCCCGAGGCGAATCTTTGTTCCTCTGGACTGGAGGAAACCCAGGCTGGTTCCTAGGATAGATCTTGGGGAGGATTTAACCCGTCCCCTGCACACGCCTGTTTCTTTATTAATTCGACACCATAACAGTTCTCAGTCTTTTACTTTAAAATCATGAAACTAGATCAGACTTCTACCGCCACGCCGATGAAGGGGTTGCGGGTCTGCTTGGGCTGTGTACCGATAATGCCTTTCCATCTTTTCAGATCCGCGAACCAGCGGTTATCCCTATCTGCATCGCTGGGGTAACTCTTGGTTCCTCTTTTCCCGCCACCTCACATTCTCTCCGTGACTCTTTTCCTTTTTTAAAAAGCAACATAAAAAAGGTAATTAGTGTAAATGCATGTGTGTGCATATATGCGTATTACGTTTATACACACAAAAGTTGCATGCCTTTTTTATGCTGTATTGGTACTTTGCATATTCCTCTCTGTCACACACATACACGCTACATCCACATCAGACATTTATTCCACTTTAAACAGCCATGGCTTCCCCCAAAGAATTCTGGGAAGTGTAGTTTGTGGAGGGTGCTTAGAGTTGTTAGAAGATCCCGTGTTCCCCTGACAGAGGTCCGGGGCCAGAGTGGTTTTACAGTCAGTCCCTCTTCCCAGAGAATTTGGGGGATTGTAGCTCTGTGAGGGGAATAGGGAGTCTCCTAACAACTCTCAACACCCTTCCCAAACTACACTTCTCAGAATTTTTGGGGGGAAGCCATGGCTGTTTCAAGTGGAATAAATGTCTGGTGTGGCTGTGCTCACACACTGCTATACCTAAGTGAAGTTGGAGCCTTGCTACACAGAGGTGTCAATGTATGCACTGTGCATCCCTTCATCTCCACGTGCCAGGAGAACACCTTACGTTTAGGGTGTACTGAGCCACTTAAATAGCCACCTATGTATCTGACAAAGTGGGTTCTTGATTCATAAAAGCATACGTTGCGCTAAATCTGCTTTTAAATCTCTTTGTTGGTGCAGCTGGTTAATTATTAGGTTTTTCCTCTGGAGTTTTGGAGAGCTGCTAATATGTTGATGGCAAAAAGAAAGCGAAAAGAAGCATTCTGTTTGTACCTTACCAGTCTATAATTCAAAAACAGCAGACCAAGGAACGTATCTATGTAACTATTGGATGTATTAGAAAAGTATAGGTGTGTTCAGGGCTGTGGAGTCGGAGTCGTGGAGTCAGAGTTGGTAGCAATTTTGGGTGGAGTTGGAGTTGTTAGAAATGTACCGATTCCGGCTTCAAAATAAATTTTGATTGACAATTTAAAAAAAATATAAATTCAAAATGTCAAAGAAGCTTCCCATGAAGTCAGCTGTAGTCGAGCATTTCACCATAACTCAAGATGGAAAACATTTTGTGTGTCAGTGTATGACACAGGACCCAGATGAAGACAAATGCTGTGATGTCAAGATCAGTGCATATTCAGGCAGCAATAAAAATGCTCCTACGAGAGCTTCCAATTAAAAAAGACATTTACAGCGCTTTCCAGGGCTGTGGTGTCGGAAGCAATTTTGGGTGGAGTCGGAGTCAGAGTCATACCCTAGAAAAATAGAGGAGTTGGGAGTCGAAGGTTTGGTGTACCGACTCCACAGCCCTGGGTGTGTTGGATCTCAACTTATGGCTAACTGGTCATGGACATCTGTTGCTATATTCAGGGTTTTGTTTTGCATGTGTCCATGAATCCTTCAAGTATAACACTTGCAGTGGTGTGCTAGTGGCAGCAGATGTACATAGTCAGGTTTTTATGGACTACAACACAACGTTTAGCTTCTTTATGAAGCTACCATACACTCAGATGGTTGTGTGACTAGGCTCAAAGCCAAGACAAGGGATTACAGCTCTTCTGTGAGAAGCTTGGCCTTTGTATTCTTATTTGTTTTGGGACTTTTAGCTTGCTCCATGCCTTAAATATTTTGGAGAAGTTTCAATTTAAAACCAGCTCATTTAGGCCTTTCCACTTCAGCTTATTGTTGCAACTGGAAGAATATTTCAAACTCTAGGTAGCCAGTCCTTAATAGTGCTGAACAATATTTCATGTTTCTAGTTGCTAGTGAAAAATGTTTTTCCAATTTTTTGTAATACATTTCTGTTCCATCTGACAAACTTGCATGCTGTGTACTGTATAGTGTCACTACTGCCTGTTAATGCTCTCTGTCTTCCCCTCCCCTCTGTTTGTATCACTCTCTTTATGCTTCTGTGGGTTCCAGAAATTTGTGATAGGAGAAGGTATACATTATCTAGCTGCTGTTCCTGTAATTTTCATCTGTCACACCCAGGAAATGAGCCTTCCTTTTGGCAGCAGGACATGAAGCACTTATTTACCTGGGTGTCTCTTGACCTACTAACACAATCACATTTTATTTTGTGTTGATGCCTGGCATATACAGCAGCCTTTTTTGTTACTATCCACGACAATCAGTTATGTGAGCTTGTCTTAACTAAGACCTTTCAAATCAGTGGAACAAAGTGGTATTGTTAATTAAATCTCAATTATTAAATAATGCCATCCTAAGCATCCAGACTTGGAAGCAAGTCCCATTGAAATAAATGACCATTCATACTAACACTATACTCATGTGCATGTGTACCTGGTTATACATGCCACTGAACACAGTGGGCTTATTTCAAAGGCAACATGCATAGGATTGTGCTGTGCTTATGCTTAGGTTTCTGCTGGAAGAATGAACAATGTTGATCTCTAAGTCAGTTCTTTGCTTGACAGAAACCATTTCCAAGTAAGCCTTTTGATAAAACCTAAATTTGTAAAAAGTTGGATTGAAAAAAACACTCATTTAACATTGCTGGTTTGCCTGCCATATACAGAGTTTATAACCTTGAGTTGTATGGTCTAATTGGACCAATGTTCATATAACATTGGCTGCATTATGCAGTCCTATGTTAAATAATAGCATGTCTACTCAGAAGTATTATTATTATTATTTATATTTTTTAACCTGCTGTTTGCCGTAAGGACCCGGGAGAAGGGGTTACAACAGTGTTAAAATGCAGTACTAAAAACAATTAACATATTACATTCAAGATAATTGGAATGGGGCCTGAAATTGTCTTCAGTGTATGACAAGAACTACATAATGAAGGTGCCAAACTCGCCTCTGTAGGGAGGGAATACCACAACTTAGGGGCTGCCACAGATAGTGTCCTCTCCATACCACCATCTCCAGAACTTCTGAGAGTGGTGGAACTACCAAGAGGGCCCTCTCTGCCGATTAACGCCTCAGAGGGTTTGTAGGGAATGAGACAGTCTTTCAGGTATTTGGGGCCTAAGTCATTTAGGGCTTTAAACACTAATGTGAGCATGTTGAATTGGGCCTGGAAAAAACTAACTGGCAAATAAGTCCCGCTGTGTTCATGCTAAGTGTATATAGGTTTGCAACCTTGGGTTGACATCTATGTAATAACTACTTATTGTCTCTTTGCCTGAGATAATACTTTGCCTTCTGATGATTTGTGAATCAGTGCATCTCTGGAAGAGCTGACATAAACTTCTTTGATTTAGTACCTATGAACAAGACCAATAAACTCACCATTTTTTTAAAAAAAAAGATGTCTGAATTTTCACCTTCATTTTTCATAGTCTTGAAATAGATGAATTTTGTTCTGCTTGGAAATTTGGAATAACTTTTCCTTTTCTTCTTCCTTTAGGTACATAACTAAAACCTATTTTATGAAACGGACATTTGGTCAAGTATATCTTTTTGATGCCTGGTATCTAAACTCCCAACTATGCCAGCAGCTACAGTAGATCACAGCCAAAGAATTTGTGAAGTTTGGGCTTGCAACCTGGATGAAGAGATGAAGAAAATTCGTCAAGTTATTTGGAAGTTTAACTATGTTGCCATGGTATGATGTTGGGATATTTGTGAGCTTCTTTTAGGCTGGAACTAGTCTTTGAAAATTGTTTGGAAGGGAAAGATGTAGAGAAGATAATTTAGTTATTCAAGAATAACAGAAGACTACAATCTCAGATATTTAGTTGGAAACAAACCAAATAATCAGTGAAACTTATTTCCAAGTAAGGACCAATGCTTATGTTACCTTTACAGTGTGGTTGCTGGTTGTGTTTGGTTCAGTCTTATCCTATACTGATACCATTTAAAATTAGGAGACCATGTGGAACAGGTGGCTGATGTGGTTTCATCCCATGCCAGCACTATACCTGGGGGCTGCTGGGTTGGGTTTGGGAACACGTCCTCCCCTTCACAGACTGAGATTTTTCATATTCTCATAAGATTAGAACTCAGGATGATGCATGGTGATAGGAGGAATGGACAAGTTTATAGAAAATTGCTTTATCAATAGAAGATTGGTTCTTGTAACAGTACTTGGAAAATACTGGATGATCATCAGTAGTATGTTGGGCTTGTGTATCCCGTTCTCTTCCCACACAGCTGTGAAGAAGACATCAGCAGATTTTAGTTTCACTTCTACTGAAACCTGGCTTAGCGTTAAGTTTGAACCAGTAGTCCTGGCTTAAAATAAGCTTTGATAAGTTTCCTTATAAGCCAGCTACAGATCATGGATTTTGAGGCTGGCTGCTAAACTAAGCAGAGTTGAGATGTTGTCTAAACATTTGCTGGAGAGCTGGCACAGTTCCTGGGAAAATGAATAATCTTGTTAGCAGTGAAGTATGTTATGTTAATTTTTTTCATGTACTTATACCCACATTGTAAATTGTTCTTGGCTGAATAATTTCAGAAAACAAATTGCATTTTCTTTGTACTAAATATGAGTTTCCTAGTATGCTATTTCTACACAAGCATAGAAAAATTTGGGTTGGATTTATATTTGGATGGATGTCCATTTTATATATTGTAATTAGTTCTATATTCATGCAAAAAGTTATGTATCTTAATACTCTTTTGTGGTGCAAAGGTTTGCTAGGAGCAGTTGTGAAGGAACCCTTGCACCTTCCCTGTATTAGCACAGTATAAGCCAGGGAGGAACCTGTGTCCCTCCAGATACTGGACTCCAACTCCCTTGAGCCTCAGACAGCATAGCCAGTGGTCAGGGATTATGGGAGTCCAGCAGCATCTGGAGGGCCACAGGTTCCCCCTCCCTGATGTAGGGCCTTGTGTGAGTCCAATATGAGTGAAAACAAAGCATGCCTGGGACATAATTTGGAGGAGCAAGTCTAAGTACAGTCATATCTATGTTGACAAGACCATCCCTTACCTCCATGTGCTAGCTTATACAATGTTGCAACTGCAAAACATGAGTGTTAATTCAAAGCCATGAAAACAAAAAGCCCCGGCTCCTAATCCTAATTGGTTACAATATTGGACTATTTTGCTGGGGAACCACAGGACTGGGATTAATTGCAAACTAGTGTGTGTTCCGACGCCTGGCCCTTGTTGTCAGGAAGGCATTTAAGGCTCTCTGCAGCATCTAATCAAACAATGTAATGCTCTCCTTAATAGTACCTTATATTTTGCCTTTGGTATTTGTGCTTTCATTTTTCAGGACACAGAGTTTCCAGGTGTAGTTGCACGGCCTATTGGAGAATTCAGAAGTAATGCAGACTATCAGTATCAACTACTCCGCTGTAATGTAGACTTACTAAAGATAATTCAATTAGGGTTGACGTTCATGAATGAACAAGGCGAATACCCTCCAGGAACTTCAACGTGGCAATTTAATTTTAAATTTAATTTAACGTAAGTTTCAAACTGTGGCTGTGTAAGTGTATTTCAACTTTTAGTGTAATAAAAGTTAGTTTTTAGAATTTTGAAGGATTGATACCAATTTTAGTTTTTCTCTGATTTTACACCACTGTAGGAAGAGTGATCAATATTTTAAAGGTAAATTAACATGGCTTGTTCTCATTTTTATCTCAGTTGACTGTTTGCTTTATTCATTTTTTAAAAAAAATTGCTGGAAGCATTAAGTAAGTTGCAATAGCCATGTTTCAATATGTGTGCCTACTTTTTCAACTGGAGTAATCTCACAGGAGGCTCATACAAGAGGATATTGCCAACTATTGGCATCCTGGTTTCCTTCAAAAAGCTACTGCTGACAGGTTTTGAATTCAGCTGGGTTCATGCTAGGTAGCCAGTGGTTCCCAGATCTGGTCTAGAGACCTTCTGGAGTTGTTGCAATACAAGGAGACACTTGAGCTTCAATGGCAGCCTTTGCAATGCAGTCAGGACACAGTTTGAAAGCTCTCTCCCACTATCTTTTGGATGCAAGGAGAAACATGTTTGTTGTATTCTTAGCCAGCCTAGGAACACTCTATATATGTTAGTTTGGGCCCAAACAGAGTGTCTGTCTCAAAAAGCCTGTGTGCAGTGGCTCCTCTGTGAAGTAGCAGAGCTGATGGCAATAAACGGAGAGAGCAGAACAAGTGCTAGAATCAAGGGGATTCATATGTCTTTGTGTGAGTGAGAGTTCTGCCCACTACCTCTAAATGTTGTGCAGAGCATAGAATTGGGCTTTTTAACTTGCTTTATTGGAAATAAGTCTATTTTACTGACATGGAGCTTGCTTCCTTGGAAGTGGCTTCTGTAATGGTGCCAACTTACATCAGTCCTTTTTATTAAAAAGATAATAGTTTGCAAACCTGTGTTTGGTAATGTGAAGCTTTTTCTTTATAAAATATTGTAGACGCTACTTGGAGCTGAAGTGAACTCAAGAATTGTTCTTGAATTCATCTAACTACTACTTTGTATATTGACCTGTGCTATGGAGATGCTGATGACTGATTATAGTAGAAGTTTGTAGGCTTATAGTAGACATTTGTAGGTCAGTGTACTTGGGATGCCAGTCTTGCACCCCAACCCTCAGCATGTGTTTCCTTGGAAACTTCCCATTGGCTTCATTGGGATTGGCTTCCAAGCAGGTATACTTAAGATAGCAAGCAGACAGCCCAATGCAGTGTATGTTTACTCAAAGTTAAATTCCACTGAGTTCATTGTGTGCACAGAATTGCAGCTTTAGTCTTTAGGCAAACAATGTAATAAGCTAGCCCTCTTCCAAGTTGGGAATGAACAGATGGCTTGACTTCTGAGATAGGAATTGTCTCTCAAACTGATAACAAAGCTTTCAGGATGTGTCATTGATGCAAGCTATTCGGCCTAGAGAAATAAACCTGAGGTAAACACTGAAATCATTCTGCTGATTTCACGGTACATAGTCCCTAGAAAGCAAATACAGATACAGTATATCAGCCTCCCGCAGTAGGCTAAATTAATCTTTAAGATTTTCTGAGGAGATGCTGCCAGTCATACCATGACTAGCACATTGTCACTTGGTGACAACTGAGCCTTCTCAGTGATAGCACCCATCCTCCAGAATGCCTTCCCTTGGGGAATTTGTGAGGCAGAGGCAGTAATAACCATTAAAGCCTCTTCATGCTTACCCGAGTTTTGCACGCTGCTCACTTTTATGATACACAGTTGCAGTTTACCTCATTTTTGCCCAGTTTATAAGAAGTTTTATTGAATATTTTTATTTCTGTTGTTTTTATGAAAACTGCTTAAGATACTTTTATTAAGTGTTTTTTTATATAAAAAAGTAAATAACAGTGTTGTGTAAGACTTTTCCCCCATAATTTGCTGAGTATTCTGAGTATATCAGATGTGTCCTAACTCTGTTAGAGTAGGAACCATGAACTTAGGTTAGTCTTGTAGGCGCTTACTAGGGAGTAAGTCCCATAGGACTCCTTTGGATTTACTTCTGAGTAGACACACAAAGGCCCTGTTTGCATGTCATAGTAATCCATAGTTATTGGCTTACAATGAATTCAAAGATCTGTTCCTGCTTTGGTCCTCTCATAGGGTAAGCAGGAGCAACAACCCATGATCCCTGGCTGAGTGTTACACCCAAACCAGGGGTCGTGGTTTGTTTTGCTCAAACCATGATCAGGAAGGCAAGAACTAATCTTTGCTTCACATTGTGATTTGTTTGGATATAACATTAAAGCCAGAGGTTGTAGTTTATTGCTCCCACATGCTCTAGGTGAGGATTGACAGAGGAGCCATCTTCATGTTCTTGATTAACCATTAACCATACTTGAATGCCCTGACATACGAACACAGTCATAGGATGAAGCTGTACACCCTGATAACTGGAGAGATTGTTTCTTCACTGATGAATGAAAAAATTATTTAATGTGCAGTTTGCACTGGATTTTGGTTTAAAACATTATATCAAGACTTCTGTATTTTAAGTGAGTCTTTTTCCATAATGTTTCTCCTAGAGAGGATATGTATGCCCAGGATTCCATAGAGCTACTAACAACATCTGGAATTCAGTTCAAAAAACATGAGGAAGAAGGAATTGAGACTCAGTACTTCGCTGAACTTCTTATGACATCAGGTGTAGTGCTATGTGAAGGAGTCAAGTGGCTTTCATTTCATAGGTAAATGCAACATAAACCATTACCATTTGAGTTGTTGATAATCAACCGTTTCCTGAATCCGTAATACAGAATAATTGCCCGTTAGTTAAGCTGGAACGTCAGGGATGGATGAGTTCTGGATGTAGCAATGTTATTTTGTTGTAAAGGCTTTGCTGCTTTAAAGTTGTATCTCAAGTTTCTGCTTTGGCTCCAACTGGAAACTAATAATTTGTATCTTAAAATGAGGCATTAAAGTGTCAGCCTTGTAAAGAGGGAGCACTGTATTTTTCTATTTTGCTTTGACAGTTTCCCAGGTCAGAGGAAGGACAGCCACATATCTCTGCCCTTTGTGTACGCTTAGCAGGTAAATGAAAACTGGAATTAGTTGATTAACATCGTTGGAAAATCCAAATTCAATACAGCTCTGAAGACTCTTTGATAATGCTGGTAGGGAAAAAATGACCCTTCTATTTTAATTGTAATGCCAACTATTGGAAAAATTAAACTTTTAATTTGGTTGTTGCATGGATTATTTTATCTGGTTCCGATATACTAGCCTTTTGGCTTCTTCTCCCCTCCTAGCAGGGGTGTGTGTGGAAGGATTGGTTAAATAAAATGGCCACAATCAACTTATGAAGGATTTGGATTTGGGGCTAGCTGTCTGTTAGTGCACTAATGATTTGAGTCAATTGCATCAGTTGGGGAATTCCCCCCCCCTCCGCTGCTGCTGAGCATTCTGGCACACTGCACCAAGTGCTGCTGCTGCCGTTGTACAACTGGGACTGAAAACAAGTAGGAATGTTTACATTGTGGCCTACTCCACAAAGTGCGCTAATGGTTTTGAAAGAACACATGTCAAGTGGTTGTGTGCAAAGTTTCTTACTAAAGATTAGTTCTGGTATGCATACATGCTGGAGAGTTTTCCGGGGATAGCTGCTAGCAAAATATCTTACTTGAAATAGGCCATCTTGTTTTAAGGCTAGCTATGGGTATGATGCTAGTGCTGATGCATAGGCTCATTGAATTTCTTCAGCAGGCTTGAGTGGTCCAGTTACTTAACCCTTTTGAAATGAAGAGGTTGTAGCAGCTGTTCTAGGTACATTGTACCCTAGGTGCTTAAGAACTTGTTTTTAATACCTTCAGTGGGGGAAGAGGCCATTAGCTAAGTTTCGGTTCTGCTTTGTGTAATTAGAATAAATTATTCACCAGATTTTAAAATTACACCTATTGTAGTTGGGTCAAGCAGTTGGTGGAGAAATGTTAACAATATTTGGAGTTCAGTTACTGTGTTGGTAATGTTAGAAATCTGCAGTTAGTTTTAAAGGGTTGTATCCAACTAAGTAATACTCAGACCCATTGAGATCAATGGACTTAGTCATGACTACTCTACATATGATTTAGTTGAGTAAAACCGAAAGGGCCACTTTTCCAGGCTGTTCCAACTTCTGTCCCATTAAAAATCTGATTAGTTCTAGTTGCTGTTGTACAGTTTACCTTTTTCTGCAACTATTGAAATGTTACATGAGAGATTCTGTCAATAGACCAACCGTTTTCTGTGAATGAGGATTAGTTTATAGAAATGATGATGAAAGCGAGTTGCCTTTGGTCAAATATCTCAAGCAGGCAGTGAGAAATGCTTCCTCAAGTGTGCAACCAGGCTTTGGAAGTGGCAAATAGAAGGCATCCAAAAGGTTTTGCGTTGATTTGACAGATGCACTGATGGGAGTATTGCTCTAAATACTAGAGTGCAGTGACAGTGTGAGCGGTTCATATCAGGTGCTTAGGCCAAGATAGGATCACTTAGTAAAAATATTAACAGTTTTTAATAATTCAAAATTCTAGTTTTACTGAGTTACACTATGTATTTTTAATCACGCCTGTTGTATTTCTATGTAAACCTTCAGGCCATGTGGTCAAAGTGAAGATAGCCTGAATGGAAAAACTTGTGTTGATAAAAATGAAAATATTACCTACATTTGTTTCTCTCCTTCAGTATGGTGTCAGATACAAAACTGAACATCATGAGCAGTGCAATCTCAAGTATGATCTCTCAGATGTTAAACTGAGTTGGCGCTCAGTCCATAGTAAGTGTGCTTTAGGATTGTAGCTGTAATAGAGCAAACAAGTTCATGTGGTAAGAAAAACATAATGAAACAAAAAGGTTATAATAGTGGGCTGACAGTGACATGGTGTACAAAACATCATGCTCTGAGTCAATAATGGGAGATGTTGGATAGTAATTCAGTTGGAGCATTGACGAAGGAAAAAAGACAGATTGAATATTAAAGAGAACCTACTTTAACGTGCAGTATTTCAATATTTGGGATGATTACAAATCTGTTGGCATGAGTGCAACAGGGTTCTTAGCTTTGTTTCTGTATCATCCAGATTTTGATGTTCTAAGGATATTCAGCAGTTCTGTTGTTTGGGACAAGGTAAATCTGACTAGATTTTATTATCTACATTTTTGAAAGTTTTGGGCATACAGTGAAGTAAGTGATCAGATGCAGGACTATCTCACTAGATTTCTTTCAGAGTATGCAAAAAAGGAA
Source organism: Rhineura floridana (assembly GCF_030035675.1). NCBI lineage: Eukaryota > Metazoa > Chordata > Lepidosauria > Squamata > Rhineuridae > Rhineura > Rhineura floridana. The sequence goes on along the minus strand of NC_084488.1, from coordinate 35,805,232 downwards.
CCTAGTTGGCCCTTTGGCCTAGAAAGTGCAAGATGATTTGAAATCAGACTAGTTTTCAACACTCAGTTTTCTTACTGACTGTGAACATGAAAAACATCTCATTTTATCATATTCTGATAGCAGTATAAAGCAAAGGGAATATGATTCACAGAATGAAACAGATATATATTATTTAAAAGGCCTGCTTTATTGAATGTAGCAGTTAAGGAAAACTTTCCAAGATCTTAATTTAGTGCGTTATTCAAAAACTAAGATAACATAGTTACCCTTCTGTCAGGTGTTGGTTTTATAAAACCAGAGATGCTAGCTTGATATGTGCGTGTTAGCAATGTAAAATTGTATTGTATAAGATGGTTGGAAGGCTGTATTAAATACCATCAGAGAAATCACAGGAGGTGTTCTTAACATTAGCTTTGCAGGTAGTTTATAACAGTGCAATCTATGCATGTCAATTCAGTAACTCCCATTGTATTCAATGGGGCATACTTGTGTGCATAGGTTTGCAGCCTTGGGCTGCAATCCTGTCTATACTGGGCTGCAATATGCATACTTGGAAATAAGTCTGTTTTTAAACTAGAGGGATTTATTTCCAAGTAAATATAATTTGGGCTTGATATGATCTGAGACATGTACAAAGGGATCCTAGGAAGCTGGTGGGTTCACTATTAGTAACTACAAAAATAATGGGAGTAACAGTGCAAGGGACACAAGAAACAATAGTAAAAATTTACAAAAGAGCAGAGGGTTAGGAAAAATGGGGAATGTAACAATAAACTGGGTCAGTATATCAGATGAGACAGCTGTATCTGAATTTTTGGAAGACTTGGTAATACTTCTAAAGTACTGTAATGCTTCAAGAAAATAAATGCATCAACATAAAAGCTATTATGGAAGACAAGTGGTCAGTTATAGAATATAAATCCACAGGTTTTGTCCTGTAAGATATTATTTGACTGTGGATGTAGACCTAAGGTTGTTCACTATTTGTTTGCCTAGTTCAGAGTAGACCCACTGCAATCAATGGTTTTAAGTAACTTAAGTTCATTGATTTCTATGGATCTGTTCTGACTGATATTACCTATTGTAGTGGGACTTAGGTTTAAATTTTCATTTCATACTCTGACCTATAGACAGGGAGCAGCAGTAGGTTTAGTTGCTCAGTACATCTAAAAGCAGTATTTCTTAAAGCTGTCTTAGGAAGTCTCTTAAGCATATTGCTCATCAGCTCTTTAAGAGAGACAACTAAATTTAACTAATCTCATCATGTCCACAATATCACCACTGTGAAATATACATTTGATGTATTTTTTTTCAAAAGGAGAAATATGGTGAACTCCTTAAGCAGGATATGTCATTGCAAACTCATGTTGTAAGTCATAGTCTTAACTATAACTGTCTGTTGCACATAATTACATTGGGTGGTATCCAGTGAAGTCGTTCCATTAGCTAAGGACTTCTGGCTGTGTAATAGAACTTCCCCTTCCTCTGTGCACTCCCAGATTTGTTCTGGGGTATCCCCTAACCCTCTTGAACAGATATGGGGAGGGTGCACGAGAAGAGTGAAGGGAACTTTTGTTGTGCACATGGAAAACAATGTTGTAACAGAACTACTTCATTGGATACCTCCCATTGCTTTATCTTGTTTAAGCAGCCATTCATAATCAGTATAAATGGAGAGACCTGTAAATAAAAATAGTCTTGCTTGAATGGAATTTCTGAAATAGATTGAATAAATATCCTCACTTCTCAGGAATAGCTATCCTTGCTTTTCAGTAATGCCTTTGTCTTAAAATTGAGTAATTCTGTTCCTTGAAAATGTTTAGCAGTGTATGTGTATTAGTTGTAGGGATATGATTTTAGAAATACACACGATTATGAGTATGTAGAAGTTTTTGGCCAGGATCCAAATAGCCACATAGGTGTGTGTGCCCAATGGTTCGACGTATGTTCTGGTGGTCTCTGAATTTTCTGTTCTTATAGCAGCTTCTTGTGCTACATTGGAGGAGTGGATTTTGGGAGAGTCATTTTGGGGATTGACAGAGAATTGTAGTGGGAATTATATGGCTAAGAAACCGCATAGCATGGGTTTATCTTTCCTCAACTCTTTTGACCTTGCCTTCACTTTTCATGTTGAAGATCAACCCCTGATTTTATTTAGTTAACAGGAAATGTGTTGTATACAGTAGGACCCTACTCATATGGCGGGTTACGTTCCAGACCCCCGCCTAAAAGTGAAACCCGCCTAAAAGTGGAACTCCATCAATAAAATGGTGCCCGGCACCCGAAAAATGCCTTAAAAGCGGAACAAGCGCCATATGAGTGGGGCCTTACTCTAATTGAAAGCCGCCGTATTAGTGGAACGCCGAAAAGCGGGGCCCTACTATACAAAGATACAACATACTGTATCTGCTTATTGAAATATAACTACTATTCGCTTGTTCTAGCCTCTGGTTGAAACAAATAAAATACACTTAGTGAGGTGTACTGTGGCATGGGAAATCTTCCTCTGTTAATAACTTTGGGCACCAGAGTTTGTTGTGAATCAAATCTGTAAATATTGCCAGGCATTGTTTGACAGTTCAAAATGTATACTGTACATTGCATTTTGAAAGTTGTGAGTGAATCTGTTATATAGAAGAAAATTGCACATCAGTTGTGTTTGCTGATAAGCATTTGTGGTTTGCAAGTCTGATTCTGGAACCCAGGCACAAACTGTAGTTTGAGAGTTCAAATATAATGGCAAACAATGGTTTGTCCCAGGAAGTAACTGAATATTTTAAGTACGTAGAGGGAGTGCACACACTGGGAGCTCTTTCTAGGTTTGGTTTTGTGGCAAACCATGGCTTGGCATTGCGTTTGAACTGCGTCACAGTGCTTGAATACAGAGATGTTTAAAATTTCCTCTAATTTATAAAAATAAAAACTGAACCTTATTGCTGAACTTTATTAAAAGAAACTCGAAAAAGACAATTACAAGGATAGGGAAAGATTACATACTACCTTATTTTGTCTTGCATTCCAATATTGTATAAAAGGTCTCCACTCTCTTTCAAACAGTTTTATCATGCAACTATTGTTTTTACAAGTTAATTTGCTTTACCCTTAACCGTTCTTTTCATAGTATCAATCTGCTGTTAGCATCCCACAGACTCTAAAAGAGTCTTAGCTGGAAATAAGTCTTGTTGTTGCTGTTATGTACCTTCAAGTCGATTACGACTTATGGCGACCCTGTGAATCGGTGACCTCCAAGAGCATCTGTCATGACAAATTTTTGTCAAAATTTGGACAGATTCGGTCTCAGTAGCTTGTAGTAACTTTATTGGTATGCCATCTGTTCCTAGTGATTTGTTTCTTCCAAGTATTTAAAAGCAGCTTTCACCTCACATTCTAAAATTTCTGGTTCTTCATCATACGGTTCCTTCATGATTGAATCTGTCATCCTGGCATCTTTTTTTATAGAGTTCTTCAGTGTGTTGCTTCCATCTTCCTTTTATTTCATTTCGGTCAGTCAGTATGTTCCCGTTTATTATTCAACATCCCTATTCTTGGTTTAAATTTCCCTTTCATTTCTCTAATCTTTTGGAATAGGGCTCTTGTTCTACTTGTCCTCTTCTATTTCTATACAATAACTATTGTAATAGTTCTCTTTGTCCTTACATACTAGTCGCTGTATTGTTGCATTTAGGGTTCTGACCATTTTTCTATTTCCTTTTGCTTTTGCTTTCCGTCTCTCTTTAACCATTTTAAGAGTTTCTTCAGTCATCCATTGAGGTCATTCTTTTTAACTAGAGGCATTGTCATTTATAATGTGATTATATTAGTATCACATTCCAGTAATGGTCTAGTACAACAACTTTTGCAGTACATTCACAATGTGAATTGCTCATTAGGCAGTTAGGAAGCTCTGTAGGAGAAAACAGAATGAAAACCAACTTAAAATGCATAGGTGAAATACTAGGCTCATAAGGCAAGAGTAAGCAAAGTGTTTTCTTTGTATTCTAAACCATAATCCTGAAACCATGTTAGACAGATTTCTACTGGTTGTATCCAGCTAAGCTTGACTCAGAGTAGAATAATTGAAGTTAATGGACCTAAGTTAGTCATGTCCATTAATTTCAATGGATCTAATCTGAGTATGACTAATGATGGATACAACCTATCCATCATTTCGAGATATCTATTCAGATCAGAAATCTGATCTTGAGAAATATATTCTGATCAGAGCTCCATGGAGCCATGGGTTCCCCATGTGAACAAGAGGCTCACAATGGGGGCAATTTCACTTGTGTAATGAGAGTCTGTTAGAATTATAATGCATTTTCCATGTTGGAGAGAATGCATATGGAAATGCTTTTTGGGCTTGCGGTTTTTATTTGAAAGAGAAGAATTTCTGGATAGATTACCTGTCTAACCTTCGGTGTTTTGTTTTGTTTCTCTTTTCAGTGGCTATGACTTTGGCTATCTGATCAAGATCTTGACAAATTCCAATTTACCTGAAGAAGAACTGGACTTCTTTGAGATTCTGAGATTGTTTTTCCCTGTCATTTATGATGTGAAGTACCTTATGAAGAGTTGCAAAAATCTTAAGGTAAATATGGCCTAATGCTTTGTACAAGATCAGACAGCATTTTCTGGAATAGTGTTTTTTATGAGTGAAGAATGTACAAGCAAGTTTTTGTCTTCTACCATTAAAGTAGTGGCTGTAAACATTTACAGTTAGACCTAGTTCTTACAGAGAAACTACTGAACATTTTTCAGTAAACCCTAGATGTCCTGGAGAAGGATTCTAGACTATCCTAGGGATCTTTTTAATATAAAGGGACATTCAGTCATGTGAGCCTCAGGTTGGAGTCTGAAGTAATATGCTGCCCAGACTGGGTTTTCTATCTTGGTGAGAACTAGTTCTTAGTCAGCACAGGGCTAGCCAACATGGTGCCCTCCAGATTTGTTGGACTACAGCTTCACCATCCTTGACTATTGGCCATGCTGGGTGGGGATGATGGGAGTTGTAGTTCAACACATCTGGAGGGCCCCACATTGGCTACCTGCAATCTAGTATACTTGATATTGGGTGGTGGGGGAACATAACAGTGGAAGGTCAAAATAGAGGTTGGACCATACAATTAAAATTGACACCTTCCCATGATAACATCATCCTGTTTGAGTGTGGATGTTCTTTGAATGGTATACATGCTACTCAGACTGTGTTCCAGTTTGCAGCCCTTGGTGCTGCATAACAAGCTTCTGTGCTCTGCAGAGAACCTGTGTGCCAAAGGTCTTGCCTTGTGCATATACCCTGGGATATGCCCAATTGTCTCCCTTAATTGTAGTCGAAGTCCACTGAGGTGCTGCTGTTTTCAAAGCTTGAGATAGGGAAGATGCAGTGGCACAAGACTAATCCACGCTGGAATGTAAAAGAGTGATGAGAAGGCTTTGACTGTAGCAGCTATCAGTGGAGAGTCTCCTTCTAGCCTACTCTTGTTGTTGCTGCCTTGATAGCTAGGCTTGTCCTTTGGTAGCACCAGAGAGGAATAAAAATCTTGCAGCAAACTAGCTGCCTTTTGTTCCTTCATTCCTGTTTGAAGAAGCTGGGTGCTCCTGGAAGGTGAGTGGGTATCTCCACTGAGAGAGGACTGGGAAGAGGGTCCTCGATGAGTAACTCTAGCAGCTGTTGGAACCTATAAAGGTACTACAGTCACCTAGAGGCTTATTGCCAGCTCGTAACTCTGTTTAATACTCCTGTGTGACCTGGATTTGATTTCTGACAGCAACTTAGTGACAAGGTTTAATAGGTGAATAATTCCTGAAACAAGTTAACTGCATGTGGTCAGAGGCAGCTGAGCATGTCAAGAAATAGAGGAAGGTTTTTTTAAAACTGCTTCTCTGCTCAGATGCCAGTTGGGCTACTAACTGGCTTGTTCTGTTAGGCATAACATTTGGAGACGCATGTTGGACTGGAGGACAAATGCACGTTGGAATTGGAGGCATGAAAGGAAGAACAGCAAAGTGGATAATTACTGCTCCTGTGGTGGTAACAAGCATAAGAAAAGCCCTCTGCAACACAGACTGGTACTGAAATTAAAGATGCAGCATTGACCCCAAGGAAAGGGATAGCTTAGTATTATGAAGAAAAGCAAGAAGGGCTTAAGCCAAAGATAACTGGAAGCTGATCTGCACTATGGCTCAATTCTGTTTGAAGGGTAACAAGATTACCCCCAATTATGATGTTGAAGGTGAACCAGTAATGAAAATTATGGTTAGCAGTTTGTGCTGCAGTCAAGATTATGAATTGCTCTCACAGAGTCAATATTACAGATTTTTTACTAAGAGAACGCAGATGCTGAAAATCCTGATGACTGATAAGGCTGAAGACTTTTTGGTTGGTGAGAATTCCTGCCTTACTGATGAATGTACCTCCTAAAGAATTATGCTCATTGAATGAAGTTAATCTCTAAGAAAAAGATGGTTGTGCATACCAGAGGAACAAAATTTCCAGTTTTGCATGAGTTGAACGTTGCCCACCATCTAAATTGTATGACCAGGCAACTTCATTTTCATTGTTACTAAACTTTTTTTTTAAAAAAAAATACAAATGTCAAAATGTGGATCTTCCCTGCACAAGTGCAAACATCTATAATTGCTCAGTCAAACTGTCCTATTTGCCAGTGGATATGCTGTTCTAGTTACTTGTTGAAAAATAAATTACTGCTTGGCTGTTTGAATAAATTCTGTTATCTCCTGCTGTCTTTTGAATTTCTTTGGAGGATAATACAACTGGTGGAACAGGCAACTCAGTTCATTTGCAGGGGAGAGATAAACATTGCTAGAATCTTGAAGCAAAGATTAAAGCTCCCATAGTCTGATTTTAAAAAAAACAAACAGGAAAAAATGAATTTTCTTGCTGTTACTTTTTGGGTCTTCCTTAAAAACTGCCCCATGACAAAATTGGGCAGTTTGCTCCAAGCTGTCATAGTCTTGGTTTCTCTCTAGCGTACCACATCACAGTGTGCATCTAGGTTTGATGTCTTCCTCTCCCCCCATCCCAATTACATGTTCATCTTACTCTACCTACTGCTCCCCCCTTTTTTTAGAGGGGAGAGTTTCTTCCCCAACCCTTCTGCTGGAAATTGGTGAAAAGTGTATAAGGTGAGTGGGGAAAAAATGGAAATGGACTGCCTTCAAGTCAATCCCGATTCATGGCGACCCTGTGAATAGGGTTTTCATGGTAAGCGGTATTCAGAGGTGGTTTGCCATTGCCTTCCTCTGAGGCTGAGAGGCAGTGACTGGCCCAAGGTCACCCAGTGAGCTTCATGGCTGTGTGGGAATGAAGGTGCACTTAAAAGGAGAGGGGCAAGCTTATGTAAAACCAGGAGCTATGCAAGTGCTTGCCAAGGGCATTTCAGTGTCCTGACTGGTCTGGTCCATGATCCTATCCAAAGACTGTGAAAGAGTTTGAAGTGCAGGAGTGTAGTCATCTGGGGTCTAAGGGGGTCTTAGACTCCTTACCTTTTTGGAAGCATAGGGTCCCTATGTCCCCAGCACCTTGTGAGCCAAACAGCATGAAAGGGGAGTTTTAGCCACTAAGGAGATTCTTCTGACATGCCTCCTTGTCCTTTCCTGCTGATTAAAGCCAATCAGAATGAAAGGAGGTGAGTTTGCCATTGAGAAGACTCTTCTCAGTAGCTAACACTTTCCCCTTTCATGCTTATTGACTCTTAGGAACTTCTGTTGTTGTGGGAGAAGGTATTAACAAGGATCTCATTCTCAACCCAGCAGCAAAAGGGTGTGTGTGGTGTAGCTGTGACTATCATGAAGGGACCCTGCACTTCTGAATTTGCCACTATGCTACTGTTGAAAAGCTTGTTACTTTGTGGGGATTTTGCCTGCCTTACTAAATTTCACACTCCTTTTTAAAGTTTTCTGAATGTTTCCACAATAAAAGATCCTGCTATATCATGTCCTTCTTTTCTACCCTCTATTACTTGTTCTAAATTCCAGCTTCAAATCTGTAATGATATTTTTTCTTCTGATTATCTAACACAGACTTGAGGCAACTTTTAATTTTTTTGTAATCAACAGCTGGCTTTACAATTTTAAATTCCTTATGAGTTCAATAGTTCAGTAGTAAGCTAAATCGAAATGAGGTACAGGTTAGCATAGGAGGAAGCAGAAACTCCTCAAATTCACCTGGCAGTGTGACTAGGAAGATGGTCAGTCTAAATGTAGGCTTTGAACATGGTATCAAGAGCACCTAGAGTAAATCTTACTAATGTTTAAGTAGAAATCTTACATAACAGCCTGAGCAACGTTTGTGCGTGTTTACCTTTTCAGTGTTCTGTGATTTTCTAGACTTTTATTCTGTGTATTCACTAAGGTATTGCACTATCCTTCTAGAAGATTGGGGAATCTGTGCCACTCACCCCAGATGTTGCTGGACTCCAGCTATCACAAGCTCAAGCCAGGATGACCAATAATTTGGGATCATGGGAATTGTAGTCCAGCAATGCTCCCTATCCCCACATTAGATCTTATGTGTGTCCTGCTTTTCAATGTAGTTTGGGCTCATAACTGTTTTGATAATAGGGTTTGACTGAGTACATTGGACCATATATTGTGTATGTAAGGAGTAGTGCTCAAGCCTGTATGGCTTGAAGCATGCATGGTATCATTGGGAAAATGGAGGATGGGGGAGGATTTAGCTTATCTGGGATCCCGGATGCATTTGTTTTAATAAAAAATTTCTGTTCGTAGATCCTGTATTAATTGAATTATTATGAGCCTTTGCCTAAAATTTTCTAAATGCAAAATTTGAGAAATTTTAATTTCCAAAACAGTCATTTCCTTGATTCTTAAATGTTTTGAATATGAAAAAATAAAATACAGTGGGGCCCTGCTTTATGATGCTTCGCTTTACAGCGTTCCGCCAATACAGCGGTCTCAATTAGATGCAATTAGACTAAAGTCCCACTCATACGGCACTTGTTCCGCTTTTACGGCAGTTTTCTGGCATTGTGAGTCATTCTATTCAATGAGTTCTGCTTTACAGCAGGGTCTGGAATGTTAGAGTGGGGCCCTATTGTCTTGAGCTTAAGTGATAAGGATTTTAAGAGCAAGACCTACATCCCACTAAAGTTTTTGCCTAGGTGTAGGTCTTTGCATTTTATTCTTTAGATTTTCCTAATCCTGAGTAGTTCTGTTACAGCCTGTATGCTTCACTTCTAGTCCTGAAAAGACTGCTAATGCCTTGACCAGGCGGATCACTAGAGATCTCTGTGCAGGGCCTGCATTATACAAATGGACAACTGTCTCCCTCAGGTGGTTGCTATTTAGTGTTGATAATTTGGCACTCCTAGACTCGTAGTGCTGCATATTCAACCCACATCTCCCTTTCCCCCAGCGCGCGCACACATGATAGCCACAATGGGGGGAAAATCTCACTAATAATCCTTGGTTCTGACATGGGCTATGTAGCACTTTTAAAGATTTGTATTGTTCAGTTTTATTTCTAGTGGGTTGAATCGTAGAACTACAAAAAAATGTATGGCTTTTCAATTGTGTGCTCATTATGCATTTCTCTGCTCAGAAACTATTATATAAACAAGTGGGGTGGAAACTAATTCTTTACCTACTGTTCTGTGACCTGATGTCATTCCTTAACATCATCTAATTGTGCAGCCATATTCTCTTTCAGGGTGGATTGCAAGAAGTTGCCGAGCAGTTAGAGTTGGAGAGGATAGGACCACAGCATCAAGCAGGATCTGATTCTCTACTAACAGGCATGGCCTTCTTCAAAATGCGAGAGGTAGGTGGTTTGGGTTTTCCTGCACAAGGCCTTTGGATAAAAGTAATTTTCATTTTAATTGCCACTGGGTTGTGCCCAGTGAAGCTAACCTTAGAATTAGGTTTTTAATTTAAAGTGTGAGGCGGCTTTTCTATGAGGCAGGAACATTTGTCATGTGTGCAAATTATCCTCTGAAGCCTGCCCTCAGTGCCAGTTTGTGTATGCGTTTGTCCAAAAGACAGATCACAGCTTCATATCCCTCCCATTTCCCAAAGGAAGATGCCTTATACTGAGTCAGACCATTGGTCTATCTACCTCAGTACCATCAATGCTGAGTGGCAGTGGCTCTCCAGGGTTTCAGACGGAAGTCTGTCTCAGCCCTACCTGAAGATGCCAGGGATTGAACCTGGGGTCTTCTACATGCAAAGCAGGTACTCTACCATTGTGCTACGGTCCTTCCCAATAAATGTGATATGGGTAGCAGTATGCCCTCATGGTCTGATTGATTTGAATGTATGAAAATCTAAGAAAAGTATGTGAGGCCAAAGTTTGTTTTAAGTAGAGCAGAGTCTAGAATGTCCTTACGTAGCAAGACATACTCTGCCACTCAGCTTTCTGACTTTTCTCCCTGTGGTGTGCAGTATACTGACTTGTGCTTTAAATTTTCTTCAGATGTTCTTCGAAGATCACATCGATGATGCAAAGTACTGCGGTCACCTGTATGGTCTTGGTTCTGGTTCATCGTATGTACAGAATGGGACAGGAAATGCATATGAAGAAGAAGCCAACAAGCAATCTTGACATGAAATGGAAACCCACTTTTTCTGAGCTCCACATGCTTGTACATAGGTTTTATCTCTGGTTGAATCCCTTGGACAATAAGGTGTTCTTTTCCCCTCAGCACACTTCGTTTTCTGCCTTTGTATGTACTAAACCTGACTGTTCCTATCCCAGTTTTTTGACCTTAATGTGTAGGCATATCTGGGTTAAATGTGGCCTTGTACCTCGCCAATCTGTACGTAAACACATGTAGGAGCAGTGTGGCAGATAGAAGAAAGCTAAAATGGTAATGAAATTTCTGGTAAACTTTAATTGGTCTTAGTATTGGTTTATTATCTCTCTTTGCATTTCCCCAAACAGAACTAGCACTGACTGTAACTAATTTTCCCGTTTCTTTATCGCAGTGCACAGGAGTTTTAGCTATTCAAGATTGTGGACCATCACATTTGCACTTTAGAAGAGTGACTCTGAGTCAGATCCTCTGTTTTATCTGAAATTCTGCCCCCTTTCCTGGCTTAGACGAAATGTTTATCCGCCAAGATAGCAACCTCATGGTTGTATACCCCATGTTTCAAATTCATTAGGAAAAAAAACATTCATGACATAATCGGTTCAAAACTACTGAAATCTTAGCAGCTGCTCTTATCTCTAAACTGGTGTTGAGTCTTCCAAGTGTGTCCTGCACACATCAGCTTATAATTGACTTGCCAGTTTCACACTGCTCTGTGATGAAAATAACTCAGTTGTGCCATGGGAAATCTCTGTGTACTACCCTGAATTGAGAAGCACTTGCCTGGTGCCTAATCTGTGCTCTGTTCAATTCAATGGGGTGTGTTTTGGAGACGTTCCTTATAGATTGCCTCCTGTATAACAAGTGTTACAGCTGTCAGGGACAACTGTGTCCTTTTTTTTGCTTTTGTGGCTGAATGGCATAATTGAAAGCATGGAAACTGTAGTTAGATTTAACAGCACACATTCATTGTAGATCCAGTTTTTTACTCCTATTCCATCCAACAAGCTATGCCCTAAAAATACTTTGTATTTTAAAACCTTATTTATTTTCTACTTGAATAGATGAACACAGGTCCATATAAGGATGAGATCCAAAGATTTGAAGTCAACTTGATAATGATGTAAATAAAAAGGTGTGTCCTTTTCGTAGCTGCTACAAAAGGCATTTGTTGTAAAACAACAAATCTGTATGTATGTAATAAAGTTACCTGAGGCTTGTAAGGCTAGCTTATTTTTTGACTCTTATCTTAGCAATATATTTTATGAATACATTGTTTTATTAAAGGACCACAAAGTACTTTCTTAACCATGCAGAGCATGCTCATACAAAGCAGTTGTGCAGGAAGACTTTATTTGGTATTGAATAACTAAACCCCAGCCTGAAACGATGGAGTGCCTGTGGCAGCATTTTGTGTGTGTTACCTACACTGAAAATCAGAGTAAATCTTAATGTTCAGCAAAGTGATCTGTTTACCATGTACTTTAACCTGTTTGCCTTTTTTCCTCATTAAGTTACAATGATGTAACTGGATGGTCCTTTTTAAAGAAAAATAGCAGACATTTGCATAAGAGGTTATTTGTTTTTAAAAGCTTTTGTAAATAAAGGCTTCAAAAATGTTTTCTTACACATCTACAGACTTGTGGTTTTGTTTTGAAACCTTTTGCTGGCATGTCTGTGTACCCAGTTAATCCATTTTCTATTTCTTACCTACAATAGATTTAATTCTGCTGTTTTGTTGCCCCCAGTACACCCTATTCATAAGCAAAGCCTGCTGCAGGTACCATAACCACAGTAGCTTTACACTTGTTGCCCTGCAGTAGAGCATGTTAAGCTTCTAGGTGGCAGCCTGTAGTTAAGAGCTGATTCTGCTGCATGTGCAGCTCAGCAATAAACAGTGGAATGGGTGTTAAGGGTTATCATCCTTGGAGAATAGGTGAGCATGTCAAAACATAGCATAAGGCTAGGGCTAGAATGGGGAACTTGTGGCCTAGACTACAACTGTCTTAATCCCTGACTATTGCCCATGCTGGCTGGGCTGATGGGAGTTGGAGTCTAACGTCTGGACTGCCATGGATCCCTCATCCCTGGACTAGGCCATTTCTGCCCTAATAAAGTACTGGGTTTTATGATCCTTTCCATTCTGTAGCAATAATCTGGCCCTAATACTGTTTCTCTTGACTGAACTTAATGTCTTTTTAAAAAAAAATAGTCAAGAACAAGATAGTGGCAACAGTTTGCACGTACCAGCTTGTATTATGCAAGTGGTGTTTTCTCTTTGAGCACTGAGAAGGCCTTGTGGGAGAGATACATTGCAATTGTTTGCTACTGGTGATCTGTGAACAAGAAACCTGTGGTGGCGACATTTGTAATATCTCATTCATAGCATTATTGCAGGTTAATCACCTGTAGACAGAAAGGTGCCTTGGTTAAGAACTGGCCCCAGGATCTATGTTTACCAGTACCTATTAGGGCTGAGGCCCAACTAATGTGTGCATGCCTTGCAGCGTTCCCCCACTCCTATTATAATGTGCAGATTGGGTATCTATGTTTTTAATGTTTACCAAATTGCCATGAGTCTGGCCACCTGAACTGTACCATGTGGACCTTTAAGGTGAAAGCTTTCTTTTCATTTTGCATGGCGAATTAATGGAGTTTGGTTGCTGACAGAAGTGTGTTCGTGCAGGATGAAGAGCAGATGAGGTAAACCAGTGCCTGGATTGTATCACTGCAGATTGCCTGTGGGAACTGTGATAACATGCCTCCCTAACACATTTTAAAAAACAACAACAACACTACACATGAAAATCAAGGATATTGCAAAGAAAGTTAGGCTAGAGCTTTCCTCTCTGACACACTTGCAGCCTGAAATAGGAGTGCCTAGGTATTCATGTCAGCAGATGTTTATGAAAACTAGGTATTTAAAGTGGATCCTTGAAACATAATTGATCTTTGCTGCATATGGCCCCTCTACCAGTAACCTTAACCATACCTACTTTGCTGATACTGCAGGGATGGGGAACTTGTGGCCCTCCACATGTTGGACTACAGCACCCATCAGCTGAGCCAGCATGGCCAAGTAGGTGGGCCAGGGCCAGGGCCAGACACCTTCCATGCCATCATGGACTAGCGGCTAGTCTCAGTGTCACAACCACTCCTTCATACACCACTTGCTCTGGATGAGTAAATATGGATGGACCAGTCGGGATTCCTAGGAGCTTCAGTTGCTGATATACTTACTAAGTTCTATGTCAAGAGTGGGCGATGAGTTTGACGTCAAGGGCAGCATTCCCTTTTGGGAAACTTGTTGGAGGCCAAATGCTAGCAGTAGGCTGATCAAAGTCTGTGTTGGGCAGGGGAAAAAGTGCTATGCAGGAACAGTTAATAAATCTTGCACCAGGTGTATATAATGCATATTCAGTATGCCAGCCACATTAGTAAAGCATTTTCAGTACCACTACTTGAATTGGTCCACATGCACTTCCCAATGCCCAAATTCAAAGTCTGACTTGAAGTCATTTGTCTCTTAAAGGTTTTAATTTTTTTTCCAGCAGCAGGATAGGATACAAAAATACATAATACTGCTTTACATATTACAAACAAAAGCAAAGCAAGAAGCTCTTCTCTGAAAGACTTGTAGTTATATGTACACTTGTTACTTCTTAGCAACATGTACTCAGGCAAACATTGGGAATGTGTTTTCATTACAGAAATGATCCTGTTCAAAGCAGTTGTGGAGCAGAGTGTTTGGAAGCTAGGGCTCATCATTCTGCTTCAAAGGTCTTGCCAACATTAATGAAGAAATGAAGCAGGAAGAGGAGCAAACTACCAGTAAAACGTACATTATGAAATGTCATCTGTGTCCTCAAAAATTGATTCCTTTTATAGATGAAGGAAAGTTTGTCCAATCACAATACCCTGAGTATTCCAAAAGGCTAAATTGTAAGTCACTCTGTACAATAATTAACCTGGCCATTCTAGAAGCAAACATGTACCTGTTAGTCACATAAAGTAATGTTGTAACTATAGAGTAACCAGTGAAATCACTGAAGCTAACTCCTGTGGGGTAGAATAGAATTGCTTTCATTATTCCCCACTATTGCATTCAATCTGTTACCAGTTATACATCTGTTATTTTAGAATGTTAAGATGACCAGTAGTAAGTACAGTTAAGATGTACTAATAAGAAGCTTTCACTCATTCAAATATTTTGCCTCTGATCCTAAATGTGTGTGAACTGTGTAGTTTTCAGTGGCAGGTCTTGTTTTTTAAAGTTACATCTTTCTTGGTGTGGTTTGTTAGCTTGTAGACTTTGCAAAGAAACAGGATTTGTTTTTGCAAGATTTAATATTTTTCTTTAGTTTAGCAACTTTAGCACCAAGACTCAAATCCTTTTTCTCAAGTTTTTAAAACTAAAGAATTTTCACATGTGCAAATTGTAAGAGTCCCAATCATTACTGTTTCTGGTACATTAGTTATAGTAATATCTAACTCCCAAAGTGGTGGTCTTGGCACTGATGACAATGCTTAAAAGGTGCAAGAACTAATTCTACCCTATAGACTGTTGCCCGACAAGTTCAAAATAACAGTAATTCAAAACTGAGTTTCTTCTATAGCAGGGATGAGAAACCTGTGCCTCTCCAGATATCCATTGGACCACACCTACCATATCATCACAGCTGGGCATGATGGGAGTTGTAGTTAATGAGAACAGTAATTTTAAAAGCTGTTGTAATACTGCAGGCTACACTAAAGCAGTAGAAACATCTCAATCCCAAAGATCTTAGTTCAGCATTCAAGTCCTCCTTACACAGGATTTATAAAAAGTCCCTGTATTTTAAAATTAGTATTTTGTTACCAATTTGAAAAAACAGTAATTTATAGCATTATAGAGCTTATCACTCAACTTGTACATTTTGTATTCTCTGTCATTTCAGGTGCTGTGTGTGAGAGATCTGCAATTCTGTCAAATGTTTTAGGCTTTGGAGCACAAGTCATAGTCCGTAAATAGAAGTCTAAACATTCTCTTGACAAATAAGCATAAGGACATGGAGCTCTTCTTCTTACTGAGTATGGATAGAGCACACTTTCCTTCCTTTGCCAGCTCCTCTTACGAGTAAAAAGCACACTAGTAAAATATTTTGCAAGCTAGAAACAAGCACTCCTTGCCTCTTCTGCCAGCCTGCTTGCTTTGTGTGCTGGCTGAACAGGACATAGCTTTACCTTTTATGCTCCTAATGGAAACCAAATGGCCTCGTGGCAAAGGTCTGGATAGCTGCCCCTTTCCCATGGGTGCTATCCAATGTTAGTCATGCTTGGAGTAGAGCCATTGGAATAATGGATTTAAGAAATTAAGTCCATTGATTTCAATAGGTCCATTCCTGAGTATGACAACTGGATATCATTTTATGTGTTTTTGTGCTCGATGTACAATCAGAAGGCTGGCAGCAAAGAGACAGAGCTAGTACTGGTGTGTCTGCTTGGTTTCTATGTTTGATGCACAGGGCACGGCTTCTCCTGCATTTATATTACAGAAACACAGCAGCAGACTACCAGAGGAGGGATAAAGTGCTCTGTGTCTCTGCTAGCAGCCCAAGGTCCTTCCTCTCATTCGTGCCCAGTGTTGAAATGCAGCAGGTTTCTAGAGGGGTGTCAGAGTGCTCCTTCCCTCCCTCAGCAGTCTATTTCTATATTGGATCAGTAATGGGCCCCTGGAGGTGAGTCCAACTACTCTATCTGGCACCTATGTGAAATTTCTAGATTCCTATGGTAACTAGGTCAGAGACTAAAACAAGTTAATGGTGCCAATAAACAAAAAACTCAGCAACACTTAAAATCTTTGTAAGTTTAAGGACTTGTGTAAAAGCCTGGTATGTATCAGTGATCTGGTAAGTGTGAGTCATTTGAGCATCCCACCCTCTTTCTGCTGTTTTGAAACTGAATTATGCTGTAAATCTAAGTGGATAATGCTAGTATAACACAATCAGTTTAGCTATGCTTAAGAGTCATTTAAAGATTAGTTCAGAACATTTATTTGTACAAGCACACCCCAGTGCTCATTGAGTACATTTGTGTAAGCATTAACAGGTGAGGTAACAGATCATTGCTATTACCTAGCAGCAATCTCCCATGCTCTTGGAAGATTATAGGCGTTCCTGTGTCTCACATCATTGATCTCCAGCACATACTCACATGTAAACACATTCGTGGGTGGAAAACAAACTTCATATGAAATTTGGACACATGGGATGAACTAGCTACTCTATAAGAGCAGTGTCAGAATGGCATAATCATATAGTGCAAGAATAGTACACTAGCACTGCAGCTGCATATACTTTTACTAGAAGCATATCTACTTACACTCTGTATTCCATACAGGTGTAATAGCTGCATACTGTGAATGCTTAACTAAGACTGTTTACATTCAGTAAAAACGATTAATACTGAAGAAAAGGACTACTATGTGCTGACCAGTAGTTTCTAAACTGGGAGTGGATGTATTAATTCTTTGTTTAATAAAGTAAAGTAACTCCAAATATGCTATAATAATAGAATCTGAACTATGAGACTATTTTCAAGGAATATTTTATATCCTAGGCACATAAGCAAAATGTTTTCATAGGGCTGCAAAGTTTAATAGCTCAGTTAATCAAAACAATCAACTTTTTAAATTGCCTAACAACGTCCTCTGCTAAATAGGGCAGCTAATTTTTTTAAAAAAAAAACCTTTTTATCGTAAGTACTTATACAAACGTCAGACAATAAGCAACATCTTAAGAGGTATTTCCCTTTTGTCATACGTTGGAGGGAGTACCTCTGAGACAATGCCTGCATCATCTAAAAACAAAGCAAGCATGTTTGTTCCTTCAATATTATTGTTTTTACCCAGATACAAGTTTATGCAAATTTAACCAATAGATTAAGTTGATCAGTCAACTGAAACTCACACAATTAATTGATTAAGATTTCTTTAATCAGCTGACAGTCCTAGTCAATCAAAGATTTAGTCTTCCAGGTGCAGATGGTGATGGAGTGATAGAACAGATTCCTTTCTCCCATATGGCTTTCCAGAAGCAAGAAGTCATAGAGCTTCTGTAAAACACTTCTCCTACATCACCACTATCTATGCCATCCCACTGCTGCTACTTCCCTAATCCCATATACTTTCCTTGTAAATCCCATCGCTCACAGATATCAATGGCATTTACATTCAAGATAATATGATCAGGGCTGAAGTGTGTAAGAGCCATCCCTAACTCCATTCTACTCTTAAAATGTCTGACATCTGGATTAGCTGAGAAAACTGCATCATGATAATGCAGTCAAAGCCATCAGTCTGGCTCTATATTTTGCATGAATCCCATCTGCTCAGAAGGTATGTTTAGTGCCATCGGACGCAGACATCAGCCTTCTTTTCCATGAAGCAGTGATAAGAGCCATATTTAAAATGTCCTCTGATATTCTGAAATTTACTGAAAATACTATAAGATATGTTACATGAGAGCTGAATTTCAGCTTCTTTTAAGTTTTTCCCTTCATTTTATACACATTTTAAAGAATGCTGGTAAGTATCAAACAAAGCCCTGCATAACAAGAATACACATCACAATGTGCATTATGATTAAGCTAGTACTACTCTTTCCTATTCTGCCCCTAAGATTCCTCTAACCACTTTGAATCAAGATACAAAGCAAATAGAACATTACGCTATGGAAACTAGTGACTGCAAAATGCCTAGCATACAAAGTTCTCAAATATCGTATCTGTTAGGATCATATTCTGGCACTTTTGGTGACTGAACCTGCAACGACTCATTTGGATTAAAATGTTGGCGGGAAAAGACCTTTCCATTATAACTACAATGATGTCAGAGACATCATACCATTGCACTTTAAGAGAACCTTATTTACACAGGAGAATAATTTGGAAGTAATCATCAAAGTTTACATTCTAGGCTGCAGAGTAGGAAATGATGGTTTTCTGGAACATTAAGAAAATTAACAGTAATGTACTCAGGAATTGGACTCTTAAGTATCTCCATGCTTTTGAAAAACGTTTATACCTGGTACTACTGCAGCTGTGGAGTAAGTCATGGTGCCAGATATATATTGTACTGTGTCTATATAAAAAATATCCGACTACCAAACTGATTTTGTTTCACAACTGTACCCTCAAGTGAGATTTTTTTTGTTTCTCTGCTAATATAATCAACTTCTATGAACCATCTTAGAATTAAATATGACCACCTATTTTATGTAAACAGCATAATGTATTTTATGTGATACATTAAATGTATATAACTTCATCTGACAGATCACGCATGCAAAGGCACTGATAAAAGGATATTTGTGAAACTACAATTTCCTTGGCTTCAGAAATTTCTGAAAAATCTTAAGTTAGTTGTTAAATTGATCCTACAAAAGCCATCCTGAAAGCCTAGACAACTGTTAGTCTCATTTAAAATAAAATGTGTTTCTGCCAACCCACTTGGCTTTTTAATACAGAGTGTAGTCAGAATCACAGTAATTAGTTTGAGTATATCTGCTACATGATAATACACCTCTTCTCGTATGAAAATAATCAGGGTAATGATGAGGAATGCAGCAATTCAAGGATGGTATATCAAATAGAGAAAAAGTCATATAACTAAAATGGAGCTTCTTAAAGCCACAAACTTAGGTTAAGCTTTTCAAGTCTAGCATTCCCAAGAAATATTAACATCAAACACTTCTAATAAGGTTGAATAACTGAATAAGTAAACAATCACACATTTATAGTTTCACAAAACTTTGCTCTGAGCATGTTTGAACTGCATGCCCTTAACTTACACATACATATACTGAGTGTGAAGTTCTGTTCTGATTTGCTTCTCCGGTATGAATTAAGAGAAATTATACCTAGCTATAATGTGATCCTTCTATAAGGAGGTGGGGGAAGGGAGCAATTATGTTGAATCAAACAAAACTTTCCAAACTTATCCAACCTATCTGAGGTTAGTTTAAATTTGTGTGGCTAACTCAGCTGAAGGTAAGAATCAAAATATGGTCCAATCTTTATATCCAACCAAACCACCTACATCAATTGATAAAAGTTGAGAATATATCCCCATGGATAATGATGACTTAAAGATTCAAGAATTGCTGCATGAGCACATCCAGGTAATATGCAAATAGCATACACTCACCTGAGCTATCAATGCCAATACAAAGAGTACCCCTATAATCTGCAAAGGGCTGGGTGTTGTCCTGTACGTCTAAAGTAAAGACTTCCTGCTTTCCCAACATATAATTTTCAAGACTTTCCTTTTGTATTTTAACAATAATTTGTGTTAACCAAAACATTTTTACACATGTAAGAGATGACAAGGATTCTTAGATTTCAAGTGATAATAAGAGACAGCTAAATTAGGTCTTGAAATATCTTCTGGCACGCCCACGCAGCAATGGATTGGAAGAGCTGGTTGATGGATGCTGATGTTGTTGAGGAATCCCTCATCCTCTCATCAACAATTCTTAACTACAACAAAGCATTAAAGCACACCAGTTTGAAAAACAATTACTGTATTAATGACTGTCATGCAAATCATGAACCACAGAACAATACACAGGAACAAATTTAATTATAAAGGAGCCAAAGCTTTTTGAAAAAATTAACTTACTTTGAAGGTCCAGGATTTCTCTCTCTTGCTTACATAACTAAGTTTCATTTTCCATAGTTAGTGCAGGGTTGCTCATACCTTTGAGAAACAAAATAATGCTTAGAAGCAGTGGTCCCCAGCTTTTTTTACCAAATAGGCTCATCGGCAGAATTCTATGTCTCTTCAAGACACATCTGTTGCTGTTACCATTATGCTACACAAACCTCCTAAATTAGAGTTCCTTTCGTTATAAAGTATTTGCTTTGATATATACATAAATTCATTCCCTTTTTACACTTCACTAAAAGTTAGGCTTACAAGCAAGGCATCCTTAAAACAGCATAAAAAACATAATACTTACCCAATTTATTCTTTTCAATACTTGCACTGGTTTCTGTCCAAGACTGAGAGTCAGTAAGGAGATGACTTTGGGAGTCTCGTAATGGTTTAGCAGGAAAATGATGATTATTCTCACTGTTAGATGACAGGAATGTTGGAAGAGCAACAAAAATATAATTGCTCTATTAGAAAACCACCAGATTAGAGCAAGGAATTTCATTACATATCCTGTAAAAAACCACATACTTTATCCTATAAATATTCTAACAGTAATATTTGGGTGTTTTCTGTTTGGTGGTGTGTTTGATGAAAAGCAATGCCTGAACAGGCTAGTGTGAACTGTTGATGCATGTGCAGGATAGGGAGGGCAAGGGAGATGCAAACTAGAGGTTTGCAACTGCTTATAAGATGGAAGAGAGTGGGCAAGAGTCAGCTATTCTCCTCCATGTAAATATATGGGGTGTGTGTGTGGGATTTAAACTATCATGCTGAAGAATGCTATCTATGGTTCTTTCTGCATGTACGATCAAGAATCTATGGATTGTATATAAGCATTATTTTTATGTCCCAAATTTCCTTTGTGATAATGGTTCTATGCTAATGTACGCTTAAATGTTTATATGACAACATCCAAGCAACAGGCAAAATAGAAAGGCAAGCTGGAAACTTAACAAGAAATGTAGCCTTACTTTTTGTTTGAAGAACTGTGTCCAACAGGAGAAGAAGCTTGTTCAGGATCTTGGTTAACAAGGCAGGTAGGAAAGGAGCATCCATCACCTAGGCTGAAAAATAAAACAAAGCAACATTCTACTTAGGCAAGGAGCATTAAAAACTCTTTAAGTCTTCAATGTTAGCTTCAAAACATGGTTTGGTTTGCACTATATAAGGTGGCCCAGTTTTCTCTCAATATGACACCTACCTGGAAAAAACTGGCAACAACCAGTATCTTCTCTCATCGCCAAAGACTTGTCTTAGATTTTTGCTGAAGCCCAAGCTAAACCCATTCTTATCCATTCCATATCGAAAAATTGGTGCTCTGAATGCCTCTAAAAAGGGAAGAGATGTTCACGCTTCTTAACACATTTAAAGCAGTGCACTCATTTCATGGAATAGCATGGATTATTGACTAAATAAACTAGTAATTACTCACCTAATGTTGATTTATTTTTGCTGACTAGCCAACAGTGATATCCAAACAGAGAAGATAAGCTGACTGAAAACATAGCAGCAGCAAAGAATAAAAACATAATATGGAACTTGGCTTGAGTATCAGGAAGTCCGTTCTATAAAGAAGAAAGAAAAAATTGGTGGTATGCTCTTTCAGACATACACAAAATCTAAAAATTGTTAGTTCACAGATGACTTCATTGTATATTACACCTTAACATTTGTTCAAAAATAACTGGAAAGCACAATCTTTATATAAGAAATACAAGGAATACTGATTTGATAGGAGCAGTTTATAGAATTACTGGAACACACAGTGACACACCACCCCCAAGTACATTATATATATATATATATAATCACCTAAAAATACATGGACATAATTTTGATTAACAAAACAGGTTTTTATTGTATTAACAAAACGTTTCAGCTTCCGCCTTCATCAGCTAATAACATACAAATGCTGTTACCAAGGTGGCAGTTATAGAGCTTTGAGGATGGAATGCTCAGAGGGGCTTCCTTTGCAGAAGCTAAGTAGTGGTGGCCTGAACCTGGAGGACAGGACCACCAGTACTTAGCTTCTGCAAATGAAGCCCTCTGAGCATTCCATCCTCAAAGCTCTATAACTGCCACCTTGGTAACAGCATTTGTACGTTAGCAGATGATGAAGGCGGAAGCTGAAACGTTTTGTTAATACAATAAAAACCTGTGTTTTGTTAATCACAATTATGTTCATATATATTTTTAGGTGATTAACGGAATCCTTATAGGGATCCAGAGCAAGCTTTAGTGAAGTTCTGTTTGTTGCTTTCAAAACTGTTTTATCTATATCTATATATCAGATATTCTATGAGTACGAGAGTATTTAGGATCACAGCCTCAGTAAGAAAGAGTAACATGACCAATAAATACTGTCTGGTTTTTGTATTATATAGTTACCGGGCTTGTAGTAAGAACTATGCTTCAGTAATGATCCATTCCTTTCCTGTGTAATTTTTTATTTTCTGCTAGACTTCAAGATATTTAACAAACATCGTAAAAGTTATCTACATACAGTAGGGCCCCGCTTATACAGCGGGTTCCATTCCAGACCCCCGCTGTAAAGCAGAAAATGCCGTAAAGCGGAACCCCACTGACTTTAATGGGCCACGTCGCACAAAAATGACACGAAAATGGCGCAAAATGTCGCAAAAGGGGAAAAAAAACCCTTTAAAATTGAAAATGAAAGGCGCCGCATCAGCGGAACGCCGTAAAGCGGGGCCCTACTGTACTTGTCACCTCTCCAATTCAAGTGCCACCTGAATATGAATTTGAGACTATGAATTGGATCCACAGTAAATCAGTTGCACTTGTCCCATTGATTTCAATGGGAAACTGTTAATTGTGACTAACATTTCACATTAATTTCAATAGAATCTAAGCACAACTAAATAAAATCTGTCTACACATGTATACTTTGAGATGCTTAAATAAAATGATTACTAACATCTACAAAAGCTAAAACATACACACTGTACACATGCAATCAGAAGTCTTGTACGAACTCTTTTAGCTATATGTGTGTATGGTTTTAATATTGCAAATAGTTTAATCTTATTTTAATGTAGACTTTGTATGTTTTTAATTATATGTATTTTTTATCTGGAAGCTGCCATGAGTTCCAGTTTTGGAAAAATGGCGGGGTATAAATAAAGACAACAACAACAACAACAATAATAATTTATTTGATCCCAAGCTTAAAGGCCAGTCTTGTATATGCTGTACTTGAAGAACTGCACAACTCTATGGATTGATTTCAGGGGCCAACACTGTCAGGCAGCCGCTGATGGCATAAGCCCTCAGGACGGCCTACCACTTGTGCTTCTGTCAATCCAAATGCTGGCCACAGCTACCTGGGCACAACACTCACCTCAGAACTGAACCTGAGTGGTTGTGGCCTGTCGTTTTAATTCTCCCATAATGCCTCTGAGGCCCCAACAAAGCACTGATCCAGAGTGATACTATGTTGGGGCTACAGAGGCATTATGGGAGAATTAAAATGGCAGATGCCATGAGCAATGTTTTTTTCCCTTTTTTGCTGGTGAGCCTGCCTTTCACCAAGGTAAGGTAAGGAGAGAGCAGGGTATCACTAACACCAAAGCCCTCTCACTATGGAGCACCAAGGGACTCATCAAACCTGGTGTCAGCCCCAACTGGCTTTTTAAAAAAAACATTAACAGAATCTTATTACTTTTTCTTCCCCTCACCAAAATCATAACCACCAATCGTGACTGTACATGAACATAAATACAATACAAAGCCTAAAAACCTGAGCTGAGACTCTTGTAAATACAGTCTAGAAATACCTAATTTATTTATTTATTATTAGATTTATATCCCACCCTTCCTCCCAGTAGGAGCCTAGACATTAATTAGCAATACAATCCCGTTTTTTTACTTGAAAGTAATTCACCTTGTGTTCAACAGGGCTTACCCCCCATATTCCATAGGGATTGTGTTTAGGATTGCAGGCTATATAAAGCAGTCAACTAGGAAATACTTTAAAACTTACTGTCCAGAATCTAATAAAATACTGTAAATCGGTTGCAACAATGAAAAGGCAGTATAACAGAGAATATGCCAAGAAAAGAAGGAAAAATTTGTAATTGGAAAATCCAACACAGTTGTTCACCCTGGGGAAAAAGAAACTTACATCAGTGAAAATACACACACACAAATTATTCTTATTTATAATATTTCTTCATTGGCCTCTATCAGTAAGCCTATTTCTTTACCTCCTAGCTTTCATAATCAATGAAATTTCTCTATTTAAAACATTAAGGAATGGGTGTAAATGTAAACACATCTGTACTTATCAGCAGACACTTAAATAACAATACCATTTGGGCCTTTTCAGATGTTTTTCCAGGGCTTTGCATAGAGAATACATTATTGCTGCAGTAGACGCAAGCACTAAAATACATGCATGGTTCCCAAGCATCAGCTTGAAAAACGTATTGTTGAAAAAATCTACTTTTCTCTCAGCTAGTGCTTCCATTGTTTGGAATTCCTTGTGGAATGCCAAAAGGGCAGCCAACATGGTGCCCTCTAGCTGTAGTCAGGTAGCTTAGCAAATAGATGTGGACGTTCCAGACAAAAGTGTCAAATTTTCCCAACATGCTACCCATTGTCATAGCTTTCCGTTTTTTATAGGAACCACTTCCTCCAGCTATATGATGGTGGCCATCTTGAAAATTCATGTAAAAACCTTTATCTACCAATAACTCGGCTTCTAACCCACTTCAAATCACAATCTTAGTGTCTAAATATACATTTTCTGGGTCAAGGAATACAACTATACCATTTAGAAAAGCAGCAGATGGTTTTTTACTAACACAAAAATTCAACTACATGAAGTTGCAAGAAAAGCAGTGGATGATTATTTTCTATGAGAAGGAAGCTATGATCAAGCATGGAATGAATGTGCTACGTTGGGCTACAGAATTCCTCAATCCTGGACAGATACCAGTTATAGCCTTTGATGCACCACTCTATGCTCTTGCCAAGCTCACTCAGTGGAATTTGCCTGACATGCATGAGGAGGAAACGTTCATAGCAATGTTGGGCAGCTTGCACACAGAGATAGCAATGTGGAAAACGTATGGTGACTACTGGGAGGGATCCAGGTGGACCAATGCACTGACACAAGCAGACATTGTGTCATAAGGCACCGCTGATTCTTTCCTGAAGGCCTCACTTCTCACCAGAACAAGGCACGCTCACCAAGTGACTGCACAATGAAGGAGCACACAGTGATGAAACCAAGAAAGCATGGAGGCAGAAAATGGTACAAAAGAGTCCAATATTCCAGTATTGGGATACAATTCTTAACATGGAACTTCTGGGCCTTATCTTCATCAGGTCACACCATGAGGGAAATTTTCCCCTGTATGTAGAAAGCCTGAAGGCCTTGGTTCCATGGTTCTTTGCTCTCAACCACCACAATTATGTGCAGCGGATCCCAATACATATATCTGAGACATGGAGAGTCTACCAGCACCCACTGTCAAAGAGTCTGAGGAGCACAGTCCCTGGAGCACAAAACCAACAACTGATTTTCAACCATCCCAATCAACAAGGCCTATGAAGAAAACAATGAATCAGTCAAGGGTTGTGGGGGTGCAATTGGACTGACCGAGAATCCTTCAGCCTTCAGGAAATGAATGGTCTCAGAGCCTGAACAAGCAAGTTTACGGAAGGAGTCTGGAGACGAATATCTCCCCAAACAAAAAGACTCAGAGTGTGGCTATCATCATGAAGAGGGATTTTCTACAGAGGTTTAAGGAACAGGTTTTGAATCTGTGTCAGGTCATGAATGAGCTTGGAAACTCTTTCATGAATGAGTGATGAGTTATTAGTTCTAGACAGACAGAGAATTTTGAATGAATCCGTGGTGAACACGGTGCAAACAGGATCAGCATGACAAATACTGCAAAGAAATGGTAACTGACTGCGTACACTCCATTCATGAACCAATTAAGAATGCCCTTCCTCTCTTAAGTTCTCCATGGCCAGAAGACAAGACAAAACAAGTGGGAAAGATTTCCTTACTCAAGAGAGATTTTCTTTGTTCGCTCACTTGTATATCGTGATGCAACAGTGTGAGTGAAATGACTACATGATTCAGCCATGACAACCATCCTTTTCTCCCTTCACTATCTGATGGTGGAAAACTGTGCTTAGGAAAGAGCTATGACTATGCCTTAGATCAGGGGTGGGTGGGAACCTCAGGTCCAAATGTGCCCTCCCTCCCAGCTTCTCTGTTTGGTTCTCAGGACTCTAGCCAAGTCATGCCCCCTCCTCAAGCCACACTCCCTCCGTGGCTTACTCTGGCCTCGAGCACGTTTGCTTTGCTGGGATGTGCCTTCAAACTGTGAAAATTGCTTTAAATTGTTTTTAAGTTGTTTTAAATTGTATTTTAAATTGTTTTTAAAAGATGTGTTTTTAAATTAGTATATTTGTTTTTAATGTTTTTAGTTATTGTAAACCGCCCAGAGAGCTTCATCTATGGGGCGGTATATAAATACAACAAACAAGCAAATATGATCTGCTGAACATTCTGGTCAAGGACACTCAGAATGATCCTCCCGATTCCATTGAAGCTTCTTGATGGAGCTGCTATTGTGCACTTGCTCCCCACTACCAACATTGTGACATTTGATGAGTATGCTGTTTGTTCCACACATCATAAAACAACCAGAAAACTCCAAGAGTTGATATTGTATGGGACTCATACATCCCTAGCAGCATCAAAGGATCAACTAGAGAAAAGCAAGGAAAGGGTGTTCGGAGAAAGGCTGCAGGTAAGAACAAGCTCCCAGGGAACTGGGCCAACTTCTTATGTGACCTCACTAACAAACAGGATTTTTTTGCATTCCCTTCCAACAAGATTGCCAAGACAAGGAAATCATCATCACATATGATGCCACAGCTATTCTTTGAGGAACCAGTTGATCCATGGCACCATATGTTCATGAGGAAGTAGACACTAGGCTGCTCATTCACTTACAGGATGCCCTTCTGAATAGCTATCTAGTCTGGTATGCACTGTTGACACAGATGCAGTGGTGATCCTCATTGGCAGGTTCCATCACCTGATCACCCTGTGCCAAGATGTGAGCATTTGGGTTGTGTTTGGTACAGGTAAGACCTTTACATATAATCACATCAGTGCTGTCTACGAAGACCTGGGTAGGGAAAATTCCCTGGCTGTCCCTGTCTCCCCGTTTCACGGGATGTGATTCCACATCTACATTCTTTGGATGAGGCAAGAGGTCAGCGTGGGAGGCATGGAATTGCTATCATAATGTGACATGTCCCTTTATCTACATGACACTCCATCCTTATACAAAGGTAGAGGCTGATGCTCAACATTTCTAGCTCCTAGAACACTTCACCATTATTATGTATGATAAACCAGTGTCCTGGAACATGTGAATGAAGGCAGAAGGGAGCCATTTTGGAAGAAGGGGAAGACAACAGAGACACTTCCACCAACCCAGAATGCACTATTGTAGCATTCAGTGGGTGGCATATCAGGCTAGAATATGGTGCACCAGTGAGCAGAGTGAACAACACACACCTGATCCAGAAGGTTGGGGCTGGACTCTC
Organism: Rhineura floridana; assembly: GCF_030035675.1. Taxonomy (NCBI): domain Eukaryota; kingdom Metazoa; phylum Chordata; class Lepidosauria; order Squamata; family Rhineuridae; genus Rhineura; species Rhineura floridana. The sequence continues at coordinate 35,777,368 of NC_084488.1, read as the reverse complement.
ACTGAGGACATGGATTCCTGTGTGGAACCTGTTACCTGTTGCCTCCAAGGCCTGCAGTAGCTACAAGAGTTGAAGTGGATGTGGCACTAGGTGTGCATGCAGAATGGTTAGTTGAAAGTGCATAGAACTCTGCTGTTGTCACTGTGAGAAGACAAGCACAAACTGCATGTGCTGTGGTGTGATGACAATGTACAGTTGATATATACAACAGTATTTTCAGTGATTGTTACTTTAACAGTATTCCGTCTTTTGTTTTTGCAACTTTGTCCAATTTTTGCATTAATAAAAAACCATCTGCTGCTTTTCTAAATAGCATAGTTGTATTCCTTGACACAGAAAATATGTATTTAGACCCAAAATTGTGATCCTAAGTGGCTCAGAAGCTATGTTATTGACAGATATTGGTAGACGCCTTGCAAGGCAGCTGTGTTGTTGTGGGGGCGGAGGAGCATTGCATGGGACCGAGGGGAAGCCACTACCACCACTGCTGCCGCTCCTGAAGCTGCTGCCAACGCTGCCCTGCATTGGGGGAGGCCAACGAGGCCTACAATGAAGCAGTTCAGAGCCCTGTGGAGGGACAGCTGTGCCACCTTTACTTTTGAAAGCACCACCCGCCCATCTCCGCCACCACGTCTTCTTCACTGCCGCCCTCCTCACTGGACCTCTCGTCGTCTAGCCCGGTCATGATGGCAGACCCTCACCAACTCTCCGATGACACAAGCTCCAGCGCCAGGGCCTCCCCCATGGACAGATCCACCTATGCTGAGCCGGCCTCCACCTCTTTCCTCTCTGAGCCCGATTTTTCCATATCTTCTGTGGACAGACCCACCCACGCCAAGCAGGCTTCCACCTCTTTCCTCTCCTTTCCCTTTGAGCCCTCGTTTCCATCTTTGCAATTACCTACGAGAGCAGCCTGGCCAGCCAGGACAGGGAGATTGTGGGCTGAAACATCGATCGCTTTATTCCCATGATCAAGCTGAAGTACTGCTTACTGTGGACACCATCTATGTTGGCAAAAAACTGAACTGCTCCTGCTCCTTTTCCTGTATCAGGACTGGCAGGTGCAGCACCAGCAGGACATCCCAGAGGTACCATGCTTTGATATCAACATACTGATGTAAGAACTAGTAGACATGATCTAATTATTAGGAATTTATTAGGAAAGCGTTGCCTGCTATTGTATTGTCATTGAAAGTTGTTATTGCTGCCTTTTAATAACGTTAATAGTTGGTTATCTAATTTTTGTAAATTGTACTGTTTTTCTTGATGTGTATTCTGTATTTGTGTTTATTTTTTTGTAAGTCATCTTGAGGGCCTTTTGGCCAAAAGGCAGCATAGAAATAACAACAACAACAACAACAACAGGTTTTTACATGATTTTTCAAGATGGCCACCATGTATCTAGAGAAAATGGTTCCTATAAAAAATGGAAAGCTATGGCAATGGGTAGCATGTAGGAAAAATTTGGCACTTTTGTCCTGAGTGTCCACATCCATTTCAAATCAGGCCTTAAATTGCCATACTAATGCTGTTCGACTACATATCCCCATCATCTTTGACCATTAACTTTGCTGGCTTGGCTGCCAGGAGTTGTAACCAACACCATTGGGAGAACACCACATTGGCCACTCCTGGTTTACTGCTGTCTATGATATTACTGGAGATGAGGGACAATTTCCCTTTCCTCAGTGTAAATTGGCATTTTGATCATTTCTATTTTCTTCTAATTTTTTATTTCTTTTAAAGGCTGTGGTACTAGTCTAGCAGGGGTTCTCACATATCCTTTTAACACCTGAAAAAACAACTATGCAAAACACAGACATCATTTTCATCTTACATAACAATTCCCTGCCATTTTGTGAAATATTTTTATTTTCCTCAGTTATAGGCTTTGTGATACTCCTCTCCAGCACACCACACATCTATCTTGATTAATATAAAAAAAGAAAAAAGCAACAAACAGGTGATTCTGTTCCAACACAGTTATAAGTCTTGCTGCAAGGCTACCACCCCCACAATGCTATGCAATCACTACTACATCTGGTAATGCTGCTTCGTTAACACAAAGTAAAATCTGTTCTCCCCGCCCTGCCATCAGGAAACAGCCTTAGTTTCCCATATTATCTAATCCAGCCTTTCCCAGCCTTTGGGTCCCCGTATGTTGCTGGACTACAGTTCCCATAATTTCTGACCATTGACCATGCTGGCTGGAGCTGATGGGAGTTGTAGTCCAGCAACATCTGGGGAACCAAAGGTTGGGAAAGGCTGAAATCCAAAGTGATGAAATAATATTGTTACTTACCAAGGGCAATGATGATCCATTTTCAAAATACATCTTTAAAAAGACAAGCAACAATATAATTTGTTTTCTCGAACTCGTAGTAAAAAGTAAAGTTTTAAGGTCCAAACGAAGTATTTACACTATACCAATAAGGAAAATGGGTTGGATTTGATCAAGACAGTCATGCTCAGGTCACACTGAAATTAATGTAAAAAGTTAGCCGCAACTAACTTGGGTACCACTGTAATCAGTGGGACTTAAAGGTGACTTATTTGGTCCAAATCCTTTTCCAATATCTTGTGAGCAGCATCTCAGAATTCCACCACTATCTAAAATAGCAGCTTAATTCTTGGTTGGAAAAATGTTAATGTCACATATTTGAGATCCCTTACATCTGTTTGTGGATTCAGATTCATTTATTTGTATCTAGTCATCAGACCATCACAAAAAGTGTAACAGTTTAAAAGCAGCACAAGGTAACTTCAATTGAAATTAACACTGTTTGTGTAATCTGAAGAGGGCTTCCCATATCTCCCCCTGCAGTAAACTTTTTGGGCTCATGAGGACATCTGAATCTTGCTGTAGGTGACATCTATAAGCTCCCACTTCAAACAAGTGGGATGAGATTATGACCCACCAAAGCTGGGATGGGGAACCTATTGCCTTCCAGAAGTGGTTAGACCCTAACATCTGTAAACCCCTGCCCCCATGGCCAATGGACAGGGATGATGGAAGTTGCCATCCAGCCACATCTGGAGGGCCACATCTGGAGGGCCACAGGTTCTCCATCGCTGCACTAAAGCTTCTGAAATCCCTCAAGTGTCAAGTATATTAATCAATCTTTAGAGTAATATCATTTGTGCCAAAAATGGATTAAAAATTCATTAAAAATTGAATGTTGCCATTCTGAGTAAATGGAGGAAGCTACAATACTTTGGTGCAAGTACTCCCCTTAATGTTTAATGAATTATATCATGTAATATAACACTGAAGCTTCTTATTGTTGCTTTCCTTCTCCAGAAAAGTTTTATAAGGCACAGATAAAGGCATGCATGCTTTAAGACGTTATTTGGAAAGGATAATATGTGTCTGAGAGAAAATATCCACTGAGTAAAACTCCAGAAGTGCATTGCTTCACTCAGCAATAGATCTAAGAATTTCCTTCTCTCAGCATTGTCACAGGACGGGTATGTACATCACTATCTTCTAGAAGTATCATGCAGTACAGCTCCAGGGTTCATGCAGAAAAGTGATTATGCATAGCTCATGCCAAATGCAGTACCTCAAATATTAAGGGTACATTTTTTTCAAACAGTTACACAGGTGTACGTCCCAGAGTGATCAGTGGGCCATTCACACATATAAATAAATCCCATTCTGAGATAATATAATCAAACACTGCTTTAGAAAATAATAATTAAGAAAAAACTATGTAAGAATTTATATGTAATCCATACAGGTACTTTTAGTTACTTAGTTCCTTCAGCAATAACAGAAAATATAACGAATGCTATTTAGCCTTGCAATATTTGTTTCTTACTTATCACAAACAGAGCAGTGATGGCAACGGTCTGGTTTCACAAGTTGGCATCTGTCACAGTATCTGATTGCTGTAAAGACATGCAAAAATGCAAAAATGAGGTAGTAAAAAAATATTCTGCCAAGAAATTCACGTTTCCTTTTCATTCAGAATGTGTTCTGACATCTTAATTTGCTAACAATGTAATATTTCTAACCTTATATTGACAAGTACAAAATATGTACTGGTTTAATGATGCATTCCTAAGCCCACTTACCTGGGAGAAAGCCCCAACGAATTCAATAGGACTTACGTCTGAGTAGGCATGGTTAGGATTACACTGTTAGTCAGTAACCCAAACTTAACTGTGCATTCATATAGCTCTGGTATGTAACTGGCCATCTTATTAACCAGCTGTTTGGGGGGGAACAGAACCAAATCCGGTCCCTCCCAATGGCTGGTCAGAACTATCATTCTGGCAGTGTGAACACAGCCCCACAATTGTGCATCAGGCTGGTAATCAATTCATGCAGCACCAATTTGTGCACACAATTCTTCACCTACCTAAGGGTATTCATACGCAAGTCTGCTTCTGTGCTCATATGGCTCCTATCTGGACTGAAGCTATTAAGATTTATCTAGATCAAGTTTAAATTTATTCACTATTATCTAGCCCAGAGGTGGGACACCTCTGGCATGCAGGCTTAACCTGGCATGCCAGGCCTCCTCATTTGGCTCACGGGGCTATTTCAGGCAACCCATGCCCACTTGCCCTACACCAGATGTCATATATATGACATTGTGTGTAGATAAGTAAAGGTGGAGCTTATCTGAAAGGGGCTTTGCAGGTACTGCCCCATTGCAGAGCATTCCCCAACTGCACTGATAATGCTTCCCAGAGTGCTTTGCATAGGGCTTGCAAAGTGTTTTGTGCAGTACTTTCTAAACACCCTGCAGCTAGCTGGTAGTCAGGCTTTTGGGAAGGGATGTGCAAGGGACATTGACAGGTGTCAATCACCTGATGTCATGATATGAATGACTGTCAGGTGAGTTGTCCCACCCACCTGTCAAAGTTGGCCTGCAGGGAGGCGGAAGATAAGGATCTGGTCCACCAGACCAAAAGGGTTCCCCACCCTGGATCTAGCCCATTACAGTCCTCAAAAATAGAGCAGCAATACCTGGTTCAGACTGAAAAGAAAAGCCAAGTTTGATGTTAACATACTGATGACAGCACACTCCAAAAGTCTACATAGCCTCTCCCAACGGTTTTATGTCAATGTTACAAAGCAAGAGAGACAAGAAGAGATGCTTGTAGAACTCCCTAAGAGAGTTCCCACAGGAAGACCAATAATTTCCCAGTGAGTTTAGGTGTGGAACCAGCAATCCAGTCCTCTGCTCCAGACCTATGTAGCTGATCTAGAAGAATAACATGATCAATAGTACTGAAAACATTTGAGAGATTGAGAAGAAACTACAAGATCACACTAACATCTTTCTCTTGATGCAGCTTTTCAAGCAGGAGAACCAAAGTCCCAGTCTAAAGTTGGATTGAATTTTGTCTAAATAAGTGTCCCCCAAGAGTTTTATATATATATTAATGAAACAGAAACATGTTATCCAACTACCATGAGTATTTCAATAGAAGCATACAAAATAGCTTCTATAAACTTGACAATATTTCTTGTCCATGGTATGAAGCTATAGAAAATTAAGGAATACAACTGTAATAAATCCTCATTGTTAGCATTTTAATAAAAGTTTCTTTTTAAAACTCCAGCATAATATATTTTAATTCCAGTGCAAGACATTACAAGCTGTGGAAATGGGGAGTGGATTTGTGAGCAAACACATGTATAAATGACATGGACTGGAAGCAGACAGATTCATCCATTCCTAAACCTAGAATTAGAATTAACATGGCTATCCCAATATAACTTTGATGATATATGGATATCCATTGTCTGTCTCTTTAGATGGATGGTAAGATACAGCAAGACATCACTCTTGACAAATATTTACCTCCAGACATTGTTCTTGTATAGATGGGGAGGTCCTTGGCTGCTCTCCTCAGCACTTCTTGATGGGTTTCACTTCTGGTTTCTCTCTCCAACAATTCCTTATCTGCATAGGTCAAGTGAAACTAGACAATAATGCAATTGATAATTAGTAGCACAATTAATAGGTAGAGGTTCTTACTCATTCTGAAAGACATGGTTAAACTGTGCCAGATTATTTGCATGTGCACCAAACACCGGGTGCAGTCTGGAAATTATCGTAAAACAAATTTTTGTTGGAATATTCATTTTGTTAATTTAGTATGAAAAATATGTGTGAAGAGACTGTTCTATATTTTGCAAAAACAAAAAGAAACCAGTGATTGATACTAAAATGGATTGCCTGGCAATACGTTTGTGGGCACAAAATGGAATAAAATAATCTAGTACAGCTACACCAGGTCTTATATGTAAAAGAAAGGGGCAGCAGATTCTGCAAAGAAAAAGCAAACTATGAGTCTACTAACAAGATCACCGCTTCTGCATCTGAGTCCATTGAAACCCCACAACCCAATGTAAGGACCATCAAAAAGCACTGCTCCATGGATGTGTTCCTATTCATAATGTTTAGAACATTCAGCATTCGTATGTTGACCCATTCAGGCTCTCCACACCAGCACCAGTGATTTCCAGAAATGTGCAGTGGTGGTGTGAAAATGCTGCACACATTTATTCAGCATCTGTTAGAAGAGACTTAAGTATCATGCCCACTGCATGGAGCACTGCTGCAGAGAAATTTTTTTCCAGAGGCCTCCCACATGGTGATAACATTTGGACCTGCCCTAACAAATCTTCACACTCAATATGAGACCACACCTATGTTCTCACCTGTTTCCTTAGATATTCACTGAACCAACCATGGAGACGAAATAAATAAGATTGCAATCTTAGCCATGTCTACTCTGAAGTAAACCCCACTGAATTCAGTGGGGCTTACTTCCAGGTAAGTGAGGTTAGGACTGCAGCCTATCCCTCTCAATTCTCCATACTGTTCACATCTCAACCACAGGATTAGTATTTTTACAATGGAAGCCAGAAGTCACTGTTATTTCACACAAGCAATACATTTTTACAAGACAACCTCATTAGATAGGTTTCCAACCCTCAAATTGTTTCAATAAGAGACACAATCAAGTTCTCATGTCTTATTGTTTTAAGAAATTAAGAACTAGTGCTTGAGTTGGCTTTCTTCCTTCATGGTCTTTTGTGTTATTTAGAATGAAAGCCTGAAGGCAGGGACTGCCTTATTACTGATCTTTGTAGGCATTCAGAGAGCCTTTTTTGGCTGAAGAGCTCGGTAAAAATCCTTGAAACAAGCAAACAAACCAAAACTACATGAAAGAACAGTGTAATATCACCTGTGATTTTATTCACTCAGATGTAAAATGTTTGCCACTATCAATAAAGACCATGTGTTGCTAACTGGTGGCTTCAGATGAATGGAATCTAGAGCTAGAGATAACAAATTCATACAAGAGATTATTTACTCCTAAAACACATGAGAACTTCATCACCAGAAACAAAATTAACAAAAGTGTTTTTCATACACCAAACAGTAACTTACTTCTTTGGAAGGATTCATTGGTAATGTAGATATTGTTTTCCAGTAAGACCACACAAACATCATGAAAAACAGATGATAGGCCATCAGGCACACCACTAAAACAAAGACATAACATTAAGGGATTAAACAATGACAGAAACTGCATAATAGTGTCAGATATATACAGTCAACCAAGGTGAAGCCAAACATTTCCAAGGGCTCACAGTAGGAGAACACTGCTATCAAGACATCAGCATAACTATAACATAAATGGCAATTAAAGGAGTTATGCAACACTGCCAAAAAGTGCTCAGGCAGAGACTTGTACGATTTTATTAGAAACAGAATTCTACATCAAATTTTGAGCCATCAGCCTAGAAAAGTAGTGAGGAACCTCTGGCCCACAGACCAAATGAAGCCCAGCACGGATCCTAATTTGGGTTGTGAAGTGTTTTTTTTTTTTGTATTTTGACCTTCTATATACCACTTAATTGCAGTTGTCTTTAAGTGGTGATAATAAATTGGTGTCTAATTAGTTTTTCCCCAAACCATACCTATCAGCCCTACAGCAAACATCACATGTGACTTCAGGTGTGGGGCAAGTACAGACATGGCTGCAAAGGAACAGCTGAGAGCGTTAGTGCACTCCGGATTATTCCTTGGCAAATGAGGTTTGCTGTATGCAAGCCATGCCAGGATTGGCTGCCCTACAGAGTTCTGGATCAGGAACTCTGTAGTGTAGCTGATCTGAGTCCAAAGCAGGGCTGTGGTAAGTGCCAAACAGGTAATTGTTGCTTACACCAAGCCCTGCATAGAAACACTTCCTTGTTTGGTTTCAAACTGTGCAAAGGATCGTAAAAGTGACATTAGGTGATTGACATTTGACATGGTGATGTCAGGTACCTAACAGATGGGCAGCCCTAATTCATGTTTGTGCCCCTTGTTCTACAGGTCTGGTGTAGTCAAGAGTGTCTTTTCTTGCTATTACTTATATAGCACCATCACTGTCCATGGTGCTTGACAAAGCAACAACAGAAAGTTAAGTCTCTGGCCCGAAAAGCTTATACTCTAACACCTGACACAGGGTAGGAAGATGGAGGTGAAGGTAGACATGAGAATGTGTTTAGTTCAGTTACATAGACCTAGGGCAGCCTTCCCCAATGCAGTACACTTCTGATATTTTGGATTACAACTCCCATGCCTCTTGACCATTGACCATGCTGGTTGGTGCTGATGTGAGCTGTAGTCAGCAAAATCTGGATGGCACCAGGTTGGGTAACGTGGCTTAGTTTTAGTATAAAGGAGGGCACAAAATAGATATACAGCAGGTGTGGGGAACCTTTGACCCTCCAGACATTGCTGGACTACAACTCCCATCAGCCCCAGCATTCATGGCAAATGGCCAGGGATGATGGGATTTGTAGTTCAGCAACATCTGGAGGGCCAAAGGTTCCCCACACTTGATATACAGCAATGCCTTAAATAGGCATCATTATAGGGGGTTATAGAGTACTTTTCATGAAGCAAAAAGAAGCAAGGCTGTAAAGAAAGGCTGCTTTCCTCCTTCCTTCCTGGCAGCCAGCCTGCCTGCCTTTCTGGGCTCCTGATTCACTGTCACCTCCTTTTAAAATTTATTCTTATTTGTGACACTGTCCAGATCTCACCTTCAGATGGAACCAAAGTGCAGTGAGGAAGCTAAGGACTTGCTCACCCCCATCTCTGAGGCTTTGTGTGTGTGTGTGCTAGTGTCCCCCCTTTCTTCCACCTACATTCTGCTCCCCAAATCTCTCTCTGCAAGATGCTGTGGCAGTTGAGGGTTTCCCCCCTTCCATGTGCCCAAATGCATGCACGCCTGCAGATGTTTGCAGGAGGGGCAGGTGTGTTTGTGTCTGTTGATGATGATTTTAAAAAAGCTCAGCAGGTTGACTGAGGCTGGGGTCCACATACTGCAGCTGAACTGTATTTCTTTAATTATTATTGCATTTATAACCCACCTTTCCTCCAAGTTGCTCAAGGTGGTGCACATGGTTCCCCCACTTTTCATTTTATCCTTACACCAACCCTGTGAGATAGGTTAGGCTGAGAGGCTGTGTCTGGCCCAAGGTCACCCAGTGGGCTTCATGGCTGGATAGGGATTTGAATCTGGGGATTTGAACACTGTAAACCACTGGTGTTGGTAGACAGGACTACCGTCAGGCGGGGAGAAGGGGGATATTAATTTGATTGGACCTTTGCATAAAGAAAAGAAAGCAACACCTCCCTGTCTACAGGGAGCTTTTTATTGAAAGGGATATTTGGAGATGTGATTTTGCCACACATCATTTTTTCAATTAACAGAGACTAAAATTACAGTTAGTGTGTGTGGGGGTCATGAGTTTACAAAGGGGTTCCCGTACTCATAAAGGTTGGGAACCACTTTCTTAACCCATGGGCAATCTCTGGCTATTCTTGAAGAACATAGCATAGGAGAGGAGATTGTTGTAATGCCTCTGTAAATGTTGTACAGTAATTATGGTGTCGGTTTTGTAGCATAAATGTGGTAAGTAGAGTGAGTGAGAGGGGGGAGTACATTGGTTGGAATGTTGAAGAATGCTGAGTTGTGACTGGCTGAGCGTCTGGGTGATTGAAGGTATAAATGAGAGAATGACAGTTGGAGGTTGATTGTTGTTGGTTCTGGGTTTTGGAGAGGTAGATTTGTGTTTAGGCGCGTAGTGAGGCAGGTTTTAGGACTAAGAGATATAAAGAGAAAACTATTATATGTAACCACAAGTATATTGACTGAACTTAAAGTAATCTTGTTTATTCCTTGTGTTATTAAATAAATAGTTGTGGTTTAACATCACACTTGATCCAGAAGGGTGGGCAGAACAAATACCAAAGCTGGGAACAGTATCAATGGTGGCAGCAGTGAAGGGATAGTGTAACAGCAGCAGGTATCCAAAAGCAACCCACGGCCGTAATTTTTAAAGGCAGAAAGATATAGGGGGGTTGTGGCCTGTAAGTGCACCCAGACACTAGGTAGCAATCTGAGGAGGAGACTAAGGCACAGTCTCAGGACAGTATTGTGTTACAGAGTGTCAGGTGGTGGTGCCTAGTAGTGGGATCGTGAGAGACCTGTGCTGAGGCCAGTGTGAGAGATCCATTATGAGACCAGACCCAGAGTAGGCGTCTGACAATTGTCTATTGGATATTTCTATTTATTTTTTACTTTGATAAGCTCCCTTCACCATAGAGAGTTCCCAGAGCTGTGTACACTTAAAAAACAACAACAAATACAATTATATTATACATAAAATCAGTAAGATCACAGAGGTAGCAGCCATTACCAGTTGATAAAAAATAACAGAAGTCATAAATACAACTAAGACCAGCTGCAGTTGAAATCTGGCAGACTAAAAAGCCATGAATGTTTGTCATTACCTGAGTCTGAAGCCTTTTCCCCAGAGTGGATTGATTTAAATCAAGGTGATTTAAATCACTAAGAGAAACTCTAGATTTAAATCAAGTTTGTTACTTATAGCTCTTCACACATTTCTTAAACAATGGTGTAAATCTGATAATTTGATTTTTATTAATTTAGGAAAGTACATAATACTGCCTATGTCAAGCTGCAGATGCTTGTTTTTTGAGAAAACAAGTACAGAATGGAGTTCCCTAAGGAAGTTGCGTTATGCTGAAGAAAAACAGGGAATAGACTTATTATACAGCCACAAGAGTGGCTGTATGCTGTAGCCAGCATGGAATTTTCACGTTCTGTAATTTTAAATTGAAAATACCTCCTATGCCATTCTGCTGCTTCCCATATGGTCATTTCAAAAGAAAAATCTTACAAAACGTATAGTTCTGAACTCAGAAACGCTTAACAACACTCAAATTTTCATGGAGATACACAAAACACTCAACAGAGTATCTAGAGTGTAAAACAAGAGGAAAAAAATCCAGTATAAAGTGTAAAACGAGAGAGAAAAAATCCAGACCCCTCATTGGACTTTTTTCTGTCCTGGTCTCATAATATGTTGAAATTAATTAAAAATCAGCCATGTTCACAGACTACCTGTGATCCTGTTACTGACTTTGCCCCATACTCTGAAGCTCATCTTCTGCAGTTTAAAAGTTAAAAGAATGCATGGCTGATTTTTAATTAATTTAAGAAATTTAACATTGGAGTCTATGAGAGTGCAGGCATGCTCAGTAAGAACCAACTGTCAGCGTTCTAAAAGCCAGACTAACAGGTGTTTGGCTTCGCTAATCAGTGGGCCACATGTCTGGTGTGGATATGGCAAGGGGCAGCTTTGGTTTAAATTTGGGTGGGAGACTACATGTGTCTGATGTAGAATAAAAAGATGGGGGAAACCCTGAAAGATAATAATATTTTAGCAATGTTTTCCTTTTGGAAAGGAAAGGGACTTTCCCTCTACCAGGTCCCATCCACCCAATCCCCTCCCCTCCCTCCCACCCCACCCTACCCCACCCTACCCTACCCCACCCTTCCCCTCCCCTCCCCTTTCCTCTCCTCCCCCAGATCGGTTTCACCTATCCTAAGCATGATTGCACAGGAGAAAATCCCACTGAACTCAATAAGCAAGCAAATGATCAAACCTACCATGCCCTCCTCCTCCATGTCTCCCCCTTCTCCTCCACCATGGTCAGTTTCACCTATCCTAAGCATGACTGCACAGGAGTAAATCCCACTGAACTCAAGAAGCATGAAAATGATCATATCTCCCTTTCCCCCTCCTCCTCCCCTCTCCCCCTTCTTCCTCTCCTCCCCCTCTTCCTTCTTCTACCTCCCCTACCCACCCACCCCTTCCCTCCCCCCCCTTCCATGGTCAGTTTCACCTATCCTAAGCATGATTGCAGGGGAATAAATCCCACTGAACTAAATACACATGCAAATGATCATTCTCAGCAGACTTGCACAGGATCTCATTGCTTACCTCCCAGATTAAAAAGCAGAGAAATTCACTAATAGCAAAAAAAACCAAACCCTTGCAGTTTAAGAACGTACCTATGGCCAACAGATATTTCTATCACACTTGAAAAAGTAGGGAAATTGGGCAGCTATAGTGAATGCACCAGGGGAGAGGGAGACCTGACCTCCTCTCTGAAATACTGAACTGCCCTACAAATTTGTAAAAATGCAAACACAATTTGGGTTGGTCTTTCACAGTCCAATCCACTTCCTGTGTAACTTGGAAGAATTTGGTAAGATGTGCCTTTGAGCATACGGTGAGTGGTGGCAACATCTGTAATCAGGATTATGTCTCTAAAGATGGAAAATTGCATTTTTTTCTCCAGAGATGGAGAACTGCATTTTTTGTATGTTTATTAGTGTACTTTCTTTGATTCTTTCCTGTGTTACTACTGTTTCTACAAAGAATCTAACCTAGAAAATTATATTTCTCTCATTAGTCATCCTAGAAATCTGTGTCAAATTTATTTTTATTAATTTCAAAGTCTTTTTATTGGTCAATGTCATATGATGGTGAAGACAGCCTTCTGTGTTTCAAATAGGAGGTTATATTCTATTTCTATTTTGGGTGCATTAACAGTTGAATCTGAAACTGCAGCTTGATGTAAAATTTGACTGATTACAATATGTTGCTACTTAAGCAATGAATCTAGTTGTTGGAAAAAACAAACTTGGCCTGCCCAAGATGCATGTTTTCAGCCTGCTATGCTTAAACTACTCCACATAAGGAAAGGTGGGCATGGTCAATTAAAAACATAGAGCACACCTAGAATTTTGCTAGAATATATTTCACCTCCCACTGTTTTATCTTGTGCAAACTGAGACGCTCTTAATGGCCACTGGAGGCTATTCCACAGAATAGTCAGTGCCGTTATTCCACAATTGTTTTTGGAGGTTTTTAGTGTAAATTATGTAAAGTGTTGCTGTATTTCACATATTCACAGAAACAGAAAATAATTTACCATAGGGAACTTCACTAAAATTGCAAAGTAAATCAAACATAATTTCAAGTAACTACCTCAACTCTATCAACTGTCTTGCTAAAACAAGATCAGCACAACATGTTTTTGTTATCTGGGCTAATTGGAGATGTTGCCACCACTCACCATATGCTCAGAGGCATATGTTACTGAATTGTTCCAAGCTACACAGGAAGTGGATTGGACTGTGAAAGACCAACCCAAATTGTGTTTGCATTTTGACAATTTTACAGGGCAGTACAATATCTCAGAGAGGAGGTCAGATCTTCTGCTCCCTGGTGCATTCACTATAGCTGCCCAATTTCCCTGCTTTTCAAACTTTTTTAGAGAAATATCTGTTGGTTATCGTTTTTTTGGCTATTAGTGAATCATCATTATGGTCTGCCATGATGTTCCAAAATAAGAGGCATGTTATGTAATATAAAATAAGAACATGATAGCCAGTGACAACTCAACTGCATCTTTCTGTACCGTAAACTTGGGTTGTAGATTCTAAACCCAGGCAACTTATTAAACAAGCCACAAGGAGCTATGCTTTCCCCCCCTATTAGCATCCAATATAGCAAACTGCTTCTTTAATAACATTAATACTAAAAGACATGGAGAGTACTGACAAATGATGCATTCCTAAAAGACATTATAACATGAATTATTCAATGTTTTAAGCAGTTGATCCACACTGTTCTTCAGACATATCCACATTTTCATCCACATCATTTTCTCCCAATAAGCAGGTTTCAATGTGATGTTTCATCATTCTTGCAACAAGGTCCTGCATCTCCTTCATGCATTGGTTATACTTTGCATGCTTTCCCTTTTTGCACAGGAAAATATTCCCAGACAGTGTTTCTGTTATGCCTAGAAGCCATGACAGTTCTTCTGTGGCAAAAGTGTGGGGGAATATATGAACTGGAAGCTGTGTCTGTACTAGCCATGGGGGAGAATATCCGCTAAATCAGACTCAGAACCGGATTTTGGCTGAATTCAACAGTCCGCTATCTTTTTGGACTAGCACTGATTTCTTGTGGTGGGCTGCAGCTGCAATTGGCACAGATTTTTCCCCATTTCCCCTCCCGATTTTATGTAATTATCTTCATAATTTCTTCTAAGTTGATGCATTTGTGTGTAGGTGTAATAAATAGGAAAAAACAAACAGCGTGGAACACCGTAAGCATTTACGTTAAAAACTACGCAATTTGTTTTCACAACCAAAAAACCTCCAAACAGCGGATCGAATCAGTAAGTATCAAAACAAGCAGGAACAAAAAAGGGCAGATTGGGATTCAACGACAGAATATCAGAATATAATCAGATCAGATCTAGGCAGAGAACCCCATCTCTACTCTGTACTATAATGTATTCCCTTTTTTCTTCTAGTCCTCTCCACTGTTCTTTTCTACTCTGCCTTTAGCTGTCCTTTTCTATATTGTCTCTGTCCTAGTTTCTTTGCCATGTGTGGCCCAGCTTCACCACCACATAAGCTCAGAACAACAGGGCCATTCCCATCCAGCCTGTGTCTTTGCACATTACTTTAGTCAGAGAAACAGAAACTGGAAGTCCAAACCTTCCAAGAAGCAAGAGTTTGTGGTTAGACTGAGCAGAACCATTTTCATGAGATTAAAAACTGAAATAAATGCCCATGTTTGATTGACAGGTCAATTAGCACAGGTGGTTTCTGCTTCAAACTGGCAAAAAAACCCATCCCCCCAGTTCAAGAAAGGCACACAGTGAAGGCCCTTCCAGATTGGCTTCACTGATCTACCAATATGATGTATTTCTTCATTCTTTTTTTTTTTTGATATATTTTTTATTTGGGAATATATATAGAAAAAGTATATTTTAAATATTAACTTAATTCATAGACCATATGTACAAAGACTAATACGTTACATATGTGTTTGTTTCCAGTCTATCGCTATCCACTTACAATACAAATACAATACATATTGCTTAACATTGGTTATTTGATAATAATTAACAAGTTGACATATCTCGAATCAAGGTATTGTTTTTTCTCCAAAAAAGAAAAAGAAAAACTATTGTACCATAAGTTATTAAAGGCAGTTGGAACCTGTGTTGGTGCTGTTGTTTTGTTTATATATGTAATAAAACACGACCATTCTGCAGCAAAGCTATCTTTTTTCTTTTGTCCTCTTACTGCTCTCAGCCATTGAGTGAGTTTCTCTGTAAGCGCTATTTCCCATACTATACTGTACCATTTCCTAATGTTTAATCCTTTTGCCTCCTTCCAGCATTTAGCTATCAGCATACGTGCTGCTATTAGGAGATACTCAATTTGCTTTTTTGTGTAATATGGTTTGATTGTGACCATCAAATTTCTTCATTCTTAGAGCTATTTATTTAATAAGAATTTTACCCTGTCTTTCTGAGGATTATGTCCCACTCAAGGCAGCTTACATAAATTAAAATCACAATAAAACAATAAAATACAAGTATGACAGGTGTGACAGATAAACATAGTCCTTAACATAGATTCTTATCCAACGTGGTGCAGTAAAAGCCTGCTGGCACAGAAAGGTCTTCACTGACGGACAAAAATGGCAAGAGAGGGGGCCATTCAAACCTACAAGGGCAAGGTGTTTCACAATTTAGGTGCGGCCAGAGAGACTCTTTGGTCCCTGCAACCCATGTTTCTGCAATAGCTGGGATACAGAGAAGGTCCTCTCCACAAGATCTTCCAACCAGCAATCAAATGAGGAAAAGATTTTAAAAACACACACCTTATTTTGGGCTACAGAGGATAATTTCCAAGCACTGCAATTTGAACATAAGCATGAACTATATTTACTGTTAAAAAGTATCAACTCAAGCTCTTCATTTAAAAAAATCAATACAACCAACATTTATTATCAAATGGTAATTTGCACCATTTCAGACTGTGGGGAAGGAGAAGCACACTCTTAAATACTCCCCCGTGTAAACAGTAACAACAGGAAGAGGAATAAAATGCAGACTAGAATTCTACCAAAATTCTATTTTATTTTCCCTCTCTCTCCATTTCTGATGGAGTGAGAATTTAATTGCACAGATACTGAAACTAGTAATTGAGTAACTTTCACTGACTGCTGCAAAATCATAATCTTTTCCCAGTTTCTGTCCCTCTTCCACTCTGCTCTGAAGATGTTTTGCTTTTTTATATATAAAGAGATCTGTTTCATTTGACTCTACCAGATGCTGCTTTATTTTTACTATGTTACTACACAGAGAAAGATTTCTCCAGACCTGTCGGTAACTCTCCTGGCAGGCCATGAGCTCAAAAACTGCTGATCCCTATACAACTTAAATCAAAATAGTTGCATTCATAGATATAGGAATCAAAATGCAGAGTCGAAATCCAATTACAAAATATGTACTACAACCTGCTAAAGCTAAGCAGATCTGGGTTTGGTCAGCACCTAGGAACTCTACACACACTGCTTTTTTGAGTACCTCGTAACAAAAGCAAAACATGAATGCAATAAATAAATAGTTACCTTTTTCTCCAATATTTGTCATGGTTACTGCAGTAGAGAGAGAAACAAAGTGAAAAATATTAGTTGGCATTTTTTGAACACAAACAAGACTTTTCCATTTTCTTGAGCCAATGTGTACATTTGTTAGCTAATTTAAATACTTCAGCTTTGCTTCCCTATACTTTTTATACTGCTATGATAATCAATTAAATACCCCTTCCAAATAAGACCCAGGGCAATATCTTGGTAGTTACAAGATCCATACAATTTATTTATAATAATAATAATAATAATAAATTTTATTTGTTAGTCGCCTATCTGTCCGACTATTCGGACACTCTAGGCGACTTACAACAACGGTTAAAATACAATATACAATATACAATACAAAAACAATTTACAATATACAATATATCTGATATAAAACATCAATTAATACAACAGAAAGCTAATCCACCCCAAAATTATAGGCCTGCCTGAAGAGCCAGGTCTTTAAAGCTCGGCGGAAGCCCATCAGGGAGGAAGCATGTCGGAGGTCATAACGGAGAGAATTCCAGAGGGTGGGGGCCACCACTGAGAACGCCCTCTCCCTGGTCCGCACCAGTCTGGCTGCTTTGACTGGTGGGACCGAGAGGAGGTCCTGTGTGACTGATCTAGTGAGGCGGCCTAATTGATGATACTGGAGGCGGTCCTTCAGATAAACTGGGCCGAAACCGTTTAGGGTTTTAAAGGTCAGCACCAACACCTTGAATCGAGCCCGGTAAACAACTGGTTATAAGAAAAAGATGCACGCGATATGCCATAAATAAACACAGACATTCTGGGGACAATATTGAAAGGATTATTAGATCTTTGGGTGACAGACAAACAGCTACAGCATACAAGAAGGAAAGGAGGGGCAGTCTTCCCAGTAAGTTCTAGCCTGTTTCCTGACTCCTGAGTAGAGCAGAGGGTGCTGTGTCAACTGGTCCAGAGGAGATACAAGTGAGCCAGCTCTCAGAGAGTGAGTGAACAGAGCAAGTGAACAGGGAGAACTAAAGGGTTTGGTGGAGGAGTTTGGTGGGGGAGGTCCCTAAAACTTTTTCCCCCTTGAATGGCGCACCACGTATCAGTGGGACTCTCCTATTTACCTGAAAGAGGACACTATTTACCTGAAGGTGGACAGGACAAAGCACAGGCCATTCCACTGCAAGTAGAAAGAAAGAAACAAAAGGCAGTAGAAACTATGAATGGGAAGGAAACTCCAGTTGTGGTGACCTGCAAGGTGTGTGCAATGTTTGTTTTCTTGCCTGAAAACAACATGGCGTACACGTGCAACAAGTGCAAGCTAGTGGCACTGTTGGAAGAAAAAGTGAGGGGCCTGGAACAGTGGGTGGCCACACTGAAGAGGACAGATAGATAGAACGCTGAAACAACAACAGCAAAGAAAAATACAGGAGGTGGAATAACAGCAGCATGTTGAAGCAGAAGAGGAGACTGTTGTGGAGGCTGTGATGGTAGAAAAGGGCCTGCTGTCTCCCCTGGTCTCAATGCCCTTTCTTCACTGTTGGGGGAACAAAACAGGTGAGATGAACACTGTAACTACCAGGAGAGGGAAGAGTGGGGCCACCAATTGGAACCTTACTGTTTACCCTAGATTTGCAATAATGAAGGTGGAATTGTTAGTAGATACTGAAATGGGACCATACACATTCATGACTCATTGGTAGTTTTCTTCTCTGTGCTTAATTTCATTTATGTGTAAAGGTAAAAGATATGAACCTTTCATGATGTAAATGGCATTGAGAGTTTAAAAAAACTGGGCTTACATCATTTAATTTTAGGTATTATTAGTTATACTGTTTTGACATAGAAACATTCCACATGGCTAAGCAGAGAGAGAGAGAGATGAGAAGCAGGGCTCACTCCACCGGTTGTGCTGAGCAGAGCTTGGAAAAGTTACTTTTTTTGGACTACAACTCCTATCAGCCCCAGCCAGCATGGCCACTGGATTGGGCTGATGGGAGTTGTAGTTCTAAAAAGTAACTTTTCCAAGCTCTGGTGCTGAGGGACCAGCTCTGTTTGGCTCCTTCTCTCCCTCAACTATTTCCATTCAAGCTGGTTATGATAAGAATTTTGTAATTTCAAAACTGGTGCCTGAATGTGCATGTTCCTCCTCCAATCCCATGTTTCTTTGTGTCTTAGTCTATAAGCCTGTGGGCAGACTGTCATTTGGTTTTGATGCTATGTAAGCCGCTCTGGGAGTTTTTTTGGCCTAAGAGTGGGATTAAAATGCTTTAAATAAATAAACAAATAAGTCACACATGGCTGAGTGACACTTAGCTCCTTTGTTCAACATCTCTAACTTAGTGATCCAACCTTGCATACTATGAATGTACGTATGTGGATGTACATGCATGCATTCAAGGTTTAATTAATTTCAGTTGGAGAGATTTAAGCATGTGCTCAATTTTCTCATTCAAATCAATGGGTTTCAAAGTGCTTAAATTTCATGTTTATATATAGATGACAGCAGCTATTGAGTACTAAATGTTGAATATTACTTATACCTGTCACAGCAAAATTATGCAGCAAATATTCCAATTAAAATACTTCCAACACAATGCACAATTGTCACATCATCTTTTTCAGGTTCTTTCCTCACTATTTTTAACAATTCTACACAAGTGACTCAACCAATGTTTCATGTACTACAAAGAGCAAAGCTATATAGTAAGCCAGTCTGTCTAATAGATAGAAATGACTTGCACTGAGGAGACTTGGTTCAAATATCATCACTGTCATGGATTGAGTGTGGCCTTGGCCAAGTCCTTCTCTCTAGTTGGGCAGAGCAATCCAATGCAGAGGAGGCCAGCAGGAGAGGAGCCAGAGGGAGGGAAGGCGGCATAAGGGACGGCCATATCCTACTGCAGTTCAGGAGCCCCATGGAAAAGAATACGCTTGCTGCACCAGCAGGGCTCAGCGGAAGGACACAATATGCATGTTTCCTTTTGTGACCCTTTTTCCTGGCGTAATGTTTGCAAGGACCGGGGGCTGCAGGATGGAGCCGAATGGGGCCAGGATGCACAGTAAGTCCCCCTCCCCTTGGTTCCACCCTCAACACACCTCTGGAATGCCCCTTTCTTGGGCCTTGGGCAAGCCCCCTACTACACTGGCCAAGCCTTGGCTGCACCCAGGTGAGGGATTTCTGCCGGCACAGCCCAGCTGCACCGACACCATCCCTCCTCCCCATGACATATGCCGCATCCTGTTACCCTCAGTCTGGCATAAACATCAGGAGGATTGTGCCCTAAGTGTCTTTTGACAAATAGGAAAAAGTTACCTACTTCACAGGCTTGTCCAAAAGGAAAATGTAATAGATTCTACAGCGCATAACAAATTCAAAAGTGATATAAAAATTATTTTCAGTAAACTTTTTACTTTCTGTTTTTTTGTAATCATATTATTTCTGTTTAGCATACATCTAAAATGTTGTCCTTGTTTTATGTTATATCTAAGCCACCATACTTTGACACTGTTCTGTTCAGTGCATGCAATACTGCTGGTATGTTTCTGCACTGGTGAAAATCCACTTTTGTTTTAACCAGAAATACTCTGTCCAGAGAAAGGCAAGCAAAGACTCCACGGTCCAGATCCAATCTAGTTGTGACTAAGTTCTATTGAAACCAATGAAACAAATTAGTCAAGTCACAATTAACTTTACCTATGACATCCAAACAGGGCTAACTGCTCCCAGCAATGCAAGCCCAATTTCTGCAGGCTGAGGATTACTTGGAATTACTTGGAAGCAATTCCAGCATTGCTCTTTACGGGTGTGATTTGCAAAAATATTGGGACAAGGTGACAAAAATTCCTGGGGAGGGGCTGTATTAATCTGCTACAGCAAAAACAACAGCAGCATCTTATAACACTGTTGTCATGGCCCCGTCAGAGGACTCCTCAGATGAGGACGACTCAGGAGTAACAGCAGCAGACCCAGGAGCAGCAGGAGACACGGAGGAGCCTCCTGAGAATCCAGCTCCTTCTGCCCCTCAGCTGCAGAGCACCCCAGGGACAGCAGAGGCCCTGCAGCCAGACACAGACAGTGAACAGGATACTCCCCCCTCACCTGCAGAACGTAGACAGCAGAAGGTCAGGCAGAAGAGAGGCAGGCCTGTCTCCTTAAGGCCCAAACGCTGAGGGCTCACACCTGCTGTCCATCCTGCTCTTTATAAGGCACACCTTGGCTGCAGCCTGTTGCTGACTGCAACGTCAGGCGTGGCTTTGTGTAGACCTAGTTTCCCTGCAGCATCTCTTTGACTGACCTCCTTGGCAATTGATCCCGGACCTTCACTGACCTCGCTTCTGGACTTCTGACTCGGCAAGTACGCTTCAGATAGGCCTGGCAGATTTACAACCCGACTGCTGGCTAAGGACTTTCCTTCCCTGCCAAAGACCCAGGAATTTCCAGCCCCCCCGACACTGCTGAGGCAGTGTAGAGCTGACAACTGTAAATATAACAGATGCATTGTAGCACAATTTTTTCATTTAAGGATTCCACTACAAAACCCATCTGTTAGTATTTAAGGTACTACAGAGTTCTTTTTTTAGTACTGGTATAAGAAAGGGCAAAGAAGAATAGATGGTGAAAAATACAGCTTTTTTCACCTGCTTAGAACAAAAACACTGGCAATTAAGTCACCAGAAGCCACTGCCAAGATCTTATACATATTTGTATCTTTGTTTTATACAGTTTAAGGAAGGAGACCTAATCCAGCAAAATCCCAGCTAATTTGCCTTTCAGCATATGTGAAACAAGGTGTTGATAGTTAAGAACGGATTGAACTCACATTTAGTATTTATTAATTATAGATCTAGGAGGCAGTGGGGATTACTTAAATAACAACTACGTAAGAATGCAATTAAGAGTCCTGCTGGATCAAACCAAATGTCCATCTAGTTTGTTATCCTGTTTCGCACAGGCAAACCAAATACCTCTGAAAAGCCCTCATGCAGAGCACAATAGCAATAGTCCTGTCCCACTGTTCCCCCACTCTCAGGTATTCAGCTGTTGTCTTTGAACATGGAGGTTCCACTTAGTCATCATGGCTAATAGCTACAGATAAATCTGTATTTAGTAAATGTGCCTAATTCCTTTTTTAAAAGCCTTCAAGCCAGTGGCCATCACTATGTCTTGGGGTTGATGAATTCCATAAAGAATTAAAAATTGTGTGAAGAAGTGCTTTTGTCTGTTCTGAATTTTCATTACACGATCCCAAGTTCCAGTGTTATTCTTCACATAATGCATAATTTTATACACTTTAATCATGTTTCCCCCATCCTCTTTCCCCCACCCTTGCAAACCAAATATACAGTAGGGCCCCACTCATACAGCGGGTTATGTTCTGGACCCCTGCTGTAAAGCGAAAACCACTGTAAAGCGGAACGCATTGACTAACATTGACCAAAATGGTGCCCAACGACCAAAAAACACCATAAAAGCAGAACAAGCGCCGTAGGAGAGAGGCATTTCTGCAATTGACAACCGCTGTATTAGCGGAACGCTGTAAAGCAAAGCGCTGTAAAGCGGGGCCCTACTGTACAAACCGTAGCATCATATTATTATACAGAAAATGTTAGGCCAACTCACTGTCCTCACACATCTATTCTTCCAACAAACTGCAATTATATTATTGTAGCCCTTCTCTTCATTGATCTGTATAAATATTGCACATTGGGGCGAGAGGGTACCTTTTCATGTTTACAGCTACATAGACTTCTATAGTGTTTATATTAATTTGCAGTGCAATTCTATTCTATGCATGTCTACTCAGAAGTAAGGCCTACTGAATTCAGTAAGACTCACTCTCAGGTAAGTACTTACAGAATTGCAGCCACAGCGTTTGTGTAAAGGATGGCAAATTGAATTATAACTGTTGCCATCAATAAATGGTAAAAAAATGTGTGTGTGTGGGAAAGAACACTCCATATCAATGACATTATTTCTAAAGCAATTACAAAGCAACATACTGCACAACCCTGCCTGCAGGCTTATTTAATAGACAAAAATATAGGAAATAGGGAAATGACCCAACAGGAAATAAAATGAAGGAAAATTAACTAAATGCGTAGAAGCTGGAAGAAGAACCCTGTCTTCAAATACTGACTAAAATCCAAAACTAATGGAAATGTTCTAGTAGCAGGAAGGGCATTCCAGAAGTAAAGAACAAGTTATGATATGCCAGTTTAGTTCTACTGAAACAAGAAGATCCAAAGACATTCAGCACTGACTACTGAAGAAAATGTTTGGTGAAATAATATTTTAAAATGACCAACTTTATGGCGAACTTTTAATAGAAATATCATATCATGATGGAAATTACCATCAAATATCACTATCAAGCTTAAACATTTAACAGTAGTGCAAAGGCTACAACACTGTATAAAGCATTCTCAAGGCCTAGTATAGATCAATGCTAATTCAGGTTCCTTAAAACTGTTTTGTTTTTATAAGCTCAATAATCTTCTACATGCTTAAGAAGTCCCAAAAATAAACATATGAAAGTGCATAGGGTAAACAAAGAATGAAAACAAATCATAGGAGATATACACATACATTTGGATACATATATATGTAGGGCTTGTGTAGCCTAGTGGCAAAAAGCCTGAGTCATGAACTAGGAAGTCACTTGTTCAAATGTTGTCTTAGGGAGCAATTCAAACCCAAGATCTACGGCTGGCTGAAGTCCCTCATCTTGGCTCACTCAAGAAAGTTCTGCATTCTGGTTCAGCAAAGGTCAGCTGACTGAGCAGAAGCCAATGAAAGTCCTGAAAAAGGGGTGTTCCAGGGGAGTGGTGGGAGCATGGTGGGGCAGGGGGAGATTTACCCTTATTCCAAACTCCAATTCAGTCACATGACCTAGCAACCCAGCAGACTAGCAACCAAGAAGTGTTCTGTATCTTTAAAAGTTGTGGAGGGGGGAGGGAGAATCCCACCTTGTGGTTTTTCCCATTACAGAGTTACAAGAACACCTGCACTTGGCTGACTTTCTCTTTTCCTAAAGATACAGGATCAGTCTCAGGCCAAGAACCTGGCAACCCTACAGCAGACATTACACTGGTAAAAAAAATTGTGTAAGTCAAACCATTTTAAAGGCTTGTTTTCCCTCTGTCAAGCTTGGGGTGGCTCAGCCAACAGTAGCCCCTCTCCTGAACAGAGTTTGGAATAGGGGTAACTTAAAATGGCATAATTTCTTTTGGATTGCCCTACTCATCACAAACCTACTAAGCGACCATTGGCAATATTTCCTGTTAGCCCTGTCCCTTTTCTGCAACCTTAGGATAATTAGGGTTGTAGGTAAAGCACTGCGAACAATTGATATGCACTATATGAATGCTAAGTTCTTTTTAAAGAGAGAACCCTGCCCAATTTGTAAAAAAACAACTTTGATATTATGCTATCAAATATAAATTCACTAACAGGCAAAAACCATTGCGGTTTAAGAATGTACCTATAGCCCACAGATATTTCTATCAAACTTTAAAAAGCAGGGAAATTGTGCAGCTATAGTGAATGCACCAGGGCAGCAGGAGACCTGACCTCCTCTCTGAGATATTGGACTGCCCTACAAATTTGTCAAAATGCAAACACAATTTGGGTTGGTCTTTCACAGTCCAATCCACTTCCTGTGCAGCTTGGAAGAATTTTGTAACATGTGCGTCTGAGCATATGGTGAGTGGTAGCAATACCTGCCATCTCCAAAGATGGAGAATTACATTTTTGTATGTTTGTTGGTGTTCTTACTTTGCTTCATTCCTGTGTTACTATTGTTTCTACAGAGAATCTAATCTAGAAAATTTTATTTCTTTCATTATTCATCCTAGAAACCTGTGTTAAATTTATTTTTATTAATTTGAATGCCTTTTTATTGGTCAGTGTCATATGATGGCGAAGACAGCCTTTTGTGTTTCAAATTGCAGGTTATGTTCTATTTCTGTTTTGGGTGCTTTAACAGTTGAATCTGAAACTGCAGTTTGATGTAAAATCAGACGGATTACAATACGTTGCTACTTCAGCAGACTCTAGCTGTTGGAAAAAAACAAA
This sequence comes from Rhineura floridana, assembly GCF_030035675.1. Taxonomy (NCBI): domain Eukaryota; kingdom Metazoa; phylum Chordata; class Lepidosauria; order Squamata; family Rhineuridae; genus Rhineura; species Rhineura floridana. The sequence goes on along the minus strand of NC_084488.1, from coordinate 35,752,463 downwards.
CTTAGCCTGTCCAAGATGCATGTTTTCAGCCTGCTATGTTTAAACCACTTCATTTATGGCAAGGTGGGCATGGTCAATTAAAAACATAGAGCACACCTAGCATTTTGCTAGAATATATTTCACCTCCCGCTGTTTTATCTTGTACAAATTGAGACACTCCTGAGGTCCACTGGAGACTATTCTGCAGAATAGTCAGTGCCATTATTCCACAATTATATTTGGAGATTTTTTAGTGTAAATTTTGCAAACTGTTGCTGTACTTCACATATTCACAGAAATAGAAGCAAAAGAAAATGATTTTCTATAGGAAACTTCACTAAAATTGCAAAGGAAATCAGACATATTTAAAGTGACTATCTGAACTACGTCAACCGTCTTAATAATGTTGCTTCCTCTCTGCCAAAACAAGATCAGCACAGCACATGTCTTGTTTCTATTATTTGGGCTGATTGCAGGTGTTGCCACCACTCACCATGTGCCCATAGGCACATTACCAAATTCTTCCAACCTACACAGGAAGTGGATTGGACTGTGAAAGACCAACCCAAACTGTGTTTGCATTTTGACAAATTTGTAGGGTAGTACAATATCTCAGAGAGGTCAGGTCTCCTACTCCCCTGGTGCATTCACTATAGCTGCGCAATTTTGCTGCTTGTTAAAGTTTGAGAGAAATAGCTGCGGGCTATAGGTACATTCTTAAACCGCAAGGGTTTTTTTTTTTGCCTATTAGTGAATTTCTCTGCTTTTTCATCCGGGAGGTAAGAAATGGGATCCTGTGCAAGCTTGCCAAGAATTGATCAATCATTTGCATGCTTATTGAATTCATTGGGATTTACTCCCCTGCAATCATGCTTACGATAGGTGAAACTGACTACAGGGGATGGGGAAGGGAGAGGGGATGAAGGGCAAAGGGGAGGAGGAGGAGGGGAGCAGGAAGGAGGAGGAGGGGAGGAGAAGGACGTTTGATCATTTGTATGTTTATTGAGTTCAGCGAGATTTACTCCCGTGTTATCATGCTTAGGATAGGTAAAATTGACCAGGGGTGGGAGGGAGAGATGACTGCAGTGGGCAAGGAAAGAGAGAGAAGAGGGGAGGGGAGGAGGGAGAGGGGAAGAAGGGAAAAGCCAGGTCTATCATTTGCATGCTTATTGATTCAATGGGATTTACTCCTATGTAATCATGGTTAGGATAGGTAAAACTTACCATGGGGGAGGAGCAGGGGGAGAGGAGAGGGAGAGGGAAGGAGAAAGGGAGGGGAGACGGGAGTAGATGGAGGGGGAAGGAGGGGATGGGATGGGATTGGAGGAGCAAGAGGGAGGAGATAGGAGGAAGGAGAAGGGAGGGTGGGTTTGATCAGTTGCATATTTTTTGAGGTAGGACTAAGAAATTAAGGTTGATATAGTTATGAGAATACTCAGTGTAAATTTAATAAAACATATAAAAAATACAATAAAAAGGAATATAAAAGGTATAACATACAAAAGTCAAACAATGACAAACATGATACTATGATTTTCAAAAGTACGTAACTAAAACAGTATACATCATGAAGAATGTATCTGACGTGTACAAATTTTGTTCAAATGGTCCGTTTCTTTTATAGAGAAAAGAGAAATATATTTTTTGTTTAAAAAGTCCAGCCAGACGCGTTTTGACAGTTGTCTTTTTCAATGGCCTGAAATTAAACAAATACATAATACAATATATTTTTATGTCTTTTTTATAAAAATATGAAATGTTTTTTGAAAGATGGAAATATAATATAAAATATACATACTACTGATATGACTTTGAACAGAAATTGAATATAATGCGATAACCAAAGGAATTGCTAATATGACTTCAACAAAAATTGAATATAACGATATCCAAAGAAATCTGTAAAATATATACACATATCAAGAATAAACAGATGCAAGAATACAGAATTATCAAACAATAAAGATACATAAGAAGAAAAATATTTTTTAACAAAAAACTCACATGACATTCACTTCTTTAAACACTGTAGCTTGATACTAGTCTTCATGAAAAAGTTAACTGAGCCAATGCTCTTTTAATACAAAATTAGGGCCCAAAAGCTGTGAGGCTTTTGTAAATTAGTGAACTTCAAAACATCTGTGTTATGTATTCTTAAAGGCATATAACACTGAGTGATACTGCAAACTAAACTAATTGAAAAGAACCAAGAAAAGTGCTGGATATGTTGCACTCAACAAATATATTGCTACTTAGCAACTAAGTCAGAGGAATATATTGCTTTTTAACATAACTCCCTCTTTAACAAAAAATTAAAACTAAAGGGGCACTGCATCTCATATTTCTGATACAGCTTTTATGATTTTTATGTGAACATAAAAGCTGTATCAGAAATATGAGACGCAGTGCCCCTTTAGTCAATCATTTCATTGACCAGGGCCATACTGAATCAGAATTAAAATTTTGGATAATAGAAAAAGGTAAAGGAAGAGGCAAAATTCTGAATAATTTTTTGTTAAAGAGGGAGTTATTTTGGATCCACACCTTAAAAACCTTAAGTCCCCATGGTCTTAATGAAGAAATTAGTTGGCTACCCATTTTATAAAAATTTTATATACCGTATATTCCGGGGTATAAGACGACTTTTTAACCCCGGAAAATCTTCTCCAAAGTCGGGGGTCGTCTTATACGCCGGGTGTCGTCTACCATCTACCACTTATTACCCCACCTTACTTGTGTCGAGAGTGCGGGCGTGTGTGGTTGCTGCTAGTATCAAGCTACAGTGTTTAAAGAAGTGAATGTCATGTGAGTTTTTTGTTAAAAAATATTTTTCTTCTTATGTATCTTTATTGTTTGATAATTCTGTATTCTTGCATCTGTTTATTCTTGATATGTGTATATATTTTACAGATTTCTTTGGATATCGTTATATTCAATTTTTGTTGAAGTCATATTAGCAATTCCTTTGGTTATCGCATTATATTCAATTTCTGTTCAAAGTCATATCAGTAGTATGTATATTTTATATTATATTTCCATCTTTCAAAAAACATTTCATATTTTTATAAAAAAGACATAAAAATATATTGTATTATGTATTTGTTTAATTTCAGGCCATTGAAAAAGACAACTGTCAAAACGCGTCTGGCTGGACTTTTTAAACAAAAAATATATTTCTCTTTTCTCTATAAAAGAAACGGACCATTTGAACAAAATTTGTACACGTCAGATACATTCTTCATGATGTATACTGTTTTAGTTACATACTTTTGAAAATCATAGTATCATGTTTGTCATTGTTTGACTTTTGTATGTTATACCTTTTATATTCCTTTTTATTATATTTTTTATATGTTTTATTAAATTTACACTGAGTATTCTCATAACTATATCAACCTTAATTTCTTAGTCCTACCTCCAGTATCTGTTAAGGTTCCATTAGACTTGTCTTGATCCCAGTTACTCAAGCATATTTTTTGAGTTCAGTGGGATTTATTTCTGTGCAATAATGTTTGAAAAATGGAAATGGACTGCTTTCAAGTCTATCCCTACTTATGGTGACCATATGAATAGGGTTTTTGTGGTAAACGGTATTCAGTGGTGGTTTTACCATTGCCTTCCTTTGAGGCTGAGAGGCAGTGACTGGCCCAAGGTCACCCAGTGAGCTTCATGGCTGTGTGGGGATTCGAACCCTGGTCTCCCAGGTTATAGTCCAACACTGACCTGGGGGAGGGGCAGGGAGGGGAGGAACAGGGGAGGAGATTGGGTGGGTGGGTACTGGGCAGAGGGGAAGCCCCTTTCCTTTCCAAATGGAAAACACTGTGAACAGTATCATTGCTTTTCAGGGTTTCCCCACCTTTTTATTCTACAGCAGGCACATGTAGCCTCCCACCCAAATTTAAACCAAAGCTGTCCCTTGCCACATCCACACCAGACCTTTATTTCACTTTAGATGGTATTTATTTATTTATTTGTATACCGCCCCATAGCTGAAGCTGTCTGGGCGGTTTACAGCAACTAAAAACATCAAAAATAAACATACAAATTTAAAACACATCTTTTAAAAACAATTTAAAATACAATTTAAAAAATTTAAAACAATTTTAAACACACATGCTAAAATGCCTGGGAGAAGAGGAAAGTCTTGACCTGGCACCGAAAAGGTAACAGTGATGGCGCCAGGAGCACCTCGTCAGGGAGATCATTCCATAATGGCTTCTCCCAAAAAATCCTGGGAAGTGTAGTTAGTGAATGGTGCTGAGAGTTGCCAGGAGATGCCCTGTTCCGCTCACAGAACTTCAATCACAGTGACTGACTGTTAAACGTACTGCCTTCAAGTTGATTCCGACTTATGGCAACCGTATGAATAGGGTTTTCATGAGTCTGAGAGGCTGCGACTGGCCCAAGGTCACCCAGTGAGCTTCATGGCTATGTGAGGATTTGAACCCTGCTCTCCCAGGTCATAGTCCAACACCTTAACCACTACACCAGATTGACTGTTAAACCACTCTAGTCACTGGACCTCTGTCAGGAGAACAGCAGTTTTCTCTCAGCATCCTTCACAAACTACACTTCCCAGGATTCTCTGAGGGAAGCCATGACTGTCTCATGTGAAATCAAAGTCTGGTGTGGGTGTGGCACCGATTAGCCTAGCCAAGCAGCTGTGAGTCTGGCTTTTAAAACACTGACAGTTGATTCTTACTGAGCATGCCCGACATTATCATTCAGTTCAATGCAAAATTAATTAAAAATCAGCCAGGTATTTTTTTTTAACTTTTAAACTGCAGAAGATGAAGGTCATAGTAAGGGGCAAGGTCAGTAATAGGATTACAGGTCCTCTGTGAACATGGCTGATTTTTAATGACTTTCAACAGATTATGAGAACTCTCCGAGAAAAAAGTCCAAAAGGGGTCTGGGTTTTTCCTCTCTCTCTAGACTTTGAACTCTCGATTCTTTCTGACTGTTTTGTTTATAGCCATGAAAATTGAGATGGTTGTTAAGCAAGCATTTCTGAGTTCAGGACTATATGTTTTGTAAGGTTTTGTTTTGATATGAACTTATGAGAAGCAGCAGAATGGCAAGGGGGGTATTTTCAATTTAACATTGAAGAATGTGAAAAATCCACCCTGGCTATAGCATACAGCCACTTTTGTGGCTGTATAATCCCAAATGTCATTGGAACATTGTGGCCTTTGTTTACACTAAAAAGGTTCATAGCCAAAGGAAAAAAAGAACTGTCTACAAAAAGACTTATAGTAAGCCAAGCCCATGGAGCAAGACACGGTATTTGTTTGTATGTAACAAGACCACAAGAACATAAGAAGAGCCTGCTGGATCAGGCCAGCGGTCCATCTAGTCCAGAATCCTGTTCACACAGTAGCCATCCAGATTCCCCTGGGAAGCCCAAAAGCAGGACCTGAATGCAAGAGCATTCTCCCCTCCTGCGGATTCCAGCAACTGATATTCAGAAGCACACCACCACTGACTATGGTGGCAGAGCAGAGCCATCATGGCTAGCAGCCTATTTATAGCCTTGTCCTCCATGAATTTCTCTAATCCCTTTAGAGAGCCATCGAAGTTGGTGGCCATCACTGCATCTTGTGGCAGTAAATCCCATAGTTTTTCCAATGCACTATCTGAAGAAGTACTTTCTTTTGTTTGTCCTGAATCTTCCAACATTCAGCTTCATGATTTAGAGAAACCTGTTGAGCAGAAAGGAGCTACCACAAGCCTTTGGCTCTTGCATTCCTCTCTCCTGCAGCCAAGAGGAAAACTTTGGCAAGTTGGGGTCAATTCCGGGGGGATGAGAGGAAGGTGATGATCAAGCAGAAGTCTGTTCCACTCTTGCAGTGTTGGATTCTGCCCACCTGAGTTTTAAACTAGTAAACTGTAAATTAAAATCTATGCACAGGATTGGGCTTTTGGCACACCATCATGTATCAGCCTAAATATAGCTGCCCTGGGCTCCTTCTGGGAGGAAGGGCGGGATATAAATTTAATAATAAATAAAAGTATGCTCAACATGCGATTCTGTATGTGATGGTGCCTATCAGAAATCATCAATGTGTGCAATAATTTCTGCTAGACAACGTTTGTCCAAATGGTCATGAGAATGTGCCCTATATTTTCAAAAGACAGAGAGCACAATGTTTAGGGGAAAAGCTAATAGCCTAGGAAGTAATTCAGGTCAATATTCTGAAGCCAATAATTATGTTTATAAACACTGTGGGTACAGTCCTGCTAACATTAACCAGATGCTGACTTTCCCATAGAAACAAATACACTATGGCTTAAAGTGTTTTGCTTCAGATAAATGGTATCTTTAAACAAAGCCTAGGTTTCGAACAAAATGTTTATATCCACCAATCATTTTACAGGTTATCCAACTGTCATGGAAGATAAGTCTATCAATAGCCATCAAGCAATGACCAGGAGCCAATAAACAGCCAGTAACCCTCTGCTTTGTCACTTCATATTTCACAGAGGCAAAGTAAGAGAATCCCTTTTCTACTTGCTGCCTGACAAGAGAGGTTTGCAGAAAAGAACGACTGGTGTGGGGTTGTATTTGTAACACACACACCCCAACTGATGGCACTGCTGCTGCGTCCCAGCATAGAATACAAGCTGAGTGCTTTTTGAAACAGGGACTCTCTGGCCCATTATATGCTGGCAGCTTTTTTTAAAAAAAGTGTATCCGTATGGTGAATACTAGCAGCTTTCCTGTTGCTTGTCAGGCTTAAGTAAATTATAACTACTGGCCAGATAGCTAAATGGAACCTCCATGTTCAGAGGCAGTATACCATTGAATATCAGGTGTTAAGAGATAAACAATGTCAATCTCTCCCATACTGCATTGCTACCTGCTCTGAAGAGGAAAAAAATCAAATCAAGAAAGAGAGGGTGCATGTCTACTACAGCGCATTGGGTCAAGCTGTGACTCAAAACTAGGTCATGCAACTCCATCCTTTTCTTGTTTGTTTCTTTACATTTTTAAGAGAAAGGAAAATATGGGCGGGGAGGAGAGAAAGAGTGAGACAAAAAATAGATAGAGGAACAGTGAAAGAGATGAAGAGGTACAATGGACCTATGTGTTAAAAATGACAACTGGATCATATTGTTGCAGATTGGGGTTAAAATGGGCCCCAGGTCTGAAAGATTGAAAACTAGGGTAATTCTGTGGTAACCAACATAACATTTGTAAGTTTCTTTACCTAAGACTGTGTTTTAGCTAATATTATTTGAACTCCAATTAACATTAAACTATTTTTTGTTAACTGGATTAACAAAAATCCCTACAAAACAACCGGAATTAATCGGATTAACAAAAAATCCCTACAAATCTTTCCTACAAAAATAATGAAGAAGCATGCTACAGGTGGTATAAATGGTTTATTTAAAAAAGATGTGGAATTCCATATAAAAGTTGGGGGAGAATTTTTACTTTGAAGATTTGGAGAGCAGCCGGGATATCTGGGTTACGAGCTTTAGCGCCAAAGCTGAGGCGGTGTTTTCGTGCTTTTTGCGAGCTATATTGGGGTTGCCATGCTGCGCCTCTGCGGCTGGACTTCGCCTTGAAGCGGGCTTTACATCAATTGAGTGTTCAGCCTGGCTCCAGGCTTTTAGATTTTGGGCCAAAGTGGCCTACACTGGACCTTAGGGTACTTAAACTTGTTATGGAGGGATTCCTTTATAAGCTCTTGGTCCAAGATCTTTAATGAAAAGATAAAGTGTCTTGGCTTTTCACTGGAGCTATTGTCAACCTGGGACCTTGAGGTAACGAATCATATTGTTGGTCAACGTATTAAGGACATAGACCTTCAATTCTCAATGGCTGGAACACATACATCTTGCTCACCCATCCATTTTGGCTTGAGCTTTTTGTTTCCAAAATATGCAGCTTATTTTGAAACTTTGACTTTTTCGCACTACCGATCCCTGTTTACCAGAGCCAGATTTAATTGTCTTCCCTCTGTGGTATTAGAGGGCCGTTTTCAAGGAACCCCCCTGGAAAGGCGTCTTTGCTTCTGTAAATTGGGGGAGGTTGAAACAATTGGACACGTCCTACTTTCCTGTGAACTATACAGGGATGCTCGATCTAGACTTGTTTTTCCAATCACCAAAGCCTTTCCCGGTAGATCTATTGAGTGGCTCGTGCAATATCTTCTGTCTGACAAGGATAAAGACACTACTGAATTAGTTGCGAAGTTTCTCTATGTAGCTCAGACTTTACGGAAAAGGCCAATCTGTACTACCCTGGCCTCTTGCTAATTTATTATCGTTAATACTGTATTTGGTTTTAATCTTGTTTGTTTAACTGACTGCTTAATAACTTGTATTTTGGGTCTATGAGCGCATAATAAAATTTGATTTGATTTGATGAAAAAGATGTGACCAACATAACAGATTTGAAACCTCAAGAATTTATCCATAACTTGGATAAATATATTCTCTAAAATTATGAATAATTTTTAAAATCTGCAGAAATATACATAAAGAGCTAATGTTTCATGGACAAATGTTAAACTTACAGTAATTTTTTTTGGAAACTGTGGAAAAATGGTATTCTGGCAAATGACCAGTGACCAACATAAAATGTGACAATATAGTGACAGACACTTATAAATAAATGCCTCAAAAGCACAATGCTGTATATGTAACTATGCATTCACAAGTTGCAAGTCAGCTTCAAGTATATGTGGGAAGTTGTAATGCCTACAGGAATTTACACTTGGCTGTGGCAACACCCTAACAATTTATTTCTTTCCTATCTCAAACTCAGCAATAACTACATTGCCATCTGAGACCAGTACTTCAGTGGTTGCTTATGCTTCTGCACTTTCTTCCAGGATAATCACATTTCCTACAGGGATATTATTCCCTGTGTTTGTGGTGTTTTATTTCAAATTATATGAAGAATTCATTTGTGTTCAAGACTGTCTTCAGTCTTTTACAAGGTAATACTGTTCCCTGAGGCAAGGCAAGAGACCTTCAGCTCCTGAAGTGAATTTTGGTATCTCTAGATGAGCCCACCTATTCAGCCTAGCTAGGAAGAGCCAGTAGGGATGGCCCTGCCTCCATAAAATACCTGAGCTTCTAGATCAGCCTTTCCCTACCAGTGTGCCTCCAGATGTTGTTGGACCACAATTCCCATCTTTCCTGACCGTTGGCAACGCTGGCTGAGGCTGATGGGAGTTGTGGTCCAACAGCATCTGGAGGCACACTGGTTGGGAAAGGCTGTTCTAGATACTTCAAGAAAGGGGGGGCTCCAGGTGAGAAGTATCAATGCTACACTTTTCTAAACCATGACCAGGTTGAAGTTACTGATAGTTAATCTAAAAGGAATTACTAAATATATTAACATATAATATTAGCTTTTTTTCCTAAAAGTAATACATGGGTCCACCCTCCCCTTGTTTGACTTGTCTTTCAGACTGTATGCTTCTTAGGGCAGGGACCTGTCTCTTTTTGAAAAATTGTAACATGCCCTATATTGATAGTGTGGTACAATTAATAGGCCTAATAATTATTAAATTTTGAGAGAAGGAATTATGACAGCCTAAAAGGGGAGTTAAATGACACACGTAACAACACATTTATGCTATGCAAGTTGCACATTGTGGCATTATATTGGTCACAAGAACTGTTTTGTATAAAATACATTTCAAGTAACCTCTCATCACATTTTCTTAATGCCAAACATTTTATTTATTTATTTATTATTTGATTTATATCCTGCCCTTCCTCCCAGCAGGAGCCCAGGGCGGCAAACAAAAGCACTAAAAACACTTTAAATCATAAAAACAGACTTTAAAATACATTAAAACAAAACTACTTTCATAGAATCATAGAATAGAATCATAGAAGCATAGAGTTGGAAGGGGCCTATCAGGCCATCGAGTCCAACCCCCTGCTCAATGCAGGAATCCAAATCAAAGCATTCCCCACAGTTGGCTCTCCAGCTGCCTCTTGAATGCCTCCAGTGTTGGAGAGCCCACTACCTCTCTACGTAATTGGTTCCATTGTTGTATGGCTCTAACAGTTAGGAAGTTTTTCCTGATGTCCAGTCGAAATCTGGCTTCCTGCAACTTGAGCTCATTCTTCCGTGTCCTGCCCTCTGGGACGATCGAGAAGAGATCCCGGCCCTCCTCTATGTGACAACCTTTCATGTACTTGAAGAGTGCTGTCATATCTCCCCTCAGTCTTCTCTTCTCCAGGCTAAACATGCCCAGTTCTTTCAGTCTCTCCTCATAGGGCTTTCCCTGATCATCTTTGTTGCCCTCCTCTGAACCCATTCCAGTTTGTCTGCATCCTTATTGAAGTGCGGAGACCAGAACTGGATGCAGTATTCAAGATGAAGCCTAATCAGTGCTTAAAACATTTTTAAAAAGCTTTGAAGACATTTTAAACTAGGTTAAAAAACATATTTTTTTAAAAAAAGGTTTAAAAACATATTAAAAAGCAATTCCAACACAGAAGCAGACTTTTCATTTTTCATTTCATTTTTGTATATATGCATGGGGAGGGGGGAAGTATGTGTTTTTGTAACCAACATAGGTTTTGTTGTCCTAAACTCAACTGATTTTTTTCCTAACATAACATTTATTCTCAGTTTACCAAATGAGAAAGCAAAACTATCAATACAATAAAGGATCATTAACTTATTGTCTGTTTTCTTGGAGAGGTCTTTAACTGAAGGTTAGGGGGGGGAATAGAGAAATTCTGAGTCATCTTGAATGCCACGCTTCTGGTTACTTTGAAAAATTGTTGCCAGACAATGAAACTGCTAAATTATTTTTAAATGATATAGAACATGTTAACTGTATATGAAAATGGGAAAAAAGGGCCAGCTGGTTGACATTTTCACTGAAATATCCAAGTACTGCTATAGTGTAAACTAGAACAGCAGTGCTACCTACTACCTTAGACTTAATGTGTAGCACGCTTGTGAAAGAAGTTGGCCATTACAAGTATAGGCAGTCTGCAACATGTGCTGTTAGCATTTTATAAGCATTTACTATATAGTTTAAAAAATACCTTACTATATCCACTGAACACGAGCCACTTCCTTCAAATGAGGGCATTGCAGATTAACATAAATTCTACTAGAATATTATTCCTAGAACCATTTTAATGGAAGCCAGCCTTTAGCACATTTAACATTATTTTACAGCTCTGGAACTGAAACATGGAAGGCATTTTATTCTACGTTATGTATGCGTAGTAATAGTCTTGTAGGCACCATGAAATATAAAGTGATTTTTTTCTCTCTGGCACAAAATTTATGGACAACAACAGAAAAGAGAATGAAACAATCAGATGTGGATCTAAATCCCCATAGCACATTCATATTTATATACAGTAAAGCAAACAGAAACAGTAATTACAATGTACAGTTTCAATTCCTAGAAATTCAGGCAGTAGTTTTAGATGTACTCTATGAGTACACTGCTTTGTTAGTTGTTTACTGTCTTGCAGATAAGCATCACCACCACAGTACTGAACCAGCACACTTAAGAATGTTTCAGTGCCATGACTGGGACCTAGATTAGCATTTAATTAACCCAAGAGACATTATTTACAAAAGGCAGAGTATCTCTCAAGAGACTTTTCTTTTTATTCTCAGTGGATTAAGGAAAATGCAAAAACTCCATTTAAATCATACCCCATTTAGAATGTTCCTACCTTTCTTTTCAACATCAGAGTACTACAAAATAATGTTGCGGCAGGAGATAAGGGAAGATCTTCTATTCACTATGCAAAGTCAAGCGGGCTAGATTTTGTATTTACACATTTCTAATAAGCAATGTGCACTGGGTTAGAGTAAATACATGCATTAAATACAAACACAATAAAATCAGACATGGAAGTGTCCCATTAATCTGGCCCTTAGCCAATGATCACCTGCTAAATGTCACAAGTTAACTGTATGCCTATCCTTAGAGAAATCAAGGATTTCTCCTGTCCGTATGTTTCAAGTCTATACTTCTTAACATAGGATTTTACCATATTATTCTGCTATGTAGGCATGGGGAAAAGAACAGAATTGTGAAGTGAAAGATCCTATTTCGCTCAGCTTAGGAAATCCTAGCATGTAAACAACAACCTGCAGTAGTAGCAGCAGAGTAGCTACTGTTGTCACCACTCCCAAAGCAACACAGCATGTTGCTTTTTGCACAGGAAACTCTATATTACAAACCCCACATGCACAAGATCACACAGTTGTACTGCATTTACATGGATTAGAATTACCACTTGGCTTAGAAATATACATGAAATGCATACCAGAAAACCCACCTTTCTATCACTATTTAGTCATCTTGAGGAGTTGTACAGTAGTATCAAGTGCCTAATCTATATCTCAAGTGATCAAAAAAATTAAAGGGGGAAGTATGTCAGTGATCTCGGGTAAAGAGAAGCAGAATTTCCTCAAATTCCAGCTCCTGGAATTCCAGCTCCACATACGGAGTGCCCACTTCCTCCGCTTTTGTGGAAGGTATTCCTGTCAGCTGAGTGGCAGGGGCCAGCTGCCTTAGGAAAGCCCACTCAGGGGCAATACATTACTTAGGTTGAGTAAGTGTATGAAAATGCGTGCGTGTGGATGCACAGATATATAAAAAATCCAAACCCCAGTAGTATTTTGTCTAATAATACTAAATGGCATAAACTTAAAGAGTGAAGTGCAAGTTCTGATGTGTGTGTGTAATAAAGAGAGGCAGTAGGAAAGGCACGAGGGAGTTAAATGAGGTTATGTTGCAAGGAGGAGGGAAAACACAAGATCCCCTAATGCCGCCACTGCTTCTGCCCCCAACACAGCTTGAGGTACAGAGCCACCGGGGGGAGGGGGGGAGAGAAACTGGTTAAGCTTGCGGAGAAAGTAAACGAAGGAGGTGGGACAAATCTCCAACTCAAGCGAAGCCCTCCCGTGCCCGCATCCCGTTTGTCAGCCAAGTTCTGGCCAAAGGTGCCACTTGGGAGCTCTCTTCTCCCTCCGGACCCCCATTCTCCATATGTATAATTCACCATCCCCCCTCTTTACTCGCACAGGGACTCACTTAGGCAGAGCTGGCCGACGTAGGCGTAGTAGGACCAGGCGAGGATGCTGCCGATGAAGAGAACCGGGACCCAATAAATCAACCACTGGCAGCGTTTCCTCACGCCCCCCACTCGAGTGTTGCTCCGGGACCCGAAGCTGCCGGAGGAAACTGCAGAAGTCGCTGGCCCTGCCGGCGCCGCCATCTTCCCACACCCCATTCTGCCACCCACCCCTCCCTCGGCTTCTTCAGCTCCTCAGTCCGTCAGGGGGCCCGGGGCCCTCGCAGCACATCCCAGCCGGCGGCGGCGGCGAAGCCGGTGCGCTCCCAGGGCTTCTGCCCTCCTCTTCAGCCCCCGCTGGGCTGCTCCTGGCGTCGCGGTGCGAAGCGGCCGTTCCTCCCCTCAGCCGTCTCCAACCTCCGACTTCCCCTCCCGTTGTCCTTCCCGCCAGTCACAGGCTACCGAGGAAGCTGCCTCAGCTCGCAATCCCTTGTCCCCGGAGGAGGAAGGTGGTGTTATTGCTGCGCCCCTGTTCTCTGTTCCCGCTAGCCCAGGAAAGTGAGCTAGGGTGACAGACCCACATCCTGAAGGGCTTTTATTTTATGCTTTAAAAAATCCCTGTTCCAGCCCAAGAAAAGAAATCCCTCCCCCCGCCCGAACAAGCACTGGCAGAGAGGCGCTGTTTACGTAGTATTTCACTCAAATGCGGGCAGTTCAGATAAGAAAGCAGGAAAAAGCATGGCTACCTGCCCAGACTACCCTAAATCCGACCCCCTCCTTCTCTCCCTCCAAAGTTCTTCGGCTATACGATGGGCAAACTGAGAGGAAGCAAGATAGGGTGCTCTTGTATTTCAAGATTTGTAAGCAAAGCTCTTCTGATGATCAGGCACTTGTTGGGATTTTCAGGCCGCACACACACTGTGTGCCTCGCCAGGATAGGCCGTGTCAATCTATCTGCCATAACAACCGTCATCACAAATCCTCCTTGAGGCCACTTTGGTGTTCTGCATAGCAGGGATAGGCAAACCTCAAGGCCTGTTGGATCTCTTTTATTTTTTTATTAGAGCCCCAAACTCTCCCAACTTGCATGAAGTGCAGAAGACAGAATTAAAGAACGGTGCCTCTGGATACACTCTTGAGCCTAGTAATTTGTTTTAGTACCAAACCTGAATTGAGCTCACAGTCCTCCTTGCACACAAAAGCCCACTTCTGATTAGGTTTCTTCATTTCAGCAGCCTAATTAAGGTAGAAAAGGTCTTTCTTTTTGGCTTTTGATGAACACTTGGAAGTCAGAAACTCTTGCTGTAGCAAATCAGGTAGAGATCTCCCAGTATATCCCAATGTACTTTCTGCCCACCCTTGCTGTAGAGCACCTAACAAACTAGTGCCATAAAAAGTATTAATTTACTAAATTTGTCATTGTGTTACTCCTGAATAATAATGCTAATAGCATACATTTATTTGTTTACATCATGATAGTGGCCATCAGTCCCAGCATTCAACCTGCTTAGGTGCCATTGATCATAAAACGTAGTATGAGCGGCAAACATTAGAACTTGACAAAGCATTGTGATGTTATAATAGAAGGAAATTTACAGCATAATCCGATATATCGGCTTCCTCTTTCCGCAAGCCTTTTAAGTAGAGACCTTACCCACAGTCTGTCTCTGTTGAATTGCTTTTTAAGATGTTTTTGAAGCTTTTTAAAGGATGTTTTTAAATATGTTTTAAGATATTTTAAAGTCTGTTTTTAAGATGTTTTAGAGTATTTGTAGACTTTTGTTTGCTGCCCTGGGCTCCTGCTGGGAGGAACAGCAGAATATAAATTTTAATAATAATAACAATATAACATTGAATTCAACGTAAGTGGGCATAGGATTGTAGTTTTACAGTGCAATCCTATGCATGTTTACTCAGAAGTTGGTTCCACTATGTTCAGTGGGCTTTACTCCCACTTATGCATGGAGAGGATTGCAGCCTGAGACTGCAATCCTTTACAAACATTTCTTCTGTGGGAAAATGGTATACAGTTTAATGATTGGAAATGAAGTCATACATGCAGAAAAAATAAAGATAGCTCAACCAGTGGAGGCTGGTGGCTCAGCACCTTGGACAGCTCCTTGAAAGTTCAGACCAAAACCCGGATCAGATTCATTGCCCCACTGACATCAGAGCCACCTGCCTTCACTGCTCTCAACTGCTAGTAACATTCCATTTCAAAAATGGAATGGCCGTGGCTGTGAGCAGATACATTTCATTACTTCTTTGCTCTTTGTTCTTCTCAGTTACTCCCTTCTATACCAGCCAATGTGGTCGCTGAGAAAATATTTGGAAATAAGTTGGATTCTAAACATGATTCTACCAGTTGTCTATAACACCAGTGTAATTTTGATCTCCAGATATAGTTCTAACTATTCTGAAGTTACATTATGTGTAGTGTTATCCTATGCATGCTTACTTGGAAGTAATCCTTTATATTTAAGGGGGGTGATGTGAGGTGTCCTTCCCTGGCTCTCCCTGTCAGGTTCCTACCTGCGCGTGGTTACTGCCTGTCTCTAGGCACCACCAGGGACTCCACCAGTCCGGACCGCACTCTCTTCCGGTTTACCTATCCGCTCTAGCACAGATCTCAACAGATCCCCCTGCTAGGCAACCACCAGTAATGTCCCAATACTAGTATTCCCAGAGACTCTGAATACTGGTATTGTTATTCTCTTCACCGCTGCCACCATTTGTTACAGTTCCCCTTCAGCCTTGGTCATTACCTTACCCTCCCTTCTGGTCTGTGAAACCCCAGCCAAGGATCAGGCCTTTGGTAAACTAAATTAAGTATTTATTAAAGATAACAAAGCTAACAAGATTAACAAGATTTCTTCTTAAGGCACATAAGCATATGGTTTTACTCAATACTAATCCGAACTCCACCTCCCTCCTTCTTCACTCTCTCCTGGCAAACAACTCTCTCAAACCCCACCAAGCAATCCACTCTTTCTCTTCTCCCTCCCCGATCCCACTCTCACTCTTCCTTTTATACATTCAGCCATTTTAAACACTCAGCCAATCATCTCGCATTCTACTGCCCAGTCACTCCCCCTCTTTCACTCCACTTACCATGTATCTTCTAAAACAACAACACTTACCATATATACATTAATATAGGAACATCACATTTCCCCCCCCTTAAACAACAGCAGAGTATTATTCCTGTTCCAGGATTTATACGTCGCGTTAACAAATAAAAGTTTCTATGGGGAAAATGTCTTTCTTTGTTCCTCTGTCTGGTCACGTCACTGCAGTCCCAGCCACTTGCCTGGAAAGTCCATCGGCCAGTACATTGTCCTTGCCTTTTATGAACTGGAAGTCCACTTGATAGTCCTGTAGGGCCCAGGACCACCTCTGCAGCATAGTGTTATGGTTTTTCATAGTCTGCAACCATAACAAGGCCCGATGATCCATAGTCACTGTGAATCTTCGTCCCCACACGTATGGGCGCAACTTGTTCAGTCCCCACACGACCGCTAGGCACTCCTTCTGGACCGATGAATAGTTTTTCTCCCTCGGCGTCAGCTTGCGACTCAGGTATGCCACTGGATGTCTGGTGCCTTCTCTCTCCTGCAGCAAGACGACTCCCAGCGCGAGGTCCGACACATCTGTAGCCACGATGAATGGTTTCTCATAGTCTGGTGCTATTAATATGGGTCCTTGGCACAAGGCTTGCTTCAGTAGATCAAAAGCCTTCTGACATTCATCCGTCCATACCACATGCTCAGAACACTTCTTCTTTGTTAATTCATGCAAGGGGGTTGCTATTTCCCCAAAATTTCTCACAAACTTCCTATAAAATCCAGCCACACCCAGAAATGCCCTTACTTGTTTTTTGGTTAAGGGGATCGGCCACACTTGTATTGCCTCCACCTTGCTCCATAAGGGGGTGATTTTCCCACTCCCCACCTTATGTCCTAAATAGATTACTTCCTTTAGTCCAAACTGGCATTTCTTAGCTTTTATTGTGAGGCCTGCTTTTCTTAAGGCCTCCAATACTGTTGTCAGGTGTTGGACATGCTCAGGCACCGACTTGCTAAAAATGGCCACGTCATCGATATAGGCCACTGCAAAATCTGACATGCCTCGCAACACAGTATTGATTAGCCTCTGAAATGAACTTGGTGAGTTCCTTAGTTCCATGGGTAAGGTCACAAACTCATATAACCCATCTGGTGTACTGAAGGCAGTTTTGGCTCTGGATTGCTCGTCTAGTTCCATTTGCCAAAATCCTTTACAGAGATCTAGTGTAGAGATAATGGCTGCTGCCCCCAATAACTCTAACATAGCGTCTACCCTAGGCATAGGATACGCATCTGGGACAGTAATTTTATTGATTAGCCGATAATCAATGCAAAACCTTGTCGTTCCATCTTTTTTCGGAACCAGGACAATACTTGAGGCCCAGGGACTGATGGATTCCCTGATCACTCCTAATTCCAGCATATCTTCCACCTCCTTTTTGATCTCATTCAAAACTTTCCCATTCGCATGGTACGGAACAGATCTGATTGGGGCATGATCTCCAGTATCAATGGAATGTATAACTATACTGGTTCGGCCAGGTTTGTTGCTAAAGAGATTCCTATAGGTTTTCAAAACTCTCAGAATCTCTTCTTTTACTTCCTCCTCTACCTCCTCTGACCATTCCACTTGATCTACCCCTCCTTTGTCTTTGCTTTCCTGTACCAAATCTGGAAGTTCAGGCCGACTTCCCTCAGGGAATAAGGTAACTTGCAACACCTGTGCATCCCTGGTATGGTAAGGCTTCAACATATTTACATGAACCACTTTGCTTTTGTTTAATTGGTCTGTGGTGATTACATATGTCACTGTGTCAAGCCTTTCTCTGATGGTATATGGTCCTTCCCAGTTAGCCTGTAATTTGTCATGTTTCCTGGGTATGAACGCCATAACCATATCTCCCACATCATACACACGTTCTCTGGCTGTTCTGTCATACCAGTAACTTTGCTTCTCCTGTGCATGACTCAAATTCTCTTTCACTACTTCCATCATTGATGTTAATTTATTGCGGAATTCCAATACAAAATCTACTACAGAAGTTTTGTACTCTCCCAGAGTTCCTTCCCATGAATTGTTTAGCAGTTCCAAAGGTCCCCTCACTTTTCTAGTAAACATTAGTTCAAAGGGTGAGAAGCCTGTTGACTCCTGAGGGACTTCTCTGTATGCAAATAAGAAGCATCCCAAATGTTCATCCCAGTCTTGTGGGTGATCTTGAACATAGCTTCTGATCATGCCCTTCAAAACTCCATTGAATCTCTCAGTTAGCCCATTAGTGGCGGGATGGTAAGTAGTGGTCTTTAGATGTTTTAGACCACAACATTTCCACACACATTGCATCACTTCTCCCATGAATACACTGCCTTGATCTGTCAGCACTTCATGAGGGAAACCCAGCCTCATAAAGATTTTTAATAAAGCCTCTGCCACTACAGGGGCTTCTACAGATCTCAGTGCTTCTGCGTCTGGGTACCTGGTGGCAAAATCCACCACCACCACTAGATATTTCTTGCCATGCCTTGTGGGTTTGGAAAAAGGGCCCACCAAATCTATTCCCACTCTATAAAAGGGTTGTCCAATTATAGGAAGGGGCTTTAAGGGTGCCTTGGTCTTTACTCCACTCTTTCCCACCTTTTGGCATATTCCACAAGATAGACAATGTTGTTTTACATCCTTGGAGATATTTGGCCAATAATAATGTGCAGCCAATCTCCTTTTGGTCTTTTTTATTCCCAGATGTCCTGCACATGGGACATCGTGGGCTACCTCTAGCAATCTGGTTCTGTATTTGCTAGGTACTATCAATTGCTTCACTGGTTCACATTCATCCTTTCTCTCAGCAGGCATCCACAGTCTATATAAAATCCCATTCTCACACACAACTTGATTCCTCAGTTTGTCAGTGAAAGGAATCTGTTGGGTCAGGGCTTGTTCCTTTATCTGCTTCAAACTGATATCTTTATGCAGCTCTTCCCTGAATTGATCCGCTTCTTCCCCAGAGACCACTTGATACAGTTTGTCTTCTTCAGCAGGCCTGCTAGTGGTTGCTATGGTGACCTGAGGCTGGTTAACAGATTCCACCCTGTTTGTTTCAGCCCCCCTTAATATGGCTTCTTTTTCTCTGCCAATTTGCTGTCTGGTCACTACATAGATCTTTCCTTGGGTGCCCATTACATCCCTTCCCAGTATTACTGGTTCTTGTTGCTGGGCATTAATGCCTACTTTATATCGGCCCTCTCGGCCTCTCCAAGCCATATCCACCAGGGCCACAGGCAAACTTTCTGGTTGACCTCTCACTCCTTGGATAGTCACAGTTTCCTGAGGTAATATTACCTCAGATTTTATTAAATCTGGCCTCAGTAATGTCTGAGCGGCACCAGTATCAAGCAATGCCCAATAATTTGCCCCTTGTACACTCACTTCCTCTCTCAGACTTGAATCAAGGTCTGTTACTTCTGTCCAGTTTATCTGGCAAAACTGAACCTTTTTCGCTGTTTCTAAAGCCTTGGGCTCTGTTTTCACTGCCCTTGTCTGAGCAGGATTACTAATGGGGTTGGCAACCTCACATTGAAAACGTAGGTGCCCCGGTCTACCACATTTGTAGCATAATTTCTCCTCACTTTTAGGGTACACAGATCCACTCTGGTGTGTCCTGTGCCCTTCAGATTTTACTGGAGGACTCACTCGCTGTGGTACCACATCCCTTCTGCCAGCACTATATGGTCTGGGTTTAAACTCTCTTGATGCTTTCCCCACCCAGCCAGTTCTATTGGAGGCGAAGTGATCCGCCATCTCGGCAGCCTCCTGCACAGATGTAGGGGAACGATCTTTGACCAGGAGCCTTATTTCTGGTGGTAACTGATGGTATAATTGATCCAGTATCATGAGGCTTTTCACCTCTTCCACTGACTGAGCTTTGGCACTACTCATCCACTTTCCAAATATATCCATCAACTTTGCTCCCAGTTCCACAAAAGACCTCCCTGTCTGTATCTGGCAGTTTCTGAAAAGCTTTCTAAAATAATCAGGCCCCAGTCTGAATCTTTTAAACACTGCTTCTTTGAATTCAGCATAGGTGACGGGCCTGTCTGAGGGGAAATATTGGTATACCTCAGCCAATTCCCCTTTAATCAGGTTTGATAAATACTGCATGTATTTATCTTCAGGTAGCCCCCACAACTGAGCTGCTTTTTCAAAGGTGCTGAGGTAAATTTGAGGATCTTGACCAGGCTCATAGACAGCAAAGTCCTTTGGAGTAATTTTTATTTTTGCTCCATCTCTCTCTTTCCTTGTCTCCTCAGAGTGAAATTTCTCTCTATCAAATTTTAACTTTTCTACTTGTAATTCAGCATCCAATGCTCGTTGCTTCTCCCTCTCCTCAAACCCCAATCTCATTCTCTCAATTTCCAACTCCCTCTGTTTTTCCTTCTCTGCACCTTCCATCCTCAATCTCTCAGCTTCCAACTCCCGCTGTTTATCTTTTTCCTCAGCCTCAAAGACCCGCTGCTTTTCTTTCTCATCAGCCTCCCATCTTAACTTCTCTCTCAAGTACTCTATATAAGCGGGATTGCTTAAATATCCTTCTGGGGTCTCTTCTCTGACAGGTTGTTTTTGCTGGGCAGTTGCAAATCCTATTAGTGCTACCCTCAATTCATCTACCCCTTTACCCTCGTGAGGTAAATTGAATGTTACGCACTTCTCCACCAGCTCCTCTCTTTTCATTTTTATGTATTCAGCCATGGTGTTTGAGTTCACTCACTCTTTGCCACACACTCTTTGCAAGTCACTCTCACAAGAAATCTTGTTTTGTTATTTCTGTTTGCCACACCACTGTATCTGGATTCTCTAGTATTCGTATCTGGATTCTCTGTTGTTCGTATCCCACTGCTACTGACACCACTTGTACGGTGTCCTTCCCTGGCTCTCCCTGTCAGGTTCCTACCTGCGCGTGGTTACTGCCTGTCTCTAGGCACCACCAGGGACTCCACCAGTCCGGACCGCACTCTCTTCTGGTTTACCTATCCGGTCTAGCACAGATCTCAACAGATCCCCCTGCTAGGCAACCACCAGTAACGTCCCAATACTAGTATTCCCAGAGACTCTGAATACTGGTATTGTTATTCTCTTCACCGCTGCCACCATTTGTTACAGTTCCCCTTCAGCCTTGGTCATTACCTTACCCTCCCTTCTGGTCTGTGAAACCCCAGCCAAGGATCAGGCCTTTGGTAAACTAAATTAAGTATTTATTAAAGATAACAAAGCTAACAAGATTAACAAGATTTCTTCTTAAGGCACATAAGCATATGGTTTTACTCAATACTAATCCGAACTCCACCTCCCTCCTTCTTCACTCTCTCCTGGCAAACAACTCTCTCAAACCCCACCAAGCAATCCACTCTTTCTCTTCTCCCCCCCCCCGATTCCACTCTCACTCTTCCTTTTATACATTCAGCCATTTTAAACACTCAGCCAATCATCTCGCATTCTACTGCCCAGTCACTCCCCCTCTTTCACTCCACTTACCATGTATCTTCTAAAACAACAACACTTACCATATATACATTAATATAGGAACATCACAGGTGACTCCTTAGGAGCTTTCTTGGGATTACAGTGTCCTTTAGATTGCTGTTGTTCTTTTGAACGTGTGTTCAAGGAGGACTTCCATAATTTGATATGTCTAGGGGTAAAAATTGGCTTAAGTCCTTAAGAGTCTCAAGACAGTGTTTCCTCCTATGTGAAAAAGACATCTGTGGCTACTCCCTAAATTTCCTCCCTTTTGCCAGGGAAGTGTTCTGAGTTCCTAGAGCTCAGAAAACCTATCAAAAATACTAAAATATTAGTTTGCCATTATTTAACACAGACATCTGCCTATTATTTAGCAGCTGGTTTTATTTATTTATATACCGCCCTCTTCCAAAACATCAGGGTGGTGTACAGCATAAAAGCATTTTAAAAAATACAAAAGAATCATTAAAATGACTGGCTACTCAAAAACATTTTAGCTGCATAAGGCTATTGGCAAAAAAAAAGTCTTCAGGAGACGCCTGAAAGTCAAAAGCAAGGATGCCTGCCAAATCTCTGCTGCAAGAGTGTTCCATGGCATGGGACCGGCAACACTAAATGCTTAACCTCCAGTTGAGGCCAGTAGGTTTTTAAATTACAACCTATTTAGGAGATCATGATGCTCTGAAGCTATTGCTTGCCTGGCTTGTTTGAACACCAAGTATCAGGAAATGAAGTTGAGGTTGCACATCCATCTGAATTTGTAGGAAACGGGTAAAGTGGTTGCAATGCTGGTATGGCGGGTCTCAGACTGATTTGGCTCACAGCCCTTTTCAGGTCCCAAGACAATTTTGCAAATGTGTATTGGGCTGACTCCAGAGCTTCAGCACAGGGTGGATTACTCAAGAAGTGTGGGGTATACATATATTGCTATACCTAAAAATGTCACACAGATGCTGTGTATAGAGGAACTGATGCAGATAAACCATTCAATTCTAGCAGGAATTAGGAAAAAATGATTGGGTTGTTGATATCAGACAAGCCATTCCAGTTTTGAGCTGCAAAATTTGTAATAATTCTTCTTGACATGGGCATTTATCTCATGATTCTTGATTATGCTTGTTCACCTTTCAGTTCGATCATGTACTGTATGTACATCCATCCACTGTCATGCCATGTTTTTTGATAAAGCAATCTGAAGATAATTTCTTCAAGGGCCATCTTCATATAGGCCCGAGTAACAGCTGGCTTTAATATTTCCAAAGATGGGAGCTCAGCCATTATATGTTCATTCTTCCTAGCATCCATGGGTAGAACGGAAATCTGCATAGCACTCATTCGAATCATGTCTGCTACCTCATCCCACATTCCAGCTTGAAGACTGTGACCAGATATAGGCTCTATGGCTTCAGTGTCAGCCATGTTTTTCTTCTCCATCCCCCTCACCCCAAACTTGGGCTTTGCTTAGTATCTGATGAAAAGTTAAGAACACAGAAGCTAGGACACTATTTTGTGACATTTTGGCTGGCTTAAGAAAGATATTTCCCTAACATGGATTTTGGAATTCTCCCGCTTGTCTGCATTTCTGGGTCTAAAGCACTTTAGAGGCATGCTTTGTTCTAGATGTATTCTTACTGTTGAGATTTTAAGGTACAGGAAAGGGAAAATCAGGGAATGAAGTTCAATGCACCAAACTTTACACACAAAAACCAGAATGGCATTTTAAGAAGATTGGATTAGAAGTTTCTGAGGACTACCAGAAATGTGAGACCTTGGATATGGAAGATTCGTGATGGTCTATACTTGCACTGAAAATTATTTTAGGCTGTGGCTCTATTTGTATTATTGTAACTTACCTATAGGAAGAAGCAGGAATAGGAATCACTTCTGAAAAAAAGGAACAGTTCAGGGAGAAAAGACCCCTTACTAACACAGCTCCAAGTGGTTGCAAACAGCATTTTGATCATATGAGCAATCACACTTACTGTGATGAAGATCCCGTCTTGACTCCAGCTAGGACTTGAGTAAAGAGCAGATCTCACAAAACAGTTTTGCATCTGCCTATTAATGCATACATGCCATCCACAGAACAGCTGTTGTAAATCTGCTTATAGGTGATGGATGGGTGATAGCATTGTTCTTGTCATATAAGCCATTGAAGATGTCGGTTACATGACCTTTATTTTACTACCAAGCAATTCTGATTAGAGTAAATTACCTTCACAGTAAAATTCGTATTGCACTGAGTAGGAACTAAGCTGAGTGAGAGGCAAGGACTTTCCAAGACCTAGTGATCTCCAGGACAACTTGAGATTAAAACCAATGCCTGTACATTCTAAGTCCAGCATGTAGGTGATTATGTCATAATGGCTCCCACACAGAGCCACATGAAAGGGTTGGAAACTGAAGGGGGTTCACTCTGTTTCTCCAAGTACACAGCCACTGAGCAGCTGGCAGTGGTTTTGGGTGCAATCTAACTTGCATTTACACCTGGCTGAGGGGACTTGGATATGGTGGACTCTTGGCTGAGCCAGCAGGGTCCTGGCTCAGCTGGCAGAAGCCCCTCACCTTGGCTCAGCCACGGCGTAGCTGGGGCCCTGCCGACTTAGCCAGGGGTCTGCTGGGGAAGCCCAGCCTGGCAGAAGGGATGCTGGCGGAAGCCAGTGAAAGGCCTGAAAAAGGGGTGTTATGGGGCATGTCAGAGGAGGGACCGAGGGGGGGACTTACGCAACATCCAACTCCTGTTCGGAGCACTCCTGCAGGTCCAATCCAGGCCAAAGTAACACTGAGAAAAATGTCGGTCTAAGAAAATAATTCTACTGGAAGGCAGTGTGAAGTGCTTACTCTCCGATGGCGTGTTTGTGAGAGATGGATTTTTCTTTTCCATTCCTGCACACAGCTCCCAGCTGAGCTGATGTTCATCCAGCCCAGTGGCTCCCGAATGGGAAATGGATGCTGTGGAGTTTTTCACTGGCTCCTTCTCCACTGGCACCCCTTCCACTGGCTTCCCATGAGTTGGAACATTCTATTACAGTGTCAGTTCAACTTCAGGCCATTATTCCTATGCAAGAGGGAGGAGATAATACGATCTGGATCATCTTCTGAGGATTGTCCTAACCCTAACGAGTTTAAAAACTCTGTATCAGGTTAATTAGCAGCTGTATATTCTTTTTGTTAAGATGATTTTGGACTGCTTTTGAATAAATGGAACCTGTTAAATGGCAGTTCCTTTGTTAGTTTTTCTGGTATTCTGGCTCTTTCCTCATCCCCTGAAATGGGCAGACTCTTCACACTGTCAAGAGTTGTTTTTCCGCCTTCTATAATACAGAGAGTTAAATAAATTGTTATTGATGGTCATAGACAAGCAAGAAACCAATAGAGCTTTTTGTTTTGTATTTATTTGCTGTGCTTATTCCATTTTTCAAAGGAATTTAATGTTTGTGAAGGGCTGGTCCATGGGTAGTGAATGTGGTGCCCTCCACATGAACTACTGTAGCCCCAATCTGGCAGTACATCCACCTTTCCCTGCCATTATATTGCCCAGTCTGGGTGAATTCAGATTATTGTAATCCATGAGGTAGCATGAAACTGTGTGGAGAGATAATCATTTGGGCAGCCAGTCTCGCATCTTGTTAAGGCCAAAACTACCACCCTTCTAGAAATACTTGTAAATCTGGGGACGCAGAAGGTGGAAATGTTGGACTTAACTGCAGAGTTGGAAGCTACAGACAATCTACCCTTCACTGTGTTTATTAATATCACATAATTTCATAAAATTTCTAGAAGGATAGCCATGTGAGTTGGTTGCAGCAAAATCACTTTAAAAATTAACATATTATGGCAGACGTTTTCATGGACTAGAGTCTGCTTCATCAGATGCATGAAATGTAATCCCCAGTTGCATTTTATTTCTCTCTGATCCTGCGGTTAAAACTCCCCCTCCCCCTTATCACCATGTATATATATATGCATGTATATCTGCCTATCCACCTACCTGCAACTGAGGATTACACTGTCTGGAGGTAGTTATGGGCTGGAAGAGAGACAGTAAACTAAATCTGAATCTGGACAAGATGAAGGTGCTGTATAGTGAAGGATCTTGGAACCGGGAATCGGGAAGGTGGCCTTCTCTGGGTTGTTGCAGGTCCATAGTCTGGGGTACTCTGCTTTGTCGCTGGAAGTCCAGATATTCTAGGGAGATGTTGCTGATATTCCAAGTAAAATACAGGGATCACTCACCCATTGCAGGATGTTCTCATCAATAGGTGGGATATAAGATGTAAAATAAATAACTAAAATGCATCCGATGAAGTAGACTCTAGTCCACAATAGCTTATGCCATAATAGTATTTGCTGGGGTGAGATCCAACATCACGTCACTAGGTGCATGGAGTTGCATTCCTCCACTCCCCCTGAAGCCTGTGCCCCAAATCTGTTCTAGAGGATCCCCCAGTCCTCTGTACCAGATTGGGGAGGCGGGACAATGAGGAGTAAGTTCCATTTATGCAGCCAGAAGTCAGTTGCACAAGTGGGACTCCACTGTTGGATATCAGTCTTATTGACCACAAGATTCTTTTAAATAGTTACTGTGGTTGACGCTGTTGGTGAGTGCCTTCTCTGCCCAGATGGTGGATGTTCATCCTGTTCTTGATGGGGTTACACTCCCCTTGAAGGAACAGGTTCGTAGCTTGGGAATTCTTTTCGATCCTTCCTTGTCTCTTGAGGCCCAGGTGGCCTCGGTGGCATGGAATGCTTTTTACCATCTTCGATTGGTAGCCCAGCTACGTCCCTATCTGGACAGTGACGACCTCGCCTCAGTTGTTCATGCTCTGGTAACTTCTAGATTGGACTACTGCGATACGCTCTACGTTGGGCTGCCCTTGAAGACTGTTCGGAAACTACAGCTAGTCCAGAATGCAGCGGCCAGATTGCTGACGCGGACCAGAAGGTCCGCTCATATAACACCTGTTCTGGTCCGTCTGCACTGGCTTCCTATTTGTTTCCGGGCTAGATTCAAAGTGCTGGTTTTGACCTATAAAGCCCTACACGGCATGGGACCGCAATACCTGGTGGAACGCCTCTCCCAATATGAACCTACCCGTACACTGCGCTCAACATCTAAGGCCCTCCTCCGAATGCCATCCCATCGAGAAGCTCGGAGGGTGGTGACTAGAACTAGGGCCTTTTCAGTGGTGGTCCCTGAACTGTGGAACAGTCTCCCCGATGAGGTGCGCCTGGCGCCGACGTTACTATCTTTTCGGCGCCAGGTGAAAACCTTTTTATACTCCCAGGCATTTTAAAGTGTATTTTAACAGTATTTCACTATTATCTTGTATTTTGGACGTTGTTTGGTTCTTTTATTGCTTGTTTGTTTTTGGTTCTTGATTTATTGTATTTATTGTACTTATACACTGTGCTTGTTTTATCTTTTATGTACACCGCCCAGAGAGCCTTCGGGCTTAGGGCGGTATATAAATTAAATAAAATAAATAAATAAAATAAATAAATAAACACATTAATCGCCGGATCAAAGCGTTTCCATTAGCCACATCTGGAGGGGGAACGGGTTGATCTGCTGATCAGTGGCAAAATCTCTTTGAAGCAGAATTTCCCACCAGGTTTTACAGTAAAAAGGAGCAGGGTTTGACTAGCATTGTGTGCCTTGTTTTCAGGAGAGAGAGATGGAGACACACTAGTACTGGCAGAACAGTAAGTATGTTTCTACTCTGTGTGAGCTCCCAGTTATCTGAATCCACCCTCCTTCTTCAGGGCAAATTTCTTATTTCAGTAGGGGAAATGCCACCACTTTCTTGGCTTTCAACGTATTTGTTTCAGCCAGGACAAATTGCAGCTGCCTTTCAGATGTCATCTTGCTGAAGTGTGAAGACATGGTTGCTATGCAACCAAGAACTAAATTGCCCAGCCACCAGGGATTCTTGTGGAGTGAGCTTTGGTCACTAGCAGCTATCTTTTTCTCAAGACTACAAAAACTGACCAAGCAAACTGCTGAGTCAGGCAGGGCTGTGGAGTCGGTATGCCAATCCTTCGACTCCGACTTCTCTATTTTTCTACTCTCCGACTCCGACTCCACCCAAAATTGCTTCCGACTCCACAGCCCTAGAAAGGGCTGTAAATGTCTCTTTAAATTGGAAGCTCTCATAGGAGCATTTTTATCGCTGCCTGAATATGCGCTGATCTTGGCATCACAGCATTTGTCTTCATCTGGGTCCTGTGTCATACACTGACACACAAAATGTTTATCCATCTTGAGTTATGGTGAAATGCTCAACTACAGCTGACTTCATGGGAAGCTTCTTTGACATTTTGAATATATATTTTAAAAAAATTTGTCAATCAAAATTTATTTTGAAGTCGGAGTCGGTACATTTCTACCGACTCCGACTCCCCCCAAATTGCTTCCGACTCCAGAGCCCTGGAGTCAGGAGTAGCACCTGGTAGAGCAGGAAACACCTGGATGTTGATTGTCTGGAGCCTCTTATAGGTATGGTGCCCAAGGGTCCAGTGGACTACCTAATGCAAATGGAAAATGGAGAACATATCAATGCTCCTTTCTCTTACTTGGAGCTGGCTGTCAGACCCCTACTCTGGGTCTGGTCTCATAATGGATCTCTCACACTGGCCCCTGCACAGGTCTCTCACGATCTCACTACTAGGCACCACCACCTGACACTCTGTAACACAATACTGCCCTGAGATTGTGCCTTAGTCTCCTCCCCAGATTGCTACCTAGTGTCTGGGTGCACTTACAGGCCACAACCCCCCTATATCTTTCTGCCTTTAAAGATTACAGCCCTGGGTTGCTTTTGGATACCTGCTGCTGTTACACTATCCTTTCACTGCTGCCACCATTGATACTGTTCCCAGCTTTGATGTTTGCTCTGCCCATCATTCTAGTCTGTAATATCCCAGTCTGTGTCTGTGTTGGAATTGCTTTTTAATATGTTCTTAAACCTTTTTTAAAAATGTTTTTAATTTTAGAAGATGTTTTGAAAGCTTTTTAAAGAAACTTTTAAAAAGATATTTTGTTTTAATGTGTTTTAAAGTTTGTTTTTATGATGTTTTAACATTTTTAGTGCTTTTGTTTGCCGCCCTGGGCTCCTGCTGGGAGGAAGGGCGGGATATAAATCAAATAATAAATCAAATAATTAAATAATATCCCAGCCAAGGATCAGGCATGTTGCTAAACCAAAACTATTTATTTATAACACAAGGAATAAACAAGATTACTTTAAGTTCAGTCAACATGCATGTGGTTACATATAATAGTTTTTCTCTTTCTATAACTTAGTCCTAAAACCTGCCTCACTACCCGCCTAAACACAAATCCACCCCTCCAAAACCCAGAACCAACAACAACCGTCATTCTCTCATTTATACCTTCAACCACCCAGACGCTCAGCCAATCACAACTCAGCACTCCTCAACATTCCAACACATGTACTCCCCCCTCACTCACTCTACTTACCACATTTACCCTACAAAACCAACACTTACCATAATTACTGTACAACATTTACAGGGGCATCACACTGGCATATTGGGCTGGTTCACATATGAGCCAAGATCCACATTAAAAATGCTGCTTTTTCCATCGCAATTGATTTTGACAGTTCACATACTTCCGCCCTCGCTACGAATAAAATTGGCTGTTTTTCTTTTTAGCATTCACATGCGTGCACATTTATTGCTATCAGCATTTCCTTGTTGCCGCACCCACACATTAGAATGTTAACTGTGCAGGCGGGGAAGGGGCGGTGTTTCCCTAAACGAAGGGAGGAATAGGCACTTGAAAGAAAGGGAATCGCCTACAGCTACCCCACTTCCCTGCGGTGCAGGCTTTCTTCCATCCCCCTGCTCCCACCCGTGGCTGTTAGGCTGTCCCTGTGTGAGATTGGTGTGCCTTTGGCACCCCGGGACAAGCCTCAGCATGCATTCTGGGAAACATAGAAAAAACCCAATTATCTTTAGAGAGACATTAAAAGCAGCTACTAAAGGAAGCATCGACCATTTAATATTACCGCTCTCCGTGAGTGGGATGAGTGGAGCAGATGCTGGGATGAGACGCCAAGGCAGCTCCCATTTCCCCTGTGCTTTTGGGCACTTATAGATTACCCCAGCGGCACCTTCGCCAGCCTCCTCTTGTCATGGCTGCGCACACTCCAAGCCTGGGTGTAGCTCCAGCAAGCGGCGCGTAGTGGCTTGTGGACCCCCCCCACAGCTCAAGCGAGAGAGCCGGCCAAGGCTGAAGGGGAGCCTCCCTCTTTGGCGGCGGGGTGAGCAAGATTTCCCCAGGAAGGAATTTCCCAAGCTCCAGCTCTTCCCTGCTACCCTTGGGGAGTTGTTGGTGTCATTGCAGAAGAGAGAGAATGAAGGGGTGGGGGGGAAAACTGCTCACATCACATGCAGAGAGCTTTCACAGAATTAGATATTCTAGGGTGAATAATTTGGATGAATGTGGCTTTGTTTAAAGGAGTGGGGGAGGAAATGTATTGGGGGGGAAGTGGGAGAAAGCAGGAGAAAGAAAGGCAAGAGTGACCGGAAGTTGGTTCATCAATGGCAGGAAACAAAATGATGCCCAGAGACAGTTAAAGGGACGGAGAAAAGGGAGGATCTAATGGCGAAGAAACTGCGCAGCCAAAAGAAAGTGTTTAAAAGGTAATACATGGTAGAAGCGCACCGAGGCGAGTGCGGATTTTAAAAGCAATTTCGGGTTTTTGTCGCATTGATTTAATCCGGATTTAAAGGCAAAAGCAGCTGAATGTACTCGTGTTGGCAAAAACGTCATGTAAACGGTCCAAATTAAAAGGATCTGCAAAAAGCATCAGATCCACATTATACCGGCATCCGATCAGGCTCATTCTTTTATTATCTGAACACAATAATTGTCATAGTTTACTTTATTCTCTGCATTTTGTCACCCTAAATGGAACATTATCATACTTCTTTAGTGATTTCTGTTAATAAATATATAGAGGTACTGTGTGAAGTACAATGACTGGATCATTGTAGAATATTGCAGATGCCTTCTGGATTTTTTCTTTCACTGACAATGACCCCCCAAGGTTGTTGTGAGTATAACTGATATTAGAAGATGTTGCTATACCTTGCGAGGCTCAAAAGATTTGGCTAGAAATCTAAAAACAACATTGTGCCAATAATCTGCCCTCCAATTTCTCAAAGGTTTTCTTTCCCTGCCATCCCCCACCCTCAGCCACACCCTGTATTTCCCCTGCTTTGCACCCTCCTTGAGTTTTTTTGTCTGGCTGAAATGTGGCCTTGAATTCTGATAATGCCCCTTGCTTCTCTGGATGGAGGGCAGAGAGAGGTGTGTGAGTGTATGTAGAAACTAGCTTATTGTACAAAGGTAACATTTACATTCATTTTCCGTCCATTTTTTCTCTGCCTCCTCCCACTACTGGCATGTGGCTCCCAGCAGGTTGCCCAGAAGAGAATGTGGCCTCTGAGCTGAAAAAAAGGTCCCTGCTTCAACCCCTTACTTTTGAAGAAGCTGTTCCTGATTGCTGGAAGTGAGAACTTTTAGAAATGAGAATGTAATTCATAGAACAGTACATTAATTGCTGAGTGATTAATTGGCCTTGACCTTTCCAAGAATTTTTTAAAACATACATGTATGCCTGTAAATGACATATTTAAAGAAATTTAAAAGGGGTAAGGAAAGGAATCTTTGCCTTGTGATCAACATACTATACAATTTTAAAGTTTGAAGAAGTTATGTTTGCATCAGCATGCCAATCGAGGCATGTAGGTGCATGTGGCTCATCCACAATCCAGTCTAGAATTTCCCCTTTTGCAGTGTTCAAATAAAGCTGCCCTGCCTTGCTGGGACCCTACTGTCACTCATCTGACTCTAGCTTGGCTTGTACCTCACAGGGACTGGGAGGAAATGGAAGAAGCCATGTTGAAGCAACACATGCCTTATACTGGCTGGCTGCTGCCACCTCTCTGAGCCACTGCTCTCAGAAATGTTGCCTCCTCAATGTGCTTTATATTTGTAACATGCAGAAGCAGCCAGCAATCAGAGGCCAATCTTTTAAAAAAAGAAAAAAAGGTTCTCCAGTGATGCTTGATTGCTGACCCAGTTCCCAATTAAGCTGAGGGACGTTTTTGATAAGCAGTAGTTCTGCTCTGGTTAAAAAAATTAACACTCAATCCCTTTGAAAATGATCAACATCTCTGAAAAGTATTAATGCTGAGTACTAAGAGCAATGCCCACTTTTGGTGCTGGTAGCCAACAGCCACTGAAGAGCTTAGGGGTGTTCACTCACCAACCCACTAGTGAATACTGGCTAAATGAGCCTCCTCTAAAAGGTAAAGGTGTCCCCGCACTTGTAGTGCGAGTCGTTTCCGACTCTTAGGGTGCCATCTTGCGACATTTACTAGGCAGACCGTATATATGGGGTGGGATTGCCAGTTCCTTCCCCGGCCTTTCTTTACCCCCCAGCGTATGCCAGGTATTCATTTTACTGACCACGGATGGATGGAAGGCTGAGTGGACCTCGACCCCTTTTACCGGAGATTCGACTTCCTCCTTCCATTGGAATCGAACTCCGGCCATGAGCAGAGCTTCGATTGCATTACCGCTGCTTACCGCTCTAGCTGGTAAATAAATTGATGGGGAATAGCTGCAGCACTAGGGGGACTGAAGAAGACCTGCCCTGGGAGTGAGTATCTGAGCATCTGGGTACTTACTGCTTGCTCCTTTGGGTTGCTGTCTTCTGAGACAGCTGAAGTTCCTGGAAAGTGCTGCAAGGACTGGGACCCCGTGCCTGACCCTGGCTCCAGACAGAGGCTGCAGTTAATTGCACAGCCTCCTGCATCAGCTCCTGGCTGGGTCAGTAGCAGAACTTGGAAAAGTTACTTTTTTTGCATGGCCACTGGATTGGGCTGATGGGAGTTGTAGTTCAAAAAAGTAACTTTTCCAAGCTCTGGTCTGTAGGCATAAAAGCCCAGCTGCCCTAGGGTGGCGGGTCTGCCCCCAGGGGTGACGTCCGAAGGGCGTCACCCCTTGGGGAGTCCAGAGGGCGAGGGCGCTACCCTATTCTGTTTCTTTTTTCCTAATCAATCTGGGAGAGACTGCTAGTGGGGAGGGCGTATGGCTCATGTGTAGTCCCTGTGAGGGGTGAGAGCCTGTGCAGTGAACTGAATGATAGGAGAAAGTTGCCAGATGCCTTCAGAGTGAGAGTCTGTAACTGGCAGAAGGCTGGCTCTCCCTGGGTGTGAGACAGAGGGTGAGTAGATGTGCCCTGTGTGAAAAATATTGAGTGGGTCTGACTGTTCCCAATTCTTGTAGAGGCCTACTGGGATAATTGGCTCAGATAGGTTTGTTGGTGGGCTCTTGTTGGGTCCATATCAGGTGTTTAGGAGGAGTCTTAGTAAGGAGGAACATGGGTGATGCCACCCCAATTTCAGTGATCATGGGTAGAGGGAAGTATAGCCATGGGGGGGTGAATTACCATAGAAGACGAGTGCAAGGCTATCTAAGCCTTATTCCTACCTCCCACTCCTCTCATGGATGTGTTCCTCATTGTGTATCTGCTGTGCCCACTGGCCTGTGTGTGTTGTTTAATGCCAGATCAGTACACAATAAGATCATACTCATCCATGATTTGATTGTGGATGAAGGTGCCGATTTGGTGTGCATTACTGAGACCTGGGTGGGTGAGCTGGGAAGAGTTGATCTGACCCAACTTTGCCCACCTGGATACTCGGTGCAACACCAGCACAGGCTACAGGGATGGGGGGGAGGAGTTGCTGTGCTCTACAGAACTTCCATCCCTGTCACCAGGAAACCACTCTGTCTTGGAGCCGGCTGTGGGGGTCTGCTCCTGGTGTCAGGCCATGGAGACAGGAAACTAGGGTTGCTGCTTGTGTACCATCCACACAGCTGCCCGGCAGCTTCTCTGATTGAGCTGGCAGAGGCCATCTGGGCTGTGGTACTGGAGGAGCCCAGAACAATAGTCCTGGGTGATTTCAATGTTCACACTGAGGCTGTCTCTAGTGTTCTGGCTTGGGACTTCATGGCCTCCATGACAACCATGGGGCTGTCTCAAGTTGTCACCAGCCCAACGCATAGGGCAGGGCACACTCACAACTTGGTTTTTGCTCCAGATGGAGGAAGGGGTGGTCTAGAGATGGGGGGGATAGATGTCACCCCATTGTCATGGTCAGACCACTTCCTGGTGAAGTTTAGACTTATGGTTCCGATCCTTCCCGGCAGGGGTGATGGACAGATTCACATATCCACCTGCTCTCTTTCCAGTGTTCTGCCAAAGCCTGTAAGACCATTCAAAGATACCCTCTTGACAATCCAATCTATGCACCAAATCTGTACCAGGAAGGCATACCACGATAACTGCCTTGTTTTATACTTAAAACACTAATAAAAATGCTTCTAATTTCTGTAAAGATGGATTACTATTTTTAAAGGAGGTAACAGTTGTTGCTGGATATGTTTATGCTACCCACCATATGCTTTTATTGCAGAATTATTTCTATGGGTCCTAAAACATTTATGATTTAATCATTCATGAGTCATATTAGTAGAGGCATATAAAGAAACTGCTTTCCTAGCATTTGGCTGTAGATATAAGAACAATGACTCAAACCATTCCTGTGAAAATATATGGATTGGCTCCATACTATTTGGGATGTGAACTCCCCAGCATACATTAATCTCCCCAACATAAAGAACATCTTGTATGTAGAACAGCAGCATGTCAGAGGAAGAAGGTCAAGTAGGAACCATTCTACCTGACTGACTGTTTTCATATGCAGATATTTTTGTGGGGGGGCAATAAAACTTGCCCCCCCATTATGTAGTAGGATAGTCCAAGGAAGACTGTCCCATGTGATATTTCCTGATATGTATTTTGGTGCTATAGTGGGTGCTTTAGCAGGCCAAGGATGGGCACCTAATCTCATAATTCTCCATGCCCAGCAATTTTTCTACCTAATGGTCAGTTCTTTGGCATATAAGAAAAATCTTGCAGATGAGTGTGTATGCCAAGTGTTTACTTACATCAGGCAGCTGCTCAGCTCCATCTCCTTTAAATGTGTTTCAGCAGAACTCCCTAGCTGTGCATCTCACTGTATTTCTTACTGGAAAAAGAGCAACAAGCTGTGGGAGTACACAGCCAAAATAAGGCTGAGTAAGTAGGTAGTGCAACATTGATTCAAAGGAGCCATCTATCTTGTGAAAGTAAAAGCAAACCATAGTCTATGACCTATAGTCATATGGACCGCGAAAAAGACAAATAAGTGGGTGTTAGAACAAATTAAACCAGAACTATCACTAGAAGCTAAAATGATGAAACTGAGGTTATCATACGTTGGACACAGCATGAGAAGACATGATTCACTAGAAAAGACAATAATGCTGGGAAAAACAGAAGGGAGTAGAAAAAGAGGAAGGCCAAACAAGAGATGGATTGATTCCATAAAGGAAGCCATAGACCTGAACTTACAAGATCTGAACAGGATGGTTCATGATAGATGCTCTTGGAGGTCACTGATTCATAGGGTTGCCATAAGTCATAATCGCCTTGAAGCCACATAACAACAAAGTCTATGCCAGTGGTGGGTGTGATGTTCCTGCTTATATTGTAAATATGGTAAGTGCTGGTTATATAGAAGATATATGGTAAGTGGAGTGAAAGAGGAGGGGGAGTACATGAGCAGTAGAATGCTGAATGGTTGGCTGGGCATTTGAATGGCTGGGAGTATGAATGGAAGAATGACAGTTGAATCTGGGTGGAGGTTTGTGTGGAGGTTTGGTGGTGTTTGGAGGTTGTTGTTGAGAGTGAGTCGGAGTTCTGAGGCAATTAGTAAGAAGTCAAGTACATAACAGAATATAGATGAAACCATACGCTTGTGAAACATTCCTTAAGTATTCTTGTTATTTCTAATTCTTAATAAATATTCCTTGGTTAAATACAAGCCGGATTCCTTCAGCTGGGATACGCATACCAGGGGGAATAGCAAAGTAACCAAGGCTGAAAAGTTTGTATCGAATGGTGGCAGTGGCGGATCGGAGAAAAGTGTATCCAGTCCCACAGAGAAACCCAGGGCTGTATGCTTCAGAGTCAAGGGGCTGGAGGGGGGTTTACAAATTACCTATACCCATTGACAAAAGGTATCGGAATAGCCAGGCAGAGGCTAGGCACAGTCTATTGGCTAAAAGGGTTACACAGTGTCGGGTGGTGCTGCCTAGCAGTGGGAACTTTTGAGATCAGTGCTAGTGCTGTAAAGGGTAAGAATAAATCTGACGATCCTGTCTGCTGGTAGCCACAAGTGAGAGCTTCACAGGTGGTGCTGGGGAAGGACATCACAGTGGGCTACTTGCTGGTATGGATAGGTGAATCTGTCAATTTCAATTTCTTTCCCTTTCTCATATTTGCACTCTTAAATTCAGTTCTCCACATTTCCATCAATTAATAATATACAAATTGAAACACAGCCATCCTTCAAAATTTACACTGCAATACACTTCACCAGCCAAGTTATGTGTACAACAAGTGCATATAGAGGGGCAAAGTGTACATGCATACAAAAATGCTTTATAGTAAAGAATATTGCTTTGCAAAAAAAGTTATATTGGGCAAAATTGCATACAAACGTGTATTTTAGGTGAACCCCATAGTAAAATGCTGATGAATCTTCATAAGGACTTTAAATATATCTATGTTTGCAAACAAATGTGGAAATGTGGAGAACTCATTTTAAGGAAAAATGAGAAAGTGAGGCACATTGAAACTGACAGATTATCCCATTCCTTTATATTAACAATTTCTACAAATTATAATTCAGTTTTAAGATTCTGATTGTGTCTCCACGCCCCTATGATATACAGTCAATTATTTTCTACTTCCATCATTTTCCTACTTCAGCAGCAGCAGCAACAACAAAATAATCCAGCTCTCACTCCTGCCTACATTCAATGCTGTGTTGGTATCTCACAAAGCAATCCAGTTCATGGGAAGCTGACAGGAAGGTCCACAGCATCCAATTGCTGTGCGGGAGCCTCTGGTTTGGCTGAACTCAGGTTTAGCCAGGAACTGTGTGTTAGAACCAGAAAGTAAAAGCTGGCTCTCACAAATACCCCTACAGAGAAGTAAGCACTCTTCATAGACTCGCATTGTAATTATTTTCTTAGATCAAAATAATTACAGTGTAACTTTGACCCAAATCAGGACCCATAGGAGCGCTCCAAATGGCAGTTGGATGTTGTATAAGTGCCCTCTTGGCCCCTCCTCTGACACACCCCTGGAATGCCCATTTTTGGGGCCTTCCGTTGACTTCCACCAGCACCCCTTTGGGTTGGGCTTCCCTGGTGAACCTCCGGCTGAGCCAGCAGGGTCTCAGCTGAGCCAGGGTGAGAGGCTTCTGCTGACAAAGCCAGGACCCTACTAGCTCAGCCTTGGGTCTGCCATATCCAACTGCCTTCAGCCCAATACGTTGGATTGTGCCCTCAGTTGTCTTAGGCTGAGTGACCAACTCCTTTCTCTTTGATGTTTTAAGTCTTTTTAACATGGTATATTGGTCAACAGATGTACCCTGTCCGTAGCCAGGGCTGCATCTCTTCTTCTTGCAGCCATTCCAACTGTCCTTTTCTCAACCCACATTATAAAAAAGTATCACCCAGTGTTTTCTCTCCTTTTTATAGCCTATCCTCTCATTAGTCAAGAAACAATTCCACTGAACCACTGCCAACACACCAATTTGGGTCATATGCCCAGTCTAAAAGAAATGATCCCTGGAGACTTGGGTTGTGTGCAGATGCAACATATTCAGATCAATTTCCTTCTCACTGCTATGATGGTTCTAGCTTCATTCCTGCTCCACATAATCAGAAATCCTTGCAATGGGACCGGATTCTTGAAGTAATGAGGAAAAGTGATCCTAACAAGCCCTTAATCTAGGGTGCAATCCACAGTGAAACCCCTTTCATTTGCAAGGCTTCATTGTACTAGTATTTTCTGTAAATGCAGTTGCTTCTCATGGGGCACACTATGAAATACAATGCTGTATCTCCCTTGTTTATAATGCCATTCCATGCTACATGCCACTGCAAAGTGCAATAAAAATTGGGAAGGTTTTAAGTCATGTGTCCCCCTTCTGGGGAACAGGTTCCCTGTTGATTCATGCCAGATTCCCAGAAATGGCTGGGAGAGGAAATCTCTCTCTCACACACACACAAGCAATGACCCTCTTCTCTCTTGAACGGGAAGAAAGAAGAGGCTGGATTCCTGAAAATAACTGATGGGGAAGAAGCCCGCTTTCCTCCAACAAGAATCCCTGGGGTAACAGGGTCTTTGCTGGGAGGTGAGCCATTTCATCAGATCATCAGCCATTTCTGATGATCCCACCACTACTTTTCCCTAATGCAAGTAGTTTGCACAGGGAGAAAGAAGAGGATGCACTTCCAGAAATGGATAGAGTGCACATAGCTGCCACCACAATCACTTTCTTCCCACAATCACAAATGTTCCTCCCCTGCCACATGAAAACTGAAGGTTTCGGGGGAAAGCACAGCTGTTCAAGGCCCTAAGAAGCACCATGCAAACGCCTCCCCCTTAAACCATGTAAACCGCTTGGAGGTTTTCTGCCAAGTTTAAGTGGTATATTGGTTTTGTTAAAATAATAAAAAAAATGATGGCCACCTGGAGAGTAAAATGGAGGATAGAACTTCATTTCCACAACTTAACTTCCACATTCCCGAGGTTAAAGGTAGGTGAGGGACAGGAACTGGGGTGGGGGAATTAGATATGGTTCACTTTTAAAGGCAAATCTATCCAATTTGCACTTTCCAAAACAATCTGAGAACCAAAGCACAGTCATCCTTCGAAATTTGCAACCTCTGGTGCTAGCATGGATGCTTCATAGAATTGTATTGTATTAGGGGAAATTGCTTTGCAAAAATGTCTTTATTAGGCAAAATTTCATACAGGGATGTATATTAGGAGAAAATAATAATTTCGCAAACTGATCTGGAAATGTAGAACTGAACTTAAGACTGGAAAAATGAGAAACTGAAAAACCAGAAACTGACAGATTTGCCCATCCCTTATGAAGGAGGAATGTGGGGGAAAGGAGTGCAGAGCTGGCTCTTCAAAATCAAAACCCCTTCCATTGATAATGAAAATAGCAGTACATAGCTGATTCACATGGAAATCCATAATGACATAACAATACAACAGGTAGAAAAGTAATCATAATAGTAGTCTGAAAAATCATGGAACAAAGGAGCAGCAGAGATGGTATTACTACAAGTTGAGGCATGTATTGTTTACCTCATAAGCAAGCAAGAAGCAGCAGTACCAGCAGGTAAAAATGCAGATTGGATCTAGGTCTCCAAGCCTTTTTCTGATACCCATATATGAAAGAAGTAATGCCCAATTTGTGAATGAAATATATGAAAGTAGTAAGCAAGTGTAATGGTGGCCGGCAAGTGTATTTTATTCAAACTAAGATCTAAGATCAGATTTCAGAATACAGGCTGCTATGCCAAACTCGCCCTCAAAGACTTCATGATCACAGAGACAGGGGCTGTAGCCTGGACTAAGTGGGTCCTCTTTGTTTTCCCAGTGCTTTGCCCAATGGCTTTTACAGTTTAGATTTTAAGAACATGATAGCTGCACTAGATTGAATAAGGCACATGACTAGCACAGCTGAAGAATTTAATAGTGAAACATCATTGCTGGAGTCTCTAATTAGAGAAATGATTTAAAACGAATGCTGATGAAAGTTAAAGAGGAAAGCACAAAAGCAGGACTACAGCTGAACGTCAAAAAGACTAAAGTAATGACAACAGAAGATTTATGTAACTTTAAAGTTGACAATGAGGACATTGAATGTGTCAAGGATTTTCCATACAAGGCATAGTCATTAACCAAAATAGAGACAATAGTCAAGAAATCAGAAGGCGGCTAGGACTGGGGAGGGCAGCTGTGAGAGAACTAGAAAAGGTCCTCAAATGCAAAGATGTATCACTGAAGACTAAAGTCAGGATCATTAAACCATGGTATTCCCGATCTCTATGTATGGATGTGAAAGTTGGACAGGGAAAAAAGCAGGTAAGAGAAAAATCAACTCATTTGAAATGTGGTGTTGGAGGAGAGCTTTGCGCATACCATGGACTGCAAAAAAGACAAATAATTGGGTGTTAGAACAAATTAAACCAGAACTATCATTAGAAGCTAAAATGATGAAATTGAGGTTATCATACTTTGGACACATCATGAGAAGACATGATTCACCAGAAAAGACAATAATGCTGGGAAAAACAGAAGGGAGTAGAAAAAGAGGAAGGCCAAACAAGAGATGGATTGATTCCATAAAGGAAGTCACAGACCTGAACTTACAAGATCTGAACAGGGTGGTTCACAACAGATGCTCTTGGAGGTCGCTGATTCATAGGGTCGCCGTAAGTCATAGTCGACTTGAAGGCACATAACAACAATTAGAGCCTATAGACTGAGTCTAATGATTAGATTTTAATAATAGATCAACGTAAGACTTCCCTCAAAGAATCATGGGAACTGTAGTCTGTTAAGGGTGCTGGAAATTTGCAGCTCTGTGCTGTGAAAACCATGTTCCCAGGATTCTTTGGGGGAATTTATGTGCTTTAAATGTATGATGTGGATCTGCCCATAAGATGGAAAATTAATTCTAATACAAGTATTATATGCCCTAGAACATGTAGAAACCCAAAGACCATTTCTAGTCATTCTTGTGTAACCCACTAATATGTTACAGATGCTTGGTTCGACATCAACCTGGGAGACCTGCTGCCAAGCCATTGCCTTCAGAGTCCTAGAGGCTGTTGTTCCTGACCTGATACTTCTAAGTGTAGGCATTAAAGCATCTTCTGAAGCTAGTCTTAGGTAGGGCATGAAAGACTCATCTCATCCTCATCCAGATGGTGGCCCCATCATTGTGTAATTTCACTGCTTGTGCCATGGAATCAGATTACCACTTACCCAGGGGTACCAAGCTGTAGGGGTGACAACCATTTCACTTGTTGCTAGCTCATTTACTTGGGTTCTCTCTGCATGTGGGGGTGGGATGGGGGGTCTAGGGAAAAAGTCATGCCAAATCTTCATTGCCTCCATAACCCTCTTGTCTAGGGAATCACTCTCTAGAGGAAGGCCCATGGCTCAATGACAGAGCACAAATAGCCTCAAGTTCAGTCTCTGACATCTTCAGATAGGAAAGAGCTCTGTCTGAAATCCTGGACAGTCAGCCTGGACTGTGGACAGTGCTGAGCTAGGATCTGTGGTCTGATCCTATGCACCATCAGGAGCTCCAGCTCAATTTGAAAAGTGTGCCCTATGTATAAACTATACTTCAATTTCCCTGTTTTTTAAAGTTTGATAGAAATATTTGTTGGCTACAGGTATGTTCTTAAACCGCAAGGTTTTTTTTGCCTTTTAGTGAATCCTCTGCTGGAGGTTACTATCATATCAATGTATATGGGTCTGTGTTAAATTTAAATACAGACAAGACAGACCCATACACATTTTCATGTTAGTAGAATCTGATAGCAGAGAAGGTATCTGGGACAGAGCCTTTAAAAACATCTTTTAAATTAGTGATTTACCATGTTGTCATTGTGTTGTTGCTGCAAATATGTAATCATATATTATATGTGTTAATGGCATTCAATAGTGGCCCATTCATTGCACAGATAGAACATTTGTCCCATGTACGCAGTCTGTAATGCACTGCTTAGCAGCCAGCTGCTGGCTTTAGTGCTGCTGCTTTTACTAGCCACTGATTGATGCTTCTAGTTGGTTGGCAACTACGGGATGGTCTCCCACCTTTTGGATTTTGTAATATGGGCAGATGCCGGAGGCAGTTGTGAAAGAGGGCTACAAGACATACACTGCTTGGCTAGAACTGATGCAAGGAAAGTATTTTAGAACATAACCAAATAAGTAACTGTGCTGACACTACAAAGTAAGTTTACTTGTTTAGAATATTTATTGAGGGTAGACCATAAGGAAAAAACTTAATAGCCGTTTGTCTTCTACACATTTTAAAGGGGGGGGGGGGAGAAAGGCTTCTAATGGAATTAATACATTAATCTTACACTTAGTTAAATCCCAGTAAGTCACATAAAATGTACATTTGGAAAGAGAGAAAAAATCAAAATTAAAATTAACACTGTGATTCTGAATGTGATAAGCACACATTTGTTTATTCTCCAATATTTGTTAAATATTCTATGTCTACGTTCCTCTTGTAAATTGCCGATTATATCTGTTAATGTTGACTATTTTTTCTATTTTAACTTTAATTTATATATTTTGTAAAAGTAGCACAAAGCTGTTGCAAATTACATGTGTGATTCTGCACATAGCTATGCATCCTATATTCCCACTGATTTCAATGAACTGGATTCAAAGTCCATTAGTGCTATTTCTATTTTTCTGAAATTATTACCTAACTTTCATTGACATTAATGAAGTCAAAAGTATATCCATGTAGCATTAGAAAAATTAGGGCTGGGTCTCATATTTACCTTGCCAAGAATTCTCTATGCACGATGGAGTAGGTATACCTCTCTCTCTGCCCCCCTTGCTATGCATATAAAATCATCTGGACACAACACTAATATGTCTGCACATGCATTTATATACTCTCTCAAAGTATACATTCATATACTTGCTCATACACCATGGTGTATGATTCTTGTGCACTTGCCTACATACTGAGTGTCTGGATCTAGCATTATATAGGTGAAGGGATGACACCTACTCCTCCACCATGTGGAGAGGCTTTGCCAAGTGAGTATGTCAGCCAGCCTTACAGCACATATGAGAATTGTACTCTGTTTCCATTCAGGAGCTACCACATCTACTAGGACCACATCTACTAGGACATTCATTTTTAAAAACAGCCATGAAAGCTGCAGCTTATCTCTTGCAATTTTACATGATCTCTTGCTTAGTGACCTGTTAAGTTGACATAGCATTATAAAGTCATAGCATTTTATCGTGATAAGATTCTGTGATTGGCTATGATCATATTACTGTAGGCATTCCATTTATTTTGCAACTATAAAAACTGGAAATAGACTAGCAAAAAAATAATAATAACCAAGAACTGTTTAGTATTGCATGCTAGTTACCCCAGACGACATTGTATCTGTCTACTAAGTCATGCACGAAAGCATTTGTAGCTAACTAAAGCAGGACAAAGAAAACACTTAGGCTTGGAACCAACAGTGACCTAGTGCAAGTAGAAGATGCTTTTGCTCATGCAAGGAGATATCCCTGATTTCCAGTAATTCTCCTCTCCAGCTATAGTCCCCTGAGGTTCCAGAGGGTCTCTGATTATCAGGAGTTGTTTTGGAAGGACAGGGGGCTGCAGCTAGGAGGAGGCAAGAAAGCCTCATTTTGTGAGTGGAAGTTTTGTCATTATTAGGATCCAAGCACTGTGTATTACTACAGCATGGAATGA
Source organism: Rhineura floridana (assembly GCF_030035675.1). NCBI lineage: Eukaryota > Metazoa > Chordata > Lepidosauria > Squamata > Rhineuridae > Rhineura > Rhineura floridana. The sequence goes on along the minus strand of NC_084488.1, from coordinate 35,709,377 downwards.
ATGAATATGCTACGAAATACATTTCCTTTTGCAGCACTATCCATAATTGTATAATTTAAAGTCAGCACACTTAGAAAAACCTATTGAGCAGAAGTATCAACAATAAAGCTACTATCCTCAAACCCGTTAAAGTACTCAGTGGGTGGTATTCAATGCTAGTCCTACTCAGAGTAGACCCACTGAAGTTGATAGACATGACTAACAGTTCATTCATTTAAATGGGCCTACTCTGAGTAGGACTTAGTTAAATACAATCCAACTGATTTAGTGCAACTGACTATAATGAGAAATACCAGAATTAAAACTCAAATACTCCAGCTGAAGTGGTCTGTGGATAAAGCAGTCTTCTGTACCATGATTTTTCCATGTTTAAACTGCTTTAACCTTCACATTAATCTGAGCTATAAGAGCTCCTTTACTATAATATTTCATAATAGCTTAAATGCAGCTTTGTAGCTTTGAACTGCAAATTGTCTTCTGCTTGAAAATGAACCTAATTTCACATTTCCTTTTTCCTTTCCATATGCTCATATTATAACATCAAATGGAAACATTTTTCTCCATTGCTATTATTAAAGGCACATTTAACAGCATAACACATTAAGAAAATGGAATGATGTATGAAAATAAAATAAATACAACAGGCATTTTAGAAAATACAATCTTAAAACATTTCACATTTTGTGATCATTACATTTAAAGTGAAACAATGCCCTCCAGCTTAGGGCACTAATTGTATTTATCCCCCCCAGACAGGGAACAGAGGGCACAAATTATGTTACATGTGCAATGTTTGTTACAGATCCAACACCTGGGGCTCTGCACGTGGAGCCCTTTCAAAAACTACTCAGCTATTGGTGGGACTGGATTCCCCGTTTCATGCTAAAGAGCTGATCAGCGGGGCTTTTTTGAGAGGGCCCCACAGAAACAGGAATGGCTGTTCCATACATGCTTTTTTAAAAAAAATGACTTGTACACCCCATTTTTCTCCATTAGGAAGGATCCACAGCAAGCCAGATAAAGATATTAAATCATAATGTTGTTGCTTTGGGCTGAAGTGTTATTTCAATATAACCTATGTGAAGGCTGCAATCCTGTGTACACTTACTGGGGAGAGTAAGCCCCACAAGTAAACATGCATAAGATTGCTCTGCAGATGACTGATTAAAAATTCATTTCTAATAGCTAAAGAAAATTCTTGCAAAGAGTCACATGAATCCCTGTAAGAAGAAATATTCACAGGATGACGCTCACTCCCTGGACACTTGTCCCTAATAAAGTGAATGAAACTTATACCACTAGATAGCATAGTCCAAAATATAGCTACAGATAGAAGATGCTTGGCTTCATTATCAGCTTCATCAGTTCTGCATTCAATTTGCAAGGCACACACACACACCAGAAAGAAAGAAAGAAAGAAAGAAAGAAAGAAAGAAAGAAAGAAGCCGCAGCATTAACAGTGATCAAATGTGGCAGTGTCTTGTCATTCATTTCAGCATGTCTCGACTCTGAAATTGCTTCCAAAGTTGTCTGACGTGTTTGCTTGTTACAGTCATCACACAAACATAGTAGTCCTTCAACCCGTATTTGGGGTTTTCCTGTAAATGAATACATACATCATTAACGTTGCAGTAAAGAAAAGCTATATATAAAATGCAAAGCAAAATAATAAATTCTAAACTGTTTATAAGAGCTAAATTAAATTTTGGGTAGGATTCTCCCCATGCAACATTAAAACAAAACCAAGAACACATTGTAGTACTTTTGCTAGCAGTTAACAAATGTTTAAATAGTAACACAAAAAACAAAACAGAAAATAAATGTCCTAGCTCTCATAGAATTAATACAGAGAGTAATAATAATAATAATAATAATAAATTTAATTTTTGTGTCGCCTATCTGGCAGAAACCACTCTAGGCGACGTACAACATTAAATTCAACAATACATAATAATACAATACATAATAAAATACAATGCAGTCAACAATAACCATTTTAAAAAGTGGCAGTACAGGGCCATCAATAGACAATTTTAAAACAATATAAAGAAATTAGCCTACCCCGGGGACCCCAAAGGCCTGTCCAAAGAGCCATGTTTTTAAGGCTTGGCGAAATGTATCTAGGGAAGGGGCATGGCGAAGATCGAACGGGAGGGAGTTCCAGAGAGTGGGGGCCGCCACTGAGAATGCCCTCTCTCTAGTCCCCACCAACCTAGCTGTTTTCGTTGGTGGGACGGAGAGAAGGCCCTGTGTGGCTGATCTGGTCGGGCGGCTTAGTTGGTGGTACTGGAGGTGCTCCTTCAGGTAAACTGGGCCGAGACCGTATAGGGATTTAAAGGTTAAGACCAACACCTTGAATTGGGCCCGGAAAACAACTGGAAGCCAATGTAGATGAAATAACACCGGCGTGATGTGATCACGGCGGCGGCTGTTTGTAAGCAGGCGTGCCGCCGCATTCTGCACCAGTTGTAGTTTCCGGACCGTTTTCAAGGGTAACCCCACGTAGAGCGCATTGCAGTAGTCTAATCGAGAGGTGACCAGGGCATGTACCACCAGTGGGAGCTGATGAATAGGAAGGTAGGGTTGCAACCTCCGTATGAGGTGTAGTTGATACCAAGCTGCCTGGCTCACTGCCGAAATCTGAGCCTCCATGGACAGCTTGGAATCAAGAACAACCCCGAGGCTGCAGACCTGATCCTTCAGGGGCAATTTTACCCCATTAAGATTCAGGTCAGCAACACCCAACCTTCCCCTGTCACCCACAAGTAGCACCTCGGTCTTATCAGGATTGAGCTTCAGCCTGTTTCTTCCCATCCACCCACTCACGGATTCCAGGCACTTGGACAAGGTCTCTACAGCCAACTCCGGTGAAGATTTAAAGGAGAGATAGAGCTGCGTGTCATCAGCATATTGGTGACACCGCAGCCAAAAAACCCCTGATGATAGCTCCCAGTGGTTTTACATAGATGTTAAATAGCATGGGAGAGAGGATAGAACCCTGTGGTACTCCACAAGTGAGGGGCCAAGGGTCTGAAACCTCATCTCCCAATGCTACCTGTTGATGCCTGTCAGAGAGAAAGGAACGGAACCACTGTAAAACAGTGCCTCCTATTCCTAATCCCCCCAGGCGATCTAACAGGATACCGTGGTCGACGGTATCAAAAGCCGCTGAGAGATCCAGGAGGACAAGAAAGGTGAATTCTCCCCTGTCTAATGCCCTCCTCATATCATCTACCAGAGTAGATGTAAGGCCAGATAAAGTGTTGACTGCTGAGCAAAACCTCTCAGGGCTGGTTCACACAGAGTTTTAGTACGGGTCTGGTGCTACTCACAGCCCCTTTTAATTTGCATGGTTCACATGACGTGACTGGCAATCAGCAGCTAAAATGCAGTTTTCCCCATAGTAAAAACATGCTGTTTTAATCTGAAAAGGGAAGGTAAATACGTATCTCTAGGGGTTTGTAGATGCTTTACTCCAATGCTTCCCCTCTCCACGCCCACTCCTGCCTCCTCCCTTTGTTCATGTCATTTCCTGATTGGCTGCTGGCTCCTGTTCTGCAACCCTGCGTGGTCATTAAGCTGCGTGTTTGATCCTTTCCCTTCAGTGTGAATGAAAAGCACCATGTTTGGAGCTGGCTTTGAGCCCCCTATGTGGACTGTGCAAACAGAAAACGAAGGTAAAAGCCGCATTTTTAAAATGATGTTTTGCTCCCATGTGGATAAGCCCTCAGTCTCTAGCCACCAAATAACATAGGCTTGCAGCTAGCTACTTGCCGAAGGCAAACAAAAATCATTCATAAACAAGTCTCTTACAAGAGTGCTGAAACTGCTATACAGCTTCTGAGTAGGTAGCATTTTAATTACATTTATCTTCCATTTCCTGGTTCCATTAAGTTTAGCCAAGACAATAGAAAGCTATACTTTATCTGTCCTGAGTTTTATTTTGCAGAATTTGTAGACAAGCATAAATATAGCAGTCTGTGACCTTACAGAAGAATTATGCATATCATAGAAACACAATTAAAATGATGAACAATTTCATGAACATTATGGTGGTAAGGTGGTTTACGTGTTTGCAACCTTGAAGTACAAGGGAGTGTTATATTCACTAAATATTCTTCTGAGGAAATTAAAATACTAAAATGTCCATCTAATCTGAACACTTGAATCGAACATTTAAACTCTCCCAGATTAAGCAGTCAAGTTTGTTTTGTGCATAAGTAGCACCAATAGTATACACGAATCTTGCTGGATCAGATTAAAATCCATGTAGTCCAGCATTCTGTTCCTACAGTGGCAAAACAGATGCCCATGGGAAGCCCACGAGCAGGACATCAGTGCAATACCACTCTCCTGTTTGTGTTCCCGAGCAACTAGGATTCAGAGGCAAGCTGTCACTAGTACTGAAGGTAATGTATATCTATCATGACCAGAAGCCACTGATAACCTTGTTGTTGTTATATGCCTTCAAGTTGACTATGACTTATGGCGACCTCCAACACCATCTGTTATAAACCACCCTATTCAGATCTTGTAAGTTCAGGTCTGTGGCTTCCTTTATGGAATCAGTTCATCTCGTTTGGTCTTCCTTTTTTTCTACTCCCTTCTGTTTTTCCCAGCATTATTGTCTTTTCTAATGAATCATGTCTTCTCATTATGTGTCCAAGGTATGATAACTTCATTTTCATCATTTTAGCTTCTAGTGATAGTTCTGGTTTAATTTGTTCTAACACCCAATTATTTGTCTTGTTCGCAGTCCATGGTATGCGCAAAGCACTCCTCCAACATCACATTTCAGATGAATTGATTTTTCCATTATCCACTGTTTTCACTGTCCAACTTTCACATCCATACACAGAGATGGGGAATACCACGGTCTGAATGATCCTGACTTTAGTCTTCAGTGGTACAGCTTTGCACTAGAGGACCTTTTTTAGTTCTCTCATAGCTGCCCTCCCCAGTCCTAGCCTTCTTCTAATTTCTTGACTATTGTCTCCATTTTGGTTAATGACTGTGCCAAGGTATGGATAATCCTCGACAGGTTCAATATCCTCATTGTCAGCTTTAAAGTTACATAAATCTTCTGTTGTCATTACCTTAGTCTTCTTGACGTTCAGCTGTAGTCCTGCTTTTGTGCTTTCCTCTTTAACTTTTAACAGCATTCGTTTCAAATCATTACTGGTTTGTGCTAGTAATATGGTATTGTCTGCATATCTTAAATTATTGATATTTCTGTTGACCACACACGTCAACAATTTCTCCCTCCAGTTTTCACACCTCCTTCATCTTGGTCCAATCCCGCTTTCCATATGATATATCTCTATCTAGATTAAATGAATAGGGTGATAAAATACACTCCTGTCTCACACCCTTTCCGATTGGGAACCAATCAGTTTCTCCATATTATGGCCTTACAGCAGCCTCTTGTCCAGAGTATAGGTTGCGCCTCAGGACAATCAGATGCTGTGGCACCCCCATTACTTTTAAAGCATTCTATAGTTTTTCATGATGTACACAGTCAAACGCTTTGCTGTAATCTATGAAGCACAGGGTGATTTCCTTCTGAAATTCCTTGCTCCGTTCCATTATCCAACGTATGTTTGCAATATGATCTCTGGTACCTCTTCCCTTTCTAAATCCAGCTTGGATATCTGGCATTTCTTGGTCCATATATGGTAAGAGCCTTTCAGAGCTTGGAAGATTACTTTTAAAAAGTAATAAATTACAGTTACAATTACATGGCCCAAAAAAGTAGTAATTACTGTTATAATTACAATTGCTCTGAAAGTAACTGATTGCTTTACTTTTTCTCAAAAGTAATCACTACAATTACATTTCAGTTACTTTTTAAAAAAAACACCTACAAGGTGCTGGCCTTGGCTGCTGCACATCTAAGTAGCCTAAAACAACATTAAAAATAAACACACACATACAGAGGTAGTAGAATAATTCTTTTTATCCATAAGATAGCAATGGTGGACTCTCCGCTGGTAAGGGAGGTGGGGAGGGAGCAGAGGCCACTACTCAGATCTTTCCACATCAAACCAAATGCAACTCCCCCCCACTCAGCCAGCAAGCATAATCTCTCTCACTTAACCACCTCCCGGACCCTGCCCTGCCACCAACTAAGGGACTGTCACCCAAGCAAACATTTTCCTCTTAGATGCAAAAAAGTTAAAGTACTGCAAATGCAGCACAGTAGCCAGAGAGGGTGGTGGAAGCCACTTTGTGTGCCAAGTGCAAACAATTATCTCTCTCTCTCTCTCCTGCTGCCTCCTTGCCTCCTTCTCCTTTATCCATGTTCTTGCCCTCCAGCTCCTTTCTCCCTCCACTCCATTCTTCACCACCACCACCATCCATTTTTTAAAACAATTGTTTTTTCCACTCCACCCCATCTCACTCTCCACCTCCTCGCCTCCTACCCACCCACAGAGCATGAGGGAAGAGTGACACTGCACAGAAGCCCAGTTTGAGGCACATGATTTTCATCCACAAATCAGAGGAGCAGAAGACTTCCCTGCTTTCCCCCCCCTCCAGTAATGCCCAACAGTAATGCTGGAAACATTACAATTACTCCACAAAGATATTAAAATTACTCCTAGTTCTATTACAATCAAAATGTAAAGGAATTACCCACTCATTCCTCAAAAAAGTAATGAATTCCAAGTAATTCATTACTTGTAATGAATTACTTCCAAGCTCTGAGTACACTGAAGCCCATCTTACAGCTTTGACACCTTTTACCAACATTACCCAGTCAGAATCAGAATTATTTATCACCATTCATGTCGTCATAAACTCAAGGTTAAACTATTGTAATAAACTCATCACTTAAACGCCCTTCAGAGCTTCATCAATGAAATGTGAAGTGATTCAGAATGCCGTTGCCTGCCTTTGCACTAGAATTTAGGCAGCTGAATTTCTAGCATGTAGGGAAATCACAGGAGTCAGCACATCTGGAATGAAATGGTTGAGCTTCATCCTGGGAAACCTTCTTCAAGATTAAGGTATCTTCCCTGCAGGTATAGGTATGTTCCAGCAGCTGCAGTTGCTCCTCAATATTTTGAGCTAAAATCTGGCTATTGATTATGTAACATGATATAATATTTGAAACTCCCTGAGCTATATGTAACCCCAATGCCCTATCATCATTTCTAAGACTGACTAGGAGTGCCCTCTTACATTTGCCACAGATATGCCAAATTTGGGCTACAAAAAGACCACTAAGGTACTTTGGGTAGTTGTCCCTCAGGTTCAAAAGGGAGCTGAAATGCATGCGGTACCACTATTCAGACATCCATCCTGACACCCATTCAGAGTAAGAGCAATAGAATGTAGGAAGCACTGGCCTACCTAAACTGGCTTAGTCTGTCTTCAGTGACATCATGTAGCCAAATCTGATTGCCTGTGTGACATAATCATGCTCCCTGTATGATCCCTGATTAGCTGGGATGACATCCTGATGGAGAATAAATGCTAAAAAAAAATGGTGCTCAAGCACCAGTAAAGAGTGAGAAGATAGGCCAAACAACCCCCCCCCAATGTCAGGATTTTCTTGAGGGACATCTCTCTGTATACCAACAATGCTTATACACAAACATATTTTGATTTAATCTCATTATCATCTAGTTTTTAGGAAATTTTATTTAATGTTGTTGTATTTTTATTGTATTTATGTAAACTGCTTTAGAAATTATTAAATTAAAGTGTATAAATTGTTTATATATATATATTCACTAATAGGCAAAAAAACCCTTGCGGTTGAAGAAAGTACCTATAGCCAACAGATATTTCTATCAAACTTTAAAAAGCAGGGAAATTGGGCAGCTATAGTGAATGCACCAGGGGAGCAGGAGACCTGCCCACTTCTCAGAGATATTGTACTGCCCTACAAATTTGTACAAATACAAACACAATTTGGGTAGGGCTTTCACAGTCCAATCCACTTCCTGTGTAGCTTGGAAGAATAGGATAGGTAAAAGGGTAGGTGAAATTGACCGTGGGGGAGGATGAGAAGAGGGAGGGAATTTTGAAGTGGGCAGGGAAGAAAGAAGAGGGGAGGGAGGAGGAAGGAAGAGGGGAGGAGGGAGGAAGGGAGGGAAGGAGAGGAGAGAGGGGAGGCGGAGGTGAAAGGCAGACCTGATCATCTGCATGCTTACTGAGTTCAATGGGATTTACCCCTGCAATCATGCTTAGAACAGAGTTTGGAAGATTACTTTTAAAAAGTAATAAATTACAGTTACAGTTACATGGCCCCCAAAAAGTAGTAATTACCGTTGCAATTACAATTGCTCTGAAAGTAACTGATTACTTTACTTTTACTCAAAAGTAATTGCTACAATTACATTTTAGTTACTTTAAAAAATGCCTACAAGGTGCTGGCCTTGGCTGCTGCACATCTAAGTAGCCCAAAACAACATTAAAAATAAGCACAGACACACAAAGGGTAGTACAATAATTTTTTTTATCCATAAGGTTAACAGAATGGCATAACAGAATCTCACATCTCCTCACCCACCCCCAGCAATGATACCCCAACACACATATTTTTTGTATATATATATTGCCTCCAGCTCTTTTCTCCTTCTACTCCTGTCAATTTTTAAACAATTGTTTTCTCCACCCAGTCTCACTCTCCACCTCCTCCCTCGTCGCCTCCTAAGCACCCATAGAGCATGAAGGAAGAACAACACTGCACAGAAGCCCAATGTGAAGCACATGATTTTTATTCACAAATCAGAGGAGCAGAAGACTTCCCCTGCTCCCCCCCCAAGTAATGCGCAAAAGTAATGCTGGAAACATTACAATTACTCCTCAAAAGTAATGAAGTTACTACTTGTTCTATTACCAGCAAAATGTAATGAAGTTACCCACTTGTTACTCAAAAAAGTAATAAATTACAAGTAATTCGTTACTTCTAACTAGTTACTTCCAAGCTCTGGAGCCTTTGTTATAGAATCTTGAGCATTACTTTACTTGCATGGGATATTAAGGCAACAGTTCGATAATTACTGTATTCCCTGGGGTCCCCTTTCTTTAGAATTGGGATGTATATTGAACGCTGCCAGTCTGTGGGCCATTGTTTTCTTTTCCATATTTGTTGACAAATTTGTGTCAATATTTGGACAGATTCAGTCTCAGTAGCTTGTAGCAACTCTACTGGTATGCCATCTGTTCTTGGTGATTTCTTTCTTCGAAGTATTTTAAGAGCAGCTTTCACCTCAAGTTCTAAAATTTCTAGTTCTTCATCATATGGTTCTTCCATGAATGAATCTGTCATCCTTGCATCTCTTTTATAGAGTTCTTCAGTGTATTGCATCCATCTTCCTTTTATTTTATCTCATTCAGTCAGTGTGTTCCCCTGTTGATTATTCAACATTCCTACTCTTGGTTTAAATTTCCCTTTAATTTCTGTAATCTTTTGGAATAGGGCTCTTGTTTTACCCTTTTTGTTGTCCTCTTCTATTTCTATACAATAACTATTGCAATAGTTCTCTTTGTCCCTACGTACTAGTCGTATTGTTGCATTTAGGGTTCTGACCGTATTTCTATCTTCTCTTGCTTTTGCTTTCCTTCTCTCTTTAACCATTTTAAGAGTTTCTTCAGTTATCCATTGAGGTCTTTCTCTCTTTTTAACTAGAGGTATTGTCTTTTTGCATTCTTCCCTGATAATGTCTCTGACTTCAATCCATAGTTCTTCTGGTTCTCTGTCAACTAAGTTTAAAGCTTCAAATCTGTTCTTTATTTGATCTTTATATTTTTCTGGGATGTTATTTAAATTGTATTTTGGCGTTATGATTGTTTTGTTGTTCTTCTTTAGCTTTACTCTGATGTTCGATATGATCAGTTCATGATCTGTACCGCAGCCTGCTCCTGGTCTTGTTTTTGCAGAAAGTATGGAACTTCTCCATCTTCTGCTACCAATTATATAATCAATTTGATTCCTATATTGACCATTTGGTGATGTCCACATGTACAGTCGTCTTTTCGGTTGCTCAACAAATGTGTTTGCAAGAAACAAGTTACTGGCTTCACAGATTCAATAAGTCTTTCTCCTGCTTCATTTCTATCTCCTAAGCCCCATTTCCCCACAATTCCTAGTTCTTCTTTGTTCCCTACTTTTGCATTCCAGTCGCCATGATTATCAGCACATCTTGTTTTGGTGTGTGTGATCAATTTCTACCTGTACATCTGCGTAAAATCTTTCCAATTCTTCTTCTTCTGTGTTTGCTGTTGGAGCATAGACTTGGATGATGGTTATGCTAATAGGTTTCCCATTTAATCTCATTGATATCACTTGCTCAGACCTTGCATTATAGCTCCTAATTGCTTTTGCTACATCACCTCTCACTATTAAACCAAGCCCATTTTTTTTAATTTCTCATTTCCTGCATAAAATATTTTGTAGTTGCCTGACTGAAAGTGTCCCATTCCTGTCCATTTTAATTCACTCATACCAAACATTGTAATGTTGATATGTTCCATTTCTTGCTTGACAATTTCTAACTTTCCCTGGTTCATGCTTCTCACATTCCATGTTCCTATTGTCTGCGTCGTACAACTCCGGACTCTCCTTTCGCATCTGTGTGCATCAGCTTCTGGGCTGCCTTTCAGCTTTGACCCAGCTGTGTCATTAGTCACAGCACTACTCGTACTTGTCCTTTGTTCTTCCCCAGTAGCTAGGTGCATCAGCTTCTGGGCTGCCTTTCAGCTTTGACCCAGCTGTGTCATTAGTCACAGCACTACTCGTACTTGTCCTTTGTTCTTCCCCAGTAGCTAGGTGAATGTCTTCTGACCCGGGGGTCTCATCTGCCAGCACTATCTTGTGTTGCATTTTGGATAGTTCATAGGGTTTTCATGGTAAGAAGTATTCAGAGGTGGTTTACAACTGCCTTCCTCTGAGTCTGGATTCATTTTAGTCTGGTGTCTCAGCTTTGACCATTCCTCCTTGGGTGCCCCTGCTAGGAGTCTAGCCTCTTGGTCTAGACTCCTGATGGCACTGTTCTCAGCTTCTTCCACACTCTCAAACCCCCTCACCATGTTAAGGTGTGCACCCTAGAGGGGGATTGATAGCTTTATTCTCCATTAATATATCTAATCCCCTTTCAAAGCTGTCCAAATTGATAGCACTACATCTTGTGGGAGGAAATTCCATTGTTTTAACTACGTGCTGTGAGAAGAAGTACTTCTTTTAATTTACCTTAACCCTCTAACCATTCAATTTCATTGGATGACCCCGGGTTCTAGTATTACAGGAGAAGTAGAAAAATGTCTCCCTATCTATTTTATCCATACCATGTATAATTTTATCTCTCTCTATTATATCTCCCCCCCCAATTCACCTTTATTGTATATACTAAGAAGACACAAATGATTTAACCTTTCCTCATAGGGGAGTTGCTCCAGCCCCTGATCATTTTGGATGCCTGTTTCTATGAAATGATCAAGGGGCTTTAGCAAGTGTCTTTAAAGAAAAACAATATGCTTTCTAAAGAAAAATAACATGCTTTCTAAAGTGGTATTAAATTAAAATAACATGCTTTCTAAAGTGGTGATCCTGAAAACATTTAATGGTTGCTTATAAATTTTTACTATCAGATGTATGATATGTGATTATATGAAGTATAGACTTAATGGGAAGCTTTTTCTCTAACTGAACATGAATTCATATAGGCCAACACAAAAAGGTGATATCAAAGTCCTGGGTCATGAGCCCGTAAACTCAAGCTGAAGTACTTGGACATAAGATTTCCCTAGAACAAACAAGGTTATGTGCAAATTCCTAGAGGAAAATGGATTAAAATTTTAATTCTAAATTATTTTAATAAAAACAATATAGAGTTCACGTTCTGATCAGTTCTTTCAATCCTCTGTTGTTACATGAAAAGCCAGCTGAAGACAGTGAAATATTTTTACTAGCAGTCATAAAAATACTATGCAGAAAAAGACATACCATAGTTTATCTGCTATTGAGTTCCTTCTTCACACAGGATTTGAAAGTGGTGTATTTCTGTAGGCTTTTGTAGCCCTGAGAAGCAGAAGACAAAGAAGTGTACATGTGCAAGCAATGTGTGAAGGCAGCCAGAGGTAAGCATTACAAGTGGCATGAAAATAATAAAAGAATTCTTTTTGTTAGCGATAGTGTACAGATCCAATATTTATCATGCACCTGTGATATTTACACAAGGCAAATGATTGCTTTCAAAGATGCTACGAGGGTGGTGGGTTTTTTAAAAAAAATAACGTTCTTGGTAAAGAAGAAGGAAGTTGCATGTTTTAAACAAAGTCCAAATCTCCATTTTAAATAAGATATTGTGAAAATAGCCTCCATACTCTACTTTCATTCAGCTTAATATTAATTATAAACATCAATTATAAACATTATCTGGCAATACACTGACTGTCCACAGGGTGGCACTTAAACATGCAAGATCTTAAAGAGGAAATTCTTGAAATTCAATTTATAAAACAATTATAAAAGCCACTAATACATTTGGCAATGGAAGTTACATTCAGAATTATGAACTATGTATATATGTCTCTTTTGAGAAATGCTAAAACAAGATTGTCTAAAAACACATCCTAACCTTACATTATCAAGGCAACTAGCAACTCCACATTACCATGGTAGTTTTAAAAAACATTTGGAGTACAAGCAATGAAATAAATTTTGTCACCACATTTGAAGGCAACAGATTATTATAAAGTTAGCTTACCCATTCAAATTACTAGAGAAAGTGACACCTAGATAATTCTTCCTTCTCAAAAGGCCTCATAAATCAGGTATGGGGCAAGAAATCAAAATTGGAGTGGTATAAATATTTGAGCCACCCTGCTTGAACGGATCATCCTGATTTTGAGTTTAGGCCAGTCCCTCTTTGAGCTGGGGAAAGCTCAAAATAGTGGCATCCTACCTCATCTGCTCTTCCCACCTTCTTTGACAGTCCCCACTCCCTCGAGGGAAAAAAACCCACCCTTTTACGTTGAGGAAGGGGTTCCAGGTGGCTGAGGGTTGCAGCCAAGCCCCATGATTCAGTGGGAAATTACATTCAGATCATGTCATTTGCTACTGAGGAACAGCCCTGTTGAGTCTCATGACTCTCCTGCCTTCTGCCACCTGGTAGTTTGGTACTCCCTTCTCAAGAGATTCTTCCCTTGGGAAATGAGGTTGGGAGCTGGCAGGAAGAGCAGACTAGTAGAGAAAATGAGAAAGCCCGGGAAAGGGGGAAATTGGGCTGCTTGACTGTTCCAAGTTGGATAAATGAGAAACTGAAGGTGTTTTAATTGTTTGATTTGAACAGTCGATTAGCTCAGTCATTTATGAGCTGAGCAACTGGTAGATGCCTATTCCTATCTATAACTGTTAACTGTATTTCAGGCTTAAAAAATAAATGTAATATGATTATTACATTTTAGATACGAGATTGGGCATAATTTAAAATGTAAATTAATGTGAAGTTACACTATAGTATTTATAGTACTTAGAAATACTTTGTGACAAAATTCATTTCCACTGACTACTATTTAGTCAATTTATTTTCTCTAGAGGGCAGCCAGTACTATAGAATAAACTTCTAAAGCTACTTAATATGCTACCAAAAGCTTTTAGACATCAACTTCTCCGTCTGTAAATTGTTATTACAAGATTGAACCTCTAACTGAGGACCTGCTTGATCAACAGCAAACTGGATCACAATGTATCTGTAGACATGGCTATAGAAAAACAACAACAAATCCCAGTTCTGTAAATTAAGGGTTAGTAAACTAAAACACATACAGACATAGTTTTAACTTCAAGAACCATGAATTAAGGATGAGTTTCATTTCACAGACTACACACTTACTTAAATAGATACTCTTAATTTTTCATACACCCACTCACAAACACCCAACTTAAAAAGAAAAATCGATGTGATACAATTCTGGAAACCCTTTCAGTTTGAAGAGAAAAGTGTAACTCTATGGAATACCTACATTTGAAATGATTATGGAAACAACACTATTAAACAGTATAGGTTCTAATATATCAGTCATAATTATAGCACATTTCATTTGTGATTAAGAGATCATCCATATTCTTACCCTAAATCCTCTATGCAATCTGTCTTTCATTATACCAATAAATTCTTTGTAGCTCAGCTGATCATCTTTGTCTACATCAAATATCTTGAAGACTGTGTTCACCAAATGTGGTGAAAGCTTCAAACCTGTAGCTACATATACTGCACGCTTGAACTCATCTATGGAAACAAGACAAGTTAGCACCTAACAGAAGATCAACATGTAACACAGTGATTGCTACTTGATTTTCATTTTAAAAACTCAGTCTCTGTCATATATAGAATCATAGAGTTACAAGAGGCATATAAGGCCATTAAGTCCAACCCCCTACTCAATGCAGGAATCCAAATTAAAGCATACCTGACAGATGGCTGTCCAGCTGCCTCTTGAATGGCTCCAGTGTTGGAGAGCCCACCACCTCCCAAGGTGAGTGTGTGTGTATATTTGTCAAGAAAGTTACCTTCTAAGTGAGCCTTATTTAATTATTAAATTTATATCCTGCCCTTCCTCCCAACTAGTTATAGTTGTACAGGCAATCTCTTCAAAAGAAGCAACTGCTAATGCAACATATTAAAATGCAGGCTCTAAAATCTTCACTAAATTGGTTAAAGGGTATTATTAAAATGAAATTTGTTGTGCTCTTCCCTCTTCTGAGAGCAGTGAGAAGTTTCAGGGGCACATTGCTTACTCAGGTCTTTTTTTTTAAAAAAAAGATGGTAAGTGAACACTTATGGCACTGAGGGACTGGGAAGACCTGCCCTGGGAGTAAATGAGCATTTGGCTGCTTGCTTGTTCATTCCTCTGGGTTGCTGTCACAGCTGAGGTCCCAGGTAAGTGCTCCAAGGACTGGGACCCCCTGGCTGACCCTCGCTCCAGAGAGAGGCTGCAGTCAATCTTGCAGCCTCTTGCATTAGCTCCTGGTGGGTCAGGGGGCATAAAAGCCCAGCTGCCCTTGGGGAGCCCCTTAGGAAGCCCTGAGAGCGAAGGCACTACCTCCTTCTATTTTTAAAAAACCAATCTAGAGGAGATTGGTAGTGGGAGGGCATATGGTGAATGTGTAGTTCCTGCGCAGGGTGAGAGCCTGTGCAGTGGACTGAACAATAGGAAAAAGTCACCAGATGCCTTAAGAGTGAGAGTCTGCAACTGGCAGAAGGCTAGCCCTCCCTGGGTGTGAGATGGGGGGAAGTAGGTGTGCCCTGTGTGAAAGATATTGAGTGGACATAACTGTTTCTAATTCTTTCAGAAGCCTACTGGGATAACTGGTTCAGGAAGGTTTTGTTGGTGGGTTCTTGTTGTGTACATATCAGGTATTTAGGAGAAGTCTTAGTAAGGAAGAACATGTGTGATGCCACCCCAATTTCAGTGGTCATGGGTAGAGGGAGGTATGGCCATGGTGAGGTGGTGAATTACCACAGAAGACAAAGAGAAGGCTATTTATGCCTTGTTCCTCGCTCCCACTCATCTCATAGACTGGTTCCTCCTTGCTCATCTGCTGTGCCCACTGGCCTGTGTCTGCTGTTTAACACCAGATCAGTACACAATAAGACCACTCTCATCCATGATCTGATCATGGATGAAGGTACTGATTTGGTGTGCATTACCAAGACTTGGGTGGGTGAGCTGGGAGGTGTTGATCTGACCCAGCTTTGTCCACCTGGATACTCGGTGCAACACCAGCACAGGCTGCAGGGACGGGGCAGGGCTGGAGTTGCTGTAGTTTACAGAACTTCCATCTTTGTCACCAGGAAACCCCTCTGTCATGGAGCTGGCTGTGAGGGCCTGCATCTGGTGACGGGACAAGGAAGCAGTAAACTAGGGTTGCTGCTGGTGTACAATTCACCCTGCTGCTCAGCAGCTACTCTTACTGAGCTGGCAGACGCCATCACGGGTGTGGTACTGGAGGAGCCTAGAATGATAGTCCTGGGTGATTTCAGTGTCCACGCTGAAGCTGCCTCTAGTGTTCCAGCTTGGTAATTCATGGCCTCCATGACAACCAAGTTGCCACCAGCCTGACGCATTAGGCAGGGCACACCCTTGACTTGGTGTTTGCTCCAGCTGGAGGAAGGGGTGGTCTGGAGATGGGGTGGTGGTGGATGTCACCCCACTGTCATGGTCAGACCACTTCCTGGTGAAGTTTAGACTTACAGCTCTGATCCTCTCTTGCAGAGGTGGTGGACAGATTAAGATGGTCTGCCCTGGAGACTAATGGAATCCACTGGATTCCTGAATGCCCTGGGGGAGTTCTTAGTAGATAGAGCAGCTGACCATGTTGAAGACCTTGTCACGCTGTGGAACAGTGAGGCATGTCAGGCTCTTGACATGGTTACCCCTGAGTGCCCTCTCTGGCATTGGGGAGTCCAGTTTGCACCTTGGTATACTCATGAACTAAGGGCAATGAAATAGGCTGGAGAATGGCTAGAGTGCAGGTGGCAAAAGATGTGCTGTGAGGTTGATGTGGCACGAGTAAAACATCATAACCATACCTACTGTGTGACAGTGTGGGTGGGAAAGAAGGCCCACTTCTGCCACCATTGCATCTTCAAGTAGCTGTCTGGTGGAGCTTTTCCGTATTGTTAGGGGTCTGTTGACATCAACTCCACGGAAATAGTTTTAGACCCTTCGGTGTTCTCGGTGGTAGGAGAATCATGACACTGATGTAGGACCTTGGCTCTCAATTCTCCCGGGGGCACATACACAGCTGTGTAATGATACAGCACCCCCCCCTTAGCATGAAGTCTACCGCGCTTCCAGGAAGCTGCCTCTCCAACTCCAGCTGCTTTTCCTTAGCAAAAGGATCTAGTTCCTGTGCCGAACACAACTCTTCAAACCAGGAGTCCTGGCACGCAGCCATCACCATCTTCTCAAGGGGTATAATGAGTCGCAGCAGTCTCTGGGTCGGATTCTCCAGATACTCCGGCTTGTGAGATGGTGTGTCTGCCTGCTTATTCTGCACCTGTGAAATGTAATGAATTTTGAAGTGAAAGCCAGCAAAGAATTGGGCTCAACACACTTGTCTCTGGTTCAGCTTACGTGTGGTGCGGAGACTCTCCAAATTTCGATGATCTGTGCGAACCTCTATTTCATGCTGCGCCCCTTCCAAGTGATGCCGCCAAGTTTCAAAAGCATCACAGATTGCCAGCAACTCTTTCCCACAAATGGTATAGTTTTGCTTGGAATTTGTTAACTTGCAAGAAAAGTATGCACACTGCCTCAGACCCTCCCCTTTCTTGGCTGGTTGTAAAAGCACAGCTCCGATGGCCATGTCCAATGCATCCATCTCCATCACGAAAGGGCATGTAGGATCCGCATGCTGAAGTATGGGCTCAGAGACGAACAGGACTTTTAACTCCTCAAAGGCTCTTTGTGCAGCTTCCATCCAGTGAAAGGGCCCTGGGCCCTTCAGGCACTCCGTGGCTTTGTCAGAGGAGGTTGTGATGAACCGATGGTAGTAGTTAGCAAACCCCAGGAACCGCTGGAGATTCTTCTTCGTTTTGGGAGGTTGCCACATGAGAATGCTGTGGACCTTTCCCGTGTCCATCTCGACTCCTGTGGGGGAAATGCAGTATCCCAAAAGATCAAAACCGCACTTTTCCAGCTTAGCATAGAGGTGATGTTCCCTGAGATGTTGCAACACCGCCCGCACATGCTCCCTGTGCTGAGCTGGGGAGTCCAAGTAAATGAGGATATCACCGAAATACACTACAGTGAAGTGGTCTAGATAGTCTCTAACGATGTCATTCTTAAAACTCTTGAAGACCCCGGGGCTATTCGAAAGCCCAGGAGGCATGACCAAGTACTCGAATTGTCCATATCAAGTCTTGAACGCAGTCTTCCACTTAACCCCCCCTTGATTTGCACAAGATTGTAAGCTCCCCGCAAATCCAATTTGGTATAGTTCCCATACTGGGGTGAAACAGGCGTGGGGGAATGGTATGGGAGCCTGAGAAAGCGGGGCTTCTGCCTTGTGCTCCAACTACCTTCAAGCCAGCTGTCTATCTGCAGGCATAACTGAATCAACTGCCAGGTGGGAAGGCATGTGCCAGTTCATCCAGGACTTCTGTGCTAAGTCCATTCCGGTAGAAATACATCAAGGCAGAATCATTGTAATCCATCTCTTGTGCTAGGACACGAAAAGTGTTGATGTACACCCCCACAGAGCTTTCCCCCTGCTTCAGGGTTCCCAACTGACAGGACACAGTCTCCTTTCGCTGAGGAACACGAAACATCTCAGTCATAGTGTTAATGAACGCTGCATACTGGGTCAAGACAGGATCATTCCACACCAAAAACAGAGTAGCCCATTTGGCAGCTTCCCCTTCCCGGAAACTGATAACAAAAGCCACCTTCACATCACCATTCGGGAACTTGGCTTGACGCACTCGCATGTACAGTTCACACTGAGCAAGGAACATGGAAAACTGGTCACTCTGGCCACCATAGGGTGGAGGCAATCCCACTGGCGCTTTGACATGGGCTGCCGGAGCGGCTGCTTGAGCCACGCCCCCTTGAGCAGCTTGGTTAAACAGGGCTCGGAGATTCTGGTTCTTGAGTTGGAGATTCTAGGTTTCTGCACAGAGGTTCTGGACTTCTGCATACAATATTTCGACAGTTCTCTGGAGACCCTCTTCTGTGCTGCCACTGGCCTCCATGACATCTGTCATGGGAATGCCGGTGAAGGGAGGTGGTGGCTGAGTCAAGCTGTCCTGCCCAGAGCAGCTTCAGGATTCAGACTGAGGAGAGGTGATGTCTTTCTCTCTTTTTATTAAAGTTATGGTTACATCCAAAGTGGTGCGTTTCATTCACCTGTCTACGCTGTCTCACTACTTTTCCTAACTATCCTAACTAAGCAGTCTCTGCAGTGTTTGGGGAACGTTGACTCAGCACTTGTGCCTCAGAAGGCACTGGCTTAAGTAGGGAAGGTTTTCGTGCGCAAGCGGCAGCTCCGTCTGAGTCCCACATTTTGAAAGTCTCTCTTCTTGTGCCTCCTCGCACAAGGTGAGGGGGGAGGCGAGTCTCCTCAAGCAGCACATTGGACAGGGGGGCTTCTCTAGGTGACAGTGCGGGCTGTGGAAGCTGAATGCTGATTGGCTGGGAAGCATTTGAAGTGTCCAGCGGGGATTCCTGCCTGGTTGTGGATGGCGTGATCGGGGATTTGCTTCCCAACTGCTCTGGCATTGGACTCACAGGAAGGGCAGGAACGGCATCCGTGGAAGTGCTGGGCATGGGAGTTTGGGGTCTGCCTCCCAGTTACTCTCCCTTCCTCCTGCTTCCCAAGGAACCTCATCCTCATCTGACTCCACTCCCCGATCTAGCTCTTCCTCAGTCTGGGGCACAACATCCGGAGGCCCACTGTGAATTGTTTACAAGGCACTTTGAGGGTAAAATTGCTCGCCTCTGTAGCAATCTTGATGCCCCACCCACATCTACTGTAGTCCCTAGTGAGGTGTCCAGTGCAACGTCTGCTGCAACTGCTTGGGATCGGTTTCAGCTGATGCGGCCTGATGACATGGACAAAGTGCTTACGACAATGTGGCCAGCAACGTGTCCTCTCGACCCTTGCCCTTCTTGGCTTATTAAAAATAGCTGAGGGGGTTTGACCGAGTGGATCCAGGGTGTGGTGAATGTGTCATTGCAGGAGGGAAAAAGCCCACCTTGGACTCATTAGTTTGTGCCAGGTTGCAAATATTCCCTTTTTAGGGAAGGTGATTGAGAAGGTTGTGGCACAGCAGTTGCAAGTACTCTTGGATGAAACCGATTATCTCGACGCATTCCAGTCTGGGTTCAGGCCTGGTTATGGAACTGAATCAGCCTTGGTTGCCCTGATAGATGACCTCTATTGGGAGAAGGATGGGGAAATGTGACCCTGTTATCCTTACTTAATCTCTTGTCGGCTTTTGATACTAATTACCATGCTATTCTTCTGAGCTGACTTGGTGAGATGGGTATCCCATCTCCAAGGTCATTTTCAGAAAATAGCATTGGGTGATTGTCTTTTGGACCCCTGGCAGTTGTGCTGTGGGGTGCCACAGGGTACCACCTTGTCCCCCATACTGTTTAACATCTATATGAAGCCCTTGGGAGCTGTCATCAGGAGATTTGGGGCGAGGTGTCAGCAGTATGCGGACGATACCCTGCTCTATTTCTCTGCAACATCTGAATCCCAAGAGGCTGTGCAAGTCCTGAACCGCTCCCTGGACTTGGTGGTGGGCTGGATGAGGGACAATAAACTGATTCTGAATCCTAGCAAGATGAAGGCACTGTGGGTTAACGGTTCCCAAGTTCAGATAATTGGTCAGTTGCCTGCTGTATGGGGTCATACTCCCTCTGAAAGAGTAGGTCCGTAGTCTGGGAGTGCTCCTGGATCCATCTTTGTTGCTAGAGGCCCAGGTGACCTCAGATAGCTGCAGCTGTTTCTGGACCGGGATAGCCTGACTATTGTTGTCCATGCACTGGCAACCCCTAGGCTGGATTACTGTAATGTGCTCTATGTGGAGTTGCCCTTGAGGTTGGTCCAGAAGCTGCAGCTGGTGCAAAATGCGGCAGCAAGACTGCTCACTGGGGCAGGGTATCGCCAACATGTCACCCTGCTGCTGAATGAATTGCACTGGCTACCTATTAGCTACCAAGCTAAGTTCAAGATTCTGGTTTTGGTGTACAAAGCCCTATTCAGCTTGGGACCAGGATACCTGAAAGATCGTCTTATCCCTTATATACCCAGTCGATCACTACGCTCTGCAGGTGAGGGACTCTTGCTGATACCATCTTATCAGGAGGTCTGTTCCGCACAACATAGGAAGCGGACCTTTAGTGTGGCAGCACCTACCCTTTTTAGATTAACTGCAATTCAGCATTGCCTGAATTCTAACTGTGGAAAGAAATCGTCTGAAGGTCTAGTGGGTAGCTCTTCCTCATCTAAATGATAATCAAGAGTCTGCCTCCTGGTCTCAGAGGACAGGAGTTTCATGAAGCTGGCTGACCTCAAGGAAAGAAGCAACAGCAGACAGACTAAAAAAGCAGGCAATGAGTGCTTGAGGGAAGCCTGAGGGACACAATGACTTGTTCTCATTTTGCTAAACCATAATTTTGTGCAAGGATGGGGAACTTGTGGCCCTCTAGATGATGTTGACTTCCAACCTCATCAGCCCCAGACAGCATTGCCAGTGGTCAGGGATTATGGGAAATTTAGACCCCCATCTGGAGGACCACAGGTCCCTCATCCCTGGTCTAGAGTTATAGGCAAACAAGGCCACTGTGGGTGTAGAATATACCTATAAAATGGTATATAAATGTGTCATACAGATGAATCATCCCTACCATCCTTGCATATATTAGGTGGTGGGGAATCTTGGATATAGACAGATGTATCATACCTCATAGGTAGCAAACATGAATAAATGCCATCCCATACATACACATTTTGAGGAGGACGGAGAGGCAGAATAGCCAGAAGGCTGTAACTACTTCTAATCTTATCAGAAAGTTCCAACTCCATTGGAAAAATCCTAACTGAAACAATACTTGATGCTGACACAAGTGTGGAAGGGCTGCTAAACAAAATGGGCTTCTTTTCTTTTAATAATAAAAAGCATTACATGTTGACATTAAATATTCTCACCTTGTCCTATTGAACGGTTTGCAAAATTATACATTTGCATTGCAATTGTAAAGTCTTCTAGGTTGTTCAAAAACTGGAAAAATGATCTGAATTCATCAAACGTAATGCCCTGTGAATAAAAGAATACTAGCATTAGTACTATAGAATGAGCAGTTGCAGCAGCCCCGTGATCGCTTGGTGGCAGTTTCATAGCTGATAGTCAGCATACAGTGGAGACAACTCTATCCCTCTCACAGCCCCCCTCCCGCATTGCAGTCCTGCTGCTGTAAGCCAAACTGTATTAGTACAGAAAGGATGCCTCCCTCAGGAGCACAGTCAGGCCTCTCCCATATGGCCAAACTGATGGAAGCTTTATTGGTAATATTTTATTACGTTACTCAATAGTTTGAGTAATTTGAGACTAGAATTACTTAAACTATAGTAGACTCTAAACGTGAGTTAAGTGGAAGTGTCAATTAAGAAACTGGAAGTGATTAAAATTTGAGAGACAGGATTTTTTATATATTCTGAAATTTCTAGTGAAATTGATGTATTCCCAACATCCAAGCTGAAACAGGAAGACTTGCCCGTAAAACCTTTGAAGGTAAGCACAATACAACCAAACACAAAGGAGTGTAACTGTCTAGCCCTTTTTACTTCGTTAGATTCCAGCCAGATGAGAGGAAGGTTTATTAGAGTGTGTAATATTCAATCAACCTGACCCACAGAAATGCAGTATACTGTCTGCAACAGAGCTTTATGAATGGCTCTAACTTGGGAACACCCATCTTCAAATGTTAACAGCAACAGTATAAACAAGACAAATAAATGAAGCACTGTTCTCCAAAAGTGGAGTGGGACTATCCTGTTATGTGTCACATAAGACACCCAGACTTTCATCTCCAATTTGAGCTTCTGTCCATGAATAAAGTCATTTTAAAATCCCACAACTAGAGAGAACCCAACTATCTTAACAAATGGGCCACCACTGAAGGGGAGATGATGGGAGATGTATTAGAACATTTCCCCTCCAATACTGCTCAATTCAGCTCTGAGGGAAAGGATTATGACTCAGGGTCTTATTGGGGGAAAAGCCTCAGTCTGGATATAGTGTAGAATTAGGTGATGAGACTCTGGAATTCAGACTGTTGCCTTCTTCTTTCTACTCAGTCCCTTTGGATAGGAGCAGTCATCTAAGCAGATATTCTCTCTCAAACAGGCTCAGAATACAAAGTTAATGGAAATAATTAGATGGGTTAAGTGGGTAGGGAGATGACATGGGTAGCTGCCTTACTTCAAGATAAATAACCTAATTGTGGCAAGCTCCAATTCTAAATCCTTTCCCAGTATAAACCCTTCTAGTATCTTGCCTTTATGGCCAGTGGTCCGATGATGGGAGCAGTAGTCCAAGACGGGTGCAATGCACATTGAAACCGCTTTTCTTTGCAAGGCATCACTGTACTGTATATTTTTGCAAATGCAATTGCCACTCGGGTCACATGCTCTATCGCTTGTGTTTATATCATGGTTTCATGTCACTGGGAAGTACAACAAATGTGGGATGTTCTTAAGTCTCGAGTGCTGTGTTGTCTTACTTTATCATACAGTCCGGCACCACACATCAATGGAATTAGTTGTAACTATGCAGAAAGTGGGTGATGTCTGAAAGGTCACATTTTTTACTTAGGGAAAAACAATTGCATCAGTGCAGACAGTCACTTGCACATAAAATTAGGTGCGGCTTTCCTCCCCAGCCCCCGTGCACAACTATTAGACGTATTAAATAAGCTTATGATTTTTAAATGGAAATATCTGTTTTGTGCTTAATAATAATATACGGTTTTGGATTTGGGGCCAGGACCATAGTGTACTACAGTGTTCCTTTGCTTGATTTTTGCTCCTTGAAAAAAGGACGTGCACATAGGCAATTTGAAACTAAATGCACGATAAAATACTGTTGCACATTAATGAACGCTCACCATTCATTACAATCTACAGCCCTGGCAACATTTTCCAATTGCGATTTTTTACCGCAGAGACATGTGCAGTACAGGGTGCACTGAAAATGAACACACACACCCAAAAAAGGAGGAAAAGCATACAATCACAAACATTCCTCATCCCCCCCCCAGTGAAAAGTGAAGGTCCAGGGAAAAGAGCCGTCAAATTACGTACAGCTGTGCAGGTGCACACTGAGTCCGATTAAAAAAACTTGTAACTCTCCAGGTGTTGAGAGTAAAATGGAGGATAGAACTGCATTCTGATTCACTTCCATGTGTCTGAGATTACAAGGCTAAAGATAGGGCAGCAAAGGAAGGTGGGGATAAAAGGATGGCAAACTGGCTTCAGACTGGAAGTCGCTCCCATTGGTAATAGCTGGTTCACATCGAAAACTAACAACTCAAGGACAACATAGTAAGTAAAAAGCGGACATAAAACACTTCTGAAAAATCCCAGAATAAAGGGGCAGAAGTAGTGGTATAACTAGCAAGCAGCATCAGCACAAAATAATGCAAATGACTGGACCCTAGAGGGTACCAGGCTGGTGAAGGCTATTCCACTATGGCACACAACTCATGTTTTTTTAAAACCATGGTTTGTCCAAACCCTGCCTAGTGGCTCAACTATGGTTTTCTTACTGCCAACAAACCATGATCTGAAGCCATCATTTATTGTTGACTTACTAAATTTGGATTACTTCAACCATGGCTTGGCAATACGTACAAATCTAGCATCCTTCCTTAACCATGGTTTGTTTGTCCACCCCATCCCAGACACTTACCAAGCTACAAAGGAGCAAGGGAAGAATAGCTGGAAACTAAAACAAACGATGGAGAAACAAGTCATGGCTTGTTTGATCATCTGTGGGGCAACTTGTGATTAACTTGTTGTTTGATAAGCATACAACAGCTAAGCATTATGTGCAAATGAGGCCAACATCTACAGAATTCAAAATATGCAGCAGGTTTCTTCTACTCTCTAATTCTCTTTCTATTCCCTTAGTCCTGTTGCTTTGGGTGGGGGGGACCATGAGCTGAGTGTTATACCCACACCCGGTAACTAGTATTCATTCATTTCTATTTTTAAAGTGCTTATACCACTGTGAAAGCACACAATCGTGTTTCTTCTTAGTATTATGCTTTAAGTAAATTTGTTGAGTACCCTATCTATGTCATGCCCAAGCACTTTGGATGTTTTTTTTTGCCCAGGGCAAGTTCTTAACTACCACTAATTGCTAAATGATACTTACTGGTTCTCTTTTTTTAAGTCTCCCAAGGTAAGATTTCAAGACTGTTGAAAAGTGTAGTGATTTGAAAAGAAGTCAAACGGTTTACAAGTAGTTCTAAAACAGTCAAACCTGATCCTTTTGCAAACAAACAGAATGAATTATATCCAAAGCATCCCATGCTTGAAGGGCTGCTTGTAACATCAACCCTACTGGTTTGAACTGATGCATTTAGGTTCCTCTAGATCTCTTCATTGCTTAAATTTACTGCAGGCAACACATTTGTTTCCTAACAAATAGATTAGTCAGAAAGATTATTTATTTATGCAACTGCCCAGGTTCTTTGAAAACCTCTGTTTAGACACTTATAAGAACTACTCACTCAACAGTGGCCTTCTACAAATGACCCTGTGTTAGAATATTAGAGAACTATACTAAAAGTGTTAAAAGACAGTGTCCACTAAAAATGACAAAGCTGTACATGTAATATCAGATAGTTTGTCAAGTAAATAAAATGTCATTTAGGATAGATTATGTTAAACAGTAACAACAGAAAGATAATCCAAAAAAAATTTCAGATAGATATTGCTGGAATTTTGCATATACACACATTTTGGAAATCATAAAAACTTTAATGGTAACAGTTTATACTAAATAGACAAATGGAATGGTTTATGTCAAAAATATATAACTGAGAAGGTGTGGGTAGGGATGATAGAACAGAGTTAACAACTTTTTGTCTTCTGTGACTTTAACAGTGGTATGATGAGCAGAAATTCAGGAGGTGACTTTTTCCCCTCAGCATGTGCCAAAGGGAGTCATCTGCAGAAGTTCTGTTCATCACATAGTTGTTAAGACACGGGAGCCCTGACCCCCAAAAAGATTGACAATCATGGGTGAACCTAACACAATTTGAAATATTTTACTTCAACATGTAGGACGTGCATGAAAAGCAATTCCACCCCACCCCCATTTTACATTTTTTTCTCCCTCCAACAGTCAGCCAGCATTCCCTAGCCACTGGGCATGCTCAGTACTCATTGGTTGTTTTTGTCCTGGGAAACCAGAGTTCAAATCCCCACACAGCCATGAAGCTCACTGGGTGACCTTGGGCCAGTCTCTGCCTCTCAGCCTCAGAGGAAGGCAATGGTGAACCCCCTCTGGATACAGCTTACCACGAAAACCCTATTCATAGGGTCGCCATAAGTCAGAATCGACTTGAAGGCAGTACATTTACATTTAAAGTTTGTTTCTTATAACATTTATTTTAAATTGTCATTGCCCACCCTGGGATCTCAGGGTGAAGGGTGGAAAATAAAAACATTCATTGGTTTTCACACAGGGTGTCCCAGAGCGACTTACAGCATAAAAGCTATTAAAGCTTCATATAAAACACAATACCTAAACATGCTTATCCAAGAACATTTATAAAAGAACAAATTCTACCCACCCCACTAAAAGATAAGCACTAAAAAGGCAAAAACATATAACTCACTACCCTCCCAATTAACAATCAAAGGCCTGGTTAAACAGACATGTTTTAGCCTGGAACCGAAAAGCAAACAATGATGGCACCAGACATATTTCCCTGGGGAGAGCATTCCAGAAACAGGCAGCCACCGCTGAGAAGGCCTGTTCTTATATTGCCACCCTCCACTCCATGCCTGCAGGCAGATGGAGAAGGTGTCTGGGTAGGTTTGTATGGGGAGAGGCAATCCTTGAAGTATTGAGGCACTTCAAAAAAGTGTTGAAGTGTGGAGTGTTTCCGTTCATGATCCAGCCATTCCATCCCTTTCCTCCTGGTTTTCTCCAGAGCTTGGAAAAGTTACTTTTTTGAACTACAACTCCCATCAGCCACAGCCAGCCTGGCCACCTGACTGGGCTGATGGGTGTTGTAGTTCAAAAAAGTAACTTTTCCAAGCTCTGGTTTTCTCTCCCCCTTTGTCAGCATTCCATGGTCTCCAAGTCTCAGCTACAATAAAATCTTGGATTTTTCCACTGATTTCTATCAGCAACTCTCACTTCCATCACTAGGGAACTTAACGAAATCTTTGTATGAATCAGGAAATGACCTGTCGAGACAATGAGATGGTTCTTTCTGTACTTTTCATATCTGTGTATCTTCCTCTCTCTTCATTTTGCAGACACTCATTCCCATTCTCCCTCCCATCTGATCTTCAGTTTCTTTCCCTCTCAGTTGGTCAGCATTCTTGGCACTGTGCATGCTCACTTGTCATTGGGATGCTTTAGGGGTCCCCTACTCAAGGTTACCCTGAGTCTGCTGATATCTCCCCTCTTGTGAACAGCTTTTGCTGTTTTGACTACATAGGCAACAGCACTCAAAGAACTGAACTGGAATAAGAATACACTAAAAGTCTGTTATTCTCAACCATGATGGGAGAACACAAAGGGTAAGTGTGATAGGTGCTGCGTGAAGTACCACTGCTCCCTGCCTACTTGCCCAGGCACCATTCAGTTTGCAGGTGCATAACAAATCTAGAATGTCCCTATGCATAAAACGTTAAGGTGTCCCCGCACTTATAGTGCGAGTCATTTCCGACTCTTAGGGTGACGTCTTGCGACATTTACTAGGCAGACCATATATATGGGGTGGGATTGCCAGTTCCGTCCCCGGCCTTTCTTTATCCCCCAGCATATGCCGGGTACTCATTTTACTGACCACAGATGAATGGAAGGCTGAGTGGATCTCGACCCCTTTTACCGGAGATTCGACTTCCTCCTTCCGTTGGAATCGAACTCTGGCCGTGAGCAGAGCTTCGGCTGCGTTACTGCGACTTACCACTCTGTGCCACTTAAAACAAAAGGAACCTAAGTGGTTAAAAGTATCTGTCCATATAGGGATGGGATCCATATTTCATTGCCAGTTTGATTTTTGCTCCGTCAAACTTCTTTCCGGTACCGCTTCATAAGGGATTAATGTTCGCTATGTGCAATAAATACAGATTCATTTTTCCTTGCAAAAATATCAATATTAATATTGGTATTTTAAAATAACTTTTTAAACATTTTTTTTAAAAAATATTGATTTTTCCTGAAAATATCACTATTAATACTGATATTTTGAGAGAAATATCAATATTGATATTTTGGAGGTGATTTTTTTTAAAAAAACCCACTTCAGTCACAGAAAACCACTAGAAAAAAACCCAATCCGCGAGGACAACCCCCCCCCCATGAATTAATAGGAAATCTAGTGTCAAATTTGAATTTTGTGAAATTCAAGCACATTCCTATTCCCCCACCCACCCCAAGTCCATATGCTCTACAACAGCTATCACATTTAGGTACATGTAAACTGGAAGTAACTGATATTTCAAGGTAACAATGCTTTCAATTAGGCTATTAAATTTTTTTGCAGATGTTTGGGTCCTTGTTTGAAAGCTTACTTGCTCTTCTGGGATACTGTAGCGCACATTTTCCAGATAGCTTGATGTATTTTCCACATTTGTATATCTTAAAAGTATATGAGCAAAGTCTTCCTCACTGATGGTATTCATCCCATTAGAGTAGGAAAGGAATTCTATTTCGAGAACTTCAGTTTGGAGATTATCCATAAACCTAAATGACAAGAAGTATTAATATGACAAGTTTTACAAGTTCACAGGTAGAAAAAAACACTAATATTTCAAACATTCAGACTCATGCAAAATTAAATAATTTTGCAGTATCATGAACAGCAGATGGCATTTTGGGTTTGACCTACCACCGGAAATTCTTTCTTTGACAGATCGTTCCTGCACACATAAAGATATTGTGAAATGTATATGTGGGCCCAGATTTGTTGCAATGAGAATAAATATATTTTTAAAATGACAAGGGCTGCAAGCTTACATAGTTGCATGGCTTAACAGCACATCCTACACATACCTATTCAGAATTTAGTCACATTATTTTTTAAATAGTGCTTACCTATATACTAGGTAAGTATATAGGACTGCAGTAACTAACTGATTTCAGAGGAATTTAAGCTACTTAAATGCACATAGGATTTAAGCCAAGGAAAATAAACAAGATATTCATTGTTTAGTTTAGTATGCTTTGGAAAAGGAAAGCAACACTCAGTGGAGTCAATCCACAACTCTGCAAATGCACATGGAGCTGCTTTGTGAATAGGCAGCGTGGCTCCACATGGAGGACAACAGCAAAATGTTTAAAAATCTGTCCCTGATACTGAAGCCAATAGTGAAGCCCTTACACAAGTAGAAACTTTCCTATCAGACCCTACAACTCACTGGTGTAATTATGGGGAAAGTAGGAAAAACACATTTCTCTATAGATGGCGTGGTAAACCTCTGGCCTTCTAGATATTGTTGGACTACAACTCACATAATTTCTGACTACTGGCCATACTGGCTGGGGGTGATGAGCGTTGGTATCCAACAACATTTGGTTCCCCACTACTGCACTAAAGTTTTCATTGTAAGCAAGGTAAGTGGATGCTGTTCCTTTTAGATTTAGAAAGTTATACTATTTCTACATGCTTATCTGCACATTACATGTCCTCAACAGGATAACTTGTGAGACTATTTATAGAGGTGGCTTCTCACATGTCTATGTATAGATGGAAAGAGCTTCTTCTTATGACTTCATGATCAATTCCAAAGCTCTACAGAGATCCAATAAAGACAATTCCCAATATGGAACTCAGTGTGCAGACAGAGGCTCTAATGCAATGAAACTACTTCATCTTTCAGAAAAAAAAATCAGGGTTTTCCAATAGCTACAGAACTGATTCAAGTTTACAACAGAAAACAGATATATCAGTATCCCATTTAGAAGATCAAAATATGAAAGTATGATGTATTTCTAAGTACTGTAGAACGCCATATATACACCAAACAGAGACAATCCAGGACACTGTTAAGCACAATTAAATAATAATATTTCAGTATCATTTCTGTACCCTAAAGTGTGACAAATTATGCCCATGGTAATCAATTCCACAGAAGTCTACCAAGAATAATGTACCCTAGCTTAATTCCAATATTTATGGATAACCTACAGTATACTACAAATTTTGGCTGTTTTGTTCTTCATGACAAAAAGGTGTTTTTAGTTCTTGGGAATCACATGTCCAGAGAGTGCTGTTGCACTAAGGTCCTGCTTGCACACTTTTCACAGGCATATGGTTGGCCACTGTGAGAAGAGAAGGCTGGACTAGGTGGGCCTTTGGCAGGGCTCATCTTAGGTTCTTAGTTTTTGAAACTATATCTCCCAAGTTTAAAAAACCCCAAAGAACCTTTTAAAAATATTTAAGGACCAGAGGAAGAAATAGCTACATGTACAGACAATAGTATTATGGGCATTTATGATTTCTAGTATGACATACAGGAAAACAATTGTACAAACCGAAAGTATAAAAGTACAGCTCACCTATAAAAATCTTCAAAGTTAAGCTCTGCCTTTCCTTTCTTACCAAAAAAATGAACGAGCAGTGTAGTATCGGATAGTAAACTGGTGATGTCATCTGCACGCTTTAAAATATATTATGTATATTAATCTCTTGAAGTTGCAATAGCTTTATCAACAAAAATCAAATCCTCAGAATTTTATCAATGCAAATTGCTTAAAAAGAGATTGTTTAAGACTGAATGCTTTCATGCATCAAATGAATACATATTAAAACTATTCTGTTTGCAAAATCAGTTAGTAATGTTAGTCAGATCATACTTTTCCACAGAATACTATTAAGTACGGTATGTTTTAGCTCAAAAAAATTAAAAACATGACATGGTATGATCAAATATGATAAATAAAAACAGAGACTTTGGGGGCTGGGTGAAATGAATTGGAATACTGTAGTGAAATAAGACAGTGAA
Organism: Rhineura floridana; assembly: GCF_030035675.1. Taxonomy (NCBI): domain Eukaryota; kingdom Metazoa; phylum Chordata; class Lepidosauria; order Squamata; family Rhineuridae; genus Rhineura; species Rhineura floridana. The sequence goes on along the minus strand of NC_084488.1, from coordinate 35,678,656 downwards.
AATAAGTTGGTACATTTAAAAAAACATATTACGATTATTGAAAGTCAAACCATCTTAGCAGCTGTATTTCTCACCCATGGTTTCACTAATGTCAAAAAAGTGAAGGGAATATTTTGTTGGAGAAAATGGACCATTGGTCTCACCTGAAGGGTGATTTTCCTATGAGTACGGACATCACAGCGGGTTTTAGCTCCACCTATCGTGCGAAGGCAAGAATGTCTTTGAAGTCAAGACTAGGGGCGTCAGGCCCCTCCCACTCTCCAGTTAATTCGCAGCGAGTCTAAGGAGAAATATCTAAAAATACAAGAACAAGGCCAACCGGCCTGGCAGCAGGAAAATAACACAATAGTACCATGCATAGTAACATGACTCCAACATAGCGGTATAACAGAACTAGAAGTCTTGACTTCACTCTTAAATTTAAATATAATAGCGTAACAGTAACATATAATACATTAGAAAATATATAGTCATCCTCCAACTGGGAGGGTCGTGATGTCCGTACTCATAGGAAAATCACCCTTCAGGTGAGACCAATGGTCCATTTTCCCTATGAGTCCGGCCATCACAGCGGGATGTACCACAGCAGCCCATACAGGGAGGGACCACCCACGTGTTAATCCTCATTAAGAACCTGTTGCAACACTCGTCTGCCGAAAGATGCGTCAGCAGAGGCATAACGATCAATTTTATAATGCCTTATAAACGAGTGTGGGGTAGACCAGACTGCAGCCCTACAAATATCGGCAACAGGAGCATTAATGGCAAAAGCAGCCGAAGTGGCAGCTGACCTGGTAGAATGAGCCGTTATACTAGCTGGAACTGACAGCTTCAGAGACTCATATGCTAAAGTAATACATGCCCTTAACCAACGGGATAAAGTAGGATTGGAAACTTTATGCCCCATAGACCTTGGATGAAAGGATACAAACAGAGACTCCGTTCGTCGAATCTCTTGGGTCCTAGACAGGTAGGTCTTGAGAGCCCTCCGGACATCTAACGAATGCCAAGCCTTTTCAAGAGGATGGGTAGGATTCGGGCAAAAGGAAGGCAAAACAATGTCCTGGTTGCAATGAAAAACTGAATCGACCTTGGGACGGAAGGATCAGTCTTCAGCACAACAGAGTCCTTATGGAAGACGCAGAGGTGTCGAGCAGAAGACAATGTGCCCAACTCCTAAACGCGTCTGGCAGATGTGATTGCGATCAGAAACAAGACCTTGAAGGACAGTATACGTAGGGGCACAGTCCTGATGGGTTCAAACGGAGGGCATTGCAAAGCCTGCAGAACTTTCGGCAAACTCCATGAGGGGAACCGATGGACAACAGCCGGAGAGCGTAGGGCGACTCCCCTCAAAAAACATTTGATGAACGGATGTGAGGAAATATGATCTCCAGGAGAGGACACTGAGAGAATGGACGACAGAGTGGACGCATGTCGACGTAGAGTGTTGGGTCGAAGTCCCATCATAAAGCCGCTATGGAGAAATTGCAGCACCTGATGCACAGTGGCCTGGGATGGATCATGGTGGTGGGACTGACACCACTTGGAGAAAGCCACCCAGGTATGTTGATAAATACGAGTGGTAGATGGTCTTCTCGAGGCCAAAATAATATCAATCACAGCGTCAGACAGTCCAGCTGACCTCAAATGTCCCCGTTCGAACGCCACGCTGTTAGATTGAGCCAAGTAGGGTCCTGGTGCAGTACTGGACCCTGGGATAGAAGGTCTGGCCTTACTGGAAGTGTCCAAGGATCCATCATTGACATTGCCAGAAGATCTGAGAACCACGGTCGGCGTGGCCAAAATGGTGCTATCAGAACCAGCTGTGCCCTTTCGGTTCGCGCCTTCCTCAAGGTTTTGGCTAACAATGGTATGGGAGGAAAGGCGTACAATAGACCGTCTGGCCACGGTGTTGTCAGAGCATCCACTGCTTCTGCTGTTGAGTCCAGGTATCGGGTAAAGTACCTGGGAAGCTGGCAATTGCGACTGGAAGCAAACAGGTCGACTGAGAGGGCGCCGAACCGACACTGGAGATGATGGAAAATGGCTGGATGAAGTTTCCATTCTCCCGGAAAGACCTGTTGTCTGCTGAGCCAGTCTGCTGTCACATTCCAAATCCCTCTGAGATGTTCTGCTTTCAGGGATTGTAGATATTGTTCTGCCCAGACAAAGATGAGGGAGGCTAAGTCCTGCAGAGGACGAGACCTGGTGCCCCCGTCTGTTCAAATGTGATTTTACACACGTGTTGTCTGTTCAAATGAGCACATGATGCAAAGGGAACAGAGACTGAAAATGACATAGAGCTAAGTGGACAGCCTTTAGTTCCAGCCAGTTGATGCTTTGAGATTGCTCTGCGTTGGACCAAACCCCCTGAACGTACTGGGAGTTGCAGTGGGCTCCCCAACCTATGAGGCTGGCATCTGTGGTTACAACGGTTCTGCGGGGTTCTCTGAACGACGTGCCCTTGGAGAGGTGTTGAACTTTGGTCCACCAGCGGAAGGAGAGGCGCAGTGCGGGGCTCAAACGAACTTTGCGATGGTTGGAGCTGGCAATGTCTTTTTGAAAAGGCAACAGAATCCATTGAAGGGGCCGAGTGTGGGCTCGAGCCCATGGCACAATGTGGATTGTAGAGATAAACATCCCGAGCGCTCTGGCGAGAAGCATGACGTCTGCGGATGTTTGTTGCATCAGGGACCTTGCGATGCTTGTGATGGCAGTGATGCGATCTGGAGCCAAGAAGACCATTGCCTGCAGGATGTCCAACATTGCCCCTAGATGTAGTAGGCGTTGGGTTGGTTGGAGATGGCTTTTGTCGAAGTTGACAAGCCAGCCGTAGGCCTGCAAAACATTGAGGGTGATCATTAAATGATGATGAGCCAGCTCCTCAGACTTGGCCCGTATTAGCAGATCATCCAAATATGGGTAGATATGAACCCCTTGGGTCCGGAGGTAAGCCACTAGGATGAGTAGCACCTTGGTAAACACTCTTGGAGCAGAGGAGAGGCCGAATGGCATCGCTCTATATTGAAAGTGCTGGTGGCCAAAAGCAAACCGAAGAAACTTTCTGTGGGCTATGCAAATGGGCACATGGAGATACGTTTCCTTAAGGTCGATAGAAGCCAGGAAGTCTCCTTCATGCAGACTCTCCGTAATGGAATGGAGTGATTCCATTTTGAACCTGCGATATGTTACAAAACGGTTGACAAACTTGAGGTCCAATACCGCCCTCCATGATAAATCTCGTTTTGGCACAGCAAATAGGAGGGAGTACACCCCTTCCGACCTCTCAGTTGTGGGAACTGGCTCTATCGCCGCTATGTCCAAGAGGTGGTGTATAGCTGTCTGCATGATGTTGTGCCTGGCTGGTGCCCTTGGGCAAGGAGACGGGTGGAATCTGTCTGATGGGGTTGCCCAGAACTCTATGGTATAGCCATAACTGAAAAGGTCCCTGATCCAGGAGACCGTAGTAAGGTGCAGCCATCGATCTTCAAAATTAAGTAATCTGCCACCTATGGGGAGGGCGTTAATACTACTTGCGTAGGCGAGGGCCTCCCTTATATGAGGACGATGAGTTGCCCCTGCGCCCTTGGTACTGACCTCTGCCCTGGAAGCGTCGGTTCCAGGAGCCCCTGAATGTGTTGGGGTCATAGGATCTGAAGTCGCGGCCTTGTCCTCCTGGCCGCGTTCCTCGAAAGGGCTGGTTAGAACGGAAGGAAGGAAATCGCCTGAAAGGCCTGTGGTCGATGTTCTTGACTGTGGCCAGAACCGGTTTGTGGGCATCTTTTGGATCAACCAGCACTGCCTTTAGAGCTTCCTCGCCGAAGAGTAGAGATCTGGAGTAAGGAGCCCTGGACAGGTTCAATCTGGCCGCTGAATCAGCTTGCCAGTGGTGAAGCCAGAGGGTGCGTCGAGCGACTATTTGAGCCGTCATGGCTCGTGCCCCTAATTGAGTAGCATCCAGAGTGGCATCGGCCACAAAAGCTGCTGTTTTACGCAATTTCAATAGCGCTCTTCTGAGGGCGACAGGATCAGGGTTAGCGTCCTCTAGAAGGTCATCCAGCCACATCATAGATGCTCTGGAGAAAATGGAGGCTGAAGCGGAGGCACGCATGGATAGGGCAGTGGCCTCGTGGTTCTTGTGGAGGGCGAAGTCTATTCGTAACTCAGTAGTGTCCTTTAGGTGGGATTCCCCTTCCCTGGGCAATAGAGATCGTGAAACGAGGCGAGCGATTGGTTCATCTATGCCAGGGACGTCTAACTTGGTGGCAAAGTCTGGAGCTAGGGCGTAAAGCCTGTCAGCAAGGTTTTTGAAGAGTCGAGCTTGGAGTGGATGAGCCCATTCTTCAGAGGCTAATTTGGCAATTGGGTCCGGCACCGGGATGTAGTGTTCAGTAGGTGCAGGGGATTTGAGGACCTTGGCCCCTTTGATAGCTGGGGCGGATGAAGTTGAAGGCGCAGTCTGAAGACCAAGGGTATTAACTACCCTGCGTGCTAGCGGCTGATAGTCTGAGGTATTAAACAAGCGATACGATGTATCCTCCTCATGATCTGAATAGTCGCTCCAGTCGTCTCCTTCAACATGGTCAGTGAAAGTTGACTCCTCCGCATACGAGGCTTCGTCCGTACATCTGCCTCTGGCTACATCAAAGGGATCTGGTGAACAGGAAGAATGAGCTTCATGGCACGCACGTTGGTCCATGTTGAGTGGAGGTATGGCAGGAACTTGTGGTAGTGACTGCATTTGGGTGAAAAATGCCAGCATGGCTTGAAGTTGGGAGAGGAAATCAGGAGACAGCTGCAGACCGGATGTGGCAGATGTATGTGCCTGAGGAACTATTGGAACAGATGTTTGGGGCGGTAAAACGGAGGGAGGTTTGTTAGGCGAACACTGAGCGGGAAAGCCAACAAACTCTTCCTCGTCAGAGGCAGCAGCAGGGGAATGGAGAATATCGCTTATGTGTGCCTGTGCTGTGGTGGTGGTTGGCACAGAGACATAACGTGGGCGCTTTGGTTTACTATGGCTGGAAAGATGTTTTGTCTTAGCCAGTGCTTTGGCATGTCTGGTCTTAGTCGTGTTAGGATGTTGTGGCTTGGCTGATTGTGGCATGCCTGGCTGATCTGGCACCATATGGGTTGATGGCGACATGCCTGGCTGTTCTGCCATCTTATATTAACTTGGGTGCAGTACACTGCCACGGAGGGGGCAGGATGTAAAGACCCAAACTGGCACAGCATACGACCACGGAGGGGGTAGAATACACTGGCAGATGGCGAAGTGCACTGCCACAGAGGGGGCAGAATGCACTGAGGTATCAGCGTTAATATAATATAGGCTGTTTTAGAGCTGGCACACTCAGATTAGTGCTGTAGGCTGGGTTTCAGGCTTGGTTCACGGCCCCAGAGGGGGCAGGATATACCAATATAAATCAGATTTAGTACAAGTCAGCCACTAAGAGTAAAGCTCCAGCCTTGATAATACAATCCAGCCACTAGGATTGGAGCTCCAGCCTTGATAATATAATCCAGCCACTAGGATTACAGCCACAGTAAAATTGTGTGCAAGTCAGCCCTGTGTAAGTCTGTCTGCAGGACGTATACAACACACATACGGATAGATAGCCTGCAGGGGAGGTATCCGATGGTTAATAAGGGTAACAAAAAAGGCGGGAAATTTGAATTCAAAAAATGGCGCCCGGAAAAAAGAGCGGGAAAAAATGGCGGAGAGAGAAGGAGCAATGGCGGCCGTCTGGAAGCGAACTGGGGGAAGGGCTGCCCAGCACAGTCTCGCAGGAGGAACCGCGGGGCCGAAAACCGCACTAGCGGCTCTAGAAAAACCCCAGGAGGGAACAGGCAGTAGGGGAAATGCGGCAGCCGCCGCAGAGGGAGCCGCCGCCGCCGTCTGCAAAGCCCTTCGCGGTGGGAAATTAAAGCCACGTAGCGAGGGTGAGCTGAGGTAAAAGGGAGAGCTCAGGTAAAGGCACTAATGAAATAGCCGCAGCCACAGGTTTCAGTGGGGCGAGAACGGACCCGGGCAGGCTAAAACGGGTGACGGGGTAACGGCGGGAGCCGCAGCCGCAAGCTCCTGCTGAGATCAGAAGAACCGCAGCCGCGGTCTTCCGAGAGCGTCACGGAGCGCGGAGAAAAGGCAGCCCAGCAAGACAAGCCGCTAGAAGGGAATTGCAGCCGCAAGTTCCCAGGGGAAGCGCAGAGCCCAAGAGAAAGGGAAAAGCAAAGGGACGAGGAGGATCCACAGCCGCGGTCTCTCCTAGGGGTGGGGAGTAATCCAAAAGGGGAAACAAACTGCCCGGGCAAGGGAAAAAGGCTCCCCAAGAGAATTCCCCAAATTTCGGATACAGTTAAACGCAGTTAAACACAATACGGAGAGAAGGAGGACACTTGGAGACACACAAGAGACAATACCTCCGCGCCCTGTCAAACAAACACACAAACAAACACCAAAAGAACTTAGCTAATCGCTAAGCTATATAGATCTCAATCTTGTTCCTACGAAAGGCAAGAATGAACTGGAGAGTGGGAGGGGCCTGACGCCCCTAGTCTTGACTTCAAAGACATTCTTGCCTTCGCACGATAGGTGGAGCTAAAACCCGCTGTGATGGCCGGACTCATAGGGAAAATAATAATAATGCAGGCCTACCTCAGGTGCTTGTGGCATTTTGGTTTTGACACTGTGCTGTTATCTCTCTGCAAAAACCTGTCCATGCAAAAAAAAAAGGCAAAAATTCCACTTCCTATGAGGAAAAACCTCAAGTGTGAACAGAGGAAGGGTGGAATTATAAGAAACTGCTCTATAAGTAAGAATATGTATTCACACATTGAGATATTTTTGGTCTATGGTTTTTGAAATAATTTTTAAACAGTAGTGGTAGGTGCACAATACGTGACCTGACTAGTTGACTTTCAGGTTCATGTAGTACACACACTAGATACAGATATTTGAGCAATATGAAGGATCATGCATTTTTTCCTCTGTTTTTGGACATAGTCAGCAACCACTGCATCTATTTTTTCTTGCCTATTTATCAAAATATTGCCTCCTGAAAATGCAAGCTTGACCTACACTACCAGCTTAGAGAATTAGACTCCAAATACCTTTCAGTAAAGCTGCACTAGATACAAACAAATAAAATGGACAAATGATCATTACAACAATAGCTTCCAAAATCTCTGAGTATAGCTGGGTACATTCCTGGAGTGGCGTAAATTCAATTTACAAGGCAGCTGTCAGGTGCATGCTAAGACTTGTATTCTCCAGGTCATCCCAGGTGACCAACACTATTTCTTTGAACTTAAATTTGTGTGAATAACTGGGGAAACCTTTCAAGCAAAATTAGTTTAATTTCTCAAAAATACTAATATCTATAACAATTCTCTAATCCTTGCAAGCAATACTTCGTATGTCCAAGGAAGGTGATTATTACCTAAAAAAACCCCTTTAATCTGCACTATATTTGAAATATGTATTTGGGACTAGCACATATACCTAGGACTGGGACCTAAGATCTCTTAAATATGAAATGAAGTTCTGCTCTGAATGAATGCAGCAAGAAAAAGAGAAAATAGAAATCATAGAGGGCAGGTAAAGCAAAATCTTATTGAGCAGGAGGCACTGAAACTAGGTGTCGCTGATGTGCAGCAGGCCCCATAGAAACAGGGGCCATTGAAATCTTGGTTATGATAGTAAAAAACAGTGGATCACATTGGCTGAAGGGGGTGACAGGCTGATAAAGAGAAGATCCAAACAGGAACGGTTCCCCTCAGGGTAAAAGAGAAAGTAATCCCTGTACTCTAATTATCCTCGATATTAAAACATGAATGCACTGGCCCTTTTAGAATATGGCCTGAGCAATAATATATACAGACAGAGACTAGTCTGAAGATACCCAGTATAGTCTCTCTGAAACTGCTAAGCAGGTGTGGGCATGGCTAGTGCCCAAATGTGAAACTGCTTGGAAATTCAACGTTTTATAAACATTTACACATTTGTATCTGATATACTTTTCCCTTTCTTTGCTTTACTTCCTTGATGGGAGGAACAAGATGATACATTGTTTTCCTGTAAAATGTTATTTTTAAACATCTCTATTATCTTCAAATTCGAATTTCCAGTTGGGAAATTGGTTGGTGAATTAGTTTACAATCAACTGTTTCTGAACTAACCATAGCTGGATAAAAGTAACAACTAATCAACTTTCAATTGGAATTATTTGCTTTGTTTTGTCCATTACAATTACCTATTTCTCTGCAGCCATAGTCAGAGACTATAGCATATTCCTGTTTGTCTTAACAGCATTATGTAAGTTAAAACTTACTGGAAATAAGAGAAGAAAATATTATGTTAAAACATAGGCCATTGTTCTTGTTGGCCAAAATTAAGAACAGAATTCCACTTCTTTCATAATAAAGAAAAGAGAGCAGAATACCAACTGATTTTCAGGTAATAAGCTATTCCACTCTATTTTGATATTCTGCTCTAATTAATCTGAAATTTCAGGACAGTATCATCTCTCTGTTAGGTTTATGAGAATTCTTAATTATGCTGTTCAAAACCAAGACCAAATATAATACCAGAGATTTATTTATAGTTCTATCCTGTCAGATGATTTACAAGTGAAAAGCAAATAGTAGATTGCATCCATCACAGCTCTGGTTCTTCAGAAACCTGATGAAAATCTTTACTGTACCTTTTTGCTGATGCAGGCAAGGCAACATTCTATTAGCATTTAAGACTGTGGTAGAAGGTGCTAATAAGACCTCAAGTCCCAAGTGACATTCAAATGATGTGAACCAGCTTCTGCTTAGTCACAGTATTACTGGCTGCTTGTGCCCCAAATGCAGAAAGCAGAAATGTCTCTCAACAAAAGAGTGAGGTAATAGGAACAATGGTTGCATTCTTGCTTAACATTCTGACTTGGTCCAATTCAAGCACATAGCACTTAACCATTATTTAGTGTTACATGCACAAGCTGGACTGAGCCAGAATGACATTTCAGGCTTGCACACTCCCTCCTCACACAGCATGGGTTATGAGTTGGCTTGTTTAATAAAGCAGTTTGTTTTAAATCAGGGTCTGTGGTTTGTAAAAAACAAATGAGAATTCTGTGAAACTGAAATCAAGTGCTGCAGCAGTCCTTGGGGTAGGGTGGGGTGGGGTGAAACGCACAAGCTCAAGGCTTCCGATCTTATGGAAGTAGCATTAAACTATAGTTCAGCACTGTGTGAGAATGCAGCCAAAGTGTCTGATTCTAGGGTGCATTGCTGCTGTCCAGTTTAGTAATATTGGTCTGGATGGATTTCATTAAATACTCAAAAATAAGAAATTCTACCTAAATTTCTAAACATCTGATCTCCGTGCCTTAATTTCTTCATCATTAATGGAATATGGAAGATGGTTCCATTTAGCCTCCATCTGAAAAAATGAATAATTGAATCCTTGTATTAAAGGCACTGTTACAGATATTTGAAAAACTTTCTATAAGCTTGTACAAGAAATGTCTTCTGCTTCCTTCTTTCGTTTGCCCCTCACTTGCTCTCTTCTTATTCTGACCTTGCCTGTTTGCATATTTAGAGCAGAGCTTGGAAAAGTTACTTTTTTGAACTACAACGCCCATCAGCCCAATCCAGTGGCCATGCTGGCTGGGGCTGATGGGAGTTGTAGTTCAAAAAAGTAACTTTTCCAAGCTCTGATTTAGAGCCTATACTGCCTAGGTCTTCCTCACTCCAGAAGACTGCACAGAAAATGAGGGTTTTTATAGGTGTCCGAGTATTCATGAGTTTATGCACATTTACATGGGCTTTAGAAGTTTTGTAGTGACAGGGTAGTCTGCAGTCTGTGTACATGATAAAGCAATTATGCAACTGCTTTGCTATGGATTTTATATAGAGTACTCAGTATGCCCAGTACTGGCCAAGTAAAGCACCTAACTCTGCATGAAATTAATTCTCACCCTTGTAGTGGGTGAGACAGAAAAAAATGTAGGTAACTCAAAAGAGTGCCTTTCCATAGAGATGAATTTGTTCTACATGAACTAATTTCCATATCCTAGGATGGATATTATAAAGGCTGGGAAAGACATTATATTCTCGGCAGCAGAGTTCTATCAGGTCCCAAGCACATACTCTATGGAACACTTTAATCCTGACTTCCCAAATAAAATACTGTTTTCTTCAATTCCTATAGCACGTTTATTATTACATTCATTCATTCAATTAAAAACAAAAGTCTAAATGTCTCCTTGTCCTCAAATGTCTTCATCGGCAGTCTCCCATGAATATAAAAATTACCTTTCATCTAGCTGGGAGGTCTGCAGATCCACCAAGCAGGGCTTCAACCCAACATCAGTAGAATTCTGTGCCTTCAATAATTATGTAGAAAAGGGAGTCTTGGTAGGTACAATTCCTGATGAAGCAGTAAGAAGAACTGCTCCTGCCTAAATTCCCTCTTCTACATATCTACTAAAGTTAGCTGTGCCCAAATAATCCTATATGAACAGTACTCCTATATAAAATGTGTGTTACCACCCAGAGGTGTTCCTTTAATCCACAGGTGGGAAATGTACAGCCCCCAACTTCGTATTATGTGCTCCCATTCCTCCTGATACTGTCCCGTTGTTCCATCCCAGCAGTTTTTCTTGCTTCCTGTTTGTTTTTCCTTTTCCCTGGCTTTTAAACATTTTATTCCACTCTTTATGTCTAGTTTCAGAACAAATGGAAGAAGCAGTATTCCAGACTGGGTAATCCAGAACACTTTGGCTCTGCCCTACAACTAGTATGTGGCCCTGACAGATTAACCCCAAGGGAATGCAGCCCTCAAGAGAAAAGAGGTTGCCCACCCACACTTTAATCAAACAGATTTATCATCAGATATTCTATAAAGGAAGCCACAGACTTGAACCTACAAGATCTGAACAGGGTGGTCCATGACAGATGCTATTGGAGGTCGCTGATTCATAGGGTCACCATAAGTTGTAGACGACTTGAAGGCACATAACAAATTACATTAAATGGAATGCCATGAATCAATGTATACCTTTCAAACGTAAAAGTCTAATTATTGACCTAAGGAAAGGCTACTTATAACTGTGAAGTACTTTTTTTAAAAAATGAGTAAGATATCCAATATTCCAACAACAAATTAATACCAATTCTTTCACTTCTAGTAAACAAGAGGTATGGCAGTTTAAATTAATGATTCTTATATGACTAATAAAATAAACCCAAATACCAAAGGACAAACAAAAAACAACCCAAAACCAAGTGGAGGGAAAAATAAAAAGTTAAAATATTTACAATGGGGGAACCACATAATAAAATGAAACATGAAAAAGCAAAATGGAGAACTGTTGAGAGACCACACAGAGGTTTTCTTATACCTCTGCAAGGTCCGAAAAGAGTGCCTGGCTTGTGCTACGTCTCAGAGTATCCCAATAGCTTCTTGGAACAAGATCCTCTCCTTCTGTTTTTAGCACCTGCAGAATTTTCAAGATGCATAGGTTTGGGGGGAAGGGGAAATAAAAGAATAATCACCAAGAGCAGCATATACATGTTTACATCTCTGCTAATTTTCAAAAAGAGTATGCTCTATGAGATCACCCATTTGTTTCTTCCTACACAAAGAAAATATTGTATAACATACTGCTTAGAACACATTGCCCTTTCAAAGCAGCAGTGTCCCAGAGAATCAATTCCTTATTTATTATTTTGTAAGATAGATAATTTCAACTTTAAAAAATACTTTTTGCATATGGGACCACAATATTTAGTTTTTAATTCAATACTGAAGTAAAATTATGTAGTAAACTGTATTTGTTCACATTTTAAAAAGAATGATTCTTAAGTGAGAAGCTAAATTTTCTTTCTTCACAGGCCATTAGAATCTTGAATGCTTAGACTTTTTAAATTCCATTTTAGGAAAAAATGTGGATTCATTCCAGAAAACTTAGCCATGCTTCTACACTGAAATAAATGGTATTTCAATCATGACTAATGTGTCTCACTGATTTCTATTAACTTTGTTTGGATTGGAGCCAGTGCGTGCAAAGTTATTCTTGCTAGATAAAAAGAACTATGGGAATAATCCCATCAAAGTTAAAAACTTTAATTACTATTTATTTCAATGGGAAAGACTTAAGCATATGCTTAACTCTCTCCTATTGAAATCAGAGGAATTTAGTGACATTTAATTTGGCTGGATCATGCTCAAATGATAAAAACACTATATATATTTATAGCTACTGTAGATATTTTTCTTCAGGCTGCTAAGAAATTATGTTCTTATTTTGGGTTTTCTGTAATGCCATGTTAGATGACACAGAGTGAAGCTTACAATTTGTATGTTTGTATATTATGTCACCGTTCTGAAAATTACCAAAATTTATATGACATTCTGATCCTTAAATACACTCAAAACTCAGCACCATCCATTTCAACTGAAATTCCAAGCAAGTGTGTTTAGCAATGTAATGTTAGCTTCCATATTTATAACCAATTTTGGATGAAGTATGTTGAAATCTTGGACAGTTATATACAAAGGTCAGTTATGTTAGGAGAGGTTGAAGAGCTGAAGACAAATCACTGTGACTAAACAGGGAGATGTGGGGTAGAAGGAGACAATAAACCTGAAACAAAGAACTAGGAGCATACCAAATACCTTCAAGTCAACTCCAGGACTCAGGTAATGGATTCTCCCTCATGTGATAACTTCAAGGAAGCAGGCAGAATCCATGTTTGCTATTATCACAGCTCAGTTCTGATCATCTCTAGGTGGTAAATGAGAGGGTCTTTCTATACACAAAGTGATTTTGTGGTTTGGTTGGTTCCTAATAAATATTTCTCATTAGATTCAGGTGGCGATACTGACATGGTGCTGCGCTAGAACAAATCTTTCTTTCTCCTTTTCCACAGTGCAAATGCAGGCAGCATGCACTAGGAAGGCCAGGCCATTAAGAATCTAGCACATTTTAAAAAACTGGCCATAGCTGCCATCATATGCATAGACTATAATTTACATCTCATTAAACTTCCTCTAATGTGAATGGATATAGCTTATACCCATAAATGCAGCCTACTTAATGTTTATATTGACTAGATAGGGTTAGCCTATCTTAGAAAAGCAAGAAACACATATGATAAATAAGGATGCACAATGATTCACAGTAAGTGGAAGGCGCAAGGCAGAAGGAAAGAAGAGACTTTCCATTCCACACTTTGCCTGTACTCACATTCCTTGCATGTCTCTGTGTTTGCTGCTGGGTCCCTCTGGGAGCTGTCTTCATGGAGATAGTTCTTACTGTCTGCTGCAACGGGAATATTTCAAGGTGGGAAGTTCCTCACCTCAGCAGGATTACTCAAGCAGCAGGTGTGTATCATCTCCATGAAGATAGCGGTAGGTGCCATTACTGTAAAATTTACCTAATTCTAGGATTTCCTGACTTGAGTAGGATTACTCAGGTGACAGTGAATGCAAATCTCTCTGGAAACTATCTTGTGAGTCCATGGAGGCAGCTCTTACAAACACACAGCACCAGCTGTCGACATTCACTTAAGCCCAATTTCCGGAAGACTATGGTTGCGGCACCAGCGAGACTGATGGAATGAACTACAGGACAAATTCCTGTGGCACAATTTGAATTAGCCAGTAAAATTCATCTCCTGTTAGGAAGTAGGGGCTCACCAGGACCCAAGAATTGCCTCTTCAGGAAATCTATTTAGCTTAGCATTCTATTTTCTAGTGGTGGTCAGCCAGGTACAACAGCAAAATTTAATAGAGCATAGTGATGCAGCCAAAGGTGGCTTATGATTACTCTATTAATGTTTGTAACTAACCAAGGCCTTTACATTACTATATGGAGTATTATAAGGCAGCAGAATGCAGAAATTGCTGGGAACATGTCCAGCTTCTTGGGTGCCTTCCTCACCTAGTAATGAATGTGTTTGGCAGACAGGCAGCAGCAGGTGTGATGTTCCTGAGGGACAGAATCCTGAAGAAGAGCCATGCTGGCTACAGAGGGAGGTGGTTATAAGTCTCTAAACCATCAACTGCACAAATATTATGAGTAGTACTCTGATGGCTTTAGATTCAAGGGAAAAACAAACACAGATAGCAGGCTGTCCAGTTACCTAATGTGTGAAGAAGAATGTTATATCTCACTGCCCCCATACTGATATATGCCATAGGATTGGACACAAGAGGAAGTCTAATACTTCTGTTCCCATGACCAAAGGCATCATTCATGTTCTGAGGACTGGAAAAACTATTTGACATTGGACTCATATAGATTTTCAGGCTCTGCAAAGTAGCAAAGGAAGGTATGAGCAGCTTCAACAAAGCCATTTTGAGCTCTCCCCTTCTGATTTTTTCAAATGCTACAATAGAGGTGGCAGAACCAAGAATCTTAGGGGGAGGACTGCATGTGGCTCAAAAGTAGAGATTCTTGTGTATCCACCAGTGGCACTGGCAGCTGTACCTACAGTTCAGGGAATAAGTGTGAAGAAAGACTCAAAAATGGTTTCCAGAGGGGTAGTCATATGTGTGTGTTGCAGCAAAAACAACAAAGATTCTTATGGCACCTTAAAGACTAACATATTTTTTATCCAGCCTTTCTCAACCTTTGGGTCCCCAGGACCACAGTTCCCATAATTCCTTACCATTGGCCATCCAGGCTGGGGCTGATGGGAGCTGTAGTCCAGCAATATCTGGGGACCCAAAGGTTGGGAAAGGCTGGGTAAGCTTTTGTAGTCCACAGGTTGTGCCATAATAAATTTGTTAGTCTTTAAGGTGTCACAAGACTCTTTGTTTTTTATAAAAAGGTAATATTCCTCAGCCTTTGATTTACTATGTTATACTGCATTTAATTTCACAGTTAATTCCAGCACTAGAGAGAAGACTTTTGAAGTCTGCAATCAATGTGTTATTTGAAACAAAATTAAGACTTTTTTTTCTGTTGCTGTGATGCAATCCTGATCAATTAAAATGACTGAGGATATCTTTCCCATTAGCTTCAGTTGTATATTGATTGCTTGATAAGCATGCATATATTTCACTTTTGTGTCACTGACATTTTACACCTAAATTCCACAAATGGGAACCTTCACGATAAATAGGTATTTGATGCTTTTCTTAAAACGAAGCCATTCATTATAGGTCCATGGCATAAATAGTTCTATACTCATTGCCATAATCCTCATAATGGAATGAAACAAGGAAACTGGTGCCCAGTTCTGAGGTACCACCCCCAAAATGCATTTGTGTGAAAATCCTAGCCCAGGAATAATTATGTGAGAGAGGAGAAAATCTAAACGTATAAAAAATACTAGCAAAGTAACTTGATACTTGATTTTATCTGCTCTATTCAATACAAAATATGTTAGTATTATTCAATCATACATGCCCAATCTGCAAAAAGATTATATCAAAGTAATTAGGTATGATGTTTTTTAGTTCAACCACTCATGAGACACATGCAATGCATGCTAACTACATCCACCAGGCCAAGATCCAGAGAAGTAATACACAATACAAAAGGATATGAAGAACAAAAAGGATAGAAGCAATTTTGCTTGTAGTTTAATCATATCTGAGATACACCCTAAAAGGTGTGATATTAGCTTGCTTTGCTTGAAAATTGAATTGATCCTAAAAAGTGGCAGAAGTGCAACTGCTCCACAATCATGAACTATTTCACTAGTTCATCAGTGGCAAAATAAATTCTCCTTCTTGTCTGGCCTATCTCTTGCTCCTCCTGCTCCAATTATGTTGGACTTCTAAAGTTTGGCTTAATACTAAGGCCTGCTCCAACTTTCCACAGCCCTTTCATTCTCACCTCACTGACTGACACATACGCTCCTAACCGTCACTGAAAACAGGATATGGATATCCCTTCTTGAATTACAACTCCAAAGGCCTACCAGGTACCCTCTCTTCCTAAAACTGAGTGTCCCAGATTGCCTCAGCAATGGGTAATGGCCTTGCTAGATGTTGAATCTAATATCCTAGTACTAAAGTGATATCAAAGTCACCTCATCTACCCTAAATAGTACAGTGAATTCAACCAAAATAGTAAAGCCAATTATCTACTATGATTAAGGCTTGTATTCGGTGAATAGTCAGGGGGTAATCTGGTCTACCTGGGATTTAAAAAATGAAGAACCAATTGAGACAGTGATCCCTTGCGCTTCCACTTTGCTTAAATGCTCATTTTTGCTTTTTAATAATGGGCCAAAAATTTCTTCTGTATAAAACAGGTTCAGTTTGCCAGCTTGCAAACCAAAGATCTTGCCCGTTCCTCCTCCTGCCAGGTCAGGTACAGGGGAGAAGATACAGTTGCAATTCTCTCTGGCTGTCTCAGGCAACATCTCCACATTTCATCCCAGCAACCTTAAAACAGGCAGTTCCTCATGATCAACAATGAACATTTTTGTTTTAATTTAATATTGTGAGCTGTTTCTTGTAGTGAATGCTTATTTCATATAGATTTAATACTTAATACAGTAAAAAAAAGGAATGGAGTACATACAGCATTAGTAGAACTGTGGTATCCATAAAGCTGGAGATGCTGGCATGTAGCAAGAAGAGTGAAGAGTTGCATTTCAAAATGAAGCCAAGATAAAAATAAAGACAACAATAGGTTATGGCATACAACCTTCATTGTAGTTATTATGAAAGACAGTTTCCCTTAAAGATAAACACATTTAATTTTAAATAAAGCCATAAAGTTATGTTAATATTAAAATGTTCTTAACATTTTAAGAAGTAGGCAGTCAGATCATATTATTATCCCCAAAGCAATAACATTATCCAAAATTAAGGGTAGAGCCAAATTAAGGTTCTACTCCCATCAGAATCCACACAGGAACCAGGCTTATAACAGGGCAGAAGCATTTCTGTAATAGGTCCAGCTTTCTGTAGGATTGCTTTCTGGCTGGTTCTGGACCTACTCTGGAAATAAAGGGAGGCCTTTGGAACAGGGGAAGGAACCATTTTTGCCTGCTCTTCAGAGGCCTTATGATTATTATTTATTTGATTTATGAATTGCTTCCTATGAATCACAAGGCAATTTCACAATACAATAAGACCACATACAAAACAACTGCACGCACGCACGCACGCACGCACACACACATATAAATAGATACAAATACCAACTGGGATAAAAATGTCCACTTAAAATGCTTTTTAAAAGAGGAAAGTCAGAAGTCAGGTGCCAAAAAGACAATAAAGACAGTGCCTATCTGATATCTAATGAGAACAAATTTGAAAAGGTCAGTGCTGGAGCACTAAAGGCTCCATTTTAGCATCGTGTGGAATGGACCTCCTGATCAAATAGTATCTGCAGGTTGTCCTCTTCTGAAGAATGAAGTATCAGTTGGGTTGTACAACGGATGAGATGATTGTTTAGGCATCCTGGTTCCAAGCTCTACAAAGCTTTGTATACCAGTACCAGCACTTTGAATTTAGTCTGGCAGCTAATTGAGAGCCAGTGCAATACTTGCAGCAGTGGTGTAATATGATGGCAACATTATGTCCCAATGAGCAGTTGAGCAGCCACATTTTGCACTAGCTGTAGCTTCTGGATCAACCTCAAGGACAGCCCCGCATAAAGTGTATTGCAGTAAACCACTTTGGAGGTTACTGGCACAAGGATGACAGTGGTTAGACAATCCCAGCCCAGAGACTGCTGTAACCATCTTACTAGTTGAAGCTGGTAAAAGGCACTCCTAGCCATTAAGATCACTTGGGCCTCTAGTGACAAAGATGGATCCAGGAATACCCCAGACTATGAACTTGCTCCTTTAGGGGGAGTATAACCCCATCCAAAGCAGACAATTGACCAACTATCCAGACCTGAGAACTGCTCACTCATAGCACCTGTCTTGCTAGGATTCAAACTCAGTTTCTTGGCCCTCATCCAGCCTGCCATTGAGTCCAGGCACTGGCCCAGGGCTTGCACGGCCTCTCCTGAATCAGATGTTACAGAGAAACACCTAAAGGACATCTGATCCGGAGTGTGTGTGTGTGTCTTACCTTCCCCTCACTGAATTTAAAAGTTTTAGTTATGGCCTGTCAAGTGCCATCTACATCCTAGGAGCAAAGTTTTCAAATGAACAAAAAGTAAGAAGAATTGCTGGTTCAGAATTCTCTGCATCCAATGGTCTCTGATCCAGACACTAGTGTGTTTTTATCTTCCCCTCGCTGGATCTGAACAGTTTTCATGATACATTCAAAAGTTTGGGTAGAACAGAATAAAATAAATTAGTGGGGTGGAATCTAGTGATTCTGACCATTCTTAAGTATGACTTTAGGTTTCTTTGATCAGGAGATGATTTCCTCCCGCCCCTCCCATATCTCCTTTTCAGTTAAAGTTTTGGAGAGTACAGCTTTACATTCATCGTAACAGAAAATATGGACCTGTGAATATTACTGTGAGTTTAATATTCCCTGTGCAGTATCTGAGAATAACAGAGTTCCAATAATCATGGGAAGAAAATTCCACAATGTTCACTGAGGTTTCTTTCAGTGATACTCACCAGCATAGCACATTTCTGTTCATCTCCTCTTCTTTCTTTCTTCTCATTTTTTTTCCTGAATATGTCTTGCAGCTGCAAAAAAGCCAATTGTATTTTCTATAATTGTCCCTATGTTTTAGGATATTTAGAGACATAACACAATCTCACATGAACGCCTTCAGGGACAATCCAATAAAAAGTTATAAGCAATGAGACTCAGTTGCCTTCAAATCTTGTTGGATTGTACCCTTAATATTTAACTACTTTTAATCCACACAATGGAGCTTTTATACACATATCCCTCCTCCTGAGCTGCACCCTCATCTCTAGGTAAAAGCAAGTGCACTGTTATGAAGTGTGTGCCAATTGATTCAAACTTCCCACACTCCCACTGAGTGCTGTGTATGCAACTGTAAGCGCAGGAAAGGCAGATACCTTTTCCATCAATAACCCATCTCCCCTACCGTCACAACAAAAACCAAACCATGACCACTTGACCAACTCCATAGTAGTTTTTGCTAGCTGTGTAAATCAGCAAGCAACAAGACTAACTTGATCTATAGCTTCTAACATACCTGGACTGATAAACACCCATCTCCAATAATAAAGCCACTTGGGATGTGCCACAGCACTGTTAACCCAGCCAATTCATTTCACATTATGACTCCGTGAACAGATAATAAGCCACAGAGCCAATTCACGTGCTCAGAAAAAGTATATTGGTCCCCCTGGAATTGTACAACTTCAGAATGCAGGATGAAGACTTACGTTTGATTGCTCCCTTCATCAAAAATTTCCCACATGTAGAAAACTATTACCTTAGGGAGAAGGATTCTAGACTAGACTTCTTCCTGGCATATTAGTTTTCCAAGCGCAGAGAATTCTTGATGAGGGAAGCCTTCGAAAATGCAAACTCCCTCCTGCATTCTGAAGTAGCAAAGTCCCAGGAGACTATACCACATATTCTTTCTGAACATTTGAAATAGCTCAAACTGAAATAACCTAAAAAAGGTCATGAAATGGCAAGGAGAGTGCTGGTAATTGAAAAAGCAAAAAGATCTTTAAAAAAAAACTCCATTTCATGCTTTGATTTCCCTTACACCAGATACGGTGAGGAAGATCTTGTTGCACTCATCAATAAAGCTCATTTGATCTTCTGGAAATGAATCTTTTGTGTAGGAGAAGTGCTACAGGATACCAAAGAGTACGGCACTGAACATGAATTAATCTGAGAGCACTTTTCATAGGAACATTGTCTGAAACAAAATAATGGGATTGACTGTTGAAAGCAGAAAGGACAAAACAACATCTCCTGTATCAGGGGAACAAAATCCCTCTGTTCTCTGACCTCAAACCTATGACATAAGCAAACAGGGTTTTTAAAAAGTCTGTAAAGTGTTTGATGACTTAGTTTGGATATTTTTGGTGTGGTGCTGTATACAGGAAAAACTGGGTGTTATAAGCTCTTCCTTGTCATGTTTCATGTTCTTTATGCAACAGGACCTAATAAAAGGCAGTACCATTAACTTGATTAGATTAGTTTTATTTACACGAGGGTTCATTTAAGAGTCTGTTGGACCTTTCAATAACTCAGTATTACAGGTCAATAACAAGATAGTAGATTATTACATGTTAAAAATTAGGGATTATTGCCCTTTCATGCTAGAAAAGACTTTATGCTAGTATTTTTGAGGACAGATGTTGCTATGGTTCTTGTCCTGTGAGGTTGGTCACACAACAAACATGAATATTACTACAGAGATTTAAAAAATGTGTTTCATTTGAAGTCGTCATATTGCTACCAAGTCACCAACTCAGATGAATCAGCAGCATACTCTCATTTCTTCCTTACTGATCTTAAAAGAGCCACATAGCTGACCTAGTTACCACAGGTTGTGCCATACCAATATGAGACTTATTCCAGAAATGTGGGACAATAATTGGGAAAATCATGTTCCTATTGGTTCCTGCTGTTAGCCAACAGTGTCTAGGATGCCTGCAGCCAGTGTTTTGGTAGGTAAATTCTGATGCACACAATCTCTTTATACACCTCACCATCTAGTTACCCAATCAGTGAAATATAGGAGAAATCTCTCATTCCCATTTCTCTCTTGCTACCTTTTTGCTCATTTTTCACTCCCAGATGATTCTCTTTTCACCCACTTTCCCATCTCTCTCCCCACCCTTCTCCATGAAGCATGTATTGTTTGCTTCATCTCCACAACCGCAAGAGGGTGCCATGTATATGGTTGCTAGGTAACCACTCATATGGATCCTTATTGCCAGCCTTTCATAATATGGAGCCACTTATTGAAACTGGAGATACCAACTAGAAACGACCAGTGAATAACTGGGAAACGAGAGCAGGAGCAGCTTTAGTGCTTTTTTTAAAAATCATCTTCAAAGAGATTTCACAACTGATCAGCAGGTCAACCTGTTCTCTCTCCAGGTGTGGCTAATGGAAACCCTTTGATCTGATGACTAGTGTGTTTACAGCATAAGTTGCTGTAGGATATACATGCTTTGAGGGTGGGATGCAAAGGTAATCTAACTGCTGACTATTGAAATAAAGGGATTTTGTCTGTTTTAGAATTTCACAGCATAATTCTTTTCCTCCTTTTACTCATTGATTGTAGCAGTACTCATTATGTTATGGAAAATAATGTTTATATTGTTAATTATATGTAATAAATTCTAAATAAAAAATAATTTCACAGCTTTTTCTCAAACTCTTCTGCAGAAGAATACAAAAGTGTAACACATGAATTTTCTCCTTGTCTTACACTGAAGAAACTGGTAAAGGGGCAATATGCAATATACCTACCACCAAGAACTCTTTTTTGTCCACCATCTCATTTCCATCTGTATCAAACATGTTGAATGCTATTCTAAAACCAGCATGTGGCTCTGCCAAAAATAAGAATAAAATAAGAGGGAAAAAGGTGTAACAGAAAAAGCCAAATACAATTTTAAAGGTAACACACTGATCCTAGAGGCAAATTAGCAGTTCCGTGAGTTTAAATATGACACTACCCAAGTCACATAGAAAGAGCAGGGTAACAGGTCTGAGGCTGTGAATACACTAGTCACCTACAGCAAAGTGTTTCCTTTAGCCACATCTGGAGGGGGAAAAGGTTGATCTGCCAATCAGTCGCGAAATCTCTTTGAAGCTGAATTTTTAAAAAACGCACGCAAGCTGCTCCCACCAGGTTTAACAGTAAAAAGGGGCAGGGTTTGACTAGCGTCATGGCTCCCTCTCTTCAGAAGAGAGAAGTGGGGATGCACTGGAACCAGGAGAACAGTGTGCTTCTACCCTCTTTGTGGGGCTGCTTTACAAAGCTGCCTGTTACCATGGAGGTTCCTAGGGATTCTGCTATGGAGACCCAGAATGCCCAACACCTCTGCATTCCTCTTTGCCTACATGAACGAAGCAATTCTGTCTTTAAACATATGGAATGGCTGGTATCTAATGTGGACCTGATTGATACAACACATCATAGAGGGCCAGTTCCAAGCAGCATGGCAGCAGAACACCAAAATCGATTTGTAGCTACATTGAATTGGAATCTGGATTTTCCACATTTCATACCAACACTCTAATCATACAGACTTCATACCAGTTCAGTGGTTTTTATGAGTTCTCGCAATGTGACTTCATGACAGGATTCTGGGCTGGGGTGCGGAAGTGTTGGCATTCTGGGTCTCCACAGCAGAATTCCTAGGAACCTCCATGGAAACTGGCAGCTTTGGAAAGCAGTCCCACAATTAGGGCAGAAACACACAATTCTGCAAGTTCCAGTGCATCTCTACCTCTCTCTTCTGAAAACAGGGACACACAATGCATGTCAAACCCTGCCTCTTTTTACTGTAAAACCTGGTGGGATCCGTTTGAGTGAGGGTTTTTTTTTCCAAAATCAGCTTCAAAGAGATTTTACAACTGTTCGGCAGATCAACCCATTTCCCCTCCACATATGGCTAATGGAAACGCTTTGCTGTAGGTGACTAGTGTGCTCGCAACCTGAGCCTTTGTGCATAGACAACCCCCCCACCCCCAAAAAAAAATTCCTGTAGCTTGGTGGATATATTACATCAGTTTGAGGAGGGGGGAATCGTTGAAACAAAAAAAAACCCCAACATGTATTGTGAAGTGTAATGGTAAGACTGTATCACATATGTATTGGAACCAGCTCTTTAACAGGCATTGAGAGGGTGAAATTCATTTTGGCGTTGCCTGCTGCCAATAGCAGATCCTGTTTTACTTGCACTGTGATAACTGAATGAAATAGCAACAGATTGCTTATTTCTCAGCAGACTATGGTAAAGGACATTTTCAGTACTGCTTCTAGGATATTGATCTAGTTGTCTGAAAAAAACATCAGTTTCATATTCAGTTATTCCAGTAATGTTTCACCAGGGGCTGATAAGAACAAATTGCAAGTTATGTGTTTTTCCCTTCCACAAAAATACTGGCTCGTGTTTATGAACATCAAGTGGTATGATATATACAAATACATTTTATAATTTTTATTTTGGATACTTACTTGTTAAGATACATAATAGAAAGAGATATTCTGTGTAAGAAATCACACCTGAAAAAAGCAAGTCAGCAAATCACATGATCTGTTCCTCCAGTCATAGATCAATAGCACAGAGTGCATAATGGGGTGTGCCCATAGAGCAGTCCCCTTCCATATATATCAGACCTCTATGCACACACTGGAACTTCTACATCTGTAAGAAGCCTCTTTAAGTTAATGAGCTGTAACAGAGATATAACCATTTACTTAATAAATTGCAGTTTTAATTGCTAAAATTGCAATCTTATATACATTAGAGAAATCCTGTTACCGTCATCAGAATTTTTCTTGAGTTGAATGTCTTAGGTTGCAATTTTATGCCCACTTCCCTGGGAGTGTCACTGAAATTAGTGAGACTTACTTCTGAGTAAACATGTACAGAATTGTACCATTATGGACTGTGATAAAGGCCAAACTGAATGAGATGTTGGAGATCCATGATCAGGTTTCTTACACCTTTACATTTCTTTTTAAAACACAGCTGCAGAGGACACCCAAATTGGATTTGGACCATGACAATGGAGGAGGTAGGTTTTATATCATTCCCTGCTTGTTGTTTCCCTGATGTACCCCACTGAATAGGATTTTGTTTCTTTAGAAAAAC
This sequence comes from Rhineura floridana, assembly GCF_030035675.1. Classification (NCBI taxonomy): domain Eukaryota; kingdom Metazoa; phylum Chordata; class Lepidosauria; order Squamata; family Rhineuridae; genus Rhineura; species Rhineura floridana. The sequence goes on along the minus strand of NC_084488.1, from coordinate 35,654,950 downwards.
ATATGGGTCCAATTTTAAGGTTTGCTACTCTGGCAAATCAATACTCAAAATGGATTACACTGATTTGACTACTGCCCAGTTAAATTCTTTTAATTAATGTCTGTGTTATAAAGAATTTAAATGCTTTATTACAAACATTTTTATAGGAAAAACATGGAAGGAAACCATCATGCTTACCTAGATACAAATGTAACTGAAACTTAAGAAACTTCTGCTGAAAACAGAAAGAACCTAATAGACTTATTGCTTAACCCTCCAGCCCTTAAAAGTGGATTGCAGAATTTATCTGCCTCCCCTATGTGCTATACTGCCACAAAAATGAGGAAGTCAAACTTGCACAACTAATCTAAACCTGCTCATCCAAGACATCCCACTTCTGAGATTCACATTTTTCATTGATAGTCTTAGTCATGTAGAATGAGTTAATCATCTTTCTACACTATGCTTATTCATCATATTTATTCCTCGTACCATGAACAATATTATTCACTCTTCTTCAAGCCATTTGTTTCCAAAAGGCAGGGTTTCCCCTGGATAGAGGTCTACTAATACACACAGAGCGGGTTCACATATACGTGCACCCCCCTTTACTTTAACATTTTCTCTTTAAGCCACTTTATTTACTATAGACCAAAGCAAGGAAAAGCAGCTCTCATGAAATATGGCAAGCACACAAGAAAACGGCTATCTAGGAAATCTTGAACACATTCCTACCTTTTGTCTGTACTAGTATACTGTATTCTATAGACAGATAGTTCTGGATGACTGCTCTTGATGTTCTGGGAGAAAGATTCTGGAAGGGCTGCAGCAGAGAAAATCCTACACTAAAATCTGTGTGTAATTTACAGAATCAATTAAAGGCAGACCTATCCATTTAGTTACAAGTCCCTGTGGTGACAATATGTTTAGTACAATCGCTAGTTTGAGGGAACATCCTAAAATGGTAAAGGGCAATCTAAGCTTTAGAGTAAATACTATGCCGGGTTCTCTAATATTATCATACAAGCTTAAAATAACTGTGTCAGTTTGGATACTTTTTGTTTCTTAAATGTCAGAAAGCATGTCCCATAATATTTTACTCTAACCGTTATATGTTAGAAATCCATCTAGTGTCAAAAGGGGAGAAGAAACTGGAAGTGCAGATGGATAACCAGGAGTGATTTTGGATTATCTCCTTCTGCGGTGATCAGGACATGTGAAACATCAGTATAACAGTGGCATCACTGCACACTTTCCAAATCTTTGTGAAGATACAATCTTCAAGACATTAAATCACAACAAGTCTACCAGGCAGTATTAGCCCCAAATTAACAGATGCTCTCTGAATTCTGAATGTCTCTGTGAGACATCACTTTTAAAATCTCTCTTTTGCAGGCAATTCTCAGTTAAGACTAAGTAAAATATATAATCTAATACTCAAAAACCTTTAAACAAGCTGTCTAAAATATTACTGCAGCATATTCACGATAAAATTAAGTTGCTGGATTTTCTTTTCTACATTTTCTTTAAGAAGAGATTAATATTAACGTAGAATTCAGCAAAAATGGTAGCAATCCTGCTTCTAGTCCAGAGACAAAATAACTCATAATTAAGACATTCTACAAAATATATATTCCTCAGTACCTTTATCTTGGAGATTCCGAAAGAGTTTTGATGACCCTTTCCAAACTGGTGGAGTTTCTGCAAGTATTTGATTCAATTCCTACAAAGTAATTAAAAAAAGATGACTATATAATAAAGACTCAGTGAGTCTGCAATCTTACTGGAAGTAAATCCCATTGAACTCAATGGGGCTTACTTCTGAGTAGATATGTACAGGATTACACTGTAAGGGGAAAAAAATTAGGACAGTTGTATAATAGGGTTTAATCTGATAATAAGACATTGAAAAGTCAGGGTTACAATAGCCTGCAAACATTTGATCAAATAAAATGATGGAATTCAGAATACATATAATAAAAATATGCAATATGAGATACCTCACTCATTCACGCCAACATTATGAAGTTGGCAGTATTGCCATCTCTATAAACTGAAACAAAGAGAGCAGCTTACCTATGGTCACCAAGAAGTTAGTTATGGCTAGGACCTCCATCTTAAAACGCTTACCCACTGCATCATACCAATTCAACCAGTACTAAATATCTTAATGTTGATCTCTCTACACCTTTGAACTATTTATAAAGTTCAAACAAAAGGAAGCATTTCAAACTCTTAAAAAAAACCCCCATATAATCCTCTCAAAATATAAAGGATGGCCAACAAACAAAAATCACATACATCAAGGCAAATTTTAATTCTTTATTGTGTGGAGCAGAATTGAAGCTCACCTGTTTTGAAAGAGATTTCCATTGTTTTGTCCCTAAAATGAATACAAAAATAATTATTTATGCAACCTATTCAATAGCATGCACGTATAGGCTGGTAGCATAATCATTAACCATTTCATCCCTTATCTCAATACACAAGCCAGCTAGATAACTTGAATTTAAACAAATGCAGGCTGTAATCCCATGCTCACTTACTTGGGGGCAAGCCTCACAGTACTCAACATACGCAAGACAGTTAGGCCAAATGACATTGGATCCTAAACATACATATATGAATTTGTAAGCAGCCAGCAAGCTAATTTGCATAAGATTCTATTCAAGGGGAGGGGACAACGAATGACAGTTGAACAGTTCCTCTAAAGGCTCAGACCATGTGAACAAGTTATTGCATTTCTCAGAATTTGAGTAAAACCCTCAACCTCTTTGATGTGGTTGGAGAGATTTTTGTTTTAGAGGTTTGTACTACTATTTCTGGAGGACTGGACCAAGTCTACCCATCAAGTAATTCTTGGGGGAAGCTGAAGACCAATTGGGAAGCATTTGGCTACTTGACAGTAACCTGCAGGGACCCAAATCACACAATAACAGTTGACTATAAAGGCTGCTATCAACTCAGGCCAAGATTTGGAATAAAAAAGGAACAATACTTAAATTCATTTTCTAGGGTGGTAGAACGATATCCTCTACTGGATTGCTCCTGCCACTCTCTCCAGAAGGCAGGACAGGCAAACTTTAAAGCATACTCTGTGTGAGAAAGGCACCTCCTCCCCAGTTTTTGGACAGGATGAGCCCCAAACCTCAAGCAAAAACCCACAGAAGAAAAAACAGTTAACAGGGGGAAAAGGGGAAACATCTTCTGTATTACGAAACATGGAAAAATATCTTGACCAACACAGCAGCTGGGAAGACCCTAGGGAGTGTAGGATATCCTACTACCATGATAAAAACCGAACTTATTGCAGGAAAGAACCAACATTCCTTGGTTACAAACCTTGGTTACAGCTCATGGATTGTCTGGAGTGAGACAAACCGTGAATTCAGGTTCAAATCACATGCTAAGCCAACCCATGGCTAAGCTCACAGCACTGCATCAGCAGGTCAAAGTCCAGAAGAGGAGCAAAGCAGCCATGTTCTTCTCACTAGGAGCCTACATGTTCACCCTAAGCCATAGTTTGGCTTAGCATTTACATGCTAACTGAGCCCATGCCTACTGTGATCCCAATAATTATCAGCCCTCAGATGTTATTTGCATTTTTTAAAAAAGCTGCCTGTTAAACCCAAAGACATATTTAGCATCCCTTCTTTTTTGGCCCTCATACACTCTTAATTCATGTATTAGGTTTGTCCATGTGGGAGCATTTCTGAGGGGTGATGAAGAATAAAAGTATGATATGAATCAGCCCTGTTCAAATTGTGGTTGCAAATGGACATTTTTTCCTCTACTGATTTGCAAAGGAAAAATGTGCATTTCCAGGCATGATTTGAATCTATACTGCACCCTGCAAATGGACTTCAAGAGGGCTCCTTCTCAGTGCCCATTAGCTGTTCAGCTCTGGGAGTGAGCCCCACTGGCTGCACCAATTACAACTGCAAAACAAACAGTAAAAAAGATTTTTAAAAATAGTTTGTGCTAGGTCAGGGGTGGCTAACTTGTGATCCTCCAGATGTTGCTGAACTACAAGTCTCATAATCTCTGATCATTGGCGAGACTGGCTGGGGCAGATAGAAGCTGGACTCCAGCAACAACACTGAGGCCCACAGGCCTGCTTTATAAGGTTCCTGAATCACACATTATGTTTATACCACCCAGAACTCATCCAGTGCTTAGAGATGTAAAATTTCTGGAAATTTTGAAGTCATGGAAGAAAACCAGTTTTTTGTGTTTTTTTCTAGAAAAAAAAACAGAAATTTTCAGAAAAAATCCAATATTAGCACTTTTTACAGATTGAAAGTCACTTTGTTACTTCAGGAACATCAAATATAATTATGTACAAGTTGGTCTGGCATAAAAATATCACATTTGGTATATTAAAAGTACGTTTTATTAAAACAATTATTACAAATTGAATTTACTTTTTGAAATTTTTACTTTTTTTGTAACAAATGGATCTACAAGATTCTGAACTGTAAGGAAAACCTGAACTGTAAGAAACCTCTTTCATTTTGCCAGTTTATGAGGAGCTGGCAAAAAACAATTAAAAAAAAACAGAAGAAACCATCAACATTAATAACAAAGAAAATTATTTATGTCTCTGTTAGTCCTCCACAGTGTCAAGCAGACATAAAGCATCCATTTCCATAAAAAGAACTGAGAAAAATAAAACATTTCATAATCCATTTTTTCTTCATTTTTTTCAATTTTTCAGAAAAAAAACAAAAAAGGCTTCAAAAAAAGTTTCCCCCAAAATTTTCCATTTTTTTCCAGGCCTTCACATCTCTACCAGTTATTTTTATTTACATAAACCATTTTCAGACTTTTTCTACCAGCTCAAAACTGTTAACAATTAATTTTTAAAAACCAATTAAAACAAAGCAATAATCAAACTAAACCACATTATCAAATAAGCACAAACATATTAACTCACCCTGGAGACCTTAACAACTGCCTTCTCCCACATGACCTTTCCAAGAGCTAAAATATTCCTCAGAAGCCCTTCTTTAGGTCCCCATGCAGCAGATAACACAGAAGAAGGGCTTTCTTAGTGGTGGCACCCAGAAGCATTGCCAGGTAGCCATGCTGTTTGCTGTGATGCCTAATTGCATGGCCACAGACTTAGACCCCAAAGTCCGGCCACAACAGCACTACAAGTAGCACTCCATTTTGGAATGCTCTCCTGAGGAAGGTTGCACTGTGTTGCTTTTATTATGCTGTGTTGCTTTCATTATGCTTATTTTTATTTATTTTTACTGAACTTTTTTCATTCATCAGTTTTTCAGTCTGAACAGCAGCACAGTAATCAACCAAAAAACTAACTGTTCAAAAAAGAGACGTTTTACATCCTTTCCAGAATCTTAAAAAAATGTAGATTTCCCAACTTCCACTGGCAAAAGGTTCTAGTCTTCCAAAACTTAGCATTTATAACTAAACAGCCCAATTTCTGGACACTGCCATTCTTCTCTTTTACTATGATGGAACAGCAAGTAATGCTTGCTCATCAGAGCACAAGCTAGGGAAAAGCAGACTTTCAGCTATGTGGATCCCAGGGCTTTAAAGGATTATAATCAGCATTTTGAATTGAGCGCAGAAGCAGATCAGTAAAGCAGTGTATTCCCTAGTGTTAATAGCTTTCTATACAAAAAAGGGAAAATAATTTTGACTGTTTAAAGGACATTTTTGCCACCTTGTTCTTTTTTCAAATTGCTTCTCAAAGTCTACTTTCCCACATAGCTTTTGACTTATCCTTTTAATCTTTATTACCTACTTAAATCATATCCAGTTCTCCCTGTTCTTCTCTCTCCACACTTTCTGTTGTTTTCCTTATTGCCTGTTTTAGCTTACAAGATCCCTAGGGACAGGGACCTGTTTATTTTTGCCCATGCAAAAGACATCATACAAATAACAACAGCAGCTTCTAAAGCATTTTGCATAGTTAATTTTAATGTCCTTAATAAGAACCATGAAACCAATATTATTGCTATTTTACATTTTTACTCTAGATTTTACAAAGCTCAACAGCTTAAAAGGTTTGAGAATACCAACACCAATATATGATGGTAGAACTGTTGGATACCTACAGTGAGCCCACAAGAAAAGGGAAGCTATACTTTAAATTAAAAATTAGAAGATTTCATACAAACATTCAGAGTAGCAATCACATTGGTGGTAGATGAGGAGGAAACAGACAGACAGATTAAATAAAAGCAGGTATGGAAGGAACACACCCACAGCAATTTATTTATTTATGCATAACTTGCTCAAGGTCTGACAAAACAAGAGCAAGAAAAAGTCTCTATTACTGCCACTGCAGTGTCAAAAATAACCAAGCAAGATGGCAGGAACCACACCCGTTTGTGTGAGCACACACCTTGTGGGTGGCTGCAGACTTCTTACTAAAATGCTAGCCTAGCTCTAAAAAGTTCTGAGGATTGTTTTGCAGAACCTCTATGTGAGACTATACAGACCCCCTCCACACTAGGGATGGAAAGATCTGTCAATTTTGGTTCTCTCAGCTCCTCACTTTTCTAATGTTAAATTCAGTTCTCTACATTTCTGCAGCAATCTTCAATTTTTTTTAAAAAAAATCCTCATGAAAAATCTCCATTTTAATGTGAATTTCTCCAAATAAACACATTTTTGTAGGCATTTTTGACAAAGGTACACATTTTTGCAGGCCATTTCTCATCACATCATGCCTTTTTGCATGTTATTTTCACTCATTTCTTCATCTTTATGAACACTTTCCCCTAATACATGCATTTTTATAAATATTGTTTAGTTGGCAAACTGCATCCCAAAATTCTAATAAATGTGAATTTCGAAGGATGGCTGTGTTTCAGTTCTCATATTGTTTCAGAAAGTGCGAATTTGATAAATTCTGCTTGAAATGCAAACTGCATCGAAATTCTCACCCATTCCTACTCCACACAGACACACAACTATACTTACACCTTGGTTCATCATTTGTAACTGACTGAATGAAGTCATACGGTGTCATAAAGAGCTGCCCTTCAAATTCTAAACTGGAAAACATACGAAACCGCTGTTCCCGTGATGTTGCATAAAGACCCAAATCTTCATGATCTGTGGCCTTTTAAAAAAAGACAAAAGAAACCGAAAGAGTGTTAGCTGTTTCAATTATTGTAACAGCGATGCTTTCAGCTCTCCCTCACAGCGTCCTGCTGTCTAACACTCTAAACTGGCTCATCTCTTCACCTCCAATCCCACAACATGGTTCTTTGAACACAGAGTTATATTTCCTTCTTTCCTCTCTCATATTTTAAATCTACATCTGAAAGTGTGGCCATATGTATGTCTTGCTTTATCGTAGAAGCAGCATGTTTTACAGAAGACATATTAACTATTATGTCCTATCATTATGGGTGTGTGGTTTGGTTTAGTACTAGGCCAAAAATATCCCTCCCTTCATGGAGCAATTTATCTCCTGCAAAAGTGGGGAAAGGATTTGTTTAGTTTTTTGGCAGGGCTGGGGGTGAGAAATTTTTCATATTTTGGTGGAAGTTTACTATGACAGATGTGAGGTGGCATTAGGGCTACAGTCTCTCTTTTAGTAGTAAAACAATTTTGCCATATCAAGCGGTGGCAGAGGTGCAACAAGTTGCATCAGCTGGTCGTGTTCCTCACTGAGCATAGGCAATGGGAACAATGTCATGTCATGACATGGCATCATTTCCAGGGGGATTGTTAGCAACAAAAAATTAAAACATGGATGCTCCTACACACCTGCTGCTCATTGCACCTCTGCCATTGCTTGAAGCAGCAGCAACACTCCCCTCCCCAGTAATACTGCAACCCACTGTCACTGAGAAATTTCTTCCAACTCCCAAAGATAACAAAAATTGTTTGAGGGCAACTTTTATTCTCCCCAGTGCCAAAAAAAGAGTCTGGTCTGGTTTACATTTTAAGTGGTAATCACTCACGAAATTAGCCAATGAAGTATGCTGCCTTGTTTTGGTCAGGAAACGGCTTAAACAGAACCAATCTCCGTTTTGCCCATAAAACTATTTGTAAAATAGGGCAGATAAAGAACTTGCCTCTCACCATGTATCAGAACAAGGGCTGCTACAAATGTGTGGTGCTCTGGAACAAAGATGCCAAAAGTGTGTCCATCATACAGAGGCACACATTTTCGTGAAACATAATGGAAATCACACCTGACAGACCATGCAATGAGATCCATGAAAGAACAAAAGCACTGGTGAGGTAATGGGTAAGAGTCAATAAGGGTCCAGTTTCTATTCTTACTTTTGGAGATTATCTGATTCAAATCTCTTAGTAATTAGCGGCAAACCTCAAAAACTTTCATGAAAGCATATCCCTATCAAAAGATGTTAAGACTTTTGTTTACTAATCTTCCTGGCAATCTTACGGTGATGTTGTATCATGTTATAGCTCAGCACCTTTACAAAACTGGACACAGCCATTTCTCTCAAGCAAACTGTCACGAATCTCTAATTAAAACCATTTCCTTACTATCACAAATAATAGATTTTTTTTTTCAATAATTTTTATTCAAATTTTCATAAAACATACAAGACGAAATCATAAAACATTCAAAGACAAAAAACAAAATCAAAAATAGTTAAACAAAAACAAAAAACAAAAAAAAACAAAAATAAAAATAAAAAATAAAAAATAAAGAGTAAAATATTGACTTCCCATTTGTCAAAGATCAGATCAGTTATAAGTCTATAATATATAACAATCCTGTCTCTTAAGTCATATTATAAAATCACTTTCCTCCAATAGTTATCTTACTTAATCATCAAATCTCATAAACATTACTTTATTCTTTCCACAAAAAGTCAAAGAGAGGTTTCAATTCTTTAAGAAATATATCTATCAATTTTTTTTTTCCAGATAAGCATATCGATTAATCCATCTCATTACTAATTATGATAATCTTATTGTCATAACCATAGTAAAAATAAACATTTCAATTAATCCATCACATCAGAATCTGTTAGGTTCAGTAATTTCAGTAGCCATTATTCTATTATCCCTATTAGTTCCATTTTCCATCTTCCATCTTCAGTAGTCTTGTTAAGTCCAGTAATTTCGGTATCCAATCTTCCATTATCAGTATTCCATAATAATCTTGCTGTCAAAGCCATAGTCATATAGTAAGAGTCTGATGGGAATTACCTCTATCCCAAATATTTTCTTGCCATCCATTCTGAATAGGTTGCTGAAATACTGCTGTAAAATCATATCTCTGTTCTTTTTTTCAAAATACACTGGGTCATCTCTTGAAAGTTTTTCCATTGTCACATGGCTGCAGTTAATTCCATAGATTTTCTCTATATTGGGCTCCATCACATCATTCCAGTCCAGAAGATTATCCATGCCATTGATAACTTTATCTCTAGAATCTTCATTAATTTCTTCAGAGATAACATTGAGTTCCAAACAATAGATTTTATTTCTAAAGTCCATAGACTCCAAATCTTTTTCCTGTTCCACGTTTGTTCCAATCTCCGGGGTCTCCTCTCTCACAGGGACCCCTGTTCCAGTCTCCAGGGTCTCCTCTCTCACAGGGACCCCTGTTCCAGTCTCCAGGGTCTCCTCTCTCACAAGGACCCCTATGTCTTTAATCTCCTGTGTCTCCAAACAATAGATTTTATTTCTAAAGTCCATAGACTCCAAATCTTTTTCCTGTTCCACGTTTGTTCCAATCTCCGGGGTCTCCTCTCTCACAGGGACCCCTTCCAGGGTCACCTCTCTCACAGGGACCCCTATATCTTTAATCTCCTGCGTCATTTTACTCAATTCAATTTTCAGCTCCTTACAACCCTGTCGCAGGTTTTGTTTCGTTATCTCAATCTCATCCATTATTTTCTGAAACATAGTTATTTCCAGATTCTCAGCCACTTTCTTAATTGCCATTTTAAAAGAAAAATATAGGAAAACCACTTCTTATTTCAGCAACAATTGGGTTAATACTCCAAACTTGGTGACATCACAGTATAAACAGAGCAGACAGCCTTATCTCTCCATAGTTAAGTAAACAAAATGCAGTTCCCAGGATCGAAACAATTAATGGCAGTCGTCAGGAAACAGATTCGTCAAAAAAAAATAGACCAAAAAGAGAGTAGTCTCAGACAATATAATATTCTTCAAAATAAAAATCTGGAATAGAAATCCCTCTTCTGTGTATATCTTTAGAATGCAAATCCAGGACAGCTTTTTGCAACAAAAACAGAGATAAGCTATTAATTAGTGCGTAGCAGAGAGAAGTTATGGCTCCCCAGTGAGATGTCAAAAACCGATCAATCTGGCAAATCTCTTTTAAACAGCAACAATTTAAGTCAAATAAAAGAAAAATATAGAAAGAAGGGTGCTTGCCTGTTAGTGCGTTCTCTCTTAGAAGATAAGGTGAACGTTCGCTTTATCAGATAGAGCTTGCTGTTGAAAATCCGTCCCACCTTCGTCGGCTGGACCTCGTCCCATAAATTAATGAGATCTGGTCGTCCCAACAAAAATAGGCTTTGAGGTTAATCTCTTCGTTTCTCCCTACCCGGGAGAAGTTTAATCAGTCAAAAAAAAAGAAAAAACTGACTGATATATCTGAATAAGCTTCTTTTGAGGCAGGAGCCCGTCTCAAAAGCAGGCACAGGCTAAGTCACCCTTCCCGGAAGTCCTCAAATAATAGATTTTAAAGAAAATGTGTATCTCTCTCTCTCTATGCAAAGCCTGGAAGTTAACTGCAACCATTTCTTTTGAAATTAATGTCTGTTAAAACACACACACAGAAACACAGAAGTTGGAAGTATTTTAATGTACCCACATTCAAGCCTTCCAGAAGCATTTCCCCAACTATTCAACACTGTAATGATAGTAAGAAAACAGATAACATCTTCAGACACCAAATCAAGCCACTTTTCCCAGAACAAAACAATTCTATATGTTCTTACTCAGAAGTAATAATTTAATGGGGTGTCTAGGTAAGCACGTATAGGATAGCTGCCCAAGCAATGCAATCTTAGCAATTTTTCAATGCATATAAACTACCCTAAAAAATCATTTCATCAGCTTATGTATTTCACGAACCCTTGTTACCAACTTTCTAATAGTTAGAAAGGTAACTTAGGCACCCACTAGATGATCTTTTTATTGTGCATTTATGATGATTTGTGCTCATAATGCTATCATGGTGATCACACGCAATCCCGTTTTCAACACCGTTTGTGTGTGCAAAAGTTTTAAGGCGGTCTTATTGCTTCATTTTCAGTCAGTGCATACCCTGTAATTTCCTACAGGAATGCTGTAACTTTTCAAACCCTAAAGTGTTCTGGTTTTGTTTTTGTCCAGCTATTGTTGTGCTATAGCCTCTCCAGATAGGAAAAATGTGGTAGCACTGGAGAAGCACCTCAAAACAACTAATAACTGACAGCCAGCATGGTGTAGTGGTTAGAATGTTGGAGTAGAATCTGGGAGACCAGGGTTCAAATCCCAACTCAACCACAAAGCTTGTTGGGTGACCTTGGCCAGTCACAGTCTCTCAGCCTAACCCACCTCACAGGGTTGTTGCGAGGATAAAGGAGAGGGAGGAGAACCATGTATGCTGCTTTGAGCTCCTTGGAGGAAAGGTGTCATACAAATGTAGTAATTTGTTGTTATGTTCCTTCAAGTCGATTACAACTTATGGCGACCCTATGAATCAGCAACTCCAACAGCATCTGTCATGAACAACCTGTTCAGATCTTGTAAGTTCAGCTCTCTGGCTTCCTTTATGGAATCAATCCATCTCTGGTTTGGCCTTTCTCTTTTTCTACTCCCTTCTGTTTTTCCCAGCATTATTATCTTTTCTAGTGAATCATGTCTTTTGGTTCACATATGAGCCAAGATCCACATTAAAAATGCTGTTTTCCATCGCGATTGATTTTGACAGTTCACATACTTCCGCCCTCGCTACGAATAAATTGGCTGTTTTTCTTTTTAGCATTCACACGTGTGTGCGTTTATTGCTATCAGTGTTTCCTTGTTGCCGCACCCACACATTAGAATGTTAACTGTGGAGGCGGGGAAGGGGCGGTGTTTCCCTAAACGAAGGGAGAAATAGGCACTTGAAAGAAAGGGAATCGCCTACAGCTACCCCACTTCCCTGCGGTGCAGGCTTTCTCCTGTCCTCCCTGCTCCCACCCGTGGCTGTTAGGCTGTCCCTGTGTGAGATTGGTGTGCCTTTGGCACCCCGGGACAAGCCTCAGCATGCGTTCTGGGAAACATAGAAAAAACCCAAACAATTATCTTTAGAGAGACATTAAAAGCAGCTACTAAAGGAAGCATCGACCATTTAATATTACCGCTCTCCGTGAGTGGGATGAGTGGAGCAGATGCTGGGATGAGACGCCAAGGCAGCTCCCATTTCCCCTGTGCTTTTGGGCACTTATAGATTACCCCAGCGGCACCTTCGCCAGCCTCCTCTTGCCATGGCTGCGCACACTCCAAGCCTGGGTGTAGCTCCAGCAAGCGGCGCGGAGTGGCTTGTGGACCCCCCCCCCGCAGCTCAAGCGAGAGAGCCGGCCAAGGCTGAAGGGGAGCCTCCCTCTTTGGCGGCGGGGTGAGCAAGATTTTCCCAGGAAGGAATTTCCTGAGCTCCAGCTCTTCCCTGCTACCCTCAGGGAGTTGTTGGTGTCAGGGGTGTGGGGAAAAAAACACTCACATCACATGCAGAGAGCTTTCACAGAATTAGATATTCTAGGGTCAATAATTTGGACGAATGTTATTTTGTTTAAAGGAGTGGGGGAGGAAATGTATTGGGGGGGAAGTGGGCGAAAGGAAGGCAAGAGAGACCGGAAGTTGCTTCGTCAAGGGCAGGAAACAAAATGACACCCAGAGACAGTTAAAGGGGTGGAGAAAAGGGAGGATCTAATGGCGAAGAAACTGCACAGCTAATAAAAGGCACTTAAAAGGTAATACACGGTAGAAACGCACTGAGACGGGTGCGGATTTTAAGAGCAATTTCGGGTTTTTGTCGCATCGATTTAATCTGGATTTAAAGGCAAAAGCAGCTGAATGTACTCGCGTTGGCAAAAACGTCATGTAAACGGTCCCAATTAAAAGGGGCTGCAAAAAGCATCAGATCCACATTATACCGGCATCTGATCAGGCTCTCAGTTTCATCATTTTAGCTTCTAGTGATAGTTCTGGTTTAATTTGTTCTAACACTCAATTATTTGTCTTTTTTGCAGTCCATGGTATGCGTAAAGCTCTCCAACACCACATTTCAAAGGAGCTGATTTTTTTCTTATCTGTTTTTTCCACTGTCCAACTTTCACATCCATAGAGATTGGGAATACCACGGTCTGAATGATCCTGACCTTAGTGTTCAGTGATACATACTTGCATTTGAGGACCTTTTCTAGTCCTCTCATAGCTGCTCTCCCCAGTCCTAGCCTTCTTCTGATTTCTTGACTATTGTCTCCATTTTCGTTAATGACTGTGCCAAGGTATTGATAATCCTTGACAAGCTCAATGTCCTCACTGTCAACTTTAAAGTTACATAAATCTTGTTATTGCTTTAGTCTTCTTGACAGTCAGCTGTAGTCCTGCTTTTGTGCTTTTCTCTAACTTTCATCAGCATTCATTTCAAATCATTACTGGTTTCTGCTAGTAGTATGGTATCGTCTGCATATCTTAAATTATTGATATTTCTCCCTCCAATGCAGGAAAGCCCACAAATATAGCAGGGCTGGCTTAGCACATTTTAAAGCAAGAGAAATAATATACATTACCATCTAAATTGGGCGGAGGGGCAGAGAAAGATCATTAAGTCCATAAGCTGTACAGTTCAGTACATCAGCAATAATCAGGAAGCTGATAAGATGTAACTCTTGCTAGAGCTCAAGCAGCCAGAAGGCCAAGAATTTGCAGATATTGAGCCCTGGAAGCTGGAAAGCTCCTCAGTTCCCTTCCCCATTCAGTGCCCTACCCTATAGCTAGCTGAGGTTAGAAAGAACAGGAGCATTGGGAAAGGGGTCTGCATCTGCTAACCCAATTAACAAAGAAACAACATGTGTAATCAAGTGAAAGCTTTTATTGAACAGCATTAAAGATGGAGTATGTTCTGAAAGCAGAACAAATTAATAGGGCTGCCAACCTTTTCTACCCGAGCCGGGCTCCTGTGCCTTTGAAAGTTGCACGACAGCAGAGTTGCAGCTGTCATTCACCCATTACATTCCTATGCTAGGTATGGCTTCACCTGTCGCATAATTGAATCAAGCAGCTTCCAAACCTACAGGAGCCTAGTTAGAACAAGAAGGCTGGCAATCTCACAGAGGAATAGCTGGAATCATCCGGGTCACTGCTGCTGGTCTTGCTGTAGATTTCACTTGTTGACTGCATCACATATGGTTAAAGGGCTGCCTGTGGAGAGCAAAGAGAAATGTAGGACAGTGACAAGTAACACAGCAGCTACAACACACAGTCAGAACTTAGATGCTCAGTAGGTGTTTGTGAGTGAATAACTGATAGAATGAGTGCTGCCAACTAACTGCTCTTCCAGTTCCTGTTTCTCAAAATACTTCTCCCTGTTGAGGAAAGAGAGTGCAGCGACTGCAACGACATTTACCTCTCCTCTGTAGGGAGTTGCACTGGAACTCTGCAATGCAGCAGCAGTTTGTGCTGCTCCATGTGGTAAAGCTGTGATCCTTCAAATGGTACAAGAGCCTCCAAAGCTCTCATACCACCTCTGGCATGGATAGTGCTGTGTGAACCAAGTGTGCAACCCAGAATCTTTTGCAACAATGGAAGGGATTATGGGTCTCCCATTAGTTTGCAGAGGGTTGCTGTTGCTCACGTGGAAATACGGAGCCTATAATTGACAAAGCACTCCCCACACTTCCTCCCATTTGAGTAATGTTATAGTAAATGCAAAAAGGAGAGGATATATGCAGAATTACTGGCCCATGTGAAATCTGGCTAGGAATATGTGCATGAATAGATGGAATGAACACACTACTACAGAAAAACCTGAATAATTCATTGCAATTTTAGCCAACTGATTGCTTTAACTAGTTTAAAAACTTTTGATAAATTAAAACAGTGCTTCCTATTAATCAAACAACAGATTTTTAAAACTTTTAGAATTATTTTTAATTCTCAAAATAAGAAAAAAACTATGGGTGATATAAACCATAATTGGAGAGACACTCTCTTTCTTATGTACAGAGGAGAGAATGGCTCTTCTAAAATGGTGGCTGCTGTGACATGAATATTTCCAAAGGAAGCATTCTTTTTATTCAGAATGATTGCTTTGTTCATGAGGAAATGTATGAAACTTTGACTAAAAGATTAACATTTGTTTAATTCAACTGACAATCCTTTTAAGAATGTACAAAAAAAATCCAAATTCCATCCTTATGAAGAGCAATCATATTGCTGCCAAATGTCTTAACTTTTCAGTACACTTTAAAGGAGTGCTTAAACTATAGCTATGCCACACACAGAGTTAAACTGAGGTAAAGTATGACATAATTTTTCTACCTAGATTTTAAGAAGAGGTGTGTGTGTGAGTTTTGCCAAGAGTTGATCTCATGTTTCCTTAATGTCAGTGAATAAAAAGCTTTATTCTAAACCAGACCAAAACCAAACTCCAACTGTGATTTTCCCACAGAGAAAAGGCTGCACACCAGATAAAAGATCTGCTGCATGAAACAGCTGTCAACAGTGGCTACGAAATGTAACTCAGCAACTCAATCCATTATCCAAAAAAACATGTATTCTACTTAATCCACACATGATCATGTCAAAATGTTTACAAGTCTGACAGAGCCTATCCTTGCATTACACAGAGGCTGGAGATATACATGCAGGTGGAAGAGCCACTGTATTTCTTGCTAAACTGTATGGTGTGTCTATTCTGGTACTTCCAGTTATTGGAGTGGAGCAGGGAAGAAAAGGTGTGAGAGATACGGTTCAGACAAGATACCATGTCAAAGTGGGGAGGCGGAGAGGAGCAATTACAGAAGTTCCGACTTTGTAGCATCTGCTTTCCCCTTCCCCTGCTTACTTGTGTGGGGTGCTCTGTCCTGGCAGCCCCAGTTGTTGGAAAGGAATCTGATGTTTGCATCTGTAATCCTCCTGAGGCAAGGATACCTGTAAGGGTTCTATGCAGAGCAGTGCTAGCAATGTGCTCAAGTTTGTATCTGTGCTATTTTGTACAAGTATTCAAAGTGCCTTTTCTCCATAGTTTCCCATCCCTAGAGTTCCCCTTCCGAGCGCAAAGTGAAGCCAAACAGATATAGCCACATGCCTCGCTATCTGAGTTGTAGTCACTCTGTGTGGGGTTACATATTGGTAGTGGTGTTCTGCGATTCAGTGCTGAGTTCCACCATATCCTAGGCTCTGTTGTGGCAACACAGACAATGTGGGAATGGCTTTTTTTTTTAAATCTCCCATTGAAATCAATGTGAGGGAATTCATTTGTGCTTGATCAGGTGTTGATGTACAGTTGTGTCTTTGACAGGGGTGAGGCTTTGTATTAATGATGAAGCACAGGATTTGGCATACATGTGTTCCTCCCTTATGTTGCCTGTGTCTCACCAACTCTGCTCCTTCAGATGTTCCACTGCCATATATATCAAGGGACCTGCACTGGTTTATCTGCCATGGTTGAATCTGTGGCATGTCTGGTGCTCCACAGGTTTAGTGGAGATTCCACAAATCTAAAGCACCTTAATCTGTGTAACACCATTTTATCATATGTTATTTCTAAAGTGGAATAGATAATTCATCTGAAATTTGGATTAAAATCACAATCTGCCCCGAAAGGTAGTAGCTGCATTTTAGCACTCAACCTTTAGAAAGAAAAGTTATTGTGCAAATCCAAAGCACAGGGGCCACAGGATTACAGTTCAATTATGATTATTCAGCTGAGTTTTACACAATATTAAAAAAACTTTGTGACTACAAAACATATTCTCCCCAAATCTCTACATGAAATTATCATATCCAATCTTCAAGCCAAGTTCTTACAACTTTTAAGTTTGTTACAAATGGGTTTTTAAAATTTTATATAAGCAATTTTCACATTCCTTGATGCAAAATAAGTTTGAGATTAGTGCAATTCTGAACAAATAAAGGAAGTGAAGGAAAAGAAAACTTTCTTTTAAAGGTTGTGCTGTACTTGGCCTCAGGCTAACAAAATATGCTCCCAAGTAGATAAAAGTGGTATAATTTTGTTTGCATGCTGGGTGGCCAAAAGGTTAAACATCAGATTCTTAGTGTGGGAAAATCCCAAAGCAGACAAAATTGTTTTGGTACTTCACAAACTCTCTAGCAGAAAGTACTAGTAGTCTTGCTGTATGTTTTTGTTTGACTATAGGATTGTATATAAATATTCTAAAAACACAATAAGTAACAATATATAAAATATTATGTTTTCTACCATAATTTGAAAGCAGAAAGAAGCGGTTTGGTCAAATATATCACAGTTATAGTGATTCAGAATTCTCCTCCAAAAACTCTTTGACCAAAATCTGCCATACATTCTGCAAATTTAACATACATTTATCCTGCACCAGAACTTCTTATTGCTATCCTACCAAACACTTATGTAGTCTTGGAATATGTACATTATCACAATACGTTAACTATTTGGTGCCAAGGTATTTCCTGTACTTTGTACATTACATGACATTATACCACAAAGCTTCAGCTGTCCTAGATCGTGACTACTGGCAAGTCCAGTAACACAGTGCTTCTTGACATCATATTCACATACAAATGTGAAAAATCTAACTGGAAAAAACTGACATATATTTCCAGATCAGCAGATGTCAGGATTTCCCCAGAGTACTTCTATATTATGCTCAAATCCTGTATGTGTCTGCTAGATAAAAAGACATGGGAGAGTATTCTAAGGCATCCTGTCAATGCAAAAAATTCTGCTTGTGCAATAGAACTTTCTCCCCCTCTCCTCCCTTCCCAATTCTTCTCCAGAGGATTGGGGAAACCCCTAGAACAGATATGTGGGGTGCGGGGGGAAATCCTACTGTACAAGTGGAAATCCTTGTACTGACAGGACCGTGACTAAGCGCTACTTTGGATACAACACAGGGGGCTGATTCAGGCATCATGCTAAACAACAGTTTACTACTCCTTCTCCTCTGGCACAGCCATGAGGTTTTTGATTAACCACAGCCTGTTGCGTCATGCAAGCCCAGAAAAACTCTGGTTAATCTTAACTGTGGTTAGTGGAAACGAGCCAATCACACTTTCAATTCAAATCACAGTTTATGAAGCTGGCTTGTTTATACTAACCATAGTTTATCTAGGTCTGGATAACATGGCAAGCTGTAGTTAATCTAAAATGGAAGCAGAATCCTCCAATCTCCTCCTTGGGGCTCTGCCAGAGGAGAGAGTGTAAACCCAGAGTAGGGAGGAAGTTAGGCTTATTCTCATAATGCTAAATCATGGTTCAGCATTACACTTGAACACAGCCAAGGCATACATTTCTGAACATTTCTTTAAATCTGCTGTATGTATAGACATGTTCCTTAAAGACCTGTTCTGAATCTTCATATTATTTTCCAAGAATGCATTTTTCTAGTCCAATACATGAATCTCGTTCTATTATCTGCAAATACCCGACATGTAAGTAGTATTATCGCCCAATAGTCCTTTGGATGGAAAATTTCCCTGATGTTGCTGGTTCTTCATAATCTTTGTGTGCTTTAAAGAATCAGTTTATTCAAACACAAAATGTTTCTTCACAGAACCACCAAGACCTAAAACCCACATAACCAGTTAGTAGTATCTGGAGTGTTGTCATTTTGAAAAAGTAACCTCCTTCAACTCATATGCATGAGGAACAAGAGTTCCAAAGAGATGAGGTTTGTTTCTAGCATCTTCACTGGAATTACGGCGACAGTCTCCAGTCGGAGCGTAGGAGAAAAAGGAAACTCCACCGATACATACAGGGAGAGAGTCAGCTCAGTCCTTGCTAAAAAGGGCAGCTTTAGCCTTCCTGAAACACAACCACAAGCTCTGTTTCCCTAGGTTAAAGAAAGGTCAGGCTGTTCTAGGTGGGAAAACAACAAACAAAAAAGACTTGCCTGGAAGTCGCAGCCACTTGCTTAGATTAAAAGCAGCCAAAAGCTTAAACAGCCCCGCCCCTCGCTCAGGAAGGAAGCCTGCCTTCAAAGGAAGGAAGCCTGAGATAATCCTAAAGAGTTAAGCCCCAGCTGATAGTTGAGCCATCAGCCTCAAGTAACACATCATTGGCTGGCAGCAGTAGCTGGGAGGAACCAGCCACACATATAAAGTCAGAGCACCCTAGCGAGGAAGCCTGCTGACAAAGCGTCAAGGCCCCAGCTGACAAAGCGTCAAGGCGAGTTAAGCAGCAGAGCGAGTTCGGCAGCAGGGCGAGGAGGCCAGGGCCCCCCACTCTGCCCGTCTGTTCCCTAACCTCAACTAAACCTCAGTCTCCAACCCATTGACGTAATAAACCTTAAACAAAACTATGCAGGTAAGAAGCCAGCAGGGGTGTGGGGGCTTTCCAGTGTTTTGCACCGCCTGCAGCATGTACGACTATCTGCCTGTTGGACAGAAGTCGTGGGTGTGCTCTCGGTGCAATGAGCTCCTGGCTCTCCGGGAACGACTTCATTTCCTTGAGGCCAAGGTAGCGGACCTGGAAAAGCGGAGCGAGGCAGAGAGGTGTGTGGAGGAGGCCTTCAGGGACGTTATAGCTGTGTCCCACTCCAACGATGATAGCTCTCCTGCTATCATGGACAACGATGGTCTTGGGGAAGGAGAGCATCCAGCTGAGGAAGAGGGAAACGATCCCTTAAAAGGGACCCATTCCTTGGGGGATGAGTAGCTATCCTCTCGTGCCGAGGATATATCTCCAGGGGGTGGAGGGATCCTTGTAGTGGGTGATTCGATCATTAGGAACATAGACAGTGGGGTGTGTGATGGGCGTGTAGACCGCAAGGTGTTTTGCCTGCCTGGTGCGAAGGTTGCGGATATCGCCTATCATTTAGATAGTTTGGTAGACAGTGCTGGGGAGGAGTCAGTGGTCGTGGTGCACGTTGGCACCAACATGGGGAAATGCAGCCGTGAGGTCCTGGAACCAAAATTTAGGTTGCTAGGTAGGATGCTGAAAGCCAGGACCTCCAAGGTGGCTTTCTCTGAAATGCTACCGGTTCCACGTGCAGGACCAGCCAGACAGGCCCAGCTTCGCAGTCTCAATGCGTGGATGAGACGATGGTGTCGGGTGAAAGGGTTTGGATTTGTTAGGCACTGGGGAACATTTTGGGACAAGCCGGGCCTGTACAAAAGGGACGGGCTCCACTTGAACCAGAATGGAACCAGACTGCTGGCACTTAAAATTAAAAAGGTAGCAGAGCAGCTTTTAAACTGACTGAGGGGGGAAACCCGACAGGAGCTGAGGAAGGTCCGGTTCGGAATAAACCTCCCCCCTGGGATAAAAACCAAAAAAATGATGAAATTTTAAAAGTGGTAGGCCTAGAAGTAGGCATTGTGAGAGCAGGGGCACAGGATATAAATTCAGAAGAGCAAAATTACCACAGGCCAAACCACAAGTGCCAAAGACACTTGAAGAGAGACACTGCTTACAAGTGCCTGTACGCTAATGCTAGGAGCCTCCGAACCAAGATGGGAGAACTGGAGTGCTTGGTCTTAGAGGAGAGCATTGATATAGTGAGCACAACGGAGACCTGGTGGAATGGAGAAAACCAGTGGGATACGGTTATCCCTGGATATAAACTATATTGGAAGGACAGGACAGGACGTATTGGTGGCGGAGTCGCTCTATACGTGAAAGAAGGCATTGAATCCAGCAAGCTCGAAACCCCAAAAGAGGCGGACTCCTCCACAGAATCGTTGTGGGTGGTGATACCATGCCCCAGGAGGGACTTAATACTGGGAACGATCTATCGTCCCCCGATCAAAATGCTCAGGGAGACCTTGAGATTAGATATGAAATTGAGGAAGCATCCAAACTAGGAAATGTGGTAGTAATGGGTGACTTCAACTACCCGGACATAGACTGGCCGCATATGTGTTCCAGTCATGACAAAGAAGCAAAGTTTCTAGATATTCTAAATGACTATTCCCTAGACCAGTTGGTCATGGAACCAACCAGAGGGACGGCAACCCTGGACTTAATCCTCAGTGGGGACCGGGACCTGGTGCGAGATGTAAGTGTTGTTGAACCGATTGGGAGCAGTGACCACAGTGCTATTAAATTTAACATACATGTAAATGGCCAATTGCCAAGAAAATCCAACACGGTCACATTTGACTTCAAAAGAGGAAACTTCACAAAAATGAGGGGATTGGTAAAAAGAAAGCTGAAAAACAAAAGTCCAGAGGGTCACATCACTCGAAAATGCTTGGAAGTTGTTTAAAAACACTTTATTAGAAGCTCAACTGGTGTGCATACCGCAGATCAGAAAAGGTACCGCCAGGGCCAAGAAGATGCCAGCATGGTTAACGAGCAAAGTCAAGGAAGCTCTTAGAGGCAAAAAGTCTTCCTTCAGAAAATGGAAGTCTTGTCCGAATGAAGAAAATAAAAAGGAACACAAACTCTGGCAAAAGAAATGCAAGAAGACAATAAGGGATGCTAAAAAAGAATTTGAGGAGCACATTGCTAAGAACATAAAAACCAACAACAAAAAATTCTATAAATACATTCAAAGCAGGAGACCATCTAAGGAGGCGATTGGACCCTTGGATGATAAGGGAGTCAAAGGTGTACTAAAGAACAATAAGGAGATTGCAGAGAAGCTAAATGAATTCTTTGCATCTGTCTTCACAGTGGAAGATATAGGGCAGATCCCTGAACCTGAACTAACATTTGCAGGAAGGGATTCTGAGGAACTGAGACAAATAGTGGTAACGAGAGAGGAAGTTCTAGGCTTAATGGACAATATAAAAACTGACAAATCACCGGGCCCGGATGGCATCCACCCGAGAGTTGTCAAAGAACTCAGATGTGAGATTGCTGATCTGCTAACTAAAATATGTAACTTGTCCCTCGGGTCCTCCTCCGTGCCTGAGGACTGGAAAGTGGCAAATGTAACGCCAATATTCAAAAAGGGATCCAGAGGGGATCCTGGAAATTACAGGCCAGTTAGCTTAACTTCTGTCCCTGGAAAAATGGTAGAAAGTATTATTAAAGCTAGATTAACTAAGCACATAGAAGAACAAGCCTTGCTGAAGCAGAGCCAGCATGGCTTCTGCAAGGGAAAGTCCTCTCTCAGTAACCTATTAGAATTCTTTGAGAGTGTCAACAAGCATATAGATAGAGGTGATCCAGTGGACATAGCGTACTTAGACTTTCAAAAAGCGTTTGACAAGGTACCTCACCAAAGACTTCTGAGAAAGCTTAGCAGTCATGGAATAAGAGGAGAGGTCCTCTTGTGGATAAGGAATTGGTTGAGAAGCAGAAAGCAGAGAGTAGGAATAAACGGACAGTTCTCCCAATGGAGGGCTGTAGAAAGTGGAGTCCCTCAAGGATCGGTATTGGGACCCGTACTTTTCAACTTGTTCATTAGAATTAGGAGTGAGCAGTGAAGTGGCCAAGTTTGCTGACGACACTAAATTGTCCAGGGTTGTTAAAACAAAAAGGGATTGCAAAGAGCTCCAAAAAGACCTCTCCAAACTGAGTGAATGGGCGGGAAAATGGCAAATGCAATTCAATATAAACAAGTGTAAAATTATGCATATTGGAGCAAAAAATCTGAATTTCACATATACGCTCATGGGGTCTGAACTGGCAGTGACCCACCAGGAGAGAGACCTCGGGGTTGTAGTGGACAGCACGATGAAAATGTCGACCCAGTGTGCGGCAGCTGTGAAAAAGGCAAATTCCATGCTAGCGATAATTAGGAAAGGTATTGAAAATAAAACAGCCATTGTATAAATCTATGGTGCGGCCGCATTTGGAATACTGTGTACAGTTCTGGTCGCCTCATCTCAAAAAGGATATTATAGAGTTGGAAAGGGTTCAGAAGAGGGCAACCAGAATGATCAAGGGGATGGAGCGACTCCCTTACGAGGAAAGGTTGCAGCATTTGGGGCTTTTTAGTTTAGAGAAAAGGCGGGTCAGAGGAGACATGATAGAAGTGTATAAAATTATGCATGGCATTGAGAAAGTGGATAGAGAAAAGTTCTTCTCCCTCTCTCATAATACTAGAACTCATGGACATTCAAAGAAGCTGAATGTTGGAAGATTCAGGACAGACAAAAGGAAGTACTTCTTTACTCAGCGCATAGTTAAACTATGGAATTTGCTCCCACAAGATGCAGTAATGGCCACCAGCTTGGACGGCTTTAAAAGAAGATTAGACAAATTCATGGAGGACAGGGCTATCAATGGCTACTAGCCATGATGGCTGTGCTCTGCCACCCTAGTCAGAGGCAGCATGCTTCTGAAAACCAGTTGCCAAAAGCCTCAGGAGGGGAGAGTGTTCTTGCACTCGGGTCCTGCTTGCAGGCTTCCCCCAGGCACCTGGCTGGCCACTGTGAGAACAGGATGCTGGACTAGATGGGCCACTGGCCTGATCCAGCAGGCTCTTCTTATGTTGTTAAAAGGGTTACGTTCATTCTAAAAATGAACCATTTAGCTAGGTAAGCTATTGTGTAGCTATGGCAGAAAATTCCCACTATTACTATCAATCACACTGTAGCTCTGATCTTTATTTGCTCTAACACAGACGTTCCAAAACTGTGGTCCATGAGCTTAACTCAGGTGATCTGCAGCACATCCACATTAAATATTCATAATGATTTTTAATTGTATTTTTGTTGTTTCTTTTATTTCTTATATTGCATTTTATTGTGCTACAGTTTGAATTCTGTGGAATGCAAACTGTAATATATATAAAATACAATTTAAGAAATAAAAGAAACAATACAAATACAATTTTAAAAACCATACAGCATCTGGCATAGATTACACTTGCTTACAACAGGCAGAAAAATCATTAAGTGGTCTGTCAACGCGATCAGCAATTTTTTGGGAACCACTACCCTAACATTTTAAAAGGCTACCCCCCACCCAATAAGCACACCCCAAAAATTGTATATTTCATTATGAGCATAGATTATTATATAAAGTACTTGGGAAACGTTTCAATACTTCCATAAAATGCTTAAATAATGCAAAGTATCAGTTTAGGCAAAGAAGTGCTTCACGCTTTCATCCAAGATTTTTTTAGTACCTTTGTGAAAGCTCTGTCTATACTACTACAGCAGGACTTGAACCTTTCATAGCCTCTCTGACGTCACCAGAGATATGTACTCTAATTTTCCCTGGACTGTAGGAAGGCCAAGTCAAGTCAAGTTTATTACAGTCATCGACCAAAGCAAACACAACAAATACATACAAATATAAATATACTAAACATATTACAAGATTATTAAAAATTCAAATGACTGAGGTTAGAGTTTTCCTAGATGTAATAGCTGTAGCACAGTATTTAGCTATCGCTTCAGTTACATAAACTTGTCAGTCAGCAAGGAGGTACTCAACATAGAAGGCATCACTTCTTCCAGGGAGATGAGAGAATAAAGGGCTAATTAGGTGACATCTAGCCTCATGATAATATGAACAATGGAGTAGGACATGGGTTATTGACTCTACCTCACCATCACCACAGGGACATTTCCTGTCATTATAGGGTATTTTTTTAAATCTACCTTCTAGAACCGCAGATGGTAAACAGTTTAGTCTTGCCAGCGTAAACGCTTTACGGAATTTCGGTAGAGATAGATTAGATAGATAAGGCATAGCGAACTGGGGATTAGTATTATGGATATGTTTTTTCACCAGCATCAAATGTTGCTGAAGATCCACATCTTTAACTCGTTGAGTAATAATCTCTTTAGCTTTTGAGAAACCCATTAATATAATTTCAGAGATTGAGAACCCCAGTTTTGTTATTTTATCAATGATCATCTTTTCCCATAAAGAGTGAAATTTATCCTGGAGTATATGGGGAGCCAATCCTATTGGGCTAAAAATTAGTTTAAGCCAGGTGTTAATTCTAAGGCACCAAATTAGAGCTTCTAGTGAGGGGAGTCCTGTTTCCATTCTTAGAATAAAGCTAGGGACACAATTACGAACTGCGAGTATGGACCTTAGAAAAGAATTTTGAACTGCTTCCAAGGGCACAAACTTCTCACCAGTAGTGAGCCATATAGCAGTTGAGGAATTATTTTTGCTTTAAAGACTTTAATGGCTGTGATAGGGATTTGGCTTCCTTTATTATAATAGAAAGATAATAAAGCTTTAAGAGTTCTTTTTGCATTTATGATGGCCAATTTCGTGTGTAAGGTCCAATTGCCAGTGTTTTGAAAGGTTAGTCCCAGATATTTAAATGCTTTGACTTGTTCAATTATATGGCCATTTATCCTCCAGATATGTTTTGTTCTTTTGTTAGTAAAAATCATTACTTTAGATTTTTCATAATTTATCATTAAAGATTCTTCAGAACAAAACAAGGCTATCGCAACAAGCAGTCTTTTCAGGCCTATCGGGGTTCTTGAAATTAGCATGATATCATCTGCGTATATCAGAATAGGTCTAGGAATATCAGCCAACTTTGGACAATGTGATATAATTGATGTCAGCCTATGAACTACTGAGTTTATGTAGATATTAAATAATAACGGGGCCAGGATATAGCCTTGCTTAACCCCTTTATAGGTAGGAATGGGGTTTGTTAACTGTCCCATGTTATTGCACCTAACACGAAGATATGTGTTATCATATAAACCTCGAATCTGTAATAGCAGGCGAGTATCAATATTGGAATTACCCAGCTTATTCCAGAGCCTTTCTCTCGAGATAGAATCGAAGGTCGTTTTTAAGTCAATAAATGCAGTGTATAACGCTGTTGCAGTTCCTGCCTTATATTTGTTAACAAGATGCTGAAGCACCAGAGCATGATCTATATTTGAGCGGCCTGTACGAAGGCCTGCTTGCTCTGGGGCTAGTATTTCGTTCTGTTCTGTCCATAAGATTAATTTATCATAAAGGTGGGCCGAGTATAGTTTGCTAACAATATTTAACAGGCTTATAGGTCTAAAGTTAGCCGGATCATAGAGCGAGGCTTTCTTGTAAATTGGAACAATTATGGCTATTCCCCAATCATTGGGTATTTGCATCGAATGATCTATCTGCGTGAATAAGGCAGCTAACAATGGGGCCCACCAATCTGCATGAACTTTGAAAACTTCCGCTGGAATACTGTCAGAACCCGGGGCTTTATTAGCTTTTAATTTAGTTATGAGTTCCATGATTTCATTAGGACTCACCGGAGGCCATTCAGGAATAACATGAGGTAAGCCTTTAAAGCTGATGGAAGCGACCTCCTGTTCATACATTTTAGTAAAGTAATTTTCCCATACTTTAGGTGGAATATAACAGCCCATATTGGGGTATGGTTTGGGCCAATTGCATGCAACAATTGACCAAAACAGAGTGGAGTTTTTTAGTTGGGAAGGCAAGAATCCAAGTATTTCTTCTACTGGCTGTATGTACTTCCTGCATATTAATACTACTCCCCAGCCCCATCTGAGACAACTTTCATATTTTACTTATACAATGTTTGTCTCTCAAAACCTTAGGGGAATCAAACAGAACATTCGACAAGGAAGACTGATCGGTGCATCCTTGCTGTACTCTTAAACATTTACAGTCCCCAGAAGATACAGGATGGCTGTGTCTGTCTCTTGCAGTAACCAAACAGCAAAGTCTTTTGGCAAGTTTGTGGAAGTGCTTCAGAAGTTTAAACAATCTTGAATGTACAAGCATTTATACACACACTTAGATTTGCACATTAGGAATAATGATGACAACATAAGGAGCAGCAAATTGAAAACCTGAGAACTATCAAAAGTGTCCTTACCAACTGCAACTCAAATGGCTGCTATAGGAACAATTTTTCCTTTACCAGGACTTTGTCTAGATTTGAAGGGACTTTTCTTTCACTGGTATTCCCTTGACGCACATATGTTTCCTGATCATACACAAAACAAGGTGAGGCTATACACAGACATAACATTTGAGCAGGAGAGATGGCAGTTTGATTGTGCCAGGGGTTGCCAATCTGGATCAGTGGGCACCTTTGAAATTTTGAGAAAGTGCGATGGGTACAGGCCTTAAAATGGCTACCATAGGAGTGTAGCATAACACAAAATGGCTGCTGTAGGGGAGTATATGAAAAATGAAGCCAATGTAAACTGAACTGAGCAGAAAGAGTTAAAAGCCTTGTGCACTGTGGATTTCAAGGGGCTATTTATGTAACTTTTGGTGGGCACCACAGGATGTACTGGTGCGCCCTCTCGCACCCATGTGTGCTGCATTGTGAGCCCTGCAATATAGGCTCCAGTCAAATCATTTTATTTTGCAATGCTTCAAGGTAGCCTGAACCTTCATCCACAGGAGAAGGTGGACTACAGAGAGGTATATACAGCAGGGATTGTGATCCTTTTTGGACTAGGGGCACATTTTGAATTTTGAGAGGCTGCTGAGGGTGCCAGTGTGAAAATGGTTGCCATGGGGGCATGGCATGACACAAAATTAGAGAGAATACAGTCATTGCTGCTGCCTCACCTCCCTGGAACACCTCATGTCAACTATGTCCAGCTGGTCCCGATTGTGGAAATACAGCTGTTAAAGGCACAAGAAACCTGTTTTCCCCAATGTCAACTTTAAACCAAAGTCTAGGTTGCCATCCTCTATCTACTTCCCTAGGAGTAAGCCCAATTAAACACAAAAGGACTTACTTCTAAATTAGACATGTATACCATTGTACTGTAAATAAACTATACAGTGAATTCTTAATGAGTGCCTGGACATCAGCTCCTGCAAAGCAGAAGACATACCTAAGCCTTTTTGCAAAGTTTTCACATTTTGCATTTGCCATTTAGGTGGTGGGTCTTAACAGCCTCCCACAGCAGTCTCAGAATATGAAACGTGCCCACTGGTCCAAAAAAAGGTTGACAACTCCTGTTCTAGGGAGTACTTAATGTCAGATGAATACCCAACCATGCAGGAAAGATGCATCCTGACTGCTAAGAAAAAAGGAAGGGCAAATTATGGAGATTCCAAAAAATACTAGAAAATAAGACAAAAGCAGGAAAAATGCATTAAAGGAGAGGGAAAAACAGGATCCCTTTAGGATCCCAGGGTTTCCTATTGCCTGATGTCCAAACAACTCACTTATCAATCACAGCTCTGACTTCACTAATTGGCTAAAATCATTGATAGGCAGGAACAGTTAAGCTGGCTCATTTCACAGAAATCACTTAGAAAGGTACCTGCACATTTTGTTTCATATCTTTCTTTCTAGGAGGAGTAGAGAATTCCTTTTTAAAAAATGAAAGCTCAGTCTCTGGGGCCCCTTCCTGGGCATGACATGGAAGGACTTCGTGGGCACCATGATGCCCATGGGTGCCAGGTTAGTGACCCCTGATATAGTTACTGTGGGCATCAGGCAGTGCTGATGATGATTATCCCTGGATCCAAGTAACAACACCCCTCCCTCAGCCCAATCCCTGGAAAAGTTTTGCAAGCAACCTCCCCCCCCAAAAAGCACTAGGTTCTCTCATGAACTAGGGGCCCTCTCATGAACCAAGCCCCTCTCCATTACATTTCTATGATTATCCAGATACCAAAGCAACCCGCTATTGCAATAGGGGAGAAATTACCCTGAATAAAAAGAAGAATGAAAGATAGGAAGCTTGCCACTACACAGTGAGACAAACAAGGGCTACTAGGGAACACATACATTTCCACAGCAGCTTGAAAGAATAAGGAGAAATCTAGCAGATCTGGAGATAGTTGATTGTTTTGAGAGTGTGGGTAAACAGCTCTTTTTAATATTGTGCCTACAATGCACACTGGAAATATCACACTGGAATAATTCTGGACTATCATTCGCAACTGAAAGCACTAAGTATTTAAACTGAAAAATGGCAAATGAGACATTGAGAAAGAGAGAAGACATATATATTCTTGTTCCACCTTGTTAGTGTCCTCATTCTGCCCATAAAATTAAAATGAAAAAGCCCATTCTGCCTAGTGCCTAGGAAAATACCCTAAATTGTTAGCATATTTTTAGGGCACAATTTGGTCCTCTGTAGTACACTATAACCTGAACAATGAGGACAATTTTTGATCATGAAATATTTATGTCAGGACAGAAGGTTGAATCATGTGATCTTTGAATCTCTTCCAGTCTTATTTCTGAATTCAGTTACAACTGGAGTTCTTTAGGACCCATGTCCTGACAGCATCTGATGACACTGATTCAGTGTACATGTGTGATGCTTAATAGTAATATTGCTTAGGCTCCTACTGGGAGGAAGGGCGGGATGGAGATTTCTATATCTATATAGTTGGATGTAACATTAATCCATTGCTTTTTACTATATTTGACTCTTAATAATCATTAATAAATCTGTCAATTGCAGAATACAATCTTCTCCCCAGATTATTTATGTTAATACTCCACATGGACTGCCCACGTAACAATGCATAAGAAATTGAAAGTCTGAACAGCCCAACTTGGGGTTTGCAATTACCTGGATTACACCTTATTTAATATGCATACCCGTGTACAAAATTGCTAATGCAGGGCTTTTGCAACATCCTGTTAACATTTGTACAACAGCCACTATTATATATACCTGTAATGGAAAACAATTAGTATTTCAAGAATTACCAAGTACACAGTGATGTCAACAGGGCATATCCTACATTGCCCAGGGCATTCATATTCATCTTTATTATATGAAAAAGAATCTGTATATGCTGTCACTAGCTGGTATGTTTTTAAAATAATTAACACAAATCAACTGGCAACTTGATACACTTCTTTCCTAATGTAAAAAAAGCGTTAACAAAAATAATCTGTCAAGCAAACTTCTTTGCCATTGGCAAAGTTGAAAGAAAAATTGTTTGAAAGTGCAGAGTGTGATAAAAAGAATGCCAATTGTCAGATGAAAAGGCAATTAAAAGACCCATTCACTGGGGTGCACATTACCCCCACATTAAGGATCACTTCAAAACACAGCAAGTTTCCTACATGGAAAACATTTCATATAATGCAAAGCACTTCGTGAATTTCTGCCTATTTTGGTGCATCCATAAATACACTGGTCCAATCGAAACATCCCACCATGTGCAGATGTAACGGAACGAACTTGTGTGAGCATGAAAGAGATAATCAAAAGGGACTGCCTTGATTTTTTACTGATCTGCTTATGCCCTTCTAGGAACCTTCCTAGAAGGTGGGGTAAAAATGCTTTAAACCAAACAAACCATATACTGCTCTGCTTTCATGTATTTTTCCATATGGATGTTTTCCCCACATAGCTAATGATCAGATACAAAGCAGCTCTGTGACAAATGGTGAGAAGGAAGGACCTTGCCAAGGACACAAGGGGGTAGGGAGCTATACCAACGCCACAGCATCCTTGGCAAGCAGTTCAATTTCCTCTTCAACTCGTCTTTGTTTTCCCTTCCCAAAACAGCAGCTGTGATAAGAGACGCTGACCCAGCAAAGTCCCTGCTGACGGAGGCGCAGGAGAAGAGACGGGGAGCACTGCAGAGACGCATCCGAAGGAACTACGTCTACTGTCAGATGGTCTCGTTCTCTAGCAGTTCAAGAGTTACAGAGCAGACAGATATGCAACGGGTAAAGCATCTGCCACCACCGCACCTTCAGCCTGGGAACTGGCGTTGAATTTCTACCTGGCACGGTACCGTTATGAACACAAGAGCCCTGCCTGCCAGAGTAAGGGCGAGCTGCTAACGGGCAGCATCTGCTACAAAATCCTCCCCGAGCATCCCTAGAGACAACCATTCTCTTGAGCCCCGCCCCCTGGGAAGGGAGGGGCTCCCCCCGCTCTCTCACTGCGTCCTCCTCATTATACACCTACCACCGTCTCCTTGGCAGCCGCCGCCACAGGGATGGATAGTAATCCGCGGCCTTGGCCAGGCTCGCCGGCTCCTCCTCGTCCCCTTGGGCTATTAGCCCCCAGCATCTGGCGCTGCGGAGGCTGTTGCCGGCGCTCGTCAGAAAGGTCGTAGAAGCGTTGACAGAAGAACCAAGCGAGCGCCCCGCCGGTTGCCCCTGCCGCTGCGACGCCCAAGCCGCTCAGCGCTCCGTCGCTGCTCGAGCTAGTCCGGAGACCCCATAGGCGCCTCCGGTGAGCCAGCTCCGGGTCTTTGCTGCCGGGGAGGTGACAACGCCGCCACCTCAGGAAACCCCGCAGCGCTGCCATAGTGCTGGCTGAGCAAAGTGACAGAAAGCGAAGCCGCCGCTGCGACGGTGAAACCTCGCGAGACGAGAAGTTCTTTTCCAAATTCCCGTTATTGCTCCGCCTCACACTCCCCCCCTCTCTACTCAGTTTACAGCCCTTCACACTCACCGATAATTCCAAACCTCAGCCCCTTTATACATATGTTTCTTTCCGCACGATTAAAGATTTAAAGTGACTGGCAAGTGCAACCCTACAGACGCCTACCCAGAAGTAATCCACACTGATTTGAAAGGGGCTTATTCTCCCATGTAAAGTGGATATAGGATGGCCAAGTACAAGCGAAGACAGGGCTCCTATGCTTTTAATAGTTTCGTAAAAGACGGGATTTCAGCACGTGTAGCGTGATTATGAGATCCAGTGTGGCATAGTGGTTAGATTGTTGGACTACGACCTGGGAGACAGGGGTTCGAATCCCCACACAGCCATGAAGCTCACTGGGTGACCTTGGGCCAGTCACTGCCTCTCAACTTCAGAAGAAGGCAGTGGTAAAAACCCCTCTGAATACCGCTTACCATGAAAACCCTATTCATATGGTTGCCATATGTTGGGATCGACTTGAAGGCAGTCCATTTCCATTTTCAGAGATATTATACATCTGCTGAAATTCCCTATACTAAACTATCAAAGGCACAAGAGCCCTGCCCTGTTTTGCACCTGATCACCCTAACAGGACCATTGCTTAAGAAGATGTAGCATTGGAAATACAGATTGTAATTTATTCTTGTCATATTTAGCCCTATATTCTACCTATTCTCTTTCTACATTTTCTGGCCCAATGAGAACACCAACATTGCATGGTTGGTCCTGGCCAAGATGATCCATTCAGTTTAGTGTTGCCCCTGGGAAGGTCAAATGGTGTAAAAGTGATGATCACTCCCTGTTGTTTGCCCCATCATCTAGAAATCAGAGGTATACTCCCTCAAACATGGAGGTTCCATCTGTCTCTGATAACCAAGAGCTTTTGGCAAAATCTACTCGTAAATCGTATTACCTTGCAATATTCATCAAGTTTCTTATCAGCACATTACTTTTACCTAATGTTAAAATCTCAAACTGACTTTGGGCATGAGACTTACATTTATCCCTTCCAAATGTGTATGAATATCAACAGATATTGGTGCTGCTCATTTCCTTGAAGTTGGAGTCTTTAGTCATGAAATTAATGACTTTTCAGTAGCACCTGCAGGCTAATATGTCCTATTGGAAAAAATGCACATCTGTGTCTACTTATGTCTGGATGTGTACCTGAGACCCTCCCACTGAGATGTTTGCTTTAAGAACATAAAAGGTCATTTTAATCACATAATAAAATTCCAACTTAGTTGAAGATACTGTTGGAATGTATGAGGTTCAACTCCAACTTGGTGGGTTAAGGCTGCATGGGGTTAATAAGGGTAGCTAGAGAGCTAGACCTCTTGCTGGTTGAGGCTATACCTATCCCTTTGATCATCTGCTGTCTCTCCCCTTCTAGGCTGATAAGCAAAGGAATGTTGATCCCAGTTCCTTCCCGCCTTTCTCAGTGTTCTCTTTCTCTCGAGAGGGGAACAGACATCTTCTCTTTGTCTCTCCTCTCAATCAGGATGAGGGCCAGCACTGGGACCAGTGCAGGCTGCTCCAGCATAGCCAGTTAGCTAGATATAGAACTCTTTCCTATCAAGCATGTACTTCCAGAATAAAGTAGTTGTTTCTTATTTTAAAGCTTAAAGTCTCTGTCTGACTAATTTGCAGGGAAGATAGAATCTTAGCAAAGATTCAAACACATACACACTAAGCTCGCTCAATACTCTCCGTTCCGCAGCGCTACACAACTCTGCTGCACAACTCAATAGAATTCTGACAGGTTATGGGCCCAGCCATGCAAATGGAAATTTGAGCAATTAAAGGAGCTATTGTGTTTGAATCAAGGAAGCTTCAGAGTTTTAGTCAGTCAAGAGGTTTACTTAGGATGGCCTAAGCAGCTAGGTCTCCACAGACTGGAACCCAGAGGATGGAAACTGTAGGAATTTTGCATGCAAAAACACCTGAGGCAACAGAAGCTGTTGGATGTAATTACAGGATCGGAACCAAGAGAGAATGCTTCTCAGGAGGAACAGAGTTTGGAAGGAGAAAGACGAAACGGTGCAAGACCTGATCACTAAATGCGTAAGTGACTCTCAGATTCCCTGATTATGACTTGTAAAAGTGCCAGACAGATGTGGGCTATACTTGAATCCCATCATAAACCGAAAAGCGGAGGGCATTTAATTGCAATGCTACGTAGCCTTATTAATTTGCAAATGAGGGATGATTTTTTTGAGGAACATCTTACAAAATTCATGGTGCTAGTCCAAGGGATAGAGGAAGCAGGCACAGTTTTGGAAGGACCAGTTCAAATAGCTTTATTTCTGGGCTCTCTCCCAAAATATATGGAGACTTCCGTAGTTATAATGCAACAACAAAACAAAACTCTAAACGAGATTATTTCTGAAGTTAGAGCGCAGTTCTTTCAGAAGAACAAGGGAAAAGCTGATGCAAGAGAAGACGGAGTCTCCTCTTTCTTAAGTAAACAAACTGGCCAAGCTTCTAGCCGACAGCCAGTCAAATGCAGATTTCAGGAACAAATGGAATCCAAAGGTGTGAAAGCCAAGTGTTGCTATCTATGCAATTCAGAAAAACACCTTAAAGACCAATGTGACAAGAAAGGGAAGCCTGAAAGAAATAAAGAATTTAAAAGGGACAGAAAAGAAAAGTGCAAAGGGCTTTCAAGTAACTCATGTTGAAAAATGTTATGACAATAAATTCTATATTGATTCAGGAGCAAGAGCTCATCTAATAAATGAAAAAGCTTTGTTTGAAGATTTAACCCCATATGAAGGCACAGTTAAATTGGCTGACTCGAGAGTCCTGCCCATAAAGGCGCGGGGAGATGCTAAGCTGTTTTGCCAAACTCCAAGCAGCACTGAGGAAATTTATCTCAGGAATGCACTCTGGACCCCAGGAATCTCGAACAACTTGATATGAGTCAGTGAAGCTACAAACAATGGGTGCTCCGTGTTATTTGAACAAGATTCTTGCATGATTTCTAGAGATGGTGAAATTTTATGCACAGCTACCAAGAGAAAAGGAATGTATGAAGTTGATCAACAAAGTCCACAAGCTAATGTTGTGAAAGAATGCTGTAACAAATCTTGTTTATATTTATGGCATAGAAGATTAGGGCATAAAGATATGGCAAAGATTATTACCCTTCAAAATAATAATTTAGTAAGAGGCATGAAAGTTGAACCCTGCCAAGAAAAGGGGAAATGTACTTGCTGTGTTAAAGCTAAAGGGACGAGACCAAGTTTTCCTGAACAGAGAGTGAAAGGAAGACCAAGCGCCCCCTAGAGTTGATTCACAGCGACATTTGTGAAATGCCAATCACTTCAACTGTCAGAAACAAATATATTGTCAGCTTTATTGATGATTATTCAAGATTCAGTGTGATATATATGTTGAAGGAGAAGGGGGAAATGCTTCAGAAACTCAAAGAATATGTGGCAATGGTGACCACTAAATTTCAGAGAAAACCACAGATTCTACATTCTGATAATGGAGGGGAGTACATGTCACATGCTACCCAGCAGTTTCTGCTTGATAATGGGATTGAGCATCAAACCACTGTACCCCACAACGCAGAGCAGAACGGAGTCTTGGAGAGAAAATTCAGAACCCTTATTGAGATGGTGAGATCCATGCAAGAAGATGCCAATCTCCCACAGAAGCATTGGGGAGAAGCAGTGTATACTGCCACCTATCTACAAAATCGTTTGCCAACAAAGGTGAATGGCAACAAGACTCCATTCGAATTATGGTATGGGCGCATACCCAGTGTGGCTCATATAAAGGTGTTTGGATCAAAGGTGTATGGTCACATTCCACACCAGAAGAGAACCAAATTGGACAACACTACAAAGGAAGGAATCTTCGTTGGATATTCTTCAAAACAAAAGAGATATAGAATCCTAAATCCCAAAACAGAAAGGATTGAAATCCAAAGAGCTGTCTACTTTGATGAAGGTCATGGTGCATTCCAACCAGAAGGGGCACCACTCCAAGACCACAACAGTGAAGAAGATGAAGTAGAAATACCATACAGCACTACAGATTACAGCAACATGCCAGCACTGGAGGACAGTGAGGAATCAGAGCAAGAAGGGGAACCTGCACAGCCAGAAGGGGCAGCAGACAGTCCTGTACCAAGACGCTCTAACCGCACCAACAGAGGTGTACCTCCACTGAGACTGTCCTACCTGGTGAGAGCTGATGAACTTCCAGAGCCAGAGACCTGGAAAGATATTGAAGCCTTACCCAAAGCTGAAAGGTGGAGGCAGGCAGCCAAGGAAGAACTGGAAGCTCTACACAAGAACAAAACTTGGACATTTACCAAGCTTCCTCAAGGAAGGAAAACTGTAGGTTGCAAGTGGGTATTCAAGAAAAAGCCAGATGCTGAAGGGTACATTGAGAGATACAAGGCAAGACTAGTGGCCAAAGGATACTCTCAAAAGTATGGACAAGACTACTATGAAACTTTTGCTCCTGTAGTCAAACATACAACAATCAGAACTCTCCTAAGTGTTGCTGCTAACAAGAAAATGCAGGTGGAACAAATGGATATAAAAACAGCGTTCTTGCATGGGGAAATAGAAGAGGAAATCTACATGCAACAACCACCAGGCTTTGAAATACAAGGAAAGGAAACCCTAGTATGCAAACTGCAGAAGAGCATCTATGGACTGAAACAAGCTGCAAGAGCATGGAATGACAAACTGAACCAAATGCTGTTGAAACAAGGCTATAAAAGAGGTGAAGCAGACCAATGCCTCTATAGCAGATTCAAGAACAACAAATGGACTTATATTTTGATTTATGTAGATGATTTACTACTGGCTTATGAGAATCCACAAGACAAGCAAGAGTTAGTAAATAATCTAAGCAAGGAAGTTGAAGTGAAATGTCCAGGTGACATCACATACTACCTTGGAATACAAATTGAAAGACAGGACGATGGATCCTTTTTTCTAAATCAAAAACAAAAGATTCAAGACCTACTTGAGAGTCCAGGACTGAAGGATGCACATCCAGCACCTACACCAATGGAAGTAGGATACTTGAAACCAGACCAGAACAATCAACCCTGGGAAGACAACAAAAGGTACAGACAAGCTGTAGGGAAACTCCTGTACATCAGCACAATAACCAGACCAAATGTGGCGGCAGAGTGGGATACCTTTGCAGAAAAACCAGCTTCCCAAACAAGAAAGACTGGGAAGCAGTCAAGAGAGTGGCAAGATATCTGAAAGGCACTGCAAACTTAAAACTAAAGCTATCAGCTACTCGAGATCCTAAACTTCTAGGATGTGCTGATGCTGATTGGGCTGGAGACACCAAAGATCGTAAGTCAACCAGTGGAAACGTTCTACTATGGACAGTCACTTATCTGCTGGACAAGTCAAAAGCAAGAGACTGTAGCACATTCATCTACTGAGGCTGAATACGTATCAGCTGATGAGGCATGCAAAGAAATGCTGTGGCTATGCAAGCTTCTAGGAGACTTGGGCATATCTGAACCAGAATACTTGAGGACAATCAAGCCTGCATAAGACTCGCGGACTCAGAAGGGCAAAGTTCTCACATGAAGCACATTGATGTGAAGTTCCACTACCTAAAGGACATAAGGGAGAAAGGACTTCTAGAGATGACCTACTGTCCAACAGAAGAGATGACAGCTGATGCTTTGACCAAACCACTGGGCAAAGTCTGACACCAGAAACTACGAGGCAAGATGCACCTTGTAGAATGAACCAAGATCTCATTGAGAAGGGGTGTTGGAATGTATGAGGTTCAACTCCAACTTGGTGAGTTGAGGCTGCATGGGGTTAATAAGGGTAGCTAGAGAGCTAGACCTCTCGCTGGTTGAGGCTATACCTATCCCTTTGATCCTCTGCCGTCTCTCCCCTTCCTGCTAGGCTGATAAGCAAAGGAGTGTTGATCCCAGTTCCTTCCCACCTTTCCCAGTGTTCTTTTTCTCTCGAGAGGGGAGCAGACATCTTCTCTTTGTCTCTCCTCTCAACCAGGATGAGGGCCAGCACTGGGACCAGTGCAGGCTGCTCCAGCATAGCCAGTTAGCTAGATATAGAACTCTTTCCTATCAAGCATGTACTTCCAGAATAAAGTAGTTGTTTCTTATTTTAAAGCTTAAAGTCTCTGTCTGACTAATTTGCAGGGAAGGTAGAATCTTAGCAAAGATTCAAACACACACACACTAAGCTCGCTCAATACTCTCCATTCTGTAGCGCTACACAACTCTGCTGCACAACTCAATAGAATTCCGACAGATACTATGTGCCTACACTTATAAGAATGCACCTAAAAATGACCTGAGCAACTACCGGCCAATTAGTCTGCTCTCCATCGTGGGTAAGATGTATGCCAGCTACCTAGGTTCCAAGCTGAAATTGTGGGTAAGTGCCAATAACATCCTGGGAGAAGAGCAGGCCTTCTCTCAATCCCGCCAACAAAAACAGCTAGATTGGCGGGAACTAGAGAGAGGGCATTCTCAGTGGCGGCCCCCACCCTTTGGAACTCCCTCCCACAAGATCTACGGCGCGCCTCTTCCCTAAATGTATTCTGTAAAGCCTTAAAGACCTGGCTCTTTCAAATGGCCTTTGGGATTTCCAAATTATGACTGAATTGCCTCTTACCCTGTATTAGTATTGTTATCATCGCTGTACTGTTTTATATTGTATTATTATATTTTATATTGTATTATTGTATTTTATCGTATTGTATTTTAACTGTTCACATGTACATCGCTTAGAGTGGCCATCGGCCAGATAGGCGACACATAAATTAAAATTATTATTATTATTATTATTTAAATCAGCTTGCTCTACTCTTGATCATTGCTTGGTCCTAGCTCAGCTGGCGTACAAATGTTACAAGCCTCGTGGTGGTAAACTTTTTGCAGCCTTCATCGATCTGAAGTCTGCTTTTCATTCCATCCCCCGCGAACGTCTGTGGAGCAAACTAGAATCTCTCTCTATTGAGAAGAGACTTCTGTTTCTGATATCGGCCCTATATCATAACACCTCCATCCAAGTTTGATGTCGCCGTCGTGGTCACCTTTCATGGGAAATACGCTCCTCACAAGGCGTTAGGCAAGGATGTGTTCTAGCCCCCACCTTATTCAACCTATACCTGGCTGATCTTCCTTTTGTTTTGGGAAGGTTACAATCTCACCCCCACAAATTAGGGTCTGCCAAAGTGTCTATCCTGCTTTATGCAGATGACGCGGTTTTAATATCTCAAACCCAGTTGGGTCTAAAAAGATTACTTTCGGGTTTTGCGGATTACTGTAAAAGTAATTCTCTAATTATTAATCATGCTAAATCCAAAGTAATGGTGTTCTCTAAGAGAAAGGCCAGGTTTCCTTGGCATTTAGGCTCTGTCAGAATTGAACAGGTGAATTCCTTTAAGTACCTGGGAATCTGGTTTCAAGAGATGGTCAGTTGGAAACCCCAAGCTAATTACATCAAAGTTAAAGCAGAGAAAAATCTGGGAGCATTAACCCGTTTTTATTTTTTTAAAGGT
Source organism: Rhineura floridana (assembly GCF_030035675.1). Taxonomy (NCBI): domain Eukaryota; kingdom Metazoa; phylum Chordata; class Lepidosauria; order Squamata; family Rhineuridae; genus Rhineura; species Rhineura floridana. The sequence goes on along the minus strand of NC_084488.1, from coordinate 35,616,028 downwards.
GGGAAATTTGTTCCAGCTGCAATATGCGTTATTAGATCTAAAATAATCCCTATGTTGTTATATGGGCCCCCGATATGGACCCCTTATTTCAAGGGACACCTTGAAGGTTCTCTCCACATCTATTTAAGATCTATCTTTGGTGTGCCTAGATGCGTCTCTGGGGCTACTCTCATGTTGGAAGCTGGTTTAAATTCCATAAACTATCTAGCATGGCTCTATACTATTCATTACTGGCTTCGGTGTCCTTCCATGCTTACCCAAGAGTCATACGCGAGACAGATTCTAAGTGATTCATCTAATACATCTTGGTCCAAATTGGTATCGGAGAAAATTGCCTTGGCAGGTCTTTCCCCTGCAGACCTGCTTGAAATGGACCTTAACGCAGCCAAGGCAATGGTGAAACAGCGATTACTTGACATTGACAACGAAGAACTCCTTGCAGCAGCCTCTGGCCCCTGTTCACTGGGCATTGGGTTTGGTAGACTCCCCTAGCAAAGAAGGGATGCGCTACTTACAATGGCTTTCTGTCCCCAAGTATAGAAGGGCCTTCTCGCTGGCTCGCTTTGATGCTTTACCCTCTAAACTCTTAGAGGGCAGGTTTGATAAGCTCCCGAGGATTCATAGGTACTGCCCTTGTGACGTGTTTGAGGTGGAGACGATTTCTCATGTCCTTTTTAATTGTAGATTTTATGATGGTGCCAGAAATGACCTTTTAACTCCTATTTTTCGAGCCTTTCCAGGTCACTCCATGAGAGTACTTTTATCAACCCTTCTTCAGGGCTCTGATAAAGAAATTACAATACGTGTGGCCAAATTTCTGAATCAGGCCATGGAGGCCAGGAAATACCTGACTAGTCCTAGGTCTTGATTCTGTTGATTCTGTTGAACTGTTCACATTTTTCAGTTTTAAAGTACACATTTTATCTGTTAAAGTGTCTGTATTTGTTTTTATGTGGGTTGTTTGCAATGGTCTGTAGACTACACTATAAAGATTATTGTTATGTGCCTACACTCACATCTTGTAATTGAAATAAAGCAAAGGTTCAGGTGTCATTGTTGGAAACCTCACTGATGAAGTATGGAACAGGCCAGCTAACATATATACATATAAATTTATTCACATAAGTATGCAATTAGTTTAAAAAGTATATATAAGGATAAAATATATCCAATAAAAGCAGAATTAGATGCTACAAGGGAAATTTGGGACTGCTTATGAGTGGAGTGGGGGGAAACAACTTATCAAGCAGCTGCTGGAAAATGTTACATGTCTAGGGGGCTGCATTTGGTTTGGTGGGTCATTCACAAGTTGTGTTGGTTTGCTTTATGAGTGTATTGCAGTGCTTCCCTGATGGATTTGTGAGCTTTCAATCAAGGCCTCAGGAAATGTTGTATAGATCACTAATCCTTATATAAGGTTGCCATGTGGAGGTGCTCACATGATTTGTTTTGAAAATTCTATAAGTTACTGTGATGATGACATATTTGCTATAGCCAACATGAGCTGATTGAAAAAGTCAATTTAGGTTGAAACTCTCTTCCCATGTTGGCTCTGTTTGTAGCTAGATGGATGGACAGGTGGAGAGACAAACAGATCCACAATTTGTTTATAAACATATCTGTATACAGGTATTTCATTTTTAAAAAAATCAGAGTGGTTTACAAAAAATAAAAACCATACAGTAAAAATCATTTTAAAATACAGTAAAAACAAAGGTCAATAATTGCCACATTCTTCAGACTGGACAGAGCATTTTCTTACTAAGGAATAGCTTAGACTGTGTACAGATGCATACAGCTTTAGTGGTGAGGCTCCTGTGGAAACAGTGAGCTGCCTCCTGCTGGAATCTTCAGCTCACTTTAATTCTCCACAGCACATAATGACCCTCTTATCCTGGGTCCTGATGAGCTGATGCTGCTTGCCAACTCACCCATGCTCATTTGCCCTCCTTGGTACTGCTGTGATCTCTTGCCTATGATTTTCAAAAGATTTTTAATCCATACAAGCCTTAAATTCTCCCTCCCTATATTGTTTCTTACACCGGAATATACTGTAGATTAGAGCATGGAGAATCTTGAGCTGTTAGGGTGTGCAGAGAGTTCTTTGGCATATTTTGCTTAGGGGCCTCACCAAAGTTCTTCTATGCATCCATGCTTGAAGGACACATAAAAAACCAAAAATTCCATGGGGGTAAAGACTCTACAACGATGTATGCTTAAAGGGCTTTGAACTTGGCAAAGGTGTATCCATACTCTCCAGTAACAACCAACCTTACTAAATACTTGCCCTTTCCTAAAAAACTGTCACTACTTCTTTCTTCCATTGAGATCACTGACATAATCTTGATGTGACGTGACGGTACCACAGCAATAAGATTCCAGGTATCACTCCATACATAAGGAACTCTTTTCCCAAGGAAAGCCATCAAAACAATTATCTTCTTTCTGCACAGAAGAAAGCTGCCAAATCATCTTTGAAACAATATACTATTGGTAGAAAGTGTCCAGATACTACACTGTCTATTACAAACCACAATACTAGCTATGGGACTTTAAAAAACCCTCAAACCTACTTCCTTTATATTTGCTCAATACTATTGAAAGTGCTGTTCTAGGAAGGAAAGGGGAAATGATTAGATTGCAGAGTACACTCAAAACAGAATAATGTGCTCTTACAAAAACACTCTTCAAATGTATTTAACTTTCCATGATAGCAAGACAGAGTGAGCAAAAATATACATATATATTTGGTGTTATCTCTTCCTGTCACATGACTAGTGCAAACAGCAAGGTGAAAATAAGACCCTTATCATGTTTTCCCCAGTGCTTGATAAAATAGCAAAACTGATTCCAAGCCCAGACATGAAAGGCTGCGCTTGAAAGAGGTTAGTTTTTTTTGTATTTCACTTTCACTCCTATGCAAAGCCTCTTAATATTTCTTTTAAGAGCATTGTGTTGTGCTTGCAATAAATCTGACTGCCAAATGATACCTTTAGAAAATGTTGGTCTTTCAGTGGCATGCTATCCAATGGGAAGGCTGGACTTGCTGATCCCTCAGTTTTTTCCAACCTTGTGATTCTGGCTAAGTCTCTGATTGGGCCAGGATCAGTATAAGTAAGATTCAGAATAGTGCAGATTATTTTCCCATAGGGCTAATCTTACAGACAGTTGAGAAACATCAGCTGGAGCAGATTGTGGGGCCTAACCCTGATGGTATGTCATTGGGAGCCTATTACATTGGTTCTCCAGTAAATTGGCTAGTTTTCTAACTCAATTCAGATTTCTACTTTTGACCTAAAATTGATTTTTTTTCCAGGAGGGAAAAATGCAAAAATGAGGGCTAAACTTGTGGCATTGGATTTTATATCAACTGAAAGCACCACAAAAACCTTTAAAATACACAGTAAGAAATCATAAGACAGAATGAACTGCCATGTGAAAGCACACCTAATAAGAACATAAGAGTCTTCTGGATCAGGCCAGTGACCCATCTTATCCAGCCTCCAATTCTCACAGTGGCCAACCAGTTGCCCATAGGAAACAAGCAAGCAGGACCTGAGTGCAAAGAGCACACTCCGCTACTGCAGTTTCTAGAAACTGATACTTGGAAGTACACTGCCTCCACCTATGAAGTCAGAGCACAGCCATCATGATAGCCTTTTCCTCCACGAATTTCTCTAATCCTTTTTTAAAGTAATCACTGCATCTTGTGGGAGCAAATTCCATAGTTTTAACTATTTATTTATTTTATTTATTATTTTTAAAACTTATATACCGCCCGACTAGCAATAGCTCTCTGGGCGGTGAACATAGATACAATAAAATACAATATAATACAAAAACATCAGTCTAAAATCAAATTTCACAATCTAAAAACAGCAAAGGCTAAAATCAAATTACAAACATTACAATCATTAACAAAAAATTAAAATGCCTCGGAGTAGAGAAAGGTTTTAACCTGGCGCCGAAAGGATGATAGTGTCGGCGCCAGGCGAACCTCCTCGGGGAGACTATTCCATAGTTCGGGGGCCACCACTGAGAAGGCCCTTGATCTTGTCACTGCCCTCCGGGCCTCCCTATGAGTCGGGACCCGGAGGAGGGCCTTCGTAGCAGACCGTAGTGTACGAGCCGGTTCATAGCGGGAGAGGCGTTCCGACAGATATTGAGGTCCCATGCCGTATAAGGCTTTATAGGTTAATACCAACACTTTGAATTTGGCCTGGAAGCGTATTGGAAGCCAGTGCAAGCGGGCCAAAACAGGTGTTATATGGTCAGACCGCTTGGTTCTTGTTAGCAGTCTGGCCGCCGCATTTTGCACCAGCTGTAGCTTCCGAACCATCTTCAGAGGTAGCCCTACGTAGAGCGCATTACAGTAATCCAAACGTGAGGTTACCAGAGCATGTACTACTGATGTAAGATCCTCCTTACTCAGGTAGGGACGTAGCTGGGCTACCAATCGAAGTTGGTAGAACGCATTCCGTGCCACCGAAGCTACATGAGCCTCAAGTGACAGGGAAGAGTCTAGAACGACTCCCAGACTACGAACTTGTTCCTTTAGGGGGAGTGTAACCCCATCCAGGACAGGATATGTATCCACCATCTGATTGGAGAAACCATCCACCAACAGCATCTCAGTCTTATCAGGATTGAGTCTCAGTTTGTTAGTTCTCATCCAGTCCATTGTCGCGTCCAGGCAACGGTTCAGCACATTGACCGCCTCACCTGAAGGAGAAGAAAAGGAGAAGTAGAGCTGCGTGTCATCAGCGTACTGGTGACAACGCACTCCAAAACTCCTGATGACCGCACCCAACGGCTTCATATAGATGTTAAAAAGCATGGGAGACAAAACCGAACCCTGCGGGACCCCACATTGGAGTACCCACGGTGTCGAGCAATGTTCCCCAAGCACTATCTTCTGGAGACGGCCTGCCAAGTAGGAGCGGAACCACTGCCAAGCAGTGCCTCCAACTCCCAACTCCGCAAGCCTCTCCAGAAGGATACCATGGTCGATGGTATCGAAAGCCGCTGAGAGATCAAGGAGAATCAACAGAGTTACACTCCCTCTGTCTCTCTCCCAACATAGATCATCAAACAAGGCCGTCTCAGTGCCGAAACCGGGCCTGAAACCCAATTGAAATGGATCTAGATAATCGGTTTCATCCAATAGTGCCTGGAGCTGGTCAGCAACCACTCGTTCCAAGATCTTGCCGAGATATGGAACATTTGCCACTGGTCTGTAGCTGCTGAAATCCTCTGGGTCCAGGGAAGGCTTTTTCAGGAGTGGTCTCACTGCTGCCTCCTTCAGACAGCCAGGGACCACTCCCTCTCACAAGGAGGCATTTATCACTTCCCTGGCCCAGCCAACTGTTCCCTCCTTGCCAGTTTTTATTAGCCAAGAGGGGCAAGGATCTAGTACCGAAGTGGTTGCACGTACCTGTCCAAGCACCTTGTCCACATCCTCGAACTGAACCGACTGAAACTCATCCAACAAAACATGATAAGACTGTGCACCAGACACCTCACTAGGGTTAACTGCTATAAAATGAGAGTCTAGGTCCCGACGAATGCGTAAGATCTTATGCTGGAAGTGCTCAGCAAACTCATTGCAGCGGGCCACCGAAGTATCTACAGTGTCCTGAAGGCCTAGATGGAGTAGCCCTCGGACAACTCTAAAAAGCTCCGCTGGGCGGGAGAGAGATGCCTTAATAGTGGCGGCGAAATATTGTGCTGTGTGAAGAAGTACTTTCTTCTGTCTGTCCTGAATTCAGTTTCATTGGATATTCACAAGTTCTAGTGTTATGAGAGAGGGAGAAAAGCTTATGTGGGTGCACTACAGATTTATATAATGGCATTATGATATTGTCAGTTTTATTTTCAATACCTTTCCTAATGATTGCTAGCATGGAATTTGCCCTTTTCACAGCTGCCATCACTGGCTAGACATCTTCATTGAGCTGTCCACTACGACCCCAAGGTCTCGTTTCTGGTCATTTCATACCCCATGACTGTATATGTGAAATTAAGGGGGTTTTTTTGCTCAAATATGAGTAACTTTACACTTGTTTACATTGAATTGCACTTGCCATTTTACTGCCCATTTACGCAGTTTAGAGCAGTCCTTTTGGAGCTCTTCACAATCACTTTTTGTTTTAACAACCCTGAACAATTTAGTATCATCAGCAAACATGGCCACCTTGCTGCTCACCCCTAACTCTAGATCATCTATGAACAAGTTAAAAGGCACAGGCCCCAATTCTGATCCTTGGGAAACTCTACTTTCTACAGCTCTCCATTGGGAGAACTGTCCATTTATTCCTATTCTTTGCTTCTGGCTACTTAATCAATTCCTGATCCACAAGAGGATCTCTCCTCTTTTTCCATGGCTGTTAAACTTACTCAGGACTGTTTGGTGAGGTACCTTGTTGAAATTCCAAATATACTATGTTAACCAGATCACCTTTATCTCTATGCTTGTTGACACTCTCAGAGAATACAGATGATTAGTAAGACAGGACTTACCCTTGGAGAAGCCATGCTGACTCCCTTGTCATCCAAGGGTCCAACTGCCTCCCTAGATAGTTTCCTGCTGTTTTTAATGTATTTAGTAGTTGTTGGTTTTTATGTTTTTACTAATGTGCTCCTCCAGTTCCTTTTTGGCATCCCTTATTGTCATCTTGCATTTCTTTTGACAGAGTTTGTGTTCCTTGTTATTCTTCTCATTTGGACAAGATTTGCATTTTTAAGGAAGCCTTCTTCCCTCTAATAGCTTCTTTGGCTCTGCTCATTAACCTTTCCTGATCTGCGGTATACACTCCACCTGAGCTTCTAATATTGTGTTTTTAAATAACTCCTAAATGTTTTGGAGTGATTTGACACTCTGGATTTGGCTTTTCAACTTCCTTATTATCAATCGCCTCATTTTGGGGACGTTTCCTCTTTTGAAGTCAAATATGACCATGTTCAATTTTCTAGGCAATTGGCCATTTACATGTATGTTTAATAGCACTATGGTCACTACTCCCAGTTGGTTCAACAACACTTACATCTCGCACCAGGTCCTAGATGCTGCTGAAGATTAAGTCCAGGGTTGCCGTCCCTCTGGTCGATTCCATGACCAGCTGTTGTAGGGCACAGTCATTTAGAGTATCTAGAAATTTTACCCCTTTGTCATGACTGAAACACATATGTAGACAGTCTATGTCAGGGTAGTAGTTGAAGTCCATTACTACAACATTTCCTAGTTTGCATGCTTTCTTGATTTTATTTTTCATCTCAAGATCTCCCTCAGCATTTTGGTGAAGGGGACAATAGAACATCCCCAGTACTAAATTACTCTTGAGGCCCAGTATTACCACCCACAATGACTCTGTGGAGGCCCCAACATGCTCCAATATACTTAAGAGACTGCTTCCCCATATATGTTCCATCATAATCTTTTAGAAACTACCAAAAATCCCTTTTCATCATTTCATCAATTTGGGCATCAAGGACATTCTCAGTGGTTGCTTCTCACAATTATGGAATCTCCACCCCCTCAAGTCCTACCAAGATCTTAGCCTGAGCCTCTCTTGAAAGGTTTAGGATCTTTCTCTTTGAAAGGATGGGGCTAAACATTTGAGAGTGTGAAGATCCAAGATATGGTTTATGGAGTCTGATTTTGAGTTGAACAGTTTTTGTGTTATCTGTGTAGAGCTCTAGAAATGGGTATGAATGAGGGAATGAATAAATCAAATTATTAAACCAAATCTTAATTTTATGAGGATGATAATAATCACAATCACAGCACCATCTACGTATATATAGAGCAAAGAAAGCCAGGCTCCTGTGCCAGTAAATATCTAGCCTGAAGGGATGATCTTAGGACACATGATGCAGCTACCTCGCTGAAGCTAAGCAGTTGTATGTCTGGTCAGTACCTGGATAGGAGACTTCTTTGGAATCATGTGTTCCACTGAAGAAAAAGAAATCAACAACATAAATAACTATAGCAAACGTTTCAGTTTCAGGCACTGCTTCTTTGCATCTGAGAACTTGTTGACTACCACATCAGGATAATTTGATCATGTTGGCTCTTATGTGTCTTTCCTTGGCACTAAGGCAACCATATGCAAAAGAGGACAGGGCTCCTGCACCTTTAATAGTTGTGTAAAAGAGGGGCTCTTGGCAGGTGTACTTTCCATGAAAAGCTACACCTGCTGAAATGCTCTTTTGTACACAACCATTAACAATGTAGGAGCCCTGTTCTCTTTCACATCTGGCTATTCTACTTGGGACCAATGTGGGAACCATTATGACCTCAAATAATATCTGAGGGTTTAATAATTTAATTGTAACTTTTTTGCTCCAGCCTATGTCCCCAATGTTTTGTGCAAAGCTATTGCATTAATCACTGTAGCTTGATCCCCCTTGTGTGCAATAAATAAATGATACAATGTTTCAAATGTTGTTTTTTTGTTTTTGTTTTTTGGGTAAAGCTATCTTTAAGACACAAGTGTGCAGGCTACCTGCACAATTAGTTTTCTACAGATTCTGCAACTTTGATCTAGTTCTTTGATTTAGCCCTGCAATTAAGAAGATTTGGTTCAAAGCAAAAGCCCATTGGTTGATGTTTTACACTGATGTGATAATGTTTACACAGATGTGCTTTGAAAGCTCGATTATGGAGGATTTTTTGGGTCCAGCCACATGACAGGCTGCTGTTATTTGAAAGGTAAACTTATATAACATCTATCTGCAACAGGTTTTCCAACAAGTCTGCCAGCTCTCTACCTTCTTGGAAGTGATTTATCTGATCATTGTATTTAGCATTATTTTCGTTTTGAGGTTTTAAATCCTTCCACAATAAATCACTTGCTTTCAACAATCTTCTCTCTCTCTCTTTTTATCACTCAGGTGCACACAGGGCAGTACTTAGGACTACAGTGATGAAAAGGTGTTGCGTTACCTGCTTTAAGCCACCTGCCAATTAATTAGCCCCAGACCTCTCTCCAGCAAATATAGCAAAGCAGCCACATCCATTTGATCTCCCAGATTTACATGGTGACTGAAAAGACACATGGAAAGAGACTTTTCAGGAAAAAAAAACACTAAAGAAAAAAGGCAACCTATTCTTTCCTACTGCTTTACACCTTTTTTTTGTTTTGGTTAAACAAAATTATAAATCCACTAAGAAATTTCCTGCTCCCACAGCCTTTTCAAGATTTGTGTCTTAAAGGTCCTTGATATGGAAATAACATTATAGAATCACGGAGTTGGAAGGGGCCTATAAGGCCATCAAGTCCAACCCCCTGCTCAATTCAGGAATCCAAATTAAAGCATACCCAACAGGTGGCTTCTTGGATGCCTCCAGTGTTGCAGTGCCTACCATCACCCTAGGGCATTGGTTCCATTGTCGCACTGCTCTATCAGTTAGGAAGTTTTTCTTGATGTTTAGCTGAAATTTGGCTTCCTGCAACTTGAGCTCATTACTCCATGTCCTGCACTCTGGGATAATTGAGAAAAGATCCTGTCCCTCCTCTGTGTGACAACCTTTCAAGTACTTGAAGAGTGCTATCATATCTCCTCTTCTCAAGTCTAAACATGCCCAGTTATTTCAGCCTCTCCTCATAGGGCTTTGTTTCCAGTCCCTTGATCAACCATGTTGCCCTCTGAATTTGTTCCAGTTTGTCTGCATCCTTCTTAAAATGTAGTGTCCAGAACTGGACACAGTAATCAAGATGAGGACTAACCAGTACCGAATAGAGGGGAACCAATACTTCATGCGTTGGAAACTATACTTCTGATAATGCAGTTTAAGATAGTGTTTGCCATTTTTGCAGCCACATCATACTGTTTGCTCATATGTTTGCTTGTGATCAACAAGCTTGCTTGCTTGTGATCCTGCTGGGAGGAAGGGTGGGATATAAATCAAATAATAAATAAATATAATATAAAATAAAATAAAATAAACAACAATCCCAAGATTCTTTTTGGATGTAGTACTGCTGAACCAAGTATCCTCCATTTTATAACTGTGCATTTGGTTTCTTTTTCCTAGGTGTAGAACTTTGCACTTATCCCTGTTAAATTTCATTCTGTTGTGTTCAGCTCAATGCTCCAGCCTATCAAGATGCCTTTGAATTTTGTTTCTGTCTTCGAGGGTATTAGCTGTCCCTCTAGATGAGAATATACAGTTTATTAAGGTTGGTGATAAGACACTTTGCAATATTGGGATTATATTAATGTCCTCAATCACATGTGAGCCAATATATTTCAATGCACAGTGCTGGACTAATCCGTAGCAGGACTGGCTTCAGGTTCTGTGGATTTGTGCAATAGTTTAGGCAAGTTACTTTCTCCAACTGTAAAATGGGAAAACAGCATGCTCTGTCTCCTAGCATGGTAAGGAAAAAAGTATTGTAAATCATTGTGCATATGAAAGTGTGATTAACAATACATACTTTTTATGGCCCCCAAATTGTGGAATGATCTTTTTGACGAGGTGCGCCTGGTGCCAACACTGTTATCTTTTCAGCGCCAGGTCAAGAATGTGTTTTTAAATTTGTATATTTGTTTTTAATGTTTTTAATTGTTGTAAACCGCCCAGAGAGCTTCGGCTATGGGGCAGTATATAAATGTAATAAATAAATAAATATAAATGAATAAATAAATATTAATATCCTGCCATTCCTCCAAATGACCTCAGGGTTGATACTGTTAAGTTCTATGCTGAATGAACTCATTGAAAGTAATGGCCTTAATTAGTCATTTTCCTTAATTTCATTGCATCTACTCTGAGTATGACTAATGTCAGATACAACCCTCAAGAGTGGCCTCCATGGTTCCCGCACTTTTATCGTCACTAGAATGCTGTGGGTAGGGATGGGGAGAAATGTGATTGTTTGCATTTAAAGCTGAATCTATCAAATTTCCAAAATAATATGAGCACCAAAACACAGCCATCCTTTGAAATTCACACTTATTTGAATTTTACAATGCAGTTCTCCAACCAACCAGTGTTTACAAAAATGCATATATTAGGAGAAAATGTGTGTAAGAATGAATGCATTAGTGAAAATAATATACAAAAATGCATAATAGGAGATTGCTTGCAAAAATTGTGTACGTTAGTCAAAACCGCATAAAATATGTTTTATAGGAGAAATTTGCACTAAAATGCTGAAGAATTTTCATGAGGATTTTTTTAAAATTGCAAATTGCTGCAGAAATGTGCAGAAGTGAATTTAAGATCGAGAAACTGAGAGAACTAAAATTGATAGGTCCTTCTATCCCAGCCTGTGAGGTAAGTTAGGCTGAGAGATCACGTTGGCCAAGGATATGCAGAAAGCTTTGCAGATCAGCAGTAGAGTGGCCGGATGCAAAGAGAAAACGGGGCTCCTTTAATGGATATGTAGAAGGGGGAATTTCAGCAGGTGCGGCTGAAGTTCCTTGTTGAAAGGGCAGAAACCTTGCCCTTTTGCATCTGGCCTCTCTAATGAACAGAGATTTGCACCTGCCTGCCCAGTCCAACACTCTAACCACTACACCACACTTGACAAACACATAATTTAGAATATTTTTATTTTTATTATATTTATTTTAAAAATAATATTATTTCGAATGTATTGTTCATTTAGATTAATCTCATCTGAAATTATATTTTAAAAAGCGGTTTTGAAATAACCTGAAGCTGGTGCTGAGTTCCATCTGCCATGGGAACTGAGCACTACTGGAAGAGGGAATAGTTCATGCTCTTGGGCCTCTGGAACTAGATCATCCATTGTTGAACTCTATTAAAAGTTAGTTTTTGATACTAGATTTTGCATATCTATATGTAAAAAGCTTGAGTCTCACTAACTAATTGACTCACTAAAGGAGGGGCAAGTGAAAAAGGGATTCTTCACATTTAAAAATTGGGAAGAGGGAATTTCAGGAGGTAGTTGTCATGCAAGCTAGATCTGTTGAAAAAATGCTGTCTTCTACACAAATATTAAAGGTGCAGGAGCCTTCTCTTTCGCCCCTGATATTCTACTCACTAATCTACTGGTGGTGGTATAACATTGTTATAATACTTCCACAACAAACAGGGAATTGAAATACAGGAATGTATGAAGTCCAACACATTCTGCTTATCTGAAACTGGGTTTATTTATTTATTTGTGGCATTTATATACGGCTTTTCAAGCAGCCCTCACAAACCATTTTACATTTATTTCTTTATAGAAATATTTATATACAGTTATTCATTTAAAAGAACAAGAAGCTTGCAACATATATAACAGAATAAAACCATATAAAAATTTAAAATCAGAAATCAATTTACTAACCGCTGTAAAATGAAATCGCCTCAATGGTCTGCAAAAGCCTGACAACATAGAGAAGTTTTCAGCAGGCATTTAAAAATCAGAACAGAAGGCACCTGTCTCCTATTTACTCCTATCTCTCAAAACTTAGATCATGAAATCTGCCTCTGAACCATAACCATAAGCTTCGGTCCTATACACACTTACCTGGGAGTAAGTCTAACTGAACTCAGTGGGGTTTCCTTTTGAGTAGACATGCAAAGGATCAACCCAAAGTACTGATGGGACAAGATGTTGGGCTGTGAGAAGTTCCCTGTTTCCCATTTTATCTAACCTTATATTGAGGAAAGGAGGGGTTTATCGTGGCAGTCAGGAATGTATGTCTAAACTTTGAACAACAAGCCACACATGTCTGGGACTTTCCCTTTCACAAGCCTGAACAACCCTTACAGAGGTAACTGGGAAGTTTCCAGTGCCAGCCAGGAATACATCTACGCTTGCATGCAGAAGCACCCTAGTACACGAAACTTTGCCGGAAAGACTAGAAAACTGCAAATGTATCCTTTTCCAGCTGTCATAGTAGAGTTCAACCATAAAGTATTTTGATCACTTTGGTCTCTTTAACATCCCATATACAGATGGATTATGCAAGGATCCTGAAAGATTAGCTGGAGAACCTCATGGCAGACGTAAACGTGAAACTATTGAGTACTTCCCTAATACTTTCATGTTGGGAGGAAGGGCAGGATACAAATTAATTAATTAAATAAATAATAATAATAATAATAATAATAATAAATAAAACATGGACTTTTCAATAGCTCTGTATAAATCCAAGTGCGTCTTTAAAATATTTATTTATCTCTGTGTTTTCATCAGAAACATCATAGGTCTGACTGCCATGTGTTGGGAATAATGTATGAATATTTGCATCTTGACATTTTGCTAAGGACCCAATGGGATTGCCGAGGCCATCAGAGAGAGGCAGAGACAGTTAGACACTCTTCAGTCATGCCTGGGTACAGTTCTAGCTGACAGCCTCTGACGTGTATATATAGCTAAATTATCATGTATAATACACATCTACATATGAAATTAATTATATTTTTAAGCTGCCTTGGGAGGGCTTTGCCCGGAAGGGCAGCATATGAGAATAAATAAATAAGGAATACTAAGCAAGATAAGATCGTTGCATGACCCAATATGACAATTCTTATAGTATTTGCGATCATGCCTGTCTGTCTGTCATCTCTTGAAGAAGATAGGGAAAGCAGCCGTCACGTAAAGGAAGGGATTATTGGGAGCATTTTCCTGTCTGCTTGGCCAGGATATCTACCATGCAACAGGAACATGTTTCTCCTAAGCCAGTGGTGAGGAACCTTTTGCCCTCTGAGTGTTGTTCAACAATGCCTCTCATCATCCCTGACCATTGGTCATGCTGGCTGGAATGTATGAGATTTGGACTCCAAATTTGTCTGACGGGCCACGGGCCACGGGCCATGGGCCATGGGCCACAGGTCTCTCTCTCCCTCTCCCCCTCCCTCCCTCCCCTCTCCCTTCCTCCAGCTACTGGACTGCCCTGACCTAGCAACACCCCTGGACAGGGTTTCTCTCAGGGTTGGATCCAATGCTAGTCCTAATGAACATGAATTAACTTAGGTTCACTAATTTCAGTGGGTCTCCTCTGAGTAAGACTCAATTGGAGATAACCCTCACTCTCTCAACTACATGTTGTGCCCAGCTGATGTGGATGCAGAACTTCTGAGCAATGCAACAAAGAACTCTTCTGCAGTGGAACCTACCTTGTTTGGAAGGCAAAAAACATGGTGACACAATTTCCCAATTTTTTAAACAGGCACAAGTAACCTTCCTCCCCCCCCCACACATGTTGTTGGACTCCAGCTGCCATTAACTTCACCCACCAGGGTCAATGGTCAGGCCACAGAATAGCCTTCCCTGTTCGTAGTGACCAATGTGTCACTTCTAGAAAACAGAGGAAAAGCTAGAATGTGGGTTATGTTTAAAGCCATTCCCACCTGTGGAGAACAGATACGGCAAATGGACTTACTGCCATCATCCCCAACGTTTGGCCATGCTGGCTGGGGCAGATGGGACCTGGACCTGAACGACATCTGGATGGCCACAGGTTAGGCACCCGTGGCATGGAACTCTATGGGGGGAAATGCTGGGAGGAGTACTAAAAATGTGCTTTGGGTTCAACACTTGTATTCAGGGTGACCCCCCAAACTGCAGGAGGGTTCAAATGAGATTGCAAATCCACCTTCCCACATGACCATCAATCATTGAAAAATACATGATATGAGCAGACTGAAAATGATGCTTCCAACTTTCACATATCCTTGTGCACTAAACAGGAGAGAGCTCTACTTGTCCACCTGAGACGGAGTCAGTCCCATTGAACTCAGTGGGGCTTACTTTTGAGTAGACGTGCCTAGGTTTGCACTGTTAGGCTGCAACCATCCTAAACATATCTTCTGGGGAGTAAGCCCTATTGAGCTCAATGAGACTTCTAAGTAAACATGTTTCAGACTGCAAATCACTTTAAGTGGCACATGTGCAATCAGCCCTAGCCTCCTGAGACCTGATGGAAAAAGCAGAAAACACTGCTGGGTTCTGCCTTCCCCTTTCCTACAGGGTACCCACTGTGGGGAGAGGTACAAGTAGCTCTAGGATTGGGTGAACCATAGAAAGGGGTGAGTGGGAGAAGACTAGTTTTTTCAGATCACATGCAGTCAGGCTTCTGGAGTGCTTCTGTCCTGCACTGTAATGCTATGCACAGAGTTGCTGAACACTGTCCTCTCACCAATCTATAAAGGCAGCCCTGCCAAGAATGGGTGGTGGCAATCTGGTTGGTGTAATAGGGTTCCATAATGTGAGACCCAACACGTTTCTCTAAAGCAAGAGGTGTTTAACCTTTGGCCCTCCAGATGTTGGACTCTAACTCCCATCAGCCCCAGCCAACATGGCCAATGGACAGAAGTGATGGGTGATATAGTCCAGCAACATCTGGCATGCCCCCATTAGCCACTTCTGCTCTAAAGCCATGTGCACATGTGTGTGCCAGTAAATGTCAGAAACTTGGTGACTGCTGAATTGATTGGTAAGATGCTGCAAGACCCAGCTGGAACAGTCAGAAACTTTTGTGTCATGATCCTGCTTGTTGACATTTACACCTGTGGCATGGCAACTCTCTTCTACCTGTATGTCAGCTTTCTCTAACTTAGTGACCTCAAAATGCTTTGAACTACAACTCCCATCTGTCTCATTCGCATGGCCAATGGTCAGGGATTATGGGAGTTGTAGTCCAAAAATATGGGGACACCAGGTTGAGGAAGGCTGCTTTAAATGATGGAAATGTGGGTGACATTTGGGCATTTACGGAAGGCATTCAGTTGGCTTCAGCATTAAATGTTGTAAATGTCAGCAGTTTCTGACATTTCCTTCTGGCCTCCTTCAGCTCTTAAGACTCACCAGTAAATGTCGACATTCACCGACAGTCTACCAGTTACCAAACCCACATCTGTTCTGTTTTATTCCTATAGGCAATATATATTATTGTTAAATGCTATATTAAGGCACATCGAAACAATAGCCTTGTGCCACATAGTCCGTGATAAATGAAATAGCAAAGACTTTAAAGAAGGGGGAAAACCCAGCTGACGATGCCAAGTCATTTGGAAAAATCCCACACACCCC
Organism: Rhineura floridana; assembly: GCF_030035675.1. Lineage (NCBI taxonomy): Eukaryota > Metazoa > Chordata > Lepidosauria > Squamata > Rhineuridae > Rhineura > Rhineura floridana. The sequence continues at coordinate 35,600,030 of NC_084488.1, read as the reverse complement.
TTTTTGGGAAACCTACTGTGATAAAAGGAACGGGTAATAAATGTAACACTTTTATGAGTGCTCTGAAAATCTCGGGGTGGAACTGTTAGATCTTTTGCTTTCTCTCTCTCTCCCCCTCCACTCTTTCATGTGTGTCTGGGCAGGTATAACTCTCAGGTAACGCCCTTTCTGTCCTTCTCTCTTACCTTTCCTTGCACCTGTCCACGTAATGCACTGCAAGCTCCCCAGGTCCAACCCTCCTCCTCCTCCTCCTCCTCCTGCCAAACGGTGGGCTTTTCGCGCCTTTTCGATTTATCACTGGCGAGAAGGTTGAACATCAAAAGGCGGCAGGGAAGCCACGGCATCCTTCTTTGCTTCTACAACAGCCGTGTGTGCTTGTGTGGCGCGGAGGGAGGGAGGGACTGGTGGTGATCGCGGTGGATGGGAGGGGTGTTTCCAAGGCTGCTAACTTAGAAGGGGCGTGTGTGTGTGAAAGCGAGCGAGCATGGCTGGGGCACCTTAGGAACTCCCCTCCGTCATTTCAGATCGAGGCGGAGGGAAAAGGTGTGAGGTGGGGACGGAGAAGCTGGGTTTAGGATTTCAAACGCCTCATCTCGACGGCGATCATCGGCTTCAGGATTAGCATATGTCAGGGGGGAAAACCAGCCCGACGTGTATATATAGAGGAGCGAGAGAGATTCCCCCACGCACGGGGTGGTTGCGCTCTTGAGAGCGCCTCGCTCGGATCCCGGCACTTTCCCCCGAAGGCACCACGAGCCAGCAGCAGCAGCAGCACCGACTGTGGATGTTTATGCAAAGCCCAGCACAGTCCCGCCACCCTCATGCCCAGGGAGAAAGGAGATACTCCCAAGACAGGCAGCTGCTATCTTGATGCGGAGTCCGGCCTCCGGGAGAGTCTCCGGCACCAGCTTTGAGCACTGAGATCGGACTCTGGAGAGTCTCTCTCGCTCTCCCCCCGGCCCCATATATCTTTCCACCACCATCCTCATCCTCAGTTCCTTCGTCGCTCTCCCCTTCCTCCTCCCTCCCGTCAGCCCGGTCGGACTCCTTCATGGCTCCTTTAGCCGAAGTTGGGGGCTTCCTAGGCGGCCTGGAGGGCTTGGGCCAGCAGGTGGGCTCCCATTTCCTCCTGCCTCCGTCTGGGGAGAGGCCGCCTCTGCTTGGCGATCGTCTGGCCCAGGCCGAGAGGGGGGCCCGAGGGGGCGCCGCGGCCGGGGCCACGGATTTAGCCCACTTGCAGGGCATCCTACGCCGGAGACAGCTCTACTGCAGGACCGGCTTCCACCTTCAGATCCTCCCCGACGGCAGTGTGCAAGGCACTAGGCAAGACCACAGCCTCTTCGGTAAGGCGTTTCCTTCCTTTCCTCCTTCTCTCCCCTCACCCCCCCCCGCCAAACAGGCTCGCTCTCTGCTGCTGCTGCTTCGTTTCCCACCTCCTTCCCTTGCGACGGAAGCATCCTATAGCAACAGATGGTATAGCAACGGATCTCAGCCTGGGAAACTAATAAATAAGTATAAAGAGCACCACTTTAAATTCGGGCACGGACCGCTGCAGAGAGAGCAGGACCAGCACGGAGCAAAGTGTTTGTGGACAGCAGTCTCTGCCCTGTGCCCAGCGGGCAAGCGATGCTTGATGCTGGACAGGCTAGCGGAAGAAAATGGCATGTTTGCAAGGCTTCATTTAAAGCAGTGCTCACCGCGGGAGGGAGGGGCATATTATGAAGTGAGGAGAGTTTGCCTTTGAACATGAGCAGAGTGCCTTTCCTGAACCACTCGGAGCCCCATTCTATCCTATGGGTTGTATTCAGCTAAGTTCCTACCCAGGTTAGGCCCCTTGAAATGACTGAACCTATTGGTCCAGTCTATTAACTTCAGTGGGTCTACTCTGGGTAGGGCTAGCATTGAATGCCACCCTATGTATTACAGGAAGATGAGGATGACCTCTGTGCAAAAAGAAGAAGAAAAGCATTACACTTGAAAACTGTGATGGACCACAGTTTTGATGTCACCTGTTATTCAGATGGGGTTATTCTCACAGCCGTTGTGTGATGTTTCTGACATGGAATGCTATCTTGTAGGAAATATGTGATCATGTGGTGCGGGTGAGAAGAGAGGGCTTCCAGGTCAGGGGGTGCTGCCCTGCTGAGCCCCAGTACCTCTCATTTTAGAAAGGAAGCACGGCATGTATTTGCTTAAAACAGTTGCACTGCTAAGCACAGTTATATGTAGGCTGCATGTGCAGAAATATATATACATATTACAGCTGCATACCTGGACACGCTGCTCTGGCTGAAGGAGGAAGAGGGTGTGTCAATTTTAGCCTTTCATGCTTATCTTTCCCAGTGCTTTGATTTTATTTTTAAGTGAATGTAGGTTTTGCCATCCTTAATTGTTTGTGATACAGCCCTGCCCTCTGCTGCTTGTGTATAAGTCCTATGTGTTCCAGTGGGAGTTATGTGCATGTAAATGTGTGCAGGATTGCACTTTAACAAGACACATCTTCTGTGCAAAGTGAAAGCGAACTGAACTGATCAGGCATAAACAACAACAGCTACTGCTGTTTGACTTCTATTGCATTCCAGTGTGCCAGGCACTCTATGAAACTTAACAGCTCCTCCTGCCTAAAAAACAGGGATGTGAAGAGCGTGAGTCTAGTGTTGTATTTGTCTTTCTGCCCAACATATTTGTCAGTTTCCAAGCAGCAGGCTGGGCTTGATAGTTCAGTCCTCCTCACAACAGCCCTATTAGGTTTTGACCATGCCCATTCTGCAGATTGGGAAAGGAAGCTGAGAGTGACTTGAGCAAGGCTGACCAGTGAGTCCATGGCAGAGCGGGTGTTAAGAGAAGCGAGGTCTCCTAGGTCCATGTCTGACCCTCTAGCCACCAGACCAAGAACTTGCTAAATCTCTGACCTGCATTAGATTGCTCTGCTTAGAATTCCTGTTGTGCCCTAATAAAGAAAAGAGACTTAACCCAAGAATGGGAAAGGTTTCTTAATTAAACAAAAAAAGGGGGGGGATTAAAGGAAGCAGAGTCTTGTCTGAAGAAAATTGCTATTGTTGACAACCATTGAGGGGTTTGTGTATGAAGAGCCACAAAAGGTGATTGGAGAAGTTTTCTATCATGTTTCCCATAGTCAAAACAACTCACTGCAAAAGGCTCTTAACTCTATTTGCAGTGCAATGCAGTCGCCAAAGTCTTCAGAATGAAGGGAACTTAAGTTCAGCAGAAAGTTCTGCACAGAAGGGAAATTTCTTACAGCATATAAACTCAGAATAATTACCTCCAAAAAAAGAAAAAAGTTTGAGATTGAGATCAAACATTCTCGGTGCTGCTTTATTCTATCGCTGTTCTCAGTAGGTTTGTCTGATGTGGTGTCTTTGTGGACTAAATCACCTGCTTATTATGAATTGGGGGGAAGGGGTGCTTGTCTTTGAAAATGATATCAGAAAGGCAGAATACCTCCCATGTCTTTCAATGGAACTTTGAATATTGGGAACTCGGAAATCTCTGATGATTTATTTGCAGTGGGAAGATTTAATATCTGATCTTTGTAAAGGTTTGTCTGGGCTGCCACTCAGCATTACACACATCAAGACCCCGGCAACTTTCAATTAAAACTCCAAAGAGTATAAATGATAGAACATTCATTATGTCGCTTTGGGAGTTTGGAAGATAAAACATTGATAAATACAGAAGAGAGATTTAAAGCTATGCCTAAAATCAGATGGCACTATTTCAAAGAAAAAAAACATGGTTTTTAAAAGCAGTTATCAAAAGCTTCCTTTCTAACAATCCAAATATTTGATTACTGTTATTATTTAACAGAGAATGGGACAACCTAGCCAAAGTTGCACTTGTAAGCGTCATTGATTTCAGCTGGAGAGACTTATGAACATGCTTAAGTCTCTCACTGAATTCAGTGGGGTGCCAAAGGACTTCAGTTTGGCTGGATTATGCCCAATGAACCATTATTACTCAGGACTACACATTTTGAGGGTGTTATATGCTGTGTTGAGTATTACAGTTAGACTGTACATAGCAAATGCTTTATTTGCCTCTAGCAATATTTTATAAACATGTCTTGACTGCAACATGTATAGAAATTTAAAATAAACCTTTGTGATTTTTTTTCTCAATGCAGGTATCCTTGAATTCATCAGTGTGGCAGTGGGATTAGTCAGTATTCGAGGGGTGGACAGTGGCCTTTACCTTGGAATGAATGAGAAAGGAGAACTTTATGGCTCTGTAAGTATTACCAACATATCACCCAGCTCACACTATAGGCTCAGAATGGTTGTGGTCTTGATCTGTTACAGTCCCTGGGAATTTTGCTATGATGTAAGTGAAAGCAGGATCACAGCCATTTATTATTTACTTAAAATGGGGGGGAAACTAGACCAGTCAGCAAAATAACACAAAATACCAGCTGAAATACTCTGAAATGATTTGTGCTACTGGCACCACATGCTGATATTCTGATAACTTTTTAAGACAAGGGGTTTCAAGTTGTGTTTGAAGCTATGTTCTTCAATGAGAAGACCAGTAATAGACATATGCCTCATACTGTTGACCCATCTCACTCTGTATTGTCTGAGGTCTACTTGGGAAGGTCTATAGCTCCATGGTGGAGCAACTGCCTTGCATGCAGAAGGTCCCAGGTTCAATTCTCTGCATCTCCAGGAAGTGCTGGGAAAGACCCCTGGCTGAAACCACGGAGAACCACTGCCAGCCAGTGTAGACAATACTGCAGTAGATGGACCCAATGGTCTGACTTAGTATAAGACAGCTTCCTATGTTCCTTCCCAACTGGAAACAACTCTTTGGGTTTCTGGGAGAGGTTTTTGCCATCACTTGCTACCTGAACATTTAAGTGGAGATGCCAGGGATTGAATATAGGACCTTCTGTGTGCAATGATGCACTCTACGTCTTAGCTAGATCCCTTCCCCAAATGGTAGGCCAGCTTCTCTAATTGCTACCAGGGGAGTGTTATATGTGTTCTTGGGGGCACTCTTTGTTTACATGGAATGGCAATGAGATTCTAGCTTGTCTGGCCTGTGTGCTGTGTGAGTGGATTTTAGTTCTGAGGGAAGAAATGGGTCCAAATTACAAGAAGTGAGGGGAGAAGGAAGCTGTAGTGTTGTTAGTCTAGAAGAGCTATTGCCAGCCTGGTGCCTTCCAAAGGTTTATGATGAAAACTCCCACCAGTTCCAGCTAGGGCTGATGGGAGTTGTAGTTCATCACCTCTGGAGGGCATCAGCTTGGCGAAGGCCGGTCTAGAAGTCCAGAAAAGTTTGTATTTAGTAGCTAATGTTTTCCTTCAGGTATCAAACTTAAAAAAAAGTCATGCTCCAAGTTAATTTTCTGTTTACCAAAATGGGGGGAGGGAGAGAGGGGTGGGGAAGAAGTTGCACAAATAAATACAGGAGCATAGACTTTTGGCAATGAGGTTTGCTGCTCCATTGTGATTCAGCAGGTGGAGCTCTGGGGTATCTCCTTTCTTTCCTTGAAGATAAAATAATCCTCTGCAAAAGGGGATCTAAAGCAATGGAGTTATCACAGCTGTTCTGGAAGCACAGGGGATATAATCTGGAGGGCAGGGTCATTGGTAGATCCTTAAAATGGCATAGGGCCATGACACAGATATGCATAAAATGTGCATATGCTAATTTATATGTATAGGTGTAAATCTAGGGTGACTTTTAGGAGAAAAGATTTGGAGCCCAGTGCAAAAGAGTGAGGGGTCAGGCCCCTTGGTCATGCCCTAAGAATGCACCTGTCTGGAGGATTCAGGCTGTATATACACTACACTTAAAGCACATTCAGAGCATCCCCCCCCCCAAGAATCCTGGAAACTGTGGTTTATCCACATAGAGCTATAATTTCCAGCACTCTTAACAAACTATAGTTCCCAGGATTCTTTGGGAGACAAAAATGTGCTTTAAAAGTATGCATACGCAGACTCAGTTAGCTCTTATATGGACAATGGAAAGGAAAGCTACTTTTTAGCTAAAATACTAACATTAGACTTTTGCAGAGAAAATGCCACCTTTAACGCATTGATTTAATTAAATTTTTCACCTCTTTTTTTATTTTTCACAGGAGAAGCTCACTCCTGAATGTGTCTTCAGAGAACAGTTTGAAGAGAACTGGTATAACACTTACTCCTCCAATGTGTACAAGCATGGAGACTCTGGCCGACGGTACTTTGTGGCGCTAAACAAAGATGGCAGCCCTCGAGATGGGGCAAGGTCCAAAAGACATCAGAAGTTCACCCATTTCTTGCCCAGGCCAGTGGATCCAGAAAGAGTGCCTGAGCTCTACAAGGATGTGTTAGTATTCACCTGAAGTCGAACACGGGAGGGGAATGGAATCTTAGCCTCAACGGTACCGAAAGCATGAAGAACCTCTGAATGCTTGGGAGTTGCTGAGATCTAGGAAGCTGGGTGTCAGAGAAGTTGTTTAGTGGTAGACAAGCCCTTCATTGCCTAAAGTCTGGATTTAGGAAAGTGGGCCTTGAAGCCAAGAGGGCCAAATCTCTTTTAGGTTTGCTCGCCCTTGTGCTTGGTCAAGTAGACATGGAGAAGTTGGAACTGGACTTAAACCAGACTGCTCTGGATTACTTCCTGCCTTAGAGTGCGGATAGCTATCTAAGGCATGTGGAGGTAGATTGTTGGAAGCTAGAAGAAATGACAAAAAAGAGAAGAATGAGTGACAAACCAAGTGGGGAAAGCACACCCATGTGGATTGTGAACATGACGTTATGGTGACAACGCTAATCTGGCAAGTGAAATCCGGATTTATTTTTCCCTTCAGGATGGACCTAATTTATAGACTTTCAGAGTGCAAATATTTATTTTAAATATTTATTTATTACAGAGTTTATTTTTTACTGGGCTATGAAGACAGTACTACCCTTTACCCATTTATGGTGCCAATATTTACTCCAACGTAGTATCAAAAAAAGGGATGTTGCATCCCTAAACAGTGCAAATGGAGTAACATCTCTGGAATATCATTGTTAGAAGATAATAAACTTGGGTTATATTTTTATGCACACACCATTGCCTTACACAGGAACAGATGTTGGTTGCCTTGTGACCTATGGGACTGCCCCCTATATTTGTACTGAATTTTAAAAAATGCACATTTAAAAGGGAATTAAAGATAAACTTCCATCTATTTGTTTCAATGTTGTTCTTTAAGTAAATCATCTGCCAGTGGTACTTTCTGGAGACCACACATGGTTGTTGTACAGAGGCATCTATGTTTTCACCTCTCTGATTCTGCGTGATTGTTATTGTTAAAAACCAGGGATGGGGAACCTGGTGACTTCCAGATGTTGCTGGACTCCAACTCCCATCAGGCCCAGCCAGCATGGCCAATGGTCAGGGTTGATGGGAGCTGGAAACCAGGAACACCTGGAGGGGTGATAGGTTCCCACCCCTATTATGAACAATTATTTGGTCTGTGTTGACGTGCATGAGAAATGCACAACTCCCTATGCTAAACAGAGAAAGAAAATAAAAGGTGGCTGGCCTCTGTTAACATTGCTATAGTTACTGTTTACTATGAGAAATTAGAAAGAAAATAATCACAACAGATGCTGTTGAAATATATTCTTCTTTTGCAGTCTTGCACATATCCAAGAGTGGGTATTTGAGCCCCAGGGCTCATTTACACAGTGGTTCACATCTTTTAATTTGGATGGTTCACATGATTTTACTGGCAAACAGAAGCTATCACACAGTTTCCCCCTGTAAATCCATATTAACCCAATCCGCTGATAATATGAAAAGGGAAGGAAAAAAGTCTTCACTCCCTTTTTCTAGTGCTTGCAGACACTTTGCTCCAATGCTTTTAGGTGAGTGTGTCAGTCATGACCCTCTTCATGCCCATTCCCTCCTCCTCCCTTCATTCATTTTATTTCTTGTAGGCTGACAAGCAACTTCTGGCTGCTCTTCTCCATTCTGCAAGCCTTTTTTATGTCACTGCGAATTGTGCCCTTATTTCTTTCCCCCCTAACTTGTGCACAAAAGCATAACAGTGCTCAAACAAAGATTTGTATTTCAGCTGTATCCTGCCAGAAAAAAACACAGATATTCACACTTCTGGTTTTTTTAAAAGGAACCCACTGCAGCATGCTCAGTTGCCAAGCAACCAGAGAGAGTGGAAATGTTACTTTAAAGGGCATGGTCATTAGGAAACTGCATGATTGATCCTTCCCCTCAGTGCAAATAGAAAACATCATGTTTGCAGTTGGCATCGAGCCCTTACTGTGGACAGTGCAAATCGAAAACGGAGGTAAAAACAGCGTCTTTAGTACCAAGTAATGCTCCAATGTGGATAAGCCCCCAGTATGAATCTTACTTTCCTATCACCTCGATCTCTTTGCCTCTACTACTGAAATCTGAAATAGTGTTCCTGTAATCTGCTAGTTCATCGAGGCCGTCAAGCCAAAACACATTGACTAGGAATTGAACACTATTGAATGCAGTGAAACATGCTTGGGGGCAACATTCTTAGAATCAAACTTAGATTTGCAAAATTACAGCCTTAAAAACATACTGTTCAATAAATCATTTATATTGCTAGATCTTCATTAGGATTCTGATCTCTGGGGAAGGACTGCTTCTCAGTGATAGAGAACATGTTTTTCATGCAAAAGGTCCTGAATTCAATTCTTGATTTCTCCAGGCAGGGCTGAGGAAGAATGAGACCATGGAGTGTTACTGGTTGTCACTGCAGACCAAGGATGAGGAACCTAGAGCCCTCCAGATGTTGTTGAACTCCAACTCCCATCAGCCCCAGCCAGCATGGCCAATAGTTGGGGAGTTGTAGTCCAGCAACATCTGGAAGGCCACAGCTTCTCCATCTCTACTGTAGGCAATGTTGAACTAGATCAGCCTTTCCTAACTAGTGGGCCACCAGATGCTGTTGGACCACAATTTCCATCTTTCCTGACCATTGGCAATGCTGGCTGAGGCTGATGGGAGTTGTGGTCCAACAACATCTGGTGGCCCACTAGTTGGGAAAGGCTGAACTAGATGAACCAATGGCTTAACTCTATAGAATACAGCTTCCTTGTTCCTGTCTCTTAAAGATACTGTGAATGTAGACGCTTTGTTTAATGTGAGCAGTGGACTAAAAGGGTCAGAGCGTGCAAACTGCTTACTTCAGAATAGGAATAAAAGATCTGTCAGCTTTGGTTCTGTCTTATTTTTCAGTTTTCTCTCTTAAATTCATTTTTCCGCATTTCTGCAGCTATTTGAGATTTTAAAAAATCCTCATGAAAATTCTTCAGCATTTTAGTGTGCATTTTTCCTAATAAACATATTTTTGTAGACAATTTTATCTAGGGTTGCCAGGTTCAGGGCCTGAGACTGATCCTGTATCTTTAGGAGAAGAGAAAGTCAGCCAAGTGCAGGTGTTCTTGCCCAGCCTCCAAGAGGTCTTCTGTATCATTAAAAGTTGTGCAGGGGGAAGGGAGAATCCCACCTTGTGGTTTTTCCCATTACAGGGTTGCAAGAACACCTGCACTTGGCTGACTTTCTCTTCTCCTAAAGATACAGGATCAGTCTCAGGCCCTGAACCTGGCAACCCTAGTTTTATGTAATGTACACATTTTTGCAAGTTGTTTCTCTTCATATAATGCATTTTTGTGTTAAATTCACATATATTGATTTTGATGCATATTTCCCCCTCATATATGCATTTTTGTAAATATTGTTTGGTTGGTGAACTGCACTGCAAAATTCGAATAAGTGCAAATTTTGAAGGATGGCTGTGTTTTGGTTCTCATATTGTTTTGAAAAGTTCACGTTTGGCAGATTCAGCTTGACATGTGAACTGAATCTAATTTCTTGCCCATCCCTACTGCAGAGTAATTGCATTAAAATAATTTGACTATTCTAGCACCTGTAGTCTGAGGATTGTGGTTGGGAGTGTGGATTTGCTGTTTTTTGAATGAAGTACTAGTCTTTATGCCTGCAAATGGTTACTGTCTTCTTAAATAGTATCTCAAGAAGCCTAGCAGCTTTGAAGAGCTCTTGTGGTACAATTCAACCAATCCTGTTCTACAGCAATGTTTTTCTTGGGCTCTTAAGCACCTTAGATGTTCATCTATGAGAGTACTAGTAATGTTGGACAAGCTTCCCAAAGGATAGCTTAGCAACCATCCCCCTACAAAACACAGCAAAGTAGAGCATTCTGTCTGTCCTTGAGTGCCCTCTCAGTTGATACAGAGAAATGATAATAGGAATTGTAGCCTAATCATCCAGAGAGTCACAGGCTAGCCTCCCCTGGTGTAAGTCTATGCATTTCTACACAGAAGTAAGCCTCAGTGTGTCCAGTGGGGCTTAGGGCTAAGAAAGCATGCCTTCTTAAGAATAAGCCCCATTGTCCACAGTGGGGTTTACATCTGAGTAAACACGTACAGAATTGTGCCATTAATTGTAGAAATCACATTTATCTCAGTGGTTAATAAACACTGCAGCCAGTGCTTTTTGCGATGGTACTCAGTGGTACGGAGTACTGGTACCTCCGTTATGCTGCCTATGGCAACCATTTTGTGCCGGCACCCATGGCACTTTTATGAAGATATTACTGGCACCTCATATTTTTTCCAAAAAAAGCACTGACCGCATTAAAATATATTAGCACAATATGCACTAAATCTGTCACTCATTCACTCACTCACCCATATAAACAAATAAAATAAAGATCTCTCAACCTGTACAAAGTTATTTTTCCTTTTTATTGATTTGAAGCATATCCATTCCCTGCAGTGCAGTAAATAACAGAAAGCTTTCAAGGTATGAAGCTTTGTCTTTTGGGAACTTTGGCTGCCAGCATCAATCAGTTTTGAAATCATCATCATCATCATCATCATCATCATCATCTTCAAGGCATCTAAAATTGGCAGGGCATTGTACAAATATAAAAATCCCCCAAATGATTGCACATGCCTATCCCATATTATGTGCAGGATTCTCTTGAAATCACTTTGCGTATAATCTAGAGAGATGTAAGTATGTATCACCGAAATCCCATTGAAATCAGTGGGATGAAGGACCAAAGCTTTTTGTATATCAATGGGATTTAGGGATGTCTGAGCATAGGCTCACATTCACACAATGCCTTTTTATGTGTTTTCAAGCAGTCCCAACTTCCTCCAGCATTCTGCTCATGTGGAGAAATGTGACCTATGAACTGGCAGATAAGAAATATAGTCAGCATCAATTGCCATGATTGTGGCATTTTCCTTGGTTCATAGGAACTGCTGATGACTACTGTCTGAGATCCACAACTGACACATTACATTCCTGCACTGGAGCATATAACTTGGGAAGGTTGAGACAATCATCATCGTAAGTATTGTGTGAAAAGGCTGCTTTCTCTGGGTTGTGCACTGTATGACATGGAAGAAACTGACTGAGATTTTTTCTGATTATTCATTCACAAGATAGAAAAGCCAGAAGATGAAGTTGTGCTCAGTGGTGCAGTTAGGAAATCTGGACTTATGGGGACGCCCTTCTTTAGATGGTAATGTGTCTTATATTACTTCAGTTTCTTCAAAATGTAGCCAGCCAGCCCTATTGCATTTGGAGTCCCTGCTGCTCATCCTTCTGAGTGGGGTCCTGGGCTTCTGCCCCAAAGTTCTGCCCTGCTGGTGCTGCTGGTTGTACTTACATCTATGCACAATGGACTTCTAAGGAGCTCAGCCTTGCTTTGACATAATTGTCAAGCTTTTGAGATAAATCTTGATGCCATGTGTTACATACAGCATCATAGATAAAGTGAGCACGCTCGACACTACCCTTCTCTATATTGGAGCCAGACAGTGTCATATGCTTGTCTGACAAAGATCGGGTGCTGGATGTAGGCCAGCTGGCTTCATCCCAGTATGAACGAGTTAGAGGTGATACTGAATAGATGGGGGGGCGGATCAGTCTGGAGAGTCTGCCAAGCCTCAGACACCATGCCAAGTTGGCAACAGCATGTCCGTAAGTCAGCACCATCAGAGATAGGAATATCAGCCAAAATCTCTTTTCTTCATTTAGTCAAAAGTTGTTAGATGCGCAGCCTGCTACTGTGTATGTGCTTATGCAAAACTAAGAGCTGTTCTAAACATTATGCCAAATGAGGATGGGAGATAAATTTAAGCAACAGAATTCTGATTGTACTAAATCATTTCCCCATAACATCCTAGTTTGCTACTTGCAGGTTTGTTTGTTTTTTTAAAAAACACCACAGCATTAAAAAATAGGAGGCCTTGCCTCCAGCCCTCCAGTCCAGAATTCCACCAGATATTTTGGGGAAATATGTAGAATGGCTCTTGGTCTCTAAGGTGTGATCAGTTGGCCTTTTGTTCTGTTTGATAGAGGAACGGAGTGCCTCAGAAGGTGGTGGATTCTCCTTGGTTAGCGGTTTTCAAGTAGAGCAGGTATGGGAAACCTTTAGCCCTCCAGATGTTGCTGAACTACAACTCTCATCATCCCTGGCCATTGGCCACGCTTGCTGGAGCTGATGGGAGCTGTAGCTCAGCAACATCCAGAGAGCCAAAGGTTCCCGATACCTGAAGCAGAGGCTAGATGAACACCTATCAGGGACACTGTAGCAGTGGATTTCTTGCATTGGCAAGGGGCTGGGCACAATCACCTTTGAGATCTCTTCCAACTCTGTATTCTATGAATCTGCACAAGATTGCATGTAAACATGCTTTATGTGGAGTCAGACTATTGGTCCATCTAGATCGGAGCTATCAATTCCTGCTAGTGGAATCTTTCCTAGCTCTGCTATCAGAGGTTCTTAGGGCTGAGGATGCCATGGATTGCACCAGGGACCTCTGCATGCAAAGTGCGCGCTATGCCACTGAGCCAGAGGAAGGGTGCCTTCCTCTGTAGCATTAGACTATTGTTTTGACATCCAGGACTTCTAGAAATATGCATTGCAAGTGAGTAGATTGTTATTCCATAGCAGAAGCACTGAACAACAACAAAGGATCCACTGCAAATGAACAACATGGAAGCTACTTTTGATAATGATGATTTTCATTTGTTAGTCGCCTAATACCAAACAGCCTCTAGGTGACTTATGGATAAACTGATAGAAACCTTGGAGGGATTTTTATTCACTCACGAATTTAACAGCAAGTGATAAATATATTATAAAAGCTTGATAATATATAATTCAAATTGCCATCTTATAAGTGTAAAAAAAGAGGTGAATATGATATGGTGTGTCATCTAAATCTCAATAAGATGTAATGGTATATGTTTCTGATCAAGCATATAATAATACTTAATATTTAATAATCGGAATGGCTGCGGTCATACTACTAAGTGTAACTCTAATATTTATTTGGAACATGTGCTCTCATTTTAGAAACAGCAGATTTCTAGCCCTCTTGATTGCAGTGAAATCCTGCTTTCTGCTAGAAACTCCAGAGCTTTCATTAGGGGAAACCCCATGACTTCTCTGCTCCCAGCCCTTTCTCAGGGGCAGCTGTGGGAGCACCTGGAAGCTGGTCACATGATGCCGCATGGGGCTCAGATGCCCTGGGCAAATGTCCCTCTCTACTAGTTATGAAGTCAAAATAGTAACAAATGAGAATCCATGTGAAAAAGACACTATTGTTTCAAACAGCAAATCCCTTTTATCTCATGGAACTGCCTCAACAGTTCTCTGAAAGATTTGGTTGCTCAAACATTACCGAGTGTATGCAGATGCTTAAACAGGATTCTTTTATGATGTTGGCCAGCAGTGATGAAATTAGCATGTTTTGATCCATACACAAGTTGTTCATAAAGAACTTGAAAGGAGTCATCAGGAAAATCCGAATGCTGAAACGTTTTAAGATATGCTTTCTGCTCTGAGTTTTGTGTGATTGTCAGCCAGGGACTATCATGATCAAGGTAGCTTGCCAATTCCCTGCCACAGACACAATATTTATTAGTGTAATGGGGATTTCCTATCAGAGATCTGAAGACACATAGGCTTAAACATTATTTTATTCTAGGTAACCTATAAAAGTCAGAAGAAAAGATTTGCTGGTAAAGAAAACAGTCAAAGGGAAATGTACAAGGAAGATATTAATTTAATGCAGTTCACTGATTTACATTTATTTAGATTTGCATGTTTTATATTTTTTAAAGAAATAAGGATATATAAAGGTACCACTATTTAAAATTATTAGCATATTTATGTAGTGCTTTAGAAGATTTGAATATTAGTCTGTTGTAATTCTTACAACAACCTTGTCAGTATTATCTCCATTTTGCAGATGGGAAGGCTGAGGCTGAGAGAGCATGACTTGTCTCATGCTATGAGTTCATGGCAGAGCTGAGATTCAAAATGGGGACTCCCTGAACTGGTACTGTGATGAACTGGGACCTTCCCTTCAGGCCAGCTCTAGGGAAAACAACGAGTGAAGCATTGGATTTATGTTCTTAAATCCCAGGGGACACAAAACTTAAAATTTTATGAAATATCCTAAGAACACAAGGGATAGTTTTAACAGCCATAGGGTGGTATTCAGTGCTAGTCCTACTTAGAGTAGTAGACCCATTGAAGTTAATAAGCATGATTAACTTGGGTTCATTAATTTCAATTGGTCTACTGTCAGTAGAACTTTGCTGAATATAACCCATACAGTATGAAGAAGCACACTGGCAGTAGGACTCTGAAACTACGCAAGTAGATGGACAGCCTAGAATGTGTCAGGAAGTTCATCCTGTCTGGTGCCAGCCAATCTTAATTCTTTTTTGTGGGAATTATTATACAAAAAGGGGGTCTGACAGTTGAGCTTTTCTCCCCACTCAGATTCATCACAGTATCAGATCAAGGGGTCCCCTGGTTTGAATCTCACCTTTTCCACACATCATTAGGCTAGACAAGCCATGCTCTCTTAACCTCAGCCTTTCCATCTGCAAAATGGAGACAATACTAATGAGCCTATCTACTTTACAAGGTTATTTTAAGAATTACAACAGGGTAATATTCTTTTTAAAACCAATAGAACCAACAATTCAAGTTTGAATATCGGTGTATTGGTGAGAAAAGAAAAAAAGAGAAAAAGGAAAGCACCAAATCACACACAGACACTTGATCTGCAATTTAAAAAAATATTTTAATTTTGTTACAGTTTACAAAGACTTGGGTTTCAAAGCATGTGCAGAGTTCCTTGCAGAAAAGAGGTTCTGAGAGAGAGAGCATCATTGGTCAGTTGGCTGGCTGGTTTCAAGAGGACAAAGCTTCACATATTTTTTGGAATATAAGACCAGTAAAAGCTTTTTTTTTAATGGAGACAGACTGCTTTATTGATTGATTGATTGATTGTTACATTTCTCCCAATCCCGATTTTATCCTCACAATAACCCTGTGAGGTAGGTCACACTGAGACACAATGACTGACAATGACTGGCCCCAGGTCACCCAGTGAGCTTCATGGCCGAGTGGGGATTTGAACCCTGGTCTCCCAGGTTCTGGTCCAGCACTCTAAATTCTACACCACACTGGCTCTCCAATGTTTTGTTCATTGGTGAGATGCATTCTATCTCTGATGTCAGAGGCCTATGAGACCAATCAGAAATTTATTTGGAGGCTAGTTCCACCTCCCTAATGACTTGACGCTTACATTATAAAAAAGCTAGCTGGTTCTGACTAGACGGCCTTTGTGAAAAAAAGGATTAAGCTAGGAGTGTGGAAGGAAGACAAAGATCTAGGATATTGCTTTGTCAGTGTGGTGTGAACTAAACATTCTTGGTGGCGCTGTCGAACTGCTCCAGAAAATAGGGGTTTGTCACTGTAACTCAGTCTCTTACCTGCTATGCAACACCACCTCTATCAGCTTTTTATAAAGCTGAATCTGTTTTGCTCCTGCTGTTATTGTTACAAGGATGAATCTAATTTTGTAACATCAGTTAGAAAAGAGATATTTTTATTGTAACTACACTGGAAATATAAGCTGTTATTTATATTGTAATTGGTGGCACAGTGAGATTGTGTGAATACCTACAGACAATAACGATCCAAAGATTTTTGCAGTGATCTTAACTGGTCATAGCTAATTGATACGATTCTACATTATTCCCTCATGTCTTGTACAACATAAAAGATAATATTGTTATAAGATTGGGGGGTTGGTCTGGATCATGTCTTTGGATCCTCTTCCAGTCTGTGATTTTGGAGCTGTAGAAATGGATGTAGCAGAGCAACCTGCTGTGCTGGTCATGCCAGTTTCTTTGTTAATGGATCTGTCAAGTACCCAATCTACATATCTAAACACTTGGTCAAGAGAAGATGTGTTGCCATAGGAACAACTTGGTAAGCCTCCCCCCCATTCCAGGGACAGGAGATACCTGTGGGTGTTTGAGTCTGATTTGGAGCTGGGGGCTGGAAAGATACAGAGAAGCTTGCCTCACTCTGTATGCTGAATCCAAAGCTATGGCTTTGGGAAGCCTCTCCTAGAAGCCTAATAGGGAAGCAAGATCTGTTGGAGTGTTAATGCTGTGAGTTCCATTTTATCCTCAAGATGTATATATGCGTAAATAAACCATATATCATAAAGACACCACAGTCTCCAGTCCAGTCATCTTCATTCCAAGGAAATTGAACCCTGGGTAGCACTGCAACTCCTGGCAGTCTCTCACAACTCGGAGATTGGGATGTGCACAACACTATATTAACTACCATGTTTATCTTGCTGCACCACTCTCTCCTAATCAACTGCTTTGCCCAGTGGCTCTGATACTGCTGTTATAGCTGGGCACACAGGGATGATGATGTCATTTCCTGTGCACTGCTCCAAGGTTTCAACAAGTATATTAAAGCTCAAACAGACAGACTATTTGATCAGTGAGTCTCATGGGCTTGGGGGAAGTTGAGTTAAGAGAAAGGAAAGATCCACAGGGGCTCATAACAAGTGAACATTAGATTTCCAGAGAAAGAGAGAGACCTCTGGGAAAAGAGCGAGAGCGAGAGAGAGAGAGCTTCAGGAAGCAAACCGTTAACAGAGTTGGTTTCTGCTGAAACAACACAACACACAACACAAGTGTTGCCAGCTAGGCAGCATTTTATTAGTCTGACCAGTTGCCAGAGATGGTCCAAGTCTGGAGCAAATCTGGAACCAGGAACCAGGAGTCAGGGCTGAAGAGCAACCAGGAACAGAGGACAAGCCAGTTGCCAAGGCTGAGAAGCAAGATTAGAAACACAAGGTGTGCCAGAGCTCAGGTAGCCCATGTTGCCAGTCTACTCTCAATTCCTCTTTCATTTTGACTCCCAGTTCAAGGCTCCTGATCCACTCAATACTGATGCCATGGCCCATCTCTGGAACATATGTCCTAATATGTAGATCAATTCATTAAATCATAAGAACATAAGGCCAGTGGCCCATCTAGTCCAGCATCCTGTTCTCACAGTGGCCAACCAGGTGCCTGGGGGAAGCCCGCAAGCAGGACCCGAGTGCAAGAACACTCTCCCCTCCTGAGGCTTCCGGCAACTGGTTTTCAGAAACATACTGCCTCTGACTAGGGTGACAGAGCACAGCCATCACAGCTAGTAGTCATTGATAGCCCTGTCCTCCATGAATTTGTCTAATCTTCTTTTAAAGCCATCCAAGCTGGTGGCCATTACTGCATCTTGTGGGAGCAAATTCCATAGTTTAACTATGCGCTGAGTAAAGAAGTACTTCCTTTTGTCTGTCCTGAATCTTCCAACATTCAGCTTCTTTGAATGTCCATGAGTTCTAGTATTATGAGAGAGGGAGAAGAACTTTTCTCTATCCACTTTCTCAATGCCATGCATAATTTTATACACTTCTATCATGTCTCCTCTGACCCGCCTTTTCTCTAAACTAAAAAGCCCCAAATGCTGCAACCTTTCCTCATAAGGGAGTTGCTCCATCCCTTTGATCATTCTGGTTGCCCTCTTCTGAACCTTTTCCAACTCTATAATATCCTTTTTGAGATGAGGCGACCAGAACTGTACACAGTATTCCAAATGCGGCCGCACCATAGATTTATACAACGTCATTATGATATCAGCTGTTTTATTTTCAATACCTTTCCTAATTATCGCTAGCATGGAATTTGCCTTTTTCACAGCTGCCGCACACTGGGTCGACATTTTCATCGTGCTGTCCACTACAACCCCGAGGTCTCTCTCCTGGTGGGTCACTGCCAGTTCAGACCCCATGAGCGTATATGTGAAATTCAGATTTTTTGCTCCAATATGCATAATTTTACACTTGTTTATATTGAATTGCATTTGCCATTTTCCCGCCCATTCACTCAGTTTGGAGAGGTTTTTTTGGAGCTCTTTGCAATCCTTTTTTGTTTTAACAACTCTGAACAATTTACTATTGTCAGCAAACTTGGCCACTTCACTGCTCACTCCTAATTCTAGGTCATTAATGAACAAGTTGAAAAGTACAGGTCCCAATACCGATCCTTGAGGGACTCCACTTTCTACAGCCCTCCATTGGGAGAACTGTCCGTTGATTCCTACTCTCTGCTTTCTGCTTCTTAACCAATTCCTTATCCACAAGAGGACCTCTCCTCTTATTCCATGACTGCTAAGCTTCCTCAGAAGCCTTTGGTGAGGTACCTTGTCAAACGCTTTTTGAAAGTCTAAGTACACTATGTCCACTGGATCACCTCTATCTATATGCTTGTTGACACTCTCAAAGAATTCTAATAGGTTACTGAGACAGGACTTTCCCTTGCAGAAGCCATGCTGGCTCTGCTTCAGCAAGGCTTGTTCTTCTATGTGCTTAGTTAATCTAGCTTTAATAATACTTTCTACCATTTTTCCAGGGACAGAAGTTAAGCTAACTGGCCTGTAATTTCCAGGATCTCCCCTGGATCCCTTTTTGAATATTGGTGTTACATTTGCCACTTTCCAGCCCTCAGGCACGGAGCAGGACCCGAGGGACAAGTTACATATTTTAGTTAGCAGATCAGCAATTTCACATTTGAGTTCTTTGAGAACTCTCGGGTGGATGTATTGGGGTTTGGGAAGCCAGTATAATCTAGTTTCCCCAAAGCTCTACCCACAATGCACCAGTTTATGACCTGTCTCTAATTTGGCTCGAGAAGTGGCTCATCATGTAGGCAGAGCTGCTATGCTATCTTCCTGGCAGGTGAGTAGTTACTTATCTGGAGGAAGAGGGGTGATGTGGGGAGATTGGCATGCAAGAATGGCTCAGTTGGTCCTTTTGCAATGTCCCCACCACTTGGCCCCTCCATACCCAGTAAGCAAGAGTGACCCACTTGCTGGGAAGCTGGTGTAACAGCTCCATCCCATCTGAGGAACTGCTTCTGCAGGGGAGCCAATCATATTGAAACTATATTTCAGCAACCCTAGCAGTTGCCAATGCTATTCACAGAGAAGGGTAGCACGGGACTTCCCTTTCCAAACTGACAAGAAGGAGTGAGGTGGGAGGAAAACCCCAATTTCTCATGCATCTTTCAGGTAGGTCCATCTGACCTTTGCTTTGAATTTTTTACCCAAAATTTCGGATGTCCATCCTGAAACAAACAACTGGAAAGGATGAAAGAAAGTCCAGCTGACTTATGGTTGTTGATGAAGAGGATAATAATTCTTCAAAATTAGCAAATACTTAACATCTGCATGGTTAGTTCATGCTATACCTTGTATTTCTGTGGACATGTGTGTTGCTGAACAGCAGCATTCAGATCCTTACAGGTGATATTTCAGCATGAAGGCATGAATCAGCATGTTGCAGAAGGCCATTTACTGATGCCTCCGGCACTTTTGGGATACAAGCAACTGAAGACATATATTAATGGTCTCATAAAACATTGCATAAAGACTCTTACTGCAATTGCACTATTGTCTCTAACCAATGTGCAACTTCACATGGAATGAGAACCACAAATAGGTAAATAAACAATAGTTTTAGATTGAAAGCTTTTTGAGGGAAGGAACCTGCCTAATTTTATTTTATTTCATTTGCTTATGAAATTCTGATATGAACTAGCTCAGTCCACATTTTAAAGTGAACTTTAATTTGCTGGTCCATGATTTATATGAGGATTAGAACACAGTTAAGAAATGGATTGTGCACTTCCAAATATTGCAAAGCAGTTTCAAAAATGCATACAAAATATGCATTTTATGGAAAAATTTATATTAAATGCGTATTTTCGGGGGAAATGCATATAAAATAGGCATAACATGCATTCAGTTTAAATGCCAAATTTTCATTTTGTTTTTAATTTTTGCAAAAATCAGGATGGAACAGACCTGTGATTGAGCACATGCAAAACCATCATGGAATTGACAAAGACTGATCCATTTTTCCATACGCTGAACTTTGATAGCACTGTGCAAAATAATAAACAAATAGCTATCAATAGTTAAAAATGAATTACCTGATGGAATATTGTATTTAGTGATGGAATGAATATGAAAATGTGGAAAGAAGTCAAATAGTGAGAAGAATGCTCAGATGTCAAAAGACAGTCCCTGTTTGTTTCATGACTGCATAGACCTCTGTTTCCCACTTTGTAACGTAATAAAAAAAAATCTTTAGAATCTTCAGTAGGAAGAGAAGCATGAATGTATATGGCCAATACCCTATATTCATACCGAGATGCACATAAGTACTACCACAGGTTTCCTTGGGAAATGGGAACATTCAGAGGAAACCATCCTTTCCAACTGAAATGAGGAGTAGCTAGCAAACTGAGCCACCAGAATCAGCAACTGGTGAATCAAATTGTGTGACATTGTCCCAGCTACATGCCTCTGGCAAAAGCCATGATTCATGAACACAGCTGGGGAAACAATGTTAGGCTGTTGTGGTGTCAGTTAAGAGTGGAAAATCCAACTGCCCCTGCATTTAGAGTACTGTTGTTCCATTCCTATAAGGGTGATTTCCAGATTACAGATTTTGTTCTCTGTGACAGTGTCTATTCAATGGGGTCCCATTGTAACCTTTATTTTTTAGCCTATGATTTCTATACATGAAGCATTTGCCACCACACTTGGCATGGGGGGGAGGCTTTGTGATTAAGGGTGCAACCCTGTATCCACTTACCTGGCAGTAAGCCCCACTGAACTCTGTGAGATTTAGTTCTAAGTAGGTATAGAATTGGGCTATAAGGCAGCAAACCTCTGCACACTTACCTGGGAGTAAGTCCTATTTCATTTAGGGGTACTTAACTTTTGAAATGCATGGGATTGTGATGCTACTGTTACTCCCTACTAGGGATGGGATTCGTGGCCGGTGCCGCTTTGAAAGCATCCCATCAACCTAAGAGGGTAGTATCAGTTTGAGTTTGTTCTTTGCCCACTGTTTGCTGCTTTTACCAATCCATTTTCCTCCTCCCCCAAAATATTGATATTGATAGCAATATTTTGAAAGGCAATAACAATAAAGGAAAGGAAATATTGGTAAAAGTATTGTATTTAATATTGATATTTCAGAGGTGGATTTTTAAAAAAAATCTGCTTCTGAAAACAGCCACAAAGAATCGTTACGTAAAAATCAGATTTGCAAGAATAGAGAACAAGCGCATTAATGGAAAATTTGGTATCAAATCTGAATTGGGTGGAATTCTAGCACATTAGTCCCTACATCAAGGTGGGCAACTCAGGCCTGGCACTTTGAATGCAATCCTCCAGGCATCTCTCTCTGGTCCTTAGGACTCTCTCCAGGCCACACCCCCTCCTCAGCCACTCCTCTTTTCTCAGGCCATGCACCTCACCAGCCCTGCTTTGCACCCTCCGTGAGTGTTTCTGGCCGGCAGGAATGTCTTCCTGGTAATGCCTCTTGCTAGCCTGGATGGAGGGTAGAGAGGAGTGTGTGCATGCATGTAGAAGCCAGCCTACAGCACAAAGGGAAAATGTACATGTGTTGCTCTGCCCATTTTGTCTCTGGCTCTGCTTACCACTGCCATAGAGCCCCCCAGAAAGTTGCCGAGAAGGAAATGTAGCCCTTGAGTTGAAAAAGGTTCCCCACCTCTGCCACATGTAGGAGAGGTACCATGACAGCAAGCATGCTAATATATGTATATTTTTTAATTTTGTTTTTGTTGGATCTACTTCACTCAAACATTTGGGTCAAAATTAACTGTGCATCTCCAGGTTACTGGGGAAATACCCTTTAAAATATGGGTAGTTAGTGTCTAACTCCCCCCCCCCCGGAGAGGGCCCCTACCATCAGTTCAGTTGGAGTTTCTCAACAGAAACCCCCTACCTAAAGGTAGTGCATTCAAATACATGTTAACTCTGAAGTAAGCCCTATAGAGTTAAGTTGGACTTACTCCCAGGCAAGTATGCTTAGGATTGTAGCCTAAAGCTGTACCCAGTTCTGCATGTCAGCTCCAGGGATTCATTTACACATCTAAGTTAATCGCTTGATGTTTTGATGACACCCAGCTGAATGTGTAAATTGTTTCCCACTGGAAAGTTTGAGTTGATATCATGCCATATGAAAGTTCTGTGGTGATTAATCTGTGACAGCAGAGAGACTAGCTACATAGGATAATTGTCATGTAAAAAGCAGCCATATGTAAACAACCTAAGGTGAGATAACTGGAGATCTCTTTCTGAAGAATCTCCTAGAGACAAACAGAGAAAGATGACAGGGAATCATATGCAAACATACAAGGAAACAGGAGCTGCTGACCATTTTTCTTCAGTGGTTTACCTTTCTGTCTCTCCTTGTAATTTTCCCAGCTCCCCCCTCCTAACTCCTAGGGAAAATTAGCTACTAAGCAAAGAGATAAGTTGTCACTATGTAAACAGAAAGGTGCTCAGCAGCTTCAGCTTCTCTTGTATTTGCTGCCCTGGGCTCCTTTGGAGGAAGGTGTGGGATATAAATCTAAAAAACAACAGCATGATCCCCTCCCACCCTCTCCCTTAATATATCCAGGGAAGCCTTTGGAATTCTCAATATGCAGTATTTGACTTCAGATAGCTACTTTTTACATAGCAAAGGTAACATCTATCCAGGCAGGCTCCGATTCACATCTGCAGGTTATTGCAGTGCAGCGGTCAACAAATGATGAACATCTTTAAATGAACTGGCCTAATTCCTTGCAATCGCTGTAATCTGTCAAGAACAACCGTCAGGTGATCTTTTGGAAATGACGCATGAAACAGCCTAGATATGACATTAAATGCATTGTTGTGTTTAATGTGCATGTTTTTAAACATCGAAATACCAGTTGCAGGGAAGGCTGGTAATTATCAGGATCACAGCAGCTGCTGGGAGGGAGAATTTAACCCTATGCTGTCCTGCTGAGGTCCTGTCAAAAATTGCTTCTTTGAAGCTAATGCTTGCCTTGGGAGTAAAGGTCTCATTCAGAGAAGCACTTTTTGTCAGGACAGCAGCAGAGGAGGAAATGATTAAATCCCCCCTCTGCTTGCTGTAGTTCTGACAATTGCCAGTGCTCCAAGCAATTGCCAGTTGTGTGTGTGTATATAAACCCATGCTCTCTAAATGCAAAGACATAGTCAACATCTAGTTTGGCCCTTAGAAAGGAGTTGTTGCAGCATCTTTGCTTTGTCTGCGTTTCTCCTACCATAATTATGGGCACTCAACATTGCTGGCCTGGCAGATGCAAGTAAACTCCCTTAACAGGCTAAACAAATCTGACTTAGGATTCGATTTTTAGATTCCACATGCCAGTAATGTGTTCATTTGCCATGAGATAATATACCAGCAAATTAGTATATTGGATAGGACACTCTGAATGTGTTTTAATGGGACCAAAAGTACCCTAACAGGGTTCAGAATTGCAACTAAGGAATCTGGTACACCAATGTCACATCACACTTGTGGCATTGAGCCAGGAATGACTACTGATCTAGGACTGGTTGTGCTGGTTCAGCTGCAGGTAGCATCAGTCCTGTGCCAGGTTAAATATCTGCAGGTGCCATATTTGACTTCCTTGCTTTCCTTTGCCCAGCTATTTGAGTTCTATTCTCAATTACATTTGGATTCAGCCCTCCCAGATGTGACCTGCTTTGCCCCAGATGTGTTATTGGCTAAGTCCACAGCCTGGCCTTGGATTAATTTCTGGATTGCTTCTTGGCTGTTGCTTGAGTACCTGACAGTAGTGCTTGACCTTGGCTGCATCTTGTGATGTTGTCCACATTCCCCATTACTGACATGCAATGTTTAGCTGCATTTTTTTAAAAAAAAAGTTCATATAGCGGGCTAAATGTACATAAAATAAAAATCAGTTCTTCAGGTAAGCTAATTTATTAAACCTTTCTTACGTAGCCTATATGTACAGCAATAGAGATTTAAGCTGATTGATCCATTAACTAACAAATCAATACAAAAGTATGGTACATCCTATGCCAAGGGCAATATTTACCCTAAGGCTGAGCCAAATGTTGGGCAGAGCAATCTTATATAACAATTAAATTATGCTGGAGAGAGGGATATGCTGCTGCTGTGCTGGCGAAATGGTTGCTGTATCCGATATGGGCTCAGCCCAGGAAGGGAGGGGGAAAAGTTATAATAAGAATACACAAAAATGGTATGGCAGACATATCTCTGGAAACAACACTGGAAACAACACGAGGGCAAGGCTATGTAAGCCTTGTTCCTACCTCCCACTCCTCTCATGTATGGGGTCCTCGTTGCTCATCTGCTGTGCCCACTGGCCTCTGTGTGTTGTTGTTTAATGCCAGATCAGTACACAATAAGACCACTCTCATCCATGATTTGATTGTGGATGAAGGTGCCGATTTGGTGTGCATTACCGAGACCTGGGTGGGTGAGCTGGGAGGAGTTGATCTGACCCAACTTTGCCCACCAGGTTACTCGGTGCAACACCAGGACAGGCTGCAGAGACAGGGGGAAGGAGTTGCTATGCTCTACAGAACTTCCATCTCTGTCACCAAGAAACCACTCTGTCTTGGAGCTGGCTGTGAGGGCCTGCACCTGGTGTTGGGCCGAGGAGACAGTAAACTAGGGTTGCTGCTGGTGTATCATCCACCCTGCTGCCCAGCAGCTTCTCTGACACACAAACACACAGACGTTCCTTTCCCAAGGAACAGGCATAGTGAAACTGCTTTGCAAAACACCAGAAGGAAAAAGGGAGCTTGAACTTAAAGACTGTCTATATGTTCTAGATTTTAAAGATAATTTAATAAGTGTTACTCGGATAATGAAGCTAGGAAGGCAACAATATATGAGTGGAGATTTTTGCCATGTTCTGGATGAAGGAGAAAAATGTTGTACTGCAAAATTGAAAAATGGACTTTTGCATTTAGAATACCTTGAAGCATGCAAATATGGTCAAGGAAACCTGTAATTCTGAATGTTTGCATATTTGGCATAGAAAAATGGGACATGCTAGCTTAGCCAGAGTAACTGCTCTAAATAAAGAGAATTTGGCAAGAGGCATTAAAATGGCACAGTACAAATTTACAGAGAAATGTGAGTGCTGTATAAAGACAAAGAGTGTGAAACCAAACTTTTCTAAGAAAAGTGAGAGGAAAACCAAAAAGCCTCTAGAATTAATTCACACTGATCTTTGTAGGCCAATGAAAGTGCCATCCCAGGGTGGAAATTTGTACATGCTGACTTTTATAGATCACTACTTCAGGTATACTACAATGTACCTGCTAAAAGAGAAAAGTCAATTACTTCAAAAATTGAAGGACTATGTCAGGATTGTGTCCAACAAATTTGGCAGAAAGCCACAGATCATAAGATCTGACAGTGGAGGAGAATATGTGTCTAGGGATATGCAAGACTTTCTCTGTGAGGAAGGCATAGAGCACCAGACTACAGTTGTTTACAGTCCAGAACAGAACGGGCCACAGAACAAATGAACAACACCCTTGGACAAATGATTTGTTCCTTGTTGGAAGATGTACAGTTACCAAAGAAGTACTGGGGGGAAGTAGCGGTTACTGCCACTTACCTGCAGAACTGACTTCCTGTCACAGAGTGGCAAAACTGGGAATGGAGAGACTGAGTGAGCCTTTAGGTGTTTGAATCTTTACTAAAGATTACACCTTCCCTGCAAATTAGTCAGACAGAGGCTTTAAGCATTAAAATAAGAAATAAGTTCTACATCTAGCTAACTGGCTAAGTTGGAGATGCAAACACTAAGCCTAGTGTTTGCCCTCATGCTTGGAGGAGAGGGAGAGATAAAGAGAATATGTCTGCTCTCCCTCTCAAGAGAAAGAAAGAAAAAGAAAGGAGGAAGGAGATGTGGTCAACATCCTATGCATATCAGTCTAGCAGGAAGGGAGAGACAGCAGGAGATCAAAGGATAGGTATTAGCTTAGCAATCAGGAGGTCTCCTCTCTAGCTACCCATTTTAACCCCATGCAGCCTCAACCCACCAGTTCGAGCTGAACCACATATTCCAACACTTCCTGCATCTGCAACCAACAAAACACCATTTGAACTATGGCATGATAGGACACCAAGAGTGCCTCACCTTCTTGTGTTTGGGTGCAAGGCCTTTGTGCAGATCCCGGAACAAAAGAGGTCAAAACTTGACAACACTGCCAGGGAAGTAATGTTCATGGGATATTCTTCAATGCAGAAGAGATACAGAGTAATAGATCCCCAAACTGGCGAAGTTGGAGTATACAGAGCTGTCTACTTTGATGAAGGAAAGCACACACACCGACCAGAAGGGGCGCCACACCAAACAGATGACAGTGAAAAGGAAGAAGAAGCTGAGTTGTTCTTCCACCACAGAAGGTATAACAATAATATACCTGCAGAGGAAGGTGAGGAGTCTGAGCCAGAAGAGGCAACAGAGCCAGAAGAGGCAACAGAGTCAGAAGGGGCAGCCGAAGTGCCAGCACCCAGACGCTCTGAACGCACCAACAGAGGTGCACCACCAGAGAGAATTGCTTACCTCGTGAGAGATGAACTTCCAGAACCAGAGACCTGGAAAGAGACTGAAGCCTTACCCAAAGCTGAAGCTGAGAGGTGGAGGCAGGCAACCAAGCAAGAGCTGGAAGCTCTACACAAAAGTAAAACTTGGACACTGACCAAGCTTCCTCAAGAAAGGAAAGCTGTAGGCTACAAGAGGAAATTCAAGAAAAAGCCAAATGCTAAAGGAAATGTTGAGAGATACAAGACAAGCCATCAGAAAACGTCTGTATATCAATACTGTTACCAGGCCAGATGTGGTGGTAGAGATGAGATACTTGTGCTGAAAAACCAGCCTGCCAACCAAGAAGGACTGGGAAGCACTCAAGGATGCATCAGACTTGTGGAGTCAGAAGGGGTGAGTTCACAAACCAAGCACATAGACGTGAAGCATCATTTCATTAGAGGTACCTACTGCAGAGGACTACTCAAGTTGGAGTATTGTCCAACAGAAGACATGACTGCAGATGCTCTCAAGAAGACGTTGGGCAAAATCAGACATTGCAAGCTGCGAGACAAGATGAACCTCGTGGGCTGAACCAAACACTCGTTGAGAAGGGGTGTTGGAAGTGGGGCAAGAGCAACTCCTGTTTTGTTCTTTTGTTTATGTTCCAGAAGGGAGATAGAGTTAGGGTCCTCCAGATGGCTAGGCTTGATTACCTTCACCTGTGATGCTCTGATTGACTTCCTTCCATCGTTAGACTGATGCATCTTAGGGAAGCTTATCTGCCCCTCCTCCTTCCGCCCTTTCCTCTCTCCTCTTCTTCGACTGTCCGAGAGAGAGGAGACACCTTTGTCTCTGCTCTCTCTCTCATGAGCCATGAGGGCAACTCCTAAGCCTGGGCGTTGTGCCGCCAACTTAGTTAGCTAGTTAGAACTAGGTATGCTTTTCTATCTACTATGTATTTCTATATTTTCTTATTTTACTAAGTCTTAAGTCTCAGTGATCTCAATGCAGGGTAAAAGCCTGCTACTTAGGTAAATGCACACATTGGCACACACGCATTTCAGACTGCTGAGTTACTCTGCTAACAAATATACACATTTACACAACAACATTCAACACTTTTTTAATGACTTGGATAAAGATGTGCAGGGAACACTTATCAAATGTGCAGATGATACAAAATTGGGAGGAATAGCTAATATCCTGGAGGACAGAAACAAACTTCAAAGTGTTCTTGACAGGCTGGAGCGTTGGACTGAAAACAACAGAATGAAATTTAACAGGGATAAGTGCAAAGTTTTACATCTAGGAAAAAGAAATCAAGTGCACAGTAATGCTACATGTGAGAAGGATCTTGGAAATGTTGTTGATCCCAAGCTGAAAATGAGCCAGCAGTGCGATGTGGCTGCAGAAAAGGCAAATGCTCTTTTAGGCTGCATTAAGTATAATTTTCAAATTGCATGAAGTACTAGTTCCCCTCTATTTGGCACTAGCTAGCCCTCATCTTTATTACTGCGTCCAGTTCTGGACACTGCACTTTAAGAAGGATACAGCCAAACTGGAACAGGTTCAGAGGAAGGCAACATGGTTGATCAGCGACTGGAAACAGAGTCCTGTGAGGAGAGAGACTGAAAGAACTGGGCATGTTTAGCCTTGAATAGAGAAGTCTGATATGATAGCACTCTTCAAGTATTTGAAAGGTTGTCACACAGAGGAGGGCCAGGATCACTTCTCGATCATCCCAGAGTGCAGGACATGGAATAATGGGCTTGTTACACGAAGCCAAATTTTGACTGAACATCAGGGAAAACTTCCTAACTGTTAGAGTGTATGACAATTGCCTAGGGATGTGGTGGGCTCTGCAACACTAGAGGCATTCAAGAGGCAACTAGATAGCCATCTGTTGTTGTATTCCAGCATTGAGCAGGTGGTTGAACTCGATGATCTTCCAACTCTACTCTTCCATGATTCTATGATTCTAGGGAGGAAAAGTCTTTTGCCAAGCAGCCAAGGAAGGACAGATAACAAGTAGAGCAACTGACACACACTGACAGCAGCAATCTCCATTGGCTCACTGGCTACATATGGCAAGGGACTGGGAAGGAAAAGAGAGGAATTTGCACTCCACCAAGAGAATGGGGGGAAACAGCCCCATTCACTTTTTGCATGCCTGCTTAAGAACAACAACATAGTCCTGCCTGGGGCAAAACAAAGGTACGTCAGGCAGCGGTGTGCTGTGGCTGGATGCTGACACTCTATACTATGCTCTGTCGTGGCATCTCTGGCAGGGAGGTTGTCAATGCAAGGGTGGGTATTTTAATAAAATCACCCTCCAATTGACGTCAAAGGGGTGTAAAGATGTGTCATTGATGGGCATGGCCGTGGTGTGGTGGATATAATATACAGCATATGTGCCATCCACCTCCCAGCCATTTCTCTGCCCCATTGTAGTCGTTCTATCAGCATATCTTCACTGGAAGAACAGGTCTGCCAGAAGAGTGTGCTGCTGGTATATCTGGGTACTCTGCCTTCATATCTGTTGCAGTGGAGTGGATCATATTCTGCATTTCCCCCAGTGTAGTTTGGCATCTACCAAATCATATAGTTCCTCAGCCAGTGGAACTTGAGTCCAGGATTGCTCCGTTCATGTTTTACTTTATTTGCAGCTCAGGTTTTACTGTACAAGTAGCAACTTGCAAGGGGGGGGGAGGAGAAAAACTTTTATTCTGTTGCAGGTGTTTGAAACTGGAACCATCATTTTTCTGCAATGCTGCTGCTTTGGTATCATTCAACCATACTTTTCATTGTGGGGTTCCAACCAATCAGCAATGAGGTAGTAGTCATAAGTATTTGGCTATGTACTGATGTCACTAAAGGCAAACAAAGCATATTCAGAGTGAGGGCAATGCTTTCTGTTGTGGTAGCATGATGAACTTAGCCAGTCAGGGAACACTTTAAGTATTGAGCACATTAATGGCTACCTCCAATCACCCCAAAGAGCCCCTGTTTGATGTTGATATTCATGAAAAGTTTTCAGTTTAGTTCTAACTTTGCCATATGCGAGAAAAATTGCTTTCTTCAAAGATACCAGTCTATATAAGAAAGGAAGATGAAGAATGGCAACAACTGGCACAACCTGTACATCTTTTGTTAAAATATTAGACACAATTCACTGTTCATGGACTTTTGCCTTGAACTTGCACTGCCATCTAATGATGTAACAATAAATTACATGAATTGCACAAAAACATTTTCCCTCTTATATTCTCACTCTGCTTAAGGCTGTTGTCAGAGTACAGCTCCGAAATGTAAACATTTACCAGTGCATTTACCAGACCCAGTGCAGTGCAGTGGCTAGAGTATTGAGTTTGGATGGGGGAAATTCAAATTTATTTGTCTTTTTCGCAGTCTATGGTATGCACAAAGCTCTCCTCCAACACCACATTTCAAACGAGTTTATTTTTCTCTTATCCGCTTTTTTCACTGTCCAACTTTCACATCCATCCATAGAGATCGGGAATACCATGGTCTGAATGATCCTGACTTTAGTGTTCAATGCATTTGAGGACCTTTTCTAGTTCTCTCATTCTTGTATTATCAGCATCTTATTAGTAAAATGGGAGTCTTGTATAAGGGCCTGCATTTGTTGTTCTATGGTGGGCAGATGACAGGGCTCCTGCACCTTTAGCAATTGTGTAGAAGAAGAAATTTCAGCAGATGCAGCTTTTATTTACATCAGCTGAAATCCCCCTTTTTGTAGATTGTTGTTGTTATGTGCCTTCAAGTCGATTATGACTTATGGCAACCCTATGAATCAGCAACCTCCAAGAGCATCTGTCATGAACCACCCTGCTCAGATCTTGTAAGTTCAGGTCTGTGGCTTCCTTTATGGAATCAATCCATCTCTTGTTTGGTCTTCCTCTTTTTCTACTCCCTGCTGTTTTTCCCAGCATTATTGTCTTTTCTAGTGAATCATGTCTTCTCATGATGTGTCCAAAGTATGATAACCTCTGTTTCATCATTTTAGCTTCTAGTGACAGTTCTGGTTTAATTTGTTCTAACACCCAATTATTTGTCTTTTTCGCAGTCCATGGTATGCGCAAAGCTCTCCTCCAGCACCACATTTCAAATGAGTTGATTTTTCACCTTTTGATTTTATCCGCCTTTTTCACTGTCCAACTTTCACATCCATACATAGAGATCGGGAATAGCATGGTCTGAATGATCCTGACTTTGGTGTTCAGTGATACATCTTTGCATTTGAGGACCTTTTCTAGTTCTCTCACAGCTGCCCTCCCCAGTCCTAGCCTTCTTCTGATTTCTTGACTATTGTCTCCATTTTGGTTAATGACTGTGCCGAGGTATTGATAATCCTTGACAAGTTCAATGTCCTCACTGTCAACTGTAAAGTTACATAAATCTTCTGTTGTCATTATTTTAGTCTTCTTGACGTTCAGCTGTAGTCCTGCTTTTGTGCTTTCCTCTTTAACTTTCATCAGCATTCATTTCAAATCATTACTGGTTTCTGCTAACAGTATGGTATCGTCTGAGTATCTTAAATTATTGATGTATCTCCCTCCAATTTTCACACCTCCTTCATCTTGGTCCAATCCTGCTTTCCGTAGGATATGTTCTGCGTACAGATTAAACAAATAGGGTGATAAAATACAACCCTGTCTCACACCCTTTACGATGGGGAACCAATCGGTTTCTCCATATTCTGTCCTTACAGTAGCCTCTTGTGCAGAGTATAGGTTGCGCATCAGGACAATCAGATGCTGTGGCACCCCCATTTCTTTTAAAGCATTCCATAGTTTTTCATGATCTACACAGTCAAAGGCTTTGCTGTAATCTATAAAGCACAGGGTGATTTTCTTCTGAAATTCCTTGCTCCATTCCATTATCCAACGTATGTTTTCTGATGAGAACACCAAGACATGCAAGAAAAGCTTGGGTTTTTATGAAAGACCCTGGCTTCCCACAAAATCTCAGAAACAAACTGGGTACAAATATTGTTCAATGAGTGCTGCCTTCATGGTGCCTTGAAGAGATCTTGGCAAATAGAAAGGGACAAATCTGTCAATTTTGTTTTTTTGTTTGTTTTCACTAACAAACGCAATTGTATGCACACTTTCCCCTAATATTCACATTGTTAACACACTTTTTTGGTTAGGAAACTGCATTGCAATATTCAGAGGTGTGAATGTCAAAGGAAAGCAGTGTTTCTGTTCATGCATTGCACCAGGAAGTGCAAATTAGCTTAAAACATGAACTGAACCAAATTTCTTTTCCATCTCTATGACAGCAGGTTTGAGCTCTCATCTGCAGGAATTGGGAGTAAGGATGCCATTCAGTGCACATTTACCTGGGAGCAAGTCCCTTTGAACTCAAGGGGGCTTGCTTCTGAGTAGACAATGCATAGGATTGCAGTGTAAGATACATCTGCGAAAAAGCAATGCTTTGAAAACAGATATATGTACTTGAAGGAACATTTAGGTGTGCATCCGATTCATGCTCACTGTTTTGATCCAACTAAGGTGACTGACATTTGAAAGCCTCCAGTATGGAAATCTTCTTAGCTGGATTTGCTTGAATCAGCATGGATGGGGGATGAAGGAGAGTAAAAGAAGGAAAATTCTCTTATCCTGGATTTTGTTTGGGAGGTCCACACTTACACATGGAAGAGGAATATTTAAGAATGCTAAGTGCAACTTTATTTGGATTTTAAATACTGTGTTTAAAGTTTCAAGAGTGGATTGTTTTATAGTAAAAAAAGGGAGTGTTGTAGTATTTTTATTTATTTAATTTAGTTTCTGTTTCTAAAGACTTACAATAGAAAATCCGTGAGTGATTTACATATATGATAATTACAAAAACAAAGGAGAGATGGAAGAAAAAATGAAAAAATAAAGCAAAAAATGTGGCATCACTTGCATGCAGATATTACTCTGGGCTGATTTAAAGCAAAATTTAGGACATCGAATTAAGCAGACTTAAGAATAACCTAATATAGTATCTTGCAATTATGATTTTGTTCAATAATACAGAATATAGTTATACACCAGTATTGCTGGCATTGGACTCATGGACTTAACATAGGCAAAGTTAGCATTTCTTGTCCACCATTGCTAATGTTAATAGTCTTGTCAATCAAGACAACAGTTTAGATTGGTTTTTCTCAACAGATGAGAACATGCTGTTGACTTTTTGGTGCATCAGAATCTTCACTGAAGAGGTGATCAAAGGGATGCATTATGTTGCTGTACATAACTTTATGGGACAGATGGAATCTACCCTAAAAGACCCATGACACTTAGGGCCAGATTCTCAAAAGTATCAGACACTAAAACCTATTAACATGTTCAAACCTTTATCCTCACACTTGTCAGCACTTTTTAGCTCTTTTTATAGGAGCCAATTGAATTTTTAACTACTTCAAAGTTCAAGTCAAGGTTAGTTGAGTGGCTAAGAGAGTTCAACAGTTCTAACCAACTTTGCGAGCCTTTTCTTCTGAGCTGAAGATCCCAAACCACACTTATTTTTTAGCAAGTTTCATGGAAAATCAACAGGAGTTACTTTCAGTTAAAGCTGTGTTAGTATGAAGCGTTTCCAGGTAATACACTGAACTGCATGCTAGCAATTATTTGCATAGGAAGAAAGATAAGAGAAACAAGCTTACAAACAGTTGAAATGGTTTGGTTTTGAAACTGAAGGCCAAGCCTTGCAAGGCAGAGCTGGTTCTTAAGTTAAAGGAATGGTGAACCTTATGCTTCTTCTGTGTGGTTGCAATCCACATTTTTCTAGTAATGTGATCATGTAAGACCAAGGAGGAATTATGTGGTTACATCTGATATCAGAAAGACTCTGGTGTGGGAAGGTGCAATGGCATCCACCCCTCCCACATGATCTTCCTGCTGAAACATTGCTGGAGCAGTCTGGAACATAATCTGATGTGAATGGCAACAGATCTGCTCCAGTACTTAGCCTCATATTTGTATGTTGAAGACTGGAGAATTTCAGCTAGTGCTACTTTTCTCATTCCTGTATGACAAGCTGCATCTGCTAACATTCTACACAAATAATAGATGCGCAGGCACAGCACTTGCTCTGCAAATGAAAGATCTTGGAAAGACTTCTATCTGAAACCCTGGAGAGCCACTGCTGGGGATGGCAGTGATGCACCAGCCACAAGATTTTATGTATCTGTAGCTTTAGGAAGCAGCATGATTTGTTTCAGAGCTGCTCTGTGCCTTTCTAATTTTACTCATTATTTGGGACCAAATTAGATCTGTTAAAAACGAAGCTCTATTTTCTCCCTATTCACCATAATGGGGAATCTATTTTTTTCTTTTTACAGAACTGGAATCATTCCTCCGGTTTTGGCACCCCTTCTGAAGGTATGAGCCTGTCAAATTTCAGAATGATAGCTACAGTGGTTCTCCTGCAAGGCTTTACCAGTTTGGGGCAGGCACAATAGGATTGGAATCACAGGGGGCAGAGTGTGCGTAGAACAAGGAGCATACATACTCAGGCAAGACTTGGCAGAGGAAATGTCACTCTGTTCAGCAAGGGCCCAGTTACTTCAAGGTTGTTGTTGGGGTCAGGTCTCTGCCCCCCATGGATTTTGGGGCATGCAGTTCCTCTATCTGGAAGAGTGTGATCTCCTCATTAACTTGTGTAGGGCAAAACATAGATCCATGTGAAAAAAACCCACAGTTTTTAATCCCTTCCTCAAATCGCTATGTTTGCTTGGAATGTCCTGGGAAAATTATTCCTCTGATTAAAAGCTAGACTTGTAAATCAAAATGAGTGATCCCCCATTCCTCCATCTCTCTCCACTCATGTTCATGGCATTGCCCTAGTCAGCTTGGGTTTGCTTTTTTTTATATATATAAATGCAGCCATCACTTTAAAAATAGATTTTTGGGCACCCAAGTCCACAGAGTGACTCAGGACTTGAGGGAGTCCCTGATCCAAATTAAGATGCCTTTTTAATGGCTCAGTCCAGGCATGTGAAAACCTTACCCATCTCACTGCTATTTCCCCATTAATTTGGGCAGTACACAGAGCCAATGCACAACCCCGGCCACAGCCAATCAGCACAGATAAACATTGAGCTAGATGGACCCACGGTCTGACTTGGTGTAAGGCATATGCTATGACTAGTAGTAGCCGAAGAAAGTATAGTGCATTAGAGTTGCATTATATTAGGAGGCAACCCCCCCCAAAATCTATTCAAACGGACCCCCCCCCTCCCCATCAGCCTACCTTTTGTAGAACGCAGCATTTTCTTTTTGGTGCTCTTTAATTTGAGTGTTTAGAACATAGTTTCCCCTTTAAAACAGAGAAATTAATTCAGAGAGGAAGAGAATGGGTTAATGTGTGCTCTGTCAAGCAGGTGTGTTGTTTAGCAAACTTTCTGGCTGATTTTTTGGCCACTTGTTCACTGCAGGTGTTGATCACCAGCATTTCCATCCTGTTTGATATTTGGGCTTTTGTGTCTGTCAGCTGGGAAACTTTCTTCCCCACTCAGTGTGTAGCAAAGCTTCCCCCACCCCTTTGGGCTTTGTTGTTTAGGTTGAACTGGATAAAACAGAACTGATTTCTGATCAGCTGAAAAGTTGAAAAGACTTGGGCAGCTTGAGCTCAGCAAATATGTCTTGTTTTGACTTGGCCTTATGTACAGTTCCTTTCTTGTTAAGGGATACTGAACTAAGATAAAAGAATTAAAGCTGTGGCCTTAAACACACTTACTAGGGAATATGTCCTATTGAACACAATGGGACCTACTTCTATATAAATACAATACATACATCAGATTGTACTTTAACAGTACTCTAGTACAGCCCTGTAGCCAGCATTCTGTGTTAGGTGGGACAGCCACATTTCTAGGTGTAGTGTCAGGGGGGGGGAGAGGTGTATAGCGCCAGTCAGTCCCCCCTCCCCACTGGTGGAGATAGGGTTGCCAGACTCAGGGCCTGAAAATGATTCTGTATCTTTAAGAGAAGAGAAAATTCAGCCAAGTGCAGGTTTTCTTGCAACACTGTAATGGGTAAAACCACAAGGTGAAATTCTCCCTTTTCCCTGCACAACTTTTAAAGATACACAAGACCTCTTGGTTGCCAGGCCCAGCCTCCAAGAGATCTTCTGTATCTTTAAAAGTTGTGCAGGGGGAAGGGAGAATTCCACCTTGTGGTTTTTCCCATTACAGTGTTGCAAGAAAACCTGCACCTGGCTGAATTTTCTCTTCTCTTAAAGATACAGAATCATTCTGGCAACCCTAGGTG
Source organism: Rhineura floridana (assembly GCF_030035675.1). Lineage (NCBI taxonomy): Eukaryota > Metazoa > Chordata > Lepidosauria > Squamata > Rhineuridae > Rhineura > Rhineura floridana. The sequence continues at coordinate 35,563,908 of NC_084488.1, read as the reverse complement.
GAGAGGACAAGAGGGCCAAGCAAGGGGAAGGGAAAGGCAGTGACCTTTCTCCACACTCCTCCATCCAGAGAGTGTGTTAACTTACATGAATGAAGTATAATCTGTTGAATTGACTCACCCTTTTTTCAGAAAGCCCCCAGTATACCAGACTCAAAAGCTTGACTTTGCCAATAGCTACAATCCTCTTTCACCTGTGGTCTGTCCCTGTATTGTGATTCTTCATAAACTGAACTACTTTGGTAAAGTCAGTGAGCTCCTGAGCTTGGCTTTAATGCTGCATTACGTATCTCAGCTTTAAATTCCACCTGAAAAAACACGCTTATCCATATTACAAGTTTAGGGAAGGGCAGAGAGAAAATAAATACTTTAGGATGTGCTAGCTCTTCCTTGAGAGTCCCTCCTTCTAGTCTTGTTCCTGACCTTTAGATTTTCCTTTCTGTGGACAATCAAAGGAAAACTTTCTAATTGGTTGCTATATAAAGGACTAACAAAGCAACTGGAAGTTAATTGTGAAAAGTGATTGGATTTTGGTTTAACTGGTTGATGGGTTGATTTTTCTGAACAGAAACCCTGAAAAGTCTCATGCTGAGCTGCACATATTGGGAAAAATCAGAAATTAGGCCTGAGTTACAGTCTTGGTGGCCAGCCAGTTATAAGTGTACACACAAGTGTATTTCTATTCCTCTAGTGCCGTCTATTCCTCTTGCCTCAAGTACTCATGAAAAAGAAGGAAAAATAGCCACTATGACAGCGAGTATAGTGGGGGCTTTAAATGAGTAAAGGATAAAGTAGGGTAGCCATTTTTTGAGATCATTTCAAATTACCTCTTTATTTCACCCTTTAGCAATAAGCACCCAATCCTGCTCTACTCATCATAATAACTGCAGAATAAACAAAACCTCCTTCTTACTGCAGGCAAACAAACCTGCTTCTTTATTGCTGGCTGAGTAGAGAGCACAACTGAAAAGCAGAGCAAAGGAAAGGCTAAGGAGTGGAGTCTAACTCTAGCCCATAATACAAAGTTCTAATTTAACTCTTCAAGGATCATGTTACTATACAGGCTGTTTTTTTCCAGCATCACTTCAGTAATTATAGGGTGAATGTTATCATGAAAAATCCATCCTCAGGGAAAGTCTTGAGTGAGAAGATTTTGGAAGCTCTTCCAGATGAGACTTTTGTTGTGCATTCACCCTGCCTCACTGAGTTTTTCAGAGGGTCCTATTCTTACATTGTTCTTGTTCTTAAAACAAGCTATCATAAGGGAGGTTGTCATTGTCATGTTACAAATTAAAAAGAAGACAATTTCCAAAAAAAAAGTGGGGCGGGAGCACAGCTGTTGAGGTGGTGGTGTCCCCATTCCCTCCCCCTCCCAGCTACAGGGCAGCTCTGCTGGTATTCAGTTCATATTATATATTTACAAGTGGCACTTGCTACAAAATGGTGCAATGTAGATTCAGAACACACCATTCCATTCCTCCTGCTACTTGGCTTTCTGTTTTTTTTTCTCCCCTCAACAGTCATTGAGACCTGAGATTGCTCTTAGTGTATAGGACCTAAGATCAGCGAGTCTGAGAAAACTGATGCATGTATTTTCAAGACATATAAAAATAATATATTTGTGGTGCAGTCCATGTGGTTAGCTTACCTATAGGAGCATGAAGTGACTCAGGCAGCTGGCCAGGGCTGGCCCACTCATGCAACACAACTTCCCCTTCCTCTCCTCTCATGGTGCCACCCAAATCTGCTCTAGAGGGTTCTCCAACTCTCTGGAATAGATTTTGAAGGTACACAGGGGCTGCAGGGGAGAGGAGGTGAGGGGGAAGTCCCACTGCACAAGCAAAAATATGCTGTGTGAGTGCAACAACAGTGTTGGATGCAGCCCTAAGACATTTTCCTGCCTGAGGGAAATTACAAAATTGTGCCCACCTCCCCAGTGGTGTCTGGTGCCCACTGGGATTGGTGGGGCAGAAGGAAAGGAGCTCAATAGTAGGTGGAGCCAGAGCCAATGACAGGCAGTGTCAACTCATTCTAGTTTTGTCGCTATTTTTCTCTCTGCTGAGTTCTACAAGAGCAACACAGAGGAGGAGAAGGGGGGAAGCTGACAAGCAGAACCACCCTCTGGACTGTTTGTAAAACAAGAAGGTTAGCAGGTGGGGGTTAGCTGAGGGCATACTGAGTTTGGTGGGACAATGCCCCATTTGTCCTGATAGGCTAGCCACCACTGCACCTCCTCATTCCACATACAAAAGTCAACTGGACTGAAAGTTGAATCTTACCTTCAACACTAGTGATGGGACAGCATCCTTTATTGTACCTAAGGCAGCAGACTAGTTTTTTTGGGGTGCAGGCCAGGCATACATAGAGCATACATAGCCTGTCTTCCAACAGAGTGGAATGACCAATGGGTTAGGGGCAACAGCCAGGGGGCTGCCTCTGCTGCCCTCCAGCATCTATTGCCTGAGGCAGTTCCCTGACTATGGTAAGCTGGCCCTGTCACTGATTTATAGGATCCCTGCATGACCTATTCATATATTTAGCAAGGCAACAGAAGCATCATATGGATATACTTTGGATGTGATTAAGTAGGCAGTGGATATAACAATAGTTCTCCTATATCAGACCAAAGACCTATCTGATGTAGCATTTTGTTCCCACAGTGGCCAGGCGCCCACAAGCAGGACATCAGCACAACTGCACTTTCCTGCTTGAATTCCCCAGCAATTGGTATTTAGAGGCATATTATCTCTGATATTGGAGGTAATATTGCCATCATGACTAGTAACCAGTTATCCTTCGTGAATTTGTCTAATGCCCATTGAAAGCTGTCCACGTTGGCAGCCATCGCTACATGTTGTGGTAGCAAATTCCATAGTTCAACTATGTGCTATATGAAGAAGTGCTTCATTTTGTCTGTCCAGTGGTAAAGGATAGATTGATGAGAGTGCATAAGCCTGTCCATTATCATCCCTGCTTTATGTGGGGGCACATTTGCCTCCACCCCCTTTCTTTTCAAAGAAGACTTGGGTGGTTTATTCCTGAGGAGAGAGGTGAAGTGACATGGGGCCTGCTGGCCAATCTGGAGGGGGTTGAGGGAGAAGACTTAAAAGCCAGCCCACCCTCAACTCTACCTCTTGGCTTGTTTGCTGTGCCCACCCTTCCACCTTTTCAGTATGAGTTTGTCTAGTTGCCATTTAGTAGGAATTTTGTTTGGGGATCCATGTTGATCCCTCTTGTTTTGCCTATCCATACTGTGGGGTTTAATGCAATTAGCTGCAAGGAGGGTGTGGTTGCTTCCCTGTTGGCTTCGAGTCCGGGCAGGTGATGAGGTTGGGTTTTTTTTTAATAATTTAGGTGTACTGAGGCATTTTGGGTTTGGGGGCACCCTCTGGGAATCATCTGGAGCTTGATGCCCAGGTTGGACCTGGGGTGTGCCTCTTGTGGCCTGGCTTGTGCATTGGAGTGAATGCTGGTCCAGTGGGGCACAGATGCATGGTTTGGGTGCACACCCAAGGCTTGCCTAGCAAGGAGGGAGGTTTTCCTCACTCTTGGCTGGGGAGCCTCAATCTGCAGCTGGTTTCATGCCGAGGAGGCTGAGGGGGAGCCTCCCCCAAATTTAATCAAATACCTCACCTGCCCAGACTGTTTGAATTTAGTTAATTTGGTTGTTTTGGCCTGCAGAGTCTCCAAAATTTGTTATATTTAAATAAATATAACATTATTCCAATGTCTGTGTCCTGAGTCTTCTTTCTGGGTGTGGGGACAATAAACTGAATGTGACTGAGTTGGGGATGGACAAGAAATTTGATTCAGTTCACATTTTAGCCAAATCTGGCAAACTTGCACTTTCCTAAACAATATGAGAACCAAAACAGAGCTGTCATTAGAAATTCATGCTTATTTGAATTTTGCAATGCAGTTTGCCAACCAAACAATGTTTACAAAAATGCATACGTTATGGGAAAGTGTGCATAAAAATGAATATATGAGTGAAAATAACATACAAAAATGCATTATATGATGAGAAATTGCTTGCAAAAATGTGTACAATTAGTCAAAACTGTCTACAAAAATGTGTTTATTAGGAGAAATTTGCACTAAAATGATAGAGAATTTTCATGAGGATTTTAAAAAAATATTACAAATTGCTGCAGAAATGTGGAGAACTGAATTTACGATTTGAAAAATGACAAATGGAGAGAACCAAAATTGACAGAACTTTCCATCCCTAGACTGAGTTAGTAAATTGACTGATACCTACCCTGATTATAGCTCTGTTTCTATAATCTCACAATGGATCTGGCTGTATGTATGATAGGATAGCTGCTGTAACATAATCAAGAGTGTAACCCCCAAACTGTCCTCTAAAAGGCAAAATTGGGGCTGTGATTTTTACCAGGGACAGCCACCAGACACTAGGGATTATCTTCTGTAGACAGATATAGTTGGCTCATATGACAATGTGATAACTTCCATTCTGAGACTCCTTGCAGCACAGTTGCCATGCAAGGAAGCAAGACTTCTCAAAAAAGAGATTTTCTCTGCAAGCGCCATAAGATATTAAAAGAAAATGGTTTGTGCATTGTACCAGTCGAACATTTTTTGATGCATAGTGAAGGTGGGTTAGATTAATGATCTCCATATAGATATGTCAAAGAGGCAGGGAAGGTGTTCCATAGATCATATAATTACTCAGACAACCTGATCCTATCTATCCTTATACAGAAATGGCCTACTGGTTTGAATGTAATGTACTCCCCCAAGTAAAAGTGGGTAGGATTGTTGTCTTCCAGTGCAATCTGGTACATGTATACTCAAATGTAAGTCTCATTGAATTCAGTGGGGCTTACTCCCAAGTATGGATTGCAGTCTTGGTGTAGCTTTTTCAACTGAAATAGAGAGAACCAAGAATTAAATTAAATTAAATATCATTAGTGGGATCCAGCTGTTCACAGAGAGGCTCTAGGAATAAGTGAAAATGGTAGGCGGCAGGTCAGGGCATTCCAAAAGGGGAATTGATTAAATCAGTTTGTGTCAAATAATTTTGTGTGAGACTGAAAAATTGATTCATAGTTTCTTTTGAACACCAAGATTGCAAATGCATTCATCATTCTAATTTTGTATTGCAGACTCTTTCACCTAAGGACATAAAACATCTGCTCATCCTGTTGCTAGCTAAATGCACTGCTGCAAAAGGGAAACTCAAGATCAAGGATAGGGTAATCTCTCTGAAGCCATTCACATGTAGGGTGTATACACAATGATCAACTTTCCTTTCTGCTTGTTTTTCTGCTACCTAGGATGGCACATACTGAATAAGAAAGTATTATTTAAAAAGGTAATTTTAAATTTGTGAGTTCATCATACCAGTCCTACCCTGAAGACTGCACAATCCCATTTCCCCTGTTATGCTGATGATCGTTGCTGATGATATGGGTTGACAGAATATGAAGAAGACCAGGGCAGAATTGAGTCTGATGCACATCTTCAACACTGCTGGGTGAGATCTACCTTTAATGAGTCAGGGATTGATTTAGGACTGCATCTGATGTTTCCTTTAAGACGAGGAACCTATGGCTCTCCAAATGTTGTTGGACTACAACTTCTATCATCCCTGCTGATTGGGGCTGATGGGAGTTGGGGACCATCATTTCAAGGGTTCTCTGTGTCCCTGCTCTAGGGTATGGGAAGTGTTAGAACATTTGCTCTTTGTGAAGTGGCATGAAAAATCTGGGATACGTGAAAGGAACTCATGGTCCAGGTTCTCTCCACTCCAGCGTTGCTGTTTCTAGGAGAGGTGATGCTGGTGAGCCAAGGTGTGGCTTACTTCCACAGGGCTTGGAACTTTTGATGTTACCAGGTACAGATGGCACAGGAGATTCCCATGCTGCAACAGCTGCAGCACTCTAAGCATAATGTTTAAAAGGAGCTTTTAGAAGTACCCTCTGCCTGTAATTTTGCTCCCTCATATTGTTTGAGAGAATCATTCAGGCAGAGGAGTACAGAAAATCTTATGGTACCGCAAAACTCAGTGCTAAACAAATGTATGAACAGGTGAATCTGATCTGGCCATTACCCGCTGTCTTCTTCCAGATAATGAGTAAAGTGAGTAGAAATATTTAAAGTCTTTAACCTTTGGATGGCCTTAAAAGCATCTTGCATTCCCTCCACACCTAAGAATGCTGTGGGGCTGTGCACTGGCCTGGGGAGTCCCTTCTGAGCTCCAGGATGAAATCCTTTTACGTGTAAGCTTTATTGGATTTCTAGAAATGACAAAGAAAACCACATAAATGCTCCATGTAGATTAGCAGGTCATCCTTTGGCCTCTTTGCTCTCAAAGATGAAACCTCCTTGATCCTACATCATAAAAGGACTTCTGAATTCCACTGAGCTTTTCTTTGATTTCTGCCCCCAAACTTTTCATTTTCTCACAGTACCAAAGTTCTGTGTTTCATTAAGGGTATATTATCTCTCTCACACACTTTTTCTCTGTCTCTCCCTCCCTCCCTCTTTAGCATCACTCTTTGTTCTGAAGGTTCCCTTCCCAATTCTTATATGAATTTTTGGTTGTGCCTAAAAGATGAGGCACTACAATTATGAACATTTGTTTTATAAATATTACATGTATGATATTTTCCTCCTTTCAAGACAATATAATGTAACTCTACCTGTCATAATGCATGTTTTAAATGTTATATCGACCTGTTTAGTAGCCAGCTTCTGTCACACCCTGTCATCGCATTCTACCAGAGGGTTAGCCAACACGGCGCCCTCCAGATGATGGACTCCAACTCCCATCAGCTCCAGAAAGCATGGCCAATGGTTGAAGTTGTAGTCCAACAACATCTGGAGGGCACCATGTTGGTTACTCCTATTCTACCATAACTAAGAAGCTGAATCCAGGATGGCACTCTGCAGATAGGGACTGGCCCACTTCTCAGATGCTCCTATTGAGTTCTGTGGGACAAAGGAAAATGTATTGCAGTCCACGACAACATTGAGAGGGGATAAAATCTACTCCTCATCTCTGATGTGCCCACCAAACACAGGTTTCTGAGTACACTGCTGTTCAAGTGCTGCACTTGTGAATAACATTGCAATTAAGTGATGTGAAAGCCTGGCTACCACCATTGACATCACATGCTACCTCTTCCGCCAACAGGGAACCCATGGAAGGATGCAAAATGTCTTTGTGTCATGGCTGGTCCATAGGCACAGTCTCAGGTCAGTCAGGACTGAAGGGCAATCAGGATCTGATGGACAATCAGGAGAACAAGCTAGGAGTCAGGACCATACAGCAATAGTATCAGTGAGCAAATCAGAGAACCAGACCAAAATACAACTCAGGATGCAAGGCACACTGGACCTCATGTAGACCTTGATGTTCAAGCAAGGCTGAGCTGGAAAAGGAAGCCTTCCTTATATACGACTTCCTTTTCAGAAGCAGCCAATGGGTGAGTAAAGCCAGGCTGAGTTCTGAAAGCTTATTTTTCTGAGAGGCTGCAGTCATGTAGTTCACCACATGGCCACTAGTCAGCAGTTTGTGACACTCTGTGAACAGAGAGTGCCCAGCAATGTATTACAACATCCTGTCTGTCAGAATATTGTTTTGAATGTTTTGCTAATACTCTATGATCAATTTGTATGTTCTTCTTAGGACTCTTATAGATTCTGCACCCACATACTGTGCTGTGTTTTATGTTGAGGGGAGGAGGAATGTGCAAAACAAAATTTGTTTTGCTTTGTTTTGGCAACAAAAATATTCCCTTGCTGTAAGACAGCTGGGCCTAATCAAAAGCCCATATGTTATGGCCAGCATTTTAAAGCCCTTCTCTGTATGCCCCTTGCCAACTGAAATTTGGTGGGTGGCCACACAGGTAGGGTTTTGTCAGTTCCAGCACTGGTGTTATGGCATGCCTTTCCAAAAAGCCCTGCCTGTCATATCACTGTTGTCCTTCAGTCTCATGGTTAAAATGACTGTTCTGCCCAGTCAGTGTGATGATGGACAGCTGCTCCAATGATGATGATTCCATTGCTCTTGGTGGATCCTCTGGTTTTTAAATAATTTTCTGATCTTGTTTTTAAATTTCAAGAAGGGTAGCCAAGGAAAGTGAGGGGCACACAGTGAAGGCTGGTCTATTCGGGCAAATAGAGCATTGGCCAGCCAACCTCAATCTGCCCTGAACCAGCCCCAATATACTTGCCTTCCTAGTTACAATCAGTCCAGGGGGTAGCTCTGCCATTCAGCTTCCTCCTTCTCTCTAGTCTCCAGGACCAGCACCAGACTGCAATGAGCCCCTGCTCCCCCCTGAGTGAGCGCACGCTTAAATACACTTGGTTGTGCCACCTCTTGCTTTGCTGTTTCAGCACGCATACTTGCCATCACCCAAGATGGCAGTGGGGGGTTGTTGATGGTCCCATCGCCATCTTGGGCGATGATAGGCAAGCACATACAGTGCGGTGATGCAAGATGTGGCATGATTGGGTGTATTAAAGCACATGCCAGCTGTGCACATGTGCGGGGGTGGTATTGCCTGGAAGAGTGGAGCTCCACTCCATGATCTGTGCCACTGTCCGGTCACGATTTGTGATCATGTCCTGCAACCCAATGCTGGTGGGAATCATGGAGGGGGAGCTCCACCCTCCCAGCCCCAGCCCCAGCCCCAGCCCCAGGCCTGCTAATCTCAGTGCTGCCCTTGTAGAACTCAACTGGAGAGAGAATGGTGACAAAAACAGAATGAGTTGGCTTTGCCTATCATTGGCTCTAGCTGCACCTACTGTTTTGGTTGCTTTCCTTCTGCCCTACTAATCACAACGGGCACCAGACACCACTGGGGGCACACTACAGCAGGAATCATTTGAATTTATTTTATAAGAATTCAGGAAATTCATTTTATAAGAATTCAGTAAATTACCCTATTTCTGTGCCATTTGGCTTTAGAGTAGAAGTAGCTGAAAGCAAAATGTGTGCAACTTTTCCTCTTGTTTCTAGAATCTTGTTCTGTAACAGGATACTTAGCAGTAGGGTTGCTTGAGGCAGTAGAATTCCAGTAGAAACTTACTTGATCCATGCTACTTGGATTAAGGTGCATATTGGAATTTAGCTAACTATCCACCAGATTTTGTGCTTTCCAAATAGTCGCCAGAATTTTTATTTTCCAAATATACTGGCACAGTTCTTGACTCAATCAGGTATCGAAATACATTTTAAACTTTAGAAATGTGTATTTAAATGCAAATTGTCATGCAAATTAAAAAAAACCTATTTAGAGTAATTTGGACATGGGACAGAATGGACTTATGGGTACAAATATGCAAAAGTGATGCAGACCAAAAAAGATTGATTTTCTCATTCCTAGTAAGGGTTACTGATTTCGACAGAGCCTTTACACTCTTGGTCTGAAGCATGGAACATAAAAATTAAATCATACAGTTCTTCAGGGAGAAGGTGGATCTTTATATGGATATCAGTAATGCAAACATTAAATTGACACCTGGTTAACATTACCACAGTAAATAATGGAGTACCAGTGACAACTGGATGGCAGCCAACGAGGACTTATAGTAATGAAGATAATTTCCCTTCTTTCAGTGTCTCTGGCTGGATAGTAAAATATGTCTTAATTTAACTTGTCAGGTAGCATTAGTAGAACAGAAACACAATTATGGTATGCACCAATGGGATTTAAGCCGACAACCGTTTCATGTAACAATGACAAGTCTTTACAAGTAGCCGAGTCATCCATAAGCTTTGTTTTTCTTATGTGGCTTCTTTCCCCAAAAAAACTTTAAACCATTTCCCAGAGTTTTGCTATTGATTGCACAGGCATTCTTTCTCTCTTTCCTTGGGCATTCTCTCCTTGGGGCAATGTGAAAGAGTTTGAGATTGTCCAGTATATAATCTTATGTTGTGAACCTTCTTTTGTAACAAGCTGTCATTTTTAGAACCACCAAGTGGTTTGTTGTGTATATCATAAACCTTTTAGCAGACATTCTTTTAAACACTGTATAATGATGCATTCATAGCAAAGTTCATATGGTGCAATCCAATTCAGCGGGTTGTATCCAATGGAAGCTTTGCTTTAGCAGAAAGCACTTCCAGTTGTGCTGGTTGAAGCACCTGCTTTTTTACTGAACTCCCTCCCCCTACTTAAACCTCCCTCTCCAACCCTGAAAAGTTGCTTCTGAGGGTTAGGGGTCTGGAACACAATGCATCAGAGGGCTGCAGTAGGTTAGTAGGTAGGGCTGTTGAAAATCTGGTATCTTAACTTGCATGAACAGTGCATACTTTTCACTAAGGCAAAGTCACCATTGGATATATTCTAATGAATACAGAAATCTAGGAGAAGAGTTTGGCTTTTCCAAATATTGGGCAATCCTGTTCCCCCTCAATGATGGATATTGTTATTTTTCAGTGGGTTTCAATTCATGCAACTTACATGTTTTTCTTTTCATGTCTATCTCAGATGATGATAATGATAATAATTTGTTAGATTTATTAGTTGCTTGCTACCCAAAGGTCTCAAAGTGACTTATAACACTGTTAAAAACACAAATAAATATATTCTGCCACAAAACAAAAACAACCACCCCCAGAACAGCCACAGGAGGCTTTAGCAGCCCACTAATAACAAACAATATCATCTTAGTTTGTCGTCTGGGAAAAAAGATAAGCCTTTACCTGCCGCCGAAAATATGACAATGAAGGCACCAAGTGGACCTTGCTGGGGAGTGCATTCCACAGATAGGGAATAGGGATGGGTGAGAATTCTGCTGAATCCGGATTTAGCACTGGATTTTTCAATGATCCACATATTCTCCATCTTTGAGGAGCAATCCTGTTTGCTCCAAACTTCAGTAGCTTTCACATGAAACCATTTCCTCCCCTTGAATATTCCCTCAAATATATTGTTCTTTTATTGATTTTACTCACAGCACAGCATAGCACAGCAGTACAGCTCTCCCCCCTCTCTTTGCCACCCCCCTCCAATAATCCAAACTCCAAGCAGTAGGAAGCAAGTCTCACCCACAGTGACTCTAGGTTTGCTGAGGTGTTGGTAGAGGGGACACTGAAAACTGCTTTCCTCTTTTCCTTTCCAAAAGGAAAACAACTGGTCTCTGCTTGCTACTGTGAAAATGGACCAGCCTCAGTCACAGCAGAGGAAGTGGTGGCAGCGGCAAAACTGCTTCCTTTATCAATATTTTCTTTCAAAATATCAATATTTTCTTTCATTTATCAATATATCAATATTTTGAAAGAAAATATAACAATAACTTTGGAAAGGGGAAACATTGGACTAGTAAAAGCAGTGGACAGCAGATAAAAAGGTATTGGGATCCTGAGCAATAAATACCTTTAAAGATAAAGAACCAGCACTTTGAATTGGGCTCGGAAGCATAAAGGCAGCCAGTGTAGTTGGAACAGAATTGGTGTTATATGATTTGTCCACTTTGAACCTATCAACACTTGGGCAGATGCATTTTACACTAATTGAAGTTTCTGAACCATTTTAAAAGGCAGTATCATATAAAGTGCATTGCAGTAATCAAACTCTGAGGTTACCAGAGCATAGTATATTGTAGCCAGGTTATCTCTGTCTAGATAGGGTTGTTACACCAGAATTAAGGTTCGTTCCCGCTGGTTGAGGTCCAATATCAAACAACGGAGACTCAGAATTGCCAACCAAGGCCTTTTATTAACTATATGTTTGCAAAGCGGAGAGCTCACAGTAGACTTGTGTCAGTCTGTGAGGTATGAAGCATTCATGTTTCTTACAGGCAGTTTATACACTCTGAGTTTCAAGCAGTTGGCAATACATGGACATTCCAAAGGTGGGAGGGAGTTCTACTCAGTTCCACTGTGCTTCACAGTAAAGATAAGGAACACTCCCTGAATTATACTGTGTTCTTCTTACTATTTTGTGCTTACTTATACAAGGTCATTTCTAAACAATGAACAACACTGAGAACTGCGCGTCTCTTCTTAAAGCAGACAGGAAACTAAAATCCATTCTTTCTATCAATCAATAATCTATATTTTTATAACAATTCGTCCCTCAAAAGCATGAAGAAAATTAATTTTAGGCATATTCATTTGCTTATGGATTATACTTTGCAGACCTGCGACTTTCTTTGGAATTTATCCTCCTTGTAATCATGGTAAGTCTGATTAGTTTATTACAACAATATATCCAAGCAACTATAAAACTATCTGTATTTCTAGAACATTAGGAACTCTAACAGAAAGTTTCTGTTTGAGTCCAACACATTTAGATAAAGCTTTGTTCTGTATAACAAGTGCATTTAGAATTATTAATGTGTGTATCATTAAATGAATACTGGTTACATTGAATTTCATCAAGCCAAATGGAAAAACAAACCATTTTGAGTGTTTATGCAGGATAAATATCTTACTCATGTTTGTTTGGTTCAACTGCTAATTCTGGAGCTGTGACTGGGAGGGGGTAATAAGGAATTTCATCTCCTTTCACCTATAATGTGACACATATTCAGCAGTTTATCAAATTGAATGTTTTGAACTTGTATTAAAATACTGTTTTCATGTGTTTGAAGGCATAGGGAAAGCAATATGATACAAGTACCCTACAAATGTGCTTGTATAATAAAATCACTACTGCCTACAATTACTGTTCAGCAAAAATGCTGCTTCTATCGTGTGAAACTTAATAGAGTTCTAAGTTCTACTTCTGAAATAAAAAGTCACTGAGTGCGGTGTAGTCTTATCTTTAAGCCTAAACCGGGCACTGTTTCTGATAGCCATTTTGCTTCAGGGGTCTTGTCACTCCCCTCACCAGGTGGGAGGTCCTTCGCTACCTCCTTGGGTTCCATCGGCTCCTTTGACTCCACTGGTTGGGCAGAAGACTTTACACGATCTGTATGAATCCACTTTGGGTTGCCACTGACTTTGATTGCGGTGTGGGGAATTAAAAGAACCTGCTGTGGTGGTCCCCAGTTGTCACCTAAGGGATCTTTCTGCCAACTTTTCACGTGAACCCAGTCACCAGGCTGAAATTGATGGATTGGTCCTTCCAGGGGTAGTCTTTGGAACTCTCTGACGTACCTATGGAGATCACAGAGAACAGACTGCAGGGCAATTACATATTCTTGCACTTGTGCTTCTCCTACCACAAAATGTCTGTCCTGTCTTTTACCTAACCCCAACTCCGGTGGTCTGCCATACAGAACCTCATAAGGTGTCAATTTAGTCTCCCCCCTTGGAGTAGACTGAAGTCTGGGTAGTGCCAAAGGTACAGCTTGTGGCCATTTTAACTTGGTTTCTTTACAGATTTTCACTATGGTGGTCTTAAGTGACCTGTTAAGTCTCTCGATCTGACCAGAAGATTGGGGTCTCCATGGAGTGTGGAGCTTCCACTGTATTCCCAAAAAGTCTGCCACATGTACCACTTTAGAAACAAAATGAGGGCCTTGATCTGAATCAATAGTCTCTGGCAACATAAAACGTGGAATAATTTCCTTTAGTAAAATCTTTGCCACTGTCTGTGCAGTGTTGTTTCAACATGGGTATGCTTCAGGCCAACCTGTAAGTTGATCAACAATCACTAGCAAATATCTATAGCCATTTGTTCTTGGTAACACTGCAAAGTCAATCTGAAGTCGTTGGAAGGGGTAAAAAGCCCATGCTTTGCCTCCCATTGGGTGTGGAGGTTTTGGTCCTGCTGGATTTAATGCTGCACAAACTGGGCATTGGGAAGCTGCTCTCTGGGTTTCAACATATAATCCAGGGGCAATTATCTGTCGAACCAAAAGATCTCCCAAAGCGCTTCCCCCTAGGTGCGTGGCTTTATGAGCTGCAATTACTAGATGTCTCAGTAAAGGCCGAGGAATTATGATTTGTCCTCCTGGTGTTTGCCACCACCCATCAGGTCTTTTTAATGCATTTGCCTCTATGGCTCTTTCTTCTTCCTTTGGGAAATAGACTGGTTTTAATTGTTCTAGTGATAAATTTGGTATTAAAGCTCCCTGTACATAACACAGCAGTGGATCTGTTTCTCCTGACAACGCTGCTTCCTTGGAAGCTTTATCAGCCAAATTATTTCCTTGCTTCAAAAATGGATCTTTGCAACGTCCATGAGCTGACACATGTATTATGGAAACTTCTTGTGGCAATAACAAAGACATAAGGAAACTTTGAATCTGTTCCCCATTCTGTATAGGCCTGCCATCACTTCCCATAAAGCCTCGCTCTTTCCACAGAATGCCAAATGCATGAGCTGTTCCATACACATATTTGGAGTCTGTGTACAGATTTATTCTCCTCCCTCTCCATAATTGCAGTGCTTTTATAGCTGCATATAGTTCTGCTTGCTGGGCTGACCAATGTCCAGCTAACCTGCCTGTCCAGATTACTGAATCCTTTTTAACAACTGCTGCTCCTGTGTGACGTTTGCCTTCATAGATGCGGCTTGAGCCATCCACAAAAACATGTTCTGCCTCTGGGAGGGGGACATCTGACAATCCTGGACGTATGGATTTATCTCTTTCTAATACTTCCAAACAGTCGTGCAAAAGTTCCCCCTGTTCTGGCGTGAGGGTGGCTGGATTTAAGGTGTTACAAACTGTTAGAGTCAAATTCTGTGTTCCTGTTAAAGCTTGCTCATACTCTGTATGGCAGGAGGGATTGAGGATTTTATCTGCTTTTGAGCCCAAGATGTTAGCAACATCATGGGGGCCTTGTATATCCAGAGGGGCTCCCATCACAATTTTCTCAGCCTTTTTCAACAATAAGGCCACTGCTGCCACTGCGCGCATACATGATGGCCACCCTTTGGCCACGGGGTCCAGAATTTTAGAGTAGAAACCTATGGGTCTCCATGTTTCACCCCATTTCTGAGTCAGTACTCCTGAAGCTACGCCACCCTTTTCAGTAATATACAGTCTATAGGGTTTCTGATCATTGGGCAAGGCGAGCACTGGAGGCTGGCTTAGGGCCAATTTTAATTTTCTGAATGCTTTTTCCATATCGCCATTCCACTTCCAATCTTTTAAGCCTGTCTTTGTCAGGGATTGAGAAAGTGCTTTGGCTTTCACTCCATATTCAGGGATCCATTGTCGGCAAAAGCCTGTCAGCCCCAAGAAGGCTCTTAGCTCCTTAGGATTCTTTGGCTGGGGCACTCTCATGATTGCCTCTCTTCTCTCATTACTAAGGGCACGAGATCCATACTTGATCTGATACCCCAAGAAAGTTACTTCAGGAAGGCACCATTGCACCTTTTCCTTGGAAACTTTATATCCCTTTTCTCCCAGCTCTTTCAGCAAAGACACTGAACTTGCTTCACACTGTTCATGTGTATCACTGCATATCAGAATATCATCCACGTAAACCAGTAGGGGGCAGTGTTGAGGCCGAGCTCTCCAACTTTCCAAGTCTTTTAAAAGGGCCTTAGTAAATTCGGATGGGGATCCGAGGAATCCTTGGGGCAAAACGGTCCAACTCATTTGGCATACCCTGCCTGTTTGGGGGTTCTCCCATTGAAATGCAAACAGATTTTGACTGTCTGGATGGAGAGGAATAGAGAAGAAGGCATCTTTTAAGTCCAAAACAGTGAAGTACTTGGACGTTGGGGGTATTTGAGTCAAAATGGTATGGGGGTTGGGCACCACAGGGTGATCTCCTTCAACTATGCAGTTTACAAGTCTCAAGTCTTGCACTAGGCGATACTGCCCTGGTCGATTGGCTTTAGGTACTCCCATTATTGGCGTGTTATAGGGAGATGTAGTTTCTTTCAGCCACCCATCTCGCAGAAACTGCTGTATTAAAGGCTGTAATCCTTGCCTAACTTCCTTCCTCAGTGGATACTGTCGAGTAGCCTGAGGTAAGCTTCCATACTTTAACCTTACTTTCACTGGCTCAGCATATTTAGCTCGAGCAGGATTCCCTTGAGCTGCCCATACATGGGAAGGGATCTCCTTTGGCAATGCTACCTGACCTCCATTACTTCCAGTTGGGCTGCTAAGTAGCATCTGATACGTGGAAGTATAACACTTGGGAATGCGTACTTTCATTTTGTCCTTTTCAAAGCTTATTTCAGCTTGCAGCTTGGTGAGAATGTCTCGCCCCAATAATGCTACTGGGCATTGAGGAGACACAAGAAACTGGTGTTCAATGACATCCTCTCCCACTTGGGTTAATTGTGGCCAGGTAAAATGTAGCTTTTGCTTCACCCCTCCTATTCCTTCAATCTGGGTGCGACAGGGGCTAATTATGTCAGGCTGGGCCCCCGGTAAAACAGAGTAAGTTGCTCCAGTATCCACAAGAGCATTATATTTTCGCCCCTTAACTTTAATGGGAATGGTTGGTTCTTAACTTCCCCGGGGCGGGCCTGACCTCCGTCAATCTGAATCCTCCTCATGTCCCATCAATCCATCAATCCGAGTGTATGGTGGGCTTGGATCAGAGTTTGAGACCTTTTTAACTCCCTTCATATAATCATCATTGTCATCTTTATTCTCTGGCCTCTTTTGTTTACAATCTCGCGCCCAATGACCTCTGCGATGACATTTTGCACATTTGTCCTTTTCTAACCTTCTCCTTGGCCTATCTCCTACTTGCCTGTTCCTTTCTTTTGATTGTGTTCCCATGGCAACGGCTAGCATGGTACACTCCTTTTTCCATCTCTTCTCCCCCTCCTTTTTCTCCACTTGGTCCCTGTTCACATACACCTTGTATGCCACTTCCATTAATTGGGCTATTGGCATTGCCTGGGCGCCTGGCAACTTCTGAAGCTTTCTTCTAATATCTGGGGCTGCTTGGCCAATAAACATTGTGGCTACTAGCCGGGTGTTTTCAGGAAGCGTGGGATCCATTTCACTATATTGCCAAAAGGCTGTGTAAAGCCTATTCGAAAAGCAAGGAGGGTCCTCTGTAAGTCCCTGACGAACTTCATATAACTTATTAACATTCACTGTTCTTGGGACTGCATGGGTCAAGCCATGCATAATCAGGCGCTTATAAGTCTGTAAGGCCGGGGGTGAACCATTACGACTATTCCATCTTGGGTCCTGATCAGGGAATGTATTAGCTACAGGCAATCCCCCTTGTTGGCCTGCTTCCACCTCTGCTTGCCTTCTTGCCTGGCTTAATACCATGGACCTTTCTTCTGGCCCAAACAAGATTTGTAGCAAAGTCTGTATATCTCCCCAAGTTGGATTATGGCTTGAGAAAATGGATTGGAATAAGGCAGTCATTTTTATAGGGTCCTCCCTCAGGGTGGGGGTCTGATTCTTCCAGTTAAATAGATCAGAAGTGGTAAACGGTACATATACATATGCCTGGGGTGCACCAACAGGTGCAGCAGGATCCACCACTTCTCTCATAGGACATTCCAAGGTACCAAAACTTCTTTCCTGTTCCTGTTGCCGGGTGCAGGACCTATTCTGTGGGCCCTGAAGTGTACGTTCACTTTCTTCATTAAGAAGGCTTTGCTCAAATTGGAGCTGCATCCTGTCTATTTGTTCTTGAATGGCACTTAGTCTCAATGGAGTAGCCAAAGTCTGTTTACCCTCTCTTATTGATCTCCTATATTCCAACAAAGCTGCAGGTGGGATAAACTGAGAGGTTGGCTTTAATACTTGAGGAATAGGTGTTGGTGTAGTGGGTGAAACAGGTACTGAGAAAACAGGTGTTGGTTGTGGCAATCGGGAAGCAGGAACTGCCTGGGGGGCAGAAACTGCTGGAACAGGCACTGCTTGATTGTAGGGCGGGGGACGGACTTGGAAAGTGTCCAATAATGGGTCCTCCTCAACAGGGAGGATAGGACAGGGTTTATTGGGCTTCTGACCACCTGATTTGGATATTAACATTACTTTGAAATTTTTATTCTCATGTTTGCATTCATACTCGAGCAACCACTGTGGCCTTGCTTCCACCATGTTTAACCAGATCTCAGCATATGCAGCTGAATCCACATAGCAACTTTCTCGAGTCTGTTTGCAAACAGCTTTCACTATATCTATTTTGAATGTTCCTTCTTTAGGCCAGCCTATGCCCCAGCTGGGCCATAACTTTTCACAACACAGTCTCATTCCTTTGTCAGACACCATACCTTCCCCGTATCTTCCCATGAACCGGTTCTTATGTTGCAACACTAAACCTAAAGGGGTCCCCCTGTTGGATGTTCCCACACCCATTCTCGGGGTTTTCACCTGGTTGCTTCACAACCCTGACCCAGCAAGCACACACTACTTTTCTCGCTTCGTCTTTCTCCAGCCACTTCCCTCGCGGTAGGCGGAAACGTGAATCCAGACTCCACACTCACTTCGCAAGCACTTTTGCGTCTCAGTCACACACACGCACCGGGTCAGATGGGGATTCCACGTCCCACAGGATCCCTGGGCAGTGTCCTTTCCCTTACCTCCCTCTCCCACATGTTGGTAATGCTTACCAAAGTCCGTTGTGAGGGGCAATCCGCGTCCGGATGAGAGGCGTTGGTTTCTCTGAGTCTTTAATGGGAGCCCTCAATTAATACTCACGTGGTGTTAGCTCTCCATCTGCCAGCCCTGGGGTCAGGCCAAAAGTGGCCTGGAGCGCTCTAACCCTCAGCTCTCCGGCGCGGCCCTAACACCCGCAAGGTTAACCAGAGGACTCCTGGCTGGCTCGCCAAAACTGTTACACCAGAATTAAGGTTTGTTCCCGCTGGTTGAGGTCCAATATTAAACAATGGAGACTCAGAATTGCCAACCAAGGCCTTTTATTAACTATACGTTTGCAAAGCGGAGAGCTCACAGTAGACTCGTGTCAGTCTGTGAGGTCTGAAGCTTTCATGTTTCTTACAGGCAGTTTATACACTCTGAGTTTCAAGCAGTTGGCAATACATGGACATTCCAAAGGTGGGAGGGAGTTCTACTCAGTTCCACTGTGCTTCACAGTAAAGATAAGGAACACTCCCTGAATTATACTGTGTTCTTCTTACTATTTTGTGCTTACTTATACAAGGTCACTTCTAAACAATGAACAACACTGAGAACTGTGCGTCTCTTCTTAAAGCAGGCAGGAGACTAAAATCCATTCTTTCTATCAATCAATAATCTATATTTTTATAACAGGGTTGTAGTTAGGCCACCAGCCTAAGCTGATGGAAGCCACTCCACACCACAGGGGCCAGCTGTGCCTCAAGTGAGAGCAGTGGATCAAGGAGAACTCACAAACTTCAGAAGGAGTGTGGCCCCACCTAAAGCAGGCCACATACCACTCAGCTGGTCAGAGGAACCACCCACCAACAGTATTTCAGTCTTGTCTGGATTAAATTTCAATTTATTGGTCCCCATCCAGTCCATTATTACAACCAAGTACTGATTCAGCACATCTACTGCCTTGCTTGCACTAAGGAGAAAATGAGAAATAGAGCTGCGTGTCATCAGCACACTGATGACAATGCTCTCCAAACCTCTGTATGAGACCACTTAGTGGTTTCATGTTGACGTTAAACAACATGGGGGACAGAACTTAGCTCTGTGGGACCCCATACTGGAGAACTGATGGAGCTGAGTGATACTTTCCAAGAATCACCCTCTGGAGCTATCCATCCAAGTAAGAATGGAATCACCACAATGCGGTGCCCCAATACCCAACTCAGTCACCCCAGAAGGATACAGTGGTTGATGGTATTGAAAGCCACTGAGAGCTCAAGGAGGATCAACAAAGTCACACACACACCTGTCTCTCTCCTGACACAAGGCATTGTACACAGTAACCAAGGCAGTTTTCATACCAATACCAGGCCTGAATCCTGACTGAAATACATCCAGAAAATCTGTCTCCTCCAAAAATACCTGGATCTGGTTGGTAACCACCCTCCCAAGAAGCTTACCAAGAAAGGGACATTTGCAGCTCGTCTACTATTATTAAGATCTTCCAGGTCCAGGGATGCTGCCCTTAACCAAGATGGTGGCCGAGGTTTCCCTAAGGGGCTGAAGCCTCTGCCGCCATCTTTGCTGATGGCACGCATTAACCATCTTGGTTAAGGGTAGCCCTGCACGCGCTGCATGCGCAGCTGCGCAACACAGCCAAGAAAGGTAGGTTGAGCGAGGGAATGGCGGGGGCTCCAAAGCTCCCACCCTGCGATACACGGCAGTGATCCTGCCACAAATCGTGGAAGGGGAGTGCCGGGGCCCAAGGCAGGCTTGCGCATGCCTGGTGCCTGCCCTGTTTGTGATGGGGGCTTTCGTTACAAATGAAGTTTCCCATTCAAATTGATAGTATATATTGTTGGCACTATTTCCCCCCTCAGTGTCTCCTGAATTGTCAGTTTAATTCAGAAACATAACACAGGATTCCTGTAGAGGGAGGGAGATAGATTATTTTCTCATTGTTGGTTATTAGGTTACAGTTATAGTGAGGGGGTTGAGGGAAGGAAAGGATTTATAGATATAACTATAACTTGCAGGTTAACATTGAAATTTCAAAATCAATTTCATTTTGTTTATATAAGGCTCTGGAAAGTAGATTTTTTAATTAATGATCCATGACGTTAAAATTTTGCTCTTGGAATGTTAATGAGCAGTCCAAGCCCTGGAATTAACTGTGCATTTAGCAGACTGTGTGGGATCCTAACACCCATAGCTTCTCTCTATTTTGCTTTGAGTTACAGAAAACAGGTGGCAAACAGGTTTTGATAACACCTAGATTTGTTAATCAAGGCTGAATCCAATAAATATCTGCTCAGAAGTAATCTCCATTGGGTCCAATGGGACTTACTCCCAGGTAAGTGTGTATTGGATTGCAGCCTAAATTAAAGAGAGAATGCCATAACAAGATAATGCATGAAACCTGTGGTTTTAAGAACTATGCTCATTTCCTTCTGTGAAATGAATGTTCACTGTCCAATAAAATATGGACTTTGATGTAGGACCTATACTGAATCAGTACGTTAATAGAAGCAGATACAGAATAATGAGAATTCATATGGGTCAGTGATTTTTAGGTCCATTAATTTATTTATTGTGCTATTAAATAATTCTCTGCTTCAGTACTTCTAGATTTTTTTTATTGCCTATTCTTTAATAAGTTTGAGCAGATACTTTCTTCCAGCTTTTACTTCTGCATTCAAAGGTCATATTCCTACTAAGAATTCATTCATATGTAAAGGGCATATCTTTCTTTTTAAACAAGGTTGATATGATCTCACAGAACTTATCAGAAAATGTTTGTAAGAGTTTACCGGAGAAATTGGTTTCCCCCCTCCTTTCCAGCAATCTTAGTGTTGTGTAGATGGATACAAAAGGAGACATCAATATGAATACCTGTTCCAACAAAGGTATCACCTATTGAAGGCAAGGCTGGCTGATCAGGGAGCTTTCATCACCTGACCAAGCAGCCCCAACTACTTCTTAGTACTTCCTGGGCTATAAGAGAAGAGAAACAGCCCTACTGCATCACCCAAAAGACCCCTCAAGTCCATGAGCCTGTTTCCCATTGTGGCCAGCCAGGTGAAGCCTACAGACAAGCCATGAAGGCAACAACTCTCTCCAGCTTTTGCCTCCTAGCAACGGGCATTTAGTAGCATATGCTGCCTGTGAACCTGGAAGTTCCATTTGGTCCCATGGCTAATAAACATTAATACTATTCTTCATGAATCCAGCCTTCCCTAACCTGATGCCCTTCAGATATTGCTGGATTACAATTCCCATAATTCCTAACCACGGCCCATATTTCCTGGGACTGATGGAAGCTGTAGTCCAACAACATCTAAAGGGTACCAGGTTAGGGAAGACTGACTAATTTAAGATTACAACATGTCATGATACTGAATCCCATAAACTACTTGTGTTGCACAAAGAAACATTTTCTTTTGTATATCCTGAATTTAGTGCCAATTTCGTTGGGTGACCCCAAATTCCAGTATGATGAGAGATGGAGAAAAATGTCACTCTACCCTCATTCTCTGTGAACCTTTTGAAGGAGCTCATTTCCACACCTATCTTTTCTATTTCATTTGTAATGAGATAATTTGGCCATCACACTCAAATCCCACATTTTGTCTAGTCATTCTTTTTAGCAAAGGTAGGTTTTGAGACCACCAATGTTTTGAGTAAATTAACTTTGCTGCAATAACCATATACCTTACTAATTCTTATCTATCCAATGGATTTATCCCTCAATGTAGCTCAAAAAAAATTGGGTCAAATTGAATTTGAAAAGCCTAGAATCCTTCCAGTTATAAATGTACCTCCCATAAATTTTAGCTATTATGCATTCCCACCATAAGTGATAATAGTCTCTTGTATTTGCACTTTCATCACACAGATAAATATTTAATATTTTTTGGTTATATCACTGATTTTTAGCAGGGTCATAAACCTCCTTGCCATTGTCTGAAAATTAAGTGCTGATTTTTTTTAACACACACACACATGGACAGACTTGCCCAATTCACCATTTACTGTGTAAGCAAGCCTCTTGTGGACAAATGCTACAAAATTACTATATTAACGGGAGAGCTTCCTGTGTGAAAACTAAGCGGTGATGTTACTGTGTGGGGCTTTGCCACCTCTAATATTTTAAAAGTATGATTTTATTATCTTAAGTGTAGGTTTGGGTGAATCTGTCATTTTTGGTTTCTCTCAGTTTCTTATTTTTCCAATCTTAAGTTCTTATTCCCGCATCTGTTTGCGATATTTTTAAAAAAGCCCTCATGAAAATTCATCCTAATATTTCTCCTAATATACATACGTTTGTGTACAATTTTTCCTAATATACACACTTTTGCAAAGCAATGTTCCCTAATGTAATGCATTTTGTATGCTAGTTTTGCTAATACATACTTTTTTGTACTTTTTTTCATTTCACAAACTGTATGGCAAAAATCTGAGAAGTGCAGATTTTGAAGGATAGCTATTTTTCTCGTATTGTTTCAGAAAGTATGAATTAGATGGGTTCACTTTTACATGCAAAATGAATAAATTTTTCCCATCCCTACTTAATACATTACTTTAAAAGTTAAACATAGTAATGCCCAGTTGTTACCTTGCACAGCAAGTTTTAATGGAAACCCATCATATATCATTTAAATGTAGAATATTTTTGTTCTCCTTGAGTTCAGATGCAGCAAGGATTAGAGAAAAAGTCAGTGTTAATTAAAAGTGGACGTTGTCCTGCATCTCTACCAACATAGCTGAGTCTGTGTTCTGTATCTTTGAACCATATCTCTTAGAAGCATAATCATCTAGGATTTCCATTGCGCATGTTTTCAGAGGAGGTTAATCTTACCTCAGTTTGAATTAGATAATTAGATATTAACTTCAGCCTGAATAGCCCATTTCCTACTAGGTCTCCACAAGCTACTTTTCCACATAGATTCTGACTTTGCAGCTGTCACCTATCCCAGCCTTTGGCCAATGAAGGCACCTTTTGTTCTACTGATAAGCAGCACATTGTTCACTACTCAGGTGCCCAGAACAAATGTATAAGAGGCATACAATGGGCTTCTCTCCAGTCACTCCTTTTTTTTTTTTTTTAAAGAAAATCTTGCTTAACTTGAGATATTTTGTTTTGAATGAAACTCAGCCCAGTTCTAGTCTAGTTGTCTCTCCTTGCCTCATTCCATCTAGTAGTGGAGACTTGTGGTTCAATGTCTATCAGTTTGGAAGTGAAACAGGTCACCCAAAATGTAATGGTTTGCACATACATGGGAGTCAAGAGTATAGATGTTGTTGGTAAATTAAAAGAATATCTAAAACAAAACAAAACCTTAAAATGCCTGACCAGAACCTATGAGCTTGCAGAATGCTGATGATAGTGGAGCTTGAGAGAGAGGGAAAAATGGATCAGAAGTGTTTGTGTGTGTTGCACAAGAGGCAAGAAGAGATCCTACTGGTACCAAAACCTAATGAGGTTCGGTCTCAGAAGTCAGGCCAATTGTGTGAGTCTATCAATTAAGTCTATCAAGAAGAACAGCTGGATACAGAATGTTAGGATATCAGTTGGAAAAAAAAATCCTTCCCTACAAAATTGTTATTGTTTTCTTAATTAAACTCCTAAAAATACTCTTGAGGCAAATTATGGTATAAAATAAAATGGTAGCAAATGTACCAAGATTAAAAACCAGCATAAAAATTATCATATACAGTCCATAAACAAAATGATTCCATTTTCCTCTGAATATTCCTATAATCATTACCAGCACAATTATTTTTCATTTTAAGCATAGCAGAACACAACACCAACCAACAAATGCCTGGGAAAAGAGGAAGAGCTTTATCTGGCATTGAAAAGAGGTTAATGTTGGCACCAGATGGGATGCACTGAGGAGAGCATTCCATAACGGAGGAGGGGCGCAATGGAAAAGTATCTTGTTACCACTCTGAATATCCCTTGGAGGGGCACTCAGAGAAGAATATCTGATGATGACCTCAGGATTTGAGAGGCTCATGTTAGAAGAGGTGATCTGCAAGGTATTGGGGTCCTGAGCTGTGTAAGGCTTTATATGAACAGAGAGGGCAGAGCGAGAGAGTGAGCTGACCTATTCAAGGCCCTGATAGCTTATAGTAAATATCCTGGAGGAAGGATTAGAGCTAAGGTGTGCTGTGAAGTTTAAAAAAACCCTCTCCTACACTGTACAGGGATGATTCAGTCTCCAGAAACATGACTCTTCCATATAGCTATAAGATGGGTTGGAGCTAGCAATCCTCTAGTGTTACATAGCACAGCAGGACAATGCCTAGAGGCAGGGAGACAAAATGTCTCCATTATCCCTTTCCCACTCTTGAAGCTCCCCTACCCTGAAAGGACTAAATAGTAAGGCTATTGTTCCAGTCTGTCTGGATCCCTGAGCAGGAGAATTCTTCTTAAGGGATGATGATATACCTTAACCGTGTTATAGGTTCCAATTGTCTGTTCTGCAAACAGTTATGGAATTACAAGGATGTTTTTCAGGATGATTAAAATGAAACTGAAATACAAGGGGAACTGTTTTGGCCTTGGCTCATGTTTCCAATATAGACCTTTTTGGGTCATTAATTGACCTAAAAGTGTTGGCAAGGTGTATGGAATTTGGCTGTGAGAGACCACGTTTTGCACTGAGGAATGGAAAGGAGGGAAACTGGAGGTGGGCCTGCACACTGAAAGTGGTCTTGAGTGAACTAGAAGGGATGAAGGCAGAAGGGGCAGGGCAAGGTCCTAATGAAGAGTGTATGTGGCCGAGGATATAGTGGCCAAGGGAAAGAGTTCTCCCAGGCCCATGAGGAGGCAGTCCTCTACTCCACTGGCAAATAGGAGACTGAGAACATGATCAAGTATGGGGCAGACCCAATAACACTTAGATGTTATGTCTGATAGCCACCCCCTGTCCTCTATGAATTTGTTTATCATAAGAGGTTGGATGAAGAAAAGGGCACTACTATTCGTCTGCAACTCTGTTCAGGGGTCAGTACAGGGTCAGTAAAGAGATGAACATGGGCCCATATGTAGCCAAAGGATAGTATTCAATGCTAGTCCTACTCAGAGTAGCCCCACTGAAGCCAAAATAGGCACGACTAAGGGCACAATCCTCCTGGTAGTTTCACCAGGCTGAGGGGTTCCAAGATGTGGCATAGTTGCGGCAGAGAAGGAAGCGTGTTGGTGCCTCTGGGCTCTGCCAGCATGGGGGTCTCAGCCATGGTGCAGCTGGAGGACTCTGCCACCACCCAGGTGCAGCTGGGGTCCAGCCAGCTCAGCTGACAGCAGTACAAGTGGAGCCAGTGGAAAGCCTGAAAAAGGGACATTCCAAGTGTATGTCGGGGGTGTAACCGAGGGGAAAGGGACTTATATCGCATCCTGTGCCTGTTTGGCTCAGGCCTCTGGCCCTCCATCCCAGCAGCCAATACACTGAGAAGGAAGGAATCAAGCATTTTGTTTCCTTCTGTCCAAGACCTGCTGGAGCCACCTGCATCCTTCTCTATCAGCGGCTCCTGAACAGAGGTTGGATGTGGTAGCTATGCTTCTGCCAGCCTCTGACTAGTTGGATTGAGCCCTAACATATGTTCATTTATTCCAATGGCTCTGTTCTGAGTAGGACTTAGTTTACTACAACCCAAAATGTTCCAAAGCAGGATTGGGGAACCTTTGGCTCTCCAGATATTACACACAGGTGGCCAGGTATGATGGGAGTTCTAGTTCAGCAACATCTGGCAGGCCAAAGGTTCCCCACCCCTGTTCTAAAGTGTTGTGGAAGTAGTTTTGACACACTTGTTGAAGCAGAAAACATATGTCAAAGCCTCTTCACTCACCCTTAGACTATCTTCACTTTAAGACTGGTTGAAATAATGCAGAGGTTTCTGGAGGCCCCAAATAGATGTTCTTTGGCAAATCAATGTGGGAATGGTTCCTGGAGGATAGGAAGTTTGAAAGCCATTGATGTAGAATTTTAGCATTTCGTCTGTTCAGAACAAATGTCCTTTTTGTGTACAAAGGAAATTCCCCAAAGAGTAAGCTGCAGAATTACTTTTTAGCTTTGGACCACCTTGCAAGCTCGCTTGATCTGTGCAGGGTAATAGATATGGATTTGCAGAAGACTTACAACTGTCAATAGAGATTTTCACAGGTAATGACTTTGTAATTTCATCAGTTTGGTAATTTGCTTCCACCAACAGGTGAATTTTCTGCATCTGAAACAGCTGCTAGCTGAGCTTAAACATAAGCTCCCAGGGTTTCAAAAGGGCTAAACAGAGTCTTCATCTTCAATCATGCCATGACCCTTTCAGAAAAAAATAATAGTGAAGTCCAATATTTCTCTAATGGTAGTTTTCTTTCCATAACTGCCCACCCCATATCTGGTTTTAATTTTTTTTAAATTTCTTGTAGCAAAGCTTATGAACGTACATGAAAATACATCCTTGTGTGACCAAGGCCCAGGACAATATGTTTGCACTGCACAGTTTCCTTGTGAGGAGAGAGCTATTGGGGACTAATGGTATAACACGATCACTGAATTATGCTAGAATATGGAAATGCAACTGAATCTCCTACACAGATATAACTCCCAAGTTTTAACAGCATATAGAAGTTACAATGGGGTGGTGATGCTTCTGAGCCATCATAAACGTAAGACAATGGGAGTGCTGTGTTGTCATATTAATGTTGTCCCAAGGGATGGAAAGCAGCAGAGATTGGTCAATCTAGTTAGCATCCGACCTCCCCCAGCAACCTGTTATATCAGCAAAATAGCTGTTGTAAGTAAAGACACACTCATTGAAATCAGTGGTAGACACTATGGGTGGTATTCAATCCTAGTTCTGCTCAGAGTAGCCTGATTGAAATTAATAGCTATAACTTAGGTTCATTAATTTCAATAGGTCTACTCTGAGTAGGACTTAGTTGACTGCAACCAAAGTGACTGGCAGAACCAAAAAGATAAAAAGCAGATGATGATGATTTCTTTCTTAAGACTATTTATACCCCATCTTTCTAGTTCAGAAACTGGAACACTCTAGACAGCTAATATAAACAAAAATGAAAACGTGATTAAAAAAACAGTTTAAAAACCAACAAGTGGCAGATAAAATATCAACAAATACAAGGACCAGCATAGTTAACTGAATACATGCCAAAAGCTTACCTAAGCAACAATGTTTTCCCGAGGTGACAAAATATCTCCACAGAAGGGACTGTGGGGGTTCCCTAGAGATGTGAAGGCCTGGGGAAAAAAACAGCAAATTAGGGAAACCTAAGTTTTTTTTCATTTTCATGAGAAGGGGAGCAAAGATTTAAAACTAATTTTGTTCCTATTCTCGGCTCCTTTTGAATTATAGGGGGCAGAGGTCAGGTTAGAGGCAGTGGAGGCTGGTCATTAGGGCAAATGGGGCACTGTCCCACCAAACTTGGTCTGCTCTCAGGCAGCCTTCATCTCTCTGCCTCTTTATTTACAACCTATCAGGGGGTGGTTCCTCCTGTCACCTACTCGTGGTCCCACCTGCTGTTGGTTTCCCTGCCTTCTGCCATACCAGTTCCAATGGGCACCTGTCACCACTGATAAGGACACTGGCATGGCATCATGTCCTATTCCATCTTTGGTTGTATCATTATCATTGTGTTGATTTTTCCTTGTGGACTTTGCAATCTGAAATGTAAGGTTTATGCAACTTTAAGCGGTGCTACATTATAAACGATGGAGTATAATATAGGGGCAAATTTTTTAGCACCAAACTACTTGTGACAAAGAAATCTCTGATCAGATATCCCAGTATTTTAATTTAATTGACGTAATGCTGCTGGAGGAAGGGAGATTTTACCCTTCCCACACATTGTTTCCCTGATCTAAATCACCCCCAGCTGATTAAACACATAGCAAGGGAAAAAATTACAGGCATCAGACTCTTCTGTACATACCCATATGCAATCCCAATCTCTGTGCTGCTGTCATTTCTGTAAACAATGGCCAGCTGTTTGGGAGAATGAAGAAGGCTGAATCCAGTCTTTGATGTTACTTCCTACATTCTAGTCTTTAAAATCTATTTAGGTGTTCTATTGTTTGTAGCAGATTCATTTCTTGATCCAGGCCAGGATTTGGAGTAGCTAATGTGGTGCCCTCCAGATTTGTGGGACACCACCATTCTTAACCATTGACCATGCTGGCTGTGGCTGATGGGAGTTTTAGCCCAACATCTGGAAAGCACCACATTGGCTACCCTAGTGGACTAAGCACAGACTATTCCACCCCAGAATTATTATTTTTATTTATTCATTTTTACATTTTTATTCTGCCCTTCCTCTTAAAAGGAGCCCAGGGCTAGCCTGACAGGGTAGAGGTAATTCTGGAAGGGAAACTGCTATCATGCTGTGGCTGTACACAAGGACAGAACTATAAAATAGGACGATATATGTTACCCTTAGTCTGAATCCAATATGTTGGGATAAATTTCCCATCTGTGTCAGCATTTTCAGTCGTGATTCAGTTCAGTTCCTCTATCATTGAAAAGGCTTGCTCAGCAATTTCTTGGATCATCAGATATCTTTCAAACATCCATAATAATAATAATTGAATATTTGAGACCAAGGAGTATAAATTACAGGAAGACCTATTTTATTTAAGCTGAAGAAGGGGAATCCAAGGAACAATGTTTAGCAATCAGGTTAGCAGAGCTTATGTCATAATTCACTATGAAGAGCTCTTAAGAAATAGGAGCCACAGCTCATTCATTTATCCACTGACATGCATACCTTCAAGTTTTCTCTGTCCTTGTAGCAGAATTAATAAATTGACAGATTAAAGGAGGTGATGTTTCTGTCAATCAGGAATTACAGCAAAGTACCTCAGGGGAGGAAAATAGAGACAGATCCTTTCTGCAACAGCAGCATGACCATCTGTTAAACTTATAACTTACTTTTGGTGTGGAGATGCAGCTACCTGGATGGAATTCAGGTTATTCTGTCTGAAAATGCCTCTCTAAAATGCATGAGCATGTTGATGTTGCACAGTCATTTTTAAGAGGGAAATGTCCACATAAAGTACAAGGCAGTCATGAGGGAATGCCAATTACCAGTGTCGTGTAGTGGCTAGGAACATAGGCTACTGTATACCAAGTCAAACCATTGGTCCATCTAGCTCAATATTGTCAACACTGATTGGTAGCAGCTCACCAGGGTTCTGGCAGGAATCTTTCTCCATCCTACCTGGAGATGACAAGGATTGAATCTGGGACTTCTTGCATGCAAATCATGTGCTCTGCCATTGATCTACAGCCTTTTCCAACCTAACCTACTGTGCGTTTGCAAGGCGTATATACATTACCCTGCTCTCCTTAAAGGACATTAAAAAAAAAAAAAGGGTTATATGCAGCCAAGTCCTATTCAGAGTAGATCCATTGAAATTAATGGACCTAAGTTAGTCATGTATATTAACTTCAATGGGTCTATTCTGAGAAGGACTAGCATTGAATACCACCTAAAATGTTTAATATACACAACTTGTCATTGGCTGACTAAGGATCTACAGCAGAGATTGGGGAGGGGGGATATAATGCTCCAGCAAGTTAGCTGGAGGTCCAAAGTGTATTTTGCTATGCTGTGTGTCTCATGGTTGGGAGATTATTAACAGGGTGAGCACCATCTAGCACAGTGTTTCTCAATCGGTGTGCCTCCAGATATTGTTGGACCACAACTCCCATCAGCCTCAGCCAGCATTGCCAATGGTGAGGAAAGATGGGAATTGTAGTCCAACAACATCTGGAGGCACACCGGTTGAGAAACACTGATCTAGCAGTATGAGCAGCATTGCCATAATGATGCACATGTCCTCAGGGTGGCATAGCCAGGACATTACATAGCTTTCAGCGATTGTCCCAAGAAGTATCATTACATTGTGGTGTTCAAGAATTAACTGTGAAACTGTGGGCAATCCTTCATTTTCCTCTACACACAAGTTTAAAATTTTATGTGATCAGTTAAAATCACTGTAGAGGCAAGAGATGGCTTTCAGCTACGTAGCTGACCAGGCCTGGCCCTAGAGGTATGGTTTAATATTTGCTTTAATTTTAGAACTTTGGTGCTTTACAAAAGCTGCTAACAGTTACTTTGGACCATCCTTTTAGTTAAATAGTATAAAATATCCCAACAGCTATGTTGAAGAATCATATTGGGGCATATTTACAAAGGCTCCATCTGCCCTATACATTTAAAGGAGTATTATGCCACTTAAACAGACATGGCTTCCTTGAAAGCATCCAGGGAACACTAATAGGTTAAGGGTCCTAGGGACCCCTATTTGCACCACAGAGTTACAATTCCTGGAGTTACCTGAGAAGAGGAAATGACTGTTAAACCACTCTCAGAATTGTAGCTCTGGGAGGGGAACTGGGGTCTCCTAACAACTCTCACCAGACTTAACAAACTACATTTCCCAGGATGCTTTGGGGGAACCCATGACTGTTTAAAGTGGCATAATACTACTTTAAATGTATAGGGCAGATGGGGTCAAAGTTGCAAGAGGATCCTCACTGAGTGAACTAACCAGCCTGAGTTGCTTCTGTTCCAATGTTTTCTACGTACTCCATTAGAACATTGCTAACACTGTGCCAGGAAGATCTGTCTGTACCATGGGGCATTCTTTAAAATAGATCATTTACTGAAAGTAAATCTTTCTTACCATGGTCATCTTTGAAGTAACTGGGGAAAAAACAAACCACCAGGCAGCAATCATTCAAACGTTATTGCTCTACCACTTCGGCATTTTGGGGTTTAATGGGCTGCCTGACTGATGGGAAAAGAACTGCTTGTGGTGTGGCTGGAAAGTAGAGATACACTTAACAGAAAAACAAATGCCATGCTCCCTAGGGGTGTAGTTGGCTTTTAGAATTGTGTATGTGCAGCTTCTTTGTCTTGTCAGCAGTGATTAGCTCTTCTGATCTGCTTTAATTCCTGTTTGTGTGAACGTCATCAATGCTCTTTGTCAAAATAACTCCCTATAAGGAGGTATGCTATCAAGCAGCCTAATAATCTTCTTTTGTCAAGTTGGAGAGGAAAATGAACATAATAAATAGAAGATTTGATGACGCTGGCCTGATTTATGGCACTTGAAAAGACAAATTACTGTATAGGTGGAACAAATTATGAATCTGATAATCTAATTCATGCGAGTTATGACACCAAGGCAGCACGTTATGTTCAAACAGTTTATTATGGTCAAACTCTCCCACTATATTAAAAAGTGTACATAATAGTGTCGAGAATTTGGATTGCAACCATGGCATTGCACAAGGAAGTTTAATCTTTTCTCCTGTGTCATTTTCCTGATTAATACCACCCCAAGCTGCAATTTGTTCCCCAGGGCAAAACACACAGGCACATTTTGAACAAATAGCAGCTTTGGTCTGGGAGTGGATTTTAGTTATGACAGCAGCTCCCCTCTCAAGCTGCACTTATTCATGAATTGTGCGCACAAGGAGCAATGTGCATATGAGCTGAATATACATACTATAGGTTCTGACTGCACAATCTGTACACCACAATGCAATGCAAGGTTCAGATTGCTTGGAGAAAGCCAACATACATACACTATATACGTCTGTAGACTCCATTCACAATGAGCATGCAATCCCAATGTGGACTATCCTACTTTCCCCACCACATTGATTGCATCCAGTTTTAGAACGTTTGCACAGGGTTATAGTCTTGCTTAGGGATGCATACTCTATGTGTAATATATATTATATATATTATAGGATTTTGTGTGTTTAGATGTCTGAACTTTTAATATCAGTATCATACAGCAAATATCTTCCCTGAATCTAAAGGAAACCATTTATCTTTCTCTTGCATAATAAGAACATAAAAAGATTCTGCTAGATCAGGTCAATAGCTAATCCAGTCCAGCATCTTGTTCTCACAGTGGTCAACGAAATGTCTGTGGGAAGCCCAGAGTAGGACCTGAGCACAAGAACATTCTCTCCTCCTGCGGTTTCCAGTAACTGGTATTCAGAAGCATATGGCCTCCGACCATGAAGGTAGAGCAGAGCCATCATTGTTCTTACCATTTGTTTTCTCTTTTCTTTTTCAGTAGGTGTATAAAGGCAGCCCACAGTGATGCTTTTGGGGGTCTGCAAAATTCTCCGGCTGGCCCCTAGAGCCCTGCTAAAGCCCAGTTGCAAATAGGTTTGAAATTTCACCCATTCCATTGAACCTATTGCTAAACAGGGCCTATGAAAAGAATGGAGGTGACATTGTATCCTTCCCCTCCTCTGCTTTTTTTCTCCAGGTATTTGTCAAACAGGCTGTGGGGCTCTGAAAAGGAGCCTGCTGCTTCTGTCTATGTGTTCCATCGGGAAGCTTGGGCCAGCTGTCCAATCTTCCTTCATCACTTTTGTCACTCATGCACTTGAGATGAAACAAAACTGGAGCACCGAAGACGGGTAAAAAGAAACCTCTGCCTTGCTCTCTGCTCAAGTTGTCAAAAATGCTTCAGTCTTCACATAATTTGCTTAGTTCTGGCTCCCTTTATATTTACTTCAAAGCTTCGGTGAAAATGAAAGGGAAGGAAAAATGGCATTTTGTTAGGATTGTAGATAGATGTATCTGTATTTGTGTGTGCGCGCACGTGCACATGTGCGCCTTGCTGATAGGTGTGTTCCCCTTCAAAACCAGGAACTTCTTCTCATTCTCCTGGATATCTATTTAAAAGTTAGTATTAGAGTTCTGCTTCTTATATAGTCTAGCACTGGTATTTGCTTGTGTTAGCTCTTACAGCAAACCCATCTAAAAAAACTGGCCATGTAAAAATCACTGGCTGGGATCCAGCTTTGCTCTTCCTTGAACAGCAGGGCTCCTTACCTTTGTGTGGGAAGGGCTTGGATCCACTAGAGGCTCTTCTGTATAGTTCTACTGCCGTCAGAGGTTCAAGGGGTGGTGACTTGGGAGAGGCAGCCCCCAAGCTATGGAATTTCCTTCCCACAGAGGTGTGTCTGGCATCTTCATTACATAGCTTTTGTCAAGCTGAAGACACACCTCTTTACCCTGGGCTTTGACACCTGAGATAGAAATACTTTTGGGACCCGCCCTGTTCTTCTGACTAGAAATTGTTTTAACTGATTTTAATATTGTATTTTTACATTGTTGTAGCCCACCCTGGAACCGTATGGTGAAGGTGAGTAAGAAATCTAATAAATAGATAAATAAATTGGTGGAAGGGGGGGGAACTGATCGAATCTACTCCCTCTGTGCTCCTCCTGCACCAGTTCCCATGTTGTTCTAGCAGCCCCCACCCAACCCTGGGAGAATAGAGGGCTGCAGAAAGAAGAGAGGATTGGTGAAAATTGCCTTCTATTCTTCCCAGCACTGGACCATCCCATGAATAGAATTCCACTCATGGGATGAGTAGAGTTCCACTCATGGGATCTTTGGATCCATGGGCAGTGTCCAACAAAGTGCTTCTGCTAGTGGAAGGACCTTTGGCCGCACAATGGAACTTCCATCCCCTGACCCTGCATAATCCCTGTGATCCCTAAACCTTTTCTGGGGGGTTGTGGGGGAGTCTTTTGGGGAGAGGGCAGGGAGGGGACATTCCATGGCACAGCTAAAAATCCTTGTGCTAGCAGAAGCACTTCACTGGATACTGCCCCAAGACAATCACTTTAGAAAATGTTTAAAAACTGATGACAAGTTTATCAGTTGACAAATTTTGATAAACTTTTCAGAAGTCTTGATAAACTTTTCAAAAGTCTTGATAAACTTTTCAAAAGGTGAATGTTACTTAAAAAATGATCTGTTATGCTGATAGTTACAAATGCTAGAAAAAGCACACTAACGAGTGCTGAACCCACAAAAAATGACCAGAGAATTTATTACATGCAATGTTAACAAAGCATTGAAAAGTTTAATATGGGATAACATATTGCGGGTTATCCACAGAGGAACTTGTTCACATTGGTGTTCTACCAGCTCAGCTTTCAACAACCTGGTGTCATCCACATGTTTTGGACTACAACTCCCATTGGTCCCAGCCAGCACTCTAACTGCAGAGCTTACAGGATCAACAGAATTGGATGGAGGCAGCATCATTTCAAGATGTTTTATGGTTTAATATTTTTTTTAAAAAATATAACATAAGGACTTTATGGAATTTTATAAATGGACAGCTTTTAAATAAAACAAAAAATGTGGTAAACTTTTGCTACACTGTAACACTTCAGACTGCAGACATGAGATTGCATATTTGAATGCTCCTCTCTCTCTGATATGTAACTTCCTGTACATAGAAAACTGATGTATTGAGAAGAACGTTTCTAACCTAGCCTTCTCTGGGATGTGCTCATTTTCTATGCGCAGGTCACTTCACTCTGCACGACATTATTCTGTGGCTCAGTTTAGAATTTAACCCTGCTCTTAGTCCAGGAAAAACATTACCACGTGTTTCTGAATATACACATCTGGCCTAAGCCCCTCAGAGCATTTACTTTCTGTTGTAATGTCCTGCACATGTTGGCAGTGTAAAACAATAATAAGAATAACAATAATGAAATATTTTTAGCTGGGAACTCTGCTATGTCCTAGAACTCTAATTTAAGACCACATCCAAACAGAAGGGTTGATTCTGGTATTATCATTATAGCATGGGAGCTATTTCCCTCATGTGGTTATACCCAATGGCACACCGCTAACACATTTATATCTAGGAACGATGCAGGACAGAGGGATGATGAACATACTTCCTACACCACATGGAATTTAAGAATGAGCCCTGATAATTCAAAGAAAGGAGTGGTCATTTTCAGATCCATTGTAGGAGATTTTTGCATATTATTAGTATATGTATACCCTG
Source organism: Rhineura floridana (assembly GCF_030035675.1). Taxonomy (NCBI): domain Eukaryota; kingdom Metazoa; phylum Chordata; class Lepidosauria; order Squamata; family Rhineuridae; genus Rhineura; species Rhineura floridana. The sequence continues at coordinate 35,528,650 of NC_084488.1, read as the reverse complement.
GGGCATGTATGTGATTGCTATAACCATTATGCAAGGCTGCCTTATTGCTTTTATATGTATAAGTGCCTTTAGGAGGGTAAGCTCATAATGTTGTCTTCTGTAGCTTGGACACCTGCCAGAGAACTAGTTTGTTAGAAGATGAGGTTGCGGAACAGTCAGTGTCCCTCAGCTGGGCTTTATCTATGAGGAGGCTAGATGTAGCCTCAAGGACACCTCTTTGAAGCCCATCTAGATAGCCACTAACGAGCTGCATGTGCTGAGAACCGGTAGCACATGTGATAGGAGGCTGGTAGGGAGGGAAAGGACCGTTTGATGTACAGTAGCCTCGGCACTGATCCAGTTAGCTGTAATGAGCTACATGTGTCAAGGATGGGCTGCACATGCTGATTAACAGTAGGGCACGTGCCATGGAAAGAGTAGCATAGAGAGGTCAAGATGTGCTTTGGCACCAGACCAGTGTCCTCTCACGTAGATAGGGTGATCCATCAGGTGCCTTGACACCCCAGATCAAGGGATGGGGATACTTCAAAGATAGTGAGATAGTAGCCATTGTCTATTAGGCATAGGGCAGCTTTGATGCCTAGTCTGATTAATGATGTACCCTGTCAAGATGTGCCGATTTGATGTTAGATATAGCTAATGATGCATTCCGTCATTGTGTATGCCTTGCCAAGATTTTCTCTATAAAAGGTGCCTGTGCCGTGAGCTCAGGGTGCAGACCTTAACGCCTCTATGTGAGAGACCTTGGGTCTGTTCCACTGGGTAGGCAAGCCTGTTGTGGCCCAGCTCAGCATACAGACTGCAGGTGCCCATGTGGGAACCTTGCAGCCTGTTCCATTTATTGGGTATGCCTGTGTGCTCGCTAAATTACTCAATAAACTTCTTCTTGTGAGTAAACCTTTGAATCTGCCTCCTTGATTCTATGGTACTGATCCTTACAGTTTGAAGCAGCCCACAGCTGGGGCTAATACAGTATGGTTGTTTTATATATCCTGTTTTTCAGTGTATCAGTGCTTTATAACGCTCATCTATTTTATTCTTTCAAGATAAGCATATCATGACTCTTTGTAGAGCAGAGTGATGGAGTGTATCTTCCCACGATACACCAAAGTATTTTAGTTACTTGAAGAAGCCATCCCTCCTTGCAGCTGTTCTTAACTTTTCTCACACTTAATACATTTTGAATGTCTCTAAATCATTCTTTCTGTCCTCTGGAGAGGATCACTCACCTGGTAGAGTAGTAAATTGTATAGTCTGATATCTCAGTGTAAGGTAATTTCCTTGCTCCATAGTTCATAGGCCAAAATCACCACTGATTCTTCACTGTAAACACTCTCAGCTATTTAGAGTGACACCTTTAGTGTCTGTAGGTAAAAAATCTGCTGATATGATCTCCACTGGGCGTTTAAGTTGGAAGAATGCTTCCTAACATGGCTTGGGCATCTCATTGGCCTTGTATCACAGAGCAAGGACCAGGTTTCTTCAAGAATTCAGTACAGCATAAATCAACACAGATCTTTTTGGAAGGATATGATTATTGTATTAATTCTGAATTATTGTTAATCTTGTGAAAATCCATCTCAATAAATGACAATGACCAGTTTTGTTTATAATACGTATTTTGTATTTTCTAGTCTTCTTTCAATTTATGTTTTCATTTTGTTTGGTTGATCCATATTATTTCTTTGAGAAAAATACAGTATCATTAAAAAAGTCCACTGAATTTGGCTCCACATCTCCTGGATTGTATGTAATGGTGTTTCTCCTCTTAGGGCGCTTCCAGACTGTTGCTATTTTTGGATGGGATTCAATTACATACTGGCAAATCCAGATTGTGTGATTAAAGTTGATTTGGTGCTGTTGCACAACAAACCCACAACTTTTCCCCACAATGGACTTGTGATGGGAAAAAGCACTGGAAAGTATGGGATAACATTTGCTTGGTGTAATGTCATATATAGCTTCACTGCAGACAAATCAGAAGGAATGCTCAAAAAACAGCTAACATTGTATAACCTCCCCACAAACTTTGTGCACAAAGCTACAATTCCCTGAGTAGTATAATAATGAATCACTCTTCCCAGGGAAAGCCAAGAATTGTAGCTCTGTAAGTGGAGTAAGCCCCCTTTAGGATGCACACCTTAACGTGGTGAGGGAGTTTGAGAGTGTTGAAGAAGCTGAGAGCAATGCCGTCAGGAGTCTAGACCAAGACTCTAGACTCCTAGCAGGGGCACCCAAGGCAGAATGGTCAAAGCTGAGACACCAGACTAAGATGCATCCAAACTCAGAGGAAGGCAATGGTAAACCACCTCTGAATACCTCTTACCACAAAAACCGTATGAACAGAGTATGCAAAATGCAACATGAGATAGTGCCGGAAGATGAGACCCCCAGGTCAGAAGGCACTCACCAAGCTGCTGGGGAAGAACAAAGGACAAGTACGAGTAGCACTGTGACTAATGACACAGCTGGGTCAAAGCCTAAAGGAAGCCCAGAGGCTGAGGCTCACAGATGCGAAAGGAGAGTCCGAAGTTGTATGACGCACACAATAGGAACATGGAATGTGAGAAACATGAACCAGGGAAAGTTAGAAATTGTCAAGCAAGAAATGGAGCGTATCAACATTACAATACTTGGCGTGAGTGAATTAGAATGGACGGGAATGGGACATTTTCAATCAGGCAACTACAAAATATTTTATGTAGGAAATGATAAATCAAGAAGAAACGGGGTTGCTTTAATAGTGAGAAGTGATGTAGCAAAAGCAATAAGGAGCTACAACGCAAGGTCTGAGTGAGTGATATCAATGAGATTAAATGGGAAACCTATTAACATAACCATCATCCAAGTCTACGCTCCAACATCAAACGCAGAAGAAGAAGAATTGGAGAGATTTTACGCAAAAGTACAGGAGGAAATTGATCACACACCAAAACAAGATATGATGATAATCATGGGGGACTGGAATGCAAAAGCAGGAAACAGAGAAGAACTAGGAATTGTGGGGAAATGGGGCTTAGGTGACAGAAATGAAGCAGGAGAAAGACTTACTGAATTCTGTGAAGCCAATGATTTGTTTCTTGCCAACACATTTTTTGATCAACCAAAAAGACGACTGTACACGTGGACATTACCAGATGGTCAATATAGGAATCAAATTGATTATATAATTGGAAACAGAAGATGGAGAAGTTCCATACTTCCTGCAAAAACAAGACCAGGAGCAGACTACGGTACAGATCATGAACTGATCGCATCGAAAATCAGAGTAAAGCTAAAGAAGAACAACAAAGCACTCATAACGCCAAAATACAATTTAAATAACATCCCAGAAGAATATAAAGATCAAATAAGAAACAGGTTTGAGGCTTTAAACTTAGTTGACAGAGAACCAGAAGAACTATGGGCTGAAGTCAGGGACATTATCAGGGAAGAACGCAAAAAGACAATACCTCTTGTTAAAAAGAAAGAAAGACCACAATGGATGACTGAAGAAACTCTTAAAATGGTTAAAGAGAGAAGGAAAGCAAAAGTAAAAGGAGATAGAAACACGGTCAGAACCCAAAATGCAACTATACAACGACTAGTACATAGGGACAAAGAAAACTATTACAATAGTTATTGTATAGAAATAGAAAAGGACAACAAAATGGGAAGAACAAGAGCCCTATTCCAAAAGATTAGAGAAATGAAAGGGAAATTTAGACCACAAGTAGCAATGTTAAATAATCACCAGAGGAACACACTGACTGACCGAGATGAAATAAAAGGAAGATGGAAGCAATACAATGAAGAACTCTATAAAAGAGATGACAGGATGACAGACTCATTCACGGAGGAACCATATGATGAAGAACCAGAAATTTTAGAATGTGAGGTGAAAGCTGCTCTTAAAATTCTTGGAAGAAACAAATCACCAGGAATAGATGGCATACCAATAGAGTTGCTACAAGCTACTGAGACTGAATCTGTCCAAATTTTGACAAAAAATTGTCAAGAAATATGGAAAACTAAACAATGGCCCACAGACTGGAAGTGCTCAATATATATCCCACTTCCAAAGAAAGGGGATCCCAGAGAATGCAGTAATTACTGAACTATTGCCTTAATATCCCATGCAACTAAAGTAATGCTCAAGATTCTACAACAAAGGCTCTTACCATATATGGAGCGAGAAATGCCAGATGTCCAAGCTGGATTTAGAAAGGGAAGAGGCACCAGAGATCATATCGCAAACATACGTTGGATAATGGAACGGAGCAAGGAATTTCAGAAGAAAATCATCCTGTGCTTTATAGACTACAGCAAAGCCTTTGACTGTGTAGATCAGTGGTTCTCAAACTTTTTTGGTTTGCGGTGCACTGTAAAAGATATAAAAATTTTCTGGCGCACTTCGTGTACAAAATTAAAAATATATTAATATATTTTAAACTATGAATAAAAATAAACTTAGAAAACTATTACTTATCCTATACAAATGGGTTTCTTCTCATATTTAAAATATACTTTCATAATATTTGAGGCACACCTAGCCACCTCTTAGGGCGCACGAGTGTGCCTGGGTGCACCATTTGAGAATCACTGGTGTAGATCATGAAAAACTATGGAATGCTTTAAAAGAAATGGGGGTGCCACAGCATCTGATTGTCCTGATGCGCAACCTATACTCTGCACAAGAGGCTACTGTAAGAATATGGAGAAACCGATTGGTTCCCCATTGGAAAGGGTGTGAGACAGGGTTATTTTATCACCCTATTTTTTTAATCTGTACGCAGAACATATCATATGGAAAGCGGGATTGGACCAAGATGAAGGAGGTGTGAAAATTGGAGGGAGAAACATCAATAATTTAAGATATGCAGACGATACCATACTCTTAGCAGAAACCAGTAATGATTTGAAACAAATGCTGATGAAAGTTAAAGAGGAAAGCACAAAAGCAGGACTACAGCTGAACGTCAAGAAGACTAAAATAATGACAACAGAAGATTTATGTAACTTTACAGTTGACAATGAGGACATTGAACTTGTCAAGGATTATCAATACCTCGGCACAGTCATTAACCAAAATGGAGACAATAGTCAAGAAATCAGAAGAAGGCTAGGACTGGGGAGGGCAGCTGTGAGAGAACTAGAAAAGGTCCTCAAATGCAAAGATGTATCACTGAACACCAAAGTCAGGATCATTCAGACCATGCTATTCCCGATCTCTATGTATGGATGTGAAAGTTGGTCAGTGAAAAAGGCGGATAAGAGAAAAATCAACTCATTTGTAATGTGGTGCTGGAGGAGAGCTTTGAGCATACCATGGACTGTGAAAAAGACAAATAATTGGGTGTTAGAACAAATTAAACCAGAACTGTCACTTGAAGCTAAAATGATGAAACTGAGGTTATCATACTTTGGACACATAATGAGAAGACCTGGTTCTCTAGAAAAGACAATAATGCTGGGAAAAACAGCAGGGAGTAGAAAAAGAGGAAGACCAAACAAGAGATGGATTGATTCCATAAAGGAAGCCACAGACCTGAACTTACAAGATCTGAGCAGGATGGTTCATGACAGATGCTCTTGGAGGTTGATGATTCATAGGGTTGCCATAAGTCGTAATCGACTTGAAGGCACATAACAACAACAACAACAAGTGGAGTAAGAGTTTCCTAACAACTCTTAGCACTCTTAACAAATCAAAGTTCCCAGGATTCTTTGGGTAAATTCAAGGGCAGAGGTGTTGGGGTCTGGGGTCTTGGGTGTGTGTGTCTTAGACCCCTTATTTTTTGTGAGAAAGGTCCCAGCCGGGTCCCTATGTCTCCAGCATCCTACAAGCCAATCAGCATGAAAGGGGAGTGTGTTAGTCACTGAGAAGAGTCTCCTAACATGTTTTCTTCTCCTTTCCTGCTGACTAGAACCAGTCAGAGTGAAAGGAGGTGAGTCTGCTACCGAGAAGACTCTTCTCAGTACCTAAAACACTCAATTTTCATGCTCACGGGCTTCTAGGAACGTCTGTTGTTTGACAAGATGTGGGTGAGAAGGATTGAGGAGTGTGGAGATCAGGGGACGTGGCTGTGAGGGGCTATGGTGTGATTATCATGAAGGGACCCTGCACTTCTGAATTTGCCACTACGCTACTGGTCATGACTGTTTTAACGTGGTATAATACTGCTTTACATGTATAGTGCAGATGGGGCCTGTCTCTCTCACATGTGATATGAAATTGACAGATAGATTTAACATGTAAAATGCCAGGGTAACTTCTTAAGGACATGAACTGAATATATCATATTATCAAGATCAGCCGAAAAGTGGAAGAGGTCTTGAAGGCTATTTTCTACCCACATAGCCTTTGTCTGACAGGGTGGGCCCCTTGTTAATTTCCCTTTGAACTGGCTCTAGTGGATTTTCTCTCTTCTCGTCCCTTGCTTTTTCCTGTCCCTGAGACAAATTAGGAATGTAGAAAAGGTTTCACTTGGAACAAAACAATGATTATAGCAGGTAACAGGACCTTGCATTTATCAGGGCTCTGAAAGAAAAGGCCTGAGCTGAAGCTTTTGTTTTTGCCTTCTGGTAGGTCAAAGTATTTCCACCACCCCCCGGACCTTTTCAGTGTCAAGCCATTCCTTCTGTTTGCAGTACATTCTCCTACAAATGTTTCTTTTTTCACAGGACCCTTATGCATTGATAATAATATTTTTTAAAAAAATAAAAAGTAACAAAAGCCACTGTAGAAATTTGAACTTATAATGAAATTCTTTTCTATGTCCTTACAATGAACAACAGCTCCCTCAAGACCTGCAGCAGCAGCAGCCCACAGACAGACCCAACAATGCAAGAAGAGGGGTTGAAGGAGGGGAATAACCTATTATTGCAAGACAGGCCTTTTAATGTCCTGTTGCAGGGATTGGTAGTGGTGGGGAGGAAGAATCCTGTTTTCTTCAGCCAAATCTTTTTCTGCCTCTTGTTGAAAACATTCAAAGCTTTTGCAAACCAGTGTGGAGATGAAGAAAGATAAGGGTAGGGGATTAACATTTTTCTTCTCTCTGGGAGAAAATATCCACTCTTCAGTGACAAGGGAATTTTTAGATCCTGGAAGCCAGAACATACCTCCTGATATCCTCTTGGCCTTGACCTTTGAGTTGAGTCACTGTAAAAGTCAAACACCAAGTTTTAAGCCAAATAAAGTGGCAAATGATATGTTTTCACAATGAACAAGCAGTTCCCCCTACTGACCAAAATGCAGACTAAAATACTCCATCAGATAAAAAGGCAAGGAATGTGTTTTTAACTGACTGATAGCGTTGCCACGTCCATGGCCTGAGACTGATCCTGAGGCCGGCCTGGCAACCAAGAGGTCTTCTGTATCTTTAAAAGTTGTTCAGGGGGAAGGGAGAATTCCACCCTGTGGTTTTTCCCATTACAGTGTTGCAAGAACACCTGCACTTGGCTGACTTTCTCTTCTCCTGAAGATACAGGATCAGTCTCAGGCCATGAACCTGGCAACCCTACTGACTGAGTATCGTTCACATGATAGGTAGGAAGTTTGGGCTTATCCACATGGGAGCATTACTTCGTACTAAAGATGCTGCTTTTACCTCTGTTTTCTGTTTGCACTGTTCACACTGTTCACAGTAAGGGCTCAATGCCAGCTGCAAACATGGTGTTTTCTATTCACACTGAGGGGAAGGATCAATCATGCAGTTTCCTAATAACCATGCTCTCTAATTTAACATTTCTACTCCCTCTGGTTACTTGACAACCGAGCATGCTCAGTTTATTCTACCAGTAAGTTTCATTAAAAACAACAACCAGGAAGTGTGATTATTTGATTTTCACTGGTACAATACAGCTGAAATACAAATCTTTGTTTGAGCAGTGTTATACTTTTGCACACAAGTTAGGGGGAAAAGAAAAACAAGTCACCGTTTGCAGCAACATAAAAAAAGGCTTGCAGAACCAGGGACAGGAGCTGGAAGTTGCTTGTTAGCCTACAGGAAATGAAATGAAAGAAGGGAGGAGGATGGAGTGGGCATGGAGAGGTGAATGATTGACACACCCACCTAAAAGCATTGGAGCAAAGCGTATGCAAGCACTAGAGAAAGGGAGCAAAGACAGCTTTTTCTTCCCTTTTTGTATTGGGTTGGTATGGATTTACAGGGGGAAAACTGTGTGATAGCTTCTGTTTGCCAGTTAACATTGTGTGAACCATGGAAATTTAAAGATGTGAGTAGCACCAAACACACAGTAAACCACCATATAGTTGAGTCCTTTTTCTTTTCTTTTCCGTTTACAGTGTTTTCAGATTATAAAGCAGCACAAGAGGTTATCCAGGGACAAAGATAAGGGAAGGATGAACATATCACACTTGCTTTTGCCCCTATGAAACTTTTTGCATCCATGCAATTTTATTTAAAATTATTCTTGTGAACTGGTAATTAAAAATGTTCTGTCATACAGGGTAATGTGTAACCTTCTCAAAGATGATTCTGAAAATGGGACCTAGACATTCTAGTCCTAGCACACAAGAGTTCCTTTGAAAGCTTATCATGGCTGTGGGCACACCAGTCTCGTCAAAAGCAGCCAGAATGTTTTTTTCTGGTTGCATTTTGAAGCAACTCTGCCCTCAGCTGGACATACCTCCCTTCCTCACTGCTGACTTCAGACCTTTCAGGACCACCCACAACAAAGTGTTGGGCAAATCCCTGTCTCTGCCTGAGGCTACAGCAAAGCATTTCCATTGGCCATACCTGGAGGGGTAATGGGTTGATCTACCAATCAGTTGCGAAAACTGTCTGAAAATGATTTTTTTAAAAAAAACAATGCACTGGAGTTGATTGGACCAGGCTTTAGAGTAAAAAGGGGTGGAGTTTGACTATCATTGTGTGCCCCCATTTTCAGAAAAGATAAGTGAAGGTGCATTGGAACCAGCATAACAGTAAGTGTGTCTCTACCCCGTGTGTTGGTATTGAATGTCATTTGTATGTATGTAGTGTCCTCACAGGCCATTCCTGTTGAGGTGAAACACAACTGGTGGATATGCTTTTCATAAGGTTAGAAAAATTGTTCTCTTCACCTATAAGGAACAGCTTTAACCTTACAATCACCTGGTGAATTAGATAGTGTGGAAATGAGTCTGCTTCTCAAAATTGTCCCCAGAATTTCCCCCTTTTTGTGGGCAGTTATTTGGTATTTTGATCAAATAGGTTCTAACAATATTTGACATGTATAGAACCTGAGTCCTCCATCAACCCATTGGCCATACTGGCTAGGGCTGATGGGAGTTGTAGTTCAAAAAATGTTGAAGGTGTCAGGCTGGGAAGAATGAAATTACTGTAATGCACTCTATGTGGGGCTACCTTTGAAGATCAGAAATTTCAGTTAGTCTAGAATGTTTTCTGATGTTGACTGATCAGACAATTTAACTATGATATTGAATCATTTGCACTGGCTACAGATTCATTTCTGGGTTCAAGTCAAAGTGCGACACCTAATCTAAATGGCCTGAGACCAGAGAATCTTTAGAATTATTTTCATCCTCCGATTCCACTTCCGGTTCCGGTCCCGGTAACACGCTCAACAGTATCGCTCTTATTAATAATACTTCAAATCTGAATTACAACTGAAGTTAGAGTACTCCTTACTTTGAAGTTCTAGCCTTAAAGTTTTAAGCTGTTTCCCAGCTGTGATAAAGATTATAAGCTGACTCCCACAACAAGCTGCCTCCTACAATAGTGAGGATAATTGGAGAGTCAGATAAAACGGCTGTTAAAGCGAAATAACTCGTTTTCTTGCTGGCACAATGCTGAAACAAAAAGAGAACAAAATTGCTTGAGGGGTTGCCCATTTAGCTAAAAAATTTGACTGCATTGCCTAGTAATTGAATTATCCGTTATTAGTATGCAATTGTTACGCCTTTAAGAAATAACAAGATGATATACACAAGGAAAAAATGTCAAGAGCCGGATATTTCCCAGGGAGTAGAGAAATCTGATCCTTTGACTATTCAAGCGAAGATAACTCAATACTTCCCAGCGAAAAAGGAAGGTTCTTTTCAACATTCTTCACTTGGATCTCTGAATGAATCTAAAACAAACATTCGGACGTTAAGTAGATATGATTGGTCGTTAGACCGGCAACTGCAAATTAATCCCCTTAAAGAAGATTCGCAAGCTAGAAGTTTAGCAGAAGAACTTCAAGACGCAGGCTTTAGATGCTCTTGTACATTAAAGGATGAGGAATTCCCCTCAGAATTATTGACTATAGACTCAATAGCTGAGTCCCAGGAATCGAGGACTATACCTTCAGAAAATAGGATTATAAATGACTCCCAAAACTACTGTAATGATGATAAGTTCAATTTACCAACATTGGGATGGTGCTTGGCAATAACAAAAGAACTGAACCTAATAAAGGCGTATATCTCTGAAACGAACAGTTTATTAACCACTCTGGTTAGCTCTATAGGGCCATATTTTACTGGGAACTCTAACCCCTATGATAACTTGGAGATGGCCCATAACATTCAAGTTCCTTTACCTCAGAAGTTGAAATCGAATGACAGGAACTCTAAGACATCAAATTTGAGTTCTCAGAAAGGAAAAACGCAGAAAAAAATCGAAGAATATCAAAAACATTAAACCAGCTTCATCTAGGAAAATGAATTTTAGACCCTTGTTTAAATTATTGGAGGCTTCGCCTAAAATTCATCAAGCTTCCATATCTAATGTAAAGGAAAAAAAGGCATCCATAAAAACTATTTCTCCGAGAGTGGGCTATTTATGTACCTCATCTGGAACTAATAAATCTTCATCTGAGATTGCTTTAAAGACACCAGACAGAGTTTCTGACGCCCAAGGCTTTAGTACATATGTTTACGGACCTCCAACCTTTGAAAGCCCAAACGAAGTTCTAAATTGGAAATTACAGTTAGTGAAAGATAAACTAGCGATCACATTTCTGCCAAAAATATTGAAATTATGGACAACTTCTTTGATAAGCCAATTTTTTATAACATGCCTTGAGCCTTATATGCCGAATATTCAACGCAGGAATTATATTAAGCATACGACCTACCTGTATTCAAATGACTCTGAGAGACATGTCATTTTCACAACTCAATCACCTTACATTGTTGAACGGATTTACAGGATCAAAGATTTGCTTGCTGCTCAAGGCATACTGGTGAGACGTTACTTTATCAACAAGCCCCCCCCTCACCCGCTATTTGACTACTTCCCCCCACAGGGGAGAAAGAGGGGATTTCAGAAACAGGATATTCCCATTACTCAGAGAACCCAGGAATGGCTATCTCCTTTAATTACACAAACCCAACAGCAACACCTAGTAGCGAAGGCTTCTTCAGAGTCTAGGTCTTTGCGACAGGTGGATTTTACTCTTGAAGAGTGTCTACTTCTGGAATCTTATGACTGCTTACCAAAATTAGAACAGGAAGAAATCATCAATAGATTAACCCATCTGATTCGAAGACTATCAAAAGGAAGTTTAGAGGTAAAGGGCGTTAATCCCTCACCTGTCATGGATAACTTGATTGACGCCCCACCAATGCCAATAACACCAGCTAATCAACTTCCTTTACAAGCAATATTACCAAGTACAAAAAATGATAGCCTCTTATCATCTGACGAAGAGAAGACTCCTCCCAGCTTAATTTATCATAAATGGATCCGGAGCCCTGCGAAGACCGCGACCAACCCTACATGGCTTGAAATGCGCCTGTTACAACCTGAGGAGCAGGGGGCAACAGATAGAATTTCAAAGACTCAAAAGGACTCCCAAATGAAGTCGATACAAGCCTATAGGATTACTTCTAATGTTAGTACTCTTAATCCCGAAGTCAATATCATTACCCCGTATCCATGATATTCGCCAACAATAGCAGCTAATGTAAACAGCCCAATGACTATTTCACGGCCCCGCAAAGGAACAACCACATCAAGAGAAACGTTAGCGGGCTCCCTTTATTCTATATTATCTTGGAATATAGCTGGTTGGAAGAGTAAGATGGTGGATTTGGCATTTATTCAGTTCTTACAACTTTTTGATATCATTTTCCTACAGGAAACGTGGTTACTCCCAGGTGAATTACTTGAGATTAGAGGCTATAAAGCTTGGCTAAAACCTGTGATTAAATCAGCAGCCAGAGGTAGAGGACGAGGAGGCTTAGCCATCTTGGTGGCCACTCACCTAAATTGCCAAACAATAGATCTTAACCTGCAGGCCCCATACGTTTCTCAGGCATTGGGTCTTAGGATTCCTGGCCTTTTGCCCATTATATGTATAAACATTTATATCCCCCCAGCTAATTCTATTCAACAAGAATCTCCTTGGCTGACGCTAGATTCATTCTTATAGGCCCTACAAGCTAGATATCCATCCTATGAGCTCCTTCTGGGAGGAGATTTTAATGCAAGGTTGGGTTCCCAAAATTTTCAAAATTCCAAAGGCGATGACGCCTATGGTGAGTTCCCCCGAGGCCACCCTTTTTTAAACAGATCAGCTCAAGACCGTGTAGTTAACAAGTATGGTTTAGCACTTTTTGAAATAATCCAAACATTCCAACTGAATTGTTTAAATGGCTCTCCTTTAGACCTTTCTAAAGGTGCCTTTACATACCATGCTAGAACAGGGGCCAGCCAAGTCGACTTTTTCTTTAGCTCCCTTGTGTTGACAAACAAAGTAAAGGAACTTAATGTTCTTACTAGGCCAGAAAGTGATCACCTCCCCTTAAAGTTAATCCTAATGACCTCCTTGAATAATAGATCAGACCTAGCAAAGGCCTCTTATTTTGATCCTTATTATGGCTGTAAACGCCTAAAATGGTCACAGGAGATAGGAATTAAGGCCCATTGTTTACTGTCAACAAACCCTTTTACTCACTTACGTAATATGGCCATAATAGACCCACAGAACAGTATTAAGGCATATGAATCTATAATAATTGAACTTACCCCACGGATTGTTGATCTAACGGTAGCATCAGTACCTCTTCAACTGAAAACCTGGTTTGATAAAGAATGTAGGATTGCTAAGAAACACCTGATGAAGCAAATCAAACTATTCCGGTCCAATAACCATCCGGACCTTTATCAGCAATTAATATCTAAAAGAAGGATTTATAAATCTTTACTTAAATAAAAAAAACACTCTTTTTATCAGGCTAATTGGAGGGCTCTGGAACAAGCAGCCCTAAAGGGGAATGAGACAGAATTTTGGAGACTTTTGCAGGGGAATTTGAATCCATCGAATTATATACCCTCCCCCCCAATTATGGAAAAAGAGTGGGTTGCCTATTTTACTTCGACCTTTGGCAACCTCCTCTCTCCAAAACTGGCAGCTATCACAGAGGAGTTGGCTGGCCTCCCGCTCTGGCCCCCAGTTACAACCGAAGACATCAGGGATTTAATGGCCTCCCTGAGAGCGGGAAAAGCCCCTGGTGAAGACATGCTCCCCCCTGATTTTTTTATGCAAAATATATCATGGTGGGAGCCTCTTTTTGCTACCCTCTTTACTAACATAAACGATACAGGTAGTATTCCGCAGGGCTGGTTAACCAGCATTGTGGTCCCAATTTTTAAAAAAGGAGACCCCTCTAAGCCGGCATACTACCGTCCTATAAGCCTCTTAAATGTATCATTGAAGTTATACTCCCGCCTGCTCCTAAATAAATTACAGGAGTGGGATGAGACCAACTCAATTATATATGAAGAACAAGCTGGTTTTAGACCAAAAAAATGCACATTAGATCAGGCATTAATACTGCAACATTTAATTGGGAAAACTAGATCAAAAGCCATTTCATCCTTGTATCTCGCCTTTATCGATTTTTCAGCGGCTTTTGACACAGTTGACAGAGAGCTTCTTTGGCAAAAACTAGCTCAAACCAACATAGATGAAAGATTGCTCTGGTTGATTAGAGCCCTCTATCAAAATACTGTCATCCAAGTGCATACAGGAAAGGATGGTGCTCTATCTTCAAAAGTCCCAGTCCATAGAGGGGTCAAACAAGGGTGCTTATTGGCACCCTTTCTATTGAATTTTTTTATTAATGATATAGTAGTGGCGTTATCATCCCCCTCCTTCTTGCCCCCTTCCATTGGCACAAATAAAATTTCTATCCTTCTATATGCCGACGACGTGGTCTTATGCTCACTAACTAAAATAGGTCTCAAACGCATGCTCCAAAAATGGGAGGAGTATTGTCACTCTCAGAAATTGATGATCAACCAATCCAAATCCAAAATCAAGGTCTGCGGCAAAAATATGAAAACCAAAAGTAGATGGTTAATAAATGGGGCTCCATTAGAGCAGGTTTCTACCTTTAAATACCTTGGCATTTTTCTATCCAACAGCCATGCTTGGACCCAGCAGTTAAAATCAATGACCCTAGCCGGCTCCCGAGCATTAAACTCAGCTAAAAGATTCTTTTCTTCTCGTGGGGGCCAACTTGTCTCCCCAATGATAAAGATATTAAAAGTTAAAATACTTCCCAAGATTCTATATGGGGTAGAATTGTGGGGACCTGCAGTGAGAACTAATTTAGAATCAATCCAGAACGTCTTTATGAAACAAATGTTAGGTCTGCCTGCGGGAACTCCATCAGCCCATTTTAGAGCTGAATTAGGATTACCCTCATTAATGGCACGTATTGATGTCGCCTACTTCCGGTATTGGCTCCGAATTTTTAATATGAATGATTCAGACTTGGTTAAAAAATGCTGGCAAGATCAAATGTGCCATGGAGGATGGGCGAAAGAGTGTCATACTTTACTTTCCAAATACGACCTTTCCTTAGCCAAATTACTGGAACTAAGTAAAGCCGCTCTTCGTAATTGGATTTATGATTACGACGCAGCTCAGGATCGCGCGTCTATTGTAACGGCCCACTTTTCCAACTGGTTTCCAGGGTTCAAACTGAACCATTCAATAGCAAATTACTTAGAAGTACTTAATAGAGCGCCTATAAGAAGAGCTTTTACCGCCTTGAGATTTCAAGTAATGCCCACGGCCTATCTTGACGGCTGCTTTCGGGGCATACCAGTGGCGCAGCGCCTTTGTATTTATGGATGTAAGACAATTGAGAATATTGTTCATTATTTATTTTATTGCCCGCTTTATGATAATCCTAGGCGGAATTTTTTATCTTTTCTATTAGACTCTTTAGCGCCTTGTACAGATAGAGAGAAGGTTAATGCACTTTTAGCAGATAATTTTAATTCTGTGACCCTCGCGGTCGCCAATTTTGCCTTGGCAGCTCAAAAAACGAGAGACTCTTTTGTCAAGGAAGCACTGTCATAAAAGAGTCTCTAAAAGTTTTAAGTGGTCATAATTTCATTTGTGCATGTATGGATGTATGTATAATTGCACATGACCAATGGCTCAGTTTGCAATAAAGTTTCTATATATATATATATTTTCATCCTCATGAATCTGCCTGACCCTTAAGATCATCAACTGAGACCTTATTCTGTGTACTCCTGTCATCTGAAGTATAGCAGATGCACATGAGGGGCAGGGCCTTTTCAGTGGTGACACCAATGGAACACCTTGCCTAAAGAAGATGGTGTGATTCCATCACTACTTCCCTTATGGCATGTAGCCATGCATTTTCATTTTAAGCAGGCTGTGTGAAGATACTGAGTATGGCATAGTATGGCTTCAGCAAGGGAAAGTCCTGTCTCAGTAACCTATTAGAATTCTTTGAGAGTGTCAACAAGCATATAGATGGAGGTGATCCAGTGGACATAGCGTACTTAGACTTTCAAAAAGCGTTTGACAAGGTACCTCACCAAAGACTTCTGAGGAAGCTTAGCAGTCATGGAATAAGAGGAGAGGTCCTCTTGTGGATAAGGAATTGGTTGAGAAGCAGAAAGCAGAGAATAGGAATAAACGGACAGTTCTCTCAATGGAGGGCTGTAGAAAGTAGAGTCCCTCAAGGATCAGTATTGGGACCTGTACTTTTCAACTTGTTCATTAATGACCTAGAATTAGGAGTGAGCATGCATTCTTTAACCCTTTCCCTTGCATTCATATTTTAAGAATTTTTAAATATATTTTAGATAGCAAATATTTATATTTCTTATTGTTTCAAACTCTGTTGGTTCCCTCAGTTGATTAATTTTAAATGCTTCAGATAAAAAGGTTCTACTTTGAAAATACTCACACCATAATGGACTTGCCCATTCCATTTATTTTAAATTTCATTAGAAATTAAGACCCTCTTATTTGCATATGGACTGGGATAGCCTGGTCACAGTAGTTCATGACTTGGTAACTTCCTGATTAGATTACTGTAATGCACTCTATGTGGGGCTACCCATGAAGACAGCCCAGAAGCTGCCACTAGTGCTGAATGCAGTCACAAGAGTGCTAAGTGGTATATCCATATAACACAGGGGCTGCACAGGTTGCCTATATGCTACTGCGACCAATCCAACGTGTTGATGTTACCCTATAAAGTCCTAAATTACTTGGGACAAAATGGTCAAAGAAGCACCTCCTACTATATCAACATACCCAGGCCCTAAGGTCTGTTGGGGAGATCCTTCTTGTTGTCACACCAAAGAATTCTTGTTGTCACACCATTGTGTGATGTCACTGGATAGGGTGTTCTTAGTAGTGACACATTCTTACCCCCTTTGGAGGTATATACTGTATAGTAGTTTCATTAGCAGGGTTTTGTTGGTGCCTTAAGCCTTACTAGGCCTTTTTTTTGGGGGGGGACATTGAATTGTTTGATATGACCAGCTGAGAATGAAATGTTCTGTGTGCTACAGCATATAGTTGTCATTGTTGATTTAATATATAATTTCTATTAATAAAATCTAGACATGATCTTTCATGCTGGCGATTAAGTTTGTTAAGTAGTTATTTCTGGTTAATTCAAAAAGTGGTGTGTCAGTTAAGTTCATGGTCAAGTTCTGTTTTAGTAATCAAAATATGCTTCCTCAGCTAAGTCAACAAGCAGCTCAATCAGTGACAGAATAAATAGTTCTAAAAGGAAGTAACTCTCCACAATTCCAATAGTCATGCATTAGAAAGACATACCTTTTGTCATCTAGGAACAAAGAAAGTATCCAATGCTGCATTAGTCAGTTAATGAGGTGGATCTAACCAATCTTTTCTCAAAGAGATAGTGGTTATAAAATTGGACTGTAATATCTGTCCCTGACCCGTCTCTTGCTGGAAATGACTTGCCAAAAAGAAGCCCTGGTGGTTCACCACTGGGGGCATTTTGCTCCTGGCAACTGCTTGATCTTAAGTAGGTTGCCTGGGGCTAGCAATAGAGCTAAGATCCTATTCTGAGATGGTCCCAGTAAAAAAAAAAAGTGTTCAAGCTCTGCAGAGTACCAGGAGATGCTGCTGTGGTGGATGGGGATAGAATAAGAGGAAGATTAGTGTTAAGAGCTCCTCAGATAATCCCTGCTAAACTCTTTCCATATGAATAATCTCCTTGATCGTATTTCTGTGTTATGCAGGGATACTGAAGCACTTCTACAACAACAACAACAACAACAACAACAACAATAATAATAAAAGTTTCTTTGCAAAAAACTGTTTTTACAATGCAATCTTTTCCATGTCTACCCAGATGTAAGTGCCACTGAATTCAGTGGAGCTTACTTCCATTAAGTGGGTATAGCAGGCGTGGGAAACCTTTTTCAGTTTGAGGGCTGCATTACCTCATGGGGAACCTTTTGAAGGACACATGCCAGTGGTGGGCAGGGCCAGGAGCATAAAGTACCCAGAAAAATGGATGTGACACTGCTTTATATAGTTGGACTAGGGGCTTTGCCCCTGCGATCTTTGCACGCTAAATCCCCCTACACTAGGGGGAGTAGGAGGCAGCTCTGCTTGGCGGCTGAGGAGAAGCTGAAGGGAGGTGGCTGCAGGTAGCAGCGGAGAGATTGAAGCAGTTGTGGAGAGGCAAATGCAAGTCAACCTGGCTTTTGCGTGAGAGGTAGAATTCTGGGGAGCCACATTTTTGGTGAAAGCACAAATGCAGTTCATGAGTATATAAAGTGCAATTGATGAACCTGGATGGATCTGAAGCTAAATATGAAAAGTGAACAGTGGCAGCGGCTGCGGCAGTAACAGCAGCAGCCGGAGTAGCAGCTGCCCCACCTCAGCAGGCTCTTCTCCTTGCTCCTCCGCCAGTTGGGGGCTTCCAGGTCGGCAAGGAGTGGCGGCTGCACCAACTGGGAGGCCTGATGGAAGTGGCGGGAGCAGCAGCAGCCCCAGTTCAGCTGCGGCCAGTCTGGGAGGGAGCACTGGTGGCACTGGAGGGGGGCTGGCGGCAGGCAGGAAGATGGAGACGGTGCTCGAGGGCTCTCTGCACAAATACACCAACCTCATCTAAGGCTGGCAAAGCAGGTACTTCATACTGCATGAAGAGGAAAACGAAAGGTCTCTCGTCTCTAAATTACAAAATGGAGGATGGCGTTTTGGGGAGTCACAAAGATCAGGTCTTGAAAAAGCTGAAGAAGAGCCAATTTGTGTCCTTTCAAATTGAGACTGTCTTACCTCCGGAGCAGAGCATATCTAGTATAAAAAACCTGGCTGAATGCTGTTCTCTTATTGTGACATATTTAAATGTTTTTTCTTTTCTTTTAATAATGTTGTTTGTTATTTAATTTTGAGAATTGCATTATTGTATTGATGTATTATGATGTGTTGTTATATTCATGTTTTTGTAAGCCGCCTTGAGGGCCTTTTGGCCATAAGGCGGGGTATAAATTTAATAAACAAACAAACAAACAAACTCAGGAACACACACACACACAGGACTCCCATCCTCCCCAGGAATGTCCCCCCCAGCAAAAGACTCCCAACCCCCCATCCCAGTACTCCCAAGCACACACACACACACTCCAAAACAGGTCACCCTCCCCCCGAATGGGTGGCCAAGCTTCCTCTTCTCCTCCCCTTTAGACCTTCTCTTGCAAGCAGGAGGGAAGTGGCCAGCTGAGGTGAGCAACACAGGAACAGTGGGCAGTTGTTGGGGGAGCGCCTCATAAATGATCTTGCTCACCTGCTGCTTCCCTCCTCTGTACCTGTTGCTGCTAAGGCTGTCAGTTAGGTGGAGGACAGCAACAGTACAGCAGGATGGTTGATGAGGAGCTACCCTGGGCTGTCCTGACTGTTCCTCCATGGCTCACCCAGGCCACCCCACTCTCCCACCTTGCTTACTTGCCTCATGCCCACCTCACTCACCCATCTGTCTGCTGTCCTCTCTTGCCTCATGCCCTTGCCACACTTGCCTCATGTTCACTGCACCTCTCCCACTCCCCTAGAATGCTGGTGCCATGCTGCGTGATGGCATGATGACTTACAAAAATATTATATGTTATTATACATTGGGGCATTGTAGAAGTCAGACATTTCTACATATACTCCTCTCTGTTCAGGCAAGAAAGAGGCATTACCACAGTTCAAGGACCCACTCCAACCATTCAAAAGCACTTCAAGAGGGTACAGAGCAGGGTGGCCAAGGGGAGTTGCCTGGTAAGGGGGTGTAACCCAAGGGTGAGATAGAAAGGAGTTCAGGGCTGCATTTAGTCTCTGAGCCTGAGGTTCTCTGCCCCTGAAAAATGGAAATGGACTGCCTTCAAGTTGATTCCAACTCCTGGCTATGAATAGGGTTTTCATGGTAAGTGGTATTCAGAGGGGGTTTACCATTGCCTTCCTCTGAGGCTGAGAGGCAGGGACTGGGCCAAGGTCACCCAGTGAGCTTCATGGCTGTGTGGGGATTCAAACCCTGGTCTCCCAGGTCATAGTCCAACACTCTAACCCAGCCTTTCCCAACCAGTGTGCCTCCAGATGTTGTTGGACCACAATTCCCATCTTTCCTGACCATTGGCAATGCTGGCTGAGGCTGATGGGAGTTGTGGTCCAACAACATCTGGAGGCACACTGGTTGGGAAAGGCTGCTCTAACCACTGTGCCACACTGGATTGTGTCCCTAATTTATTTAGGTTTTGCTGTTTGTTTATTCATTTATACACTGCACTGGACCACTGTTATGATCTTGTGGAAAGGTAATAAAATAAAATATATCTATTGTGAGGGAACTTTATTTTGTATTAATTTTTGAAATATTTATAAATCGCAAAGAACTCACTTTTTTTTCTAGTGCAAAATCTATTTGCAACATTCTGCCAGAAGACAAGCAGATTGGAAGCCAAAGCAAAAGAACAATAATGGAAACAATGAAACTACAATTACAGAAATTATAAGACAACAAATTAATGATTAAAACAGTGACCCATTCATGAAAAATATATTAAAAAATTAATGCTGCTTATGTGCTAAAAGATACCCTTTATTTTATTTCTTCCAGGAGCAGCACAGCAACAAAACTGCATAACACAGACATGTGATCTCTGACTCCCGTAGGAACCAGCATGCCTCTAGCCTCCTCACCTCCATCCAAGCTTAATGTGCAGAATGGCTGTCAAGCTTCTCATACAGAAAATGGAAGAGACCTCCGCGTTTCTTTTAAATCACTCATAATACCTGTTAGGAGCCTCTTCTCTCCTCCATGACTACAAATGCTGGCAGAGCTTGCCAAGTTCTGACACAAACCTTGAGGGAGGGAGTCATAACTCAAAGAACAGATGCACTTTATGAGGCTCCCAATTCTTATTTTATCCAACTGTGCTCAGTGTCATGGCCCCATCAGAGGACTCCTCAGATGAGGACGACTCAGGAGTAACAGCAACAGACCCAGGAGCAGCAGGAGACACGGGGGAGCCTCCTGAGAATCCAGCTCTTTCTGCCCCTCAGCTGCAGAGCACCCCAGGGACAGCAGAGGCCCTGCAGCCAGACACAGACAGTGAACAGGATACTCCCCCCTCACCTGCAGAACGTAGACAGCAGAAGGTCAGGCAGAAGAGAGGCAGGCCTGTCTCCTTAAGGCCCAAACGCTGAGGGCTCACACCTGCTGTCCATCCTGCTCTTTATAAGGCACACCTTGGCTGCAGCTTGTTGCTGACTGCAATGTCAGGCGTGGCTTTGTGTAGACCTAGTTTCCCTGCAGCATCTCTTTGACTGACCTCCTTGGCAATTGATCCCGGACCTCCACTGACCTCGCTTCTGGACTTCTGACTCGGCAAGTACGCTTCGGATAGGCCTGGCAGATTTACAACCCGACTGCTGGCTAAGGACTTTCCTTCCCTGCCAAAGACCCAGGAATTTCCAGCCCCCCCTGACACTGCTGATGCAGTGTAGAGCTGACACTCACTGGGATATCCAAACACTTGGATATTGTTTTGTACCCTTTCCCTAATCTATGCATTTGTATTACATTCTCTCACACTTCTGCAGAATGCTCTTTGGCCTTCGTTTTCTTTCCGATCCACAGCCTGACCAATGCTGAAGGATCAACAGTGGGGTTTTTATCCTGACAATGTGACAACAACTTAAATGGCTCACAGGTGGAGGCCAATGGTCAGGTAATTGTGTCCTCAATAGGGCAATTTCTTTCATCTGTGTAAACTGGGAGTTTCCACAGTACAGGGATTGAATACTTACGCAAGCAACATGTTTCAGTTTTTTATGTTTCTTACAAACATTTCCCAACATAAAACTAATGTTACCTTACAATAATTGATTTTGAGTTTCAGTGTTTCAAAATAAAATATCATACAGAACAAAATTACAATGTACCACTTGTAATTCAGTAATATGAAAGCATTGGTCAGGGATCTGATTACTTTTGCAAGGCATAAGAACATAAGAAGAGCCTGCTGGATCAGGCCAGTGGCCCATCTAGTCCAGCATCCTGTTCTCACAGTGGCCAACCAGCTGCCTGGGGGAAGCCCGCAAGCAGGACCCGAGTGCAAGAACACTCTCTCCTCCTGAGGCTTCCGGCAACTGGTTTTCAGAAGCATGCTGCCTCTGACTAGGGTGGCAGAGCACAGCCATCATGGCTAGTAGCCATTGATAGCCCTGTCCTCCATGAATTTGTCTAATCTTCTTTTAAAGCCATCCAAGCTGGTGGCCATTACTGCATCTTGTGGGAGCAAATTCCATAGTTTAACTATGCGCTGAGTAAAGAAGTACTTCCTTTTGTCTGTCCTGAATCTTCCAACATTCAGGCACTATAAATGCCACTGAGTGGCCATCTTAAAACAACTTCCCTTGTAGTTAATTGCTACTAAAAATCAGGATCCTCTTTGTATATCTCTGTTGCATTTCTTTATATACATTTTTTCATGTCTGAGCATTCTGGAATCTCTCATATATTTATATCTCATATAATAATAATTTATTTCCATCATATAATACCATCTTTCCAAACTCTGTTCTCTGTGTCTCCAAATATGCTTCTGTTCTTGGTTTTATCCAGATTTACTGATAATAAGGTTGGTTCACTTACGTTTTTTCACACACTTTTGTTTGTATGTTGTTACAGAAGTGTTCCTCAACCAGTCTTGGAATTTAGCTATTCCCTTCTGCTGACACACTTTAAAATTCCTAAATGTCCATCTAACAGGGGTCCTCCAGATGACCTATTTATTCATCCTGCTTTGCTTACATGGAGGTTAGATTATATCTGGTATGTGCTGAGCATTCATTCTGATTGCTTGTGGGGAGGTTATATGACAATGAGTGTTCATCCTGATTAGCTTGTATGATGTGTTTGCAGGTCTTCTCATTAGCCATTCATTCATTTCACATTTTTCAACACATTTTCCTGTTACTTCCCTAGCCCCAAAAAGTCTGTTTCTTTGAAAAAGCAGATTTTTTTCTTCTATGGTGACAGAGCTGCTTAATCCATTTTATTTCGACAAGGCTATACTTCCCAATATATGCTTGAATCTCTCACTCAAAACACTGGCAACTGAGAGTGCCCTTAGATTTATAGGTTTGTATCTTCATAAACTATTCAACCTCAATACATATGTGCAAAATCTACTTTGTCCATTAGGGGGAAGCCTTGCTCCATATTGAGTGAGTTATTTTCATTTCTCCCCAAAGCACTTTCAAGTCATATTTTTCCCTCATGAAACTCTGCACTCCTATAAATCTTGCTCCTAAAATCCCTGTTTTAAAGCGGTGGCTAGATCATGTCTGCTTTTGTGTTGAATGTAGGATGTGTCAGAAAGAAGACAGGCATCTGTTGATCAAATGAAAACTGTTTAATTCCTTTTCTTCTGGCTCCTTTTGGTGGTAAGTGTGCAAGCCCCCCCCCAAAAAAAACTACTTGTCTCCCCACAAAAATGTCACACTGTTCTGAAGGCTTAATCAGCAGAGTCCTTTCAGCCTTTCTCACTTTGTGACAGAGCTAATTTAGTGAAGTGCTCTGTCCCAATAGCCACCACTTCCCTTTCCTTCACAGGTCTCCTCTTTAATCTGTACTAGTTCATACTAGCTGTGGGGGGAAAATAATTGAATGAAGCAGCAATAATTTGGGATTAGATACTCACAGGCACAGCAGGATTCAATTGTCCCTTGCTCCTTATAAAGAAGGCGATTGATTTAGAATAGTGCCAGTTCAAACAGTAAAACAACTTCATGGGATACCTTCTGCAGTTTTACGTGTTGGGACCAGAGGGGGCAGTGTATCGGATTTGTGACTGCTCCACTGCTCCACTCATCCTCCACTCGTTTTAGAGCTCTTAGGCTCATGAAAATTGCAGGAGGAATGTATGTGCAGAGAACTGGTCCACATAATAGTTATCTACACAACTCTGTATACCTAGGGACATAGGAAGTGGCCTTATACCAAGTCAGATTATTAGTTCATCTAGCTCAGCCTTGTCTGCTCTGACTGGTAGTGGCTCTTCAGAGTTGCAGGCATGGGACATTTCTAGACCTATCTGCAGTGATGGCTGGTGGCTCCATGTCAGTGGGACAGTGGGATCTGCTGAAGCACCTGGACAGCTCCTAAAAAGTTTGGACTAAAACCCAGAGCAGATTCTTCTGCCCCACTGACATGGAGCCACCATCTGCCACTGCCTATCTGGATATGCCAGGAACTGAACCTTGGACCTTCTGCATGCAAAGCAAGTGTCCCACCATGAGCTACAGCTTTTCCCCAAGAGCTGGAAAGAAATGCATGGAGGCATTTTCAGAGCAGATCAGTCCAGGAGCTACTGAACATAAGTAAAAATATCAGTACCTGAATAAGCATCACCATATAGACATACACTATTTTAAAAGCAGATTTCTTTTCTGAAATGGACAACAGTTTGTTGTTCTGGCTGTGTGGAATCACAATACGACTGAGGGTTTAACAAGTGAGAAAGACAACTAAGGGTATGTCTGTCAAGGAGTTTGAAGCAGGAAGCAAAGGATGCCTCTAGAACTAATCTCTGAGCAAGAGTATCCATGGCAGCCATCCAATGACATCATAAAGGGAGCAGGTGTTCAGGTAACTCAGTCTAGTGATGCTGAGAGCAGCTGGAAGATGCTATGATGCCTACATTCCAACAGATGTGAGCAGCTTAAAAAATAGCCAAGGACTTTTAGATAATTTGTGGGACCAGTGGATAATTTATGGGACTTCACAGAATGGACTGGAGCTGGTGTTGTTCCAGCCAGGGGAGCGGAGCAGATCAGCAAGATAAGGTCAGAAGAGTTGAAGAAAACTATCTCATTAACCCTGACTGCCCTAGTAGGATAAAGCACAGACAGAGTCTTCCTAGCCACACTTGCTTGGGGTAATTTAAACTTGTGGCTCAAGTGAGACTTTGTGCAGTATATGTGCATACAACAATGGACGTGATCTAGCTCTGTCAAGCATTTTTAAAGTCTCATTGATTTCAATTGGGGAGTTAAGCATATGCTTAAATTCATCCCACTTTAAATCAGTAGCAATTAAAATGGCAGACCTTATAAATAGCTAGATTTATAACTGAGCAATAGTGTGATCGGAATGTGGATTCAGGGACTCAAGCAATTCATTTGAGAATTTGTCACAGAGTGCAATCAACTTTGGGCAGCTGTAGGAACACAGGAAATTGCCACAGTACACTGAGACAGGCCATTGGTCCATCCCATTCAATACTGTCTCCATTAACGGGCAATGGCTCTCCAGAGTTTGAGACTGGGGTCTCTCCCAGCACTACCTGGATTTGCTGGGGATTGAACCTGGGACCTTCTATAGATCCTCTATTACTGAGATCCTCCATTACTGAGCTATGGCCCTTCCCCTACAGCAATGGGCAAATCTATCCATTTCAGCTTCTCTCATGCATTTTCTCCATTTGAATTTCAGTTTGCCACATTTCCACATCAGTTTGCGATTAAAAAAAGAAGTTCTCAGGAAAATTTGTCAGCATTTCAGTATACATTTCACATCATGCCTACATCTTTGTAGGCACGTTTGCCTGATCTACAAACTTATGAAACCATTTCTCCTAATATAATGCAGTTTTGTGTGTTCTTTTCATTAATATGTGCATGTTTATGCACACTTTCCCCTAATATAGGCATTTTTGTATGCATCGTTTGGTAGGAGAAATAAATAGCAAAATCTGGGAAACTGTAGATTTTGAAGGCTAGCTGCATTTCAACTGCTGGTATAGCACAGTGGGGAGGAGAACCTGGCTGGGAGTCCAGAGTCTGTGAGTTCAAATCCCCACTCGTGTCTCCTGGGTGTCAAGGACCAGCTAAAAATCACCCCACAGTGAGTGGCTTAGGGGTTACGTGCCCTGCAACCTGTGCAGCTGTGGGCAAGCTGCATAGTCCCAAGGAGCCCAGTTGCCCCCCAGCTGGCAGTTGCAGACAAGGAAGGGGCTGGCTTGTGCAGCTGCGGCAAGCTAAGCAGGCCCTAGCCAGCTGGGGAGGACTAGCCTCAGAGGGAGGCAATGGTAAACCCCCTCTGAATACTGCTTACCATGAAAACCCTATTCATAGGGTCGCCATAATTTGGGATTGACTTGAAGGCAGTCCATTTCCATTTTTCAGCTGAATTTTGGTTCCTGTATTGTTTGGGAAATACAGGTTAGATAGGTTTACACTGAAATGCCAGCTGAACCACATGTGGTAAATGTAAGCTCAGTTTTGTGCTGGGCACTTCAGGAAGAAATCACACCACTCTTCCTACACTCATCTTTATGTACTGCTAAAATGCATTCCTTTTGCACTTGATCTATGTGGTTTTTGTCTTGTTTTGTTAGTGGCTTTATTCACTTAAAAATATGTAAATTGATAAGAAAAGTTTCTGAGCTACCTTTTAAAGTTGGATGAGTTCAACAGAAATGTGAGGTCCAATGGCGGAGGGATGGGAAACTGCTGTAGGGAAAAATCGCCAAGGACTTTTAGATAATTTGTGGGACCAGTGGATAATTTAGGGACTTCACAGAATGGACTGGAGCTAGTGTTGTTCCAGCCAGGGGAGTGGAGCAGATCAGCAAGATAAGGTCAGAAGAAAAATCTCTGCAGGATGCATAGATCTGGCACTTAGGCACTTTTGGATTGTTACTAATTATTATATGCACTGTAGACTTATATTTATTGGTCCAAAAAAAAAAAAAAACTCCACCCAAAAACAACCCTGCCACTTAAAAACAGAATAGAGTGAACCGATAATCTCTCACTTTCCCTTGTTAAAATGGATTTAATGAGAAAAGAAATAAACCCACTGGAAAGGCAAAAAGGACTGCCCAGAGAAAATTAACAAGAGTGGACCCTCCAGGAATATAGTTTCTACTATATATCATAGAAACAATGCAGACAGTGACTTGGATCTATAGAAGAAAGAAATGTTTTTGTATTGTTCTGAGGAGTCTTGTGCAAGAACAAGTGGGAGGCTTTGCTCAGTGCAGTGCCACAGAGAGGGATGAGCAAATCTGTCCGTTTCTGTTTCTCCCAGTTTCTCATGTTTCCAGTCTTAAATTCAGTTCTCCAGATTTCCACATCCATTTCTGATTTTTTAAAAAAGATCTCATGACAATTAATGTGAATTTCTCCTAATATGCACATTTGTATGCAAGTTTGCTTAATATACACGTTTTTGCAAAAGAATTTTCTCCAACATAATGCATTTTTTGTATGCCATTTTAACTAATGAATGTATTTTTATGCACACTAAACCACAGCATATGCATTTTTTGTACATGTTATTTGGCTGGAGAACTGCCTAGCAAAATTTGGGAAAGTTCAAATGTCAAAGAATGGCTGTGTTTTGGGTCATGAATTGTTTCAGAAAATGTGAATAACGTAGGTTTGCTTTTAAATATAAACTGAACTGAATTTGTCCACCATCCCTAGCCTAAGGTGTTATATTGCAGTAGGCACAAGTGTGAATAAAGAAAAGACAGGCTATGGTATAATCCCTGATGAAGAACGTGAGAGGTCCGAAATGCATTGGACATTAAACTTTTTCTTCTACCCCTTTGCTTCCTTCTTCTACCCTTCCCCAGTACGGTACAGGGGTGGCTAATGTGATTCCCTCCAGATGTTGTCATACTCCTGTTCTCATCAGCCCCAGCCAGCATGGCCAATGGTCAAGGATGATGGGAGTTGTAGTCCGACATCATCTGGAGGGCACCATGTTGGCTACTGGTGCTACAGAGTATGAAGTCAAGTGAGCCATAAAATGTCTTAAGAATGAGCTTGTGCATAATCTTGCATAATTTGTTTTGGATAAATAGGAGATCTCCTCTGGATTTGGGATCACATATCTCATGCAACACTCTCCTGTGAAGTCAGAAACAGCCCTTCTGAGAGTGGAAGAAAGTTTCCACTAGTGAAAGAAAGAGTGGAGGAAAGTTTCCACTAGTTTCACTTCTCGGTGATGTCTAGACTTACAGCTCCAATCCTCCTCTGCAGGGGTGGTGGGCAGATTAAGATGGTCTGCCCCTGGAGAATAATGAAATCTACTTGATTCCTGAATGCCCTAGGAGAGTTCCCAGTAGATAGAGCAGGTGACCCTGTTGAAGCTCTTCTCATGCTGTGGAGCAACGAGACATGTCAGGCTCTTAACATGGTTGCCCCTGAGCACCCTTCTGGCATTGGGGCGCACGGTTTGCATCTTGGTACACCAGTGAACTAAGGCCAATGAAACTGGCTGGATGACGGCTAGAGCACAAGTTCTGAAAGGTGTGCTGTGAGGCTGATTTGGCATGAGTAAAACATCATAACCACGCTTACTGTGTGGCAGTGATGGTGGCGAAGAAGGCCCACTTTTCTTTCTCCATTGCATCCTCAAGAAGCCATCCAGTGGAGCTTTTTCATATTGTCATGGGTCTGTTAACATCAACTCTAGGAAACGGAATATTAGACCCTTTGGAGGCCCACTGTGAATTGTTTGCAAGGCACTTCGAGGGAAAAATTACTCACCTCCATAGCAATTTTGAGGCCCCATCTACATCTACTGTAGTCCCTGACATGTCCAGTGCAACATCTGCTGCAACCTCTTGGGATCAGTTTCAGTTTCAGTTGATGCTGCCTGATGATGTGGACAACGTCCTTGTGACAATGCAGCCAGCAACATGTACTCTTGACCAGAGCTTGGAAAAGTTACTTTTTTGAACTACAATTTCCATCAGCCCAATCTAGTGGCCATGCTGGCTGGGGCTGATAGGAGTTGTACTTCAAAAAAGTAACTTTTCCAAGCTCTGCTCTTGACCCTTACCCTTCTTGGCTTATTAAAGCTTGCCGAGGGGGTATGACTGAATGGATCCACAATATGGTTAACATGTCTTTGCGAGAGGGCGTGGTCCCAGCCACCCTGAAAGAGGCAGTAATTTGACCACTTCTGAAAAAGTCCACCCTAGACCCATTGGTTTGTGACAGCTACCACCCAGTGGTTTATCTTGACCCATTCCAATCTGGGTTGAGGTCTGGTTATGGGACTGAATTGGCTTTGGTTGCCCTGTTTTGGGGGAGTGTAATCCTGTTGTTATTTTTGATTTCTCAGTGGCTTTTGATACCATTGACCATGGTAGGTTTCTGGGTCGACTTGTGAGATGGGTATTGGAGGCACTATTTTACTGGGGTTCTGATCCTATGTCCACTGTCGTTTTCAGAGAATAGCATTGGGTGATTATCTTTCACTCCCTGGCACTTGTGCTGTGGGGTGCTGCAGGGTACCATCTTGTTCCCCATGCTGTTTAACATCTATATGAAGCCCTTGGGAGTGGTTATCAGGAGCTTCGGGGTGAGGTGTCAGCAGTACACTGATGATACCAACTCTATTTCTCTGTAACATTTGAATTGGGAGAGGCCATGCAAGCCCTGGACCACTACCTGGACTTGGTGGTGGGCTGGATGAGGGCCAATAAACTGAGTCTGAATCCTAGCAAGATGCAGGCACTGTGGGTTGGTGGTTCCTGAGCAGAGCTTGGAAAAGTTACTTTTTTAAACTACAACTCCCATCAGCCCCAGCCAGCATGGCCACTGGAGTGGGCTGATGGGAGTTATAGTCCAAAAAAGTAACTTTTCCAAGCCCTGTTCCTGAATTCCTATAACTGGTAAATTGCCTGCTTTGGTTGAGGTTGTACTCCCTCTGAAAGAGCAGGTTTGTAGTCTGAAGACTGTTCGGAAACTTCAGTTGGTTCAACGTGCTGCAGCCAGAATGTTAACTGGGGCGGGTTACAGGGACCATACAACTCCCCTGTTAAAAAAGCTCTACTGGTTGCCAGTCTGTTTCCAAACACAATTCAAAGTGCTGGTGATGACCAATAAAGCCCTATATGGCTTAGGTCCAGGCTATCTATCAGACAGTATCTCCCTGTATGAACCTGCCCGGGCCCTGAGATCTTCAGGAGAGGCCCTTCTCTCAATACCCATGCCTTCTCAAGTACGACTGGTGGGGGTGCGTGATAGGGCCTTCTCGGTGGCTGCACCTAGGCTTTGGAATTCCCTTCCTAGGGATGTACGAATGACCCCCTCCTTGCAGTTCTTCTGGTGTCAAGGAAAGACCTTCATATTCCAACAAGCCTTTGGTATTGATGGCTGCTAAAGATAGGGCTTGACGGGAACTGTATTGCTAATGCCTAATTCCTCCATTTTTAAACTGGTTTTTTGATTCTCTTTTAGCTATAAGTATGAATGGTTTTAATATTGGAATTAGTTTAATTTTATTTTAATCTAGACTCTGTATGTTTTAATTACATGTGTTTTTTATCTGGAAGCTGCCGCGCGTTCCAGTTTTGGAAGGATGGCGGGGTATAAATAATAATAATAATAATAATAATAGTCTGGGGGTGCTCCTGGATCCATCTTTGTCACTAGAGGTCCATATGACCTCCGCGGCTAGGAGTGCCTTTTACCAGCTTCAGCTGGTAAGACAGCTGTGGCCATTTCTGGACTGGGATAGCCTGACCACTGTTGTCCATGCACTGGTAACTTCCAGGCTGGATTACTGTAATGTGCTCTATGTGGGCCTGCCCTTGAGGTTCGTCCAGAAGCTTCAGCTGGTGCAAAATACAGTGGCATGACTGCTCACTGGGGCAAGGTATCACCAACATGTTACCTTGCTGTTGAAAGAATTATACTGGCTGCCCATTTGCTACCGGGCCAAGTTCAAGGTTCTAGTTTTTGTATATAAACCCCAATACAGCTTGGGACCAGGATACCTGAAAGATTGTCTTATCCCTTATATACCCAGTTGACCACTGTGCTCTACAAGTGAAGGCCTCTTGCAGATATCAGTTCTGCACAACAAAGGAAGTGGACCTTTGGTGTTGTGGCATCAACACTTTGGAATTCTCTCTCCTTAAATATTAGATAGGCACAATTTCTGTTATCTTTTCAGTGCCTACTGAAGACCTTCCTCTTTCAACAAGCCTTTTAAGTAGAGACCTTATCCCAATCTGTGCTAGAATTGCTTTTTAAGATGCCTTTAAAGTTGTTTTTTAAAATATGTTTTAAAGATATTTTGTTTTAATATGTTTTAAAGTCTTTTGTTTTAAAGCCATTTTAAAAGCAAATTCCATGCTAGGGATAATTAGGAAAGGTATTGAAAATAAAACAGCTGATATCATAATGACGTTGTATAAATCTATGGTGCAGCCGCATTTGGAATACTGTGTACAGTTCTGGTCGCCTCATCTCAAAAAGGATATTATAGAGTTGGAAAAGGTTCAGAAGACGGCAACCAGAATGATCAAGGGGATGGAGCGACTCCCTTACGAGGAAAGGTTGCAGCATTTGGGGCTTTTTAGTTTAGAGAAAAGGTGGGTCAGAGGAGACATGAAGTACTTCTTTACTCAGCGCATAGTTAAACTATGGAATTTGCTCCCACAAGATGCAGTAATGGCCACCAGCTTGGATGGCTTTAAAAGAAAATTAGACAAATTCATGGAGGACAGGGCTATCAATGGCTACTAGCTGTGATGGCTGTGCTCTGCCACCCTAGTCAGAGGTAGCATGCTGAAAACCAGTTGCCGGAAGCCTCAGGAGGGGACAGTGTTCTTGCACTCGGGTCCTGCTTGCAAGCTTCCCCCAGGCACCTGTTTGGCCACTGTGAGAACAGGATGCTGGACTAGATGGGCCACTGGCCTGATCCAGCAGGCTCTTCTTATGTTCTTATGTTCTTAAAGTGCTTTTAGTGTTTTTGTTTGTCACCCTGGGCTCCTTCTGGGAGGAAGGGCAGGATGTAGACGGATGGACGGACGGACAGGCAGACAGATGAGTTGCCCAGGGCTATTTGATGAGCTTCAGATCCAGAAGAAATCAAGCCATGTGGGTACTGAGTTAAATCTTAAGTCTCTCTGAAATCATTGCCACTTGAACTTCCTTTGTATTATGTCCTTAGCCTAGAACGGCTGGATCTCACATTGCTATGAAAATAAAGATAAAAAGTAGGAACTTCTTTGCAGCATCCCCATGGAGTTTAACCTGAGCTGTGCAATCTTCACACTGGGAACGTCTGCATGTGATAAGTAGTATTCATCACAAACTCAGTCAAGGGCAAAATGTTGTCATTTACAGCATTTCTCTTTAGCTGAAGCTACAAGAGCTGCAGGGAATCGGAGAAGAATTCTGTTCCAGGAATTTGACAGAGTACCATGGGATAACAACTGAGATCAACAGTGATTTGAGGGTGAGTCAGATGAGAGTGCTAAAAGGCTTTTCAAAGGTTTATTATTATTATTATTATTATTGTAAAATAATTTCTTATGCCAGCTCAAATTCTAGCCAGAAATAATTCAAGTTTTGCAAGACAGGGTTGTTTTTTTGAGGGGGGGGGAGAGCAGATATATAATGTTCTGGCTGTTACCTTTAATTTAAATGTCATGAAACAGACCATTTAGCCTATGCAGGGCTGTTCCAAGGCATTTTGCTGTCTGAAATAAAGGACAAGATGGTCTCCCATTTCTATTCCACATACAGGTGCTGACTGGATTGGCACTTGATTCTTACTTCACCATTGGTGACAGGAGACCATCCTCCATTGCAGCAGGCTAATTTTGGGTATCCAGAATAGGCCATGTAAGAACACAAATCTGTCCTCCAACACAGGGGAATGTCTGGAAGGCTTAGAGGAAACAGCCTGCTGTTCATGTGTCACCTGAGGCAAGTGATTCATTTTGCCTAGTGGTATGGCTGGACCTCAGCCTTTATACAAAGAAGATGCGGAAGAACTTCCTGTAGCAGCTGCAGCACCATAAGCTATTCTGTTTTTTCTAGTGATGGACGTGGCAATTCAGGTGAAGATGGAATGAACCCTAAAGCACAAAGCCAGCCCCGCATAGAAAGGGATGATGTAAAGGAAAGTGCAGTCAGGTTGCAGGAAATTCTGGCATCGCTTAGATCACCCCCAGCACAAAAACCGGGCTGAAGGCTTGTGTATATCTAACAGAAAGTATATCTAGCTGAGTCGGAGAAGAGGTGCATGCAGAAAGGTTTTTTTCTTTGGTGGTGTCCCATTTATGAAATGAACTCTATGTCAGGTGCCTAGAATAATCTTTACTAAAGTTTGGGTTGTTTACATGTTCTGCCATCTCTTTGATGTTGTCTAAGGAGATCTAACGTTCTAGTCCAGCTGCTGCTGCTGATTTTTTCGTTGTTTAATAGTTTGACTGAACTCATTTTATTTTAATAACCCTGGGCTTCCAATTGCACTGGGAGCCTTTCTTTGTATAAACAGGACATACGCAGCCCATTGGATCAGCTGGCTTCTCTGCTTTCCTCCCAGTCAGGAACTTCAATGATAAGGAACCTGAATTACATGATAAAATAAGCCAAACCATCGCTTAATGAGACTATGTGAATGTGCAGAATTTCGGAGAGGAGCTCATAGCTACTTTGCTCCTCCCCAGTCTTTTTTGCTGCCGCACTGTGCTTAGCTAAGATTTGGCCTAGCATAGGTCTGATACTATCCATTGACATTATTCTGGCTAATCCTATACAGTAAGCTTTCTTATGTTAGATACAATGATGGTGTTGCTAGAAAATGGAGCTATGGAGTAGATAGATTCTGCAAACTATGAAATAGGGTAAATGAAAATAAATGTGTTAAATGAACATAAAAGACAAAGCAATTCTCCCTGAATAAATATCCAGCTGTTTTTGAACACTCCAGACATATTAACCATTAATGGTAGGTATGATCATTTTTACTTCCCCTGACAGCTTGTGTTTTTCCTGCTATGTCTGTAGTTATGATAAAGTAAGTAGCTCTTTAGATCTAATGTATCCCTTTTTTATTATTACTGTATTTCAATGGGAGGAAATATTGTAAAGTGTGAACGTGTAAATCTAGGATGAGGAGCTTGTGGCCCCCCAGATGTTGTTGCACTCCAACTCTCATCAGCCCCAGACAGTATGACCAAATGGTCAGGGATGATGAGAGCTGCAGTCCCATAATATCTGAAGGGCCACAGATTCTTCAACCCTGCTATAAATGGTTGACATCTCTTGGTATAAGTGGTACTTCTTACCATGTACTATCCAGTGATGTACTGATGTGTAATGCTGCAACAAAATCTTCCTTTAATTTTAAAAAGTCCCAGATATAATAAAATAACATAAAGGATTGCAGTGAGCACAACTTTCACTGTATCCAAATGGTACTGATTATATTTAAAGTACTCAGTGTGTGAGCTCCTGTTGGACAAACTGTACCTTTAATTCAGGGGACAAATAATAACACTATAGGCAAAAACAAATTATAATGGAAAAAAATTAAAAAGTTAATTTAAAACCAGAGTCACTCATAATTCCAATAATGCTTTTGCCTACAGTGTTACTTGGAGAATGAATGGCCAATTGATGCTAATAGCTCCCAGCTCTCTCTCTCGTTCAGTCATTAATCTTTTACAAGTCAATAGACCTTCGGTGACTCAATATATGGATACAGTTAGTATTGAACCAAAGTTCCTTTGGGCTAACAGGGTGACAGAAGGTGGGCAAGAATATGGCACACCATATCAGCACTTCATAAATAATAATTTTGGTGCAATGAAAGGTAAAAAAAAGTTAAGTTTGTCTGCTTTGGATAATGAAAGCTCTCTGATGGTTTGCAAATATAGAGGAATTATTGGCCAGCTCCCCCAGAAGCATGCTAATGTACTGAACGTAGTACGTGATTCTTCTGTTGGTATTGCACAGTATTTAACAGTTGCTCCTGTACCTCATGCAGATCCATGTAATCTTGTACGTGGAACCAGTAGTTTCTGGAACTTCCTGGGTTGAAGAATAGGGGAGTAGATGAGGATGGATTGCAATTAGTAGAAATGGCTAGAGGGCACCTTGTGGTTACTCTGAGGATTGATTCAAGTTTGGTTTTTTTTTGTTGCTATCCTAGACTTGTGATCGTCAGATTTTTTACCCTCAAGGAACACTTTTCACCTAAGTTTGTCTGCAATGGAAATCTTGCATGTCTGGTATGGCAGAGAATTCTGGGGCCACCCCTCTTTCTCTCTCAGTTTACGTAGGTTGCTGGATTGGGAGTGTTGGCCCCCCTTTAGGGATGGGGGAGAAATTTGATTCAGTTTGCATTTAAAGGTAAGTCTATCAAATTCACAGTTTCAAAAATAGTTATGAGCTGAAACTCAGCTATGCTTCAAAAGTCACATTTATCCAATTTTTGCAGTGCAGTTCTCCTACCAAACAATGATTACAAAAATGCATATATTAGGGGGAAGTGTGCATAAATATTGATATATATATGAAAATAACATACAGAAATTCATTATGTTAAGGAAAATTGCTTGCAAAAATGTACATTAATCAAAACTGCATACATAAATGTGTTTATTAGGAGAAATTCACACTAAGATGCTGATACATTTTTATAAGGATTTTTTTTTTTTTTTAAATAGCAAATTGCTGAAGATGCGTGGTAAACTGAATTCAAGACTGGAAAATTGGGAAACTGGGAGGACTGAAACTGGCAGATCATTCCATCCTCATTTGAAAGTGCCTAGAACAAGTACAATAATACTCCCCTTCCACTGTTCTTAGCAACATTTGTCAGCCATTAATGTTCTTCTCCATGAGGAATTCACAATAAGTTCCCAAGAATCCTATGATTCCTTGGAATACAGTCTGAAAACCATTGCCTTGAGTGCTGTAGGCCAGTGATAACCCCAAATGATCTGAAAGTTCTTGTGACATTGGAGATGGCTCTAGGTAGCTTGTGCAGGGAGCTGGCCCTGATGGAATTAGTGCAATAGACTGAATTCAGGCCTAGAGATGAAGGAGAAATTTGATTATATTTGGATTTTAATGAGAAACTACCAAGTGTAAACTTCACGAACCAATATGCAACCAAAAACATAGCTATCCCAAGAAATTCCCACTTCTCTCAATTTTGAAATGCAGTTCTCCAACCACACAACATGTACACAAATACTTAAACTAGGGAAAATGTGCATAAAAACACATAATTAGTGAAAAATATACAAAATGTATTATTAGGGAAAATTACCTGCAAAAATATAGACAAATGTGTACAAAAATGTGTTCTGTAGGAAAAATTTACAACAAAATGCTGATTAATTTCCATTAAAAATGCAAATTGCTGTGGAAATGTGGACAACTGAATTTAGCATAGGAAAAATGAGACAGACAATCAAAACTGACAGATTTGTCCACTCATAGCAGACATGTTGTACAAATCACTAGGAAGCAGCTCATGAGATGGGGATTTTCATTAGGACCACATATGAGGTTTAATCCTACCCTTCTCAGGTGCAATCCTGACAAAATCACCCTCTGTGGCTATTCCTTGGGGTGGGGTGGGGAATACTGCCATTGATGCCAATGACAGCCCCCCCAAGCTTTAGGATTAGAGCTGGGGAAGAAAGAGTTAAACCTCTCCTCTCTATCACTTCAGTCTCAATGAAAGTTTGTCTCTCCCCCCAATACCGCCTAATCATATAGTACGAAACCCAACCTGCTTCTCAGAAACATGCATGCAAGGAACTGCAAATGGCAGTGTGGTTTAGAAAAGAAAGCACGTCTAAAGTCTCTTTTAGCCTGTGGTATGTATGGTGCTGGTGATCTGAATGGTTCCTGTCATGCTCCCGGTTCAGTACCAGGACTCAGTTCTAAAACCCAGGGCAATTGATCCTGGCAAGGCACAACCCCATGCCTCTCCTTACTAGGGCTGGGTAAACCAACAACAACCCTGTAAGGTAGGTAGACTGCTACCACCTCTTAATCTGGTCACCCATTCTGGGCCAAGGGGAAACCCAAAGTGACAGAAATAGACCTGCCAAGGATTCCAACAGACAACAGCCAAACTATACCCCTTGTCTTGGAGGCTTAGGCAAAATATCCAAATATATGGTAGTCCGTGGTCAAATGGCCAAGGTGCTGGATTCAGAGCCAAATCCCATCCTGCAATGAACACACACTGGTAAATAACAAGTAGCTTTATTAAATAAAATATAAGTGCACAATTACAGCAGCAAAATGGTTCCTTAAAACCTACAGCCCTGAGGACTAGGTAAAATACAGAGAGTTACAGTCACAAAACAAAATAACAAAACTGTCTAGCCTAGTCTATACTTACAAAAAATTAAACAGCAAAATAGCTTCATAGTTCCACATCTCCCCCAGAGATGTATAGCAGATGGAAGATAGGATCCCACATAGGCAGCATCAACAACCATAGGGTGCACAGGGGAACAAAGACCTAATGTCTGAATCTTATTCTTATGGGAAATGCCCAGCAACAGCCAGGAATTAATTAGCCAATCAGGGATCTTTCAGATGACAAAATATTTCTGGAGCTTTCGCGCCTAGCGGTCACATACTCCCCAACTTTCCCAGGCCAAATGGCCTTGAATACCAGTCTCCACAGATAAGCAGGTGTTCTTGCTTGGGCCTAATTAACTAGCTTCAGCTGTGAAAACTGCAAAGTCATGCCTCTCGGAGGCCCCATCTCAGACAAGATGTCTTCCCCCAGAATTCTTTGCCTCAAAGCCATTTTAGAAATCAGGCATTCCTGACAGTTCTGTGATGACTAGCATTTTTCCCCTTAACCATTTTCTAGTTAAGATCTTTTACTGGCGGTACGTAGCTCACAAAGCAGGTTTTTTTGCTGTTGATAGGAGTCATCAGGGAGGTTGCCAAAAGAATAATGCAACCTTTTCAGCTTTTTTCTTTCTGGATAATACTTTCTAAAATCCAGAGCCCATTGCCAGGCTTCGAATAGACTGCCTCATTCCAGGTACATAAAGATTCACTGGTGATTTCCCTTCTCTTTGGTGTCTGTCTTTTGAAGAGATAGCTTCAAGCAAAGAACCCTCATTAACTGTGCAGTATGTAGGGACAGTTCCACTGAAAGGGCTAACATTTCTTACAGATCTAAAGCAACTTTTATACTAGAGAAGCTGTAGAGGGGGAAAATAATAATAATAATATGTTTTCATTTTTAGATTTAATCATGGGCAACTGCTGCCTCTAAAAAGGGGTGCTATGAATTACAGCCACCCTGCCCTACCATCTCCATCATACTCGCCTTGCTCCACCCACCCACCATTCAGTGGACCTTTGAAAACCAGATGCTAAGGTATCTGTGGGTATCTCTGAGAACTGTAGCTTGCGAAGGGTGTTAGGAATTGTAGCTCAGTGAAGAGGCTCTTAACAACTCTCAGCACCCTTAGCAAACTACAGTTCCCAGGATTCTTTGGAGGTTGCTAAAGTGGTATAAGAGTGTTTCAATTGTATGGGGAAGATGTGACCTGAGAATGAAGGAGGTGGTGGATGATGAATCTATCACTTGATAGCAGCAGTCATGAAAAGCATGGCTGTGCGATTCTGCCTTCACCAGCACAAAGCGAGAGGCTAACATTTAAAGTTAGAAATTAGATTGCAAGAAAGGAGGGGGTGATGGTGACAGTTGTTTCCTTGGAGTCCTACAGAGGGTGAAAAGCTTTTATATGAGCCTAAGAACAAGCTTTCCTCCCTAAGTTTTAATGAGATTGTTTTCTCTTAAGAACCGATTCTGCTGCTTGCATTTAAATGTGAAACTTGCTACTTACTGCATTCGCCTGGAAAATTGATTGGTAGCACTGAGATGAAAAAACTCCCTAAAATCAAATACTTTCCAAGAGGGCTTGATTAGTTAGTACATGGTCTACACAAACATAGAGGATACTATCATAGATTATAAATACACCAAATCCAGCCAACCTCTCTACAATTATACATAATAATTTCATTTTTGTATAAGCCACTATATTTTAAATATGAACCACATATACCACCCCCCACTCCCCACCCCCAATATTCCTCAGGAGCATTGTGTGTGGGTTCAGTTAGTTTGGCCAGCTAAAATTCCAAATTAGGGCCGAGGCATGATGGATGAGGAAGGATCAAGAGACAAACAGTACCATATAAATCAGCAAAAGCAACAAAGAGCCTTGCGGCACCTTGAAGGCTAACAAATTTATTGCAGCATAAGTTTTGTGGATGCAAGCCCAGTTCATCAGATGCATGAAGTGAAATCTTGTTTGGCAGCTATTTAAAAGAGAAAATTGTAAGGTGGGAGTTTAATGCAGGGGTATAGTTGTCTGGGGTCTCGGGGGGTCTTAGACACTTCACGTTTTGGGGGAGCAGGGTCCCAGCAGGGTCCCTGTGCCTCCAGCATCTTACGAGCCAATCAGCATGAAAGGGGAATAGGTTAGCCACTGAAAAGTGTCTTCTAACATGCTTCCTTGTCCTTTTCCTGCTGATTGGAGCCAGAGTGAAAAGAGGTGAGTCAGCCACTGAGAAGACTCTTCTTAGTAATTAACACTTGTATTTCATGCTTATTGGCTGCTATGGATGTCTGTTGTGGGAGAAAGCATTAACAAGGGTCCTTCTCAACCCAGCAGCACAAAAAGGGGGAGGGACCATGGCTGTGGCTATTATGAAGGGACCCTGCACTTCTGAATTTGCCACTGGCTGAATGGCACTAAGATGCAAAAATTACAGTCAGTGATAGTATATTAAATAGGCGCACCTTTTATAATAGCAGATTGGTGATACTTTGCTCAGCATTGCTGAAATGATTTCATTAACACCTGTAGTGGGGCAAGGAACCATTCACAAGAAACAGTCATAAGGTAGCACAGATATCCTGGCATTGGTAAGGTAATTAATATGTGTAGCATGATAACAATCCTTTGTCTTGATTTAACCCATAAGTGATGACTCTGAACTTCTTGATTATCTGTTTCATGCTGTAATTTTCCTTTGACGTTCTTTATTCCCAAATGGCCACCTTAAGGTCAGTTACAGAGTATCCTGAGATTTTGTAATACTCTCCCACTGGTTTATGGCTATTGCCTTTTCTGATGTCAGATTTGCATTCATTTATTCTTTGTCTGGGTGCTGACCTAAGTAACCTACGGAGAACGCAGAATCATTGTATATTTAAATCCGGAACTATAGGTTGTATTCAGCTCCTACTCAGAGAAGACCAATGGAATTAATGAAACTGAGGCTGTAATCCAATACATGTCTACTCAGAAGTAAGCTCCATTGGGTTCAGTGGGACTTACTCCCAGGGAAATGTTTATTGGATGGCAGCCTAAATTAGTCATGTCCATGAACTTCATTGGGTCTACTCTGAGTAGGACTAGCAATTAATACCACCCAAAGTGATTGTCCAAAAATATATCCCTTTTTCACACACATGCACATGCACCCGCACTTGCACCTGCACACACGCGAATTGTGCAGCCCCTGAAATGCAGCTCTGGATCATTGTTTCCAACAGCATGCAGTGTTATTATTTACATTTAGTTAAATCATGCATCATGTTACCCAGTCAAAAGAGGTCGCTCTAATAAGATAGATGTGAATAAGTGTTGCTCATCACAATTGGCTTAATCACACATCATCTTGCAATCTATTTGATGCTTTATTCTAGGTTTGTTTTTAGGGGTTTTTTTGAGATCTGACAATAAATTTTTCAAATCTCTTTTCTGTTTAGGGCACTTAAGGCC
Source organism: Rhineura floridana (assembly GCF_030035675.1). Taxonomy (NCBI): domain Eukaryota; kingdom Metazoa; phylum Chordata; class Lepidosauria; order Squamata; family Rhineuridae; genus Rhineura; species Rhineura floridana. The sequence continues at coordinate 35,488,295 of NC_084488.1, read as the reverse complement.
ATTTATGCAGATAACAGCAACTGTAGTTTGGCCTTTAACTACAGTAGCAAATACGCAGTTTACTATGTAACATGTAGGGTGCCCTGTCCACTGATGGCATGTACAGTGGGCTCTCCTTCACTGGAGGTATTTAAGTGAAGGTTGGATGGTCAACTGTGCAGTATCTGCACTGCAGATACTGCATTGAGCAAGGAGTTGAACTAGAACTAGAACTAGATGATATTCAAGGTCCATTCCAACTCTGTAAATGTATAATTAAGATTTCTGTAGCAGAAGTGAAAAATTCTGGATATTTGCTGTATTCCTAGATTCCAACTGGTTCAGGGAGGGTCCATATAATTTAAGCTTGTGTTTCATTATTATTTTACCCCATTGCTTTCATTCCTCCTCTACATCCATTAGTATGTACAGCTTCCAAAAGGAAGCAACACTTCATGCATCTGCTGAAGTGGGCTCTAGCCTGTGAAAGCTTGTGCCATAATATTTTTGTTAGGCTTTAAGTTTGCTGCAAAACTCTTTGCTCCACTTTCAGAAATACCTCTGGCCAGGAGGATTTCCTTGGGAGCAAATTCCTTAAAGGTGAGGATCATGACAGCTTTTTGTCAGACCATATCTTCCTATACGAGCCTGCCCGGGCCCTGAGATCTTCAGGAGAGGCCTTTCTCTCAGTCCCAACACCCTCGCAAGTGCGATTGGTGGGGACACGAGATAGGGCTTCTCGGTGGCTGCTCCTAGGTTCTGGAACTCCCTTCCTAGGGAGGCACGAATGGCCCCTTCCTTGCCATCCTTCCGTCAGCAAGTAAAGACTTTTTTATTCCGACAGGCTTTTGGGATAGAAGGTGTTTAGGATTGGACTTTACAAGGCTTGTTTTATTGTTTTATATTATTATTTGTATTATTTTAAATTGTTTTTAGATTTTTAAGTGCCTTTTACAGTTTTAAGGTTGTGCAAAGTTTAATTGTATTTTAATTGTATGTTTTTCTATGTTTTTAACTACATGTAGTTCTATTTGTAAGCCACCCTGAGTTCCAGTTTGGAAAAAGGGTGGGGTAAAAATAAAGTTTCAATCAAGCTTAAGCCCCGCTTCTCATCCTCACAGACTTTACCTGGCTAAAATATGCAACACAGATGCTGGGAACAAGCAACTGTGGGATACTGTTGGCTTCATGCCTGCCTTGTGAACTTCCCAGAGACATCTGTATGAACACTGTTGGAAACAGAAAGCTGGATGAGATGGTAGGGAAACTTGTTAAACCTACCCAATTCACATTTCCCAAAGCAATAGGTGAACTGAAATGCATCTATCCTTTGAAACTCACATTTCTCATCATTTTGTGATGCAGTTCTCCATAAAAAGGCATGCAAAAGGGGGTATATTTGAGAAAAATACACACAAAAATGCTTATGTTAGTGAAAATAACATACAAAAATGCATTGTTGTAGGGAAACCTGTGTAAAAAATGCATATATTAGAGAAAGATAAAAAATGTACACATGAGGGGAAATGTATATAAACTGTATACATATTTTCATGCAGACTTTTATTCTAATTGTAAACTCATGTGGTCATGGAGAGAACGAAACTTAAGATGGAAAAATGAGAAACCAAGAGAAACCAAAATTGACAGACTTGCTAGATGATCCAGTAAGACAGTTCTCTGTTATTATATAGTAATTATACAGCCATGAGAGTGGCTGTATACTATAGCCAGCATGGATTTTTCGCATTCCGCAATGTTAAATTGAAAATATCCCCCATGCCATTCTGATGCTTCCCATAAGCTCATTTCAAAATAAAACCTTACCAAACTTGCAGTCCTGAACTCAGAAACACTTGCTTAACAACCCTCTCAATTTTCATGGCAATACACAAAACAGTCAGAGAGAATCGAGAGTTCAAAGTGTAAAAAGAGAGGAAAAAACCTCAGAGCCCTTTTGGACTTTTTTCTGTCAAGAGTTCTCATAATCTGTTGAAATTCATTACAAATCAGCCATGTTCACAGAGTACCTGTAATCCTAATACTGGCCTTGCTCCATACACTGACCTTCATCTTCTGCAGTTTAAAAGTTAAAAAATGCCTGGCTGATTTTTAATTAATTTAAGAAATTTTGGCTTGAAGCCAATGATAACGCGGGGCATGCTCAGTAAGAACCAACTATCAGTGTTCTAAAAGTCTCACAGCTGCTGAGCTTGCCTAATCAGGAGGCCACAGCCACACCCACATCAGACTTGATTTCACTTGAGATGGTCATGGCTTCCCTTAAAGAATCCTGGGAAGTGTAGTTTGTGAAGGGTGCTGAGAGGAGACTCCTATTCCCCTGAGAGAATGGTTTAACAGTCAGCCACTCTGACTGAAGGTCTGTGAGAGGAACAGGGCATCTCCTAGCAACTCTCAGCACCCTTCACTATCTACACTTCCCAGGATTCTTTGATAGAAGCCATGATAAATTGTTTTATGTTGTTTTTAAAAGATGTGTTTTTAAATTTGTATATTTATTTTTAATGATTTTAGTTATTGTAAACCGCCCAGAGAGCTTCGGCTATGGGGTGGTATATAAATGCAATAAATAAATAAATAATGATTGTCAAAAAGAGTAATAGAGGCCTGGTGTGGATGTGGCCAGGGACAGCTTTGTTTTAAATTTGTGTGGGAGGTAGGGTTGCCAGGTTCATGGCCTGAGACTGATTCTGTATCTTTAGGAGAAGAGAAAGTCAGCCAAGTGCAGGTGTTCTTGCCCAGCCTCCAAGAGGTCTTCTGTGTTCTTACAACAATGTAATGAGAAAAACCACAAGGTGGAATTCTCCCTTGCCCCTGCCCAGCCTCCAATCTAGGATCAGTCTCAGGTCATGAACCTGGCAACCCTAGTGGGAGGCTACATGTGCTTTCTGTAGAATAAAAAGGTGGGGGAAATGCTGAAAAGCAATGATACTGTTCACAATGTTTTCCTTTTGGAAAGGAAAGGGGCTTCCCTTCTCCCCAGTGCCCACCCCCCTTCCCATCTTCCTCCCCATGGTCAGTTTTGCCTATCTTAAGCATGATTGCATGGAAGTAAATACCATTGAACTCTATAAGCATGCAAATGATCAAACCTCCCCACCCCCTTCCTTTGCCCCCCTCCAATATGCTTCTTCCCCTTCCCCTTCCCCTTCCCCCTCCCTCTCCCCCTCCCCCTCCCTCTCCCCCTTTCCCATGGTCTTCCTAATCATGATTGCATAGGAGTAAATCCAATTGAACTCAATAATCATGCAAATGATCAGACCTGCCTTTCCCCTACTTCCCCTTTCCTCTCCCTTCCTCCTCCCCTCCCCTCTTCCTTCTTCCTACTCCCCTGCCCACTTCAGCCCTCCATCCCTCCCCCCCCGGTCGGTTTTACCTATCCTAAGCATGATTGCATGAGAGTAAATCCCACTGAACTCAATAAACATGCAAATGATCACATCTCTCCTTCTCCCCCCTCCTCCCTGCTCCCATCCCAGTCCTCCCCTCTGCCTTTCTACCCCTCCTTCCTCCTCCTCCTCCCTTCCCCATCCCCTGTGGTCAGTTTCACCTATCCTAAGCATGATTGCAGGGGAGTAAATCCCACTGAACTCAATAAGCATTCAAATGATTAATCCATTCTCAGTAAACTTGCACAGGATGCCATTTCTTACCTCTTGGATTAAAAAGCAGGGAAATTCACTAACAGGCAAAAAACCTTGTGGTTTAAGAATGTACTTCTAGCCCACAAATATTTCTATCAAACCTTAAAAACCAAATTCTTCCAAGCTACACAGCAAGTGCATTGGACTGTGAAAGACCAACCTAAATTGTGTTTGCATTTTGACCAATTTGTAGGGCAGTACAATATCTCAGAGAGGTCAGGTCTCCTGCTCCCCTGGTGCATTCACTCTAGCTGCACAATTTCCCTGCTTTTAAAAGTTTGATAGAAATACTTGTGGGCTATAGGTACATTCTTAAACCACAAGGTTTTTTGCCTATTAGTGAATATATATATTGTCCCGTCCAGAGCTGGAACCACGAGACGCAGACGTGGGTGCAATTAAATCTTGCTTTATTAAAGTAATGGATACATCAAAGACATTGCGCTTCATATAGAAACCTGCCTTACTCACTAGAAATCACTATCTGCACTCTAGACATGCTCTGCGGCATGTGAAGGAAGTTGTCTCAGCTACTCCCCTCTATGAGCTGACAGCTTAAGTAGGGAACGTTTTCGATCATAATCTCTGACTCCTTCGCCAGTCCTCTCTCTGCCCTGTCCGCTTCTTCCAGCAGTGGGTGCAAGGCAAAGGCGGGCGTGTTTCCAACAGCTCATCGGAAGACACCTGCTCTTGGGCTACAGGCTTGAGTTCAGGAGGTGGCATCATGCTGGAAGTGTCCTGGGAACTGCTTGGCAAGGGAGGAGTTGGCACGATCTCTGGGGCGTCCCCTGACGGGTCCTCGGGATCAACTGGAGGCGGCACACTCTCCTCTTCAGAGCTCGTGCCACCCGTGGGAACTGGTTGGAGTTCAGGCTCACTGCCCCCCCAAGGTCTCGAGCAGACTCAACAACTCCTGGGCCTTCCGCACCTTTTGGCAGTTGAGGTCCCTGAAACTCATGCCTCTCCCCTCCCTGCTCCTTCAGGGAGAGCTGAGGCTCAACATATATACAGTAAGTAACAGTTCTCTGTTATTATATAGATTTGGGCCACATCTGCACCTTATGTTGCCACCCTGGGCTCCTTTTGGGGAAGAAGGATGGGATATAAATAAATAAATGAATAAGCAAGCAAGCACTATTATTCCACTTTAAACAGCCATGGCTTCCCTCAAAGAACTCTGGGAACTGTAGTTTGTTAAAGATGCTGAGAGTTTTTAGGGGACCCCTATTTGCCTTATAGACCTATAGTTCTCAGAGTAGTTTAATAATAAATCCCTCTTTCCAGGAAACTCTGGGAATTGTAATTCTGTGATGGAAATGGGGGTCTCCTTGGTTTGTTATGTGTATCTGATCTATGTTTTCATATTAACACAAAGTGAACCCACACAGTGGTGTAGTTTGTAAGCAAGCATAGGGTAGTAAGGTCTGTCTATGTGCTTCCCTATGGATTAAAGATACTTGTTCAAGAAAGGGAAGGTGATCAGGCTTTAAAAAACCCTTTAATGTTTGCAGAAAGGCAGATTAAGGTGGTGATGAGCATTATTTATGGGCCGTGCTTAGGGTTCATAAATCTTGATGTACTGGGAGCTTATTACAAAAAGTGGTATACATGTAAATAGACACTACTTATTTGCCTGCTACAGAGGTCTGAGCAAAGTCATTAGAAACTCTACAGAGGCTCATGTTTATGTATTTATTGCTTGATTTTCTTATTGAATGCACCCAAAGTGGTATACAATATAAAACACCAATCAAAACGCACACACAGAGAAAAAGATAAATTAAAAAAATAAATTAAAAAATCTTCAATAATAACAATTAAAAAATAAATCTCAAAAAAGTTTTTTCTCTACATAAATCTCTGGACTTTTAGACCAAAATTTGGACTTTGAAGGCATCCATATTTCCAGGGCCGGCACCAGAGGGTGGCCAGGTCAGGTCCTGGTGGAAGGCCCCTGCAGCCCAGAAGGGCCCCTGAAGGCTCCTCCTTAGGGTGGGAGGGTAGTGCTCCCATTCTGTGATCCATGGCAGCTTCGGCTCCTGACCCTGCAGAAGATCCTGATCGCAGAGAGGGCACCCCCCTATACAGACCGCACAGGCCTGTGATGACCACCCGCACACCCCACCTACCTCACCCATTGCAGTGAATGCTGTGCACACTGTGCGCACATACCTGCCATCATCCAAGATAGCGGACGAGGCTTTGCTAAGGGGCTGATGTCCCTGCCACCGTCTTGGTTGATTGCAGGCAAGTGGACTGCAGGCCTGGGGCAGGCTAGTGCCTAAGGGCCCAGTCATGCCTGGCACCGGCACTGCATATTTCAGATAGATCAAATACAGCATCCTCATACTGACTTGCATATATGGTAACACCAGAATGCAGAAAAGCCCTTCAGAAAGAGGCTAGTCTGCATGGGCAAACATAAGCCGAAAAGGGATATGGCAGGTGGATCTCTCTTGGGAACAAATTCCATAAAGTAGGGGTGGGGAAACTCAGGTATGGGCCCATATACAGCCCCCAAGGGTCCTTCTGTTTGGGTCCTTGGGACTTTCCCCAGACAACTCACCCTCCCAGGCCATATCCCTTACTGGCTCTGTTCCATGCAGTCTGTGAATCCTTTCACCTGGATGCAATGTGTCCTTGAACTGTAACTAGACTCCTTTGGAGGAAGGTTTTTTTAGAAATTTAATAAACAAACAAATATAATGCCTCTTGTTTACCTCTCTCTCTCTCTCTCTCTCTGTGTGTGTGTGTAAAAATATCTGACGCATGGCTGGAATGCAGCCACCTATACCAAGATAAGATTCACTGCTATTGGTGTGCCCACTTTGGGCCTCTGGCCCTGCCCACCACTGGTATGTGGCCCCTGGAAGATTGTTTATGAGAGAATGTGGACCTCGGCAGCTTTGTAGCCAGCCTTCCTTGTTAAATGGAGCAGTGTTTTGGTGGGGAGAAGCATAGCACCAGCCAGTTCCCCCCCTGCACTCGCTGGTGGAGAGTATGTGAGGGCCACACTAGGGGAAGGGAAAGACAGTGACCTTCCCCCCACTTGTCCTCCATGCAGAGAGTGTGTTAACTTACCTTATGGGCTATGTGAAAGTCAAGTTGACAGAAAATTTAGTATGAACACCAGGAATTAAATGACTGACTTTTTTTGTTGTTTCATAAGAAAAAAGGATATTAAGGATACAGTGAACAAGGAGATGTCAAAAAGTGTTAACTTCTCTTTGGGGGTCCTTCCTTCTAGCCTTCTTCCTAACCTTTGGATTTTCCTTCCTGTTGGAACATCAAGGGAAAACTATAACTAATTGCCATATAAAGGACTAATTAAGTGACTGGAAACTGATTGTGGAAAGCAATAGGATTTTTTTTACTGGTTGCTGGGTTGATTTGTTTTGCCCAGAAACACTGAAAAGGCCTCATGCTGAGCTGCACACATTTGGAAAATCAGAAATTAAGCCTGAGTTGCATCCTAGGTGGCCAGTCAGCCAGCTAACCTTAGTGTGCACAGCAGTGTTTTTATTCCTCTATTGCTGTTTTCATCCAAATACTCAAGAAAAAAAATTAGTATGATTGTGAGTATAGTGAGTGATTTAAATGAGTAAAGGGTTAATTTAGGATAGATTTTTAAAAATCACGTTGTTATCTCTTTATTTCACCCTTTAGCAACAAGGACACAATCCTTCTCTACTCATCACAATAACTGCAGTATAAACCAAATCTTACTGTAGGTAAACAAACATGCTTTATTGCCAATAGTATAGACAACCCAACCAAAACTGAAACTCAAAAACATAGCAAAGGAAAGTAAAAGGAGTGGAGTCTGATTCTAGCCCATCATACAAAGTTCTAATATTTTTTAAGGATGATGTTGCTATATAGGCTGTTTTTCCCCCAGGATGACTTAAGTCAGTGGTTCCCAACCTTTATGAGTACAGGATTCCCTTTATAAACTCAAAAAAATGCATGAACCCCCCCCCACGCTAATTGTAATTTTAGCCTCTGTTAACTGAAAAAATGATGCATGAAAAATCACATCTCCAATATCCCTTTCCACAAAAAGCTCCCTGCAGACAGGGAGGTGTTGCCTTCCTTTCTTAATGCAAAGGATAATCAAACTGATATTCCCTTCCCCCCCCCATAGTCTAAAGGTATACAGTCCTGTCTTACAACACCAGTGGGTTACAGTGTTGGACTAAGATACAGGTTCAAATCCCCACCCAGCCATGAAGCCCACTGGGTAACCTTGGGCCAGACACAGTCTTTCAACCTGACCTATCTCACAAGGTTGGTGTAAGGATAAAATGGAAAGTGCGGGGGACTATGTGCACTAGGGTTGCCAGGTCAGAAGCATCCCAAAACCTGAGATTTTAGGGGCGGGCCCAAGTGATGTCATGGGGCGGGCCCAAGTGATGTCACGGGGCGGGCCCAAGTGATGTCACGGGGCGGGCCCAAGTGATGTCATTAAGCATGATATATTAAGCATCAATCACAGTTGCTTGGAGTGTACAATTAAAAAAATATCTGACTGGAAATTAAGCTAGACATCTTCGCTAAAAGATGGAGCCTGGGTAGGGAACATTTAATCTAGCCTACTTGCTTTCGACAAGAAGGGTTTAAGTGCCTTCAGGCGAGGCCAGTCACCAGAAGGTCACTGTAGGAAGAAAGGAGCCTAGTGTTCTGGAGATGTTAGATGGGAGCATTCGGGAGTAAGGATGGATACCCCTGAAGGATGCAATTCTAAACACACATACTAAGGGACTAAGCACCCATAGAACTCAACAGGAGTTACTTCTGAGTAGATATAGTTTGGATTGTGCTGTTGGTAAAGCTTGACTAGGGATCCTCTGCAAAGACATCCATATCCAAGCAGGGTTGGCAACCCCTTGCCTGGAATGCCCTGCCCTTATCTTTTAATGTGGTTGCTCCAAACTTCTTTACAGATTTGACCCTTCGCTTCAGAAAGAGGTCTGAGAAATGAGTAAGAGTAAGAAGATTCTCTACCCTTTCTGTCTGCATAGATGACCTCATCCTTCCCCTGCACCCAGAAGAAGCTCTGGGCCAGGTGGGACGCAGTGGCATCTCATAGAGGACACCCTCCCCTTTCATGGGATGTATGATTTGTCCTGGCCTAGAGCAGATTTTGGGGTGGGCACCCCCAATTACTTATTTTTCCTGTATGTCGTTTTCTGCTTTGATTTTGTACAGATGCCCGCTTCTGTGTCCTGCGCCCAGCAGAAGCTCTGGGCCAGGAAGGACGCAGGGGCATCTCGTAGAGGACACCCTCCCCTTTACTGGGGTATATGATTTGTGCTGTCCCAGAGCAGATTTTGGGGTGCATACCCCAATTACTTATTTTTTCTATATGTTTTTGTCCATTTTGTTTTTGCATTGATGCACCCGTTCGTGCCCAGTGCCCAGCAGAAGCTCTGGGCCAGACGGGATGCACTGGCATCTCATAGAGGACACCTTCCCTTTTCCTGAGGTGTATGATTTGTCCTGGCCCAGAGCAGATTTTGGGGTGGGCACCCCCAGTTACTTATTTTTTCCTGTATGTTTTGGTCTGCTTTGATTTTGCATAGATGCCCTCATCCTTCCCCGCGCCCTGCAGAAGCTCTGGGACAGGCGGGACACAGTGGCATCTCATAGAGGACACTCTCCCCTTTCCTGCAGTATATGATTTGTCCTGGCTCAGAGCAGATTTTGGGGTGGGCACCCCCAGTTACTTATTTTTCCTATTTCCCCCCCTCTACTTTGGTTTTGCATAGATGCCCTCATCCATGCCCTGCGCCCAACAGAAGCTCTGGGCCCGGCAGGACGCAGTGGCATCTCATAGAGGACACCCTCCCGTTTCATGGGGTGTATGATTTGTCCTGACCCAGAGTAGATTTTGGGGTGGGTACCCCCAGTTACTTATTTTTTCCTGTATGTTTTGGTCTGCTTTGATTTTGCATAGATGCCCTCATCCTTCCCCTGCACCCAGCAGAAGCTCTGGGCCAGGTGGGACGCAGTGGCATCTCGTAGAGGACACCCTCCCCTTTCCTGGGGTATATGATTTGTCCTGTCCCAGAGCAGAGTTTGGGGTGGGGACCCCCAGTTACTTATTTTTTATGATTTTATGACATCATTATGTATTTATGATAATATCAGAAGCCTGATGATTTTGATTGCACAAATGTATTGTTATTCTTGACGGGAAGACTCCCCCAATCACAGTGATATATCATACAGGGTACCCCAACATATATTTTGGGGATCAGAGACATGTTAATTTTGGTTTGAAGTTGCTGTAGCTGTCAACTCTTCTTTTTTAGTGTTTTGAACTTTCAAGCAAATAAGGAACTGGGAACTAGGAACCAACTTCAGCGTCGTATCAGTTAAATAGATTAAACAGTCACGGGGGAAGCTGACGTTTTGGTGTATATCTTGGGAACCAGACCACCTAGAAACTTAATTTTTTTAAAAGATTGAAGCTGAGAGTCCGGAGATTAAGGGGCACTAGCCGGAGAGCCAGAGAGCCAGAGCCCCCCCCCTAAAACTGGAGACTCTGACCCAAAAACGGAGACCTGGTAACCCTAATGTGCACCACCATGAGCAGCTTGGAGAAAAAGTGGAATTATAAGTGCTGTAATAATTAAATAAATTCATTTCAGCTTCAGTATATGGACCCCAGCCTCAGCCAACTGCCTGAGCTTTAAATAAATAAATAAATAAATAAATAATGAAGCAGCAATGTATGATAGTGGGGATGCTAGATTGTGATGACAAAAGGGTGGATAGATTGAGTAGGGGGGTTAGTGCTTTTAGGCCTTGGGATGATCATCAGAACTGATGACTTGGTTAGCGTACACTTAGGGAATGAGAGTGGAACAGAAGAAGATCAGCGCATGCACACACACAGACACACCTGCCCTTCTGCAAGCATCTGCAGGTGTGCATGTATTTGGGCATGTGGGGGGGAAGCCCTCAAGTGCTGCAGCATATTGGAGAGAGAGATGGGGGGACAGAGTGTAGGTGGAAGAAGTGGGGGGATGCTGGCATACGCACTTAGCCTCAGAGATGGCGGGTGAGCAAGTCCTGAGCTTGCTCACTGCTCCTTGGTTCCATCTGGGCTGAAGGCAAGATCTGGGTGGCCTCACAAATAAGAATAATTTTTAAAAGGAGATGGCAGTGAATCAGGAGCCAAGAAAGGTAGGCAGCCTGGCTGCCAGGAAGGAAGGGGGAAAGTAGCCTTTCCTTGCAGCCTTGCTTCTTTTTGCTTCACAAAAAGCCCTCTCCTCTTGTTTGGAGTAATGGTGTCATCAGCAGCAGCAGTGCGAGGAGACAGGAGTTGGTGAAAGTAATCCCCTCTTCTTCCTGGTAGCTCCACCCTCAGCCTCCTTTGGCACCTGCTACATGTTTTATAGGCAGATGCCTGCTTTCGGTGTTCCTGAAAGTTGCGCTGGTGCTTCAGCAAAAGTCCTCCCTCTTGTTTAGAGCAAGGGGGAGGTGTCATCTGCAGCGGCAGTGGGGAGCAGACAGTGTCCAGGGAATGAAGACTTTTTAAAAATAATAAATAATTCATTTATTTACTGTTTGCGGCCCCTCTGGATTACTTCACAGCCCCCTGAGGGTCACACCCCCCAGGTTGGGAACCACTGACTTAAGTAATTATAGGGTGATTGTGATCATGAAAAATCTACCCTCAGAAAGTCTGGAGTGAGCAGACTTTGGGGGAGGGTTCTTCCAGATGAAACTTTTGTTGTGCACTCTGCTTGCCTTATTCACTGGATATTTGAGGGTCCTATTCTTAAATTGCTCCTGTTCTTAAAACAAGCTGTCATTCTTTAAATGGAGGCAGTCACTGCCTGTTATGTCACCAATTAAAATAAAAATAAAAACCCTGGGATGGGGGCGAAGCAGAGTTCTAGAGGGGTAGTGCACCCATTTGCCCCAACCTGGCTACAGAGCTGGACCTCAGGCTGAAGCATGTTTCCCACCTTTGCCGCAAAGTAAGTGCCATAACAGAGAGGACCCTGTTTTTCACCCTCACAGCCTATCTAGCTAATAAATCAGAAAAGAAAGAAATCAGAATTGGGTTTTGTAACGGTTTCTTAAGCAGACAGTTGAACAGGTTTAAAAACATTGTTAGACTCAAGGCAAAGCTGCTTCTGGTGCCTGCCTGGGCATGACTTAACAGCTGCATACAACAGAAAGGAGAACAATTGCTTTGTCCCTAAGAGGCAATGTCAAAATGACTAAATTGTGTAGGGAGGGAAAGTCCACAAATTCCCAAATGCCAAACCCAAAATGTTGTTAACAGGTTTTTCCAGCAGCTCTTAGGAGGTAGACAGGAACCCATGTAGCACAAGGCAAGGGGAAGAATTATATGCATGGGATATTGGTGGAAAGGAGGAAGTGCAAGCCCAGCTCCAAATTTATGATGTCGCTTGGCAAAGTGTAATTTGAAGACCCTCTTTCAGTGTTGATGGGTCCCCAAGGCTTATTGGGTGTTGGGTGGCAGAAGCGCTGGGTAGCTTGACCCAGGAGCTACCATTCAAATTTCCCACAATGTCCTGAAGTTACATTATGTATGGTGGCTCTCACTTTACAAATCTGGATGTCACGAGTGCATGGGTAGTGATTAAAATTATTTTATGTTTAATTTGTCGGCTTCCTTAAACATTTAAGCTAGTCATCCGGACTGTTACTGGAATGTTGACCTCTCCTGGACTTAACTTGATAACTGTACTGGACTCCAGCAGAAAGTGGGGAGAGGGAGAAAAGAAACACGTGCTGTTAACAACTGATGATCTGTAATGAAATGGGTGGGTGGGGAGTGGGAAGACTGTTTATTATTCTTTTGTTCTTATTTCTTCTGTATTTATTCAAAGGAAAGGTTGCAGCATTTGGGGCTTTTTAGTTTAGAGAAAAGGCGGGTCAGAGGAGACATGATAGAAGTGTATAAAATTATGCATGGCATTGAGAAAGTGGATAGAGAAAACTTCTTCTCCCTCTCTCATAATACTAGAACTCGTGGACATTCAAAGAAGCTGAATGTTGGAAGATTCAGGACAGACAAAAGGAAGTCCTTCTTTACTCAGCGTACATAGTTAAACTATGGAATTTGCTCCCACAAGATGCAGTAATGGCCACCAGCTTGGATGGCTTTAAAAGAAGATTAGATAAATTCATGGAGGACAAGGATATCAATGGCTACTAGCCATGATGGCTGTGCTCTGCCACCCTAGTCAGAGGCAGCATGCTTCTGAAAACCAGTTGCCAGAAGCCTCAGGAGGGGAGAGTGTTCTTGCACTCGGGTCCTGCTTGCGGGCTTCCCCCAGGCAGCTGGTTGGCCACTGTGAGAACAGGATGCTGGACTAGATGGGCCACTGGCCTGATCCAGCAGGCTCTTCTTATGTTCTTATGTTCTTAACTTAATAATAAAATCCTCCTGGACCCAGCTTCTTTTTTTTAAAGGATGGTCAAGGATAGGTCTCAGGGGTGGGTCCTGCTGATGCAAGACCTGCGGAAGTGGGTCCATGTAAAAGAACAGGAGAAGTGAAGGGTATTGCATCCTTTTCTCTCTGACTGTTAAGACCCTTCCAGATCACTTCTGTAAAAGCTTTTCTTTGAAACCATGAATGGTAGAAACTTGCTGTTCCTGTGATTTTCTATAGTTTTACCAGAATATGGATGGATGCCCCAGATTTCACATTCATGGACTGTAGGTCAGAGGTGAAAACTGAGTACTGTGATTGATTCTATATCTACAAAGAGTGTGACATTTCTATGTCTAATATGTGCATGAGCATGACAGAGATGTTGCTACCAATCAAGCATTTGTTTGTAGTTACTATTGTGGCAAATTATATGGTTATAGGACATCTGTTAGTATGCAGTGTCATAAAGGAGCTAAATGATCAATATACAATTTTCACAAAGTCCTTCTTTCTAATACTATATAATTAGGTGCCAGATGCATCTTCTTTAAATGTTGACAGGAGTTTGCTATTTTTACTTTATTCAGTGAGGCATAAATAAATGTGACCAATACAAGGATTGTGATATCTTAGTAGTAACAATTTTGTGTGTGTATGTATGTGTGGGGAGCAGTGCATTTATTTATTTACTTATTTACTTAATACATTTATAGATAACATCATAGCATAATGTCATCAAAGAGTGTACAAGAGAAAAGCAGAATAAAACACAAAACACAAGTTCTAAAAAGAATGAAATCATGTCAACAAACTCTGAAAATAAAGCTATCTTTACCAAATCTAAAAACAATAAAACAGTTTCTGCACATATACAACTGATATACCATAAATGACTGGGTCACACCTCAAGGAAAGCCTTCTTCAGTAGGCACCTCAACATCATGACACTATGTGCATGTCTAGTTTTGGCTGGTAATTGATTCCAGAGAGCTGGAGCTGCAACACTAAAAACCTGGTTCCTAGTGCACTCTAAGTGCATCTCTGGGGCATATGGTACTCTCAGTGCCCCATCTAAGGAGCACAGTTGCCAGGCAGGGATATATGGGGCAAGGGATCTCTTACATACCCTGACCCCAAGTTGTTTATGTAGGGAACCTCATAGACTAGACATAATCTAGTAATTGGAGGAACCCTTAGCATAGCAGTCATTGTGTCCTGTTCTGAGCGGGATCCACGAGACGGAGACGCGGGTGCAATTAAATCGTGTTTTATTCAAGTAATGGATACATCAAAAGCAGTGCGCTTCATAGAAACCCCTAAGCTATCTCACTAGAATTCCCTAACTGCACTCTAGGCATGCTCTGCAACGTTGAAAGAAAGTTGACTCAGCAGCTCCAACCTGGAAGCGGCAGGCTTAAATAGGCAGGGTCTTGGAGCGTACTCTCTGGCTCCTGCACAATTCTTGCCTTTGACCTGTCCGTTTCTCCCTGTGTTGAGAGTGTGGTGAAGGGGGGCGTGCTTCCAACACCTCATCCGAAGGAACCTACTCCTTAGCCAGAGATTCAAGGTCAGGTGGCAGCAAAGTGTTGGACTCATCCCACAAGCCACTGGGTAAAGGGGGAGTTAACGCAAGCTCTGGCTCATCGTCCAGCTGCTCCTCTGACATGTCTGGGGGCGGCGCGCTCTCCCCGGCTGGGACAGTGCCGTCCGTGGGAACTGGCCTGAAATCCTCCTTACTCCCTCGCTCAAGGTCTTGTGGAGTCTCAACAACTCCTAGGCCATCCTCGCCTTCTGACAGCTGAGAAGCCTGAAACTCTCATCCCCTCCTTCAGGCCCTCGCAAGAGGGTTGGGGTTCGACACATTGGTAGATGAACAGCAAAAAAGTACATGGCAGAGAAGAAATGATAAGAAGAGAATGGTGATCATTTGCCACATAGAATTGTCCTACTTTGACCTTAGGCTAGGCCAGGCTAGGTTGCCTTGTGCAGGGCTCAGGCTGAATACCAAAAGAGAGCAAAGCTTTGATGTTGCTTCAACATTGGTTAACCTTAGACTGAGCCCTATATATAGCAGAGATTCAGTGCTAGTTCTGCCTTCATTGAAATTTATTTATTTATTATTTATTTATTATCATTATTTTTACCCCGCCCTTTTTCCAAAACTGGAACTCATGGCGGCTTCCAGATAAAAGCACACATATAATTAAAAACATACAAAACTCTAGATTAAAATCAAATTAAACAATTTACAGTATTAAAAACATTCATACGTACAGTTAAAATTATTCAAACTCAGTTTAAAATAATACAATTAGGCAACAGCAATGCAGCACCCTTCAAGACCTGTCCTTAACAGCTTTCAGTTCCAAAGGCTTGTTGAAATAAAAAAGTCTTTGCTTGCCGACGGAAGGACTGCAAGGAGGGGGCCATTCTTGCTTCCCTAGCAAGGGAGTTCCAAAGCCTTGGGGCAGCCACTGAAAAGGCCCTATCTCGCGTCCCCACTAGTCGTGCTTGTGAGGACGTAGGTACTGAGAGAAGGGCCTCTCCTGAGGATCTCAAGGCCCGGGCAGGCTCATATAGGGAGATACGGTCTGACAGATAGCCTGGACCTAAGCCATATAGGGCTTTATAGGTCATCACCAGCACTTTGAATTGTGTCCTGAAACAGACTGGCAACCAGTGGAGCTTTTGTAACAGGGGAGTCGTATGGTCCCTGTAACCAGACCCAGTTAACATTCTGGCTGCAGCACGTTGCACCAACTGAAGTTTCCGAACAGTCTTCAGAGGCAGCCCCACGTAGAGTGCGTTACAGTAATCTAAACGGGATGTAACTAAGGCATGTGTCACCATGGCCAGATCAGATGGCTCAAGGAACGGGCGCAGTTGGCGCACTAATCTTAATTGTGCAAAAGCACTCCTGGCCCTGTGTCTCTTGGGCCCAGCCTATCCTAGGGATGGGATCCTTTTGCTCATGCCAGTTCAAAAGCATTTCGTCAAGCTACAGGCTGGTATTATTTCAAGTTCATTCTTTGTAGTAGCTGCTTTTACAAATCTTTTTCCCCGTTGCAAATACATTGGTATCAATATGGATATTTTCAAAGGAAATATCCATCATTGTAAAGGAAATATTGATAACATTATCATTTTTAATATCGATATTTTAATGGTGGGATTTTTTAAAAAAGAAACCATTTTTGAAAATAGCCATGGGAAATCACTACAGAAAAATCCGATCTGCTACGGTAGAGAATAAGCAAATTAATGGGAAACTTGGCACCAAATCTGAATTGGGCGGAATTCTAGCACATACCTAGCCTTGTTCCAGCAGTCTTTGATTCCAACAGAATGAAGACTCTGGTTGTACTGGGGCTTCTGTAATAAAGTCTTGAGTTGGAGGTCTGCAATGTGGCATCCTTAAACTGGGGGAGCACTGACACCATGAGTCTGTCTTGTAGAAGTGCTTCCTGGGCGCGTCCTGCATGCAATTCCCCTTTTAATTTTGTATCTAATACAAATTCAGTTTGTATCTAAAGGTGAACTCACCTCATTTGCTCTTTCTGAAACAAGATGTGAACTGAAACGCAGCCATCCTTCGAAATTTACACTCTGGATGCTGCAATGAGGTTCTCCAGCCAAGTTATGTGTACAAAAAATGCATAAACTAATGTAAAGTGTGCATTTAATGCGTATATTAGTGGAAATAACATACAAAATGCATTGTATAAGGGAAAAATTCTTTGCAAAAAATGTGTCAGGCAAATTTGCACACAGAAATGTGTATATTAGGAGAAATTTGCAAGAAAATGCTGGCGAATTTTTATGAGGATTTTTTTAAAAATCACAACTTTATGTGGAAATGTGAACTTAAGATTGGAAAAATGAGAAACCAAAAGTGACACATTTGCCCATCCTGACCAGAACCTCAGCCCTTGAAGAAGGAGAATCTGACCCTAAGGCCATGACAAGAATCTGGTTCAACTGTTTTCTTACTCTCCTTTGTGAATGTACTAGGCTTTCTCAATTTCTGTTTGATTTTTCAGTATTAGCAATTCAGTACTATAAATGGAAGGGGAGGATTGGAGCCAGCTGTTTTGCAGCATTCAGAAGGACCCTATTTTCCTTCAGCAGCAGTTGAAGGATGGCACTTAAGGCACACACAGTGTATGGTGTAGCCAAACAGCTCTCAGAAAGGTCAAAGGCCAGGCTAATGTTTAAAGTGGACTCATGGAATGCTGGCTAGGCTGGTAACACCTTAGATGAATCTTAGAAAAGATATTGCTCCAGCAGGAATTCCATAGGTTTTAAAAATAGTCCTTTGGAGTATTGCTGTCCTTTGTAGTAACCTGCCTGGCTTTAGATGTAGAAGATTTCATTCACTGCTTGGCTTAGTTTTCTGGTAAACAATGTGACTGAGCAAAGAAGAAATGGAGTTACTTTTTTTATTGTGGGCTTTAACTCTTTTTGGAAGGAAAGAGAAAAAACAACAATAAAGAATGAGCTGACTCTCCTGAGAGCTTAGCTCTGTTAGTTTCTTCTGTGGCCTAATTCTTAGAAACAGCTGATGAGGTGTGTATTCCTGAACTGAAAATGCAGGTGGAAGGTTGCATGACTCAGTGCTCCTTTGTATAAAAAATATTGTTGCATATAGCCAAATAGATGTCAGAGAGAAGAAGTATAGCCTAGATTTTGTGTGTGTTATGTTGGTTGTATATCAATGGATTTTTCTCACTGATAAACATTCAGTTATGTGACATCTCTCCACCCCAAATATCTAGTGGCATAGTCAAGGAAGAGACTGCCTTATCTGATAGTTATGTGTTCATCTTTTTCTAATTACTTTTTGACTTGTATTTAATGGGTTTAATTATGTTAATCTTAGTTTTTGCTGTATGTTTAAATTGTTGATTTGATGACCAGGTGGTTTTAAATTGAATGTAAAATGTTTTTACTTGATGTACACCGCCCAGAGAGCTTTGCTATGGGCGGTATAAAAATTGAATAAAATAAAATAAATAAATAAAATCTGCTGTCTGCACAAACTAGCTCTTTGTTAAGCCCAACTTACAAAGACAAAGAAAACCCTTGAAACAGCACTATATGATAAATGATGTGCTACTGCAAATATGTTTAGAGCTGCTCCTCAACATAGAACAGTTTGGATTTCATATGGTCACCACCATATACATCTTTGTTTTTGTGAACTGGGGTTGAGATACTGATGAATCTTGAACAGCAGTTAATGCCCATTGATTTCAGGTTCTGTGCATGCATGTATTTTTTATCATTGCAACATTGTTCTGAAACGTTATTTTCCTTCTGTGGGCTCAGAACTTTAGAAGGAATCTCTTTTGGAAGCTAGAAAGCCAGTAGTGGTTGGTGAGGAGGGGCAGCCCCATATACTCATCCTCTCAGCAGCAGAGTCACTGCTGCTTACCAGAATGGACAGGGGGAGGGGAAAGATGGCAGGGCATCCCTAGCAGTGGGGAACAGCATCACATCCACACAGGAAAAGCATCCACTCCCACCAGCTTGTGAGCAAGCTGTCTTTTGGCAAAGGTCAGGTACTCCACCATTGCCCCCATAAAGTGTCTCACTACAGCCTCAAGGGGATGTATACTCAGAGGTCACATCAACATCATATATCTAAACACACTTCTACTACTTTAACAGTCACAACTTCCTCCCAAAGGATCCTGGGAACATTAGTTTAAGGGTGCCAGGAACTGTTGCTTTGTGAGGAGTAAACTACCATTCGCAGGATTCTTTGGGGGAAGCCATGACTGTTAAAGTAGCATAAATGTGCATTAAATCTGTGGTGTGGATGTGACCAGAGTCATTGCACTCCCTCTATGGGGGGGGGGAAGGCTGAAATATGAACACTGGCTGAGTTACCAATCACTCTTCTGACTTACCTCCACAATGGGGGCACAAGCGGGATAGAAAATGGCAGTCAGTTGAGTGGGGAGAGGGAGGGATGATGAGGCAGAGAGAAGGGAAAGGGCATTTAGCCTCACCTGCCAGGCAACATAGGGAGGGATGCTCATGTGGGTCACCAGATGAAGGGAGTGGGCTAAAGGGGCTCATTGCCCCATGGAGGGGCCAGGCTATTGGTCCATGCAATACTTCTGTTGAGTGGTTCAGGTTTGCCTGTGGATGTAGAGATCCTCCTTCCTTTCCTAATGTGGAGCTGTATGGTAGATTTGAATCAGGGGACTCCAGCATATAAAGCATAAGCTCTTTTCCCTTATTGATTGATTGATTGATTGATTGGTTGCACTTGTATATCGCCCCATAGCCGAAGCTCTCTGGGCGGTTTATAGCAATCAAAAATATTAAAACAAATATACAATTTAAAACACATATTTTAAAAACAATTTAAAACACAATTTTAAAATTTAAAACAATATAAAAACAATTTAAAACACATGCTAAAATGCCTGGGAGAAAGTCTTGACCTGGCGCCGAAAAGATAACAGTGTTGGCGCCAGGTGCACCTTGTCAAAAAGATCATTCCATAATTTGGGGGCCACCACTGAGAAGGCCCTCTCCCTTGTTGCCATTCTCCGAGCTTCCCTTGGAGTAGGCACCTGGAGGAGGGCCTTTGATCTTGAATGTAGTTCAAGATCCCTTGCTAGGATTCCTGCAGCCTCTGTGCTCCTGGCGTCTATGACTGTTTCTTGGGGCTGGGGAGTGTGGAAGACGACAAATGTCCCACAATGTGCCTGATTCCTGTCTGCTACTGTGCCTAAGGAACTGCTCAAGAGTGTGGGTTTCAGTCCCGGAACTCCCTGTCTTTTGCCCTCACCACAACTATTTCTTTTAATACCAGGCATGTAAAAAAGGCGAATGGAGCCATCCCCCCCCATGGGGCTTCAATTCCTGTCTCCTAACCTTGTGCCATATGCAATGAACCCCCTGAAGAGCACTGCTCTCTGTAGTTGCTCTTGCTGTGAACCCTAGGCCCTTCCCTTGGGAGCGGCCATTGCTTCATGATAGAGCAGATCCTTGGCATGTAATAGAAACATCACCTTATTTTTCCCTATCTCTTTGACCATCTGTCTTGACAAAACTGGCAGGTCTGACTGCCAGCAAAGCTGAGCTCTTCTCATACTTTCTCAGAAAAAAATGCTATGTTGGGAATGTTCTCTCTAATTCCTAGCAAAAAAAGAGATAATGATGTGCCAGTAAGCATATACCATAAGTAGGGATGGAAAGATCTGTCTGTTTCAGTTATCTCAGTTTCTCATTTTTCCAATGTTAAATTCAGTTCTCTACATTTCTACAGCGATCTGTGATTTTTTTAAAAAAAAAATCGTCATGAAAATTCTCTACCATTTTAGTGTGAATTTCTCCAAATAAACACATTTTTGTAGGGAGTTTTGACAAAGTTACACATTTTTGGAAGCTGTTTCTCATCATTTCATGTCTTTTTGCATATTATTTTCACAAATGTATTCATTTTTATGAACACATTCCACTAATACATGCATTTTTGTAAATGTTGTTTTGTTGGCAAACTGCATCCCAAAATTCTAATAAATGCGAATTTCAAAGGATGTCTGTGTTTCAGTTCTCATATTGTTTTGAAAATTGCGAATGTAATAAATTCTGGTTGAAATTCGAACTGAATTGAAATTCTCACCCATCCCTAACCATAAGCTGTGCATCTAGTTCCCAATTATGAACCATTACAGAAAGCACACTAGCATCTGTAATGCTGAGGTTGTGGCTGGGACAGACTTTTATCTTGGTTGGTGCATCTATTGAAAAACCTCACAAAGCAAGCAAGTTTGCTAGCAGACTTTCACATCAGCTGCTTCTTTTGAATAACAACAAAATGTTTTTCCCCATTGCTCTGCTTGTATATACTGTGTTAACTTGTGTCCCAGCATCTAGTTTAAAGCTTACTATGCCTCCGCTATATTTCTATCAAAATAGCCCAGTGATGCATTGCCTCCATGCATCATTCCAAAGAAGAATTCCTTATCCTCCTCATTATTGGAGCCCCACTTACCCTTATGTTTAAAATTGCTCTATCTCTTATGTTATACATACTGATCCTGGCTGCAATGTTGCAAAATGCTTGAGTTCAAACCTTGGTTACAGCATTTTCCACATGCTAAGCATTGCATCAATAAAACATTCCTCCCGACTTTATATAGCTTCTTATGCTTTCTTCTTGTAACTCATTTTAGCCTCAGATGTGTCTCATTTTGGAGCTTGTATTTATGTCCTGTTTTTCTCCCCTCTGGAGTTCTGGAAATTCTGTCCATTTCCACTGGATCGGATTTGTCCTCCAGTATTTTTTTTTTTTTTGCAGAAGCTTCTAAAAAGTTTTCCCCCCAACGTGAGCTCAGATCTTACAACCATCTTTTCTTAAGCACGGTATCTCTAATACCAGCTACAATTTGGTCCCTAATCATAAAAGTCTTGTCAACTGTCTGTAATTGTAAGTCTGACTCAGCTCCTTGAGGTGAGTCACAAATTCCATCCCCCTTTCAGCTTTCTCCTTTGAAACTTATACCTTTCAAAATTCTTATTTCTTTCTGGAACACAGGATTATAAACTTCAAAAAAAAATCACCATGCTGCAGTTTTTCTGTTTCTGAAAGCTGCAAATTGCTATATACAGTTAAGGCCTCCTGCATTGCAATGGATACCTTTTGTGAGACAACCTTTCATGTGGTCTTACCAATCTGCATCTGGAGTTTGAATTGCTTGCACAACTGTATTACGGGACAGCTTCAGAGAGTTCCATATGAACTCTAAAGGGTGCATTTACTTCTTTTCTTCAAGTTATCTCTATTGTCAGCTAAGCCTCAGTTATCATGCTTTGACTGGTGAAGTGCGAGATAGACAGTACAGAAGATCGAATAAGGAATTTTTTTTAATTAAAAGTGGTTTGTGTGTGTAAAAGTGAATCACCAGCATCCACAAACAAGCCTCACTGACTGACTCCAATCCCTTCCTACATATAATAAATCCCCAGTACCCTTGGGAATCCCAAGTAGATTCAGCAATGTCAGGCTGGATGGAAGACACTTTGGCACTTGAATCAGAAAATCCAAACAGTACCTTTTTACAAAGAATAATGAATTCCTGCCGTATGAGTTGTCAAACGAGGATTTTAAAAAAATATGTCAACGGTGAATTTGTATAGAGCCAGGATCAAGGATTGGCATGGTTGGGCATCTCCTGAGGGTCCACACTCCAGCAGGGGCTCCAACAAGAGCTCCTTGAACATGCTATATTTTGGAAACAGATCTCCTGAGGGGGAAAGGCATCAGCTGTGAAAACAGAGAATTCTAGGGTTGCCAGATCAGAGCATCTCAAACCCTGGGATTTCAGGGGCAGGCCCTAGTGATGTCATGGGGTGGGCCACAGTGATGTCATAGTGGGTGGCCCTAGTGATGTCATTAAGCATGATACATTAAGCATCAACCACAGTTGCTTGGAGCATACCACTCAAACAAAAACAATTCTCTGATTGGAAATTAAGATAGAAAACTTAGCTAATGAGGGTGTTTCTAGGTCCAGCTGAAGTGATGGGATCATTCCTTCTCACCTGCTTAGAGAACTTGGGTAAGGAACATTTAATCTAGCCTACTTGCTTCTGGCAAGAAGGTTTAAGTGCCCCCAGGCCAGGCCAGTCATCAGAAAGCCATTGTAGGAAGAAGGGAGGCTAACGTTGTGGAGATGTTAGATGGAGCACTCAGGAGTAAAGATGGATGCCCCTGAAGGGTGCAATTCTAAACACAAATTACTAAGGGACCAAGCCCCATAGAACGTGACAGGACTTACTTCTGAGTAGATATTGTTAGGATTGTGCTGTTGGTAAGGCTTGACTAGGCTCCTCTGCAACGATATCCATATCAAAGCAGGGTTGGTAACCCCCTGCCTGGAGTACTCTGCCTGCCTTTTAACATGGCTGCTCCAAACCTCTTTACAGACTTGACCTTTCACTGCAAAGAGAGGTATGAGAAATGAGTAAGAGTTAAGAAGATTTGCTAGTCTTCCTGCCTACTTTGTGGGCACTTCTCTGAATTTTGCAAGGAATTCTGTTGCCAAGTAATGTGTAAAAAATGCATATACTGTAGTAAACTGTGCATAAAAATGCATATATCCATGAAAATGATATACAAAAATGCATTATATTATGGAAAATTGTTTTTGCAAAGATGGGTATATTACAAGAAATTCACACTAAAATAATGATGAATTTTCATGACTTTTTTAAAAAAAAATGCAAACTATTGTGGAAATGTGGGGAACTAAATTTAAGATTGCAAAAATGAGAAATGGAGAGGAAACAAAACTGACATATTCTCCCATCCCTAGTTAGTACAGAATTTGATTTAAAGTAAATTTTAAAGGTAGTTAGGATAGTTCAGGAGAATGGCATTCCTGCCTTGAGTGGGGGCGTGTTTGCCGCCACCCCCCATTCCAAGAAGGCTCAGGAATATTCCAAAAGGGTTGGTGGGGAAAGTCAGGTGGGGCTCTTGCCCAATCCGAAGGAGGGACAAGCTGGTTTATAACCCTGCTCCTCCCTCAAAAACTTACCTCTCTTTGCCTGGCAGCATGGATGAGTGGAGCCTTCCTTTGGTGCACCGGCTCCTTCTCTGAGGGCACCATGGATGTTTGTGCAGTGGCGGCAGCTTCCCCGCTGCCTTCGTGGTGGACTCCAGCACTTTTGGTGCCTCGTGAGGGAGTTGTGCCTGCGGCTCCTTTTCTTTAGCTGTGGGGGGTTCCCTTGTGGCGGTGGCAGCTTCCCCGCTGTCCACATGGGAGTCGGGGCTGTGACTCCTTTTCAGAGGGCACAACAGACATTTGTGTTACGGCAGCAGCGGCAGCTTCCCCGCTGCCCTCATGGTGGCCTCCGGTTGCGCCAGCACTTCTGGTGCCTCATGAGGGAGTCAGGCCTCCAGCTCCTTTTCTGTAGCTGTTTGTGGAGTTCCCTTGTGGCAGTGGCAGTGTCCCTGCTGCCCACATGGTGGCCTCAGGTCGCGGCCCATTTGGCCTGGTGGCTTCCGGTTGCGTTAGCGCTTCTGGCGCTTTGCAAGTGAGCCGGGCCTGTGGCTTTTTTCCTGCAAGCCTCGTGGGTGTCCTTACAGCAGCGGCAGCTTCAGCAGCAGCCTCCCTGCTGCCCACGTTATGGCCTCAGGTCGTGGCGCAGCCTGCTTGGCCTGGTCGGTGGGGCCTTTTTAGGACCTGTGCTGTGGGAGGGGCTTGCCTTGCTAAATTGGTGTGCCCTCCCCCTGGTCTGCGGGTTCCTGAGGTGGTGGCGGGGGGGTGCTGGTAGGTGGCCTCCTTGGGCCTTTCCTTATGTTGGGGAATATGAGGAAGGAAAACCAAAATGCTAGAAAAACAAGTGTTTATTTGTAATCCAAGCCCAACGCGTTTCAGCCTTTGTATATTTAGGCCTTCATCAGGGGAATAAAGGCTGGCAAGAAGTATCTTCCAATAAACAAACTGCTTTCACTGATGCAAACCAAATCATATTTCACACCCATCCCTACTATAGTCTGCTTTGCATTTTCAAGAAGCATCTACAGTGTCTTTACCTTTTGAAGGAGAGAACATCTCAGTCTGATGATGGGCTCATGAAAATGTATTTGTTTGCAAATGCACACTGAAGAACCAAAGTTAAGGAAACCACAGACAGGGCACACAATAGCCCGAGGTAAAATCTGTTACTTTAGGAATGTATGAAGCTGTCCTATAGTTGGTTTGCTGTTTATTGGTGTGTGTGGATGTGTATTTGGATTGTTCTGTTGGCGTTTGCCAGTTGCTTCAAGCATCCAGAGAGGTGGTATATACACTTATTATAATAAAGAACTGTAAATGAAATTACAGCAAGAATCCAACAAGCTTAGACCAATTTGAATTGCTGTGCCAAACTTCTGTTTTAGTATCCACTACAGTTTAAAACAATGGAACTTCCTACCAGAACTTTTCTAGGTAAACCTCTACATTCCCTGTGGATCATCAGCCAAATAGGTTTGAAGGCTTTTTCACTTCAGTGAAGTGAGAATATGGAATTGAACTGAACTGAAATTAATTTGAACTAATTTCCATTAATCTGTAGTTCTAATAGTGAAGACCTTGATAGGACCGCAACTACTATGACAACTACTTCTAATAGTAAGGAATATAAACTCACATCCTGTTTTCTTAAAGTTTAGTTCCTAGGAAGGACTCAAGTCTGGCCTAAACTTTTGTAGTCTGATGTCCAGACAGCACGTAATGAGGCAAGACGGCTGCGAATAATAAATGGTTTACTGGTAAATGTGATTAATATCCCCTCTATAATTATTGTCCTTTTTGAACACATTGCAGCATACAATATCATAGCTGATAAAGTTTTATAGGTTCGAGTCATGAAACTGAAATTAGCTCCTTTATACTGAAAGGTCTGGATGAAAAGACATTATTTTATTCAGATCAACGCTATTTCACAATTCTCAGGTGCTTCTGCCTTTGATAGGCTACGAATGGGTGACATGGCTGAAAAGCTTCACACAATCACCACTAATATGCATGTTGTCCCTGTTCAAAGTGCTTTGCAAACATTCATCAGTATATTCATTAACAGTGTTTATATTTAAGACAATAGCCAACAGTCATAATGTGTTGAATGGTTTTACTTCCTTAGCATATCTTTGAGGGAGGCAAATGTACGTATGACTTAAAGCAGTTTAATTTGCATGCTCCCCTTGGTGTACTTGTCATAGCTTAGTTAGCAATTTTATTTATTTATTTATTATTTGATTTATATCCCGCCCTTCCTCCCAGTAGGAGCCCAGGGCAGCAAACAGAAACGCTAAAAACATAAAAAGACCTTAAAATACATTAAAACAAAACAACATTAAAACATTTTTTTAAAAAAGCTTTAAAAATTCTAATGGGTAATGTGGATACCTGTTTTTGAAAAAAGTTAAATCATACCAGAGTTCCTATCCAGACTGCCCCCCCACACCTGGAATTTACTTTAAAATAGCTGATCACACAATTGCTAATTGCATGTTTGTTGTTTCATTGAAACTTTCTTTAGGTGTCCTTGAACTCTACTTGCAGAGGGGCTATAGGCCATGTGTGCCACTCACACGCCTTCCATGCCTGGCCCAACTGGTCTCAATAGGATAGGGATGGGGTAGAAATTTGATTCAGTTTGCATGTCGAGCCGAATTTATCAAATTTGCACTTTCCAACACAACATGAAAACTGAAACATAGCAATCCTTCAATATTTGCACTTATCTGAATTTTGCGATGCAGTTCTCCAACCAAAAATGCTCCATATTAGAGAAAAGCATAAAATGAATATATTAGTGAAAATAACATACAAAAATACATTATATTAGGAGAAATTACTTGCAAAAATGTGCATATTAATCAAAACTGCATACAAATCTATAGGGATGGGTGAGACTTTTGATTCAGTTTGCATTTCAAGCAGAATTTGTCAAATTCACAATTTCTGAAACAATATGAGAACCGAAACACAGCCATCCTTTGAAATTCACATTTATTAGAATTTTGGGATGCAGTTTGCCAACTAAACAACATTTACAAAAATGCATATATTAGGATAAAGTGTGCATAAAAATGAATGTATGAATGAAAATAACATGCAAAAAGGCATGATGTGATGAGAAATGGCTTGCAAAAATGTGTACCTTTGTCAAAACTGCCTACAAAAAAGTGTTTATTTGGAGAAACTTGCACCAAAATGGTGGAGAATTTTCATGAGGATTTAAAAAAAAAATTCGCAGATTGCTGCAGAAATGTAGAGAACTGAATTTAACATTAGAAAAGTGAGAAAGTGATGACTTTAAATATGTTCAGGCGAACACACTTTACAATACCCCTTCAGATCACCTTTAAGGGAAGGGCCATGATAGAGCATCTGTTTTGCATGCAGAAGGTCCCAGGTTCATGCTTCAGCACCTCCAGGCAGGGCTGGGAATGTTGCCTGCATGAAATGCTGGAGAGCCTCTGCCAGTCAGTGTGAATAATACTGAGTTAGAGGGGCCATTGGTCTGACTTGGTATAAGGCAACTTTCTATGTTCCCACTCGGTGTAGGAGAGTCAGAGGTGGGTGGGGATGGGGCAACCCCACAACTTCTTAATGGATAGAGTTTAAGAATAGCTGAAGAGGGCTCAACCCAAATGTACCCTGAGCATTGATATGCATGTACACTGAAAACTGTTAACACACATTACATTCAGTTCCGCTTCAGTAGAATGTCAATATAGAGTTGAAGAATAATTTATAAGAGTTTAAAAGTAAAAATGAAGGCAATATCTTGGTGTTAAAATTGATCCTTGGATAGGTGTTAGTAAGTATAGTGTTGGTGATGATGTTAGAATATGGTTAGAAAGGATAACTAGAGCCAAATTAAAGCCATCTCAGAGGGTGAAGATTTTGCAGGTTTATATGATCCCGTGAGTATTGTACTTGTGTGATCATACTGAACTGGCTAAAACTGTGCTAAGAAAGGTTGATGAGGTAATTAGAATAGAGGTTAAAAAATGGTTGCATCTGCCCATGTCGACTTGTTCTAGCTTATTTTATGTAAGGAACAAGGATGGAGGTTTGGGTATAGCTAAGTTAGAGCCAGCTGTACCTGCTAGGCAACTGAAAAGATTAATAAGGGTTGCTGGGTCATCAGATAGTGTTATTCGTTTGGTTGCTAATCAATTAAATTTGGAGGATGAGTTTAAGAGTTTATGGTGTAGTTGTGGAGGTGTGGCAAATGAAATCCCTTGTTTGTGGGAAATTCCGGATGATGTTCAAGAAAGCGAGCTTGATGTTATATGGAAGAAACCTGTTAAAGTTAAAATTAAGTTGTCCTTGGATTATAGGAAAGCGGAATTAGCTAGGTGGAGGGATTATGTGTGTCAGGGTAATGCTGCCGGTTGTTTTGAGAAGGATCCAATTAGTAATGTGTGGATTGGTGATAAATTGGATATGTCTGAGAGGGATTATATCACAGCACTGATGTTGAGAACCAATGTGTTCCCCACTAGAGAATTCTTAGGTCGTGATAGGGGCGGTGTTAACAAGTGTTGTTGTAGGTGTGCTGCTGTCTATGAATCCTGTTCCCATATTTTGGGACAGTGTCCTGCTGTACAGGATGCTTGGATACATAGGCATAATAAGATTGCAGATACTGTATGCAATGAGGGTAAAAAGAGAAGCTGGCAGGTTTATCACGAACCTCACCTGAGGAATATTAGGAATGAGTTACGCAAGCCGGACCTTGTATTCGTTAAGGATGGTAGGGCAATGTTTGTTGATGTTACTGTGTGATGGGAAAGTAGTAAGGTAATTTAGATAAGGCTGTTGCCCAGAAGGTGGAATATTATAAGAATTTGAGAAGACAAGTGATAGAGTTGTTGGGTGTTCATGAGGTTATTTTTCATGGCTTTGCTGTTGGTGCTCACGGCAAGTGGCCTTCCTGTAACTTTACTGTTTTGGATAATTTAGGTATTGCTAAGGCTAGACAAGTTTGGGTTGCTAAATTGTGTAGCCGAAGAGTTTTAGAGTATTCTGGTGCTATGGTGCACTTGTTTGCAGATAGATAAGGGTATATGGCTTGTCAGTTATGGCTAGTTTACTTGTTATTGTTAGGTGTTTTGTTTTATTAAGTATTAGGAATATAGGTTTCGCTTGGGCCTTTTTTGGCGTTTTATGTGTTTCCTGTTTGTCTTATTACCTCTTATTCTTTCTTGTGTTAACTATTCATTTCTCTCTATTTTCTTGGGATCTTGTAATGATTACCTCCCTGTAAAAGAGGAATCTTGTAGCATACCAATTGCAAAGGATGTCTACTTGGGGAACAGAGGAGCTGTAAGGAGTACCAGTATGTTAAGGATTTTTCCATTCTAGCATTTGACATGAAGGTGGTTGCTCTTTATTTGCTGACTCTGCACTCCCAACGAGTGAATGAGGCACCGCAAAATGAAACCATTCAAGTATATCACAGTCATTTGGTTACCTCTTGTCTCATCTGCTGCTCAAGGTTGCCACTTAGTTTAAAACGTAAATATCCTGGCTAGGCCTATTAAAAATCTTCAAGTTTAGCTGAGGGCCTAATTTACCTTGTATTATCATCACTAGAGAGGGTGGTATTTCTGCTATTATTGTCAACTCTGAAAATGGGTAAACATAAATATGTAAAGGGGCATTGTCACACATGAGGCTTTTGATTCAGTTGGGTTTGTAATATGAAGTCATGTGGCATTTGGAGTTTAACTATATATTATAATTTGAAATTTCTACTGGTACAATAGACAAAAAAGATAAAGCAACAGTTGCTTTATCCTTGAACAACTGCTCGTTGAGAGAAGTGGGGCCAGTCTATTGGCTCTCCGAGAGACAAACTCCATCAGGCTTCACCCTTCTTCACCTTGCATCTGCCATTCCATCAGGCTACAGCAGAGGAAGAGAAGGGAAGCAGGGCCCCTCCATCAACTCTGCTGACAGAACAGCTCCATTTGGATCCTCTTCTCCCTGGCCTGTTTCCATTTCAGCTGATCATTATGAGAGCTACTAACAAATTTAGTCTTTAAAGTGCCACAAGGCCCTTTGTTAGTTTGGCAGCAAGAGCAGCCAAAGAGCTGCTGCTCCAGAAAAACTACTGTGTAACTTTAAGAATTGGTGCCTGATTTTGCTTCTTTTCTTCTTAACTCATGGAGAGGTTTGTGTGAACCCTCTTCTTCTGTGATGGCAGTGAGCCTAGGAAGTCTTGGGCATGCATGCTCCCCTCTTCTGCTACTCTGGTGCCACTGGGTCAAGGGGACTGGAAGCTTTTGCTTCCATTTTTTATTAACTACAGTTTGGTGTTACATCTGAAACCTGTGGTTAATTTTAATCATGATTAGTTGAAACAAGCTAACTTCATCATCTGTGGCTTGAAAACAGCTTGTTGCATACAAACCGTCATTTTAAGAATAACCTCTTTTTGGTCATATTTGGGTGTAATGCTAAACTGTGGAAGTATACGCTCTCAATCTCCTCCTTGATACTGTGTCAGAATGTGTGGGACTGAGGCTTCCCATGGTTTATTTCTGTTGTGATAAGCCATGGCTTATTGAAGGGGTGGAGAACCTGTGGCCCTCCCGATGTTGTTTGGACTCTAGCTCCTATCAGCCTCAGCCAGCTTGGCTAATGGTCAAGATGATGGGAGTTGTAGTTTGACAACATCTGGAGGGCCACATGTCCCTCACCCCTGGTTTATTGTGATGTTTGTCTGCAGCCATCGTATCAACTCTTCTTTTTATGCAGCCTCAGTATTTAAGCTGAATACATTACTAAAAGCAATCTCATTGCCACATCTAGTATCCTATTGTATATATCCTATGTTATATATTTACAGAACTTTACTACTCTGTTATAAATGTGGTCAATAAATACATAAGTAAATACTGCTCAGACTTTTAACAACAGCCTCACAAACATTAAAGTGGTGGAGCTTCACTTGGCATGGAGATGCCACAACAGGAAAAAACCCTTACCACACAAAAGCATAAATTATAGCAGCAGCAGCCAGAACATGACAGTAATGTGTATATCCAACCGAGTATACAACATCTTTCCTCACAGAAAATACATAAGTAGTAAGCCCAAATCAGATCTCAGCATGAATGAAGGCAACAGATCTGGGCAGTGGAACTGGCACATAATCTCACAGGCATAAGTTAGTATTTACAGTATGAATCATGGCTACAAAATGGTCCATATTGATTATTGATTGTAGCTTATACTCTCTTCCCTTTGAGCTGAAGAAAAGTTTCTCTAGGAGACATTTTGAACTCAGTGGGATACACAAGGCCTTCCATGAGAAACAAAGTTGAAATTCCCAGGAGTACACACTGTAGCATTCCCAGGTATTAAACACAATGCAGTTTTCAATTTTGTTCACGTCTTGCTTCTCTTTGACAATCTCATCTCCTCAGTTTGTTGCCAAAGGCTAATGCTCTGCTCCTCACTGACAATCTCCATCACTCTCGGAGACGGTTGGAAAGAAGGGAAGAAAAACATTTTGTTCTCCACTGGGGTGGTTTTGCTTCTGGTGAAAATAAAAGGGGAGGGGCATGTGAGTGCTGTCAATTTAATTGTGTACTGGACTAAGATCTTGATAGGGAAAATGCCCTACACTTATTTCAGGATGCCACTTCTCTAGTGATCAAGGACCTTGATAACTCGGGGAAGACCCCCAGTTTGAGACAATGTGTATATAGATGGTTGAAAGAAATGAAAACAACTGATAAATGGATGGAATTTCCCCAGATTCTTCAATTTAATATGAATTAGGCTGGGGTTTTATGGATAGTGATTAATGACATTTCAAAATCATTATTAAAGTTGTTTGTTCTAATGCTAAGAAGGATATCTTGATTAACTGTGTTACTAATATGATTATATAAATGTGTATTCACTAATTTGAATTTTTTTGCATGCAGGGGGGTAGATGTTGATTTGATTGTTCTGGACTTAGATATTCAATTCATATATTCATAGGGCTATTGCAAAATGCATTTCCCCAATTCACAACTCCATTGAATTTTGCTGTTCTGTGACCATAATAAATGTTTTGACGAACTCCATTTGCAAATTAGGGACATATGGACATAGGAAGCTATCAGACTATTGGTCCATTCGGTGCAGTCTTGTCTACACTACTGTCAGTGGCTCTCCAGGATTCCAGATAGGGGTCTCTCTTAGCCCTAGTGATGTTGGGGATTGAAGCTGGGACCTTCTGCATGCAAAGCAGATGTCTGCCATTGAGCTCTGAGCCTTCCCTGTTAGGGGGAGAACAGTTCACCAATCTTCATACTGTAGAGAGAGTGGAGATGCTCTATGCAGGACATCCTTAGAGGAAGAAAGGTGGCTGCCCACCAGCCGAGTCACTAGTGCTATCCCCAATTGGGGGGGGGAGTCTACACTCATTCAATGGGCTTCTCTTTTACAGACAAGCTCCCAGTGCATTGATAGCATGTGGGGAGGGCTACCAGGGCTGGAAGCAGGGCCCTGTTGTTTCTTTGTGTCATCTTAATCGCATGGAGAGAATAATTCTTGAACAGAGCTTCTACAATAATGAGATGTGTTTCTCTATCTCCAATGTCTCTAAAACTGTACACATCAATGGCTTTTTGTCCCAGTTTTGAGCTGGAATCATTGGAAGCAATAGATACAGTGCAAAATTGGGGTCATTGAGCAGGGGTGATCAGAAAGCCAGGGTGAATTGTGTTCTTAATCTTTCTGTATGCTCTGCTTGGTTTCAAACAGAGCAGTAGATTGCATTTGTTCATGCTCAGTGTACAGTTTATTACACCTTAAGTGTGTTTACACAAATGTAATATTGTAAATATTTAATTGTCTTTGTAATAGCTCAGTCAGCCTGATTTTTAAAGGTTATGTTGAGAGCTTCCTCAATTCCTGGGCAGTGTTTATTTTTAGGTTACAATGAGCAGCTTGTTATAGACTCACCATCTGCTCAGATGGGGGAAAAATCACTTTTTGACAGAGTGGACAATTGAAAGGATCTCCGCAATTCCTAATGAATAACTTGTGGTCCATTGTCACAAATCAATTATCCTGCCATCATAGCTCCCTGACTCAGTGACTTTGAATGTAATGTTGATAGCCACTTCCTGTTGCTCTGTGCCTCCATTTGGTCCAAAATAGACTTTTCATATCCCATTCTCCTTCCCCAGCACTTAGATGTTCAAGATCCAAATGTGGGGAAAGGGCATGTCACATTGGGCAGGGAAAATTCTGTTGCAGAAAAGATAGGGATGTAATGGAAAATAAGGCACTGCACATTCCATTATACCAGCCTTTGACAGCATGGTATCTTCCAGATGTTTTGGACTACAACTCCCAGCATCTCAGCCAGCCCTGTAGCCATCCTTTCTTGTTGGGTGGGGCAGCCACATTTCTAGGTGGGGCATTTGAGGGTGGGGACAGGTGCCTAGCACCAACCAATCACCTCCCTCACTGGTGGAGAGGATGTGAGGGCCAGGCCTTGGGAAGGGAAAGGCAGCGACCTTCCCCCTCACTCCCCCTCCATCCAGCAAGTGTGTTAAGTTACATGAATGAAGTTTAATCTGTTGAATTGTCTCACCCTTTTTTGAGAAAACCCAGGAATACCAGACTCAAAAGCTTGACTTTGAATATAGCTACAGCCCTCTTTCACCTGTGGTCCGTCCCTGTGTTCTGATTCTTCATGAATTTAACTACTTTGGTAAAGACACTGAGTGGCTGAGCTTGGCTTTAGGGTTGCCAGGTCTCCAGTTTTTGCCTGGAGACTCCAGATTTTTGGAGTC
This sequence comes from Rhineura floridana, assembly GCF_030035675.1. Taxonomy (NCBI): domain Eukaryota; kingdom Metazoa; phylum Chordata; class Lepidosauria; order Squamata; family Rhineuridae; genus Rhineura; species Rhineura floridana. Next base: position 35,454,897 of record NC_084488.1, on the reverse strand, counting down.
CTCTCCTGGTCTCTGGGTGAGTTAACTTAATCTCTGGACTCTGTTTTCTTTTCTTTCTTTTTTAAGTTTCTTGGTGGTCTAGTTTAAGAGATATACACCAAAACGTCAGCTGCCCCCCGGCAACTTCTGTTAATAGCTGGCTGCTCTAAGTCCACCCTCTCAGGTTTGTAGCCAATAAGGGAAGTCAGGGTTGTGGGTGACAAGGTTAGACCCCATTGTAAGGCCACAAAACAGTTGTTTTTTCTTGCTTATCTGAAAATCTCATAAATTGAATAAGTATATAGCTTTCAGTCTTTTTCTCCCTTGTGTGCAGGAATCAAACAAGTTTACTTTTCCTGGACTGTTGAAGAGGGCAGTGTTTTGAAACCTTCCCAATATGAAGCTTTAATCCAGTACTTGCTTTTCTGGGAGTAAAGCTTCAATGATAATCCCACATACCCAGAGTAAACCCCATTGAATTCAATAGCACTCATTTTTGAGTAGACATGGTTAGGATGGTGTTGTAGATGGGACTTTTGAGGGAACATAGCAAAAAATTGTGCTGGTGTTGTAAATCTTTGATCTCCCCCATCTTATTTTTGAAAGCAATTTGGTAGGGCTTAAGTAGATATCACTACTTTTATTAAGTAGGAAACTAATAGTGCTTTTATTTTTTTTAAAAAAGTTCTGCGATGACCAGCTACTTTTGACAATAAACTATTATATGGGGTGTATGTATTTTTACATTTCCAATGTTTGTGTATATATGGAGTCTTTCCAACAATCCTGTGAGGTAAGGTTGCCGACTGGAAACCACAGCAGCTCACAATAAGAAATAAATCCCTTTAAAATCCAATAACCTTAAAAACAAGTATAAACAGTTGCAAAACAGCTTAAAGTGGCATGATTCTGAATTTTGGGTTGGATGAGTGAAGTTCCTTATCATTTGAGGTTGCAGTTCTGTGCACACTTCCCTGTTTGAGTAAGCCTCATTGAATACATTAGGACTTGCTTTTGAGTAAACAAATGTAGGATTGCACTATAAATATCTTTACAGGTTGTGTAAATAATAAATATCTTTGACAGTCATGCTTATATAAATATTTCTTCATGCTGTATCCTGATAAGTATCTGATTTCACAATATGCTTGTACATCATTATTTCCTTTACATTTTAAGTGTGCCCTTCTTCCTTGTGGTGGTCATGGTTCCTCTCTGTTGTTTTCATCCTGAAGGGCAGATTAGGCTGAGAGATGGTGAGTAGCCCATGGTCACCCAATAAACCAGCAATTTTCAACCGCTGTGCCGCAGCACATTGGTGTGCCGTGAATGGTCTGCAGGTGTGCCACGGGAGTTTGCTCATGTGAGAACGTGATGGGCCGTCAGAGTGCAGGCAAGAGCTCCATCCTCAAGAACTTCATCGGCCGGTCGGTCAGTCAGTTGTTTGTGGGGATGGGGAAAGAGACTCTTTGGCTGCATGCCTGAGTGGCTTCCTTGTGCTGCCGTCCGCCCATCAGCTGTGCGCAATCTAATTTTAGGTGGGAGGTTTGAATCCCCAAAAAGCAGGGGATTCAAACCTCCCGCCTAAAATTAGATCGCACACAGCTGATGAGCGGGCGGCAGTACAAGGAAGCCACTCAGGCACACAGCCGAAGAGCGGGAGATTCCCCAAGAGTGGGAAAAACCCCTGCCACAGCCCAGCTTCTCTATATCGCCAAGCACGGGTCCCCAAAGCGCGGGGCCCAGGGCAACTGCCCCGCTTCCCGGTGCCTAGAGGCGGCTCTGGTCGCGGGTGATTTTCATAGGTAGCCTTATGAATGGTGGAATGTGACGTTCTCTCTGCACCTCCCGTAGTTGATATGGATGACTACTTCGATGTGCATTCTCATTGTCACGAAGAGTTCATACGGTTTCCCCATCCTTCCTCCTTCCATACACACAGCTCAGAATCTGTGCTGTTAGCTACTCTGCCAATGTCTATTCTAGGGTAAATTACAGGGCTGTACTAGAAGTAACCTTTGTGCATCTACTCTTGTTGCCATCATCGTCGTTGTCGTCGTCGTCGTCGTCATCATCGCGATTAGGATTTCATATCCAGGGTTACAATAATATATCGTTACAACAGTATAAAAACACAGTATTAAAATCAGTCAAAATAAATAACAATTTGGTAGGTGGTCTTTCCTAGGTGGTCTTGGCCTGGTTTATACGTTTGTCAGTCCTTTTTGCATAAAAGCTCAGCTTTCTTGGGGTGTTGCTGCATGAGAAAAGTCTCAAACTACCAGACTGTCAAAAATGTTAAGATAAATAGTTTATTTCTATTTTTAGTTATTTTGTTATTTCTGAATTTAGTTCTTATTTTTTTTTCCTCAGGACTTATTAGACATGGATAGATTTTTAATTAAAAAATGTAAGCTGGACGATGACAATGAATCAGGTGTGGCTGGCACAAGTTTAGGTAGTAACACACATAGTACCATCAGTGTTAGTTCTAAAACCGTTGTGCGCCAGTATAATGAAGACTATTTGTCCTTCGGATTCATTTCATCGGGAGAAGAAGTGCCACGTCCTAAGTGTGTTGTTTGCTGTGAGAAACTGGCAAACCAAGCTATGGTTCCAAGTAAGCTGAAAAGACACCTTCACACAAAGCACTCACATTTATGTGAGAAACCAATTGATTATTTTAAAAGGGTTATAGCTGATCAAACACGTCAGGCTAAACAATTTACCAAAATCACAACTATTTCTGACAAAGCTCAAGAAGGAAGCTATGCCATTGCCGAAATCGTGGCAAAAAAGATGAAATCTGATACAATTGCTGAGTCAGTAATTTTACCAGCATGCTGTAAAATTGTAAATATTATGTTTGGCGAAACTTATGAAAAAGAGATCTTGAAAATCCCTGTGTCAGATAACGCTGTTAGTCGGCGTATATAGGATATGTCTCAAGACATTGAGTCACAAGTCATAGCTAACATTAAAGAAGCCGATTTCTTTGCTATCCAGTTGGACGAGTTAACTGACATCACTGGAAAAGCTCAACCCCTAGCATTTGGCAGGTTTGTTTTTAATGGAGACATCATTGAACAATTGTTATTTTGCAAATCACTTCCAGAAACAACAAGAGGCCAAGACATTTTTGATGCTGTCAACATCTATTTAAATTCTCACAATTTGTCATGGAAATCATGCATCAGCATCTGCACAGACGGTGCTCCCTCTATGTCGGGAAGCCTAAGAGGATTCGTTGCACTGGCCAAGCAAAAGAACCCTGACATTGTTTTTACACACTGTTTCCTGCACAGAGAGGCCCTCATTTCAAAATCAGTACTACCCGAACTCCAAAAAGTACTGGCTGAGACGATCAAAATGGTTAACTACATCAAGAGTAGGCCATTAAAATCGAGGTTGTTTTCAGTACTGTGTTCTGCCATGGAAGCTGCTCACACACAACTTCTACTGCACACGGAAGTGAGATGGCTATCTCAAGGGCGAGTGCTTTCAAGGTTGTATGAACTGAGGGAACAGCTTCTATTTTTTTTTTATGTCAGAAGAGTCTGAGCTGGCTGACCTGCTTAGTGATGAGACCTGGTGCAATAAAGTTGCATTCCTATGTGACATTTTCCAAGCTTTGAACACTCTTAACAAGAGTATGCAGGGAAAGAATGAAAATATTCTTACTTGTACTGACAAAGTTATCTCCTTTAAGGAAAAACTAACACTGTGGGGAGCCAGAATCAAAAAAGAGAACAAAGTTGAAATGTTTGAACTGACAAAAAGTTGCAGACTGGACAAAAATCTTGTCGATTTAATTCTACGAAGTTTCTCACTGCTGAGTAAAAACATTCAAAAGTATTTCACGTCACTTGCTGTATCTTCCTTGGACTGGGTGAGAGATCCATTTGTGTTAAGTGCGTGCTAGTCAGCAGAATTAACTGTTGCAGAAGAAGATGAGCTGACAGAAATCAGAAATAATAGAGGACTGAAACTGAAACACTCATCAACAGATATGGCCTCATTCTGGTTGTCTGTCTGAGAGGAATACCCCATCATCACAAAGATGGCGATTAAAGCACTTCTTCCTTTCTCAACATCTTATCTGTGTGAGGCTGGTTTCTCTGCTGTGAACACAATGAAGAGCAAGAACAGGTCGCGGCTTCAAACACTGGAGGAGGAGTTGAGGGTATGCTTGTCAACCATCCGCCCTCGGACAAGGGACATCATGAAAAATCACCAAGCACAGATTTCCCACTGATTTATTTTTTTTTCAAAATAACACGATTAAAATTTTAGTTATTGAACTTTAAACATAATCTTAAAAAACTGATGGTGTGCCTTGACAATTTTAGCGCCTTGTTAGTGTGCCGTGAGATGAAAAAGGTTGAAAATCACTGCAATAAACTGTATAGCTCATTATCGTTTTTTAAAAATAATTAAAACAATTTACATACAGGCAAAGTTTATTAAGTAGATCCACATGATATGTTTAAAGCACATCCAACTCGCATTTAAAGCATATGGCTTCCCCCAAAGAATCCTGTGAAGTGTAGTTTCCCCCTCACAGTAGTAGTTCCCACTACCCTTAACAAACTACAGTACCCATAATTCTGTGGTGTGATTCATGTGCTTCAAATGTGTGTTTAATGTGCTTTAAATGAATGGTGTGGATCTGCCCTAGGTATGATGTGCATTCATGAGTGAATTGAAAAGAACAATTTTAAATATATGTTTTTAAACGGGAATGACTGTAGCTCAGTAGTAAGGCATATGCTTTGCATGCAAAAGTCCAAAATTCAATTTCTAGAAGAGACTATTGTGTGGAATCCTGGAGAGCCAATGCTAGTCCATGTCATCAGTACTGAGCTAGATGGTATCAAATGGCCTGAGTTGGTATAATCCTTTGTTCCTAAAAGTGGAAAGAGACCCAAGGGCCACAGTGACTCCAAAAGGTATTTATGTATTTTATTTACAACATTTATATACTGCTTTATTGTAAAAAAATCTCAAATCAGCTTACAGAAGGAATTAAAACAATAAAATTATTGGCAAAAACAGTTAAAGACAGGTATTGTAAAACATTCAAAATAATAAAACCAACAATGAGTTAAAAACAGATTTTTTTTTTAAATAGCTTCTAGCTGCCTGGGTAGGCTTGCCTAAACAAAAACGTTTTTAGCAGATGCTGAAAACAGTACAATGAAGGTGTCCGCCTAATGTCAATAGGCAGGGAGTTCCAAAGCGTAGGTGCTGCCCACTAAAGGACTGATTTCTTACAGAAGCAGAACAAGTACTAATGTGGCATCCGTAACATGGAAACATGTACACCCACAACATGGAAACAAGTACACCTTGAACTTGGCCTGGTGGCAAATCAGCAACCAGTGCAGATTTCAGAGCAGAGGTGTTATGCACTGATAGGGTCTCACTCTTGTCTGCAATTATGCCACAGCATTCTGCACTAACTGCAGCCCTGGGTCAGGTTGTGCCCCATGGGGATTTCTGTGACCTTGGCTGACTGGCTGCCAGGATTTTTTTAAGTTTTGGTTTCTGGTTAGGAATCCTGACTGGTTGTGGGATGCTGAGTTTTCTGCCTTACTAATTGGAATTTTGTTGTGGCTAGTATGGTATTGCATTTAGGAAATCATCACTGTCTTTTCTTTTTCTGTTCTATTTGCATTTCATTTACCTTTAAGCTCACTCCCTTACATCCACAGAAGCAACAACAGTGGTTCCATGCACTCAGCTCAACCCCTTTAAACCCACTGATGATGCACCTTGTTGGTTGCATGACAGTTTGTTTCTTGCCCAATAGTGCTAAAAGAGAATTCATATACTGGGAAGTGTGGCTGCAATTGTTGTTCCCAAGCTGCTGCCTGTGAAGGTAGACCAAACCATGTGTGTTTTCTCTCTCTTAATTTTTATTCATTGGAATTGGGTTGGCTATCAAAGTAAGTTTATAGCAGCCCATAGGGCAGACAGAAAAGGGTAGAGAATCTTCTTACTCTTACTCATTTCTCAGACCTCTTTCTGAAGTGAAGGGTCAAATCTATAAAGAAATTTGGAACAGCCATGTTAAAAGGTAGGGACAGGGCATTCCAGGCAGGGGGTTGCCAACACTGCTTGGATATGGTTATCTTTGCAGTGGAAATGGAATGAAATGGAAATGGACTGCCTTCAAGTCGATTCCAACTTATGGTGACCCTATGAATAGGGTGTTCATGGTAAGCGGTATTCACAGGTGGTTTACCATTGCCTTCCTCTGAGGCTGAGGGGTAGTGACTGGCCCAAGGTCACCCAGTGAGCTTCATGGCTATGTGGGGATTCAAACCCTGGTCTCCCAGGTTGTAGTCCAGCACTCTAACCACTATGCCACACTGGCTCTCTAGTCAAGCTTTAACAACAGCATAATCCAAACTATATCTACTCAGAAGTAAGTCCTATTGAGTTCTATGGGGCTTAGTCCCTTAGTAAGTGTTTTTAGAATTGCAGCATTCAGGGGCATCCATTTTTACTCCTGAGTGCCTACATCTAACATCTCCACAACATTATCCTCCCTTCTTCCTACAATGGGCTTCTGGTGACGGACCTGGCCTGAGGGCACTTAAACCCTTCTTGCCAGAAGCAAGTAGGCTAGATTACATGTTCCCTACCCAGACTCCATCTTTTAGCTAAGTTTTCTATCTTAGTTTCCAATCAGGGAAATGTTTTTGTTTGAATTGTATGTGCCAAGCAACTATGGTTGATGTTTAGTGTATAATAGTTAATGACAGCTCTAGGGCCTACCCTTGTGACATCACTAAGGCCCACCCCTCTAACATCACCAGGGACCATCCAATGACATCACTAGGGACTGCCCCTGAAATCTCAGGATTTGGGATCCTTCTGACCTGGCAACCCTTCTTGGCTTTGATGGGTGGAGGGAGTGGTTAATGCCTCCTTACTTCAAGGCAGAGTTCCAGGTTGCCTAAAGGAGGCAGTTGTAAGGCCTTTGTTAAAAAAGCCCTCCCTGGACCCCTCCATAATGGATAATTACCAGCCAGTGTCCAATATTCCATTTTGGGGTGAGGTAATAGAGCGTGTGGTGGCCTCCCAGCTCCAGGGATTCTTGGATGAAACAGATTATCCGGATCCATTTCAATCTGGTTTCAGGCCTGGTTATGGGAAGGAGATGGCTTCGGTCGCCTTGGTGGACGACCTATGCAGAGAACTGGACAGGGGGAGTGTGTCCCTGTTGGTTCTGCTGGACCTCTCAGCGGCTTTTGATACCATCGACCATTTTATTCTTCTGGGCTGCCTTGCTGGGATGGGACTTGGGGGCACTGTTTTGCAGTGGCTCCATTCCTTCCTGGAGGGACGAACCCAGAAAGTGGTGCTGGGGGATTCCTGTTCAACCCCTTGGCCATTGGCCTGTGGGGTCCCTCGGGGCTCAATTTTATCCCCTGTGCTATTTAACATCTACATGAGACCACTGGGAGAGGTTGTCCGGGGGTTTGGGGTTCGGTGCCATCAGTATGCTGATGACACCCAACTCTGTCTCCTTTCCACCTAATTCCAAGGAAGCTGTCTCAGTTTTAAACCAGTGTCTGGTGTCAGTGGTGGACTGGATGAGGGTGAACAAATTGAAGCTTAATCCAGACAAGACAGAGGTGCTCCTGGTCAGTCGTAAGGCAAATCAGGGAATAGGGATACAGCCTGTGCTGGATGGGGTTACACTCCCCCTGAAGACGCAGGTTCGCAGTTTGGGTGTGCTCCTGGACTCAGCGTTACATTTGGAGGCCCAGGTTTCTGCAGTGGCCAGGAGTGCTTTTGCACAATTAAGTTTAGTGCGCCAACTGCGCCCGTTCCTTGAGCTGTCTGATCGGCCACGGTGACACATGCCTTAGTTACATCCCATTTAGATTACTGTAACGCACTCTACGTGGGGCTGCCTCTGAAGACTGTTCGGAAACTTCAGTTGGTGCAACATGCTGCAGCCAGAATGTTAACTGGGGCTGGTTACAGGGACCATACTACCCCCCTGTTAAAAAAGCTCCACTGGTTGCCAGTCTGTTTCCGGACACAATTCAAAGTGCTGGTGATGACCTATAAAGCTCTATACAGCTTAGGTCCAGGCTATTTATCAGACCGTATCTCCCTGTATGAGCCTGCCCGGGCCCTGAGATCCTCAGGAGAGGCCCTTCTCTCAATACCCACATCTTCTCAAGTACAACTAGTGGGGACGCGTGAGAGGGCCTTCTCGGTGGCTGCCCCTAGGCTTTGGAATTCCCTTCCTAGGGAGGTAAGAATGACCCCCTCTTTGCAGTCCTTCCGCCGACAAGCAAAGACCTTTCTGTTCCAACAAGCCTTTGGAATTGAAGGCTAAGGATAGGGTGTGAAGGGTGCTGCATTGCTAATGTCTATTATATCATTTTTAAACTAGTCTAAACTCTTTTAGCTATATGTGTGTATGGTTTTAATATTGGAAATAGTTTAATCTTATTTTAATGTAAACTTTGTATGTTTTTAATTATATGTATTTTTTATCTGGAAGCCGCCATGAGTTCCAGTTTTGGAAAAATGGCGGGGTATAAATAAAGATAATAATAATAATAATAATAATAATAATAATAATAATAATAATAATAATAATAATTCAGTTTTAGATTCCATCTAAAAAATGAACTTGCCAATACTACAAGTTTAGGGAAGGGCAGAGAGAAAATAAATACAATAGGGTGTGTTTGCTAATTCCTCCTTGAGAGTCTCTCCTTCTATTCATGATTTTGGCCTTTGGATTTTCCTTCCTGTTGGACAATCAAGGGAATACATTTTATTTGACTCCTATATAAAGGACTGGGTAAGCAATTATAAACTAACTGTGGAAAGAAATTGGATTTCTTTTTTACTGGTTCCTGGGTTGATGTTTCTGTCCAGAAACCCTGAAAAAGCTTCATGCTGAGCTGCACATATTGGGAAAATCAGAAATGAGTCCTGTGTTGCAGCTTAGGTGACCAGGCAGCTATCCAGCCAGCTAAGTATAGAGTACACAGCAATATTTCTATTCTTCTAGGGCTGTTTTCATCCTTTGCCATCAAGAAAGAGAAGAAAAGATAGCCACTATGATTGTGAGGATAGTGAGTGCTTTAAAAGAGTAAAGGGTAGCCATTTTTTCAGATCACTTTAAGTTATTTCTTTATTTCACCCTTTAGCAATAAGCACCTAATCCTGTTCTTCTCATGATAATCACTGCAGAATAAACAAACTCTGACTTTTTACTGCAGGTAAACAAACATGCTTCTTCTTTCTTGCTGGCTGGGTAGACAGCAGAACTGAAAATGAAAAGCAGAACAAAGAAAAGTCCAAGGAGTGGAGTCTAACTCTAGCCCATAATACAAAATCCTAATATTTAAATCTTCAAGGGTCATGTTACTATACCGGCTGTTTTTTAAAGGAATTATTAATTATAGGGTGATTGTGTTCATAAAAAATCCACCCTCAGTCAGGGGAAGTCTTGAGTGAACAAACTTTTGGGGGCTCTTCCAGATGATGCTTTTGTTGTGCGCTTACCATGCGTTATTCACAGAATATTTCAGAGGGTCCTATTCTTAACTTGCTCCTAAAACAAGCTATCATTCCTTAAATAGAGGTTGTCATTTGCTGTCATATCACAAATTAAAAAGAAGAAAATTTCTCAAATAAATTCTGGCGGAGGGTGAGGAACAGCTCGGGGGGCCCCATTCCTTTTCTGACAACAGGCCTGAACCCAGCTGTACACCCAAACATCTGTAGGGCACCAGGTTGGTGAAGGCTGCATTGCATGACAGAAGATGGGGCATAGGAAAAATTATTTGCAGTCACTGGCTAGGACAAAAAAGAAACATTTTGCAAGTTACATTGATACATATTGCCTATTGCCTATAGTGCAACTTGGAAACAGACAGGTCATACAGAAGCAGGATGAAACCTAAATTATCATCTCTGCCTCCCCCCGTTTTTGTCTAATATCCTGAGGACATATTATTGCCACAACAGGGTGCTGTTGAAAATGGTGTATCATGATGAGTCATACTAATATCTACAAATGCTTGCCATATGGTGCTATCATGTGAATCTCCACACATAATATACCAAGTTTTCTGCTACCCCAGGCCCCTAAATAAGCAAAACAACAAAAATAGGTGTAGGTTCTCTCAGTGTTTTCTGCATGGCTGTGTGCATGGTCCAAAGCAGGGATTTTTTTGTTTCCTCTCCATTTCTCATTTTTGCAACCTTAAATTTAGTTCTCCACATTTCCACAATAGTTTGCATTTTTTAAAAAAAGATCATGAAAATTCATCAGTATTTTAGTGTGAATTTCGTCTAATATACCCATCTTTGCAAAACAATTTCCCATAACATAATGCATTTTCATGGATATATGCATTTTTATGCACACTTTACTACAGTATATGCATTTTTTACACATTATTTGGCCACAGAATCCCTTGCAAAATTTGGAGAAGTGCAAATTTCAAATGGTGGCTGTCCTTCAGTTCCTGTATTGTTAGTGCAAATTAGCTTTAAATGCAAACCGATTGAATTCCTCTCCCTTCCCTAGAAGGGAGTGCTAACTAATTCCAAATCTTATCAACTTTGCCAGTGCATGGAGCATTTCTTACTTAGTTCCCCAAATGAATATCCAGTGCTCACAAGAGCCACAAGATATTCAAAGCACAACTTGATTAAAAAGATGCATTCTTTTTGGAAGATTCCATGTAAGGTTATGCAGAACCCTCAAGACATTTTGCTGGTCCCATTGATGCTCAGCTTTCTTCCTTTGACATTTTTCTGATATATCCTCTTATAGTAGAACCTAGCTATAATGTGGCTTGCTGAACCGTGGATTCGGATATACCACTGATATGATGATGTCCCCCAAATAAAATACTGTTTACAGAGGCAGCTTTCATTATAACGCAGAAGCCTGTTAATACGGTTGTGTCCTTTGTCCCCTGCCCCCACGTTGTAGTGAGGTTCTACTGCAGTAAACTTGACTCAAATTCACCTTGAATATTCATATTAGGTGAAATTCTGGGCTACTTTCACAAGGGCAATTCTCAGGAAAAGGTCTATTTTCACAGGGGCAATTCTCAATAAAAGGTCTAATGATATCATTCATTAGAGAAACTTCTGGTTGTCTACTCAGTTACATCTGGAATCATACTAATTTTTAAAATATTTTTCTTTGAAATCCCATGGCCACATCTATGCTGAGTATTGCATTGACAATATTTCTCTTCCATACGCCTTTGGCTTTTTCATATTGTCATGACAACATGAAGAGAAAGAGACCTTGTGCATTAGTTTGTAGTACTGCAATCCAGATTTTGTTCTGATGTTCAAAAAAATGAGAGATGAAAGAAAATTCTGTGGTATATAAATCATATGGAATAAAACATGTTTATATTGTTGAATAAAAGCTTCAATACTTTCTTGGTGTAATGTTCTGGGCAAAATTTGTACGAAGCATGAGTGGAGTTAGAAGCTTGAGGGACCTGTGATGTCTCCACACTTTTGCTACAACAGCAAAAGCAATACAGTATTTCCTTACAACCCGCAGATCTCCTTGCTTCCAGGAGATAAATGGTTGAAACAACTGAATTTCCTGACACCCTGTTAGGCCTAGGAAAGCACTAAAATGTTTGAGCTTTGCTATTTCATGTTGGAAAAATGGATTTGAAGCTTTGTTGTAAAAATAAAGGACAAAAACTGGGAGGCCACCATCCTTTCAGAGGTTAGGACCAGAAAGGATCCATTTTCATTCCTATTAGAGGTGTTGCTAAAGTTTGTAATTTTCTGTTTTAGAATACATTTTTTTCCAGCCTGTAATGATCAGCAGTACTATGAAAATGAGATTCTACATATATGCAGAAGCAATGTCCAGCTGACTAAGTGCTGAAAGGTACCTGCTTTGTAGATTCATATGCAAACATTATTTTATAATCAAACCCTTGGTCTCACATGATACTCTTAACTGCTGAACTACACATGCCAGATGCCTTATATGCCCATGCACGGAATATCTATGCTATTAAGACCTGCTGAAATTTTGGTTGATTGCTGCTAACTACATGAGGAGGCCACTTGACCAAGAAGCCTTTTGTTTCATGAATATTATACAGCCCTGAGAGTGGCTGTATACTATAGTCAGCATGGAGTTTTGCATTCAGCAATGTTAAATTGTAACTACCCCCAATGCCATACCTGCTTCCCATAAGCTCATTTCAAAACAAAACCTTACAAGACTTATAGTCCTGAACTCAATAAATGCTTGCTTAACAACCCTCTAAATATTCATGGTGATACAAAACAGCCAGAGAGAATCAAGAGTTCAAAGTGTAAAACAAGAGGGGGGAAATCCAGACCCCTGTTGGACTTTTTCTATCAGAGTGCTAACAATTTGTTATGAGACAATTTGCTATAATTTGTTACCTATAATCCCATTACTGACCTTCATCTGCAGTTTAAAAGTTAAAAACAAACAAACACCTGGCTGATTTTTAATTAATTTAAGAAATTTAGCATTGGAGTCAATGATAAACATGGGCATGCTCAGTAAGAACCAACTGTCAGTGTTCTAAAAGCCAGACTCACAGCTGCTTGGCTTGGCTAATCAGGGGGCCACACCCATGCCAGACCTTTATTTCATTTGAGACAGTCATGGCTTCCTCCAAAGAATCCTGGGAAATGTAGTTTGTGAAGGGTACTAAGAGGAGACTCCTATTCCCCTGACAGAGCTCCAAATCCCACTGAACTCAAAAAGCTTGCAAATGATCAAACCTGCCCTGCTCTCCCCTCCTCCTCCTCCTCCCTCCTGTCCCCTCCCTCTTGCCCCTCCCCTCCCCTCCCCTTCCAATTCTCTCCTTCCCCCTCATCCCTCCCCTCTCCCTTGCTCCCCCCATGGTCAGTTTTACCTATCTTAAGCATGATTTCATGGGAGTAAATTCTATTGAACTCAATAAGCATGCAAATGATCAAACCTGCCCTCCCTTCCTCCTCCTCCCTCCCATCACCTCTTTTGCCCCTTCCCTCCCCTTTCCTTCATCCCTCCCAATCCCCTCCTTCCTCCTCCTCCTCCTCCTCTCACCTCTCCGCTCACTCCTCCCCCCCAATGATCAGTTTTACCTGTCTTAACCATGATTGCAGAAGAGTAATTCCATTGAACTCAATAAGCAATGAAATAAGACCTGCCTATCCCCTGCTTCCACTCCCCTCTTCCTTCTTCCTCCTTCCCTGCCCACTCCAGCCCTCCCTCCCTCCCTCCCTCTTCTCTTGCTCCCCCATGGTCAGTTTTACCTATCTTAAGCATGATTGCAAGGGTGTAAATCCCACTGAACTCAATAAGCATGCAAATGACCAAACCTGCTCCCCTCCTCTGCTCCCCGTTTTGCCTGCTCCTATCCCCCTCCTCCCCTCTGCTGTTCCTCCTCCCCTTCCCCTACCCCTGTCCTTCCTCCTCCCCCCCATGGTCAGTCTCACCTATGCTAAGCATTGCAGGGGAGTAAATCCCATTGAACTCAATAAGCATCCAAATAATCAATCCATTCTCAGCAAACTTGTATAGGAATGCATTTTTTTACCTCCTGGATTAAAAAGCAGAGAAATTCAATAATTGCCAAAAAAAAAAAAAACAGTTTGCAGTTTAAAAATGTACCTATAGCCAACTGATATTTCTATCAAACTTTAAACATCAGAGAAATTGTGTAGCTATAGTGAATGCACTAGGGGAACAGCAGACCTGACCTCCTCTCTGAAATATTGTACTGCCCTACAAATTTGTCACAATGCAAACACAATTTGGGTTGAACTTTCATAGTCCAATCCACTTCCTGTGTAGCTTGGAAGAATTTGATAACGTGCCTCTGAGCATATGGTGAGTGGCAGCAACATCTGCAATCAGTCCAAATAACAGAAACAAGACATGTGCTGTGCTGATCTTGTTTTAGCAGGGAGGAAGCAACAATATTAAGACAGTTGATATAGTTCAGATAGTCACTTTAAATATGTCTGATTTACTTTGCAATTTTAGTGAAATTTTCTGTAGTGAATCATTTTCTTTTGCCTCTGTTTCTGTGAATATGTGAAATACAGGAACACTTCGCATAGTTTACACTAAAAAAACTCCAAAAGCAATTGTGGAATAATGGCACTGACTATTCTGCAGAATAGTCTCCAGTGGACATGAAGAGTGTCTCAGTTTGCACAAGATAAAACAGTGGGAGGTGAAATATATTCTAGCAAAATTCTAGGTGTGCTCTATGTTTTTAATTGACCATGCCCACCTTTCCTTAAGTGGAGTGGTTTAAGCATAGCAGGCTGAAAACATGCACCTTGGTCAGGCTACGTTTGTTTTTTTCCAACAGCTAGAGTCATTGCTTAAGTAGCAACATATTGTAATCAGTCTGATTTTACATCACACTGCAGTTTCAGATTCAACTGTTAATACACCCAAAATAAAAATAGCACATAACTGTCTTCGCCATCATACGACATTGACCAATAAAAGGGCTTTGATTTCTAGAATGAATAATGAGAGAAATATAATTTTCCAGGTTAGATCTCTCTAGAAACAGTAGTAACATAGGAAAGAAGCAAAGTAAGAAGAACACCAACAAACATACAAAAATGTAATCCATCTTTGGAGATGGCAGGTGTTGCCACCACTCACCATATGCTTAAAGGCACATGTTACCAAAGGAAGTGGAATGGATTGTGAAAGACCATCTCAAAATGCATTTTGACAAATTTGTAGGACAGTACAATATCACTGATTCATAGCGTCACCATGAGTCATAATTGACTTGAAGGCACATAACAACAACAATATCTCAGATAGGAGGTTGGATTTTCTGCTTCCCTTGTGCATTCACTATAGCTGCCTAAGTCCCCTGCTTTTTAAAGTTTGATAGAAATATCTGGCAATAGATATTATTAAACTGCAAGGGTATTTTTTGCCTATTAGTGAATATTCTCTATGGGTCAATTCTCCTGATTGTTTCCGACAAACATTTCAAGTGGCTGTTGTCCGGTGTCTCTGATTTAGAAAGGACTATAGCTTGCAATTTCTTCATTCTCTCTATTGGCCCTCTTGTCCCAGTGCTCCATCAGCTCTGGTCCAGTTCCTTCTTGGACTTGTGCTTCAACATGGACAGTTGCCTAAAGCCCAGCACCTCCACACTGCCATGTTGGATGCCTGCAAGTCAGATGCTGACTATGCCAGTCCTTGCATTCTGTATCCTTCTGCACTCATGCAGTAGAATGCTGTGTTTTCAATCCTTAAACTACAGAAGGGAAAAACTAGACATACTTTGTTGCTTGTATTTATTTATTTAACGATAAGTTCATTTCCAAAATGTATACCTCAGTTTTCCATTTAAAAATCTCCCAGGGTGGCAAACAACTGTCCAATTTATTTAATATAAAATATCAAATTAAATGTATTTAAAAAACCAGCACAAAAGCAAATGAAAATACAGATCAAAGTAGATAAAAGACATGTATAACAGCAGCATATATACATGTATAACTGAGCAGGTAAGTGCTAGTAGTGTTAAATGTTTCAGCAAACAGGATGGCCTGGCGTTTTAAAGATACTGATGCCAGGTGGAAATATCCAAGAAGGGAATTCCACAATCTGGGTGTGACTACAGAGAAAGCCCTTTCTACAGTACCACACAAGTAACATCTGAAGATGGGCAGAGCAGGCTCTTAGACAATGATCTCCATAGATGGACAGTTCCATAGAAGTGAAGGTGTTTCTTCAGATATCCTGATTCTAGGATTTATAGATCAACTGGAAGCAGTGGAGGCTGGTCCACTGGGGCTACTGGGGCACGTCCCTCCCAGTGAGAATGTCAAGCAATTTTAACACCTCCCCAAACAACTCAAAGCCACACACTTGTTCTACACACATTTTATACTTCTATTTGAACTCAGAGAAACTCTGCAAACATTTTCGTCAACCTACTGTTTTCTGGATAATCAGCTTCTTGTTCTCTGGCCAATCAGCTCTCTCAGGGCTGGCACCAGCAGGTGGCCAGGTCAGGCCCTGGCTGAGGGCCCCCCCTTAGTGTTGGAGGGTAGCACTCCTGTTATGTGATCCGCGGCACCAGCAGCTCCCGACCCTGCTGCGGATCACTGAGTGGTGGCTCCCAGGCACCTCCTAGTGAGCAACATACCTGCCTGCCATCAACCAAGGCTTTCCTAAAGGGCTGATGCCCCTGATTCTATCTTGGTTGATGGCAAACATGTGTGTATAGCGTACATGTCATTTACAGGATCGACAGAGGTAGGTGGGAGGTTTATTAGCCCCGCATGGCCTGCATGGAGGAGTTGTGCTCGGGCCCGGCAGGCCCGGAGCGGGCTGGTGCCCAAGGGCCCTGAGCTCTCTGCACGACTTAGCCAATCCTAATCCACAAATGTAGCTATGGCAAAGAGGTCCCTCAACTTGGTGTGCCTGCTTTTCAGCCCTCTTAGAGGGTTTGTACTCCATCTGTTGTTAGGAGGCCTCTCAAACACAGCCGCTATCACAAATTGAGGAATCGGAGACAAGCCTAGGCTGCTTCAAGAACAGCCCACTTACCCTCTTCACCTATATCAGAATCATAAGAACATAAGAACATAAGAACATAAGAAGAGCCTGCTGGATCAGGCCAGTGGCCCATCTAGTCCAGCATCCTGTTCTCACAGTGGCCAACCAGCTGCCTGGGGGAAGCCCGCAAGCAGGACCCGAGTGCAAGAACACTCTCCCCTCCTGAGGCTTCCGGCAACTGGTTTTCAGAAGCATGCTGCCTCTGACTAGGGTGGCAGAGCACAGCCATCATGGCTAGTAGCCATTGATATCCTTGTCCTCCATGAATTTATCTAATCTAATTTTAAAGCCATCCAAGCTGGTGGCCATTACTGCATCTTGTGGGAGCAAATTCCATAGTTTAACTATGTACGCTGAGTAAAGAAGTACTTCCTTTTGTCTGTCCTGAATCTTCCAACATTCAGCTTCTTTGAATGTCCACGAGTTCTAGTATTATGAGAGAGGGGGGGGGATAAATAGGTTCTCAGCAGGATCAGATATATATGTGTATCAGATATATATATATATATATATATGAAATTTTTGGTGGCAAACTGCTCCTAAAAATGTTTGGCTGGCATCATAAGGGGGTGGGGAGATCTGGTTTCTTTGTGGGCCAAACTGAGCCATTTTATTGTCAGGGTGGGGGGAAGAGGAGATTCTTGTTGGCAAACTGCCCAAAAATGGGCTAAACTGGGCTGGAGCTTTTTTTTTTTTTAATTATTTAAAGTATCTGAAAATTTGATATGGGCTTATGCAAGATAATTAACTCCCAACTAAGGATAACAAAAAGAACTTGTAATTATTTTAATAAAACAAAAAAATTAGGAGTATTTTGAAGAAGACCAGATGTTTATTTTCTTTCTTAATCCAGGACTGTGTCTTTCATGATGGAGGCAGGGGGAAAACAGAGCTGGAGAGTAGTTGCTAACAGATATCCTGGTGTTGGTAATGCAATTTGCAGGGCATGTGTGGGGTTGTTGCACACTCCCAGCCCCAATTTCACTTTGAGTGGGGAGGTGGAACTGTGTAAATGTAGCTGATCAAAAGAAGAAGGAATTCTGAGTGAAGCAAATCCCCGTTTTTATAAAAACCAAGAGCCTTAAATATGCTTTGTGAGAATGTCTGAGTCCCCACACCAGTAGAATATTGAAGGAACTTGTGGAATGTCCTTCTACAGCATTTAGAATTGATCATAAAGAGTGAAATACTCCTTTTTCTACATTTGGTCCCCCCCCCTAACTGCCATATATTTTTCTCTGAGCAATAGGAGTTTACAGTTTACAGGATTTGTTTTGTTTTTTATTTTTATTTTTAAAAAAAGTCTGGAGATCTTGAAGAGGGGCTGACTGTTAAACCACTCTGGCCATTGGAGCTCAGTAAGGGGAACAGTAGTCTCCTAATATCACCCAGCACCCTTCACAAACTATACTTCCCTGGATTCTTAGGGGAAGCCATGACTGTTTAAAGTGGAATAAATGTCTGGTGTGGATGTGGCCATAGTGTCACATATGTAATGGTTAACTATACCAAGGGGGAGGTATGATTTAGTTGTAGAAACTCAATAATCCTATCATTTTTATTTAGAAGTAAGCCCCACTGTGTTTATTTAAGTGGGTGTATTATTGAACCATGTCTACGGCCATACTACCCTGAACATGCCCGATCTCGTCTGATCTCGGAAGCTAAGCAGGGTCAGGCCTGGTTAGTACTTGGATGGGAGACAGCCTGGGAATACAGGGTGCTGTAGGCTTACAGCAGCCTTTCCCAACCAGTGTGCCTCCAGATGTTGTTGGACCACAACTCCCATCTTCCTGACCATTGGCAATGCTGGCTGAGGCTGATGGGAGTTGTGGTCCAACAACACCTGGAGGCACACTGGTTGGGAAAGGCTGGCTTAGAGGAAGGCAACGGTAAACCACCTCTGAATACCTCTTACCATGAAAACCCTATGAATATATCCAAAAAAGATTCATAGGGTTGCCAAAAGTCATAATAACTTGAAGGCATATAACAACAACAACATTATTGAACCCTGGTCTTCCAGATCCTAGCCCCTCTAACCATTTCATTTATACAATTACATTTTAAACATGTTATAATTTTAAAATATATTATCAAGTTGCCCCATAGTGTGTATGTGTGTTTATCTCTTCACTTGAGTTCTTTGTATGGTTTACGGTTGGCACTGGAGGAGAGCAGCACTCTTGTGCCTTTAAGAGCTGTGCGGCAGGCAGAAATTATTATGAACTAAAAATACATTTGGATGAACTTGAATGATTTTGTTTCTTTTTAAAATGAACTTTCCAAGTACTGCTGGTTACTAACACAATCCTCTTCATCTTATTCAGAAATAAGTAAATCCCACCGTATTCTGTGGGGCTTACTCATGGGAGCAAGTACAGGACTAAATGTGAGTTTCTAGCAACTCACTCACTTGCTGTGTGTTTTTTAAAACTAGATTGAGAGAGCATTACTGAATAAGCAGAAATCTAGTTTTCTGTTTTTTGCTGAGGAGGTATGACTTAACTGTAGCACATTCAAGAGAGCAATCATAGGACTATAGCTCTATTGGGTGCTAAGTATTACTAAAACTGCAATGTTTTAAGTTTATTTATTTATTTATTTATTTTATTACATTTCTAGACCGCCCTACAGCAATAAGCTCCCAGGGCGGTGAACAGCATAATAAAACAGATTAAAATACAAGCGGATGTAAATACAATACAGTACACAATAAAACATAATTAAAATTCCAAATTTAAATTCAATTTTAAAATTTTTAAAATTTTTAAAATGCCTGGGCAAAGAGGTAGGTCTTTACCTGGCGCCGAAAAGATAACAGAGAAGGCGCCAGGCATATCTCATCAGGGAGGGCGTTCCATAGTTCGGGGGCCACCACCGAGAAGGCCCTAGCTCTAGTTGTCGTTCTCCGTGCCTCCTTATGCGTTGGGACACGGAGAAGGGCCTTCGACGTTGAGCGCAGTGACCGGGTAGGTACATAGCAGGAGAGGCGTTCCGCCAGGTATTGCGGTCCGATGCCGTTAAGGGCTTTATAGGTAAGAACCAACACTTTGAATCTGGCCCGGAAACATATTGGTAGCCAGTGCAGCTGGGCCAGGACAGGTGTTATATGATCAAATTTTTTAGTCCCAGTAAGGACTCTGGCTGCAGCATTCTGCACCAGCTGAAGTTTCCGAACCGTCTTCAGAGGTAACCCTACATAGAGTGCATTACAGTAGTCCAATCTAGAGGTTACCAGAGCATGGATAACTGTGGCGAGGTTCTCCCTCTCCAGATAGGGTCGTAGTTGGGCTACCAGCCGAAGCTGGTAGAACGCATTCTGTGCCACCGAGGCTACTTGAGCCTCCAGTGACAGGAGTGGATCTAATAAGACCCCCAAACTACGGACCTGCTCCTTTAGGGGGAGTGTAACCCCATCTAGGGCAGGTCGGACATCATCCATCTGGGCAGAGAGCCCCCCCACCAACAGCATCTCAGTCTTGTCAGGATTGAGTCTCAGTTTGTTAGCTCTCATCCAGTCCATTATCGCGGCCAGGCAGCGGTTTAGTACATTAACAGCCTCACCTGAGGAAGATGAAAAGGAGAAGTATCATCAGCATGTTGCTGGAAACGCACTCCAAATCTCCTAATGACCTCACCCAGCGGCTTCATATAGATATTAAAGAGCATGGGGGACAGAACTGAACCCTGTGGGACCCCATATTGGAGTATCCAGGGGTTCGAGTAATGCTCCCCAAGCATCAACTTCTGGAGACGATTCTCGAGGTAGGAGCACAGCCACTGCCAAGCAGTGCCTCCAACTCCTAAGTCCGCAAGACGTCCCAGAAGGATACCATGGTCGATGGTATCAAAAGCCGCCGAGAGATCAAGGAGAACCAACAGAGTTACACTCCCTCTGTCTTTCTCCCGACAGAGGTCATCATACAGGGCGACCAAGGCTGTTTCTGTACCAAACCCCGGCCGAAAGCCCGATTTTAATGGATCCAGATAATCAGTTTCATCCAAGAGAGCCTGGAGCTGGCGAGCGACCACACGCTCTAAGACCTTGCCCAAGAACGGAACATTTGCTACCGGTCTATAGTTGTCAAAATTTTCAGGGTCCAAGGAGGGTTTCTTTAGGAGCGGTCTCACCACTGCCTGTTTCAGGCAGGGTGGTACCACTCCCTCTCGTAGGGAGGCATTGATCACCTCCTTGGCCCATCCGGCTGTTCCGTTCCTGCTAGCTTTTATTAGCCACGAGGGGCAAGGATCCAGAGCAGAAGTGGTCGCCCGCACCTGTCCAAGCACCTTGTCCACATCCTCGAGCTGTACCAACTGAAACTCATCCAATAAAACAGGACAAGACTGTGCTCCAGACACCTCATTAGGCTCAACTGCTACAATATTGGAGTCAAGGTCCCGGCGGATGTTCGTGATCCTATCTTGGAAGTGTCTCGCAAACTCATTACAGCGGGCTATTGATGGTATTATTGCGTTCTGAGGCCCAGAGTGTAAAAGTCCCCGAACAACTTTATAAAGCTCCGCTGGGCGGTTAGAAGATGACTGAATGAAGTGTCTATTGTTTCTTTGCAAAGGGGGAGGATTGGGAAAGAACCAGAACAGGTGGAGGCCTCAAAACTGTTCTCCCATCAGAGAAGCAACTGGGACATCAGGAATCCCTTCTGAACCAAAGTAAGACACTTTACAGTTTAGTTAGGTGCTATACGCAAAACTGGGATGCTTAAGTATTCACAGTAGGTTTGCAAGGGAGGAAGATGGGAGAAAGCCAAAACTTGGCTACTCCTGCATGACCTCATTGGCCACAGCCCCACAGCAGCCCTATCGGGTCTAGTGGCCATCAGCCACCACTGACTGGAAGTCAGTAAAGCTCTTTTAGCATTGGAGAAGTAAGTTCACCAATACAAGTCCTTGTTAATACCTTGACAGTTGTATTCGGAACCACTTGCAATTTCCAAATACTTTTCAAGGGTTGTTTCCAACCCTGTGCCAGCCTTCCTTGGTAGATGGAGCATTTCTAGGTGGGGTATTTATTTTGGGGGGGGGCAGACACATAGCAAGAGCCAATCCTTCTCCCGTCACTGGCGAGGAGGCTGTGAGGGCCAGGCCAGGCGAAAAGAAAGGCAGTGACCTTTTCCCTCACTCCTTCTCCATCCAGTGAGTGTGTTAACTTACATAACGGGCTATGTAAAAGTGACGTTAACAGAAAATTTAGTATGAACACCAGGAATTAAACGTCTGGCATATTTTTTGTTTCATAAGAAAAAAGAATGTTAGGGCTACAGTGAACAAAGGAATACCAAAAGGTGCAAAACAAACAAAACACTTTATGACATAACTAAGAAGTTAAAGACTAGAATGAAGCTTAGAACACACTAACCATTCGTATTTCTGGAACCAATCTTGTCAGAAATTGCAGCCCTTGCAGTTCTTCTGATATGGATAAAGTTTAATTTGTTGAATAGTCTCACCCCTTTTTGAGAGTTCTCCAGGAATACCAGATTCAAAAACTTGCCTTTAGTTTTCACCTGTGGTCTGTCTCTGTGTTCTGGTTCTTCAAGATCTGAACTATTTTGGTCATGGCAGGGAGCTCCAGACCTTGGCTTTGATGCTGGATTAGATATCTCAGTTTTAGATTCCACCCTAAAAAAAGCTTGTCTACTCTACAAGTTTAGGGAAGGGCAGAAAGAAAGAAACACTATAGGATATGTTTGTTAACTTCTCCTTGAGAGTCCTTGTTTTGGTCCTGACCTTTAGATTTTCCTTCCTGTTGGACAAACAAGAGAAAACATTTTAACTGACTGCCATATAAAGGACTTAAAAATTGGAAACTAATTGTGGAAATCATTTTTTTCTGGTTGCTGCCCAGAAACCTTGAAAAGGCCTAGTGCTAAGCTACACACATTGGGAAAAACCAGAAATTAGGCTTGAGTTACAGCTTGGGTGGCCAGCCAGCCAGCTAACTGTACTGTACACAGTGTGCACAGCTGTTTCTCTTCCTCTTGTGCGGCCTTTCCCAACCAGTGTGCCTCCAGATGTTGTTGGACCACAACTCCCAACAGCCTCAGCCAGCATTGCCAATGATCAGGAAAGATGGGAATTGTGGTTCAACAACATCTGGAGGCACACTGGTTGGGAAAGGCTGCTCTAATGCTTTCATTCTCTGCCATAAAGTATTCAAGAAGAAGAAGAAAAAATAGCCACTATGATTGAGTATTGTGAGTGCTTTAAAATAGTAAAGGGTAACTTTGGGTATATATATTTTTAAATCACTTTATCTCTTGATTTAACCCTTTGTCCATAAGCACCCAATCCTGCTCTATTCATCATCATAACTGCAAAACAAACAAACTCTTCTTACTGCAGGCAAACAAGCACATATCTTTATTGCTGGCTGCGTAGATAACACAACTGAAAATAAAATTGAAAAGCACAGCAAAGAAAGGCCAAGGGGTGGAGTCTGACTAATACCAAATTCTAATATTTAACTCAAAGGTCATGTTACTATTCTGGCTGTTTTTACAAGATTATTTAAGTAATTATAGGGTGATATATATTATTTATTTGTTTGTTTATTTATTTATTTATTATTTGATTTATATTCCACCCTTCCTCCCAGCAGGAGCCCAGGGCAGCAAATAGAAACACTAAAAACACATATATATTACTTGATGGATCAGAAAGCTTTCATGTATGTCATTTGGTGCATTAGAAACCGTGGGCATAAATCAGACATGCATGTTGTCTATCTGTACTGGTTTACCTTCATCTGGATGTGCAGTTGGATGTGCATTGGAAATGTGCAACATCAGCCAAATTTGGGTGCAATCAGTCATGCATAACCGAGCACAACTAGAGTTCATCTGAGACATTTATGTTTAATTGCACATTATGACATTCATTGTTAGAAGCATCCACAACTATACCCAGCAACATTTGCCTTCAATCTATTGAGCCCTACTTATGGTTCATTAGGGTGTCTGTCTATTAATACATTATAATTATTAGGATTCTGCTCCTTAGCTGGGAGATAAATTTAGATAATCACTGGGAGCAGATGCAATGTCATCTGCCTCCTACTATTGAACTGTGGTCCATGATGTCCAGATGGCGTCCCTAATTTAAGAAGTTCTTCTGGAGCCTATAACCAGGGGGTTAGAAGAAGGAAATAATCTGTTTATGAAATCTTGCCTTTTAGCATTTATTGCATCTTGTATTCAGCACAATTTTTACCAAGGAGGTGAGGAAAAGCATCTTGGTATCTCGGTGTCATCATAGCTGCATAGATCCAACTTAAAGAGAGATGTGCAACAGATTAAAATGATGTCATGAGTTGTGCCAACTCTTTATGTTAGCATTTCAGCTCTAAGTAAACAGGTTTAAGAAGCTCTCTAGCTCAGTCTTCTCCATCCTGGTGCCTTCCAGTTCTTTTGATGCCTTCAGTTCTTTTACACTCAATTTGGTGCCTTCCATTTCTTTTCGACTACAGTTCCCATCAGCCCCAGCCAACATGGCTATGCTGCCTGGGGCTCATGGGGCTGTAGTCTAAAACAGGTGGAAGGCACCAAGTTGAGGAAGGTTGCTTTAAACCAGAGTTTCCCAATGTTGGGTCCCCAGATGTTGCTGGACTACAATTCCCATCATTCCTGACTATTGGCCATGCTGGCTGGGGATGATGGGAGTTGTAGTCCAGCAACATCTGGAGACCCAAAGGTTGGGAAAGGCTGCTTTAAACAAATTGGCAGACATCTGTGTATATTTACTTGGGAGTAAGTACCACTGAATTCAGTAAAAAAAAATGCATAGCAACAGGCTTTTAGTCAACCATTAAGAATCTAGAAACCCACTAACTACCAATAGTGTTTCATTTGCTGGTACTGCCAACTTTTATAGAACATTTATTAAAGTTAGTTACAATATCCAACAACGAGAAGTCAAAATTATTGCTAGGTACTTGCTGTTTCCTCTGAGAAATGATTTTGCTTTAAGTAAGTAAAATGAAAATGACTCATCTTAAACTAATTAAGTTCCTAGTCTTTTTGAATTGCTTTAGAATTCAATTTAATAGATCCAATTTAGGCAAAATCCAATTTGAGATGTAGGCAGGCTAGGGAAACACTGGCCAAAACCAGGGATTGGCTGAGGAAAGAGAATTTCTAATTTTCATATTGATTCATAGTAACTGACAATCTAATTTTAAAAACAGCAATGTTTGTTTCTTACCTTACAGAGTATGTTTAGCAACAGAGACTGTAAATATGCTTCAAAAATGCACAATAATATGTTGAACAGTTTCACTAATTGGATAACAATGATTAGCATTCCAATTCAATAAAGTGCAAAACGCAGATGATCACTTCTCTATATTAGTTTTTCTCTACTTAGCTAGTATTAAAAATTGACATTCAGAATGTATAAATATAAATGAAAATTAAAACTCAGGTTGGGACTTTTTAAATGAGCGTTTCCCCATATAATGCAAGAAACATAACTGAACATCAATTGTACTTACATACTAGTTCCATCTGAAGTACAGTAGGTAGGCGTGAGAGTCAGAACCTTTTCTGTGGTGGCAGCAAGATGTTGGAACCCAAAGGAAATGTCCCTGGTCCTATTACTGTTTGTGTTCTGGTGGGTAGCTCTGGGCCAAACTACATGTGGTATAAAACACCTGAGTTATCATCACATTTATATCTTTTCCTGCCAGTAGCTTCTGCTGGGGGCCCCTTTTCAGCAGGGTCAATTCCAGGTTTGTGGGAGCCTCTATGTGCTCCCTCACTATGTTCATGGGCCTCTACATTGCAACAGGTGATGGGTGGCTCCAGCTCCTCTCTCTTGTCATCTTGCTCCTCCATCCAATAAAAGTCTGCTGTTGGTAGAGAAGCAGGTAGGTGGGTGGGACCTCCCATACCCAACAGGGAGAGGAGGAGTATGTAATGAATGCAAACACAGTACAGACAGAGGATGTGGTGTCATGTCTAGGGAAGGAGAAGAGGCTGTGGGGAGGAGACAGGGCTGGCAGATGCTCGACTGTGCTGTCTTTTACTGCTGTGCCTGTTTTTGAGGATCAGGACTGCAGGAAATAGGGAGGGAGGTTAATCCTTAAATTTATGTGATGCTGCAATACTCCAGAAGGGAAAGACACTTCTCAAAGGGTGCTTCCAGACTGTTGCTGTATTCGGGTGAGCTATAATCCCTTACCAGCAAATTTAGGTTGCACATTTATAGTTGATGGGGAGGTCTCAGGCAACAAACCCACTCCCCCCACCTCAAATCAGCCTTTCTGCGATAAGGATAACACTTGCTTCAATGCAATGTTGTCTAGCCTCCCTTCAAACAAATCAGGATGAATGCTCAATAAAAAACAATTCTCACTGTTCTCCATTTTCTCTCACTTCTCCGTAATCCAGTAATGATTTAAATCCTGTTTAATTTTGGTAACTGGGAACAGCTGGGGTGAAATTTGTCATTTTATAGTTTATAAAATAGTGGGACTGTACCAGCAAAGCTGGTGTTAAACTGCCTGATTTAACAAGCTTTTACATCCTGACAATGCAATAGGGTTTTAAAAAACATACTAAAGAAAGAAGGCAGAATCCCAGCCATTATACAAGAGATAATGGTGACAGAGCAGTGAGCGAATGAGATGTTTCATTTCTTTAATGGGACAAAACTTTTCTTCACAGCCGACTTTCTGCATCTGGCTCTGTCCTTTTCGTTAACAGCCAGTTTTCCTATTTTATCCTTTCATTCTTATTTTAAAAACAGCAAAAAGAAGAACGAGAAGAAAAGATGAATATGAGATAATTCACAGAAAAGGGATTTTTTTTTTTAAGCCTTACCTATACGAACATGGGAAATGGATTGCTTAGTAGAGCAATGATGTTTCAGACATGATCACCACACATACACTTTATGAAAGATTTTGAGTTCATTTGTTTTCCCTGGTACTGGGCTGAAATATGTAGTCCAAAGTCTTTGGGGCATTTTGAAGTATGGGGTGAAAATGCTCCCAAATATTAGATTATAATCATTTTTTTTGGAGAGGGGAATCTCAGAACTGTTGGGTAGAGGGTGGCATGGGTAAAGGCCGTCCCTGCACTCTCCAGGTCACCCTCTTCACTGGGCATGCCCCAAGTGTTTTTGCTTGGCTGAAATGTGTCCTTGAACTCTAATAATGCTTCTCTGGATGGAGGATAGAGAGGGGTGTGTGGCTTTGCAGAGACTAGTCTATCGTGAAAAGGGCAAAATGTGCAATTGCTGCTCTATTCACTTTTGCCTCTGGTCCTGCCCACACTCTTATGTGGCCCCTGGAAGGTTGCCCGGAAGGGAGTGTGGCTCTTGGATTGTCAAAAGATCTTCAGATGTGACATGGCATAATTTCTAGGAACATTCTTTGCTGCCCCCATAGGGAACAATGCAGGCAGTTTTGGGAACTTTTAAATCCCATTCATTTCAATTTGAGAGTTAAGCACATGATTAAATCTCTCCTGTTGAAATGAGTTGCATTTTTAAAAATATGCTTCACCTTTGGTTAAATGATGGCTTTGATGTAGGAGCTCTTTAAAAAATTGTCATCTGGTCTCAATTCCTTCTTAATAAAGTTTTCTCTTTCCCTCCTCCCATGTGCCCAAATGCAGTTTTGCTCCCCTTTCTTCATATGGAAAAAAAATACAGAGAGCGTTTCCAGGACCCATTGTTTCTCAGAGAGAGTACAGATGTCACATGGTGTCTTTGTGAAATCTTTCGGCTTATAGGTATTATTTGTTGTTGTTATGTGCCTTCAAGTCGATTACGATTTATGGCGACCCTATGAATCAGCGACCTCCAATAGCATCTGTTGTGAACCACCCTGCTCAGATCTTGTAAGTTCAGGTCTGTGGCTTCCTTTATGAAATCAATCCATCTCTTGTTTGGCCTTCCTCTTTTTATACTCCCTTCTATTTTCCCTATCATTATTGTCTTTTCAGGCAAAGACTTTTTTATTCCGACAGGCTTTTGGACTAGAAGATGTTTAAGATAGGGCCTCATAAAGTCTGTTGTATTGTTCTATGGTCCTATTCTTAATGTTTTAAATTGTCTTAGTATCTTAAGTGTATGTTTTATGGTTTTAATGTTATGAATAGTTTAATTCTATTTTAATTGTATGTTTTTGTATGTTTTTTACCTATGTGTAGTTTTTATTTGTAAGGCGCTCTGAGTTCCAGTTTTGGGAAAAGGGTGGGGTAAAAATAAAGATTCATTCATTCATTCTAGTGAATCATGTCTTCTCATGATGTGTCCAAAGTATGATAACCTCAGTTTCATCATTTTAGCTTGTAGTGATAGTTCTGGTTTAATTTGTTCCAACACCCAATTATTGGTCTTTTTTGTGGTCCATGGTATGTGCAAAGCTCTCCTCCAGCACCACATTTCAAATGAGTTGATTTTTCTCTTATCCATTTTTTTCGCTGTCCAACTTTCACATCCATACATACAGATCGGGAATACCATGGTCTGAATGATTCTGACTTTAGTGTTCATTTGCATTTGAGGACCTTTTCTACTTCTCTCATAGCTGCCCTCCCCAGTCCTAGCCTTCTTCTGATTTCTTTATTGTCTCCATTTTGTTTGATTGTGCCGATAATCCTTGACAAGTTCAATGTCCTCGTTGTCAACTTTAAAGCTACATAAATCTTCTGTTGTCATTACTTTACAATTATTACTATTTTAAAGTATTACTTTAGTATTATTAGGAAGCAATATTCAGGACAGACTGTGGCATTTTACAAGGATGACTCAGTGCAGAACCAAAATCCAAGAAGGAAAGAGTTGGCTGTGGCAGCCTGTTCCCCCCCTCCAAAAACAAACAAAAAATAAGAAAAAAGTTCCAAAACTTCATCCCCAGATAAGGCTCATTTGTTCCACCTCTGCACTTAAGCTGCATTCACATGATACATTTATTTCACTATTATTCCACTTGAAACAGTTGTGGCTTCCCTCAATGAATCCTGGGAACTGTAGTTTGTGAAGGGTACGGAGACCGTTATTTCCCTCACAAAACTACACTTCCCAAAGTTCCTAGGGGAAAGGAGTGATTGTTAAACCACTCAGGGAATTGTAACTCTCTGAGAAGAATAGGAGTCTCCTAACAACTTTCTTTTTTTTTTTTAATAATTTTTATTCAAATTTTTCCAAAAACAAACAAAACAAAGTCAAAAAGACATAACAATACATCAACAAAAAAATGAAAATAAAATAGTTGACTTCCGATTTGTCGCAGATCAGCTATAAGTATATAATATACATCAAACCTGTCCCTTAATGTATACATACAGAGTCCCTTTTCTCCATAGGCTGTCTTAATTAATCGTCAAATCCCAGTATCATCATTTTATTTTGATCTTTCAACAAAAAGTCTAAGAGAGGTTTCCATTCCTTAAGAAATGTATCTGTCGATTTTTCTCTAAGTAAACATGTCAATTTATCCATTTCTACTAAGTCCATTAATTTCAATAACCATTCTTCCATTGTTGGTGTTGATTCCATTTTCCACTTTTGTGCATATAATAATCTTGCTGCCGTAATCATATATAATATTATTCTTCCATATTTCTTTTCTATTTGTTTATCCATAAAACCCAATAAAAAAAATTCTGGTTTTGACTGAATATTTATCTTTAGAATTTTTTGCATCTTCCTACCTATCTGTGCCCAAAATAATTTCGCCTTTTTACATGACCACCACATATGATAAAAAGATCCTTCTTGTTGTTTACATTTCCAACAAACATTAGAGACATTACTATACATTTTTGACAGCTTTTCTGGAGTCATGTACCAACGGTACATCATTTTATAAAAATTTTCTTTAAGATTATAACATAATGTAAATTTCAAGCCTTTTTTCCACATATTTTCCCATTGATCCATTTGTATGTTATGACCAAAATTTTTTGCCCACTTTACCATGCACTCTTTTACTTGTTCTTCCTCCATATCCATTTTCAATAAAAGTTTATACATTTTTGCAATTATGTTTTCATCATTTGTACACAAACCTATTTCAAAATCAGATTTATTTATTTCAAACCCATACATTTTCTTGTCCATTTTATATCTTTCTAACAATTGTAAATATGCAAACCAATGAAAACTATATCCTTCCTTTATCAATTGTTCTCTCTCTTTCATTATGTATTCTCCATGTACATTTTCTAATAGTTCTTGATAAGTTAACCATTTCTCTTTTCCAGACATTTCTCTTCTATAAAACGCTTCTTGACTTGAGACACATAATGGTATTTTCGAATAAAACCTTGGTTTGTATCTATTCCATATTTTCAACAGAGGACGTCTTATAAAATGATTATTAAAGTCTACATTTACTTTTACTTTGTCATACCATAGATATCCATGCCATCCCCACTTCAGATTGTGGCCCTCCAAATCCAATAGTCTTTTATTCCTCAATAAGATCCATTCCTTTATCCAGACTAAACAGCAGGCAGCAAAATAAAGTCTCAAATTTGGTAATCCCAGTCCTCCTCTTTCTTTAGCGTCTTGAAGTAATTTAAATTTAACTCTTGGTTTTTTTCCTTGCCATACAAATTTAGAAATATCTTTTTGCCATTGTTTAAAAGGTAAATCAGAGGATATTACAGGTATTGTTTGAAACAAAAACATCATTCTCGGTAATACATTCATTTTTATCACAGATATTCTACCCATTAATGACAGTTGTAGTTTATCCCATTTTAGCAAGTCTTTCTTAATCTCTGTCCATAATTTTTCGTAATTATTGTGAAACAACTTTGAGTTTTTATTTGTCATAATAATGCCTAGATATTTCAACTTTTTTTCTATTGTAAAATCTGTCTTGTCCATTAACTCTTTCTGTTCCCTTAAAGTTAAATTTTTCACCAACATCTTTGTTTTTTGATTGTTGATCTTAAATCCTGCTAAAGGTCCAAATTCTTTTAATTTGTCCATCAGTATATGAATTCCTTCCAAAGGGTTTTCTAGTACAATTATCAAATCATCAGCAAATGCTCTCAATTTATATTCTTCTTTTTTTATTTTTAATCCCGAAATCCTTTTATCTTGCCTTATATCTCTAAGCAACACTTCTAAAACCAGAATAAATAAAAGGGGAGATAATGGACATCCCTGTCTTGTACCCTTTTGTATTTCACATGAGTCCGTTAAGTCTCCATTAACAATTATCTGGGCCTTCTGTGATGTATAAATCGATCTAATCCATTTTATAAAGTTGTCTCCAAAGTCCATTTGCTCCAAAACCTGGAACATAAATTTCCAATTCAAATTATCAAATGCTTTTTCAGCATCTAAAAAAATCAGAGCTGCTTGTTTATCATTTCGTTGTTCTAAATATTCCAACACATTCAAAACATTCCTGACGTTGTCACGTAGTTGTCTTTTAGGTAAAAACCCTGATTGATCTTCCTGAATAAATTGTTGCAATATTATTTTCAATCTTTCAGCCAAAATCATTGTAAAAATTTTATAGTCATTATTCAGTAGAGATATTGGCCGATAATTTTTTGTTTTAGTTAAATCTTGGTCCTCTTTAGGTATTAATGTTATATTAGCATTTTTCCAACTATCCGGTATCTTTCCCTCTTGCAAAATAGAATTCATTGTAGACTGTAAAGGTAGCAGGAGTTCTTCCTCCAAACATTTATAATACATTGCAGATAGCCCATCTGGTCCTGGTGCCTTTCCTAATTTAATTTTATTTATAGCTTCAGATATCTCTCTTGACGTAATAGGGCCATTAATAACTTGTCTCTGAAAATCTGTAATTTTAGGCAAATTCTGTTTAAATAAATACTCTTCTATTTTTTCAGATGGAATTTCTTGACACTTATACAATGTTGAGTAATATTGATGAAAAATCTTTTTGATTTTTACATTGTCTGTCAGCGTCTCATCTCCTTCTTGTATCTTTAAAATAATATTTTTTTGACGTTCTTTTCTTAATTTATATGCTAACCATTTCCCAGGTTTATTTGCAAATTCAAAAGTCCTTTGTTTAGCAAAATTTAATTTCCTTTCAATTTCTCTAACTGTCAACATTGATACTTGCTTCTGTAACATTTTAATTTGATTTACAATAGAAACTTTAGCTGGATTCTTTTTCAATTCTTCCTCTTTTTGTTTTATTTCTTCCAAAATTAATTGCATTTTCTGTTGTTTCTTTTTTTTTAATTCAGAATTACATTTAATAAAGTATCCCCTCATAAATGCCTTACTTGTATCCCAAACAATATTTTCACTTGTTCCTTTATGTAAATTATATTCAAAGAACTCCTTTAATTTCTTCTTACATTCTTGTACTACTTTATCATTCTGTAATAAAGATTCATTTAGTCTCCATCTAAATCCAAGATTTTTTTTTTTTAAAGTTAATATCACAGGATTATGGTCCGAAAAAGTTTTTGGTAATATATCCATTTTAAAAATATCCTTCGCTAAAATTTTTGACATCCAAATCATATCAATCCTCGAAAATGTTTTATGTCTTTCTGAAAAATAAGTAAATTCCTTTGCATTATCATTTATATATCTCCAGGTATCCACCAATTCTAGATGTTCCATGAGTTCAAAACAAATCTTCGGTAATTTACCTTGTGTCTCTTTGATATTTTTTTCAGAAAGCCTATCAATTTTTGGTGAGATTACCCCATTCCAGTCACCCATGACACACCAATGCTCATATGAAAACTCTGACAATTTTTCCATAAGTCCTGTATAAAACCTTGTTTTATCTTCATTGGGGGCATAAATACCCACTATCAAAATGTTTGTACCTTGTAAAGTAATTTCAACCCCCACAAATCTACCACTATCGTCCAATAATACCAATTTAGGAAGCAATTGTGGGTTAATATAGAGAACAACTCCATTTTTTTTTTTTGGTCCAGCTGAAATAAATTCTTCACCCAAATTTTTACAAATCAAATATTTAGAATCTTTCTTCTGAATATGAGTTTCTTGTAGACAAATTATATCCAATTTTAATTTTTTCAAATAATGAAACACTTTCTTTCTCTTCTGCGCCGTGTTGGCTCCATTTATATTCCAAGTTAGGTATTTGTAATCCATCGTTAAGCGTGTATTTTAAAATTTGCCTGATGCTCCTTTTGATCCATCATCTTCCTTCCCCTCCTCTGCGTATCCTTGTTGACTTTGTTTCCCAGGAACTGTATCCATATCTTTGAGTTTATCTTCTTCCATATCTTTTGAAGCTTTTCTCAAGAAGTCCCTTGCTTTTTGAACAGTATTCAATCTATATTTCTGTTGTCTGAATGTAAAAATCACTCCTTCTGGAACGTCCCACCTAAATTGAATTTTGCATTGCTTAAGTTTTTCTGTAAGGAAAGCATATTCTTTTCTCTTACGTAAAAGTCTAATAGGAATTTCCTTCATCACCAGTATTTCCTTACCATCAATTTTAAAGGTATATTTAAAGTGTTGCTGTAAAACCATATCTCTGGTCGTTTTCTTTACGAAGTGAACAAGCACATCTCTTGGAATTTTTTTCATTGTTGCATATCTGGAGTTAATTCTATAAACTTTGTCTATTTCAAATTCCATCCTATCTTCATTCAAGTCCAGAAATTTTACTAAAGCATTAACAATTTTGTCTCTAATGTCTTCACCTGTTTCCTCAGGGATTGCACGGAATCTCAAACAATGCTCTTTATTTCTCATTTCAGTCATAGCTAAATAGTCCAAATTTTTTTCTAGTTCCAGATTTAGTATATCTGTTCTATTCTCCAAGGTTTGTACCTTTTCTTTAGTATTTTTTGCATCCTCCTTTATTTGCCCAATTGTCCCTTTAATCTCATCCACTTGTGTTTTAATATAGTCTTTTATATCTGTCAATTCAATTTTCATTTCCTGTTTAATTTCCTGTTTTATAGCATTAATCCCTTCCATTATTTTTTGAAACATTTCTGGGGGTATATCCTCTTCCTGTGTATCAATAGAACCTCTTCGCCCCTGGGCCTTAGTTGTTTTTTTAGTTGTCATTTTCAAAAAGAGGCCTTTAATTTCTAAAATTAATCACTGTTTCAGAACCTAAGGGCAGTCTATTTCTTCTTTTTTTCCCTCCACCAAAAAGAAGAGTTAATATTCCAGGCCTGTAATTGGAATCCAGCCAGCACAACACAGTCCTTATCTGCATCCAAGAATGCAAAACAATTCTGGTTGCCAAGACTAAACAATTAGTAGCATATACGAGCAGCGGATTCATCCAACAAGAAATAGTCCAAAGAGAAAAATAGTCCAAAATATAATAATTACCTCTCATCCGTTTTTAAACTTTAAAAGTCCAAATTCAAGCCAGCTTTTTGTCGTAGAAAAGTAAATAAGTTGTTTATATTTTCTTTCTTCCTTAATTATATTTAAAAGAGAAAAAGTATGACTCACCCAGGTTTCTCAATTGCTGATTCATAAACAAATCCCTTTTATTGCAGTAATTTAAGCCAAATGATAAGGTTTAGGCAGAAGTGGGCTCGCTGGTTAAGAACGTTTTTTTTTTAAGAAAAGAAAAAACGCTTCGCTTCATTCCAGTCCAGCTTGCGTGAAAATCCTGACTCCGTCTTCAGCCGATCGGCTTGCCTTCTTATCTCAGGAATTTCCTGATCAATTCCAGCCGCCGACAGCTCAACGAAGTCTTGTGGAAGATCTGATCGGTTCTCCTATACCTTGGAGAACATTTAAGCCAGTCCAAGATTCCTCTTGGCTGACTTTTAACCTGAAAAAAGCTTCCTCTGAGGCAGAGCTCCCTCAGAGACAACCACCAGCCAGCACCACTTCCCGGAAGTCCTCTCCTAACAACTTTCAATGCCCTTCACAAACTACCCTTCCCACGATTCTTTGGGGGAAGCCATGATTGTTTCAAGTGGAGTAAGAGTGGAATAATAATAATAATAATAATAATAAATTTTTATTTAGCAGACGCCCATCTGTCTGACTGAATGGACACTCTGGGCGACGTACAATATAAAATACAATATAAAATACAATCTGCTCATATACATAATCATCACATTATTAATATCATAACATCTCATCTGAAGACCATCTTACATTAATACAGTGTAAAACCTAACCCACCCCAGAGATCCCATAGGCCTGCCTGAAGAGCCAGGTCTTCAAGGCTCGGCGAAAAGTCAACAGGGAGGGGGCATGCCGAAGGTCAAAGGGAAGTAAGTTCCAGAGGGTGGGGGCCACGATCGAAAAAGCCCTCTCCCTGGTCCGCACCAACCTAGCTGTCTTAGTCGGTGGGACCGAGAGAAGGTCCTGTGAGGCTGATCTTGTTTGGCGGCATATTTGGTGATACTGGAGGCGCTCCTTCAGATAAACTGGGCCGGAACCGTATAGAGTTTTAAAGGTTAAAACCAACACCTTGAATTGGGCCCGGTATACAACTGGCAACCAGTGTAATTCAATCAACACTGGGGTGATATGATTGCGGCGGCGGGTCTGCTTTATTAAGCGTGCCGCCGCGTTTTGTACCAGCTGGAGTTTCCGGACCGTCTTCAAGGGTAACCCCACGTAGAGCGCATTACAGTAGTCTAATCGAGAGGAGATCAGGGCATGTATCACTCGTGGGAGCAGATGTATGGGAAGATAGGGTCACAGCCTCTGTACTAGATGAAGTTGGTACCAAGCTGCCCGGCTCACTGCAGAAACCTGAGCCTCCATAGACAGCTGGGAGTCCAAGATGACCCCGAGACTGCGGACCTGGTCCTTCAGGGGCAAACTCACCCCATTAAGTATCAGGTCAAAATCACCCAACCTTCCCTTGTCCCCCACTAGTAATACCTCAGTCTTATCGGGGTTCAGCTTCAGCCTGTTCTCTCCCATCCATCCACTTACGGACTCCAGGCACTTGGACAAGGTATCCACAGCCAACTCTGGTGAAGATTTAAATGAGAGATAGAGCTGCGTGTCATCCGCATATTGGTGACACTGCAGCCCAAAACTCCTGATGATGGCTCCCAGTGGTTTCATATAAATGTTAAATAGCATGGGAGAGAGGATAGAACCCTGTGGCACACCACAGTTGAGGGGCCAAGGGTCTGAAACCTCATCCCCCAACACTACCCGTTGATATCTACCGGAGAGATAGGAACGGAACCACTGTAAAACAGTGCCTCCTATTCCCAGTCCCTCCAGGCGACTCAACAGGATACCGTGGTCGACGGTATCGAAAGCCGCTGAGAGGTCCAGGAGGATGAGGAAGGTATGTTCTCCCCTATCCAACGCCCTCCTCATATCATCCACCAGAGTGACCAAGGCTGTTTCAGTTCCGTGTCCAGTCCTGAAGCCCGACTGGAAAGGATCTAAATAATCTGCTTCCTCCAAGTGTGTCTGTAGCTGCTTTGCCACCACACGCTCAATTACCTTGCCCAAGAATGGTAAATTGGAGACTGGGCGAAAGTTGTTTAAATCTTGGGGATCCAAGGAGGGCTTTTTCAGAATAGGTCTTATCACTGCCTCCTTGAGGGGCAATGGCATTACACCCTCCTCCAAGGATGCATTTACCATTGCCTTGATCCCATTGCCCAGTCTCTCTTTACAGCTCATAACGAGCCATGAAGGGCAAGGATCAAGTAAGCAAGTGGTTGGTTTTACAGTAGAGAGCACCTTGTCCACTTCATCAGAGAGAAGAGGCTGAAACCGATCCCAGCAGACCGGATTGCAACTGGCTGCCTCTGGACCCCTACTTGTAACCACGACGTACGGAATCTTGTCCTTTAGGTGCTCGATTTTATCGGCAAAGTGTTTAACAAATGTGTCACAGGAGGCTTTTGATTGTTCCATAGGTTCCTGCGCTACTGGACCGACCAGGCTTCGGACCACTTGGAACAACCTCCTGGGACAGCACTCTGCCGAAGCAATAGAGGCAGCAAAGAATTGCCTCTTTGCTGCCTTTGTTGCCCACTGGTAGGCCGCTATTGCCGCTCTAACCAGTGTCCGATCACCTTCAGTGCACGATTTCCGCCATCGGCGCTCTAGTCGTCTCACTTCCTGCCTCAGACTGCATAACCGTGGTGTATACCAGGGTGCAGTCTGAGTTCTATTCAGGAGAAGAGGACGTTTCGGTGCCACCCGGTCTATTGCCCTAGTGATCTCCCTATTCCACTCCATCACCAGGGCTTCGACCGGGTGGCCTTCAGTTAGCTCCAGATCACCCAGCGCATTTAGGAATCCAATAGGCTCCATCATGCGTCTGGGGCGGACCATCCTAATAGGTCCTTGTCCCCTGCGGAGGGTGTGCGGCACAGAGAGATCCAATTTCACCATAAACGTATGGTGTGAATCTGGCCTTAATATCTAAGCAACATGTGCTGTGGCTGCTGGGACAAAATTATTTGGAGAGTATCTTGGTTCATGTTACTGCTTCTATAATGCAAATAGCTTCTATATGCTGCGGTAATTTTCAGAGTTCATTATTCTCACGCAATCTACATGGGGCTTCCCTTGAAGATGACTTGGAACGTCAACTGGTCCAAAATGCAGCAGTCAGATTACTGTCTAGGGTTCCATTTAGAACTCATATACAATCCCTGTTGTAAAACAGCTGCACTGGTTGCCAGTTTGTTTCTGGGCCTAATTCACGGTGCTCACATTAATGTTTAAAGCCCTAAATATCTTAGGCCCCAAATATCTAAAAGACTGCTTCCTTCCCTTACAGACACCTGCGAATGTTAAATTGGAACTTGGTAGTTCTGCCACCCACAGACATTTGTACACTCTATAGTAGCCCCTAGGTTGTGGAGCAAAGCAGTGTTTTCTTATAGAGAAGGGGAACAAAGGAAGGAAGGCTGAAAGAAGGAAGGCTGCTTGTAAAATACAAGGTGCGTTGCTTGTGAAGCATTTTTTCTCCCTCCATGGTGCTTTTTGCAGATTGTCTAGGAGAAAATGGAGGGTGGGGGGAGAGAGACAAAGGGCTAAAAAGAGTGGGGGTATTTTACAGACATCAGTGCCTGAGACAGAACTTCTCACAGCTGATCTACAAAAAGCAGGTTTCTTCCCCTTGTAAAATATAGGCAGCCTCATTCTTCTTAGCCCTTTCCTCCTTCTGTCTTCCCTCACCCTCCGTGCAGCTCTCTCTCCCCCCTCCACTTTCTCACAATCTGCAAAAAGCACAATCAAGGGAAAAAGAACTGCTTTAAAAGCAATTCCCCTTGTATTTTATAGGCAGCTTTCCTTTCCCCTTTCTTCAACCTTCCTTTGCCCTCTTCTTTGTGAGGAAATGCCACCTCACTTCACTCTCCACCCACTCTTCTTAGCTCTCTTTCTCTCTTTCCTCATGCACCCTCTTTTGTGGCTGCAGTGAGTCTGTGCTTTGTATTTTACAGGCACCATGTGTGACAGGGATGTTCCTTTCTCAGCTGATGTGCAAAATGCAGGGGGAAGAAACCTGCTTCTTGCAGATCAGCTGTGAGAGGGACTTTCTTGCAGGCAGCAATGCCTGCAAAATACCAGCTTCTTTGTCTCCATTCCCCCATGGGGAGGAGAGAAACAACCACTTTGCTAGTTCTATGTTTGGCGTTTTGGGAAGCGCCGAGCACAGGGCTAGCAACATCCCATGTGTAGTGATTTCCAAGCACCTGATTGCCAGCAGATGGCTTGGGAACCCCCTGCAAGTGGTATTGATAAGTGGGTTGGATAATGGTGCCATGTGATTGACAGGTAGGTGCCCCCAGTCATCTGTCAAATTTGGCCTGTGAAGCCAATCCTGATGACTCATGAAAGGACCCTGGACTTCTAACTTCTAGCCACTCCACTACTGTCCATCATTCTTGTGACTGTAATTTGTTTTAAACTGATTCAATATTGCATTTTTAAATGGCTGTAACTTTACCTGGGACCTTATGGTGAATGGCAGGTAAGCAAATAAAACAACAATAATCTAAAAAATAGAGCGGAGTGAAAATGGGGTCCCAAAATTCCCCACCCTATTTGCAGGCCTTGAAACTGGGAGTACAGTGTCACCAACTATTATTGGGACAGAGATATTCTCTAACAGTTTCTTGGAGGTGGTGCTGCTTATCATCATCAGTATGCGCCTTACTTGTTCCCCTTTCCTTTGGTGCTGCTGCAAGCAACAGCAGTGGCAGCAACGGCATGGGCAGGTTGCCATTTTACATTCCCCACAATGTCCCAGGCCTAGCATTGTTTCCAGGGATGGGAGGGGAAGGGGATAGAGACCGTCACAAAAATTGCACGGATTTGTGGGGAGGGGTACAGAAGAAACTTCTCAGATTTTCCCTAGAAAAATCGCTTCTGTGTGTTATTCATTGTTTTAATTGCTCTAATTCTACTCATTGTTCTTGCCCTGAACATTCCCAAGGTGGGGTAGGGGGACAGAGAGAGAGAATAGGTTTGATCCATTAAGGGGGAAATAGCATAAATGTTATTGATACGAAAATATAGAAAAACGTCTTCTCTGGCATACAATTTTTGTTTTTTTCAATTTGTTGAAATCAAATCTGGAGGCACACCCTATTATGGCTTTAACTATTAGAGAAACTAGTATTCATTGTCATTTTTTGCATAAATCATATGAGGGTACATTCATTAGTTCATGTTTAACAAATGCTGTGTTTCAGTGGCATCTAATCATTACTCTTGTTCAGTGGAAATCCCTCAGAGGAAATTCATGTCAGCTGCCCATATTTCTTTAAGAGCTCACTAATTGTTCTTTAGGGCATTAATACAGCATCGTTTCTGATTCAGAAATCTTTTTTTAAAAAAAACTTTAATATTTCAGTTCAATCCTTGTAAACAATTATAGGCTGTTGTGCTCTTGGTCATTGCAAATAATGCTTATGAAAAATGGATGGCATTGCAGAGAATGGAGCAATTCAAGGTGCTATACACAGCACATAGTTCAAATTCATTTTGCTCTTCTGAGAGCTTAGAAAGGAAGAAAGAAAACCGCTAACAAAGAATAATAGGTTTGCACTTTTTTGGCACTTCATCAATGAATGTGATAACACTTTAATAGATTTAAATAGATATTTAGATAGCACTTTAATAATTGTTCATAGCACTTCACATTCATTATCTCAGTAATACATACAACTATCCTGTAGGGTAATTTTAATTTAATTTATTGGATTCTGGCTGGCCAAAATGAACAAAATAACACAAAATGACACATCAATACAATAACATTAAAATCTAAAAGCGATAATGATAAAATCTAACCCACCCCACAGGCCTGCCTGAAGAGCCAGGTCTTCACGGCCCGGCAGAAACTCATTGTAGAGGGGGCCTGGCGGAGGTCATTTGGAAGGGAGTTCCATAGGGTGGGGGCCACAATGGAAAAAGCCCTCCCTCTGGTCCTTACCAGTCTAGCTGTTTTGACTGGTGGGATAGAGAGAAGGTCTTTTGAGGCCAATCTTGTTAGGCAGCATAGCTGATAATGCTGGAGGCACTCCTTCAGATAGACTGGGCCAAAACCGTGTAGGGATTTAAAGGTCAAAACCAACACCTTGAATTGGGCTCAGCAAGCAACTGGTAGCCAGTGCAACTCGCTGAGCACTAGAGTTATGTGATCTTGCCGGCGGCTGCCTTTAATCAGGTGCGCCACCGTGTTCTGAACCAGTTGCAGCTTCCGGACCGTTTTCAAGGGTAATCCCACGTAGAGCGCATTACAGTAGTCAAGGCGAGAGGAGACCAGGGCATGTACCACCAATGGGAGCAGATGATTGGGAAGGTAAGGGCGTAGCATCTGCATCAGATGGAGTTGATACAGTGCTGCCCGGCTGACAGCTGAAACCTGAGCTTCCATGGACAGTTTGGAGCCAAGAATGACCCCAAGGCTGCTGACCTGGTCTTTTAGGGGCAGTTGTACCCCATTGAGCAACAGGTCCAAATCTCCTAACCTTCCCTTGTCTCCCACGAACAGTACCTCAGTTTTGTCACGGTTCAGTTTCAGCTTATTCTTTCCCATCCAGGCACTCATTGACTCCAGGCACTTGGACATGGTTTCTACAGCCAACCTCGGTGAAGATTTAAATGAGAGATAGAGCTGTGTGTCATCCGCATATTGGTGACACTGCAGCCCAAATCTCCTGATGATAACCCCCAGCGGCTTTATATAGATGTTAAATAGCATCGGGAAGAGGATGGAGCCCTGCGGCACCCCACAAGTGAGAGGCCAAGGATCCAAAACCTCATCCCCCAATGCCACTCTCTGGTACCTATCAGAGAGGAAGGAACGGAACCACTGCAGAACAGTGCCCCCTATGCCTAACCCCTCCAATCGGTACAAAAGGATACCGTGGTCAACGGTGTCAAAAGCTGCTGAGAGATCCAGGAGGACAAGGAAGGTGCCTTCACCCCTATCCAACGCTCTCCTCATATCATCCACCAAGGCGACCAAGGCTGTTTCAGTCCCATGTCCAGGCATGAAGCCCGACTGAAATGGATCCAGATAATCCGCTTCCTCCAAGTGCGCTTGCAACTGCTTCGCCACCACCCGCTCAACCGCCTTGCCCAAGAATGGTAAGTTTGAGATTGGGCAAAAGTTGTTTAAATCTTGGGGATCCAAGGAGGGCTTCTTTAAAATTGGTTTTATTACTGCCTCCTTGAGAGCTGATGGCATCACGCCCTCTTCCAAGGACGCATTTACCACTGCCTTGACCCCCTCACCCAGTCTATTCCTGCAGTTCATGATGAACCACGATGGGCAGGGATCGAGTAAGCAGGTGGTTGGCCTTAAGGTTGCAAGCACCTTGTCCACTTCATCAGAAGCTGGAACCGATCCCACATCACCGGAAAACCACTGGCCAACTCTGGCTCACTCACTGTATCCACAGCGTGCGGAATCGTACTCTTTAGATGATCGATTTTATCCGCAAAGTGCTTTGCAAACTCATCACAGGAGGTTTTAGAATGTCCCATCGGTTCCGAAGCAACTGGACCAACCAGGCTTCGGACCACTTGGAATAGCCTCTTGGGACAGCACTGTGCAGATGCAATAGAGGCAGCATAGAAATCCTTCTTTGCTGCCCTTATTGCCACATGGTAGGCCGCTGCAGCCACTCTAACCCATGTCCTATTGTCCTCAGAGCGAGATTTCCGCCACTGGGATTCTAGCCATCTCACCTCCTGCCTCAGATTTCGCAGCCGTGGAGTATACCACGGTGCTGTCTGAGTCCTATTCAGGGGGAGAGGGCGTTTCGGTGCCACCTGGTCTAATGCCCTGGTGATCACCTCATTCCACTCCTTCACCAGGGAGTCGACCAAGTGCCCATCTGCAGGCTCCATAAAATCCCCAAGCGCATTCAGGAATCCATCTGGATCCATCAAACGCCTGGGGCGGACCATCCTAATGGGTCCTTTGCCCCCGCGGAGGGTGTGTGGCATCGAACACAGGATTTTGTTCATATTACAGATGTGGGGAGAGGCTGTTGCTGAGATGTTGTCTAATGCACTCACCTAGTGAATTCATGGTTAAATAATGTTTTGAATCAGATATTATTTTGGCTC
This sequence comes from Rhineura floridana, assembly GCF_030035675.1. NCBI lineage: Eukaryota > Metazoa > Chordata > Lepidosauria > Squamata > Rhineuridae > Rhineura > Rhineura floridana. The sequence goes on along the minus strand of NC_084488.1, from coordinate 35,412,785 downwards.
ACACTCCTAGACTGCAATTCTATGGTTACTTGAGTAGGAGTAAATCCCACTAAATATAGTGGGACTTACTTCTGAGTAGACATGCATAGGATTGCACTGTCACTCTGCAGAAATTGTATTACTATGAGATTCAGCATCATGCTAAATTTGGTTGAAATAATTCCATCTAGATACACAAGACACTTCCTACTTTTGTAAATATTTCTGTCCATTGAAAACAGAAATACTTACTCCTATTAACGGGATTCAGGAGTCATTCTTTTCTTCACTGACTATATAGAATAGATGGCCAAAGCACAGAACAGATTTTCATGTTAATTCCATGTACATCCTTTTTGTGTGCCATTCAGAAAACATTTCCCATAGTAAAGACCTTGGATGCCTATGACTGCAGTGTGTTTCTCTACTGTAAGGGATTATCCAGTGTCGCTTCCCACTTTGTAAATTTGATTTACTCCAGATAAGGACAATGCTATGGTTGAAATCCAATGCAGATTTAAGCACACACAAGCCTGCAATCTTCAAACACATTTACTAGGGAGTAAGTCCTGTTAAAGACAGTAAGACTTACTGTGATGTTAAATATGTTGATTTCAGCAGGGTTAACATAGCTCATTATCCATCTAGCTCATTATCTGCTCTCATTGGCAAGCAGTGGTCTCTCCCAGCTCTACATGGAGAAACCATGAACTTGGGACCTTCTGTATGCAAAGCAGGTATGCTACCACTGTCTATGTCTTATATTGCCTTTAACTGTTTTTATGGTGGTGTGTACTGCCCTGATGTTTTGTGAGAGGGCGGTATATAAATACTTTTATAAACAAACTGTGGCCTTTCCTTGTGGCTCCTGCCATTACAACAATCAGCCAAAATAATGTATTGTGTTATGGCATGAATTGGGCATAAAATCCACCCATACATAACCCTATTCCTCAGGGCTGCTGCCAAAGGGTGGCCAGGGTGGCCCCTGGCTGAGGGCTCCTGTGGCCCAGAGGGGCCCCTGAAGGGCCCCTCCATAGGGTGTGGGGGTAGCACTCCTCTTCCATGATCCACGGCAGGGGCGACTCCCGCCCCTGCCGCAGATCACAGAGATGGAGCTCCCAGTCCCCCCCAGACCGTGCGGGCCTGTGGCATCTGCCTGCTCCACCTACCTCTTTTTCTATGAATGCCCTGAACATGCAGGTGCCATTAACCAAGATGGCAGCAGAGGCTTCTGTGACGCCCTTCCCTGGCTCTCCCTGTCAGGTTCCTACCTGCTTGTGGCTACTGCCTTTCACTAGGCACCACCAGGGACTCCACCTGTCCAGACAGTCCTTTTTATGGTTTCTCTCTCCGCTCTAGCACAGATCTCAATAGATCCCCCTGCTAGGCAACACCACCAGTCATGTCCTATAACCAATGTTCCCAGAGACTTTGCCTGAGTCTCTCTCTATCTGGTTACTTTTGTGACTGCATGCGTATGCTGTTCCCAACCCCTTTGTATCTATATAGATAACTCATATAACTCTGGGTTGCTCTGGATACTTGTAATGTTATTCTTCTTCTCTTCACCGCTGCCACCATTCGTTACTGTTTCCCTTCAGCCTTGGTAATTACCTTGCCCTTCCTTCTGGTCTGTGAAAACCCCAGCCAAGGATCAGGCCTTCGGTAAACCAAAATAGTATTTATTACATATCAGAAATAACAAGATTACTTTTATAATGGTACATAAGCATAGGGTTTCATCTATTCCTGTGATACTTGTCTTATTATTAACCAGAACTCCAATTCCCTCTTTCTCCACACTCTTCTGACATCCACCAACTAACACCCACCTCCAAACACCACCAAAAGAACCCACCCAGATTCAACTGTCATTCTTCCATTTATACTCTCAGCCATTCAAACGCTCAGCCAATCATCCAGCATTCTACTGCTCATCTACTCCCCCCTCCTCTTTCACTCCACTTACCATATATCTTCTATACAAACAGCACTTACCATATTTACATTAATACAGGAACATCACAGCTTCTATAAGGGGCCAATGCCCGTACCGCCATCTTGATTGATGGCAGCCATGTGAGCAAACGCAGCGTAGCAGGAATTCTTATGAAGAAACTTTTATCTGTTTGAGTAAGGGGAAATTAATTATGTAAATGAGTGTTGAGCACCCAACGGGGCTTTGAGTGTGTGCTTCTTCCCCATGGTGCATGGCAAACTGCTCTTGACATGGAGAGGACTTTCAAAAGTAGGATTATGATGTGGCATGGGAGCCTATGGTTTAAAGGGTGGGGGGAAGAGTCAAATCCCACCCTGTGGATGTCTAATCACTTGGTCAGGCCTAAAGTAGCTCTTTGGCTCTTGGCCAAAGCGTGTAAATAATGAGCACTGAAGACAGGTTTCTAATTAATAATGAGTACCAAAGATATGCTTCTCCAAGCGATGAGGTCAATGTCAAAATGAACAACAAAACTAAGTCTCGGCAGTCCTATGCAGAAATCAATCCAGTCCAAATGACAACCTCTATACAGCAACTCTCTGAAATGCATTTTCCATATACTTTCAGTCTCAATGATTTATTTATTTTTTATGAAAGGCAGCAACTAATGGTGGAGAAAGAAAAGATTCCAAGAGTGCACAATAGGAGCAAGCAATTCTAAGAAGTGAATTACACAGAAAACAAATACGATCATGATAGTTATATAGTTACATGGGGCACATCAATGATCAAAAAACTGACAGCAATGTCTGGTTAGGACAGCTAATCACACATAACATTACTTCAGAAAGCTTAGCGCTTAACAAAAACATATTTTTTTCCATTACAAGTTTCAACCAGTTTGTGGAATTGATTCAGAATCCTGAGTCAGATGTACCTGCTATCATCCAGAATACTCAATTTGAGTGCCTCTGAATTATTTGCTTTCACTTTCTGTATTCTGACTTTGCCAGATTGAGTGATGGTAATGTTTCTACCTGGGGTGTAATACTACTTCATTAGAATCAGTATGTGTTTTGCTGTAGATTTCAATGAGATGTGGACTGACTGCATCCCATGATTGAATGCTAAAAACAGCACCTCATATATCTTTCTCCGGGGAGAGAATTTCATTCACACACTGAGAAGTTGTAATAGTCCAGAAAAAAGTGTATAACAAATAGTATTTTTTTTTTAAAAAAAGAGCCTGTTACATTACTTGGCATTGGAAAATTGTTTTAAACTTCTTCTAGCCTTGCTGTAAGACTGAGATAACTCATGAGGATGAGAGGCGGCGGCAGAGGAGACATCAGCCTCATTTGCAGGTTAAGCACAGGGTGCTTGGAGACAGCAGATTGGGTTAGAAAAGGGAAAGTATAATGGTTTGGCCGTAAAAGAGTACTTTCTGTCTCTGTAAAGCCTTTTCATTAATCAAAATTGCAAGTCCTGCCTTGGGAGCTCTCAAGTGAGATCTTCCAACTTCCCTGAGCTCTTCTTTATTACTGACCATTCTCACTCTGCATAATTGGTAAAGCAAAGTGAGCCCTATGGTTTAACATGCCTACTTGGCATTCTCAGTTTGTTTGCTTGTCTCCCTTGAACATTGAGCTATCGGAATGAAATTTGGGGTGCATGTCCAGGAGGCAGTTCTATTTACCAAGGCTGAATACTCCCATCCCCATTTGCAAAGTATGTGGGCAGAGAGGAAAGTGAAAAAAAATATGTTGTATGGTGCTGTCTTCGCAATTGAGATATTGTAATGAAAACTGGTTTTCACATACAGGGCACAATTCTACATTTCAAGTTCAAATATCAGATAAGCACAGGGCTTGCCTGACATTTTGCCGTTTGAAACAAAGGACGTAGATGGTGCCCCCTCCCTTCCATGTACAGAAGCAGACTATACCGACAGCAGAATAGAACTTCCAATACTGACAACAGACAGCATCCTCTACTGCAATAAGCTAGCTTATAGTATACATTTCCCTGGCATCCTATGCTTGAGGCAGCTGCATCACTTTGCCTAATAGTAGAACCACCCCTGCATAACCATCTCACCCTGGATCTGTTTTTAAAGGCGAGGAGGAAGATATAACATCTGTAATGAACGCTTCTCAAATATTATTTACTAGGTCAAGGGTTTGTTACTGTGAGAATAAACATAAATGCTGGAAAGGTTGTGTGAATGAAAAAAAAAACTGGAAGCCAATGAAGGACTCCCCCAAATAACCATTTTGGGAGGGCATTCTCTGGTGATGCTTGTAATTGCTGACCCAGTTCCAGATCAAGTCCATCCATCACTATACGAACCTATCAAATTAATTTTTTATCTCTTGGCTTTCTGACATCATCCTTTTACAAGGAATTTTCAAAAAGGGGAAAAAAGAGGGGGAAAAACAGATTCACATTTAGGCAAGCAAGTTCAATTTAAGCAAATTTGCTTGATGATTCCCCCCCCTTTCTTCCAGCTCAGCAAGATATTCTTCATTCCAATATCAAACTTTTTTTTTTAAAGTAGCAAATGTATTTTTAATACCACCACGACTTCTTTTAAAATGTTTGCAGGAACATATAACTCTTCTCTGGATTCTGTTTTCTCTACTTTGACTTTAAGCCAACATCCTAATTCAGTCCTTTAATTTAGCTGCTCTTGGATGGAGTTCTCTGTGTATTCTAAAATAAAAGCACCAACAATTCCAGCTTTAATCTAAGTCTTCACTTGCAGCAAAGACTATGGATTTGCTATTACAGTCATGTATCTGCTGAACATAGATGGTTGGTGCAGTCAGGCTGATGATGCTGATGACCTGTTGTGGTAGTAATGGGGAGCAAATTCATTTTTCCCAAATAGATGCTTGATGCTGTCGAAAGTCTGGTGACCATGCACATTTGCCGGTGTCCCACACACAAGCATGATGTGCATCTGCTGGTGTATTTGCCTCTAGACCGTATGCAGAGGTGCTGTCTGTATAAACCAAAAGTTCTATATGGGATGCCTTCACGTGGAAATGGTACATGTGGCCTCTGCGATTCCCATGATCATGGTGACTTTTTTTTATCACATCAACCATGCATAACATAACGGCTGCATATATAACCCCTGTGTGGCACTTTCAGTTCAAACACCTCACATGCGTGGCACCTGTGTGATCCAGCCTAAGCTTGATGGAAAAAGTCTTTGGGAGAATGAGTGAAGACCCAATTCAGGATGGATCACCATGTGTTCAGCTCAGTGTGGGACTTTTTTTTAGTAACACTGATGCTGTGTACTGACATAACTGTTTGTAGCACAAAAATGTAGTGTTTCTCAGTATGGAATTGTTCCTGCTCATCCTTGACATGCTGCTTTCAATCTAGATAGTTTGTAGATCCTGCCGTTCAGACGGGTGGTGGGGTTACCTGATATGCATTTGAAAACCTTCCCCTTGATTAGATGTATGCTTTTGAAAACCCTCTCCCTGCAGTCTTGGTACATACCCACTCACAATGCCATTAGGCAGGTGTGGATACATCCTCCCCCATTGCTGAGACTGCCCACATCTGTTTTCAAAAGGACACAGAATCAATCTGCCATGAGCTTTTATTTTTGGAATGAAACCAGTTTGTCAAGAAGCTCTTTTCTGGGGCAAAAAATATGCAATAGGTCTAGATTGTGTGTGATAAGAATAGGGAGAAAACAACTAAGAAGTCAGTCTACACTGATTCTGGAATAAAATGTTGTGTGTACACAGTATGAGCCAAAAATATTGGAAAGATATATTTTTTCTATAGAAATTGAAGTGTTTTAACGATTGATCCCTTTTCCTGGGGAACTCTGGGAATTATAGATCTGTGAGGGGATAGCGTCTCCTAACAACTCTCAGCTCCCTTAACAAATATATTTCCCAGGATTCTTTGGGGGAAGCCATGACTTTTTAAATTAGTATAATGCTGCTTTAAAAGTATAGTGCAGATGGAACCTAAGTTGCTGTGTTCAAAACAGTACACTGGACTAAAGCCTCTCATTTAGCAATGCAGTTCTTTTGCAAGGTTGGCGGAGGCACAAACCAAAAGCAAATCTTGGCTATTTCCTCCAACTGCCACTCAAACCACTCCCATTGAAATTTGCCAGTATGCTTGCTTGAGCTTTGTACTTTTACTTTTATGTCAGTGTGTGACACATAATCTCTTAGAGGTTTGAAGACAGATGCAATACAGAGAGAGAGCTCTTTTGCTATTTTACCTTTTACATGAATACCTCTCTGTAGCACTTCAACGAACTGAACACTGATATTTTATACTTGCCCCTCCACAATCTCTTGCCTGCCTGGTTGCTACTGCTATCTCCTCCTCCTCCTCCTCTTCCTCCTCCATCTGGGAAGCAAAGTCTTCTGCGCTGTGTGCCTGATATGGCACAACCATCTTCCCTCTCAGCCAACTGTCTGCAGAGAGCTTTGCTTCCCATTGAGACAAGGAAGTGGCAGAAGGACTGCCAGCAGGCAGGGGAGTGAATGAGCAGGGAAGGACAAGAATCAAACATTCATATTCAGCTGTGGCGGTATACAAACACAGATGTTGGAAGGGGCTCGTAGCTCAGTGGTGGAGCACATGCTATGAAGGCAGACTGTCTCAGGTTCAGTCCCGGGCATCTCCAGGTAGGGCTGATGGAGACTTGCTGCCAGTCAGTGTGGACAACACTGAGTGAGACCTCTGAGTCTAGCACAAGAAAGAACAAAAAATCGCATTGTCCAGCCGGATAAAAAAAAATTCTGTTTTTATTGGAAATGGCTGAAAAGTAAGCCATTTACTTCTGTGGGTCAAATTGTTCTTCCCCTTTTTGTAAATATTTTCAAACAATGAAACATTCAAACATTTAATAGGGTCATTTGTTTCTCTTTTGTTATATAGCACCACAATCAAGAAAACTCTCCTCTAATACCTCAAAAGGTCATCCTGAACATTTCCTTTGCTATATCGTCAATAACACTGGTATAGTGATATACTGATATTAACAATCACTGTGATAATCTTCTGGCATGGAGTCCCATCTGGCCCAACTCTTTGAGCACAAGAGGCAAGCATGATGCCTCCATGCCAGTAATAGGCAATGTGGGCATAAATGAATAAGGAACTGGGTGTGTGCACTCTGTAATAAATTTTGGACACCCCAAATGCTTGACAGTGTCCATTGCCCAGTGTTGGCTGGATGCAGTTCTATTCCATCTTGTAGACCAGACTTTCCTGGAGGTGGGAGTGTTGAATTTGAGGTGTCCCAAAACTTATTGTGGGATATGTCAAGATGAAATAACAGATGCCCACATTCTGCCACTGTTTTCCTGCTCCTGTAATGGGAAATTCTATTGCAGCATGTTTGAAAACAAGCTGGAATAAACATACGGATAAGAGAGATTTCTGCATTAGTGCTCAGTATGACATTTTCTTGTCATTGTATTGTTTCTCCAGTTCTATAGATGTCACTTTCCTCCCACAACAAATGTATTTATGTTAACTGTAAATGGGGAAGGAGTTAGATGGGAAGGAGGAGGGAAAGAAAAGATAATTTAATGTTGCTGCCTCTGACAATCTGTGAAGAGATCTGTTCAAGAATTCATGCACTATTGCTGCTAGTTCTCATGTGAAAATATTCATAATATTCATAAGACCTTCAGCTACATGGTAATGAATTTCCATAGAGAATTCTGATGGTCATTCTATCAACCTTTTGCAAAAAGGTGTTTTTTTAAACTATTATGATTTTCTCAGATTGAGTTTTGAAACTGTGCAAATGCATTGCTTAGGCATACACAACAAAGCCTCCATCAAATATGTATATGCGTGTCTCGTACCAATCTGTCCATCCACTAAGATAATAAAAGCTGGTTCTCCTCCATGTTTAACTTTAGAAGTAAATAATATAAGTACTAAAGAAAGGGTTTTCTCTGTGGTGGTTCCCCAACTGTGGAATGCCATTCCTTGGGAGGTACTCTTTTCAGTGCCGGGTTAAAACCTTTTTATTTCTCCTGGCATTTTAGATTATTACATTTGAGGTGGCTGAATGGTTTTATTCCTCTTGTCTTTTATTGTTGGTTTGTGTTATAATTGTTTTGCAATTTCCTTTTTTCACCATGAGTTCCATTTTAAAATCACACACCTTTAGTGCTTCTTTCTGTTGGTATCAAACTAAAATATTTGACTTTTTAAAAATTGCAAGGATCTCTAAGTGCTGGCAAGAGACAAAACAAACAAATGGACATGATTATAGGATTGTGCAGAAGAAATTGGTGATAGAATTGCTAGAAGTAAGCCACAAGATTTGGGATGGAAGGATCTGTCAATTTCAGTTCTCTCATTTTCTCATTTTTCCAATCTTAAATTCAGTTCACCATATTTCTGCAGCAATTTGCATTTTTGCTTATACACTCCCCTGAAAGAAGACTCAAAACAAGATACATGGGGAAAAGATTATTATACAGCTACAGAGTGGCTGTATGTATACTAATAGCCATCATGGATTTTTCACATTCCACAATGTTAAATTGAAAATAACCCCCATGCCATTCTGCTGCTTCCCATAAGCTCATTTCAAAACAAAACCATACAAAACTTATAGTCCTGAACTCAGAAATGCTTGCTTAACAACCCTCTAAGTTTTCATGATGATACACAAAACAGTCAGAAAGAATTAAGAGTTCAAAGCGTAAAACAAGAGAGAAAAAATCCAGATCCCTGTTGGACTTTTTTCTGTCAGTGGTCTCATAATTTGTTGAAATTAATTAAAAATCAGCCATGTTTAACAATGAACTCAATGATAACATTGGGCATACTTAGTAAGACCATCAGTGTTCTAAAAACCGGACTCACAGCTGTTTGGCTTAGCTAATCAGGTGGCCACATCCACACCAGACCTTTATTTCACATGAGACAGTCATGGCTTCCCCCAAAGAATCCTGGGAAATGTAGTTTGTGAAGGGTGCTGAGAGTTAAGGGACTCCTATTCCCCTGACAGCGCTCCAGTGGCCAGAGTGGTTTAACAGAGTCCGTCTCTGAGGATTGTAGCTCTGTGAATGGAATAGGGCAACTCCTAGCAACTCTCAGCACCCTTCACAAACTACACTTCCCAGGATTCTTTGTGGGAAGCCATGACTATCTAATGTGAAATAAAGGTCTGGTGTAGATGTGGCCAGAGACAGGTTTGGTTTAAGTTTGGGTGGGTGTTGTGACCCAGGTTGGGAGGGGGAGGCATCAATGAGGGCGACACCGACATCGAGGACTGGGAAGGTGAGCTGGGGGAAGGGACTAGCAGTGAGGAGAGTTCACAGCACGCTCAGACCTCCAGCACTGACAGCCCAGCTCCCTCTTATCCTGGCCCCCCTGTTGAAGCTCAGCCTGAACTGTCAGAGCCTGCCCGTTAGAGATTGCTCCATTAGACATGCCCCCTTCACCCTCATTGGAGGTGCCGCCCGGTCCACCTGACATTCCCCAGTCTGGTGCCCCACAGCTTCCCATGCTCAAAGGCAGCCCCCACCATTCAGAAGGAGAAGTGGAGCTCCAACCCCCATTGCCCTGAGCTTGTAGGCATCAGAGGTGGGAGGTTCAACAGAAAGGCTTGAGGAGGATCTTTGTTTATGCATGAAAACCTATCCTACTTAAGTGGATTCAGGGGAGGGGATATCTGCTGAGTCAACATCTGAGAGCTATGAAGACATGCTTAGTAATTGTTAGTCAGGGCAAATCCTAGATAGGGTAGATGGACTGATGGGTCACAAAGCTTTTGCTGTATTTATTACTTTAATAAAAAAGAGAAAAATTCACAGAACTGAGTGAGACTGGGTCCTTTGGCTTTGGGCCAGACAGTGGGAGACTATATGTGCCTGCTGTAGAATGACAAGGTGGGGGAAACCCTGAAAAACAGTGATACTAGTGTTCACAATGTTTTCCTTTTGGAAAGGAAAGGGGCTTTCCCTCCACCCAGTGTCCACCCACCCAATCTGTTCCTCTCCCTCTCCTTCTCCCTCCTCCCCTTCTCTCCCCCTCCCCCAGATCAGTTTCACCTATCCTAAGCATGATTGTACAGGATTAAATCCCACTGAACTCAAAAAGCATGCAAACGATCAAACATGCCCTCCCCTCCTCCTCCCTCCTATCCACTCCCTCTTGCTCCTTTCCTCCCCCTTCTTTTGCCCCTCGCACCCCATCCCCTTCCAATCCTCTCCCCCACCTTCCCCTCCCCCTCCTTCCCCCTCCCTCCTTCCCTGTCCCCTTCCCCTCCTCCTCCTCCATGGTCAGTTTTACCTATTCTAAGCAAGATTGCATGGAAGTAAATCCCATTGAACTCAGTTAAGCATGCAAATGATCTCTTTCCCCTCCCCCTCTCTCATCTCCTTCCCCCTCTCTCCTTCCCCTCTCCTCTCTCTTCCTCTGCCCTTCTTCCTCCCCCTCCTCTTCCTTCCTCTGTCCCCCCTGCCCACTTCAACCCTTCCTCCCACCCTCTCCTCCTCCTCCTCGCATGGTCAGTTTCACCTATCCTAAGCATGATTGCATGGGAGTAAATCCCACTGAACTCAATAAGCATACAAATGATCAAACCTGCCATCCTCCTCCCCTCGCCCTCCCACCTGCTCCCATTCCCCTCCTCCCCTCTGCCCTTCATCGTCCCCTTCCTCCTCCTCCCCTCTCCATCCCCCTATGGTCAATTTCACTTATCCTAAGCATGATTGCATGGGAGTAAACCACACTGAACTCAGTAAGCATGCAAATGATCAATCCATTCTCAGCAAACTTGCACAGGATTCCATTTCTTACCTCCCAGATTCAAAAGCAGAGAAATTCACTAATAGGCAAAAAACCTTGCAGTTTAAGAATGTACCTATAGACAACAGATACTTCTATCAAACTTTAAAAAGCAGGGAACTTGGGCAGCTGTAGTGAATGCACCAGGGGAGCAGGAGACCTGACCTCCTGAGATGTTGCACTGCCCTACAAATTTGTCAAAATGCAAACACATTTTGTGTTGGTCTTTCACAGTCCAATCCACTTCCTGTGTAGCTTGGAAGAATTTGGTAACATTTGGTAATATCTCAGAGAGGAGGTCAGGTCTCCTGCACCCCTGGTACATTTATTATAGCTGCCCAATTTCCCTGCTTTTTAAAGTGTGATAGAAATATCTGTTGGCTATAGGTAAGTTCTTAAACTGCAAGAGTTTTTTTTCCTATTAGTGAATATTTATTAAAATATAACAGAAGATCTGCAAATAATCCAATCATAGTAGTGCAGACAGGCTGATCTAGGTGGTTTTATGTCTTTGAGGGGTGCAAGCCTTCATTCTCTGGGCATGCAAGAAACTCATCATTGGTTCCCAAAGCAAGGGTTGGGAGAAACTGCTCCCCCTTGTTATGTGAACCCCATGTGTCTATCAGAAATGCACACCCAGGCCCCACTATCCCAACGTTCACCAAGGTGTGCATGCCAGGCATTAAGGACACTCGAGAGTAACCGAAATCCTTAGGCTGTTTGTGATGACTGATGAGTGCCCCTTAACCTACAAATGCCTCAGACTGGCTAAGAAATGAGGTCTTACTTTCAGTTACCTGCCCACACTGGATGCCAATCAAGCCAAATTAGACCAAATCAAATTAAATTGCTTTAAAAGCCAATTAGACCAAATCATAGTACATTGCTCTTCCAGCCAGTAAGACCGAATCAGAATTAAATTGCTCTTCCAGCCCATTAGACCAAATCATCATGAATTGCTCTTCAAGCCACCAAATGAGTATAAATTACTCCACAATGTGTAGCAGGCAAAATGAAGAGGGTCCCGTTGCAGATTTGGGCTCCCTAAAAAACATCCTGCTCAGCCCCCAAAATGGCAACTGGTTGAGCCCACACTACAGAGGGAGGGAGGGAGGGAGGGAGGGAGGGGAGGGAGGTGCTGGTGCGGAGAATTGCATGAAAATTGTACCAGTATTCCAGCGTAGGCGCGGTTAGCAGCTTCCCCTTCCTTGTTTCCCCCACAAACATGCCGCTATGTCCAGACACTAATTTGTACAGTGAATCAAGGGGGAACTACAGTGGAACTACAGGGCAAATGTGTATAACAGGTGAGGGATGAAAACACGACGTTGTTTGTTGCAGCAGTGGGAAAGAAAGACATTTGCGCAAAATGCCAATATATCAGCGAAAAAAGCCATGGTTCCTTAAAGCAACAGTGCAGCATGAAAGGAATTTTAGAAATTGGGACAGAAGCTCTATCATTTCAATCTGCAAAAGTGATGCAATAAGCCCTACGTGTGAAAGCAGCCCTATTTCCTTGCTCCTGACTCCCCTCTGACAATCTGATTGTATCCCATGTAGAGCTGAGCTGAAATTTCTTGACATTTTTTTTTGAGGAAAGTTCTGAAATATTTCATTCCCATCCCAGCAAAGCCACTTGGCAGAAATTTCTCAGAATATTCTCCACCAGATTTTGCTGGGTGGCAGATGCCATTCCCCCACCCCACATGCTCTGGGATAATATTACATCTGAGGCATTGTGGAGATGCAAAATAGTGGTCAAGCTGCCAACTCAACAACTTACAGTAGCAGAAAAAAATCTCTGAGGAAAATAGAAAGAAACCATTCTGTTGCCGCTGCGAATATAAGTCCCATCCATAAGAAAGTGTCAGAAAATTCTCTGTCCCTGAAGAAATCCGGTGAAATGCTTTCCCCATTTTCTCTATTCACAGATATGGAGGTGAATTTTGAGAGGCCATTCACACACAGCTTCAGTTCCCATGCACATATTTATGGATAGGTGGGCAAACTTGATGGGTGAAATGTTCATGTCCTGCACAAGTGTTGTGTTTCCATCATGGGTGTCCATCATGGGTCACCCCTGAATTGTCCTTTCACTGGGTTTACAGTGATGGGCAGCAGTGGTTCATGAACTTTGACTAGAAAAACATCTAGGAGAAGGAAATTCTAATAACAAATTCTGTGCCCATGGCATGCCTGCAACATCTTTTTGTGGCAGTGTAACATTAACAGCTACTTGGACAAAAGAATGAGAAAAATTCTACACATGCCTTTCTTACTTAAGTTCCATTCTTAATACAAGATGTATGGCCAAAACCATTCAGCAGTCAACCGGTATTTCTCAAGCGGAAAGCCATAAAAATTAAGTAAAGCCTTAAATCGATAAATGGTTGTATATTAATCCATTGTAGCAACAGGGAGAGAAAGAGTAAGATCCATGGATATTTAGTCCTCAGCATAATATGTTAAACCTCCAGGAAGGGATTTGTTACTTTGTTCATTCAAACCTACACATTTCTAAAAGGGAGAATTCTGAAATTCCTCCTCCTCCTCCCCACAGCTCTGTTAAGATACATCATGTGTACCACGTCCCATAATCTAAGCCATGATTAGTAAATTCAACTTCCTTGCAAACGTATTTCCCACCAGTCAGTTCTCATGCAACCCCTTCCCATCCTTCACTGCAGTTGAGAAGAAAGACAGATGGATTCCACAGAAGCTTAGGGGCAAGAATATTCTGCTTGTGGGAAAATGAGAGGTAGCTACAGATGAAAAAGCAGCCACTACAGCAGGGGTCACCAGAGTGGTACCCACAAGTACACATGTGCCCACAGAGGCCTTTCTTGATGCCCATAGAGTCCCTTCTCACCCTACTGAAATTAGGCTTGAAAGAAGCATTCCATTGTAGCCAATATACTAGGTTATAATGTGTGCTTGGTTGTGGGGCGTGTGTGATATCTATGACATTTTCTCTGGTCTGCAAATGTGTCCATGAACTCCTGCACAACAGGATTTTTTAAAATAAAAAATACTGATGTGCCAATTACTCAGCAATGATATTAGCGTCCAGGTCTGTCCACTTTGTAGGTTAGAGATACATCACTCCTCCCCTTAGGTTCCAAGGATCTTCAAAACCTCTGAACTTCAGAGATCCCCCTGGCAAGTTTGGAACTCCTGTCATCACTAGATCCCATCTTCTTTTGTTTATTTATTTGCTGTTCTGTTAATTTTAGCCTATCACTGTCCTTCTCTCCCTTCCTCTCTGTAACTGTTGCTCGCCTCAGACTTTCACCTCTTTCTCTCTGTCTTCCTTTCCTTCTGAAGCCATGCCCACCAGTTATATTTCTTCCAGTCTCCTCATGTTTCTTCTCACCCCTTAACTTTCTCCTTATCCTTGGCCCCTACCTTCACTCCACTCCTCTCCCTCACTCCCTCTCTTCTCTCTTTTCCCTTTTAGAACCTGCTGAAGCTGTGTAGCCAGCCACTCTTTTATTTCTTGGCTCTGTGTGTGCATCATCCACTTCTGCCATGTCACTGCCTCACTACACCGCTCCTGGTCTATCTTGACCAGCTCCCAGTCAGAATGCAAGATTAAAGGAGCAGTAGGCAGTTTGCCATGACATTGCCACCCTACATAGCACTCGAGAACAAAAACAAAGGAACAAAAAGGCATGTATAAATGATTGTACATATTGATTGTGAGGGCGCATGTGTGTGAAAATTGCCTCTTTGCTCTTTAACCTACATAAAAGTAGCAACTGGGAAAGTACTGGATTCACATTTCCATATATTTTAAAGAGGAAGTGTGCATGTGTGCCCCTCACAATGGACATATGCTCAAATTTCATGCTTGGGTATCTGTGCACAAGTACAAAATGTAGTGAAAACCCAGCCATAAGACAGAATTAACATAATTTATTAAGTAGGCATTTCTAATGTGATGACCATCTATTATGTTCTCCTGACATAATTAGATATGATTCATATATTCCTAATTAGAATATGATTCATATATTCAATCCCCTTGTAAAACAAAGCATATATTAAAATGCCCCATGGGTTAGAGTCATTAATTATAGCACATATACAAAAGGGCAAATTAGGGCTGCGCATAGATCCCCAGTCTGCCCCATGGCTTAAATTTGGCACCCCTGGATGAGGCTGACACAAGGGCCACCTGTTTCACCCTGTATTCAGATGGCAGGGCTAATGTTTAATTAGGTATTTTAAAACCCTATTTAAACATATGATTGGGAGAGGGAGGAGGAAAGAAGACACACTGTGTCTCCTCCTCCCCCCAACTGAGAGCAGGAGGGTTAGATCCTGTGGGGTGCTGTGCCTTCGTGACTTCCTTCCCATTTGGTAAGCAAAGGATTCCATCCAGCAGAGGGCTGCTTCAGGGGGTGGGACATTGGTAGAGGGGGCAGGTGGGAAGGAGAGGCTAGTGGGAAAGGCCCCCATATCAAAAGGCATCCACCCCCACTCCTACCTTCTCCTGGAAAGGTGCAGCCAATAGTCCTTTTGCCCTTCCATGGTTTTTCTTCTTTTTCCCTGCCTCTCCTTCATGCCTGACACCCTGGCCCCTGACAGCCTTGGGTTCCTCTGAGCCAACCTGTGGTGATCCAGGGCTGTTACAACCTGACTCGAGTGGTGCCCAGATCCCCCTGATTTGACCCAGTTCAGTTTGGGACTTGGGCTTTGGCCAGATCTGGTGCACAGCCCTCCTGGGTATACTCACACATTTTTATGCTTCTCTCTTTAACTTTGCTTTTATTGATCCAGTCATGTAAATTCCTGTACCTAAATTCAGTAAAACAGCATGATACAGTGCAATCATATGAGTGATCATTGCACCGTTACCATATTTTAAACTAAATGAAAACATCATCAAAGGCCCAGTTCACATGGAGGTTTAGTATGGATCTGGTGATTTTTGCAGATCCTTTTAATTTGGACCATTTACATGATGTTTTTGCCAATGCAAGTGCATTCGGCTGCTATTGCCTTTAAATCCGGATTAAATCAATGCGATAAAAATCCAAAATTTGTTTGAAAACCTGCACCTCTTCGGTGCCCACCTACAGTGTAGTTGCTTTTCTCTGCTCTTTTTGGCTGCATGGGTAGTTTGCCATTTTAGACCCCCCCTTTCTCTGCCCCCTACATTGACTATGGATGTCATTTTGTTTCCTGCTGCTAAGGAACAAACTGCCGGTCGCTCTAACCTTCCTTTCCCCCACTTTCCCCCCCAAACAAGTTCCCTCCCTCAGTCCTTTAAACCAGTGACGAGCTCCATTTACTCGCTATTTTTACTTCTCTCAGCATATATTTTTGTAGTGTTATGCTTAGACGTATGCCGCCGTCCTCGTCGCCCTCCCTCTTCCAGCCCTGCTGGGCGCCCTTTACTGCAGTGGCTTCACCCAGGAGGCTGACGCTATCACACCAGCTGCTACAAGGTGAGGGCCACGGCAGGCGGGCGTCGCTGTTGCTGCCGCTGCTTCTTTCACTCATAGCCCCTCAGGAGGAGGAGGAGGTGGCCCCCAGAGGGTGGTAGCGGCGGAGGAGCCCCCGCTTGGCCCTCATTCTATCTCACAATTGCCAGTGATGAAGGTGTGTGCACGCACACACACAAACACAAAATATACACACTGCACACTATAAACATTTCATTCAT
This sequence comes from Rhineura floridana, assembly GCF_030035675.1. Classification (NCBI taxonomy): domain Eukaryota; kingdom Metazoa; phylum Chordata; class Lepidosauria; order Squamata; family Rhineuridae; genus Rhineura; species Rhineura floridana. The sequence continues at coordinate 35,396,385 of NC_084488.1, read as the reverse complement.
TCTTCACAAAAAAGGGCTATGTGTAGAGGAAATGAAACTGACAACAGAAAAAAAGTAATTTCGTGTCAGTTGCATCCCCCACTGTCTCCCAGCTTAGTGTGAAATTGACAGAAAACCCCTTCCCTTCTTGATTAGCGATGGGGATGTTCTCGAGGGAGTTAACATGTAAATTTGGGTGTGGGGCCACAAGGAAACAGCAATACTAATAAATGCGAATGTGTGTGAATGCAAACCAGCAAAATAGCTAATTGGAAGGTAGGGAGGATGGATGTGTGTGAACAGCGGAACTCTATCTGGATGGGAAAAAAATCATATTCAGTATGGATTTTAGCTCCCATGTGAACGTGGCTGAACTTTGATTAACTGATTGTTACCTCCCAGGCTTGTGCTATCTGGCAATGCAATGATGTTTGGTGTTGCCCATTTCCCTTTCTTGCTCCAGAAATCATTATAACCAAAATAGAGCGACACTGTGCGTGTGCATGCCTGCATGTGTATGCGGCTGTACAGCAGCTGTTGCAATGTCTACTGATAAGGTAAAATTTAAACACAACACATGATACATAGGAAATGTGTTCATGGTGCCATTTCTATTTAATTGAAAAAGAGAGAGAGAGAAAGAGAGGGATATTTGACACTAACAAGTAAGGACCAACTTTCATGTTATGGGCAATATCTAATTAAGTCATACCCAGAGTAGACCTACCAAAATCAATAGACAAGTTGTTTAAGTTCATTGATTTTAGTGGTTATACCCTGACTAGCATTGGCTATCAGCATATAACATTTAAAAACAGTCATGTGGGACCTTGTTCTGGAATGTGCTCCCAATTTGGATTGGCCCCCACACTGGTTGCCTCTCTGCTTCAGTTGCTATTGGCCCCTGTGAGGGGCAAACAGCAATCAGGGAGGAGAGTGCTTTTCAGCAGGAAGCCATCATGGGCTCCAACCTGGATCAGGAGCATGTTCTCCTGCTTTTCCTTCATGCAGCTGCCTTTCCTTCAGCATAAAAGTGCCCATCTTAATAATGCTTTTTAAAAAAGTCATGAATAACATTTAGTTTGGACAAAGTAAAACTATAATTTAATTTCCCTTCCAACTACTTGGTTTGTGCTATGAAAGCTCGAAGCAGAGGGTGCGCTGTATGTTCCTGAATATTATTTTGAGTGCAAATGTTTATAGTAGGCAGTTATGTCAAAAACATATTATTGACATTCAAGAGGTTTGTTGGTAAGCCAACCATCGACACAAAATGACTGATGTGAGTTGGGCAGTAAATCTGCCCACTGATGTGCCAAGTAACATCATTTCCACTCACCTCATGTATTTCATCAGTTAATGCTGTACGACAATATAAAGACTTAATATTGTTGCAGAACTTTTTAACGGATAGAAATTGGGATTGTGTTTTTTTTGTGACAGCTGGTATAGCACAGTGGGGAGGAGAGCCTGGCTGGGAGTCTGTGAGTTCAAATCCCCGCTCGTGTCTCCTGGGTGTCAAGGGCCGGCTAAAGATCACCCCCACAGTGGGTGGCTCAGGGGTTACGTGCCCTGCAACCTGTGCAGCGCTGCATAGTCCCAAGGAGCCCAGTTGCCCCCCAGCTGGCAGTTGCAGACAAGGAAGGGGCTGGCTTGTGCAGCTGTGGCAAGCTGAGCAGGCCTAGCCAGCTGGGGAGGATTAGCCTCAGAGGGAGGCAATGGTAAACCCCCTCTGAATACTGCTTACCATGAAATCCCTATTCATAGGGTCGCCATAAGTCGGGATCGACTTGAAGGCAGTCCATTTCCATTTTCTTTTTTGTGGTTGTGGCACCTCAAGGCTGCCTTGCGATGCACCTGGGGTGAATTTGAGTACCTTGCTGCATTCCACATGGTCTCATCTTATTTGTATTGTTTGGGTTTTTTTACACCCGAAGCAATGGATTTTGCGTAGAAAATGCAGTGTTCTCCTACAACAGATAGAGCAACAGAAAAGGCCGCTCTTCGCCTAAAGTATCTTTAAGGCTCCAGAGGTAGAGCAGAATGATGAACTGAATAAGGCCTTTCAGCTGACAGATGTACAGTTTCTGAATATGAAAAAGCAGAAGTGCATGGGAGCATGTCACAGCAATATGCAACGCTGGTGGGTGTTCAGGCTGATGAAACCATTTGCTACTATCCTTGCCCCCTACAGACTATGTCAATTCTGGGTCAGATGCAGATTTGAACTTACATCCGTTAGGCATACTTCATAAGAGATGATAGTTAAAGGTAAAATGGAGGGCTGCAGCATTCAATTGATTGATCAATTAGATAATCAATGAAACCTTTTTAATCAACTAAGGCTGCAGTCCTAATCCCATTTATCTAGGGGAGTATGCCCCATTGAATACAATAGGACTTACTTCTGAGTAGACATGGTTAAGACTGTGCTGTAAAAAAAATGAATTTTTGTTTAATTGGGCTACACATTTTTGAAAAGAAATATAATAATGGGTAAGATTTCCTCTCAACTAAAGGGGATTACCAACCCAGATTACAAAGAGATCGTTATGGGTTTGCCACTTGACTGTGGTTAAGGTTTGAAGAGGACAGTTTTGAATGGAACTAGAAGGAGCCCTTAAAGTTCTTAGTGGTCAAACCTGCCAGCCACATTTAGCCATCCCTTCCTTTTGTTAGAGAAATATCCACAACAACAAACATCTCTAGGAGTCAATAAGCACAAAAGAGGAGAGTGTTAGCTACTGAAAAGAGTCTTCTCAGTGGCTGACTCACATCCTTTCACTCTGATTGGCTCCAATCTGCAGAAAAGGACAAAGAAGCACATTAGAAGACCCTTCTTGGTGGCTAACACACACACCTTTCATGCTGATTGGCTCATAGGATGCTGGAGACATAGGGATCCTGCTGGGACCCTGCTCCCCAAAGAGTAAGGGGTCTAAGACCCCCTGAGTTCCTGGACGACTACACCACTGGTCCTAAGGATTGTATCCAATGAAGTGGCTCCATTCATGCAAGGACTTCTGCTTGTGCAACATGACCTCTCATTTCTCTGCTCCCCCAATGCACCCTGGGGCTCCCCCAACCCTCTTTAGCAGATTTGGGAGAGGCACAGGGAGGTGGGAAGAGGAGAGGAAGGGGATGTTCCATTGCACCAGTGGAAGTCCTTGTGCAAATGGGATTACTTCATTGTATAGAAGCCTAACTTTTTATTTATTTTCTTACATTTGTACTCCACCGCTCTTCCATCTTGGCCTGCATGCGGTTTCCAGGAGGTCTCCCATCCAGGCACTGAACAGACCTAGACCTGCTTAACCTCAGCAAGATGGTAGCCTCGTATACTTTCAGATCACAGCTTGGTCTGAAAAGTCCCAAGTTTCAAAAATATATAAATGCTTATAAAAACTGAAGGTTTCAAGAAGCATCTCAGAATAGGCTTACCCCCTTCACTCTCACATAAGACGGAGCACTTCCTCACGATGGCACCTGCTGAAATATATTATGCATAATGCCGCCTAAAAACAAGGAGAATGTGCCTTTTCCCTCCTTCAAAAACAATGTGCCAAGCTTCTTGCTTCAGCCAGTACCTCTTCGTGTCTACATGGGAGGGTGCAGAGTAGGAAGGCAGAATGGGAGGATGGTGCCACACCTGACATTGGCCTCTGCTCTCTGGTTGTGCTGCTGCATCCTATATGGCTCTCCTTAACCTGGCTGGCTTTTTGCCAGCTGGCTGTGAGGGGAGGACATAGACGTGGACCTGAGAGGAGACTTCTGGTCTGCTCCTGGGCTATTTATTATTAACCAGGCACTGGTTAATGTTTTTCCAGCTTTCTCTTAGGCTGGACCTCCAAGGAGAAAAAGAACTGAGGAAAAGAATGGAAGACTGAAGGCAAAGATTCTCTGTTACTGTTCCTACCCTTTGGAATTCCCTCCCCTTAAATATTAGACAGGCACCATCTCTGTTATCCTTTCAGCACCTACTGAAGAGCTTCCTCTTTTGACAAGCCTTGTAAGTTGAGACCTTATCCCAGTTTGTGTCTGTGCTGGAATTGCTTTTTAATATGTTTTTAAACCTTTTCTTTAAAAAAATGTTTTTAAAGCTTTTAAAAAATGTTTTAAAAGATTTTTTGTTTTAATATATTTTAAAGTATGTTTTTATGATGTTTTAAAGTTTTTAGTGCTTTTGTTTGCTATCCTGGGCTCCTACTGGGAGGAAGGGCAAGATATAAATAAAATAATAAATAAATAAATAACATAATAAACAATACTGGGACAGACAAGTTTTTTCAAATAAAATAAAATAGAATGGCTGAAAAATGGAGTGGCATCTTTTATATGGTGGTGGCTGGCTGGTGAAAGGTGGATTTCTCTGAGGTGTGGATCCTTTGAAAATTTATTTCAATCAATAAAAAATAATTTAATCAATGGACTAAGACTTTTAAAATCAGATAATAGCCCTAGTAAAAAACAGAATCAATCTTAGATTTATTTTGATTGACAATTGCAACTCTTTCCTAGGAATAAGGTCATAGCTCAGTGGTAGAGGATCTGATTTGCATCTAGAAGATCACAGTTTCAGTCATGGGCATCTCCAGGTAGGCCTGGAAATATCCCATATCTGAAACCCTAGAGAGATGCTGCCAATTAGTGTAGATCTCAAAGACGCATTCTGTAGCAGCTTGCTCATCTATAACTTCAGGATATTTGAAAGAAGATATGGCAGCAGAAAGTTTTCATCATTTTTGCTGGGCTCCTGGATGCTGTCAGTGTTGTTTGATCTTCTCCTTGTAGAAGTTGTTGAATGTTCTTTTGGCCTCACCATCAATAGCTTGCCTTCAGGATTTGGGAGTGGCTGTGCCCTTCATCGCTGCGGCTGTTGCTGCGCCTCCTTTCCATCGAGGCTTATGCTCCATCGCTGCCGTGGCTGGCGTTTTCTTGCTGCTGGCGTGTCTCCATCTCGGCCGCTGCGATTTGCGCTTTACCTGGCGGCCCTCGCCTCTTTGTTCATTGTTATCATCTGGACCTTTCGAAGGTGGTGTTCTCTGTGGGAAGAAGAATGGTTTTAGAACTGGCGTCTGTATGCACAGAGCGCGGGACTGTGTTTGCTGTGTGGGTTTTGAATTGGATGAGTGGATGTCTGTATGAGTGTATGTTGTGAGTGAGTGTGTATTTTTATGTATATAAGTTTTTCGTATTTATAGTTTATTATGTGCCTGGGGAAGAGGTTTGTCCATCAAGCGGGGAGACTTGAGGGGGCCCCAATTGCCGTAGTGACGGGCAGAGGGAGGTATGGTGTTGTGAGAAGGACGTGCCAGATAAGGGGAACGCGGCCCAGACATGTAGTGGCTGTGCCTTGTTCCGGTCCTTCTCATACCCGCAGGGTTGTTGGTTGTCCTCTCAGCCAACCCTCAGATCTCCAGTTGCTGCTTTTTGATGCCATACATAATAAAACCTCCCTCGTCCATGATTTGATTATGGACGAGGCAGCCGATCTGGCATGCATAACTGAGACCTGGGTGGGCGAACAGGGAGGAGTTAGTCTCTCCCAGCTCTGCCCACCGGGATATCTGGTCCAGCATCATGGTAGATCTGAGGGTCGGGGAGGCGGGGTTGCTGTGGTCTATAAGAGTTCCATCTCACTCACCAAACACCATGTCCATGTAGTTACTGGTCTGGAGTGTTTGCACCTTGTGCTGGGCCAGAGGGACAGACTGGGAATCCTTTTGGTGTACCACCCACCTTGCTGCCCAATGGCTTCCCTAACTGAGCTGACGGAAGTGGTCTCGGAGGTATTGTTGAGATCCCCCAGACTACTAGTACTGGGGGATGTCAACATTCATGCCGAGGCTACTTTGTCTGGGGCAGCTCAGGACTTCATGGCCGCCATGACAACCATGGGGCTGTCTCAATATGTTAGTGGCCCAACACATACATCGGGGCATACTCTTGACCTTATTTTTGCTACTGGACATGGGGATAGTAATCTGGATGTGCGGAGTTTTACATCTCTCCCGTTGTCATGGACAGATCACTGCTTGCTGAAGTTTAGACTTTCAGTGGCCTTTCCCCTCTGCAAGGGTGGGGGACCTATTAAATTGGTCCGCCCCCGGAGACTAATGAATCCTGAAGGTTTTCAAAGGGCTCTGGGGGTTTTTCCGGCTGATAGGACTGGTGCTCCTGTCGAAGCCCTGGCTAATCTGTGGAATGCAGAGATGACCCGGGCTGTTGACACGATCGCTCCTGCGCGCCCTCTCCTATGTAGAGCTCATACAGCTCCTTGGTATACTCCGGAGCTGAGAGTGACGAAACAAGACAGGAGGCGGCTTGAGCGGAGATGGAGACGAACTCCCGACGAATGCAATTATGAGCTGGTTCGTGCTTCTACCAAGCTGTATGTAGGAACGGTGAGGGCAGCGAAAAAACGACATTTCGCTGCCACTATTCAGTCATCTATCTCCCGCCCAGCGGAGCTTTTTAGAGTGGTTCATGGTCTACTCCATCCAGGCCTACAGGACATGGCAGATACATCGGTGGCCCGCTGTAATGAGTTTGCTAAGCACTTGCAGCATAAGATCCTTTGCATTCGCAGGGACCTAGACTCCCATTTAATAGCAGTTAATCCTAATGAGGTGTCCGGAACACAGTCTTGTCATGTTTTGTTGGATGAGTTTCAGTTGGTTCAGTTCGAGGACGTGGACAAGGTGCTTGGACAGGTACGTGCAACCACTTCGGTACTGGATCCTTGCCCTTCTTGGCTAATAAAAACTAGCAGGGAGGGAACAGCTGGTTGGGCCAAGGAAGTGATTAATGCCTCTTTGTGAGAGGGAGTGGTCCCTGGCTGTCTGAAAGAGGTGGCGGTGAGACCACTTCTGAAAAAACCTTCCTTGGACCCTGAGGATTTCAACAGCTATAGACCAGTGGCGAATGTTCCATTCCTGGGCAAGATCTTGGAACGAGTGGTTGCTGACCAGCTCCAGGCGCTATTGGATGAGACCGATTATCTAGATCCATTTCAATTGGGTTTCAGGCCCGGTTTTGGCACTGAGACGGCCTTGGTCGCCCTGTTTGATGACCTATGTCGGGAGAGAGACAGAGGGAGTGTAACTCTGTTGATTCTCCTTGACCTCTCAGCGGCTTTCGATACCATCGACCATGGTATCCTTCTGGAGAGGCTTGTGGAGTTGGGAGTTGGAGGCACTGCTTGGCAGTGGTTCCACTCCTACTTAGCGGGCCATCTCCAGAAGATAGTGCTTGGGGAACACTGCTCGACACCGTGGGCTCTCCAATGTGGGGTCCCACAGGGTTTGGTTTTGTCTCCCATGCTTTTTAACATCTATATGAAGCTGTTGGGTGCGGTCATCAGGAGCGTTGGAGTGCATTGTCATCAGTACGCTGATGACACGCAGCTCTACTTCTCCTTTTCTTCTCCTTCAGGTGAGGCCGTCGATGTGCTGAACCGTTGCCTGGCTGCGACAAATGGACTGGATGAGAACTAACAAACTGAGACTCAATCCTGATAAGACTGAGATGCTGTTGGTGGATGGTTTCTCTGATCGGGTGGTGGATATATACCCTGTCCTGGATGGGGTTACACTCCCCCTAAAGGAGCAGGTTCGTAGTCTGGGAGTCATTTTAGACTCTTCCCTCTCACTTGAGGCTCAAGTAGCCTCGGTGGCCCAGAATGCGTTCTACCAACTTCGGTTGGTAGCCCAGCTACGTCCCTATCTGAGTAAGGAGGACCTCACATCAGTGGTACATGCTCTGGTAACCTCGCATTTGGACTACTGCAACGCGCTTTACGTAAGGCTACCTTTGAAGATGGTTCGGAAGCTACAGCTAGTGCAAAATGCGGCGGCCAGACTGCTAACAAGAACCAAGCAGTCGGAGCATATAACACCTGTTCTGGCTCGCCTGCACTGGCTTCCAATATGCTTCCGGGCCAGATTCAAAGTGTTGGTACTAACCTATAAAGCCTTATACGGCGTGGGACCACGATACCTGTCGGAACGCCTCTCCCGATATGCACCGGCCCGTACACTACGGTCTACTACGAAGGCCCTCCTCTGGGTCCCGACCCATAGGGAGGCCCGGAGAGTGGTGACAAGATCTAGGGCCTTCTCAGTGGTGGCCCCCGAACTATGGAATAGTCTCCCCGAGGAGGTGCGCTTGGCGCCGACATTATCATCTTTTCAGCGCCAAGTTAAAACCTTCCTCTTCTCTGAGGCATTTTAATTTAAGTTGACTTAATTTTAAATTGTTGTATCTGATTTTAGATTGTACAGTTTTTATATACTTTGTTCTATTAGATTGTGTAATTTTATTGTATTTTTTTGATGTTCATCGCCCAGAGAGCTATTGCTAGTCGGGCGGTATATAAGTTTAATAAATAAATAAATAAATAAATAGTACTGAGGTAGATGGACTAATGGTCTGACTCAGACTGAGGCAGCTTCCTCTGTTCCTAATAGCAGAGTTAGCAAGAGCGGCAGTGGGGTGGAATGGAGTGGAGGTGGAGACGGCAAGGGAATTTTGTGCTGGAAATCCTTTTCCTTTCACGTCATCTCTCTCCAGTCCCAGTCCTTCCCTCAGTTCCAGCTTCCTGACCTCTAAATCATGGTCTCACTACTCCCCAAGCTTTCAGGGATGGGAGATCTAGACTATCCCTCCATTTGTTCATTTCTACTCATTTTATAACAATTTGAAAAAGGAGTCACATTGCACAAGTTACCCACACCATGTTCCATCATACTTTAAATACATACTTTTGTTACATGAAACTGTCTTAAGTATCTCTGTATTATGTAGTCTCCATAATACTTGTCAAAATTTAATTTGCACAGGTGCTCTCTCTCTGCTACACTAACATGAATAAGATTTCATTCATTTGTCCAAATATTGCCCACAAGGGAGAACACTCCATATAGCTCGTGCTCACAGTTGCTCACTGACACGGCATACATCACAACCTGCATAGTAAGTACTGCACAACCTGGAGGCTTTATAAATAAGTGCAAGCTTTTATATTCAAAAAGAAAGGAAAGCTACAATGCTTCTTTATCCCAGTAGCCCTCGCTGCAAAATGAAACCAGAATAATCTTCTCACCCAATTGAGCCTGTGGTCCTATTACACACTTTCGAGTCAATCTTATGGAACTCTGTGGAGCTTAATGCATAGGATTGTGTGATTAGTCTGCATGTACTTCTTTAAGATAGCCACAACTGCAGTGATGCTTTCCCATTATGTTCAGCTTCCTCTTTCCACTCCCCTTTTGTTTAATATCCAGTGAAGAATGAAGAACTCATTTTTGAGACTTTTTAATTGATCCTAACAAAGACACTATGCTTTGTTACTTTGGGATTTCCTCTCCCAATGGCTGAATGTGGCATTTTTGCATGGCCTTGGAAAGGTCATGTATACAAACAGTAACTTCCTCTTCCTATCTTCAAGTGAATTTGCTGTCATGTCTATCAATAGATGTCATTTTTACAGTCACAGACTGAATACAACCGCTCAAGACATTTCTTTCAGTTGATTCATCCCAGTGAGACCAAAGCTTCGGAGACATAGTCTGAAGTGGAAGCATTCTTATGTTTGGGGGGAATGAATGATTATCCCTTGTCTGGAGGCCCATAAAAATTTGGTTTAGGCTGCTATTCACACTCACAAAATGTTGATGGCTGGAGGTGGGGGTAGAAGAATTAAGATGCAATCCACTGGTATCTGCTAGAGTAGCAGATGTGGGCTACTGGAGCTTCATATTGGAACCCAAGACCATATAATGTTCCCTCCAACCTTCACTCTGAAGTCTTGAGTGACTTACCTCAAAGGGAACCAGTGAACAGATGAGGAAAACTCTTGATCTGAGTTCTAACTGATCCAGATAGTCTAATACATGTTCTGAGGGAACCACTTTATTCATTCCAGGCAGTATTTCTGGAACTGGTGGTGTATTGCTGCAGAAAATGATTTGCCCATGAAGATAGAGCAGCAGCATCTGAAGGATTCCAGAACAAGATCATTAATGTCTTGGGGATCACTGGTGGAGCCAAAAGATGGAGGAAAGTAGGAACAGCATAACTGAAGGCTGTTTGATGGGGTGGGGGAAGTGCTAGTGGTGGAACCAGCACTACTATTTATTTATTAAAGTTTATGTCCCACCCTTCTTACTTACTTACTTACTTTTTTATTTACTTTTTTATTTATTATTTGATTTATATCCCACCCTTCCTCCCAGCAGGAGCCCAGGGTGCATGGGAGCAACTATCTTTCCTCCCGTACAAGTCTCCAAGACTGCATGTTGTGATGTGCAGTTACTTCCTGGAGACATTTTAAAAAGGAATGTTTTACCACATAGCCAAGGAGCTGCTCTAAGCATCTTCAAATGTTTACAAAGTAAAAAGAAAGTGGCAGCCCTCAGACCACCTTATAAGTACTTTTTTGTGTGTGTATAAAAGTGGCTGGACTTTTTAGTATTTCAAAAGGATTTTTTCCTTTTTTAAAAAAAGAAAATGCCCGGCAGCATGGCAAAATCAATCTGGTTTTGGGGGGAAATGAAATCAACACAGAATGAAAATATAGTGATCTGCCTATCCCTTCATGCAGCCTAAGTGATGTGGTTGCCACCTCTGTGGTTCCTTTCTCAGTGATCAGGGTCTGTGTAACGCAGATGTGTGAAACCTGTGGCCCTCCAGATGTTGGTGGACTGCAACTTTCACCAGTCCCAGCTCATAAGGTCAGTGATTAAGGACAATGGGAGTTGTAGTTCAGCAACGTCTGGAGGACCACAAGTTCCTCACCTTTGGTGTAAAGTCTTCCAACCATGTGGCACTTCTAACTATGTATTTAGCATATCAAACAATGACATGGAAGCACACAAATAGATTGAAATGTTTCTAGCTCAGTGGAAATTTCTGCACTAGCAAAGAACTGGTTAAACCCATGCATCAAATAAATTATTTCATGCTGTTTCCATCCAAAATGCTTAATGTGGTTTAAGAGGTGTTCCTGTTAATTATGAACCTCCAGGAGATAGTTGAAAAAGGTTATAATTCTAAATCTGAGATCTGTCAAGATGTCTTGAGCATTGGTAGCATATGAAATAAGTGACATAATCATTTGAAAAACTAATTAATTGCAGAGATCTAATACATGCTTCACAGGTTGTTCTTAAGACCTACTGCACTATGATATAAATACTCTGGACAGAACACCCAAGCAGTCACTTGGAGTGCATTGCAGCATAACCAATATTCAGGGATAATGGGAATTGTAGTCCAGCAATATATGGAGGGCACCATGTTGTCTTCTCCCACTCTATTGAAATAGATAAGGGAGTGTTTCCACCCTTTATACATTGGTGTGAAACCTAAAAATCTTCCTCTGCTCCTAATCTAATCAAAATAAAACTGTATCTATCAACTGACTACAGAGGGCCTTGAAATTTTGAGTGCCCTTTACTACAAGTTCACCTAAACCCAGCCTCCCTCCTTTGTTAAGCAGGACCAAGACAATTGCCTGTCTCTTGTGTTCCTGGAAATCACAGTTCTAGGACCACTCTAATCTTTTGTGAATCTTTGTAATCAAAGGCTATAGTGGTCTTAGACTCAGTGAGTTCTTTTCCTACGTGACTTCAGAAGCAGCCTTGCTGCGAGCTTTACTACTCTACTTGACTACATTTTTGGAGCACTTGGTTGGCTGTCCGACTGCTCTTGCACCTCTGAACCTCTAGACTCCAGAAGAAGTCTTGCTGGAATGAACTCACCACAACTGACTTTGGACTGATCTTGGTTGTGAACTCCTTTTCTTTACTCCCACTTTCATAAGGCTTTGTTGTGGCTAAGGGAAGTATCTTCTTCCTTCTTTTTGGATGTTTCTAAAGCTGTGTATAAATGGCATCTCAAAATTCTCCATCATATTTGTGGGCAGAAAAATTGGGAGACTATTTCTTCCAATTTCTCTAGAGTGGGGGAAGAGAAATTCTCCATCAGTTTCTCAGGGAGTGGGGTTCACTGATAGTGGTAGCAATAGCCCAGCTTCCTTTTTTTCCTACAAGCCCCTTCAGACCTTGTGCTCAATATGCAAAGGTTTGAGAGGAGTCTATGCACTTGGTGACATGGAACATGGCTTGCATGGGTGCCCACCCATGTGCCTCTACACTCTTTAACCCCTTGTTCCTTTGGGCAAATGCCTGAACAAGGGCTTGAGTGAGACACGGTGGATTGCTTAAGGCCATCTAGTGGAGGGAAGATGTTAACCAGGAACTCACTGGTTTTAACCTCCATCTCTGGGTCCCTTTGCTGCACTAGCTCAATCAATGGAGGTAGGTATGGATGACCACTGTCACTATTTCACTCATCCCTACAATTTCATTTCTACATTTCCAAGTGAATTTGATGTATTTGTAGTAACTAAGTAATTAAAAAAGGTGGGGAAGATGGAAGGAAAAAACTAATTATAAGCTCCTCTCTTCTATAGCTGGGGTGAGATTCATTCTGCTGAATGTTAGCCAACGTTATTTATTTTATTTTAATTATTAAATTTATATCCTGTCCTTCCTAGAAGGAACCCAGGGCGGCAAACAAAAACACTAGAAACACTCTAAAACATCTTAAAAACAAAAGACATAAAAACATATTAAAACAAAACATCTTTAAAAATTATTAAAACAAAGCATATTTAAAAACATCCTTTTAAAAAAAGCCTTAAAAACATTTAAAAAGTAATTCCAACACAGATGCCGACTGAGATAAGGTCTCTCTCTTCTTAAAAGGCTTGTTGAAAGAAGGCCTTCAGTAGGTGCTGAAGAGATAACAGAGATGGTGCTTGTCTAATATTTAAGGGGAGGGAATTCCAAAGGGTAAGTGCCAAAACACTAAAGGTCCACTCCCCATGTTGTGTGGAATGGACCTCCTGATAAGATGGCATCTGCAGGGCACAGTGATCGACTGGGTATATAAGGGGTGAAACGATCTTTCAGATATCCTGGTCCCAGGCTGTATAGGGCTTTGTATTCCAACACCAGAACCTTGAATTTGGCCCGGTAGCTAATGGGCAGCCAGTGCAATTCTTTCAGCAGTGGGGTAACATGTTGGCAATAGCCTGCCCCAGTGAGCAGTCACGCTGCTGCATTTTGCACCAGCTGCAGCTTCTGGACCAACCTCAGTAATCCAGCCTGGAGGTTACCAGTGCATGGACAACAGTAGTCAGGCTATCCCGGTCCAAAAATGGCCACAGCTGTCTTACCAGTTGAAGCTGGTAAAAGGCACTTCTAGCCACTGAGGTCACCTGGGCCTCTAGTGACAAAGATGGATCCAGGAGCATCCCCAGACTAGAAACCTGCTCTTTCAGAGGGAGTATGACCCCACCCAAAGCAGACAATCGACTAGTTATCTGAACTCAGGAAGCACCAACTCACACTGCCTCTGTCTTGCTGGGATCCAGACTCATTTTATTGCCTCTCATTCAGCCCACCACTGAGTCTAGGCAGCAGTCCAGAGCTTGCATGGCCTCTCCCGATTCAGATGTTACAGGGAAATAGAGCTGAATATCATCAGCGTACTGCTGACACCTCGCCCCAGATCTCCTGAGGATCGTTCCTAAAGGTTTCATATAGATGTTAAATAGCACTGGGAACAAGATGTTAGTCATACACATAGTAGACCCACTGAAATAAATGAACATAGGAAGCTGCCTCATACTGAGTCAGGCCATTGGTCCATCTAGGTTAGTATTGTCTGCACTGACTGGCTGTAGGTGTCCAGGGTTTCAGGTAGGAGTCTTTTCCAGCTCTACCTGGAGATGTCAGGGATTGAACTTGAGACCTTCTGTATGTAAGGATGTACCACTAAACTACAGCCTTTCCCCAATGGGCTTGACATATGTTATTTCAATGGATCTACTTTGAGTGTGACTTAGTTGGATATCACCCATTGTTTTCTGCTCTATAATTTTCTTGTGTACCAAATGATGATCACTCTTTTTGGATTTCCAATTAGTTTCATTTTCCCTCCAAGTCCAAACTTTTGGCTACCATGGAAACAGTCAAAATTAAAACAATTTTCATTATTAAAACTAGATGGATATTTAATAAGTTATGATAAGGTACATTACAATCCAGTTGAAACTTTCAGGGCCTAGAAGAGAAGAGCTCATTGTCAAATATTTATCAGCTAAAGCTTGTTTTGCTATAAAAAATGAACATGGTTTAAACTTGGAGGTGGGTGGATCTTTTGTTCTCTTAGAGTTTTGTCCTGTTTTATGGTGGCACTATCTAAATATTTATCAATAAACATTGCCTAATGCAATTTTGTAATGGGATCATGTTCTTTCTAAGGATAATCAAAATAAGCTGGAGATTTCTAACTGTAGCACACAAAGGATAATAATGTAAAGCTACTCACACAGACATAATGAAAATATTTGCATTAATCAAAGACAGCAAATTTTGGCTTACAGTTTTATTCATGGCGGTACGCTCTTGGTTCCTACTGCAATTTTATATACACAAATACAACTAGCGAGTAAATAAGAATAATTTACACTGGCATAGTGCCTTTTCCTGCCCCATGTTTAAAAAGTACTTCCACAATGTTAACCATTTTTCACCTGATGCTGAGCATTTATGTTGATGTGATCTGTAGGCATTACTGGCATAACATCACGTTTTGTGACATTGTGCTGGAACAGTGGTTGGCTGTTTCATCTTGTCCTAAATAGGAACCAGGATTGGCATGTCCTATCCTAAACTTTTATTTGCTGGGGCAGATTGGGTTGCCCCAATCTGCCCTAGATTCGGTCACACACCACACAGACATGTATGGAAGGGTTATAATATTGCTGGCTTTCCCCCCTAGGGACAGAAATGCCCAAATCAATTTTCTTAGGGTTCAAGTTTCCTCCAAAAAAGAATGTAGAGAAACAGACTGGCAAATTGATAAGCAAAGGTGTGGAGTTTGAAATAACAAGGATTTATTGAAAGAGAGTGAGAGAGGTCCACAACACAGATAGACTGAAGAATGAGAAGATAGGAAGCTCTGCTGAGTCAGACCATTGGCCCATCCAGCTCAATATTGTTTACACTGACTGGCAGCAGCTCTCCAGGCTTTCAGACAGGATTCTCCCCCAGCCCTACCTGGAGATGCCGGGGCTTGAATTTGGGACATTTGCATGCAAAGCAGATGCTCTTCCACTGAGCTATGGGCCTTCCCATGATGAAAAAACCAAAGCATGCTATTTGTGTACCATGAACGCACATGTGGGGTAGTGTGACCCCAGTGGTAGGCTCTGTCCTAGGAGCTGCATGTATTTGTTCCAATGCCTGGAAAAAGCTTCCATGTGTACAAGTGTATGTACAGAAGGCTCTTTCCATAGTATCAGGAATGGTGAAAAAAGCAGGGGTGCCAACTATGCTGGGAAAGTCCTCTGGGCTTATAATTGTATTAATGGGGGCTCTTTTTTATATATACCTTCGTATAAATGCATGAAAATCTGGTGCATGAGATCATGGTCCCTTCACTTCCCAAGATTTAGTGCAAACAATACAATACAATACAATACAATACAATACAATACAATACAATACAATACAATACAATACAACATTGCTCCTAAAGCAGGGAATTATTTTTGACTGCATTTCCTTTCCCACACACAATTCCACCAATACTTTCCACACATACTTTCCCACACACAATTCCACCAATTTGTGGGCATCTCTTTGAATAGCAACAGCTGGTATAGCACAGTGGGGAGGACAGCCTGGCTGGGAGTCCAGAGTCTGTGAGTTCAAATCCCCGCTTGTGTCTCCTGGGTGTCAAGGGCCAGCTAAAGATCACCCCACAGTGAGTGGCTCAGGGGTTACATGCCCTGCTACCTGTGCAGCTGTGGGCAAGCTGCATAGTCCCAAGGAGCCCAGTTGCCCCCCAGCTGGCAGTTGCAGAGAAGGAAGGGGCTGGCTTGTGCAGCAGTGGCAAGCGGAGCAGGCCCTAGCCAGCTGGGGAGGACTAGCCTCAGAGGGAGGCAATAGTAAACCCCCTCTGAATGCCGCTTACCATGAAAACCCTATTCATAGGGTAGCCATAATTCGGGATAGACTTGAAGGCAGTCTATTTCCATTTTTCCTTGAATAGCAGCAGGGATGGACTACAGCTGAATAGGCTGGGAACAGAAAAGCTAAGGAGTCAGAGCCTGTGGAAAAGGTGCAGATGAGACAACTTATCACAATATGTTGGTGAGGGAAGGAATGACAAGGGCCAAGGGAACAAAACTGAGGTAAATCTGGGTGCAAATGACACTAAGGAGCTAGCACCCACCTCTCCTCTGCAGCCCCTTGTTTTGGTCATATTTCTGCGCATGTTCCTACCATTTGGCAAACATGTTGCTAAAAAGCATTTATTGATAAAGATTCCTTGGCAGACTTTTTACACAGAAGCTGTTCTTATTGTACATTAAGTATTTTAAGACTCCTAAAGATGTGAGGTCCTAGGTAGATTCCTAGTTCACCTATTGATTAATCCAGTTTTGAAGAGATATATTCCTCCCCACCCCAACCTTTTGGGGAGGGCAGTGTCTGTCACATAGGCAAATCAAGATTAGCTAAAGATCTTGTGGATTCACCATGAGGAAGGACATTCCCAGGGGTGGGTGATATCGCTGAGAAACTCCACTTCTCTGTGTTACCAAATGACAGTCTCCTGTTCATGAAAAGACCAGCAGAGTCTCCTTGGAGAATCTTCAATATCAGCTTGGTCTTTTCTGATGGAACAGAGGCCATCAGCAGATTAACTGAGATCTTTCAATATCTGTTGTGATATCAACACTATAATTTTATCTGCTGTTTTATAGATTGCTGTTGTGGTTTCATGATTGTTTTGTTTTGTTGAGCTTTTGTAAACCAACCCAGATTTTTTATTTTTTTAAAATGAAGGGTAATACATAACTCAATAAATAAATAAATTCCTAGAAGCAGCTCAGAACATTTTTTCTGTAATAAGCTCTGAGCATTTTTGATAAGTAACATTTGGAGTGTTATAAAACACTCATTTTTAAAATTACAAATAACAATTTATTTAGTATAATAAAAATTTCTAATTCATTTACATAGAAACTACAAAAACACAACAATGACATTTAGTGAATTTCCTAAAAAAAGAACTAAGGTATATATCACGAATAAAACTGATCAGTGTACAAAACAGAGAATTAAAAACTAAGAGTCAGAGTCCAAGAAAGACAGGATAAATAAATGTTTTTAAGAGGGTAAGGATGGGGGAGAAATTTGATTCAGTTTGCATTTCAAGCTGAATCTATCAAATTTATACTTTCTGAAAAAATATGAGAACGAAAACACATCCATCCTTCCAAATTCACAGTTATTTGAATTAGGGGAAAGTATCCATAAAAATATGAGTGAAAATAACATATACAGATGCATTATATGATGAGAAATTGCTTGCAAAAATGTGTACATTAGTCAAAACTGCTTACAAACATGAATTTATTAGGACAAATTTGCAGTAAAATGCTAGAGAATTTTCATGAGGATTTTTTAAAAAAACTTTCGCAAATTGCTGCCAAAATGTGGAGAACTGAATTTCAGTTTGAAAAAATGAGAAATGGAGAGGACCAAAATTGACAGATCTTTCCATCCCTAGAAGTGTTTAAATGTCATTATGGTCTGTTCTCCACAAATTACCTGAGGGAGGACAGTCCCAAGGGTGGGTGATATTACTGAGAAACTCCACTTCTGTGTGTCACCAAGGGACAATCTCCTGTTCATGGAAAGACCAGCAGGGTTTCCTTGGAGAATTTTCAATATCAGCTTGACCTGTACTGGTGGAACAGAGGCTATCTGCTGGGTATCCTGGTCCCAAGTTGTTTACAGCTTTAAATATCAGGAGCAAAACTAAACGTAACTTGGTAGCTAACAGCAAGTGCAGATCTTTCAGCACTGGTGAAGTATGTGTAAAGCTAGGTATCCAATGAATGGCAAAATATTAATTTGCTTCATGCATGGCAGGGGTGACCATGGCCAACTCTGGTGAAGCCACAAAGATAATGTCTGGAACTGGTTTCATTGTGAACAGGAACTAGGAAATATTGGGTTGCATCCAACTAAATCCATTGAAATTAATAGGCTTGACTAACAAATCCATTGATTTCAGTGGGTCTGCTCTGACTATGATAGATGGATAAGACACCTTGTCCTAAAATGCAACTATTAGAGTCACTGTTTGAGTGCCCATGGGTTGCCGCCCTGGACTCTGAGGGAGGAAGGACAGGATATATATGTAATAAGTAATATTAATAAAACTAACACATACATCCCATCATGACTGTAACATCAAATCATGACATGTATGTATGAAGCAAACATCACAGATCAAACACCACAGAGCTTTCATATCACCTCACCTCACTTCAAGCATGTGACTTTGCAATGGAGACAACATATTTTGCTGAATGTCCTTGAACAAGTCATGAGATTAGGAGAAAAAAGTCCTTCTACATGCATGTGACTCTCTGAGCCCTTAGTTTCTGATCTGTGGCCATTCAGCCATCCCCTCCAGCCATCATATGCCACATGGCAATTGGTCATTTCCCATTGGGTCCACAAGAGAGAGGCAGTGCAGTGCAGCAGCTACTTTACCTCAGCTCACCCCTTTGAATTTCAGAAGAACATTGTTCATAAATTCATCTCAGATCTGTATAGAAAAGGGAACAGAGGTTTTGCGTGTGTTTAAGAGTAGAGCCCTCCAAAGTGAATGTTTGTGTGATCTGATACCTCCATTGAAAATGGCTTCCTCTTAGCATATCACTTAATCATATTCATTAACTCTGAGAATAGGAATAAAATAATGGATAATGAGTTTTAGTTGATGACTGTAACTGCCTTCAGCAAGCCACCACACATCAAGCACCCAATTGTGTTTGATATCAGCTCATGGTATCTCAGACACTGCTTTTTTGTAGCCCCTTCATGAATGACTTGCATGAAGGGGTAAAGTGTATAGGAAGAGTCTGCAGGATTCCATCTGTAGTCCCATACCCAATGACATATAGCTTCTCCAGGACACACACCAACAACCTATGCAGTTGCATAGATGTCTGAGATGGTGAACTCTGCCCAGGGAGATCTCTACATGGCCAGGTTTTTCTGCTTTCTGGAACACTGATCACACAGAGTTTTAGGACTCAAGGAAGTCTGTCCTCATAGGGCTTTATGTGAGTTGGCTTCCTCACTTCAAATGCCCACATGAACAGTGAGGGTGGGAGGACCCATGGATTATGGGGGTGGTGGTGGTGGTTGATAGGTGTAGTACTGCAGGGCCCTTTCTATATCTATACTTTCCCCCCTTTACCCTGTTCACATGTGAAAGGGGATTATGTAATTAGTTCACACCACAAGCTGCAACTCCTCAAGTGTTGAGTAATCAAGTAATGAAAAGTCAAATTTATGCCCACGGTTGTGAAAATCATCCCTTACAGTAGAACCACATTTCCTAGCAATCCAGGCCTGGGAACCTGAATCTCCACTGCAGTGGCAGCTGGTGGCTCCATAGCAGTGAGGCAGTGGCATCCACTCTAGCACCTTCAACAGGTGAAAGTTGAAAGTTCGGACTAAAACCCAGAGGAGATTCCACTGCCCCACTGACATGGAGCCATGAGCCGCCACTGTTCCAATGAATAACTGCAAACCATCAAAGTGAAAGAACAGCATAGAAGTGGTAATATGAAGGTGAAGTATTCCCATCCGGTTCTCCCCTGCCCCCAATAATCCTCACCCTTTCCAATCATTTCCATATGTGTCAGAAAAAACAGTGTGTGAAGGGGTGAAGGGATAAAGGGACTTTAAAGGGCAGGCAAGGAAAAGGTTATGCACACTCTCACACCTACCACTTGTATAAGGCAAATTGGTCCACCAGATCTGGTATGCTGATAAAGGTGAAGTTCTGGCCTATGTCTTCACCATGACGCTCCTGGCTTTGTTTTTTTTTTTAAAAAATAGGATAATCCTACAACAACCACAACATTTTGCCCTTTGTCCATGTAATATGAAAGTTTGCCAGAATGACATGTCAGCAGGAATCTATTATATTTACCTGGATGAAAAATAAATACTTATGGATGAATTATAGACACACCTGTGTATATTTATTTATTTATTTTGTAGCAGAAGCTGCAGTTACTTGAACATTTGCTGTTTGACTGGGTTTTCCACTGTGTGGAAAATTTGCTAATAAAACTCTTTTGGCCTTAGGGCTGGACGGTCTACTCTGAATGTTGAACAGTTAGTATAATATATCAGAAGTCTTCTTTGTATTGCATTTCTTTGGGAATGATGTGTCATGCTGTCTATGTATTCACCTTGATACAAGCTTGTAAATTGACAAGGAACATGCTTTATTTGAATCTGTCCATTATAGCTTCACGAAAATTCCAAAACATTATCTTTACCTAGCAAGAATCAATAGTGATCACCATTCATGGAGAAAAGCGCAAGTACTTCTGCTAGAGTAGGGAATCTTGGGTAGTTTCTGTGTTCTGATATTTGTATTAATTCCAAACCTTAGGCCATCCCAATTTTATTTCATTAAAGCCATGTCCACTGTGGTACAACATCCATTCTCCTACTGTGAAAGATAAGTGCAGAGGCTACCTTCAAGCTTAAAGCAGCTTACATGAATCTGAATATCATAAATCGCCCTTTCTCAGGCTGATACGTGGTTTCCCCAAGAGAATTAATTGCATCCTTCAGAGAAAACTATGAAGAGTCTTGTAGCACCCAAAGGACTAACAGCTTATTATGGCATATGCTTTTGCGTACTAAAGTCCATTTCATCAGATGCGTCATACTTTAGACCATGAAAGTGTATGCTATAATAAATCCATTGGGTTGGATCCAGATTTGCCCTTCTGTGATTCATGGAAGGAATCAAGACCCAGCAACTTGGATGGCTTCAAAACAGGATCAGTCAGTTACATGGAGGATAACAGTGGCTCTATCAGTGGCTACCAACCAATGGCTATGCTTTGCCTCCATGGTCAGAGGCAGTGTGTTCCTGAATATCAGTTGCTGAAACCACAGGAGAAGATAGTGCTCTTATGCTCAGGCCCTGCTTTTGGGCTTCCCATAAGCATTTGGTTGGCCAATGTGAGAAGAGGATTCTGGACTAGACGGGCCATTGTCCTGATCCAGCAGGTTATTTTTATGTGCTTATGTTACGAGACTTCCACTGTGGGAAGGGTGGGTGGGTAGGAGGAAAGGTGATTTTTACCAATCCTCCCTTCAGCTTCCACTGCCGCCTGTCACACTATTCCAAAGAATCCCCCTGACCCTGTGAAGCAGCTTGAGGGTCCACAGAGGGCTCCAGGGGGAAGGGGAAATCAGCAAGTCACCTCCTTCCTCCATCCAGTGCAGTATCTGGTGGATGGTGTTCCATCCATGGGTAGTCTGGACTGTATCCATTGTCAACAAGGTGCCATAAGAATGAGACTCTTTGTTGGCTTTGCGGCATAAGAAGCTGCCTTGTACTGAGTCAAATCATTGGCCTATCTAGCTCAGTCTTGTCTATACTGAGTGGCAGGGATCCTCCAGGATTTCAGGCAGGGGTCTCTCCCGGTCCTGTCTGGATATGCTGGGAATTGAACCTGGGAGCTTCTGTCTGCAAAGCAGATGCTCTACTACTGAGCTATGGCTCTTCTAGCTAGTGGCAGTCTCTTGTGATTAAAAGGTTTGACAAAACATGTGGAAAGTTCTCTTTGAGGTGGGGAAAAAAGTCATCAGTTTTAATGGGAAGATACATACTGAAAATCAGAACAAAAAACCCCCCAGATATCATTTAACCTCAGTATGCATGTTACAATCATTGCTGTCATTGAGGGATGACAAATGAAAACCTTCCTGTGAAATCTCTTTATTCCTTAGAGGATATTATAATCAGTAGGAATTTATAACTGACAAGGTGTTCATACATAGGATTGTAAGAGGATTTGGAGATGACTAGCAACAGAGTTTGACTCCAAAAGCAATCGGAGATTAGGTTACTTGGACATTATGCTGAAGCAGGAGTTGCCAATGTGGTGCCTTCCAGTTGTTGTTGGACTACAACTCCCATCAGTCCCAGACAGCATGGCCAATGGTCAGGGCTGATGAGAGTTTGAGTCTAGCAACATTTGGAAGGCATCGTGTTGCTTACCCCTGTGGTAGAGATTTATAGTTTGCATAGATTCAAACTAAGGGCATGTTTAGGTGGATTAGCCCAATTAGACAAAGCAAAGAAAAGTAGATCCTATAAAACATATTGAGATGTTGTCTTAAATATCCTGCACAAATTGCCTCTGAATTTTTGTCTCAAGTTGCTGCTTGGCAACATAACTAAGGAATTTTGAGGGAACAGGAAGAGTTTTGTTACTCTTCTGTACAACTGTACAACTAACAACATTTCTCAGGGGGTTTGACGTACTCCAAACCATAAATATATCCCAGCCCAATGTAACCATATCAGGACTGTCAAACTTATTCTTTTCTTTACAGATAATGTTACTGAATTCCTAACTCATAATTTACAAAATGGAACATTAATTCTGGTGGTACATTCTGCAAAAATTAAATGTTCAAATAATGAATGAATGAACGCAATCAGTCAAAATTGGTTGAGGAAGTTCCTTCTTTGCTCTTCTGTAATACATAAACTTAGTCACTAAAGCAATTGCACAAATTCTAGAGTACCAGTCCATCAAAGATGAAGCATTTGAGGATTTCCAAGATGTGTGATGCAGATTCTAGCTGACAAACAATAAGCAAGTGACATACTTCTTTATAACTGTTTTTTATTTCATCTGTAATATACATGCACCTGCCAATGTTCTAGATGGCTCCATGCATCTGAAGAAGTGGAGTGGAACACAAAAAAACTTATTCTACACAATAAATGTGCTAATCTTTCAAGAAGCTATAAGAGATCGACAACACAGTCCTGTGCATGTGTATGCATAAAATATCCCACTACATTCTTTGGCATTTACACCCATGGCACAATGGGAAGCATTTTTCTGTGGGTTCTATGGGTTCATCCCATGTTGTAACATTTAAAGGCCAAGCCCACAGGGGTGGGCCCAACTGTCTGGGTCTGTCCACTAGAATCAGCACTCAGATGAAAGGAGAGTGCAGCTTCTGTGGGGAAACCCATGTGATCAGCCTTGCCAATCTGGTGGCTGGGCTTTAAATGTTACACTAAAGCTCTGGGATGAATCCAGGTAAAACTGCTTGCTTCTATGGCACTAATGTAACATTTCAAGCAGAGGTTCCCAGCGTGGTGCTCTCCAGATGTTGTGGACTACAAATCCTATCATTCTTGACCATTGGCCATGCTGGGTGGGGCTTATGGGAGTTGTAGGCCAAAACACCTGGAGGGCACCACATTGGCTACCAATCAATCCCTGATTGAAAGGGAGCTGAACAGTGCTATACATGCCTACTCAGAAGTAAGTCCCACTCAGTCCAGTGGGTCTTTCTCTGAGGAAAGGGAGTATAGAATTGCATCCTAGCACAACTACCTACTAGTAATGCAGCTTGTAGAACTGGACTGCTCTGATCTGACAAGGGGGATTTGGCAAATGCTCGACAATCTGCAGAGGGACAATTGCTAGCATAATCCAAAAGAGAATTGCACTATGCTCTTTATGGCCTGCTTAGATATTGTCTTGTGTTCAGAAGTTTTCAGCATCTCTGGTTTTACTGTTTATATTCTCCTTCAGCTTCGATATTCCATCCTGACAATAGGCAATCAATGGATGGCTTACTAATAAAAAGTTGTTTCCTTATTCTACATTTTATTATGGTAAAGCAGAGTTTTTACAGTAAAACTCCTCAGTCTTGACTGATAAGAACACTGCCTTGCATTTTTAAAAGCCTTATTACACAGATAAGAAAACATATTCCAGCAGAGGGAGTAAGAATGCTGTTCCATTTTGTTCTTCTACATAGAGAGACAATAGGTGCTAGGACTGAGCCAAAGGTGGAGGGTTTCATGAACATTTTAATCTGCCTTGCAAGGCACCTCCCTTTTAGCTATTTTTCAGGTATAACTGCAAACATGCTCACCTATTCAGGAAGCATTGCCCTCTTTCTGAACAGGTTTCATTTGCTTTCTGTCAGGGTCTGTTCCAGGCATGACTGGACCCTTGGGCACCAGTCTGCTCCAAGCCTGCACCCTGTGTCCGCACACCCCGCCTACCTCACCCATCACCTCACATGAATGCCATGCATGCTATGCACGTGTGCCTGCCATCGACCAAGATGGCAGCGGAGGTTTCCCTAAGGATTTGATGCCCCCAATACCATCTTGGTTGCTGGCAGGCATGCACGCTATGCTATACTCACACACATGCCTGCCATCAACCAAGATGGCAGCAAGGCTGTCAGCCCCTTTAGGAAACCTCCACCGCTATCTTGGTTGCTGGCAGGCATGTATGTGCAGTGTGCACAGCATTCACAACAATGGGAGAGGTAGGTGGTGAGTGTGTGTGGGGGGGTTATTGAAGCCCATATGGTCTGTATGGGGAAGTGCCTGAGAACTCCCTCTCTGGAATCTGCGGCAGGGTTGGGAGTCGATGCTGCCATGGATTGCAGAATGGGAGTGCTACCCTCCAACGCCAAGGAAGGGCCCCTCTGGGCCACAGGAGCCCTTAGCCAGAGCCCAGCCTGGCTGCCCTCTAGCATTGGCCCTGCTTTCTGTGACCCATAGTTGGGTAGGATCACTTATGTGATCCATCGACGAAGCATTCCTCACTCTCAGTGGGCTTTGTTGCCTTGAGTGATGTAAGCAGAGAGCCAAATCTGGTTGGCTACATTCATTACATGATCTCAGATTGTCTTGGATCGCTCTAGCAAGGAGAAAGAATCTCTCACTGGGAAAACATGGCACTGAAGCAGCAGCATATAGTAGGAATGACAGTAAACAGTAGTTGCTGTTGTTTAAAAAAGATGAACTTGCACATTTAAGAAGTTTTTATGGGGGAAATATATTCTCCTGAAAACTTAGATCCAAAAATTTAAATTGTCAGACAATTGCCACAGCCTGAATGGATACCCTTCATTGAACTTATGTTTTGTAATGTATTAGATCCTGCCCCTCCACCATCCATCATCAGCCTAAGTCTGGACAAATCCATCTTAAGACAGTTGCAAACTGTAGACTTTAGATCTTTAACATCATGCTCCCCCACCCCACACACCATGTTTTGTTTAACATTCAGCCTGAAGAAGAGTTCTGCAGAACTTGAAAACTTGCTCATGACTTCGTGACATTTCAGTGGTTCCTAATAAAAATATTACCCTAATGTTCTGTGTACTTCAATCTCTCTTGCCAAATCTCTCCACAAAATGGTGGAATTTGGGTGAGTGGTAAGAACATAAGAACATAAGAACATAAGAAGAGCCTGCTGGATCAGGCCAGTGGCCCATCTAGTCCAGCATCCTGTTCTCACAGTGGCCAACCAGGTGCCTGGGGGAAGCCCACAAGCAGGACCCGAGTGCAAGAACACTCTCCCCTCCTGAGGCTTCCGGCAACTGGTTTTCAGAAGCATGCTGCCTCTGACTAGGGTGGCAGAGCACAGCCATCATGGCTAGTAGCCATTGATAGCCCTGTCCTCCATGAATTTGTCTAATCTTCTTTTAAAGCCATCCAAGCTGGTGGCCATTACTGCATCTTGTGGGAGCAAATTCCATAGTTTAACTATGCGCTGAGTAAAGAAGTACTTCCTTTTGTCTGTCCTGAATCTTCCAACATTCAGCTTCTTTGAATGTCCACGAGTTCTAGTATTATGAGAGAGGGAGAAGAACTTTTCTCTATCCACTTTCTCAATGCCATGCATAATTTTATACACTTCTATCATGTCTCCTCTGACCCGCCTTTTCTCTAAACTAAAAAGCCCCAAATGCTGCAAGATGTCTCATGCCTGCCACTCAAGAGTTATATGGCGTATGCTGGAATGAAATAATACTTCACACATGTAACCATCAGAGATCAAATGCCGCAGATAGGCAAATCATATATCACTTCACATCTATGCAGTTCAGCACATTCATGAGTCATCAAGTGATACATGGATATGCATGCTTGAAGTGATCCAGAAACAGCAGCACTGATATCTATTGAGTTCAAGTTTTCAGAACAGCAAACACTATAGACTTTTCTCCCTTTTCTTTGCATTCAAGTGGAGTTAAATTGTTATAAGCCATACTATCAGGACATTTTAGGTTTTAATTATATATTATATGTGCATTCAGCAGCCAGTTTTCCTAGTAAAAAGCAGCTTCAACTCCTCCACTCCAGATCACCCCCTTCCAAAGCTGATTTTCTCTAGGAAATGAAGCTGTTGGCTTTTTAAAAAAATGTGTACCTTGTAGAAATACCTTAGGAGAAAGGGCAGGATAGAAAAATGTGAAATGCAGCAGTGAAATTTACCAGTCATTCTAAGTCCAAATCAAGTATTATAATAGCTGAAATACATTTAAATAAGTGCAACATTTCAGTACTGCTAATTTTGACTGCATTTATTGGCAATTCTGAAAACCAGCTTTTATAAAGAAAACAAAAAACTGAATGCTAAACCTCCTGTGAAGACATCATCTATGTGTCACTACCAGCGGGAAGGTTATTAATTTTGTGTAAGAAAATATAATGATGTGTCAGAAATATACACATTGGGGGGAAAATGCTCTTTTAAATAAATAAATAAACCAGCATAAAGATTGACTCTGCTTTGAACAGTTCTGCACATGTTACTTGCAGTGAATTTGTACATAGATATTGATGTTCATGAAGTGAATCTCGACCATCATTTTCACTGAGCATAAACTGATTTTTACTGAAGGGGAGAGTGCAAAACAACAACTAACAAGCACTGAAGAGGTATAAAGCATTTAAATATATATATATATATATATATATATATATATATATATAAAGAGAGTAAGGGCTCATCCAGACAACTGCAAAATGTGTGACACGGCTGCTATGTGTGTTCATTATTTTTTGGTTGTCCAAATGACGTCTCATGCTGTTATGCATTTTTGCGGATTAAATCCGCTCCTTGCAATACTGGCAAAAATGTGATTTGCTGTTTAAAATTGGGAATCATCCGCTGTGCCTTCAGGAGGTAGGATGCAATACCGCGGACTTTACAGCTGATGGGTGGTTCTTGGGCGTTTCCCCTTGTCCCTTCTCCTCATTCCAGCCAATCACATATCTGTACTTTTGCGCATGTGCGAGAATAAGCCTGGGAAAATTGAACCAGTCATTGCAATGGTGGGGTGTTGGGGGAGGGTCCTTCAACTACTGCGCAGATGCATTTTATTTTTTGCCAGCCTGCAAACTGGGCGGCCGCTCTGGGTGAGATCTGCAATGCACAGCAAGTGAGAAAGGGGCTGCTGGTCGGTTTCACACCTGCCTCCGGAAAGCTTTGTCAATTTCATTCTACTCGGGGTTTTTGTTTCAAATCATTTCACCATGGGAAGGAAAGAGAGAAGGAGGGGTGTGTGACACGTTTCTTGCTTTTTTGGAGAAATAAGTGCAATTGCCAGCGTGTGTATCTCCTTAAATATCCATAAAAGCAGAAAAGCATACATTCCATAAAGGCAGAAAAGCATACATAAGCGTAATATTGCAAATATAAACAAGAAAGCAAGCAGGCTTCAAATGGGTAGATCTGCTGGCCTGGTCTACCCATTGAAATGCATAGACTTTCCGGATGCCAGGTCTACCCATTGAAATGCCAGATCTACTCATTGAAATGCATTGGCTGTTGTGACGCCAGGTCTACCCATTGAGACACATGGGCTTTTCTCCCCCAGTTCTACCCGTTGAAAGTAATGGACATTCCCTGCCCTGTATATGAGTGGTTTGCTACAGTGTCCACGCCGCCCAGAACCATAGAGACTGGAGAACCATAGAGCAAGAAATGTGTCACCCCCTCCTTCTCCCTTTCCTTCCCACAGCGAAATGATTTGAAACAAAAACCCCAGTGAGTAGAATGAAATTGAAAAAGCTTTCTGGAGGCAGGAGTGAAACCGACCAGCAGCCCCTTTCTTGTTTGTATTTGCGATATTACGCTTAAACGAATGTATGCTTTTCTGCCTTTATGGATATTTAAGGAGATACACATGCTGGCAATTGCACTTATTTCTCCAAAAAAGCAAGAAACGTGTCATCCCCCCTCCTTCTCCCTTTCCTTCCTGAGGCGAAATGATTTGAAGCAAAAACCCCAGCGAGTAGAATGAAATTGACAAAGCTTTCCAGAGGCAGGCTGAAACCGACCACCCCTCTCCTTTTCCTTCCGCGGCGAGAACTCCTTTACAGCCATATTGTGCTTCGTTGCAAAGGGGGAGAGGAGCATACATCATTTTTTCGCTGACCAATTGGTTGGTTTTAGAGGCAGAGCTTGGAAAAAGCGAAAAGAATGTAGGGGTCTTACCGCTGCATGTGCAGGTGCAAAAAAGCATTTTTTTTAATTGGGAAAGAGCAAACTAAAAGGCAAAGTGAGGACTATCAGATGACAAACCGAATATGGAAACCGTGGATTATCCCGGTCTGTTTGGATAAGCCCTAAGTGAGCATCAGCTTCATTGTGGAGCTTGTTGCATAACATTACTGTCCACTTTCTGCAAAGACTCTGTAGCCTTGCAGAATATAAGGCAGGAATCTCAAAGTCTGACCCTTGGCATTTTGAACTCAGGCCTTTTAACTAGGAAGGCAAAGACAAAGCAGAGATCTGTAGATAAGTTCTGCGTGTGGGCAGGGAAAGAGATGATGCAAGAGGGAACAATGTGAATCTTGAATACAGTGAGGTGGTAGCAATTGAAAACTAGTAAATAAAGTGGAGGTAGAAATTGTATCCCCCCCTTCTTGCCTGTACCACAAACAGAGAACATAACTCTTGCTGTGTGTTGTGGTGAAATCTGGAATACTCTGTGTTTCCACACTTTCCAAGGATGTTCCTTGACGATTTCTACCTCCAGGAGGTGGGAAATACACCCAACTCCACTCCCAACATGGTTGGGGCAGGGATGGATGAATCTGCCGGTTTGGTTTCTCTCTCTCTTATTTTCCCAATCTTAATTTCAGTTCCCCACATTTCCATTAGTTGCAATTTAAAAAAAAAATCCTAATGAAAATTCATCAACATTCCCAGCACCTGCAGGAGGAAGGGGACCATCACCATCCAGGGAAGGAGAGCTGTTAGCTGTTGCTGTCTGTCAACCTGCCTGCTTGCTGCTGCTGGGCTACCACCACCCTCTCCCTGTTGGACTTCTGCTTGGCAGGTGTCACACCATGCAGGACCAGGCCCCAGGTACTCATCCAGCTGTTGCTGATTTCTTCCACC
Organism: Rhineura floridana; assembly: GCF_030035675.1. NCBI lineage: Eukaryota > Metazoa > Chordata > Lepidosauria > Squamata > Rhineuridae > Rhineura > Rhineura floridana. The sequence goes on along the minus strand of NC_084488.1, from coordinate 35,367,020 downwards.
TGTCCCTTCTCCAGAGGGGATACATAAGCTGGCTGGGTGAGGTGCCTCCTGCTGCATCTTGAGTCATGTGCCTGGGAGAGAGGACTCAGAGCCAAGTGGGGAGACCTGAGGGCCCCCCAATTAGTGTAGTGATGGGTAGAGGGAGATATGACGTTGCGAGGAGGACTTGCCAGGTAAGGGGAACGTGGCCCAGGCAGTTAATGGCTGTGCCTTGTTCCGATCCTCCCCACACCTCCAGGTTTGTTGGTTGCCCTATCAGCCAGCTCTCAGGCCTCCAGATGCTGCTTCTAAATGCCAGATCAGTGCATAATAAGCTCTCCCTCATTCACGATTTAATTGTGGATAAGGCAGCCGATCTGGCATGTATAACCGAGACCTGGGTGGGTGAGCAGGGCAGAGTCAGTCTCTCCCAGCTATGCCCACCAGGGTACCTGGTTCAGCATCAGGGTAGACTTGAGGGTCGGGGAGGGGGGTTGCTGTGGTCTATAGGAGCTCCATCTCCCTCTGCAAGCACTCTGTCCATGTGACTACTGGTCTGGAGTGTTTGCACCTTATGTTGGGTCAGCGGGACAGATTGGGGATTCTGTTGATGTACCTCCCACCCCGCTGCCCAGCAGACTCCCTAGCTGAGCTGACGGAGGTGGTCTCGGGTGTACTGTTGAGATCCCCCAGACTCTTGGTTCTGGGGGATGTCAACATCCATACTGAGGCCACCTTATCCAGGATGGCTCAGGATTTCATGGTCTCCATGACAACCACGGGACTGTCCAAATATGCCATTGGCCCAACACATGTAGTAGCAGGGCATACTCTAGATTTAGTTTTTGCAACTGGACATGGAGTTGGTGATCTGGATGTGGGGGGCCTTACATCAGTCCCTCTGTCATGGACAGATCACTGCTTGCTGAAGTTTAAACTTACAGTGGCTTTTCCCCTCTGCAAGGGTGGGGGACCTATTAAGTTGGTTCTTCCCCCAAAGACTAATGGATCTGGATGGCTTCCAAAGGGCTCTGGGGAGTTTTCCGGCTGATAGGGCTGGTGCTCCTGTCAAAACCCTGGTTGAACTGTGGAATACAGAAATGACCTGGGCAGTTGACATGATTGCTCCTGAGCGCCCTCTCCTGTGTAGAGCTTGTACGGCTCCATTGAGTGTAGATGGAGATGAACTCCTAGTGGATGCAATTATACACTGGTAAGTGCCTATGGTAAGCTGTATTTAGGGGCAGTGAGGGCAGCAAAAAAACAATATTTTGCTGCCACTATCAAATCATCAATCTGCCGCCCAGCAGAGCTCTTCAGAATTGTCCGGGGGCTGTTACACTCCGGCCCCATGGACATGGTAGAACCATCTGAGGCCCACTGTAATGAATTTGCTAGGCACTTCCAGGATAAAATCTTTAGCATCTGCCAGGACTTAGACTCCAGTGTTATAGCAGGTGAATCAAGCGAGGTATCCAGAGCACAGCCTTGTCCTGATTTATTGGGTGAGTTTCAGTTGGTACAGCTTGAGGACGTTGACAAGGTGCTTGGACAGGTTCATGCAACCACTTCTGTGCTGGATCCTTGCCCTTCCATCCCTGCTAGCTTTTATTAGCCAAGAAGGGCAAGGATCCAGCATAGAAGTGGTTGCACGAACCTGTCCAAGCACCTTGTCAACGTCCTCAAGCTGTACCAACTGTTCCATCCCTGCTAGCTTTTATTAGCCAAGAACAGCCGGCTGTGTCAGGGAAGTGATTAATGCTTCTCTGTGAGAGGGGGTGGTCCCTGGCTGCCTGAAAGAGACGGTAGTGAGACCACTCCTGAAGAGACTCCCCCTGGATCCAGAAAATCTTAATAACTATAGGCCGGTAGCAAATGTCCCATTGCTGGGCAAGGTCCTTGAATGAGTGGTTGCGGGCTAGCTCCAGACACTCTTGGATGAGACCGATTATCTGGATCCATTTCAGTTGGGTTTCAGGCCTGGTTTTGGCATGGAAACAGCCTTGGTCACCCTGTGTGATGACCTTTGTCGGGAGAGAGACAGGAGGAGTGTGACTCTGTTGATTCTTCTTGATCTCTCAGCGGCTTTCGATACCATTGACCATGGTATCCTTCTGGGAAGACTGGCTGAGTTGGGAGTGGGCGGGACTGCATGGCGGTGGTTCCGCTCCTACTTGGCGGGGTGGGTTCAGAAGATGGTGCTTGGGGAACACTGCTCGGCACCCTGGACTCTCCAGTATGGGGTTCCGCAGGGGTCAGGTCTGTCCCCCATGCTGTTCAACATCTACATGAAACCGTTGGGTGCGATCATCTGGAGCTTTGGAGTGCATTGTCATCAGTATGCTGATGACACACTGCTCTATTTCTCCTTTTCATCTTCTTCAGGTGAGGCTGTCAATGTGCTGAACCAGTGCCTGGCTGCGACAATGGACTGGATGAGGGCTAATAAACTGAGGGTCAATCCAGACAAGACTGAGATGGTGCTAGTGGGTGGTTCTTATGACCAGATGGTGGATGTCCAACCTGTCCTGGATGGGGTTGCACTCCCCTTGAAGGAGCAGGTTCTCTGTCACTTGAGGCTCAGGTAGACTCGGTGGCACGGAGTGCCTTTTACCAACTTCGGTTGGTGGCCCAGCTGCACCTCTATCTGGACAGGGATAACCTGGCTTCAGTTGTCCATGCTCTGGTAACCTCCAAGTTAGATTACTGCAAATGCACTCTATGTGGGGCTGCCTCTGAAGACGGTTCGGAAAAAGCAGCTTGTGCAAAATGCAGCGGCCAGATTGGTAACAGGGACCAGACGGTCCGAACATATAAAACTGATTCTGGCCCACTTGCATTGGCTGCCTGTATGTTTCCGAGCTTGATTCAAGGTGCTGGTTTTAACCTATAAAGCCTTACACGGCTTGGGACCACAATACCTGATGGAACGCCTCTCCCAATACGAACCCACCAGTACACTATGCTCAACATCCAAGGCCCTCCCCTGGGTGCCTCCTCCAAGGGAAGCTGGGAGTCTGGCAACAAGGGAGAGGGCCTTCTCAGTGGTGGCCCCCAAATTATGGAACGATATGTGTGACAAGGTGCGCCTGGCGCCAACTCTGTTATCCTTTCGGCGCCAGGTCAAGACTTTCCTCTTCTCCCAGGCATTTTAGCATGTGCTTTTAAATTGTTTTAAATTTTTTAATTGTTTTTAAAAGATGTGTTTTAAATTTGTATATTTGTTTTTAATGTTTTTAGTTACTGTAAACCGCCCAGAGAGCTTCAGCTATGGGGCGGTACATAAATACAATAAATAAATAAACAAACATTTAAATTTCTGCTAATAACACTTTTTTTGTATGTAATTTTGCCTAATATACACATTTTTTGCAAAGCAATTTTCCCTAATATAATGCATTTTTGTGCTATTTTCATTAATGTATGTATTTTCGTACCCATTAATTGGCTGGAGAACTGTACTGCAAAATTTAGAGAAGTGTGAATTTCACATGGCTGCGTTTCAGTTCTTGCATAGTTTTGGAAAGGGCAAATTAGGTAAGTTGAATATTAGGAAGGCGCCATCTCTGCTATCTTTTTGGCACCTTTTGAAGACTTTCCTCTTTCAACAAGCCTTTTAAGTTGAGACCTATCCCAGTCTGCGTCTGTGTCAGAATAATTTAATATGTTTTTTAATAATGTTTTTAACCCTTTTTTAAAGTTTTTTAAAAATGTTTTTAATGCTGTTTTGTTTTAATATGTTTTAAGATCTGTTTTTATGATATTTTAAAGTGTTTAGTGCTTTGTTTGCCACCCTGGGCTCCTGCTGGGAGGAAGGGTGGGATACAAATTGAATAAATAAATAAATAAAAAATAAAGTTCATCTTAAAATGTGAATGGAACTGAATTTCTCCCTCATCCCTAACTGGGGTTGATGTGTTTTTTCTTTTTAGTTGAGGAAGCAAAGGCCATCTTGTGAGTGAGCGTGTATGCCAGTCTTTGAAAACAGGAGGAGGATTTTTTTATAACATCCTTCTTTGCCATTACTACACTCAAGGTGGGTTCACAATATATATAGATCCAATACAATTCAATTCAGTTCTTTACAAAAATGAAGAAAATATCAAAACTAACAAGTCATGGAACACTTTCAATAATCAATCGCATATTCAGCTCCTAACAGTTCATCACACTAGTACAAGCAGCAGCACTTTAATGACAGTATTAGAAAGGTTTTCCCATTTAGTCATGGCCAATGCTGTATAACAGTACCATATATTTGATAAATTCTTTGCTTGTGGTAGCTTATTGAACAGGAGAGGGAAGATGCATTTATGCTCAAGGAATCTGAGTGTTTTGAAGAGGCAGTGCCAGCTGTCTTACTTATCACTGCTTCTCTGTATAGAGGAAGAAGTGGTGAACAGTCTGGTGGAGATGGTGTAGTGTTGCTGTCCCTTACTAACTCCCTAACAGTTGGAGAAACAATTGTGCCCCAAAAGACAGTCTATAAATAAGGCATTAAACAAACAAGGCTTCAATTCTGTACTTACTTACTTGCCAGTAAACCCCATTGACCTCGGTGGGACTTACTTCTGAGCAGACATACATAGGATTGTGCTGCTATAGGTTTTTGCCCAAATATTAATAAGATTCCCCACAAGATGTAGTGATGGCCACTAACTTGGATAGCTTTATAAGAGGATAAGACAAATTCATGAAAGGTAAGGCTACTAGCCGCAATGTCTATGTTCTATCTCTACTCTTGGAGGCAGTTTGCTTCTGAATGTCATTTGCTGGGAATCACAAGTGGGGAGACCTCTCCTGCACTCAGGCTTCCCATAGGTATCTGTTTGAACACAGTGAGGACAAGATGCTGGACTAGATGTACCTTTGGCCTGTTCCAGCAGGGCCTTTCTTATGTTCTTAATATATATTATATCACTGTGCCTGTATACCCTTGGAGATCACACTCACATCAAGGTATTGGCAAATACCAAAAAGTGGGGTGGGTAGGATCCAAAATAGTACAAAGCAACATTTATGAAAGGATCCCAAACTCATTTTGAACCTTAGCCATTCCTCGGGGGAGTGACAAACATTTTATCGATGTGCTCCAAATTATCCACGTTAAACAGAGCATTCATTATGCCCGTCTGTACCTGTGTTGGATTTGAATTGGTTTTACATATGACATTGTTTTTTAGAAATAATTTTAAGAACAAAAGTAAAGGTTGATCATGGTCCTGTAAATTCTAAAAAGAGTAGGCAGAAAGGACAGAATTTTCTATGTTCATCTTATCAGTTTCTCATTGCCAGCGAAAAAGAGATGGTTAATGTGTAAGTTAAGGTACTCTGCACACACTGCTATTGATTTCACTGGGAATAAGATTGGCCCTTATAATTATTCTCCATTATTTCTCTGGGCTTGTGTAGCATCCTGCAGTTACGAGCCTTCAGGGCATGCTGAAAGGCTCACATTTTCTTCCTGGCTTATGTGTATATATGCATTGTTAGAGCTGGCCTTGGGACCCAGGGAGATTCATTTGTCCTTTATCTCTTTGTATTGGGATCTGCTACAGTTATTGATGGTGCTCCTCAGTGAGATTTTTCTCAGGGTATTTTGTTAGAAAGTCCTGTTAGTTACATTTTTTTTATTATAAATGCAATGAGGTTGAAAGCAGACAAAAATAATTAATGAAAGTGTATCTATATGTAACTGGTTCCCTTGCTCACAAGTATGCCCAGGGTAGTTCAACAGCATAATCTTACATGCATTTACTTAGAAATAATTCACATTGTGTTCAGTGGAGTTTACTTCCAACTTAATCTACATAAATACCAACCTTAAAAAGCCTGGGCAGGATAAGTCATCTTCAAGACAAGAAGCAAAAAAATGCATTTTCCTTCAGCTTATGTAATATCATAACAGCTGTTATCTTTAAACTTGTTTTATTGTGTACCATAGAAATTGACAACCATGGCAGCATTTTTGATATAATCCCTGCTCATCCCTCCCCTTGCAAAACCCATTCTCATGAATGTGGCTGCACAAAATTAACCCATTCTCATGAATGTGCCTGCACAAAAAGGTTCTCAATATGGATTTTCATTGACAGATATGAAAAAGGAGGGTCAAGATCCGTCATTTCTATAGATCAGCCTTTCCCAACTAGTGAGCCACCAGCTGCTGTTGGACCACAATTCCCATCTTTCCTGACTATTGGCAATGCTGGCTGAGGCTGATGGGAGTTGTGGTCCAACAACATTTGGTGGCCCACTAGTTGGGAAAGGCTGCTATAGATCTTTATTGATGTCTGTAACTAAGGACAGAAATGTGTGCCCACACGCACTGGACCTTAATAGGCACAGTGACCTCATCTGATGGCTTTTTCAACATGTCTTGTATTTAGACAGCCCATACATATTTTTTATGTTGTGATATTGCAATGGTCATATTGGAGTTGACATTCTCATAGATCTGTATTATGGTCCTGCCACAGTCTAACCAACCAAACCAAACTTGTACAGCTAAGGCTTTTACAGTATGCTGAGGGATAATTTACACATGGCCTGGGCATATAGGTTATTTACCAAATGGGGTGTGGAAGCTTGAATGACTTCCTTCACTAAACATATTACCTTCATCAAGAACCAAGGAATATTTCTGTAACTGTCTACTTAAATAGTCCCAACCCACATGATCCATCCCAAATATTTTTGTGGGCTATTTGTGTCACTGGGACCTACTTCTGCAGGAATTTATGCACAATACCCAAGTTCTCATTAAGGAATGGATGTGCACAAGCCCATGGCTCTCTACGTTTACTTGTTCTTTTGATCCAAGCAGGAGGAATGCTTTTGTGTGTATGTAACTTTTCTTGTGTTTAAACCTTTTTCATAAGAACCACTTTCCTTTACTTCTGTTTTTAGTCAAAGTTCTAATTTCAATTCAAAACCTTGCAATCTCGTTATTCTTTAATATGCCACCCCATGCCTTTGTAACTCACAAATATTCCTACATTAAATAGGAGAAGTGGGCGGGTTCAGTCTTTTCTGACAGTGTGATTCCCATCCATAGTTGCAGTGACAAGAAAAAGAAACAAGGATCAAACTTAAAATATATACTGAAGAAAAAATAGTTCTCATCTATCGTTAGAACAGATAAATAATTACTCTTAACAATCTGATTGCTATTGCTTCATAGCAGTAAAGACATTACAATTTCTCCTCCCCACCCCAGCAATTAACAGGTTGCAACAAAAAACACAAAACAAAGAATGAGCTCACAGTCCTTTAGGTTTGCTGCTGTTTTCTTGTGCAGGAACCAAAATCTTTCTTTGTTGTTTGGCTCCTAAAAACAATCAAAAGCAGAGCTGTAAATAACACAGAGTTTGCTGACCTTCCCATCCCCTCTAGAGCAGCTTCTTCTTCTTGAGTTGATCTGGTCTGCTGGAATCTTCTCAGAGAAGCCAGCCCACCCTGAAGGTTACTTACTGAGCATGCTCCAGTCACTGGTTCTAGAAAAAGAAGGGGAAGGTAATAGTCACACCCAATGCCAGCAAACACAGGCATGCTGTATTTATCATTCTTTTTAACAATGCTGGTAACAACTAAAGCATGGGTTACACCTTAGTGTAGTTCCACACTACTTTGAGGTGCCCTCAGGAGGCACAAGGTAGCAGCACAGGGCTTTTAAAGAGAAGGGTGAGCAAGCACTCTGCCTGGTTTGGACTCCCATCCCTTCTCCCCCATGGAACAGTATCAAAAGAAGCCAAGGAGCCATGACAGTTACTCTGCTCACTTTTGGCTTTGGCCCTGGTCACCATGGGAATATGGTCTTCAGAATGTTGTCCAGAAGTAGAGTTACCAGGTCTCCGGTTTTCAGCCAGAGTCTCCGGTTTTTTGGGGGCCCTCTGGCTCTCCGGTTAGCACCCCTTAATCTCCAGACTCTCAGCTTCAATTTTTTTAAAAAATTAAGTTACTAGGTGGTCTGGTTCCCGAGATATATACCAAAACGTCAGCCACCTCCACGACTGTTTAATCTATTTAACTGATACGACTCTGAAGTTGGTTCCTAGTTCCCAGTTCCTTATTTGCTTGAAAGTTCAAAACACTAAAAAAGAAGAGTTGACAACTACAGCAACTTCAAACCAAACTTAACATGTCTCTGAACCCCAGAATATATCTTGGGGTACCCTGTATGATATATCACTGTGATCGGAGGACTCTCCCCGTCAAGAATAAGAATACATTTATGCAATCAAAATCATCAGGTTTCTGATATTATCATAAATACATAATGATGTCATAAAATCATAAAAAATAAGTAACTGAGGGTGCCCACCCCAAATTCTGCTCTGGGACAGGACAAATCATATACCCCAGGAAAGGGAAGGGTGTCCTCTACGAGAAGCCACTGTGTCCCACCTGGCCCAGAGCTTCTGCTGGGTGCAGGGCATGGAGGAGGGGATCTATGCAAAATCAAAGCAGACCAAAACATACAGGAAAAAATAAGTAACTGGGGGTGCCCACCCAAAAATCTGCTCTGGGACAGGACAAATCATATACCCCAGGAAAGGGGAGGGTGTCCTCTATGAGATGCCACTGCGTCCCGCCTGGCCCAGAGCTTCTGCTGGGTGCAGGGGAAGGATGAGGGCATCTATGCAGACATAAAGGGTAGAGAATCTTCTTACTCTTACTCATTTCTCAGACCTCTTTCTGAAGCGAAGGGTCAAATCTGTAAAGAAGTTTGGAGCAACCACATTAAAAGATAAGGGCAGGGCATTCCAGGCAGGGGGTTGCCAATCCTGCTTGGATATGGATGTCTTTGCGGAGGATCCCTAGGCAAGCTTTACCAACAGCACAATCCAAACTATATCTACTCAGAAGTAAGTCCTGTTGAGTTCTATGGGGGCTTAGTCCCTTAGTACATGTGTTTAGAATTGCAGCCTTCAGGGGCATCCACCTTTACTCCCGAATGCTCCCATCTAACATCTCCACAACACTAGGCTCCTTTCTTCCTACAGTGACCTTCTGGTGACTGGCCTCGCCTGAAGGCACTTAAACCCTTCTTGTCAAAAGCAAGTAGGCTAGATTAAATGTTCCCTACCCAGGCTCCATCTTTTAGCTAAGATGTCTAGCTTAATTTCCAGTCAGATTTTTTTTAATTGTATGCTCCAAGCAACTGTGATTGATGCTTAATGTATCATGCTTAATGACATCACTTGGGCCCACCCCATGACATCACTCGGGCCCGCCCCTAAAATCTCAGGTTTTGGGATGCTTCCCTATCCAGAAGGGAAAAAGAGTCCTCACCACTAGGGATGTGCTATAGTTTTTACTGGGTGATAAATTGTTTCTAAATGTACAACTGCATTAGGGAGTCGATCTGGGAACACCCAGAGCTCTTGTCAGGAACTTATGTTGTTCCAAATTCAAAGCTGCCATAGCTGAGAGTGTCCAAACGGGGGGGGGCATACAGCAGCTGGGGCAAGAGCTTAGTCTTACAAAGCTCAAGGAGGGTCATCACTAGCTTACCACCTGGTCCAGCTGCATAGCGGAAAATGGCATTGGCCATTATATTAGCTGTTAGGTGCAGGAGATTTCAAGTGGGTGGACCAAAATCCAGAATTTTTGAATGTCATACCCAGATATTTATAAGAGTCACTGATTGTCCAGCTGCCAATGATATTTCTGCCTTCTCTTATCAAACACCAATATTTGAGTTTTAGAATAGTTAATATATTAGAGTTTCTTCACACAATATAGACCAAGGGCTCTCAGAAGTCTACACATCACCACCAATGTATATGAAAGAAGAATGGCATCATCAGCTTTGTCTCTCAGGCAAGGGGGGAGAGAAACTCCACACCTGATAGAGAAGAAACAATATCATTAAAATACCTGTTAAATAGAAGAGGAGCTAATGAACACCCCTGGTGTAAACAAAAGGCAAAACACAACAACCTAACTGCATCTTGTTTATCAGGAAAATGTGGACAGTGCAAGGAGGGTATGAGGTACAGTAGCTCAAACTTGAATTCATATGGTAGTGCTTCAGAGGTGCTTTTAAACTAGTTTTTTTCATCATGTGGGTGAAAGCATACAAAGACTCCTTGAACCAAGCATGCATTCACTCGTGTATACTGTATGCTGCTGTTCTGAATACAGAGCGCCTGAAGGAATATAAAACATCATACATTAAAAAGCAGTATGATAGTTAATGAAATTTCCTAAACGTTTTAAAGCCTTGCATGACTTAGGGCCCAAATATCTGAAAGACACCTTCTTCCCGACAGACTCTTCCAGGTGTTCAGACTGGCAGAGGGGACCCTCTTGGTAATCCCACTGCCCTCACAAGTTTGGGGGGGTGGCAGCCTGGGAAACGGCATTATCTGTTGCAGCCCCTAAGTAGTGCTATTCCCTCCCTAGGGAGGTGCATTTGGCACCTTCATTATGTAGTTTCCATTATATGCTGAAAGCACGCTTCTTTTCTCTGGCCTTTGACACCTGAGATACATATTTTAGCGCCCAATCTATTCTCTTGACTGTAATTTGTTTTAAACTGCCTTTAATATTGCATTTTAAGTTGCTGTGACCTACCCAGGGATCTTATGGTGAAGGGCGGGTAAAAAAAGCATCACAATAATAACAGCAACAACAACAACAGTTTTCCAGAGTGGCATTGGCCTGGGTCGAATTCTTCCTTGATTACCTCATGTAAATGCTCGTCCCAAATAGTCAAATATTGTGACTAAAACACTTGACGGGAGAATAACACTGTAAAATTTGGGACCAAATGACTGTATTTTCTATGTGTGTGATCTAGAAGAAATTTGTGAATGTTTGCTGTAAAACAGATTCTGCCTGAAATGGTTCTATTTCACACCTCTCACAATTAAATGCAGATGCTGGTGTTAACCTTTGTGGCAGGCTAACAAAAAAGGCATGATACGATACACTAAATATCAGCCAAACATTTTTCAGCTGATGTAAATGAAATGATTGTTTTTGAGCCGCAAATTACTTTTACAATCACATGAAACAGTTGGCACTCATCTTTGATTTGAAATCCTTAGTATGAAATAACACAAGGAAAACTAATCAAATAAAAAGACTAGTCTTTTTGATTCCACACAGTCCTTTCATATTACAGTCAGCATAATAGATGTGCCTGAAGGGGAGGCCAGAGCTCCTAAGAACAAATTGAACTGAACATATGTTTTGGAGCAAGGCTGGAAAACAAGCTAGTAACCATGGTATCCATCCCAACTACCATTTTTGATGTATCTTCACTACATTGAATCGAGAATATCCTTCGACCTAATCCTAATTTAGAGATTGTTGTGGTGTAGTATCGACAGCAATAGAATCTGTATCCACTTATGTTCACTTCTATTATAGCACTTCCTATATGATATATTTAAAATAATCTCATTTTAAAATCAGTCTACTATGAGGAAGAGACTTTTTTAAAAAATGAAGGGAAATGTATTTGCACCCTTTTGTATTTCAACAACCCTAGCAAGGCATATAATTTAGTTACCAATATCTGTTTTAAAAGTTTTACTGATTTTATCTGTGTTTTAGTTATCATTTTATGTGTATGTGTACTGTATATTAGTAGTATTGTGGATGTAGCTGTGTTTTATCTACAGTTTTATGATGTACACTGCTTAGACAGCTCTTTCATTAAGCAGTTTATAAATCTTTCTAGATAAATAAAGCAATAAATTAAATACCCTTGTCCCTTTAAATGTGTTCCTTTTTTATTGTGTATGAATACAAAAATAAGTCTATTTGACTGTTCAAACTCAAAATAGTAAAGCAATCCTCCCGCAGGCTTATCAATCTTTCGTTTACAAGCAGCATTTACAGCACAATCCTATGAATGTCTGCTCAGAAATAAGATCCACTGAGTTCAATGGAAGTTACTCCCAGGCAAGCGTGTACAGGCTTGCAGCCTTACTTGTCATAATATATTGAAATGGTACAAGAATTTCTTATTTTGTAAAGTATACAGACAACAGTGATGGAATATGAGGGTTATTTTTTATCATCTTACTGGTTGCTACCCTGGAGGGGGTGTTCCTGAAGAGTAGCATAGACATTTTCTAAGTCAGCCTTTGCCAATCTGGTGCTCTCCAGATGTTTTGGATGACAACTTCCATCAGTTCCAACCAGCACACGGGTCTGATTGGAGGTGCATCAGGTTGGTGAAGCTGATCTAAGTAAATAAATGAGTTATTGTAACAATCAATTATATTATTATTAGATATTTTAAAAATTAATGTATTTATTATAACATTTATATCCCACCCTTCAGTGAATATTTTCCCCCAGGGTGGCTTACAATTTGGGATGGGATCCATTGGCTGGTGATGGTACAAGAGCATTCTGTTGACCTAACAGGCCAGTATTGATTCAAGTTTGTTCTTTGTCTGCTATCTGCTGCTTTTACCAATCCAGTTTTTTCCCCTCCCAAAAATATTTATATTAAAAGAAATAATATATCATTTTAAAGGAAATAATATCATTTTAAAGGAAATGTTGATATCTTAAAGGAAATATAAAAACATCAATATTTTAGGGGCAGATTTTTTTTTTTAAAAAAATCCATTTTCAAAAACAGCCACGGAAAATTGCTGCGTAAAAATCTGATCTGCAATGAGAGAAAATAAGCAAATTAATGGAAAATTTGGTACCAATTCCAAATTGGGCAGAATTTTAGTACACCCCTACTTACAAAACAGAGTGATTTGTGCAGCAGGAATTTAATTTTATGGTCGTTGTTGCCAGTGTCCACTATATATTTCCAAAGGCTGAGCTTCATATTTCACTCTAACGTCTATGTTTAAGGCAATCAAACAAGTAATGAGGGGGACATCCACCGCATTACTTCTACAAATGCAGTGCATTGTTCTGGAATATCCATGCATCAGTTGAAACCTTAATAAAGTAAATACCTTTCTAATATGCAATATGCTTACAGTTAGCTTCAAATCCTGTTGTAATCCTTTCAGTTTTTTTCCCCTGTAGCAGACAATCCACCCTGAATAAAAATCATTCCCAGCCTTGATTTCTGCTTTCAGTGCTGTCAAGTTTCTTCCCTGCAATAATGCTTCAGAGAAGTCTTAAGGATGGTGAATGAAAGATACAGTGGGGAGGGGATTTTTCTTCTCTTCTCCAAACTGGTACTACCTGAGCAGCTGGTTAACAGATACGATAGGTTGACAATGTGAAAATACGTTGCAAAGAACCCCTCCTCCACTTGCCCAGTTCATGGAGTCTTTGGAATAGGCACTTAATTTGTGTGCTGAAGAAATGATGTGAACCTCCCACCCACAGCTTCTTCCCTGAACAGTACATCTAGTCTGAACTGGGCACTCTGCACAAACTTTAGATCTGACTGACTTCAATTTACACTCTAAAATCACATCAGTAGACATGAGAGGAAAAAGAAGCAGAATGTCCTTTGAGTCTATGCGAACAACTTGTATACCCCCCAACAAAGTATCTGGAAGCAACCCCTCTCTTATTACTCAACCCTTCTGAACTTGCTAGCATGAACCTATGCTCTATTTTCATCTTCATGCTATGTTGACATTACAAATGTGTACATTATTTCTCATTCTTTTGAGAGTGACCCCTTCTCCTCTCTAAGGAGCCTGAATTTATCCTTATTCTGCTGTGAAGAAAGACTGTCTCACACTTTCATGATCTCCATTCCTGGGCTGCTGCAAAGGTCAGCTCAGCCGGGTTAGCATTTTTTCTGCTTTGCTTGGGTTGCGCTGAATGCAAATATCAATCAAATGTTGAACCCTAAATCTCATCCCACTGCTCTTTTTATCCTAGGCTTACACAGCAACACTTCTGTTTTGTCAGATGTCAGCTGTGTTACCCTCTACAACAGGAAATGCTTCTGAAATCTTCTCTGTTACTTGAACTCTTGTGACTTCTACACACCACAGAGCTTCAGCTAAGGCTGTTTTGTTGCAGGCGGATTTCTTTTGTGCGTTTCTTCCTACCTTAGTGTTTATATGACCTGTGTAAGATAGATAAATCCACATGACAAAGCAAAAACTTCTACAGTTAAGCGATGCACCCTTTGTGGAAGTTGTTTTGGTCAGCTTATTTAGTATGACATAACTTGCAAAATTCCCATAATTAGGATGAATGGTATGTGTGTGGTGGGCTTGTATCTTGCAAGGAACTGTAGGAATTCAGTGGGTTTCTCTGGCCACCCAGTGTCATGGTTATCATGGGTGAGGGGAAGTTGTGTCCTCTGTGGTGGGCTGAACTTCCCGTCATCCCTACAAGCACCAGCTGGGCCTGCCAATAGCCTGTTTGAACCTCACACCCCTGACTCACCTGCCCACAATACCAGTGGAAGGCAATCTACCCCCTCTCCCCAATCAAAACAATGCTGCTGTAGTCTAGCTCTGGTAAGGAGCTTCCTGGTTTCTGAGCCAAGCAGGAAGAAATCTGACCAGGCATAGTCTCACAACAGGGTGAAAGAAGACCCAGAGCAGGGAGCAGAGCTGGATGGGAGGAAGGGGCTTGAGTTGCCTGAGTAAAAGGAACATACTTCTCTCCTTATTGAGGGGAAAGAGCCCAAGCCCTTTCTGAACCACAACCCAGTGAGGATGAGAAGAGGTGGGGCAGCAGAGTTCTGTTGGGCTTACAAGTTGCTGACTCCTCCACCTAAAAGCTGAGTCGGGCAAGAATGATAAAGACAAAGTAAAGAAACTCTGAATTCATACCCCTTCACCCTTCACCCCCCCTTTTGGTTGGGTTTCTTCGGTTTTATTGTTAAATTCTGGTGTAGTTTCTGTGTGCACCCATGAAGGCAAGGTCATGAGCTACTTGTGTGAATGGTCTTCTTCAATGGGAGAAATGCACACCAGGGAGATGGGTGCTAAGCCTTTCCCCCGCCCCTAAGTGACTCTAGCTGCGAAGAAGGTGATGGATTGAAATTTGGAACTGGCCTTTCTTCCCCTTTGTTGGGGCTAATAACAGCAGTGGTGGCTGGTGCTTTTGGGGACTGGAGGGGTGCAAAGCAAGGAAACCAACAGGAGGTGGAGTCAGAACCAATGACAGGCAGAGACAGCTAATTTTGTCCCCATCCTCCTCTTTGCTGAGTTCAATAAGGGCAACACTGAAACTAAGGAGGAAATGCCCCAATATGCTGAATACCAGTTTCTGGGGAAAAGCAATTTTCATTGGGATTACAGCAGGGGAGGAAAGGCTTACTCTCCACCCCTGTGTACTGTGGTTGTCATTCTGACTGTCCCCCTCCCCTTGGTACCTCATATTTACCACTTAAAAACATTCACTACAAGTGACACATTTAGCATTATGGTTTAGTTTGATCCTACATCATTCCATTTTTTTTTTGTTCCCTTCATCCTACTTTACCAGCTGCCAGCACACTTTATATTCACCTGTGCACAGAATTGTCCAATCTCTGTAATATCTTCTCTTGGTGTGATTTCTCTCCTGCTCTTTACCACCTTAAATGAGTTTGTATAATAGTCAAAGGCAGTTTGTATAACTCTGGGGGATAAAATAATTTTCTTCCGGTCGATGCAGTCCATCTTCATTCTTCCTAATTCATTGAATGCCTTAGGATGTACATGAAAAGGATAACAGTTCCAGGCTCCCTTAAAAAAATCTTACTTTAAGCATTCCGGAATGCATCATGCCAACAAGAAGCAATAAGCGGCCATTTAGTCTCAGAATATTTGCACTCATTTCTTTCAAATGTTCTAGTCTAAAATCCTTGATTATTTTCTACAAAAAAACCCCAACTATTTGTTTATTACTCTGCCTTCCTCTGTCATTGTTCCCCTGCTCCCCAATATAGCCTGGTACTCTGCATCTGATGCTACTGATTCAAACGTATGAGGACCCTCCAATCCCTAATCAACTTTCTTGTTGCTGCTCCTGTCCTCTTTTCTGCTATCTACACTCTGATCCAATTTAAGTTCTCCCTACAATTTCACACCATCCTCCATGACTTCTCCCATAAGCATGATGGGCCCATCTTCACCCCTTTCTATGCTCTGTCCATTCCAACCAAGCAAAAACACTCCAGGACAGTGCAACACAGGGGCAGTGGGGGCTATGGCATGCAGTGAGAGCATATGGCTAAGGAGGAGGTGTCGCCCCTGCAACCGAGGCTGCCCACCCCTGGGTTACAGTGTCTGAACAGGACTAGGGATATCCAGGTACAAATCTCCACTGAGCTCCACTGGCTGACTTTTGGCCAATCACCGTCTCTAAGCTCTTTAGACGAAATGTGCAAGTAGGGATGAGGGAGAAGTTCGATTCCATTTGCATTTAAAACAGAATCTATCAAATTTGCACTTTCTGAAACAATGTGAGAATCAGAACACAGCCATCCATCGAGATCTGCACTTATCCAAAGTTTGTGATGCAGTTCTGCAAGCAAACAAATGTTTACAAAAATGCATATTAGGAAAAAGTGTGCATTAAAATGACTATATTAATGAAAATAACATTCAAATGCATTATATTATGAGGAATTGCTTGCAATAATGTACATTAGTTAAAACTGCAGGCAAAATGTGTTTATTAGAATAAATTCACAGAATTTTCATGGGATTTTTTTGCAGGATTTTTTTGGGGGAAATGGCAAATTGCTGCAGAAATGTGGAGAACAGAATTTGAGATTGAAGCTGAGAGAACTGAAACAGACAGGTCCTCCCATCCCTATGTGGGAATATATCCACTATATGAATGCTTTTGGCTCCTGGCTGGATAGTCATTTGCAGGCTAGCCATATTACAGTGTTTTTGCAACAGCCAATGCTAGAGACGTCTCTACTACTGTTCCTCTCCAGCATATTCTAACATTGCTGGGAGTAGCAACAAAGGTAGAGCAACAAAGGCAAAAATCTGGCCACAGAGCTCATGAATCATGAGTTCCTTCAATTTTTTTCTGTAAAAACAAGGGCAGAAGTGCCCCAAAATATTTTCCAATCTGAGGCAAAGGACAAGACAGCATCTTTCCTCACTCCACATACAGAAGCTGACTGGTCTGACAGTTGAATCTTATTTCAACAGTGAAGATGGGGCATCATCTCCCACTATACCTGAGGACACCTGGCTGGTTTAGAAGCTGCCAAATAGGTTATGTGGTACATACAGATCTATCCTCCAACACCTTGCTGCCACTCCCTCCTTACTTCCCCAGCATCTGGCTGGTTCATTGCCTAATGGGTAGGACTGGCCCTGAACAAGAGTGGTTTGGTGGAGTAGTGCAACTGAGAAAAAGTTGGATTTCAGGCAGAAAATCCAGGGGTTAAAATTCTGGATGAGATGTGAAGCTCCTTAGTGGCCTTGGTTAAAACACTATTTCTCAGCCTTAACAGCTCTGTTTGTGAGAATAAAACAAAACAGGCCAACCCTGGATTCCTGGCATTGAGCAGGGGGTTGGACTCAATGGCCTTATAGGCCTCTTTCAACTGTACTATTCTATGATTCTGTGAACCCCATGCATGTTATCTTCCTGAGCTCCTTGGAGGAAAGGTGGGGTCTAAAAATGGGAAATAAATAAAATGCTCCAAATATGTTATTGCTAATCTGGCAGTGGGTGCTACCTTCCATGTTGGTTACTGGTGAAATGTCATTAAGAACCTAGCAATAAAGCACTGAGAACAGCTCTCTTCTTGGTGCCAACATTTTCTTCCAAGAAACTTTCCTCATTAAGCAAGCAATTCACAGCCACATTTCCAGGCCAAATTACCCATAAATGAATATGGAGTGGTCAGAGTCTACGATGTAGCCACCATCGTGGCATCATCCATCAGCTATTCACATCTACTAAGCTCATGCTTTGTTTTACTTTGTCTACCTTTTATGGATAATTGATTAAGGATACATTGTCATGATTTATTAGGCTTAGGGCTTACCAGCCTGTGTTGAACATACTATTGCTCAATTTCTAACCACACTCGCATATTCAGTGAGGGACTAATTGTAAAGTGTGCAAGATGCCATATATTTTGGATGTCTTTTACAATATGGATCTCAGATGAAGGTCTTAGAAACCACCTCCACATGGGGAAGGGATGCAGCTCAGTGGCAGAGCATCTACTTTGCATACAGGAGGTCCTAGGTTCAATCTTTGGGAACTCTAGGTAGAAAGACCTCTGTCTTAAATCCTGCAGACCTGCTGCAGGCAATACTTGCATACAGGAGGTCCTAGGTTCAATCTTTGGGAACTCTAGGTAGAAAGACCTCTGTCTTAAATCCTGGAGACCTGCTACAGGCAATACTTGCAGGCAATACTGAGCCAAATGGATCTCAGTATAAGGCAGCTACCTAAGTGATAGCTGTACCATATAGTGAGCCATGCATATCATTCCCCATCATCTTTGTCTCTGTGCCACTACCAACATTCCTGGTGACAGGTTGCAAGAAACTGTGAACCAGTATTCATGAAAACAGGTCACATAGAAGGCACACCATGTGGAGTGGCTGTCATATACAGGCACCTTCCAGTGGGCCCCATATGGCAACTACATTGTGAGAAGCATGCCCATGTGCTTGAGTTGTAGCACCAGAGTTTGATGAATGAGTCTAGGGATGAATGAATCATTCTAATTCCACACTAGGGTGAAGGAATCCGTCTATTTCCAGTCCATGTCGCATTTGCACTCTTGTGTCACTCATAACATGTTCACGCATTCTGTCCCATTTCTTTTTTTTTTTCCAATAATTTTTATTCAGATTTTCATAAAACATACAAGACGAAATCATAAAACATTCAAAGACAAAAAACAAAATCAAAAATAGTTAAACAAAAAGAAAAAAAGAAAAAAAAAAACAAAAATAAAAAATAAAGAGTAAAATATTGACTTCCCATTTGTCAAAGATCAAATCAGTTATAAGTCTATAATATATAACAATCCTGTCTCTTAAGTCATATTATAAAATCACTTTCCTCCAGTAGTTATCTTACTTAATCATCAAATCTCATAAACATTACTTTATTCTTTCCACAAAAAGTCAAAGAGAGGTTTCAATTCTTTAAGAAATATATCTATCAATTTTTTTTTCCAGATAAGCATATCGATTAATCCATCTCATTACTAATTATGATAATCTTATTGTCATAACCATAGTCAAAATAAACATTTCAATTAATCCATCACATCAGAATCTGTTAGGTTCAGTAATTTCAGTAGCCATTGTTCTATTATCCCTATTAGTTCCATTTTCCATCTTCCATCTTCAGTAGTCTTATTAAGTCCAGTAATTTCAGTATCCAATCTTCCATTATCAGTATTCCATAATAATCTTGCTGTCAAAGCCATAGTCATATAGTAAGAGTCTGATGAGAATTACCTCTATCCCAAATATTTTCTTGCCATCCATTCTGAATAGGTTGCTGAAATACTGCTGTAAAATCATATCTCTGTTCTTTTTTTCAAAATACACTGGGTCATCTCTTGAAAGTTTTTCCATTGTCACATGGCTGCAGTTAATTCCATAGATTTTCTCAATATTGGGCTCCATCACATCATTCCAGTCCAGAAGATTATCCATGCCATTGATAACTTTATCTCTAGAATCTTCATTAATTTCTTCAGAGATAACATTGAGTTCCAAACAATAGATTTTATTTCTAAAGTCCATAGACTCCAAATCTTGTTCCTGTTCCACGTTTGTTCCAATCTCCGGGATCTCCTCTCTCACAGGGACCCCTGTTCCAGTCTCCAGGGTCTCCTCTCTCACAGGGACCCCTGTTCCAGTCTCCAGGGTCTCCTCTCTCACAAGGACCCCTATGTCTTTAATCTCCTGTGTCTCCAAACAATAGATTTTGTTTCTAAAGTCCATAGACTCCAAATCTTTTTCCTGTTCCACGTTTGTTCCAATCTCCGGGGTCTCCTCTCTCACAGGGACCCCTTCCAGGGTCACCTCTCTCACAGGGACCCCTATATCTTTAATCTCCTGCTTCATTTTACTCAATTCAATTTTCAGCTCCTTACAACCCTGTCGCAGGTTTTGTTTCGTTATCTCAATCTCATCCATTATTTTCTGAAACATAGTTATTTCCAGATTCTCAGCCACTTTCTTAATTGCCATTTTAAAAGAAAAATATAGGAAAACCACTTCTTATTTCAGCAACAATTGGGTTAATACTCCAAACTTGGTGACATCACAGTATAAACAGAGCAGACAGCCTTATCTCTCCATGCTTAAGTAAACAAAATGCAGTTCCCAGGATCGAAACAATTAATGGCGGTCGTCAGGAAACAGATTCGTCAAAATAAAATAGACCAAAAAGAGAGTAGTCTCAGACAATATAATATTCTTCAAAATAAAAATCTGGAATAGAAATCCCTCTTCTGTGTATATCTTTAGAATGCAAATCCAGGACAGCTTTTTGCAACAAAAACAGAGATAAGCTATTAATTAGTGAGTAGCAGAGAGAAGTTATGGCTCCCCAGTGAGATGTCAAAAACCGATCAATCTGGCAAATCTCTTTTAAACAGCAACAATTTAAGTCAAGTAAAAGAAAAAAATAGAAAGAAGGGTGCTTGCCTGTTAGTGCGTTCTCTCTTAGAAGATAAGATGAACGTTCGCTTTATCAGATAGAGCTTGTTGTTGAAAATCCGTCCCACCTTCGTCGGCTGGACCTCGTCCCATAAATTAATGAGATCTGGTCGTCCCAACAAAAATAGGCTTTGAGGTTAATCTCTTCGTTTCTCCCTACCCGGGAGAAGTTTAATCAGTCAAAAAAAAAAAAAAAAACTGACTGATATATCTGAATAAGCTTCTTTTGAGGCAGGAGCCCGTCTCAAAAGCAGGCACAGGCTAAGTCACCCTTCCCGGAAGTCCGCATTCTGTCCCATTTCTGAACTAATTTGCTTTTTTTAATAAGAACCCTGAACAAAAATCACAAACACATTTAAATACACGTTTGAAGACAGAGGGACTGGTTCGCACTTGCTGATGAAGCACTTTGGGTTTTTTGATGTTCAGCGAGAGGCCAAGCTTTTCATATGCTTCTGCAAAGACATTTAGGATAGTTTGAAGATCTTCCTCTGAATGTGCGGAGACTACATTATCATCGGCATATGAAGTTCTACAACAGAGGTTGTAATTACCTTAGTTTTTGCTTTTAGCCTACTGAGATTAAAAAGCTTTCCATCTGTTCGGTATGTGATTTCCACGCCAGTGGGAAGTTTCCCTTCAACAAGGTGTAGAATCATGGCAATGAAAATAGCAAATAAGGTTGGAGCAATGACACATCCCTGTTTGATGCCTGATCCCACTTTGAATGGATCACTTTGAGAGCCATTGTTATCCAAAATTATCGCTGTCATGTTCTCATGGAGGAGTCGCAAAATATTCACAAATTTATCAGGGCATCCAATTTTCAGAAGGATGGTCCAGAGAGCAGTTCGATTTACAGTATCAAAGGCCGTAGTCAGATCAATAAATGCCATATACAGAGGTCAGTTTTGCTCCCTGCATTTTTCTTGAAGCTGTCGTACAGTGAAGATCATGTCCACTGTCCCCCTGGAAGGGTGGAAACCATTTTGGGATTCAGGGAGGATGTCTTCTGAGATAGGTAGGAGGCGATTTGCGAGGATCCTTGCAAGGATTTTACCTGCAGTAGCTAGAAGAGTGATAGCTCAATAGTTCCCACAATCTGTTTTATCACCCTTCTTGAAAAGAGTGATAATTATGGCATCCTGAAAGTCTTCCGGGATCTCCTCCCTCATCCAGATTTTTTCGATGAGCTTATGACGTTGTGTAAGTTCAGGCCCACCTTCTTTAAAGACTTCAGCAGGAATCCCATCAGGACCACTAGCTTTGTTATTCTTCATTTGATTAATGGCTTTACTGACTTCATCCAAATTAGGGGATACTGCAAGCTCATCTCTAATTTGTTGTTGTGGGATTTGCGAGAAGACCTCACCAGCCACATAAGAGTTACGATTAAGGAGGTCGTGGTAATGCTCTTTCCAATGCAGTGCAATAGACTCTTTGTCCTTTAGAAGTTTGGTACCATCTATTGAACGTAAGGGATTTGTACCATAATTTGTTGGTCCGTAGATGTCCTTTGTGGCATTAAAAAAGCCCCGTGCATCATGAGCGTCTACAAAATGCTGGATTTCTTGAGCTTTCTTTATCCACCAAGTGTTCTTAAGTTCTCTAGTTCTTCTTTAGACCTCAGCCTTTGCACTGGCATAGATTTTTTTCTTAGCAGCACAGTTAATGTCTTTTTGCCATATCTGGAAGACTTTCCTTTTCTTGTTGATGATATGTTCAATCTCACTATCATTCTCATCAAACCAGTCCTGATGTTTCTTAGTTTGGTATCCAATAGTTTGTTCACATGCTGCAATAATGGAAGTCTTCAGTTTATTCCAGTGTTCCTCGACGTTTTCAGGGAGTTCCGTAGGTAGATGTTTCTTGAGAGTTGTTTGAAAGCAGGCTCACTTAATAGGATCTTAAAGGGCGTGGATGTTCATTTTATGACTTGGTTTTCTTCGTTGGAGCCTACGTTGAGGAACAATATTAATGGCCATAGTGGATCGAATTAATGGGTGGTCTGTCCAGCAGTCATCGGCACTCGTCATTGCCCTGGTGAGGAGTACATCATGACGATCTCTGGCACGGACAATTACATAATCCAGGAGATGCCAGTGCTTCGACCAAGGGTGCTTCCATGATGTTTTAAATTTATCTTTCTGGCGAAAGAGTGTGTTTGTAATAACAAGATTAAGTTCTGCGCATTTAGTCAGAAGTAGAATGCCATTCAGGTTGCTATTGCCAACTCCTTCTTTCCCAATGATTGCTGGCCATAAATCAAAATCATGCCCAACTCTTGCATTGGAATTGCCCAGGAGGATAATTTTATCCTCCTTAGGTATCTCTGATAAGATGGTGTCCAGCTGGGTATAAACATTTTTTCTTGATGTCTTCATCAGCATCTAATGTTGGTGCATAAGCACTTAGAATAGCTGCCTGCTGGTTTTTGGCGAGTTTTAATCGGAGAGTCGAGAGTCGTTCATTAATGCCAGGAGGAGTTTCTCAAGATCATTTTTAATAGCAAAGCTTACTCCATGTATTCGTAGTTCTTCAGGCAGTCCTCTCCAGAAGAAGGTGTAACCTTTTTCTTCCTTCAATTGTCCCTCTCCTGCTCTTCGAGTTTCTTGGAGTGCTGCTATGTCAATATTAAAACGTCTCAACTTCATCGCGATGATGGCAGTCCTGCATTCATGATGTTCGCTATCTGTATTGTCCAGCAATGTCTGCATATTCCACGTTCCAAAGTTCATTTGTCTTTTGCAACCGCTAAGTAGTGACCACACTGGATGTGGTACAGTCAGGGAGAGAGATGAGGCAGACTATGTTTAGGGCACCTTTTCTAGCCCCCTCCCCATATGGGGTGAGCAGAGTGGATCCTGAATAGGACTGCTCAGTCATGGATATAGCTGCCGAACTACTCAACTGCCTCGGCCCTTCAGCCAGGATGACTGAGTCTGTATCCACCGCCCATGTGCCGGTCCATGACTAGGGGCTTCCGGATTTCACAGTCCTGCCCCCGTTGCCATTTGCTGATCACCATGGGGCTTTTGTTTTGTTTTGTTTGGAAGACGCCTGTCCATGAATTTGTTTTATATGGGGAGATCGGTGCACAACGATCAACACACAATCTTGACAGAAAAAGGCTTTTATCCAATGGCATGGGTACCACAATTGGAAGTCTTTTATCTGCTGCAGCCTTCATCCGCCTTCACAGCCGTTGTAACATACATGTTGTTATCCTCCACCTGTTCTGCCACTGAGGACATTCTTGGATCATTCTTTGTCTGGTTCCTCTCCCTTGACCTTACCGCCATGGGTGACGCTGCTGGGAGTACATGACTCCTGACGGTATCGCTGATAGGGTTCATTTGAACACAGAAGCCAACTCACCACTACAAGGTGATGATCTAGTGAGGGGAGCTCCACATTAGTCCAAAAGGCATGGATCAGATCAGTTTATCTCAGAATTTGGGAAGATCCAATTCTTGAAGTATCCCTAAATGAGTTATGACTGTAACTGTGGTTATAGAAATGAATGTTTTATTTGTCATCCAAGGGAGATGACAGGCAAATTAGAATGATGGTGCTAGTAGAGGTTACTATGGCTAGCTTTGTTCAGCTACCTACTTTACCCCTTACATACCCACTAAGTCAGCCTTCCCCAATCTTTGGGTCCCTAGATGTTGCTGGACTACAGTCCCCATAAATCCTGACCAGTGGCAATGCTGGCTGGGACTGATGGGAGTTGTAGTCCAGGACGATCTAAGGACCCCAAAGCTGGGAAAGGCTGTGCTAGACCACTGAGTTCTGCAGGAGAGTCTCTTCTTGCAGTCCCTAAAATATCAGAAGCCCACTCCACAGCAACTTGGAGCAGGGCTTTCAGTGTGGCTGTCCCCATTTTGTGGAATAGCATCCTTGCTGAGACACAACAGGTGCCCACTATTTGTATTTCAAATAGTAATTCAACACAGTTTTGTTTTGACAAGCTTTTCCAGCTGGATGGCTTTTCTTTTTTCTTTAAACAGGTTTCTGCCTTGTTTTGCATTGTTTTGGGTTTTTTGCATTGTTT
This sequence comes from Rhineura floridana, assembly GCF_030035675.1. NCBI lineage: Eukaryota > Metazoa > Chordata > Lepidosauria > Squamata > Rhineuridae > Rhineura > Rhineura floridana. The sequence continues at coordinate 35,342,420 of NC_084488.1, read as the reverse complement.
TAAAACCTATTTTTAGCTGTTTTTAATTGTAAATTGCCTTGAGACATCTGTAAAAGATGATTAATAAATTAATAGGGTGGACTGTGGTGAGCCTCCTGATCTCTCTCTCTCTCTCTGCTCGCTTACTGCACCTTCTGCCTCCTCAGGCCTCTTTGACTGGCTGCTTCCTGCTATCCACCTCTTCCTGCCTGCTTTGAAGTCTCCCTGGCTGGAAGGCCACTTGCGTTACAACATCAAGGATGAGTCTTTTCCAACTGAAGTTGCAGCAAACACTGTTTGGTGCTGTATTCTCAGCTGAAATATATAACTGTGGAACAGGCTGGAGGAGGAGAGTTCTCACTCCACTTTGCTCCACTTTCATTCAAAGTCCTCTTACCTCTGGGTGGAGCTGATGATTAGCTCTTGCGAAATGCCCAATCAGAGGCACCACAGTGCCAATCCTGGAGCCCCATTGGCTCTCTCCCACCTGCCACACCAGTGGCACGATGTAGACCATTACAGTTGGTGGCCTTGAGACTTGCGTGAAAGGTGATTCATAAATTGATAAAACAAAATAAATACATAAAATATCAAAGGTCAGTGTCCTATATCAAAAGTATCTTCACTCCAATAGTTGCCTTCCAGCCTTTTCTTGTCAAGCATCAAGGAAAAGCATCCTATGTTCTCCCAAGGCAGCCTTTTCAGTTGCAGAAGTGCAGTGACAGTAGTTTCCCCAAAATATTTTACTTAAATCTACTCTGACTATTGTTTCATGTCCTGTTCTTGGAGAAACTCTGGTCATGGCGATTGAAGCCGCCTGAATATGCTGGTGCCTTGTGCTCCAGTTTTTGTGCTGCTGTGCCAGCAACTCTTCCCTACCCAGTTCCCTCTGGATATGACAGTACAACAGATGGAAGTGCAAACCACTCTGACATCTGAGTGACTGTTGATGCTCTGTGTGAGAAACTGCTTTCAAATAATAGGGTGAATGGCTTCCCCACTCTTTTTCTTTCTGGCATCCTATAAAATATTAAAACTGCCAGCATAGCCATCCTTCACTCTCCTTTCCCTAAATTCCTTCATATCTGTACATGTCTAAAGCAGATAAAAATAGTTTGAGGCTGTGTACATTAGGGGTGGAAAGATCTGCCAATTTCGATTCTCTCTGATTCTCATTTTTCCAGTCTTAAATTCAGTGCCCCACATTGTCTGCAGCATTTCTGCAAGCTGGTGGCACTGTTGGAAGAAAAAGTGAGAGGCCTGGAGCAATGGGTGGCCACACACAAGAGTTTAAGAGATGACAAAGTTCTTAGACAGAATGCTAGAACAATGGCAGCAAAGAGAAATACAGGAGACGGAAGAACAACAGCATGCTGAAGCAGAAGTGGAGAGTGTTGACGAGAAGAACAACAAAGAGGAGGAAACTCTGTAGAAAAGGGTGACCGTTAGGAGCAGAAGAGCTAGAAGGCACCCTGCACCAGTGGAACTATGGAACCGCTTTCAGGCACTTGAAGATAAGACTGGAGGACAGCCTGCCAAGGAAGAAGAACAGGACACCCCACACAACAGTGAGCTGGAGCTCAGTCAAGCAGAACAATGAAACCACACCCCACAACAACAACAAGAAAAGAGTAGTAGTAGTGGGAGACTCCCTACTGTGTGGGATTGAAACCCAAGTATGCCAAGAAGACCCATGGGCCTGCCAGGTATACTGTCTCCCTGGAGGATGGATCAGAGATGTGATGGAAGGGTTGCCATCATTCATAAAGCCCTCTGTTACGTATCCCTTTCTTCTCATCCATGTGGAAACGAATGATACTGCCAAACAGAGCTATGAAGAAATCATGCCAGACTTTGAAGCTCTGGGAAGGAAACTTAGAATAGAATAGAAAGAGAAAGAAAAATACTCTGGGTGAATGAGTGGCTAAGAAGGTGGTTCCAATGTGAAAGATTTGGATTCTGGGACCATGGGCTACATTTCCTGGAAGATGGACTGCTGACAAGTAATGTATTGCACAAGGACTGGAAAGAATGTGTCCAGCATGGAGAACTTCATCAGGAAGGCTTTAAACTGAATCCTACAGGGGAAGGAGATGTAAACTTGGAAATAATGACTGACCAAGGTTTATGCACAGGAACTGAGGCAACGACTCTAATGGGTCCAATAATAATCTTCATAAATATGTAGGAAGGAAGCCAGACTGTAAATCACATGTTCTTCAATGTCTGTATACTAACGCCCAGAGTATGGGAAACAAACGAGATGAACTTGAACTCTTAATACACAAGGGTGAATATGACTTGATAGGTATAACTGAAACTTGGTGGGATGCCTCTCATGACTGGAATACAGCAACTGAAGGATATAACCTGTTCAACAAGAACAGAAGGAATAGAAAGTGAGGCAGAGTTGCACTATATGTTAAAAATATATATCCCTGCACAGAAATACAGGAGGATGAGCTTGGTAGTCCCACCGAGAGTATCTGGATTAAAATAAATGGGGCAAGGAGTATTGGAGTCTACTACTGACAAGGATGAAACTTTTGAAAAGCAAATTGTCAATGTTTTGAGGAGGCATGATGTAGTAGTAATGGGGGACTTCAATTACCCCAATATTTGTTGGGAGACAAATTCTGCCAATCACGGCCTCTCTAAGAAATTTCTGACTTGTGTTGGAGATAACTTTCTCCTACAGAAAGTGGAGGAAGCAACTATAAGATCAGCTATCCTTAACTTGATTGTAGCCAATAGAGATGACTTAGTGGATGAAGTGGCAATTATGGGAACTCTGGGGGAAAGTGATCACTTTATACTTGAGTTCTTGATTTTAAAGGAAGCAAAAGCTGAGAGTAGCCATATGCGTACTCTGGACTTCAGGACAGCCAATTTTAATAAACTCAGAATAATGATAGCTCAGAAAAGGGTTCCATGGCAAACAACCCTAATGAGAAAAGGAATCCAAGATGGGTTGGAGTTTCTAAAAAAGGATTTTTTTAAACGCACAATTGCAAACAATTCCAATAAGGAAAAAAGGGTGGACATAGCAGAAGAAGCCAATGCGACTTCACAAAAAACTTAGAGATGACCTGAAAACAGAAAGGACACATAACAGGAAATGGAAGGAAGGCCAGGCCACAAAGGAAGAATACAGAAAGGTAGCACGGAATTGCAGGGATGGTGTCAAGAAGGTTAAAGGTGGGAATAAGCCGAGGTTTGCGAGGGCTGCTGAAAGCAACAAAAAAGCTTTCTTCAGGTACATCCATAGTAAAAGACAGAGAAAGGAAATGGTGGTACAGCTACTCAACAAGGATGGCAAAATGATAACAGATGACAAAGAAAAGGCAGAAGTGCTCAATTCCTACTTTGGCTCAGTCTTCTTCCAAAAGAAGGTCTATGTCCCTCCTGGCAAATGTGAAGTTGAAGGGACAGGAATGCAGCTTGAGATTCATTGACAAATGGTCAAGGAATACCTAATTTCAAGGAATACCTAAATACTTTAAACAAGTTCAAATCTCCAGAGCCCAATGAACTGCATCCTAGCATAGTGAAGGAACTGGTTGAAGAATTCTCAGAACCACTGTTTATTATATTTGTGAGATCACAGAAGATGGGTGAAGTGCCGGATGACTTAAAGAGGACTAATGTTGTCCCTATCTTGAAAAAGGGCAAAAAGGAGAAACCTGGGAACTACTGATCACTCACCCTGACATCGATCCCTGGGAAATTTTTGGAGCAGATTATAAAGCAGTCAATCCATAGCTACCTTGAAAACAAAGCAGTGATTACTAGAAGCCAACATGGATTTGTCAAGAACAATTCCTGCCAGACTAATCTGATCTCATTTTTTTGATTGGGTAACCTCCCTGGTAGTCTGTGGAAATACTGTGGACATAATATATCCAGCAAAGTTTTTGAGAAAGTGCCCCATGATATTCTGATTAGCAAACTAGCTAAATGTGGGCTGGATGGAACAATTATCAGGTGGATCCACAGTTGGCTCCAGATTCGTACTCAAAGAACGCTTATCAATGGTTCCTTCTCAGACTGGGGGAGATAGCGAGCGGGTTACCATAGAGCTTGGTTCTGAGCCCAATGCTCTCCAATATTTTTATTAGTGACTTGGATGAGGAAGTGCAGGGAACACTTATTAAATTTGCAGATTATACAAAATTCGGAGGGAATGCTAATAACCTGGAGTACAAAATTCAAAGTGAAATTGATCAGCTTCAGCACTGGGCTGAAAACAAAAGAATGAAATTTAACAGGGATAACTGCAAAGTTCTACACCTAGGAAAAAGAAACCAAGTGCACAGTTGTAAGATGGGGGATGCTTGGCTCAGCTATACGACATGTGAAAAGGATCTTGGAATTGTCTTTGATAACAAGCTGAATATGAGCCAGGAGTGTGATGTGGCTGCAAAAAAGGCAAATGCTATATTAGGCTGCATTAACAGAAGTATAATTTCCAAATCACGTGAAGTATTAGTTCTCCTCTGTTCAGCACTGGTTAGGCCTCATCTTGAGTACTGCGTCCAGTTCTGGACACCACACTTTAAGAAGGATGCAGACAAACTGGAACAGGTTCAGAGGAGGGCAACAAGGATGATTAGGGGACTGGAAACAAAGCCCTATGAGGAGAGACTGGAAGAACTGGCCATGTATAGCCTTGAGAAGAGAAAAGGGAAATATGATAGTACTCTTCAAGTATTTGAAATGTTGTCACACAGAGGAGGGCTAGGATCTCTTCTTGGTTGTGCCAAGTTCTGTAGGACACAGAATAATGGGCTCAAGTTGCAGGAAGCCTGATTTTGACTAAACATCTGAAAAAACTTCCTAACTGTTAGAGTGGTACGACAATGTAACCAATGACCTAGGGAGATGGTGGGCTCTCCAACACTGGAGGCATTCAAGAGGCAGCTTTGATTTGGATTCCTGCATGGAGCAGGAGGTTGGACTTGATGGCTTTATAGGTCCTTTCCAATTCTACTATTCTATGATCTGAATCCTCATGAAAATTCTTCAGCACTTTAGTGCAGATTTCACCTAGTAAACACATTTTTGTAAACACTTGCTGACCATATAATGCATTTTTGCATGTTATTTTCACTCATAAATTCATTTTTATGCACACATTCTCCTAATAGATGTATTTTTAGTTGGCGAACTGCATTGTAAAAGTCAAATAAGTGTAAATTTTGAAGAATGGCTGTGTTTCAGTTCTCATCTTGTTTCAGAAATTGTGAATTTGATATATTCAGCTTGAAATGTGAACTGGATTGAAATTCTTGCCCATCCCTAGTGTACACACAATATATTTTCTAGAATCAATGACAACTGAATTCTTGTTTTTCTTATTTAGTCCACATATAATCTAGTCCTAGTGCATATTTCTTATCCCTGAAAAGTGCCTCTTGATGAACTAGCTTCATTCCGAAAATAAAAGCTCATTACAGATTGGTTCTGCATTATTCTGCAGTGTTTCTATTTGAAAACAGATGTAGGTGGTCCCAGCAATGGGGGGTGTATCCACACCTGCCCAATGCCGTTGCAGGCGGGCATATACCAAGATTGCAAGGGAAGGGTTTTCAAACAATCATGAAGTAACCACACCCACCCATCTGGATGGCAGGATCTGCAAACACGCTAGTTTGAAAGTAGCATGTTGAGGAAGAACATGAATAACTCCATACAGAGAAAAACTACATTTTTATGCTACAAATGGGTAAGTGTGTACACAGCCTAAGACTCACACAAAAACAAAATCTACTTTAAACCCTCAAACACCCCCCCAGCCTCATAGTTTAGGGAAAACCCTTTTCTGAATCTAGCTCTAGACTTCTTCCATAATTGAACTAACCTTGACATTTTCCCAGCAGAATGATGTGTGGGGAAAGTCTCATTTTTTCTAAATTTTGGCTCAGAGATAACAGTTCCTTCTCAGAGCACAGACGCACATATTTTTTTTAAAAAACTGTTCTGTAGCAAACACAGCAATATACTTTTATTTCTGAAGTGCAATGTGACTTCATTGCCCTGAATGGCCTGGGGACATCACAAGATTCCAATAAGCTCACATTCAGGCAAAGCAGAGTTCTATTCATGTAAGTTTACATTCTTATGGAGTTACATGGGGGCACACATGAACATAGATGATCAGATGATTTAGAAAATGGGGATGGGATCCAATGTTCCAATAAGAAGGGTAAGTAATGTTTCCAGACAGATGGTGATGAATAAAATACCTAGATGAGAACATATTTGATGAGCCATAACCAAATAAATGAATAACAGCTAAATAAAAAACAAGGAGTTTACTTAACAGTTGACAACATGTAATGCAATGTATCTTCATGCTTCTGAGTGGGATGCTGTTCACCATAACTATGGTATTTATCTTATTTATTTATTTTATTTATTTTCATTTCTAAACCGCCCATAGCTAACAGCTCTCTGGGCAGTGTACAAAACAAGATTAAAATACAATATTAGAATAAAATCAATAATAAAGAGCAACAAAATTAAACTAAAACATTAAACATAAAAACATTGAACATTAAAATGCCTGGGAGTATAACCAGGTCTTGACCTGGCGCCTAAAAGAAAGAACCGTAGGCGTCAGGCGTATCTCCTCCGGTAAGCTGTTCCACAGTTCGGGGGCCACCACAGAAAAGGCCCTAGATCTAGTAACAATCCTCCGGGCATCCTGGTGAGTTGGTACCTGGAGGAGGGCCTTAGATACTGAACAAAGTGAGCGGGTAGGTTCATATTTCTGACCTGCATCTTAATCTTTTATAGCTTGTTGTTGTTTCCATTGTTTCTTTGCCACCAATGGGTAGTTCGTGGAAATACTAGAAATATCATCACACTAAGATCCTAATATCACACTAAGATCATACTAAAGGGTGAATGATGGGAAATTCAACAGCAATGCTATCAAGTGACATTTACAACCATGCTTTTGTGACTCCACATTTCAGTTTTGCAACATAGGCCATTTTGTAGTCCATCTCATAGGTAAACTTACAACAACAATAATAAAGGAGGAAATTAATTTAAAATGCTGGTGAGACAGGAGGAGGGCAACTTATGTGGTCAGATTGGTGTGATGGGTTAGGCTATCATTTTATTACTTCAGAATTTAAGCAACTTGCAGCTCAACCTACCTCTGCAAAACTCTTCACTCAACACACTTTTATTTCAATGGAACCTTTGTTGACAATGCAGATTGGAAATGCTGGGCCCTTAATCCAGATCAGACTTGTAGCAGAGGGGAAATGGTTATCACCCTACTCCCCATGCTAGGGTCCCAATCTGGATCCCTCTGAGTTTACTGTTAAACATGCTGACCCCACACTTAAGGGTGGACCTATGTGGCTAACATCATGTGTAGTTTCACCCTAACTTTGAACTCAGGAAAGTTTGGTTTATGGACAGATCTTAGAAGAATGCCCAGAAGGGAATATGGCCCTTGGACTGAAAAAGGTCCCCCATCTCCCAGATACCAGAAGTGGAATGGATTTAATCATGGGACAGTGGAACCCATGCTGCAGCCTGCAAAGCGTAAATGGGAAGTTTACTGTTAGCTTTTACCTTATATATTTTGTTTTGAAGAACTGAGGGTACCAAAAGCACTAGAATATTGTGATTCAGAAGAAAGCTTAAGCAGATTTGGAGAGAAGAAAACAGGAGTTAGATCTCCTATTTTATAGCTAAGCCTGCAGTTTATCAAATATTAATAGCCACAGAAATGTGGTATTTTTTAAAAAAATAGCAAGCCAAGTACTACACACAATATGCTTGGGATTCATTGCAGACTCATTAGACATGAGGCTCTAAATACCATTAATGACCAAGATAAAAACAACATTTCTGAAGATTAAGCAGCAAGTACCAGACCAAAAAAGGATTTGGAAGAGGGCTGTATTTGAGGATTTCTGTTTTGATGTTTCTTATCCAGCTCATGCCCTTGAGTGATTCAGAAGTTTCCGAGAGCATCAATATCCTAAAGAAGGAGTCACAGACTATCATCTCTAACCATATGCTTACCTGGATGAAATTTCTCTCCATATTGTCTTTGACTCCCCAGGATACTGCAAACAACTAGAAGGAGAAACAAACAAGCAAAAACCCTGGAAGTCAAATACAAATGCCAGATAAGGCGCCACACAGTCATGGTCATAATTTTCCAAACCTCTCTGCCTTTCATGACCTTATTGATTCTCAGAATAAACTTCTTTTGCAAGAAAGTTCAAAAGGGGTGCAATGAGGGGAACAATAACTCCATTAGGCCCAACATGTGGAAATGAGTTCCTGACAGAAACAAATGGAATCCAGGTTGATTATTTGTTTTACAAAAATGGCAGAGGTGTTAAACTCAGAATTGATTTTATTTAAAACACTGCCTGAAGCAATTGGTCAATGAGCTGTTTTCTCCCTGAAGGTCTTCCTTTGAACAATTTCTCCCCACCAACAACTATTCTAGTAAAGAATATAAATCCTCTCTCCCTGTGTTGGTCTTCCAAGGACTAACACCCCTATAAATCTATATAGTACAAAAATAACAATAGTACATAATTCAGAGCTTGAACGAGCAAAAACGACATTAAAGAAAATTGCAAGAGCAGAATAAACTGAGCACTCAACAGGTTAATATTTTTTCTTGAAAACAAATTTCCATGTTATCTCTGCATGCTGGAAGACCTTGCTTGATGGAGGCCAGGAGAACTGCTCAAAGTAATCTCTGAAAGCAAAGAACCTTTTTATTTTAGCAGTTCCTGCAGTGGGTCTGGCCAGGTAGACCAGGCATCTCTCATGCCAGGCTACATAAAACTATTGCCGATGCTCTGAGATGGCCTTAAAAGCTTTAGATGGCTGTGAAACAAAGGCTTGTTAGAGAACCCCACTTAGAGAAATGGGCATCACAAAGCTATTACATACAAATTGCTGCGAGGCATTCACTAGCTCTCTGTAAGAAGGCAGCATATTTGTCACACAGATTTTTTTTTAGAACATTTGTCTCACGTTCTTTAGTACAATTAAGCAAACCACAAAGCCTGCCCTATTTAAGATGAAAGACAGTGGAGGTGGGAAGCTTTCCTTTTTTCTTACCATAAGTTTCCTTCTAACTGGAAATGGGTGGGCACAAATGCCATTCTATTTGCGCACGGCACATATCTGATTCCTCGCAAAAACATATGTTTGAAGCAGGGCTGCATTCAAAGTTATGATCTCCGTAGGAGCCATACAAAGGAAGGGCCACAGTAATGCAATGGTAGAGAGCACATGCTTGGCATGCAGAAGTTTCCATACTACAATATTCTGTGAAAATCATTCTCCCATTGAAAATATCTCCAGAAGGCCAGTAAAGAGTGCTGCCTTTGGAGCAGAGCTTGGAAAAGTTACTTTTTTTGGACTACAACTCCCATCAGCCCACTCCAGTAGCCATGCTGGCTGGGGCTGATGGGAGTTGTAGTTTTAAAAAAGTAACTTTTCCAAGCTCTGATTAGGAGCTAAGTACAATTGCATGAAACTGAGCTCTGGTGCAGTTTTATTAAATGGGACAGCTACTTTGAGAATCCAGAACAGCAGCCCCGCAGCCAGCCTTCCTTGTTAGGTGGAGCAGCCACATTTCTAGGTAGAAATCTTTTTTTCGTGGGGGGAGGTGCATAGCTCCATCCAATCCAATCTCCCTCACTCACTGGTGGAGAGGACGGGAGGGGCAGGCCAGGAGCAGGGAAAGGCAGTGACCTCCCCTTCACTCCTCCTCCATGCAAACAGCGTGTTAACTTACATAATGGGCTATGTAACAGTCAGGTTAATATAAAATTTAGCACAAACACCAGGAATTAAATGACTGCCATACTTTTTGTTTCATAAGAAAAAAAGACAAGGATAAAGTGAACAATGGGGTCCCAAAAAGTAAAAAATAAATAAATTATGCTATAACTAAAAAGTTAAAAACTAGTGTGGAGCTTGTTTTCTTAAAAATTCATAATAATCTTGCAACAACACCAATACAAAAACACACACCAAAAACCAGAACCACCTCCAGGTTTAAAAACAAGTAAGAACACATTCCAATACAACCATAGTCAAGCATTTAGGGAAAGAGGTGCTGAGAACAATAAATATAGCTTTCTTGTTGAAGTCAATGAAACTGAGTCCTTAACTTTGTAAAATATTTACTGCATAATAGACTTTCTTTTGTAAAAATGCTTGATACACATGCAAGAAAGCTTTCTGAATGGTAGTCTCTTGATATACCTTTTCAGAGAGAGAAAAAAATGTATAGCACCTAAAAATCATTCTTGGGAACAGTTGCAGCTTTTGGTTTTACCTAGAATAAAAGTAATGCAAATTTTTAAAATCAAAATTAAGGTTAGCTGTCCTTTCTTTTTTCAAATGCAAGAAAAAACCAAATTTGCTAAATGTTTGTCACATGACCCTGAAAAGGCCTCATGTTGAGCTGCATATATTGGGTAAAATCAGAAATTAGGCCAAATTATAGCCTAGGTGGCTAGCCAGCCAACTAAATGTAGTGTGCACATCAGTGTTTCTATTCCTCTAGGGCTGTTTTCATCCTTTGCCAAGAACTCAAGAAAACAAATAGCCACTATGATTGTGAGTATAGTGAATGCTTTAAAAGAGTAAGAGGTAATTTAGGATGGATATTTTTTCAGATCACTTTAAGTTATCTCTTTATTTCACCCTTTAGTAATAAACCCTCAACCCAGCTCTACTCATCATAATAACTGGAGAATAAACAAACTCTTACTTCTTATTGCAGGCAAACAAACATGCTTTTTATTGTTGGCTGGGTAGAGAACACAACTGAAATGTATACTGAAAAGCAGAGCAAAGGAAAGTCCAAGGGGTGGAGTCTAACTCTAGCAGATAATACAAAATCCTCAGATTTAACTCTTCAATATTTACTATACTGGCTTTTTTCTAGGATCACTTAAGTAATTATAAAGTGATTGTGATAATGAAACATCCACCCTCAGTTAGGGAAAGTCTTGAGTAAGCAGACTTTTGGGGGTTCTTCAAGATGAGGCTTTATTCACTGAATTATTCACTGAATTTTTCAGAGGGTTCTATTCTTAAATTTACTCTATTCTTAAATCAAGCTATCATTCTTTAAATGGAGATTGTAATTGTCTGTCATGTCACAAATTATAAAGAAGACAGTTTTTAAAAAATCCTAGGGGTGGCATAGGACAGCTCTAGGGGTGATGGTGCTCCATTTGCCCCCCCCCCAGCTACAGAACTGACAGGCATGGGAGAGTTGGGGCATTTAATCTTTCTACCACCTGCCATCTGTTTACTACAAATCCCTCCCTGTAGTTTTCCAAAAAGATGCTTGCCCTTGCATGTATGCCTCTATAGCACAGGCCTGGTGTAGTTTCTTCACTTGCTGTTGGAGCTGCCACTGGAAACAGAAAACCTTAGGAAGCTGCCTTATACCAAGTCAGACTGTTGGTCCATCAAACTCAGTATTGTCTTCGCTGACTGCCAGCTGCTCTCCAAGGTTTCAAGCAGGGGACATTCCCAGCCCTACCTCGAGACACCAGGGATTGAACCTTGGACCTTCTGCATGCAAAGCAAATGCTCTGCCATTGAGCTATGGCCCTTTCCTTTTTTTAAAAAAGGACCTTACTGGGGATCTTGCTGAAGTCAGGTAGTGATTGGGGAAACAGTGACTGCCGTATCCATATGCAAGGCCGTAGGAGAGCCTGCTATTGCTGCCCCTGCTGCAGTTGCTGCTGTGGTGGCTTTTGCCATTTCTTGTCCTCCCGCTCCTAAGCGAGCTCTTTCCTTGGCACTTTTATATGGTCAGAGCTGCTGAGTACAGGAGACACTGCCTCCCCCAACTAATGTCTTGCCACTCTTTCCAGCCCTGCCACATTTATTTTGGCTGGGTGAATGAAATGGGAAAGTGCTGAACAGTCCCTGCAGACAATCAGAAATTAAGAGAGCCTATGCTGAAGTTAGGGTTAAAGGTGGGCCTCCTCAGTGTGTGATGAGATCAAGGAGAATAATGTTGCCGTTCATACTAGTAGACACCCTGGGCTCCTACTGGGAGGAAGGGCAGAATATAAATAAATAAATAAATAAATAGTCAAATTCACTCTTTCTGAAACAATATGAGAATTTTACACAGCCACCCTTCAGAATTCGCACTCACCTGAATTTGGCAATGACCAATGTTTACAAAAATACATATATTATGGGAAAATGTGAAAAAAGAAAAAGAAAACCAAAGATGAAGAATACAGTACTGAAAACAGCATACAAAAATGCATTATTAGAAATTTCTTGCAAAAATGTACACATTATTCAAAACTGTGTACAAAGTGCTTATTAAGAGAACTTTGCACTAAAATGCTGAATCTGCAAATTGTTACAGAAATGTGGAGAACTGAAATGAAGATTGGAAAATGTCATACAGAGTGAACTAAAAGTTATAGAACCTTTCATTGGTAATTATAAGTACTGCCTTGTTTTCCTGCCCCTGATTTGCGTAATGTTCACCAACTGATATGTATTGAATGATTTTATGTCCCAAGCTTCTCCCATCAGTAGGGGTGCTATGAGACAGGGAAGGGGTTTGGGATGGATTTCTCTACTACTTACAGACACCACAGGTTTTATAAGGAGGACAGGCCCCACTTCCCTATTCTCAGCAGCACTAGAACTACTGGTGAGTAAAGGAATCTGCAGGCAATTCAAGCTGAAGTACAGACACCATGGACCAGAATCTTCATGATCTTCATGAGTCATGTGATCTAGGAGAGCCAATCCGATCCCACTGCCTGCTACATAACACCCAAGAAATGCTGCGCTACTCCTAGTCTGGGTAAATTGTTCCTGGAGGAAGCCACCAGGTTGCTGTGTTGTACTTCCTGATTGCAACTTCTGTCTGATGTCTGTCTTTGTGCTGCCTCTTGCTGACACCACCTCCATCTCCATTTCCAACTCCATCTGCTCCCTGAATGCCCCTGTGTAAAATCCATGCCATTTCTTACATCAGCTTTCCCCAACCTGGTATCCACCAGATGTTTTGGACTACTACTCCCATCATTCTGGACTATTGGCCCTGCTGGCTGGGGCTGATGAGAACTGTAGTCTCGAGGGCACTAGGTTTGGGGAAGGCTTCCTTATTCAGAGGTATGCCTTGAGCAGAAAAAGGGTTTTCTATACATTTACAAGGGGCCATTTAGTATGGGTGTTCACCACCTCCTGTATATGTAGTTTGTTGACTGGTCTTTTGCTTGAGATGGGAAAGTTGTTATATTGTAGAAGACTGGACTGTCTCTCAATTACATGTTTTAGATCTTGGAAAGATATTTTTCAGTTTGAAGTCACTAGACTGCCTTTCCAGAATGCTCCCAGATTCCTGAAGGGCTCAGCTTCTTCATTTGCCTTTTCACCAATTAGTGCTTTCATGTAATCTTTTGAAACCGCTGAATACATTCCAATATGCTGAATATTAGAAAAAGCTGCAGCCCTGGGCTCCTACTGGGAGAAAGGGCAGGATATAAATCTAATAAATAAATGCAATAAATGAATTCACTCTGATGGTTTATTTTTTAAGGTCTATTTCATTATGTACTAGTGGTTCTATGCAAGAAAAATGTTGGATTGCAGCCTTTACACCCTGACCGGGACAGCTAAATCCCAACATCAAACTCTTCCCTCTGATTATCTGTAAAATTCATGCAGACATGACAATCTGTACCCAAACATTTTTTTTCAACTCAGTGGAGCAGGATACTTTGCAGCCTGTTCTATTGACTGTCCTGACAATATAAATTACTCTTGGCCTTACTAATGTTGGTGTATTGGCTGGTGCAGACAAATAGCTCTTAAAAACAACAAATAAGTTTATTAGAATTAATTACACCTCTACCTTGTTGATTTCTTCTCCTACTAAGCCAAATGATTGCAAATAGTATCTTACAGAGTATAAAGGCAAGGATCCAACATTTTTCTCAGACACACTACTATAAATCTTTGGTAATTCTATCCACCCAACCTGTAGTTATCTCACAGCTGTCATTACCCTGCTGCTTTAGTTTCAAATCATGATATAAATTATGAGTGAGTACATTTAAAAGAAAGCTGGGGATACCCACCCATCACATTTGTATCCCAAGGAGCTCAAGGTGGCATATGAGATTCCCCGCTTCTTTCTTATCCTGTGAGGTAGGTTAGATTTAGAGATAGTGACTGGCCCAAGGTCAGCCAGTGAGCATAATAAATGAACCAGGATTTGAACTTTGATCTCTCCAGTCCTAGTCCAACTCTCCACCCACAACACGACACAACAGTTCTATTGTTTGATTAAAGCAAATTGGTTTATTTACATTGTGCTGGGTGTTGCTCTCTCTCTTTTATAAAAAAAACTATTATCTTACTTAAAGAAACAAAAATAAATGTCATTTGGTCTGAAAGCTTTCACAGCTAATTGCTGTTTTACACAAACAGCAAGCTATTCTGACACAAACATCTACACCATAGTTGAATCTATCAAGTACTTTCTTTTCAATTATTTCATTGGCAAGATAAGTATGTGTTTGTATGCAAAACCTGTAGTTGTATTTAATTATCTCTGTAGATGCAATTCATCAATAAGATTTTAATTAAGAGCTTCTTTGGATTATCTCTGAAACAATCACTTTTGGAATGGGTTTGCATTGAAATGGCTACATAGCGAAGCCCTGTTTGCTGTACTTCTCAACTGTAATTGAAAAGTCATTTTCTCCTTAACTTCCTCTGAACCTTGTTAGTCCAAGGAATTGCTGGTAATCTTATCAAAACTCTTTTAATGTCCCTCAGAGTCTTCACAGATGTTTTACCTGAACAAGGCCCTGGCAATGAGGCAAAGGACAACACTGCTCCACTTGAACAATATTGTTTGCACCATGAATTAAACTGAGCAGTGCAGGATGAAGGGAAACAATTTGTCTATGAAGCCAATGTGGTGCCCTCCAGAAGTTCTTGGACAACAACTCCCATCACCCCCAGCTAGTATGGCCAATGATCAGAGATGATGGGAGTTGCAGTCTTTTCAATGGTCATCCTGACTTTATGGAACACCCTCTCTAAGTATGTCTGTCAGGATCCAACTCTCTACTCTTTTAGCCTGGCCCAGAGGTTTGAGGGGGTGATCATTCAAAATATCAATATTTCCTTTTTAAAAAAATAAATATTTTTTCCAAGCAGGGAAAAAAAAATCTTATCATACAATTGGTTTTTAGAGGTGGCTTTTTTAAAATCTGTTTTCAAAAATAGCAGTGAAAATTTGCTACATTAAAATCTAATCCTTAGCGACTGAGAATAAGTGAATTAATGGAAAATTTCTATTAATGGAATTCTAGCATATCCCTAGTAAGTAAAGATGATTCTGTTGTGAGATCAAAGCAAACACACACATAATGATCCAGTCCACTAATTTGTGTCGAACAGTGTTGTTTTCTTCAGAATACATTTCCCAGTTCATTCACTTCAGCATCAATAATCTTATGGAGTAGGTCATTAGAAAGCTCTAATTAAATTTTCTCATGATTAGAAAAAACATGGTACAAAAGGGTGATGTTTATATAGGGCACACACGCTCATAATCAGAACCTAAACATTTCCTAGGCAGCTACGTGTTTGAACTCTGCATGGCATTAATTTAAAATCTGAGGAATAAATGCTTGAATATGGGGCAGTCTCTCATTGAGAGGAACATCTCTGAAATAAGAGTGTAATCATGTTGCTGTGATTATTTAATGCACGAGGGATGAACTGTGTCTTTGCAATGAGGAAATTCCTATGGTTACCATTAATGAAGTGAGAAAATAGCCAGTTGATTTCTCAAGAAAGAGAAGAAAGCCTTTTTTGTTTTTTGTCTTTCCCTTCTACACTTTTATAACCGCCTCCTGGTGCCGTAGCTATGAAGAAAGTATTTTCTAATGCTAAGGAAAGCAATGTCAAAGCTGAATCAAATAGTCCAAATTCACACCTTTAAAACTATGATCTCAGTTGTTAATCACGTTAAGAATCTCTTCATGGAGAGAAATTTGATGAGTATTTGTGCAGCATCCCTTGAATGGTTTGATTGTTTTTCAGTCTGATCTATCCCTTTGCCCACTTGTGCATGCCCTTGCTGCTTATTTACATAATACTTGCTCCCCCATCTGAAAAGTCTATATATTTACATAGCTCTATCGTATCACTTACCAGTTATAATATTATTAGATGGCTGCATAAAGACCATGACTGTTGTTGAGACCTGACCTTTGCTGCCTCTACAAAAACAGTAGCAAGGAAACCCATGATCCTGAACATAAATGAGAAATACTGTGTAATCAGTTTGTGACTGTTTTGGTTACATGATTTGTCTTTGAAATATATATAAAATCCATCAATAAACCATTAATAGAAAAAAAGAATGTCTAATAAACTCCAAAGGTGGTCCTGAGGCATGCCAGGGCAGAGGAGTCAGGATGTTGGGATACAGCCTCTTTGGGAGTTCATTGATGAAAGGTGAAAAATATGGAAATTACAATTTTGTTCTCTGCATAATAACCAAGCAATATTTATACTCCATGAGTAATTGCACAGTATCCCCCCACCAGCATACAGTGAAATCCTATGTATGTCTACTCAAAAAGAGCAACATTTTCATTGTGTTCAACCAACCATTAAAGAATATACAACTATATGAATACATAATCACAAAATCAAAAGAGCAAAGATGAAGATTAAGAGCTAACAGTCATTGGATGTCTAAGAGATATTACTACATTCAAAAATATTGCCAACCTGTTCAGAAATGAATATAGTAGGCTCCCCCAAGGAAAATATTCAGAAGAGTCACTGAAGATCAACAGGGGGGTAAGGGGGTAGATTATACATTCTCTGAGCCCTTGATAAAGTCTACAGTGTATCCGGCATTAGACCTACTAGAGTAGACCATTAAATTAATGAACATCATGTACTTAGGCCCATTAATTTCTGTGGGACTGTTCTGAGTACATCATAGTTAGATGCAGCTGAGTGGTGCAAGTGTGATGGTAAAGGAATGCAGTCTTGATGGGACTATTTGAAATGACCAAAAATGATTTAAATGTGGCATTATTGTTGTTTCTATTGCTCTTGTATTCCACAAACTGGAGCATAAGCTCTCCCAGGAATGCTAAAAACAAACAAACAAACAAACTATGGAGATCCATATAATAACAAACAATAGCGGATAAAGCCAAACAAATTAGTGACAGATAAAAGAGAGCTAAACCCTCATCATGGCTCAACAGACTAAAAATACTTTAGGCTACAATTCTATGGGTGGCATTCAATATTAGTCCTACTCAGAGTAGATGCACTGAAATTAATAGACATGACTAATTTAGGTTCATTAATTTCAGTGGATCTACTCTGAGTAGGCCTTAGTTGAATACAACTCTATACATTTTTTCCTGGGAGTGGGCCTTACTTCTGACTAGTTAAAAAGATCCAAAAGGCCTTAGAGAACAAACAAGAGACAAAGAGTTTATCTGGTGCAGAAAAAAATAACAGCATGGGTACTAGGCAACCTTTCCTGTGGAGGATATTCTCTTGTGAGGCGTCACAACTCCAGAAAAGGCCAAGGGGATGGAGCAACTCCCCTATGAGGAAAGGTTGCCGCATCTGAGGCTTTTTATTTAGAGGAAAGGCGAGTAAGAGGTGACATGATAGAAGCTTATAAAATTATGCATGGCATGGAAAACACTACAACTCATGGACACCCAATGAAGCTGAATGCTTGAAGATTCGGGACAGATAAAACAAAGTACTTCTTCACACAGTGCATGGTTAAACTATGGAACTTGCTCCCAGAGGAGGCAGTGATGGCAACCAGCTTGGAGGACTGAAAAGGGGATTAGACAAATTCATGGAGGATAAGGGTATCAAAGGCAAGTAGCCATGATGGCTATGCTCTGCCTCCACAGTCGGAGGCAGTATGCTTCTAAATACCAGTTGCTGGAAACCACAGGTGGGAAGAGAGCTCTTGTGCTCAGTTCCTGCTTGTGGGTTTCCCACAGGTATCCAGTTGGCCACTGTGAGAACAGGAGGCTGGATTAGATGGGCCATTGGCCTGACCCAGAAGGTTCTTCTCACCTCAAAAGTAGCTTGCTTGGTGGAATGGAGCTGCTGTGGTAGCTTCTTGGCAGGTGGGTTGCTGTTGTTTACTAGGAGGGACAGAATCAAGATGACAGGGAGATTAGTGCAGTGCAAATGCACTGGCAGAACCATTCTGGTGCCCCTGCTGCTGTGTTTACAATGCATCCCAGAGCTTGGAAAAGTTACTTTTTAAAACTACAACTCCCATCAGCCCCAGCCAGCACGGCCACTGCATTCGGCTGATGGGAGTTGTAGTTCAAAAAAGTAACTTTTCCAAGCTCTGCATCAACCTTCCCACTGCTTCGCCTCTTCCTCTCAAATAGCATAGTGGCTCCTCCACACCCAGTGAGCCTCTCTCCAGTCACAACCTGGAAGGAGAAACCTGGAGGACAACCTCAGATTGGTGTGGAGGAAAGGTGATCCAAGAGTTGGCCAAATGAAGGCTGAAGGAAAATGCTTAACCCTGGTAGATGCTCTATATTCTGATTTATTTATTTATTATTTTATTTATTACATTTATATCCCACCTTCCTCCCAGTAGAAGCCCAGGGTGGTAAACAAAGACACCAAAAACATCATAAAAACAGACTTTAAAAATGCATCAAAACAAAACATCTGTTTTAAAAAAGCTTTAAAAACATCTTAGAAAGCAATTCCAACACAGGCACAGACTGAGATAAGGCCTCTACTTAAAAGGCCTGTTGAAAGAGGAAGCTCTTCAGTAGGCGCCAAAAAGGTAACAGAGATGGTGCCTGTCTAATATTTAAGGCGAGGTAATTCCAAAGAGTAGGTGCCACAACACTAAAAGTCCACTTCCTATGTTGTACGAAACAGACGTCTTGATAAGATGGTGTCTGCAGGAGGTCCTCACCTGCAGAGTGTAGTGATCGACTGGGTATATAAGGGGTGAGATGATCTTTCAGGTATCCTGGTCCCAAGCTGTATGGGGCTTTGCACACCAAAACCAGAACCCTGACCTTAGCCCAGTAGTTGCTTAGCTTAGCTCACAAGCCTGTATAAACACAGACAACATTTATGCTGCAGTGATGCATAGGTCAAGTGTGCTGTTCTTCCTCTCAAATAACATATTACTCTAAGCCAGTCTACATTTTCAGAAAAATCATATGATGATTAATGATGTAATGGTAATTTAAGCTGCCACAGGAACCCATGATGAGCGTGCTAGGAAGTAGAGTAGATATCTTTAAAGCAGCAAATAGCCCACCTAGAACTGTAAACTTTAGGAAATGAGATTATTATTTATTTATTTATTTATTTATTTAAGCTTATATACCGCCCGACTAGCAACAGCTCTCTGGGCGGTGAACATTAAAAATACAATAAAAGATAACACAATATAATATAACACAATACAAAACTATACACAAAAACTGTACAGTCTAAAATCAGATTATAATAGTTTAAAATTAAAATGAATTAAAATGCCTCAGAGAAGAGAAACGTTTTAACATGGCGCCGAAAATATGATAGTGTCGGCGCCAAGCGCACCTCCTCGGGGAGACTATTCCATAGTTCGGGAGCCACCACTGAGAAGGCCCTAGATCTTGTCACCACCCTCCGGGCTTCCCTATGGGTCGGAACCCGGAGGAGGGCCTTCGTAGTAGACCGTAGTGTACAGGCCGGTTCATATCGGGAGAGGCGTTCCGACAGATATTGTGGTCCCGCGCTGTATAAGGCTTTATAGGTAAGTAACAACACTTTGAATCTGGCCCGGAAGCATATTGGAAGCCAGTGCAGGCGAGCTAGCACAGGTGTTATATGTTCAGACCGCTTGGTTCTTGTTAGCAGTCTGGCCGCCGCATTTTGCACTAGCTGTAGCTTCCGAACCGTCTTCAAAGGTAGCCCTACGTAAAGCGCATTGCAGTAGTCCAGACACGAGGTTACCATAGCATGTACCACTGATGTGAGGTCTTCCTTACTCAGATAGGGACGTAGCTGGGCTACCAACCGAAGTTGGTAGAATGCATTCCGGGCCACCGAGGCTACATGAGCCTCAAATGTGAGGGAAGAGTCTAAGATGACTCCCAGACTACGAACCTGTTCCTTTAGGGGGAGTGTAACCCCATCCAGGACAGGGTATATATCCACCATCCGATCAGAGAAACCATCCACCAACAGCATCTCAGTCTTATCAGGATTAAGTCTCAGTTCGTTAGTTCTCATCCAGTCCATTGTCGCGGCCAGGCAACGGTTCAGCACGTTGACCGCCTCACCTGAAGAAGATGTAAAGGAGAAATAGAGCTGCGTGTCATCAGCGTACTGATGACAACACACTCCAAAGCTCCTGATGACCGCCCCCAGCGGCTTCATATAAACGTTAAAAAGCATATGGGTACAGGACTAAAAACCAAATAAGTGTGGCATGGTGTACACATTGCGAGCATAAAATGGGACAATCCTATGTCTGTGCAGGTCTGAGATCTTTAGAGGAAGGACAGGATATATGTCATAAAAGAAATGTTTCCCCATAGAGAGGGGGAAGGAAACTTCCCTGCTTGTAGAAAACTTGCAGAGAAAGGTTTGGGCCAAGTCTTCCACCTGGCATGCTCACTGTCTAAATGAAGACTGTTTTTATTGGGGGGGGGGAGGAGACCATTGAAACTGATGCCTTATCTCCAAGAGTTTTTACCAGAAGATTTTTCTGAGGATGTAGCTAAACTTTCACAAATAACTAGATGTTGTCATTTGCTTTGACCCTCATTGTTTGTTCTTTGTATGTATGTGCCGCAAACTCATAAATGGGGGCTCAGGAACAATGACAGATGACAGGTAATTTGTACTTATACAATTCTACTTTAGCTTTCAAAAAAATTAGATGTAGAGCAAATGAATGATTGTTCAGAAATATTGGTGGGAAACATACATACAGCAGCAATCTATGTAAAAGAAAATTCCGAAGATTACGAAGCATCAACTTTTTCATTATATATATGATGATACCACAAGAACTATTAACGTCTGTATGGTTAATGGTGTGTACACAAATGGTTTCATTATCAAGCCTTTTTTAACTCACTGGGCTATGTCTTTTCTGCAGAAGTCATTGAACTAAGTTGTATGAGGGACAAGGATACATGGACCAACTGGTATAAAATAGGAACAGATGCAGAGCTTTATGAATTCTTAAAAATAAATATGACATTTGTTTCAAGTCTTACTGAAACATCTGTGTAGGGCAACATATATATTTTAAGGTTAATTTTATTTACAGACGGGCCCAATGTGGAAAAAGGTGAAAACTAGGTAGATGGAAATGAGCCTACCTTACCCTCGAAAATCCAGAAATCTGGTACCTGTTCATGATTTTGTCATTATCAGCTCTCTCCTCTGGTAACTCATAGGAAGGCTACTGCCCTTTACAACAGTTCAAATCCCCCAGTCAGAAAAATTGTGCACACCAACCTTCTCCACCGGGATCCTTCCTGTTTAGAGCATACATTGGACAATAGGGGTGGGTGGGTAGAAGGACATCTAGGGCCCAGTGTTGCTTAGTCTACCTTTTTTGCACTGGAATCCCCACAGTGCCCTCATGTTTAAATTTATCACGTTCCTAGGGTGGGAATAAATACATGTTAAAACCATAATAAACAATGTTTCAAAATCTAAAAAAATATACATTTACCATCACTAAAACATCAGTGAAAAATCCACATGGCAGGGGAAACTGAATGAAACAAATTCTACCAATCAGCATTAAACTTCATCCCTCCTAAAAGCATGGGGAAAGACGTATGTCTTCACCTGCCAATGGAATGACAATGATATTGGTGCATGATGCACCTCAGAGGAGAAATCATTCCTTAAGCATGGGGCCACCACAGAGAAGGTCCCTCTAGGCACCCATGCATTGCAGTTCTCACTCCATGGCAGGAGCACATGCAAGGCCTCCTCCACTGATCTTAATGCACGCGGGCAGGTTTATAGAGGATGCAGCAGCATTCATTCAGATATTTGGGGCCCAAGTCTTCTAGGGCTTTATATGTCACCATGAGGACATTGAATTAGACCCAGAGGATATCTGGAAACTAGTGCTGTTCTTTAAAATGTGGTTTTATATGTGACAACCAGCAGCAAACTTTAGCATTATGGCTACTACATTTTGCATCATTTTCAACCTCCAGATTATTTTGAAGGGCAACTTTATGTAAAGCATATTAGAATAGTCCAATAATACTAGAATCTAGGGTCATCCAATGAAGATAAATGTGGGAGATTCAGGACAGACAAAGGGGAGGTATTTCTTCACATAGGGTATTATTAAACAATGGCATTTGCTCCCATAAGATGTAATGATAGATGTCAATGTCCTCAATGTCTATAATAAACATCTGATAATCCGTTTTAGATCTTGCAAACGGACTATCACCCACACTGGTTTTTATGCCAATGTGGGAAGACTTACACCAGGAACTTCCATCTGCAGTTACATCTTCGGACTATATAGGCGAGAAGCCTTATTATTGAAACTCAGTTGCCTCTACCTTATTGTTACCTTATTGTTTAGCTTTTACTGTTTAGGTTTTTTTATTGATGTTTTGATGTTTTATATGTTTTTGCTTTGTACTTCGCTCAGAGTGGCTGGTTAATCCAGCCAGATGGGCGACTAATAAACCGAATAAATAAATAAATAAATAAATAAATAATAGGGGGTTAGACAGGATAAGGCTATTAATGGCTAGGAGGCATGATGGATATATATTACCTCTGAATATCAGTCACTATGGAATCCAAGTGGGAAAATGCTGTTGTGCTTATGCCCTACATGTTGGCTAACCATAGGCTTCTGGCTGGCCACTGTGGGAACAGAATGCTTGACTAGATCAGCCTTTGGTCTCATCCAATAGGGCACTTCTTACGCTCTTACTTTTTAAAAAATAAGGAAATATGCTTTATTTATTTATCGGCTTTATTAGTCACTTGTTATCTGAAGGACTCCAAGCAGCTCACAACATTGTTAAAAACAAAAGTAAATTTACCACACCATAAAAACAAAATAATACCCCCCCATAAAGCTACAGAAAGCTTTGGCAGCATACTAATATTAATCAACAAACTTGTTTGTCAACAAAAAGGCTATGCACTGATTTTTCACTGTGGTGGTGAAGTAATTGTGCTGATTTGCTAGTGACAATCAGCTACATAATAAACTGGCATCTGTACTGAGTAATGAAAGCAGCAGGTGGGAATAAGCTACCCATCCATCATTTTGGTACCATGCCTAATAGCATTGTCTAGCTGTTAAAGCTATTCGACAGGCAAACAATATGACAGCAGCACTTTCAAAGCAGAATTTCTAAGTGCATGAGCAATATCTGGTTGTGGAAAAATCAGATTCAGAAATATAGAGCAGAATCAAGAAAAGTTTTAGAAAATACCCAAGATAACTATCTATGTGACTAGTATTTTAAAATAACCTTGCAATAATATAAGAATATTTATATAAAGCCCATAATAAATGTGAACTGAGGTACAAGTGTTGGGAACCCTGTTTATTAAAAAAATGCATTTTTATTTCCTTCCTATTTAGGACAGAAGGAAAAGCAGCTTATTTTCAGTAGTCTCTTTTTTCAAAAGCACCAGAAAGATTCAGTAAATGTTGGTAGTTATGAAGAGCACACATTGTCACTCTATTATCAGAAGGCTCAGTAAACTACTCTTACAAAGGCTAGTGCATTGATGGGTTAAAACTGGCTGCTCATATTGATCTGTAGAAGGAGATGAGGCTTATAAATGATATGTATTAGAGTCAATTGTGCTGATAACATGAACATCAGAACAACTAGGTCACTGATCCTCTACATTTCAGAAGTTTTAGCACCTTCAGTTGCTTGAGACAAAGTTTAACCCTCCTTTTTACAATATTATTTCTGTGGATATCAGTCCAGCAATAAAGCTCACCAGATCCACGAACTAATGAATTGGGAAAGTGCTAATTTTAAATTGATTTATTCTTGCTAAAGGCAGTGAGATTATGTTGTCTTAAACCTAAATAAAGTAGCCTAGTTGTGGATCACAGTCCTAGCGAGTGGCAGCTGGTGCCCACTAGACCTGGTAGGGCTGCTAGGAGGTCATGGGGGCATGGCCATTGGCTGTCAGAGGGGTGTGGCCAAGTTGTTCTGGTTTTCTCGCATCTTCCTCCCTTGCAAAGCAACTGTGGATATTTAAGCATTACACTTTAACAAATACTTAGTACCTAACTAAACTGAAAAGTGTCTTACTTTGGTTTGGAAAGTCTCCCTGCTTCTTGCTGGAATAAAAGTGGTGTGGCCCCCCCACCTGTTCTGGTTCTCTCACTATCCTCCTCTTTTGTAAAGAAACAGTGGACATTTGCACACTGTATTTTTATTAATACTAGAGCGCAATCCAACTTACCTTTCCGCTGAGCTGGGAGGACCTGGATGCTACGGACCCCCGGCTGTACTGGCAGGCTCCCGGCACTGCCAGTCTCTGCCCACCTTCACTGGCAGTACTGAGCAATGCTGCCACCAGGAGCCTGCCTTCGCCACTGGGATTCTGCTGGGGATGGCCAGCCTGGCAGATGGAGGTCTGCCAAAAGCTGGTGGAAGCCCCCAAAATCTGGAAGCATGATGGGGACAGAGCCATGGGGGAGGACTTGGTGAGATCCTCCTCGCATTTGGAGCCTCCTCCAGGTCCCGATCTGCCCTGAAACTTCACTGGCTAAAAGGCCGGCACATTAAAAAACAGTAATGGGCCTCCACAGGGATCACTTATTCCCCGGGAGGCCTGTTCATGGGAGCTGGCGCTTCCTGGCCACCACATGCTCATGGCTGCTGACAGAGTGGTGTTCAGCCAGGCTGGCAGCTTCTGAGTGGGAGGAGGATCCCACAGGGCTTTCCACCGGCTCCTCCGTCACCAATCCCCCCTCCGCCGGCTCCCCATCTTTTGGATTGCTCTGTTAGGACTTAAGTGTGTTATCATGCTTCAGAAGGCATCCCTGCTGTCATAATTTCTAGTGTGGATTCATGTCAAAGAAACTGTAGACTCCCACTGAATTCCATGGGGATTGCTCCTTGATATGTATATACAGGATTGCAGCCCGAATTAGTTAATCTAAAAGGTGTCACACAGGAGTGTTAACAAGGGCCCCCATAAATTTCCAGGCCTATGGCGAAAGATTATTCCCCAACCCCAGCTTATTAACTTCTCCATCTTTTTTCCAGAATGTGGAATAAGGCAGAGGGATATTAAGTGGACTAGGACCTGGGAGACCAGGATTAAAATCAGTCATAAAACTCATTGTATGACATTCGGGCAGTCTATTAGCCTAACCTACCTCACAGTGTTGCTGTGAGAATAACATGGGGAAAAGGAGGCCCATGAATGCCACTTGGAGCTACTTGGAGGAAAAGTGGAATGGATATACTGATAAATAAGGAATAAAACAAATAAAACAGTTCTCTCCTGCCTGCCTGCTCCTGATCTTGAATTGGAGGAGGGGACCCAGGTTTGGAATAATGAAAAAAGCTGAACCTAAAAATCAAAGAAAAAAAAAGAATCTGAAACACAACCAGGATACCCAGGCTTACAAATTTTGGAGTTTACATTTAGGTCTTTGGTAAATCCAATGTATGGCTGTCTGTTAGGACAAGCTTACCTGGGTGGGACGTATGGGCAGGATGCAATCCATGATCTCATACTACATAAAGGCTTTGCACACTGAGTTCTCCTTTGAGCCATCTTCTGCAACATCCTACCTTTTGTAATAACATTTTAATTTTCCAAATGTTTTACAGTCTTTTTATCTTCACAACAACCCTATAAAGTAGATCATGGTACACTTTTGGCAAAACAACAAGAACAGTACTGGCATATTAGGGTGCAATCCAACTCGCATTTATACTGTGCTGGATTTGCATCTGAGACCAGCGCAAGTGGAGCCATCATAAGGATTGTAAGGCCTGAAAAAAGAGCATGTTGGGGTGTGGTTGAATGAATGAATTTATTTAATTCGGTCCAAGACCAGCAATGGGGTGTGGGTGAGCTGAGGACTTAGGCCACATCCAACTTATGTGCAGAGTGTTACTGCAGGTCCTAATCCAGGCGAAAGTTAAGCCTGGAAAAAGGTCACTCTAAGAAAATAATTGCAATAAAAGTCAACAGAGATGGCTTACTCCCCGGTAGAGGATTTGGGAGAGCAGGCTTTTACTTTCTGGTCTCTGCAAGCAGCTTCTGGCTGAGCTGGTATTCCCCCAGCCCAGAGTGCCATAGCTATACTATTGGATTAGGATTGGTTGAGTGCTGCAGAAACCTGACTGGCCAGTAGGGATTAGGTTCACTGCCTAGTTCCAATCCACTTATATTCTATATAGTCCGTTGTTCCATCCCGATCTGCCCTTTTTTTTTGTTCCCGCTTGCTTTGGCACTTGCTGACTCGATCCACTGTTGTTTTTTGGTCACGAAAATAAATTGTGTAATTTTCAACATAAATGTCTATGTAAATGATTGTGGTGTTTCACATGCTTTATTTTTTCCTATTTATCACACCTACACACTGTTAGGAATGCATTGTTAGATGAAATAACAAAGATAATTACATAAAATCGGGGGGACCTTTTTTAAAAAAATCTGCACCGACCACTACAGCCCAGTGCAAAAATCCATGCCAATTACAGCCACAACCTGCTGCAGGAAATTAGTGCCGGTCCGAAAAGATAGTGGACTGTCAAATTCAGTCAGAAACCAATACTAAGTCCAATTTAGAGGATAGTCTCCCCCATCCGTACTGGCCAGAGAACAGTAGATTTACAGAAATGTTTGCAGAACTTCTCTGAGTTAAAAGAGAAGTATAGAATGTGTGTGGGATAAGAAAGAGTGTGTAGTTTTGAGATTTGGAGGGGGGGTAAAATTGCTTGACCTTCTCCTTGGGAGGGCTGTGCCCCAATAGCCCCAATGGCCCAGCCTACACTGGTCCTAGTCTTTGAGAGGATTCGGATGAACAAATTGAAAGAAAACTGTGTAAAAACAGGTAACGCTTTCTCTCTGAGGTGATCATGGGAAGAAAAAAGCCCTCAGCTGAAGTGCAATGTGAGTTAGAGACTGAGAAAGACACAAGAGAGGTGAGTTTGGACCCTGGGAGTATCTTAGGGTTCTGCCTACCTCCCTAAAGATCTGATGTGGAAACAAGCGACTGTGGCTGCTGGTTGCAATGTTTCAGCTGTGCCTCCATCTGCATATTAGTAAATAAACACAAATATTACAAAAGCCAACAACCTCCTTTCAATGGGAACCAAACCCAGGTAAGCACTGCATCCCTGGAACTTCCCATTGCTAGGAGCAGTTGGGTCAGCATAACAATATTTGTGCATATCTTCTTTATTCGGCAATAAACGATTTGTTGGAATAAATACTGAACGTTTTGCTCCACTAATAGCCATTTTAAAAGTAGGCAGAAAAATATCCAGAAGGCTGTAATGAAACACAAATGTCTGTGCTTTAAAAATCAGCAATATAACATCCTCAAGATGTAATCTTCTTCTGCTAGGCGATCCCTGGTTCTTAGGTCTGCTACTTTTTATTCACTGTGTGTTGCCAGAATGAAGAATCATTTGGAGATGGTCTGCTGATTGTAGAAGTCAAGGCAATAGAGGGAAAGCACATCAAGTCAATGCATCTGCAACTACTGATCTCTTTCTATTTTAGCAGCTGCATTGTTTACAGCATTTCCTAGCCCCTGAAGTGTTCTTTGCATTTTATCTGTCACTGGAGAACAGACATCCTTCTCCATTCCACTGGATTTTCATCCTTACAATGCAAATGAAGGAGATGCTGCATCAGCCAGTACAACCTAATTCCAAGAAAAAGAGATTTATTTGGAGATGAAGACCACCACAAATACAGTTTCTTTTCTTTGCCAAGACTTGCATTTAGTCCCTTCACTTAATGTCCTGATGTATGTTTTAAAATAAGAGGTGATGCTGTATTACCTTTACAAGGGTTGAGGTTTGGTGGAAATGCTGTAGATGTGACTTTTCTTGTCCTGTTTCTCTATCAGCCCCCAATGCAACCCTCTCCATACTTACTGTAGCAATCAGAACTCTTGCTCGTCACACAACATGCCCATTATTATTAAAATAAAATAGCATCTCCAGATTGGCCAGAGGTCATTCATACCTAGGTACCACAAAACAGGTTAGCTAGAATTGTGCTTTATAACCAAGGGATAGGGAACCTGCAGCTCTCCAGATGTTGTTGGACTCTAACTCCCACCATCCATGACCGTTGGCCATGTAGGCTGAGGATGATGGGAGTTGGAGTCCAATAACAACTGGAGAGCTGCAGGTTCCCCACCTCTTATTAGGGATGCATTGGAATTCTGCCCAATTCAGATTTGGCTCCAAATTTTTCATTAATTCGTTTATTCTCTATCATTGTGGATTGGATATTTATATAGTGATTTTCCATGGTTATTTTTGAAAATGGATTTTTGTTTTTTTTTAAAAAAGGCTCTAAAATATGGATATCAACAACAATAATTTTATCGATATTTCCTTTCAGAATATCGATATTAGTATCAGTGTTTTTTGCAAGGAAAAAAATAGATAGGTAGCAGCTGCGGCTTGCAGACAAAGAATGAACACGATACTCGCCTGTTAGGTTGATAGAATGCTTTTGAAATGGCACCGGACCATGGATCCCATTGCTACCCCAATATAACCTTTGAAACTTTACTCACGTGCAGCCCAGTCCCCAAACCATCTAAGATAGAGTGCTTGGATTTAAATGAATGGTTTCTATCATAATGACCTTTCTATGGCAGGAGGCATACTATTTGAGCCTATGCAGATGGAGGTCTGAGATGCATGCCCCTTTTCCTCAAAAAGCTTAGGGTAGACTTAAACTCCCATCAGGCCCAGCCAGTATTGCCAATGGCCAGAGATGATGGGAGTTGTAGTCCAGGAACATCTGGAGAGCACCCTATTGGCTACTCTTAGCTTATGGAAACTGCACATATGATCTTCCACAAGATTAGAATGATGGATATTAATTTGTGTTTACACTCTTATTGCAGACTTAGGGTGGAGCTTTAGGGAAACCTAAAGGGGCAGACAGGGGGAACATAAGGCTCACAGTTTAGAACCCCATGAAACCCAGCAGCACCTCTGCTGGAAGAGGGCTTGCTGGTTCTTTCATGGTAGCTGCTGCCGCCACTCAGCAAGAGGCAACATTACCAGCTCTTCTTCCTGCTCACATCTGCACCATACATTTAAGGTACTTTTATACCACTTTTACAGTCACGGCTTTCCCCAAAGAATCCTGTGAGCTGTAGTTTCTTAAGGACCCTGAGAGTTGTTGGGAGACAGTTCCCAGCATTCTTGACACACGACAGTTCCCGAGATTATTTGAGGGAAGCCATTACTGTTAAGGCAGTATAAGAGTGCTTCACATGTATGGTGTGGATGTGACCAGACCTACACATGGTGGGGGAGACATGGCAGAGGAATAAGGACACAATTTGAAGTGGTGGTTAGGTACGTCTACTCCTTAGCCCTTTCCTTGGGCCAGGTCAGGCAGGGCCCTCAGAAGCCTCCCCTCTCCCCAGATGAGCCCAGTGGCAGCTGGTGGCTCCAACTTGGACACCTCCTTGAAAGTTCAGACTAAAACCCGGAGCGGATTCCACTGCTTCACTGACATGGAGCCACCAGCTGCCACTAGATGGGCCTCTTGGCAGTGTCAGAGCTGGCAAAGCTGTTTTCTGGGCAGCAGTGAGAGTGGTGGAAGAGCTGGCAAAGCTGCCTTTTGTTTGGGTGGTGGTCACTGTGAAGGAGCCAGCAAGCCCTTCCCGGAAGCGGTGCTGCCAGGTTTCTCAGGGGCTTATAGTGTAAAGCCATACAACCCCCCTCACTGGACCTTCTCCTTCTGGGATTTCCCCAAGGCTACCCCAAAAGCTCCACCATCAATCTGCAATAATAGTGTAAAGGCAGATTAATACCAGACATTGACACCTTTAAAGCATATTCAAAGCATATCTGCCCCCCCCCGAGTATCCTGGAAATTGTAGTTTAAGGCTGCTAAGAATTGTTGCTGTGAGTGAAAAACTACAGTTCCCAGGGTTCTTTTTTTGTGGGAGGGGAGTGTGCTTTGAATATGCTTTAAAGTTATGGTGTGTGCACAGCCATTGTTTAAAATATCAAAATTGCCTGTTAACGTAAAGCAGTGTGCTGTGATCTTCCAAATTATGCTGAAACAAATCCGTTTTAGTTCCAAGAAAAATAGTTTATGATCAAGTTGGTTAAGCTTTAATATGTGTCCTGTTCCAGTGTTTTAAATTCTCTGAAGTGCTTGAATAGTAATTCACTAATAGGCAAAAAACCCTTGCAGTTTAAGAACATATCTATAGCCAACGGATATTTCTATCAAACTTTAAAAAGCAGGGAAACTCAGCAGCTATAGTGAAGGCACCTGGGGAGCAGGAGAGCTGACCTCCTATCAGAGATATTGTACTGCTCTATAAATTTGTAAAAGTGCAAACATAATTTGGGTTGGTCTTTCACAGTCCAATTCACTTCCTTTGTAGCTTGGAAGAATTTGGTAACATCTGCCTCTGAGCCAAGCTTGGAATATTACTTTTTAAAAAAGTAATAACTTACAATTACTGTTACATGGTCCCAAAAAGGAATAAATTACCATTACAATTGCAACTGTTCTGAAAGGAATTAATTACTTTACCGTTACTCAGAAGCAATCACTACACTTACACTTAGGTTACTGTTAAAAAAACCAAACTATTGTGCCTATAAGGTGCTTAGCTTTGGTTGCTGCACACCTAAGTAGCCTCAAACAACATTAAACATAAACACACGCACACAGAGTGTAGTAGAATAAATTCTTTTATCCATAAGATTAACAGAATGGCATAACAGAATCTGACATCCACCCTCACCCCAGCAATGGTGATACCCCAACACACGTATACTTTTTTCATTTGAAATCAATACAATACATTTCTGTTATGTCTCAAGACAGCAAGATGCTCAAAGAGCATGTCAGACAAGGAATGTCGTTTTACAGTCATTATGTTGCCAATGGTACTGAACAGGCATTCTACTGCAGTGCTTGAAGGCATGTCTGTGTTGCGCTGCAAAAACCACCACAGCACCCCTTTCAACTAAACTACATTTTGATTAATATGGCAATCCCCTATCATCAAAGAAAACTTTAGCACTTTACTAGTAGCCTTTGTAATTTTGTTCAACAGTATAACTTAGAGGTAACATAATCCTATGCATACTTACCTGGGAGTAAGTCCCATTGAACTCATTGCTGCTTACCTCTGAGTCATAGCTTGGAAAAGTTACTTTTTTAAAACTACAACTCCCATCAGCCCCAGCCAGCATGGCCACTGGATTGGGCTGATGGGAGTTGTAGTTCAAAAAAGTAACTTTTCCAAGCTCTGTTCTGAGTAGACACAAATGCATGATTGAACTGTCAGAGGTAGAACTTAAGAGACATAATGTAGCTAAACAGAAAATGCACACATCAAAAGTAATCCACCAAAATAGATGTTACCCTTCTCCTGCAATTAAAAATGTAGTCTTGCACAGCATATAGTTAAACTATGAAATTTGCTCCCACAAGAAGCAGTGATGGGCACCAACTTGGAAGGCTTTAAAAGAGGATTAGACAAATTCATAGAGGATAAGGCTATCAGTGGCATCTAGCCATAACGGCTATGTTCTACTTCAACTGTCAGAGACAGTATGGTTCTGAATATCAGTTGCTGGAAATACAAGTGAGGAGAGTGCTGCTCATGCACTCAGGTCCTGCTGGTGGGATTCCCTTTAGGGCATCTGGTTGGCCGCTGTGAGAACAGGGTGTTGGACTAGATGGGCCACTGGCCTGATCCAGCAGGCTCTACTTATATTCTTTTATGTATAGCAACAAACAACAAAAGTTACTTGTGGGGCCTTACAGATCAGGGATAGCCAATGTGATTTTCATCACCCCTAACAATTGATTATGTTGTCTGAGATTTATGGGAGTTGTAGTCCAACAACATCTAGAGTGTTGACTACCCAGTTTCATTAACACAACTCCCTATCCACCTACCTATCTGTTTCAAACATGTCCAGAAAAGTATCTCTTTTAAATTCTATGTCTGACAATGCATTCCTTTCAGAGGTAAAAATTAATCTGTAATCCTATATACTTATCCATTTAACTCAATGATGCTTAATTCGGAGTAGACATATATAGGACTGGACTCCACCGAATAAATTTCAGCATTTCAGGGGCTATACTTTATTAATATTGTACCAGCTACAACTACCAACTGCTTCTTATGTACATTTATTGTCTCAGCCTAAGCTACCTCACAGGGTTGTTGCACAAATAAACGAGGGAGGGAACGGCAATTACATGTCATCCACAAATCAAAAGTAAATCTGGGGAGGGGGGGCCCACACAAGTAATAAGATGTCTGATATACAGAGTATTAACAGGTGAAGCTTTCCCCATAATTGTAATTCCATAGTAGAAAAGGCTTACTTCATTTAATTTCTACCTGCCCAACAGCTGTTAAATGCACAAGAGTCTGATCTCCTGCAATGCCAACCCTAAAGCATGCAAAGAACTCAAGTAAAAAAAAATAACAACCACAGAATTTGGGCAATTTTTTTAAAAAAAGAACATTGGTAACTGTATGAAATATGACATTCTCAGGCACAAAGACACTAGACATAAAACGCAAACACAAAGCCTTGACAAACAGGAACAAAAATACTCGGAGCATGAACATTTTAACTTATTCATCATTGTTTTTGCTTATTTACTGCCTTGGGCCAGTCCCTAACTCTCAGCCTAACCTGCCTCACATGGCTCTTGTGAAGATACCGAAGGCAGAATTAAGATGGCTGCAAAAGGAGACTACTCCAGGTAAGTGTGTATTGGATTGCCTGAAATCCAGCACACACTTACCTAGGACAAAGTCCCATTGAACCCAATGGAATGTACTTCTGAATAGACATGCATTGGGTTGTGGGTTAATCCTTATATTATAGGCATCAAATTTTACTTGCCTTAACCAGCGTGATGCATCTGTATATTATAAAGGATCATTTCTCTCTCTATATTATAGAATATAACCTCCAGTTTGAAACACAAAAGGCTGTCTTCACCATCATATGATATTGACTAATACAAAGGCTTTGAAATTAATAAAAATAAATTTGACACATATTTCTAGGATGAATAATAAGCAAAATACAATTTTCTAGATTAGATTCTATGTAGAAACAGTAGCAACACAGGAAAGAAGCAAAGATGAAACATCAACAAACATACCAAGAATGTAATTCTTCATCTTTGGAGCTGCAGTCCTGATTGGAGGTCTTGCCACCATTCACCATATGCTCAGAGGCACATGTTACCAAATTCTTCCAAACTACTCAGGAAGTGGATTGGACTGTGACCAATCCAAAATGTGTTTGCATTTTTACAGATGTATAATTTTACCATATCTCAAAGAGGAGGTCAGGTCTCTTGCTCCCCTGGTGCATTCACTATAGCTGCCCAATTTCCCTACTTTTTAAAGTTTGATAGATATATCTGTTGGCTATAGTTATGTTCTTAAACTGCAAGGGTTTTTTTTGCCTGTTAGTGAATTTCTCTGCTTTTTAATCTGGGATTCTGGGATTTAAAATGGGATCCTGTGCAAGTTTGCTGAGAATGGATCAATCATTTGCATGCTTATAGAGTTCAGTAGATTTCTTCCTGTGCAATCATGCTTAGGATAGGTGAAACTGACCATGGACAGGGGGAGGGGAGGGGGGCAGGAGAAGTGGGGCAGGAGGGAGGAGGAGGGAAGGGCAGGTTTGATCATTTGCATCCTTATTGAGTTCAGTGGGATTTATTCATGTGCAATCATGCTTAGGATAGGTGAAACTGACTTGGAGAGGGGCAGGGGGGAGGAAGGGAGGAAGAGTAGGGGTGGGTAGGGAGGGGAGGAGATTGGGTGAGTGGGCACTGGGCAGAGGTAAAGCTCCTTTCCTTTCCAAAAGGAAAATATAGTGAACAGTATCATTATTTTGGGGAGGTTTCCCCACTTTTTTATTCTACAGCAGACACATGTAGTCTACCACCCAAATTTAAACCAAGGCTGTCCCTGGTCACATCCACACCAGAGTGTTGTTAGGAAATGCCCTATTCCCCTCAGAGCCACAATCACCAGAATTCTCTGGGAAGAGGGGCTGACTGTTAAACCACTCTGGTTACTGAAGCTCTGTCAGGGAAATAGGAGTCTCCTAACAACTCTCAGCACCCTTCAAAAGCTACACTTCCCAGGATTCTTTGGAGGAAGCCATGACTGTCTAAAGTGGAATAAAGGTCTGGTGTGGGTGTGGCCCCGTGATTAGCCAAGCAAAACAGCTCTTAGTCTGGCTTTTAGAACACTGAGAGTTGGTTCTTACTGAGTGTGCCTGTGCTATAATTGACTCCAATATTAATTTTCTTAAATTAATTACGAATCAGCTATGTTTTCTTTTAACTTTTAAACTGCAGAAGATGAAGGTCAGAATATGGGGCAAGGTCAGCAATGTGGTTATATTTACGCTATGAACATGGTTGATTTTTAATTAAATTTCAACAAATTTTTAGGCATTGACAGAAAAAAGTCCAGTAGGGGTCTGGATTGTTTTATTTTTGTTTTAGACTTTAAACTCTGGTTTCTCTGAGTGTTTTGTGCATCACCATGAAACGTTAGAGGGTTGTTAAGCAAGAGTTTCTGAGTTCAGGACTATAAGTTTTGTAAGATTTTGTTTTGAAATGAGGTCATAGGAAGCAGCAGAACTGCATGGGGGGTATTTTCAATTTAACATGGTGGAATGTGAAAACTCTAAGCTGGCTTTAGCATACAGCCACTCTCATGGCTATATAATACCCATCATGTGTTCCTGTCTTTTAAACAAAGATGTTACAGTGGCTTGGCTTTTTGTCTCCGTTTCGTAGATGATAATGTTACTGCAAAGCCACTAGATAAAGACAAGCTTTAAATTCTTGAGAAAGAAAAATGTTATATGTTGGATGTGTTATGATTATTATTGCAAGAGATAATAAACATTTGGTATTTAATGCATAATATGATGATAAAAACAAACAGCAGTTCCATATCTATTTATTTCCCGATGATGAAGTGTGATCTAAATTAGGATCACCATTTAAAATACATAATAAGTTGCAGCCATTAGAAAGAATAACAGCAGATGGCTTATTATTTTAAATGCTGTTTCACAAATGAAGCTGTTTGTATTAAAAATCACTAATGGCAACCCTTTAACATTATTTTGCTTTTTAAAAAATTGTGTAAAAGTTGCAATCTTGTTAACTATATCTGCAGAGATGAATATGATTAAAAAGTGAAAAGTATGCAGAAAGCTCCAAACTGTTGTCTTTTCATCACTGTAAACGGAAAGATAATGAAAATTTTTATACTAGTGAGTTATTTCTACATAAACCCAGGCTAAAACTATTTACTGAATGGGACATTTGTCCCAATGGTAACAGGATCCCAGGCATCTGCTGTGTGCCCATGCTATTGCTGATTAAATTGTTAAAGGCAACTGCATCAGGGTAAGTAGGGAACTGGAAGGGGTGGTATGCAATATGAGGTGGGTTGGTGGTGATTTGGGACCAAGAGGAAGTGTGTGTGTATTGGGGGATGGGCAGAGAACAACACTTTTGATCTTCTCTAGAATCCTCTGATGACTAATGCAGATCTTGCTTCTAATTACTAATTCAGGGTACGGCAACTGACAGAATTTTAATATGGAAGTAATAGAAGTAATTACTGCAGATAAATCAATATTTGAGTGAATAAATTTGTCCCTGCCTCATTTGTTGAAAAAGGCATGTCATAGCATGTCTCCAAAGATCTCTTTATGAATGAAACATCTTTAAACAACCTCACCCTGGCATAGTTCACTAGCCAGATGGCACAAATCAGGAAGCACATCTCAGTTAGCCAATGAGC
The DNA here is from genome assembly GCF_030035675.1 of Rhineura floridana. Classification (NCBI taxonomy): domain Eukaryota; kingdom Metazoa; phylum Chordata; class Lepidosauria; order Squamata; family Rhineuridae; genus Rhineura; species Rhineura floridana. Next base: position 35,306,284 of record NC_084488.1, on the reverse strand, counting down.
CCCATCAAGCACTACTGGTGAACAGCAAAACTGGGACAACTATGATGGTGGGAGGCTACACAACAGGTTGAGCTCTAGAAGGTGATGCAATTGGGAAGGCACTTGCACTAAGAAAATCCCCATGGTGTTAAGAAGTGCTTCTTGAAACAGTGATCAAAAAAGCACAAGTGAAGGTAAGCATGGGCTCAAAAGATGAAAAGCAGCACCGCTATGTTCTTTGTAACTTGGCATATAAGTGTATATGTGTCTGTGCGCACGTGTGCACACACACACAGATTCAGAGATGTCATGGCACAGAAATCACTCAACGGCCTTAGAGCAGAAGCACATGCTCCCCCATGCTGCTTCACCACACTGTCAAAGCTAGGTCATGTGAAGAATTCCAGATATGGATGGAATAACATAATGGATCAGAGAGATATGGGGATTTTTTTTATAAGCAGGTTTTTAATGTGAGTCACATAATTACTGTACAGGAATTGCTCACTCCTTAAAAGTAAAGTTTAGCAATGTGTAGTACATACACAGGCCAGCAGAAATTGTTTTATCAGGTGTTTTTTAAGAATCAACAAAAGAAATGCAACTTTTTTCTGCGCTTAGATACAAAAAAAAGGAGTTTAGTACAAAAAAGAGTTATTCACCTTTACAAAATCCATGGATTGTGGAAAACCTTGGGAACCTTGATATTGATATCTTCCTCATTAGTTTGAGAAATAAAACTCCACCATCTTCTTCTATTTCTATACAGTAACTATTGTAATAGTTCTCTTTATCCCTACATACTAGTCGCTGTATTATTGCATTTAGGTTCCTGACCATGTTTCTGTCTCTTTTTTCTTTTTCTTTCCTTCTCTCTTTAACCACTTTAAGAGTTTCATCAATCATCCATTGAGGTCTTTCTCTCTTTTTAACTAGAGGTATTGTCTTTTGCATTCTTCCCTGGTAATGTCTCTGACTTCTATGGTAATGTCTCTGAATCCATAGTTCCTCTGGTTCTCTATTAACTAAGTTTAAAGCCTCAAATCTGTTCCTTATTTGATCTTTGTATTCATCTGGGATGTTGTTTAAATTGTATTTTGGCATTATGATTGCTTTGTTGTTGTTCGTTAGCTTTACTCTGATTTTTGGTGTTACCAGTTCATGGTCTGTAAGTCTGCTCCTGGTCTTGTTTTCGCAGAAAGTATGGAACTTCTCCATCTTCTGCTATGAATTATACCAACAATTTGATTCCTATATTGACCATTTGGTGATATCCATGTGTACAGTCATCTTTTCGGTTGCTCAAAAAATGTGTTTGCAAGAAAGATTATTGGCGTCACAGAATTCTTTCTCCTGCTTCATTTCTACCTCCTAAGCCCCATTTCCCCACAATTTCTAGTTCTTCTCTGTTCCCTACTTTTGCATTCCAGTCCCCCATGATTATCAGAACATCTTGTTTTGGTGTGTGATCAATTTCCTCCTGTACTTCTGCGCCAAATCTTCCTCTTCTGTGTTTGCCGTTGGAGCATAGACTTGGATGATGGTTATGCTAATAGGTTTCCTGTTAAATCTGATTGATATAACTCGCTCAGACCTTGCGTTGTAGCTCCTAATTGCTTTTGCTACATCACTTCTCACTATTAAACCAACCTCATTTTCTTCTTGATTTCTCATTTCCTGCATAAAATATTTTGTAGTTGCCTGATTGAAAATGTCCCATTCCCTTCCATTTTAATTCACTCACACCAAGTATTGTAATGTTGATACATTCCATTTCTTGCTTGACAATTTCTAACTTTCCCTAGTTCATGCTTCTCACATTCCATGTTCCTATTGTGTACGTCATACAACTCCAGACTCTCCTTTCGCATCTGTGCACTATGAACCCTATGATCGTCAGCTAGAGTCCCACAATATCCGGAAGGCCAAAGATTCTCCATTCCTGGCTTAATCCCTTAGTCTTCATCCTCTCCTGCAATATTGCTGTTAAAATCTGGCAATGTGCGGTCTAGTTGGAGCACATGTACTTGTGGCATCTGTCTGGAGTTGTTAAAGAAGGATTTCAGAGCTTGGCTGAGATCTCAGATGGTCAAAAGTAGCTGTAGGCGTTCCTGAGGCTAGTTATCCCCTTTCAGAATAGTTGGTGACATTGGCACACAGGTGGTGGGACTTAGACTGCCTCTCAATTGACTGAGAGCCTCCCCATTGATTTCTATCTCATATAACAATACTGAAGCTGATGCATCCATTCCTACTAAGTGCAGCATTTGCTTACATTCATCCTTTGTTATAGTTGTGTCTTTTACACTTTCCCTGTTTTCTCTTTCTGTTAAATTTGTTAGCCACTGGGATATGTCTTCATTTTGGTAATGTTATAAATCTCCTTGTACAGACATAGCACTATATCAATATTGGGTTGTATCCTAATGTGGTTTTGAGATAGCAGAAAATACCTCTGTTCACACAAGGCGGGATTCCTGATTTTTGCCAGCTCCCCTATCTACTGCACACCTTATTCTATACTTGGGTTCTTAACCTGTGGATGGGCTTCAGGGGGTCCACAAACTGGATTTTAAAAAATTAAATAAATTAAAAAATCAATTTTCATGGTAACAAAATAAATTGTATGCAAAATGTTTTGTGCCTGTGTTTATGTGCATTTTTCTGGGGAAAGGGGTCCATAGCTTTCATCAGGGTCTCAAAGGTTAAGAAGCACTGTTCTGTACTGTTCCACAATACCCTCAGAAGCGGCTTTTTAAAGAGGGGGACTGCAGTGAGTAAGAGAGATCATAATGTGCAAGCAGAAGTACTTTCCATTAGTTGAGAGACACCATTGGAAACAATTCATGGGGCTGTAGTCAACTAAGTCCTACTCAGTGTAGACCCATTGAAATTAATGAACCTAAGTTAGTCATGTCTATTAACTTCAATAGGTCTACTCCAGCCTTTCCCAAACTTTGGTTCCCAGATGTTGCTGGACTACAATTCCCATCATTCATGACCATTGGCCATGCTGGCTGGGGCTGATGGGAGTTGTAGTCCAAAAACATTTGGGGATCCAAAGGTTGGGAAAGGCTGGCCTACTCTGAATAGGACTAGCATTGAATACTACTCATAATTATGATTGTATCATACGCTCCATATGTAAGATCATTTTAAATTTAGATTAGATGCATTTATTTGTATCTATCCATCCAACCGCCACAAAACAAAGGTTAACAGTACGTAAATAACACAAGGCAATATCACTAGAAGCTAACTCAGATGTAAATAGAGGACAACATAAAGAAACTTACATTTCCCTGGCAGATGATGATGATTTTGCCTTTTACATTCATGTCTCAAGGTGATGTACAAAATACAATACCAAACACAGAAAACAACAGCAGATAAACAATACGAAGTGGGCACCCATGGCAGAGACCTATACAAACAGCTGGGAAAGTCTGTCAGAACAAAAATGTCTTCAATTGTTTCTGAAAAGTGCAGATGGTGGTCACCTGTCCCAATGGACCAGCATTGACAGGAACGCTCTTCCACAGAACTGGGGCAGCCACACTAAAATCCTTCTTCCGAGTTATCACCACATGCCTCTTTAAAAAGGAAAAATATTAACAAATATTAAAATAACACAAAATGTAATGCCTATATATAAGATAATGGCTCTCAGAAAACAGAACATTCATGTTGTCTTTAATGCAATGCTAACTCTTTCACTCACCTGAAAAAAGTGGATAGATTATATTTGTGCGAATGTTTTGCTAGAAGTATACTTGATGATAATGTTGTGCAGGCCTCCAGAGTAAAACAGGCACTTGCCATTTGCACATTCTATAAATTTTTCAATTGTTGTTACACGTGTGCAGGGCTGGTGCCAAAGGGTGGCCAGGCCGGGCCCTGGCAAAGGGCCCCTGCTGCCCAGGGGGCCTCCTGAAGGGCCCCTTGTTAGGGTGAGAGAGTAGTGTGTCCCTGCTGTGAATCACAGGGAGGGTGCTTCCAGGCCGCCTACCCGTTTGCTGACTCCACCTCCCTCTCTCCTGTCTTTGCTGCTGTGCATGACACATGCAGGGTTACCATCAACCAAGATGGCAGTGGAGGCTTTAAGAGGCTGATGCCCCTAGCACCATTTTGGTTGATGGCAGGCATGTGCACGCACGTAGCATACCATGCATGCATGCCATTAACCAAGATGGTGGTGGGGGCATCAGCCCCTTAGTGAAGCCTCTGATGCCATCTTGGTTGATGACTGCCCTGTGTGCATGGCACACACAGCAGCAAAGACAGGATAGAGGAAGGTGGAACAGGCAGGAGCTGCATGCCTGGAGTAGGCTGGTGCCCAAGGGCCCAGTCATGCTTGGCGCCAGCCCTGCACATGTGTACATATGCACCCAAATGTAATGTAATGTGTGTTTTACTGGGAAGTCTCCCTACAAATCAAATGCGTATTTCAATGGACTGGGGTCTTTTGTTGAAGAAGCAAGGTGTTTGCTATGTAAAATCTTGTTCCTAGGATGTTCTATCGGCATATGGATATACACCGAGCCAATCTTGCAGCCTTTTAATAAAACTGTACTCATTTTTCTTTGTTAATTTCCATATGCTTCTCAGACACTATATGGGCTCCATCTGGTAGGTAATTGAACACCTGAAAGTTCTTGTTACTTGGTAATTAAAGATTTTTTGTACTAGAATCAATGAGGTGTCTGGCACTGAAAGCAAGTGGATTCAAATCCAATTGAGCTGAAGTTTCAAGTGAATGTCCTGTTATTGATATAGCATTCAGTTCTGATATGGACGGCTAATTTCTTGCCACTTAATTATTTTTCTATGTGTTCTAAAGATGATTTGTTAGTTGACAGTTAAAACTCGCAAACAACAACTACTTATGACATGAAGTGAGATGTTGTTACTGAGTGAATTGAGTTTCAGAAAGTGGTTATAGAATCCCAGTTATACAGACAAGAAGATGATTGTATTTTGTATGAATCTGGATGGTATTAAATAAAATACAAAAAGAGGAAGATAGCCTTGGCAAGCCTGTTAAAGCTCTGGTAAGGAAATAACCGCGCCCACAACGTTACACCACCTATATCTATTCAGGACCTTGATCCCATGCCTCCTTGACCATATAAGGGCAAAGGCTGTAGCTCGGTGGCAGAGCATCTGCCTTGCATGCAGAAGGTCCCAGGTTCATATTGCCCGCATCTCCAGATAGGGCTAGGAAAGAATCCCGTCTGAAATCCTGGAGACCTGCTGCCGATCACTGTAGACAATACAACCAATGGTCTGACAGGATAAGGCAGCCTCCTATGTTCCTATGACTAATCATATCTGCAGCCTGCTGGTAATAGCAGTCTAGAGCCTGGGCCACAAGTCCTGTGGCATTGTTTTAGAGTTGGGGGGAGGCTAGACGAAATTTCTTATATGGGGGGGTGTTACCATGATAGATGTAAGCAGGGGTGAGGAAACCTTTTCAGCCCAAAGGCCACATTCCCTTATGGATAACCTTCTGAGGTCCACATGTCAGCGGCGGGCAGGGCCAGAGGCAAAAGCGAGCAGAGCAATTAAGGTAAATTCTACCTTTGCACAGTTGGCTAATTTCTACATACATTCACACCCTCCTTCCAGGCAAGCAAGAGTCATTAGCAAGGGCATTTTCCAGCCAGGCAAAAACACTCAAGGAGGGTGTGAAGTAAGGCCTGTGAAGGGTGTGGCCAAGGGCGAGGGGATGTGGTAGTGGAGAGTGTGTGGCTTGGAGAGAGTTCTAAGGGTCAGGCAGAGAGGTCTGGAGAGCCACATTTGGCCCCCTGGTATTGAGGTTTCTCACCTCTGCTGCAGAGGGCTACAGCCAGTGTTTCCTTTAACTGGTTAAAAAAAAGCCTTTCCACTGCTTTAAGCAATAGTGGATCTGTAATAAGCAGCAGCATTCCTTATTGAGAATGGTGACAACACAATATTATGCCATGTCATTCCCAGGGACATTTTTTTTAAAGATGGCTGCCCCACTGGCCAGCAACTTAAAAGCACAGTCCCCTTGCTCCTCGTGATGCCTCTTGTTAGAATTGCTTCCTCTTGTTGTTGCCTTTAAGAATGCAACTCCTATAACTCCCAAGAAATAAAAAAAACATTGTAATTAAACTTTATTGTACTGTTGCAACTTGCAGTGGAAGAATCTGTTTTCCTCTCCTTCAGTGTTCTATAGGAGAAGGGCTGTTGCTCAGTGGTAGAGCATCTGCTTTGCATGCAAAAGGTCCCATGTTCAGTCCCTGGCATCTTCAGGGAAGGCAGCCCAGTCTGAAACCTGGAGGCTGCTGCCAGTCAGTGAAGGCAATACTGAGCTAGATGGACTGACTGAATACTCTGGCTTACTATAAGGTAACTTCCTGTGTTCCTAGTTGTAGAAGGAAACCTGTAGTGGGACACCATAAACTCCAACTGACCTTACTGATGAAGGGCAGCCTTGATTTGGGATGATGGTGAAGTGGGTACCTGGCTCTGGTAAATCATTGCCTTTAACTTGCTTTGCTAATGTGAGTTACTAGAGTTCAGACTCCTTCCTAAGGCATCTATAAGCTAACTCATTGTGTGAGGAGTGCAGGCATCTTATCTCTAGTGCACATGCCTGGAGATGCACCCACATGAACATTAAAGATACCATGTGGCCAGATGATGAGACCCATTTTGAACTGTTTTGTCAGTTGCTGAGAGTTTGCACTTTCATATGATGTCCATAATATGGTGAGCTCACGATAACATATTTGAAAGCAATCCTGTTTTTCAAGCATAGCATACCTTGAATGGAAATAGCAACTCCCTTCTCTGTGTTTCAGTCAGAGCAGCACATGATTTCACAGAGTGAATAAGTACACCTCATGTAGCAAAGAGCCTTCAGCAATGGGTAATGGGCACAGGAAGGCTCAAGGGTAGTCTTATGTCTAAGACTGTAGAGTCAGAAGGACAGGTTGTTATGGTTCTCAGAGGTCCAAAGAACACATGCATTTTATGTTTAAACTCCCAGCTTTAATTAGCAGTATTTATTTAATGCGCTCCACATATCCCTATGGAGCACCTTATCCTCGGCATAGGCCACTGTGATTATTGTTGTTGTTGTGATTATTATTATTATTAGTAGTAGTAGTAGTAGTATTTGTAAATTGCCTTTCACATGAGTCTCAAGGAAATTTCCACACATACCTTAAAGCACCCCCAAATTGTTTTTAAAACAGTTCAAAAAGAACAACGCAAGATAGGATTAAAAACAATACAAACTAAACTTCTAAGGCAGAGACCTTTTCATCCAACTGGAAAAGCCTGTTGAAACAAAAATATATTGAGTTGTTTCCAGAAAGGACAAACAATGAGTGCCTGTCATATCTGACAGGGATGCTGTTCCACAAAACAGAGGCACCCATGCTGAAACCCTTGCTCCGAGTTACTGTGGAATGGGCTTCTGATGTTTTACAGAAGGTGTGGGGAACCTTTGGCCCTCCAGATGTTGCTGAACTACAATTCCCATCATCACCTGTCTTTGGCTATGCTTGCTGGGGCTAATGTAGTTGGAGTATAACAGGGGAGATACGTGGCTTGCCTTGGAACATGCACTGATTTCATGGATGAGATGAGATTTGAACCTTGGACTTCCTTTCTTATATCTTATTCTCATGCAGTGCAATGTCACACATGTCTCCTCAGAAGTAAGTCCAACTGAGTTCAATAGAACTTTCTGTCAGATAAGTATATAGAGGATTGCATCCTCAAGCTGCATTTACTTGGGAGCAAGCCTCAATGAATCAGTGGGACTAACTTCTGTGTAGACGTGTATCGGACTATGCTGCTAATCCCTCTGATTTTCTAACAGAGAGCGTACTTGGGATATTACTCTTCACATTTGAGAGAGAAAAAGGGACCACCTAGGCCTTTGGCATCAGAAATCAAGGCTGAAGCTTCATTGTTTCTTCAGTGGTCCATTTCATAGCTATGAGACTTGCTCCATGTGAATGTAACATGCTTAAACCATAGTTTAGCTTTATAGGAATGAGGCTGCTTGAGCATTGGGCCCGGCTGCTTTCCTTTTCTCTCCTCCTGGTAGCATGGTCAGGAGGAGGAGATGGGAAGTGTTGTAGGGTAGCATGTCCCAGAACTTTTGTGCCCCATTTCTTAGGTAGTAATAGGCTAGGGGGAGGACAGTCTGGGTCATTTTCATTCCTAATGTGACTCTGAGGAGTCCTGCCTTGTCAGGGTGGGACTGGAATTCTGTAAGGTTCTAGCACAGTTTGTAGTTGCTGGATAGGGGTAAAGTTAAGCTTTAATTTGGCATCATTAAGTCTATCTATCAGATGGTGGATGTTCATCCTGTCCTGGATGGGGTTGCACTCCTCCTGAAGGAGCAAGTTCGTAGTTTGGGTGTTCTTTTAGAACCGTCCTTGTCACTTGAGGCTCAGGTAGCCTTGGTGGCACGGAACGCTTTCTACCAACTTCGGTTGGTGGCCCAGCTACGTCCCTATCTGGACAGAGACAATCTCGCTTCAGTTGTTCATGCTCTGGTAACCTCTAAATTAGATTACTGTAATGCGCTCTACGTGGGGCTGCCTTTGAAGACGGTTCGGAAACTGCAGCTCGTGCAAAATGCAGCGGCCAGACTGTTAACAGGGGCCAGGCGGTCTGAACATATAACACTGATTCTGGCCCGCTTGCACTGGCTGCCTATATGTTTCCGGGCCCGATTCAAGGTGCTGGTTTTGACCTATAAAGCCTTACATGGCCTGGGACCACAGTACCTGATGGAACGTTTCTCCCGATATGAACCTACCCGTACACTTCGTTCAACATCGAAGGCCCTCCTCCAGGTGCCTACTCAGAGGGAAGCCCGGAGGATGGTAACCAGAAAAAGGGCTTTCTCAGTGGTGGCCCCCGAATTATGGAACGATCTCCCTGTGGAGGTACGCCTGGCGCCAACATTATTATCTTTTCGACGCCAGGTTAAAACATTCCTTTTCTCCCAGGCATTTTAATAAATTTAATAATTTAATAATTTTAATTTTAACATTTTAACATCTCAATTTATTTTTAGCATCTTAGTATGCTAGTATATTTGTATTTTAGTATGTTTAAATTGTTTTATAAATGGTTTTAATTGTATTTTTGCTGTCTTGCTTGTTGTGAACCGCCCAGAGAGCTTCGGCTATGGGGCGGTATAGAAATTTAATAAATAAATAAATATTGAGCTTGGTTAATAGTACTGAGCTCTTTGGTGGGGGGAGTCCAGAAAGAAAACAACGCTCAAAAATAAAGGTGATGCTGTGGAAGTCCCTTGAATTGGATTTCATACAGGAGTGGCTTTCATAATCCCAGACTGAGGAGAAAGTCTGGGGAGGGATCTCCATGAGCCGCTATTCAGACTGCTACTTTTATGCATGTTGGTTGCCACTCTGAAGCATCTGATTACTGCTTCCTCTATCTCACAGTGCTGTGAAAGGAAGACACTTTTATATTGGCAGTCACACCCCATCTTCCATCCCTCCTTGCCCTCATTTCAGCCATCTGTGCTTGCCTCATACACGCTTGCAATCCCAAGCCAACACGCTAGCTATGAAGGAGACTGGTCTTGTTTCTCATGAGGGGACTGAATGTGGCTCTGTCCCTTCATAAGGAGAGAGTTTTCCTGTTTCCAGAGTTGCTCCATTGGAGTCAGAGGCAGCATTGGACCCAAGCAACAAGGAGCATCTGCTTCCTGGTTTAAACTAACCACTGTTTGCTGTTATATCTGAATTGGACCAAACTGCAGTTAATTTAAACTATGGTTTGTGAAAACAAACCACTAAAATAAAACAAACCAACAAAATCCTGACTTATGTCAATAAACCACAGCTTATACTAACTCCAGTTACTAGTTCAGGCAAAACAGTAAACTGTGGCTAATTTAAAGCGGGAAATGAATGCTTTCAACCTCCTTCTCATGGCCACACAAGAGAAGGAGAAGAGAGAAGACTCATTCTCACAACAGGTGTTGAAGAGGTACCTCTTTACCCTGGCCTTTGATACCTGAGATGTATATTTTTAGGACCCATCCTATTTTGTAATTCTGGTTGTTTTTAATTATTTTAACACTGTATTTTAAAGTTGTTGCAACCTGCCCTGGGACCTCTGAGTAAAGGCCGTCTATGGTTTAGTGTTACATCTGAACTGGTCCTATGGGAGCTTGCAAATTTCATCTCTTTTTCTTTTTCCTTTTCTCTCTCTCTCATTTTGAGGCTAAGATATATGTCTTAGATATATGGAAGTAGATCTGATACCATGGATAGATTTGTTGGCAGCAGGCAAACACACATATATCCCTAAACAGTAGCATAGGTTGTGGATTTGGCTTTATAATATGTGTTCTCTCAGCAATTTCTGTTGCTTTCAGTCACCAGAAGTTACTGACTCCAATTAAACTTGGTGCACATATCACTCCAAAGAGAGAATGAAAGCCAGAAATATTTTCTCTGTAGTTTTCTTTCAAGCTGATGCTAGAGAATCATTCCCCATACCAAAATATAAGTAGTTTCAAAAGTGTTTCTGTTTATGAAACCCAATTTGCCATGGCATCTTAAAATGGCACCTGCATGACAAGTTATTCTCCTCCTCTGCAGTGTTTAGGCACGCTCCCTGTGTACAGTGGAGTTATCATGGTGAAATGGAGTTTCTCTGCTCCAATGATGTGAGTGAGGTAGGGGAGGATGTGAAAATTCATAACATAAGGGGTGTCCACATGTGACTTTATATGAGTGTACAGCCTATGTACCTGTGCACAAAACAAGTTGAGCTATACACTTGTACAGCTATTCACATGTAAACGTTCAATGAGAGTAGTCTGTATACCAGCTTGTACCTGCGTTCAGTATCATGTGTGAATAAGTCTGTAAAGATGCTAAATCATGAGATGAGTGTATCTAAATGCTGGGAGGGCTATAATTCTTCATGAGGATGCTATTTGGTGGCACCCTTATGGCGTGCTCATTGCTCCCATTTTTCACAACAGACTTCAGCCCCATTCATCGATTACCTTGGTAATGGGGCTGCTAGCTTAACACTGCTTCTGCATAAGTTCTCATCTGTAATGTATGCAAGTGGCAACTAGTTGGATCAACCAGCTTGCTTGCTTAATGTATCTCCCATGCCAATGGGATAAGTACATTGGTACAAAAAGTATAACAACAAGCAGCCACTGCAGTTGCGTGACAGCATAGAGACAACAGCGGACCACCAGACAGATGTCTTGCATTTAATTGTGGACTTGCACAACCATGTTTTCAATGTGATGACCGCAGCTGCCTGTCACATAATAGTATTGTTATGTGACAAATTCCAATCGCTGAGATTTTTCATGATGTGGAGGATGCTTTAGGAGAGAATCCTACATAGCATATTGAGTGGCTGGCACTATTTGAATTGGGCAACCTAGGCCTTTGCCTCATCCTCTGCCCCCTTTAGAATTATAACTTTATTCGGCCACATTTTCAGTGTCAGGGCTTAGCCCTAGAACATGCGAAGTACTATGAATTTGCCTTTATTTTTATATGCTGAATTTCTAACCTACCTTTTGACTGAATGGTGGTCCCTCTGAGGGTCATACAATCACATAAAATGTGCAGTGAAAATTAAATGAAACTCTTAAAGAGCCAGTATCACCATATAGCAACTAGAGCCTGAAGCCAAATATTTAGTGTAGGAGTTGGGAATCTCAGGCCCAGGGGCCAAATATGGCCCCCAGACCACTCTATGTGGCCCTCAGAACACTGCCCACAGCTTCTCCTCTAGCCACACACCCTCTTTACAGACCACTCCCCTCAATGACCTTGCTTCACACCCTCCTTGAGTGTTTTTCCCTAGCTGGAATGTGTCCTTGTAACTCTGATAATGATTCTTGCTTGCCTGGATGGAGAATAGAGAGAGCACTTGAAGGAACTAGTCTACTGTACAAAGGTAAAGTTTACATTTGTGGCTTTGGCCAGTTTTGCCTCTGCCCCACCCATCCCTGGCATATGTCCCCCCTCCCCGACCTCGCTTAGAAGGAAATGTAGCCCTCAGGCTGAAAAGGTTGCCAACTCCTGATCCTGTAGATTATTTGAAATCAGTCCATGAACTTCAGTCTGTCTGACTTCTTGGCCATGTAGATCTTCCATTCCTGGAAATTCTTTCTCATGGTTTGCCTCCCCCTCTCAGTCATTCCTCTGAATGTGCCTTCCTTTCATTCCTCCTGGGCAGTCTTTCTTCCAACTTTGCTATATTAGTAGGCACTAGGGTTTCCAGGTCAGAAGCATCCCAAACCTTGAGATTTCAGGGGTGGGCCATAGTGATGTCATAGGGGCGGGTGCAAGTGATGTCATTAAGCATGATACATTAAGCATTAACCACAGTTGCTTGGCACATAAAATTTAAAAAAAGTCTGTCATTGGCAATTAAGATAGGAATCTTAGCTAAAAGATGGAGCCTGGGTAGGGAACATTTAATCTAGCCTACTTGCTTCTGGCAAGAAGGGTTTAAGTGCCCTCAGATCAGTCCAGTCACCAGAAGGCAATTGTAGGAAAAAAGGAGCCTAGTGTTGTGGAAATGTTAGATGGGAGCACTCAGGAGTAAAGATGGATGCCCCTGAAGGCTGCAATTCTAACACACTTACTAAGGAACTAAGCCCCCTAGAACTTAATAAGACTTACTTCTGAGTAGGCATGATTTGGATTGTGATGTTGATTAAGCTTGACTAGGGATCCTCTGCAAAGATATCCATATCTAATTAGGGTTGGCAACCCCCTGCCTGGAATGCCCTGCCCTTATCTTTTAATGTGGCTGCTCCAAACGTCTTTACAGATTTGACCCTTCACTTCAGAAAGAGGTCTGAGAAATGAGTAAGAGTAAGATGTTTCTCTACCCTTTTCTGTCTACTTTGTGGGCTGCTATAAACCCACTTTGACAGCCAACCCAATTCCAGTAAATAATAATTGCAGACATTACATACACACTTCTCAGTATGTGAATTCTCTTTTACCACTAGTGTATTGATCAAGAAACAAACTGGCATGCAACCAACAAGGTGCATCATCAGTGGGTTTAAGGGGGATGAGCAGAGCACATGGAACCACAATTGTTGCTTCTATGGATGAAAGGGAGTGAGGATAAAGGTAAATGAAATACAAAAAGAAAAAGAAAAAGACAGTGATGATTTCCTAAATGCAATACCGTACCAACCACACAATATTCTTATGAGTAAGGCAGAAAGCATCCCACAACCAGTCAGGGTTCCTAACCAAAAACCAAAACTAAAACAATCCTGGCAGCCAGTCAGCCAAGGTCACAGAAATCCCCATGCAACACAACCTGACCCAGGGCTGCAGTTAGTGCAGAATGCTGTGGCATGATTGCTGACATGAGTGAGACCCTATCAGTACATAATAACTTTAATTGTTTTAATTCCTTCTGCAAACCGTTTTGAGATTTTTTACAATAAAATGGCATATAAATGTTGTAAAAATACATAAATAAACTTTAGAGTCACTGTGGCACTTAGGTCTCTTTTCATTTTTGGGAACAAAGGATTCTGCCTCATACTGACTCAGGCCATTGGTACTCTCTAGCTCAGCCTTTCCCAACCAGTGTGCCTCCAGATGTTGTTGGACCACAACTCCCATCAGCCTCAGCCAGCATTGCCAATGGTCAGGAAAGATGGGACTTGTGGTCCAACAACATCTGGAGGCACACTGGTTGGGAAAGGCTGCTCTAGCTCAATACTGATCACATGGACTAGCACTGGCTCACCAGGATTCCAGGCAATAGTCTTTTCCAGAAATTGAATTTTGGGCATTTGCATGCAAATCATGTGCCCTACCACTGAGCTACAACCCTTCCCCTGTTTAAAAAAGTATATTTTAAAATTGTTCTTTTCAATTCACTAATGGATGCACAGCATACCTTGGATATATCCACACCATTCATTTAAAGCACTTTCAACACACATTTGAAGCACATGAATCCCACCACAGAATCATGGGAACTGTAGTTTGTTAAGGCTGCTGAGAACTATAACTGTGAGGGGAAAACTATAGTTCCCTGGCTTCTTTAAGGGAAATAATTTGCTTTAAATGTGAATTGGATGCACTTTAAATGGATTGCGTGGATCTACTTAATAACTTTGCCTGCATGTAAATTGTTTTCATTAATTTTTAAAATGGAAATGAGCTATAACGTTTCCTGGGTGACCATGGGATACTCACCATCTCTCAGCCTAATCTGCCCCCCAGGATGAAAACAACAGAGGGGAACCATGACCACACCAAGGAAGAATGTAGAGGAAATAATAATGTACAACCATAATGTGATATCAGATACTTATCGGGACATAGTATGAAGAAATATTTAAGATGTTTATTATTTATACAAACTGTAAAGATATTTATAGTACAGTTCTATGTTTGTTTACTCAGAAGCAAGTCCTAATGTATTCAGTGGGGCTTATTCAAACAGGGAAGCATGCACAGGATTGCAACCTCAAGTGATAAAGAACTTCACTCACCCAACCCAAAATTCAGAATCATGTCTCTTTAAGCTGTTTTGCAACTGTTGACACTTGTTTTTATGGTTATTGGATTTTAAAGGGATTTATTTCTTATTGTGAACTGCCTTGGTTTCTAGTCAGAACCTTACCTCACAGGGTTGCTGGAAAGACTCCATATATATATATATATATATACACACACACACACACTGGAGATGCAAAAATGCATAGACCCCATATATTAGGTTGTTGTCAAGATCAGTTGGTCATTGCAGATTTTTTTTAAAAAAAAGAAAATCAATATTAGTTTCCTACATAATAAAAGCAGTGATACCTAAGCAAGCCCTGCCTAACTGCTGTAAAAAGTAGAATTGGAGGGAGATATAAAAATTTCCAACACAAACACAATTCTTTTCATTCAAAAGTCCCATCAATTTACAGCACAATCCTAACCATGTCTACTCAAAAGGAAGTCCTATTAAATTCAATGGGGTTTACTCTAGGTATGTGGGATTAGCATTGCAGCTTTACTCCCAGAAAAGCGAGTATAGGATTAAAGATTCATATTGGGAAGGTTTTCAAAACACTGCCCTCTTCAACAGCCCAGGAAAATGTAAACTTGTTTGACTCCTGCATATAAGAGAGAAAAAGACTGAAAGCTATATAGTTACTCAATTTATGAGATTTTCAGATAAGCAGGAAAAAAACAACCGTTTTCTGGCCTTTCAGTGGGGTCTAGCTACTGCCTTGTCAGTCACAACCCTGACTTCATTTATTGGCTACAAACCTGAGAGGACGGGGTTAGAGCAGCCAGCTACAAGCTCATTTAACAGAAGTTGTGGTTGGGGGTGATGTTTTGGTGTATATCTCTTGAAACAGACCACCTAGAAACTTAATTTCTTTTAAAATGAAAGGTGAGAATCCAGAGATTAAGGTGACTCACCTGGAGACCCGGAGAGGACCTCAAAAATCCAAACTCTCCAGGCGAAAACCCAAGACCAGGCAACCCTAGTAGGCACCTGCTTTTCTTGGCCTACTGTCATGGTGGCTGATTATTCATCACCCATAAAAAGAGGACAAAAGAGAACATAAATTTACATAATATTTTCATGTGTAAATTTATACACATCGGTGCAAATTTAGAAATAATTACTACCATTTAAACACAAATGCATCTCTCCATAGTAGGGAAGATTGTGACTAGGTGATCTGTGTGTCTGCTCAGTCTACAGCCCTGGTGTTAACTACTGATCAGCAGCCTCAAGGCTCCCGCTCCTCTTTCTTATGGTTCTTTATGTTTAAACCAGAGTTGGACAAGACAGCCTTTTAAATAGTGGACTCCTTCAACGAGAGGATTTAGAACAGAGGCTGACTTCCATATAGTAGGACACAGATTCACCCTATCTGTTGCCTTCATGGGCTTCTGCTTCCTGCTTCTTAAGCCGCTGCTTCTTCTGCGTTAGGACCTTCACCAGCCCTCCCATCTCTGGAATTAGTGCAGCAACAAATGGCAGCATGAGCCCATCTCCTGTGTGACTGCTAACCAGCACAAGCTAATCACTGCCAGAGGCTTTATCATCACTACCACCAAATCCCTTAGTGTGTTGCAATATAGATATTAAAACAGCAGATGCAAAACAGTTTAAAAGGCGCCAAAGCAATTAAAAATAGATCAGCATCCAAAGATAAAATCGTTGAGCCATCCAGCACAAATATCCCATGATAGTGCAATGTTGGCTCTCGCAACTTTTCTCATGGGCAATATTTTGGAAATATTTTTACATCTCCTGTAGTACCATTCTAGGTAGATCATTGCAACTCAGAGCGGCAAAAAGACAGAAAGTGAATAGCCCCAGAGAAAATGAGAGCTGGAAAACAGAATGTCTGTATTAACATGGAAATGCATGATTACTTCTTCATTACTACTGTTCTGCCTACTTTTAAATTACCCAATCAATTAGGATGCTAGAAAAAAAGATTAACTATGAATAATATGCTTTTACTGTTAAAAAGTAAATGGGCACATTTTAACAGTATCAGATCCAGTTATAATTTAATTACTTTCAGAAATAGATAAGTAGCCATTTCATCTGCATCCTTGATTTAATCTTACAACGGTTGCATTTTTTTTTACGTTGGGCATAGGAACATATTCTCTAGTTCCATGAGGCCTGTCGTTTCAGAGGTGCACAGTGCCGGAATTGTCAAAAAGTTGGGCATAAATTTAAACCAAAGCTTTGTCTGGCCACTTCCACACCAGACTGTTATTTCACTTTAGGCACTCATCGCTTCTCTCAAAGAATCCTGGGAAGTGTAGTTAGTGAAGGGTGCTGAGAGTTCCATGAGGCACAATGCATTTGAATAAGCATTTATTGTTTACACTAATTATAAAGTTAACATAACTGGTAACTTGCCAGGCCCAGCCTCCAAGAGGTCTTCTGTGTCTTTAAAAGTTGTGCAGGGGGAAGGGAGAGTTTCACCTTGTGGTTTTTCCCATTACAGTGTTGCAAGAAAACCTGCACTTGGCTGAATTGTCTTTTCTTTTAAAGTGTGTGTGTTTCCTTTTATTGTTCATAGCCATTGGCCGTCACAAAGAAATATTAATACAAGAATTTCAAGAGAGGACAGTTGATACAGAGAATATATATAAGCATTTCGAGGTTAAAAATTACAAAAATTCAAGGGAAAGGAGCAAATAGAAGATTATATAAAATCATTTCAATTAAAATTATCGGACCAAACAAAAAGTGCTAAAATCAGGATAAAATTGGGGCTTCTACTAAATGTTTTTATCTAGTTCTTATTTTCCCTGCCGCTGGGCAAATTTTGCCACTTGAGTGGTTACAAATATGTCATTGCCCACAAGTAAGTTGCATATTTGTTCCAAGGGAGGTCTATTTGACAGGAGGTGGGGAATAGCCGAGAAAAGTTTCTGCCTTGGAGACTTATATAAGGGACAGCCTAGTAAATAATGAACAATATCTTCAACCACATCATTTTGGCAGATACAGAGCCTTTGATGGACTGGAACATTTGCATACCTCCCCTCCCTGAAAGCCGAGGGCATGGACTGCAAACGTAAGTGGTAAAGGATTTTCTCAAAGATGGAACTGTAAGGAAAGAAAAGTATTTCTCCAGGCCAAAGGTAGTTTTATACAGGGGGAACCAGGTAGAGAAAGATGATTGGGTGGCTGCGTGGAGGTCCCATCTTTTAGAGTAGAAAACGATTCTTTCTTTGAGGAGCTGTTTTGCATTAGGAGAGGGGTGAGAAGGTAGAATTTCTGTGTTAATCCCATAAGCAGCCAGAATAGTTTTAACTAAATTTATCCAGCAACCAAGGGAATCTTTTATCTTTTAAAGATACAGAATCATTATCAGGCCCTGAGCTTGGCAACCCTATTGTAGGGCAGTACAGTATCTCAGAGAGGAGGTCAGGTCTCCTGCTCCCTTGGTGCATTCACTATAGCTGCCCAATTTCCCTGCTTTTTAAAGTTTGATAGAAATATCAGCTATAGATACGTTCTTAAACTGCAAGGGTTTTTTTTTTTTCCTATTAGTGAATTTATTCTCTATGGTGCCAAATGCTGTTCCTTGAGTAAACAAATTGACAGAATCTTCACCTCTTAATTGTTCAGAGAAGAGAAGCCAGTTCTAAAGAAGCTGTAACTCATTGGCAAAACATGTACGTTGCATACGGAAGGTCTTGGTCAATCCCCATTATCTTTAGGTAACACTGGGAACAGGCTCAGTGCCAGCGAGTGGCAGGTTAAGCTCTGGATGAGAGCTTCTGTGGCCCAGAGGGGCCCCTCCTTAGGGTCAGCGGCTGCAGCTCCCAGTCAACGATCCAGAGGCTATGCTTCTACTGCACCTTCCTCTCACCCAAGTAACACTCCCCAGCTCCACAGATGCTGAGCTAGATGAATGAATGATCTGACTCAGTATAACACAGCTTCCTGTGGGAAGTTAATGGCATCAATCTTAAATCTGGTAGCATTATCTCTGGGAAGGGCTGTAGCTCAGAGATAGCGTGCTTGTTTTGCATGCAGAAGATCTCAGGTTCAGTTCTGGGCTCCAGGTAGAGCTGGGAATGTCCCCTGGGTGAAACCTTCGAGAGCCACTGCCAGTCAGTGTAGGCAATACTGAACTAGATGCACTAATGGTCAGTATCTGACAGCTTCTTTTATTCCCATTCATTTCCCTCCCTCTCACCCACTCCCAAATTAAGGGAAGGGTTAAATATCTTCTTCCCATGCATGGTTGTTCTGATCTGAATCAAGAATGCTCTCTGCTTGTTTTTTTTTTAAAAACATCCTGCCATTACTTCAAGCAACACATTTAAAGTTCTGTGGAGTGTTTAGGCTCTAAACAATTTTTATCTTTTAAAAACATGCTGGTGCTGCAATTGCTGTGCCCACTCATACAGAAGTTAGTGACTACCACCATTCATGTATAAAAACCATTTCCCTGATGCTCTCTGAAAGCACACACATGCCCAAGACAGGATAGAAAAGGGAGTTTTCTTCTTTCTGAAATTGATTAGAGTAGTTGATGCAATCATCCAGGTACTGTATGCCAGGCATGAAAGATTTTCCTTCAAGAAGACTCAAGAAATCCTGGGGAAAAGATGTAAATTAAAGCAAGAACTCAAATATCATGTAGTGTGTGGCTCAGAGAAGCATAATGATGTTTGAGTTATCAAAAAAATTCACTTTAAATATTCAACACGTCTACATGCAGGACTTGGTGCAACGGGGAGAGAAAAATCGTGTGAGGAAGGTAAATATCTTGCTAGATTTGAGAAACTGACACAGCTGTGACTTCTCTGCTGAATGTAATTCAAAGAATAATAATCCTCTTCAGCTCTTCCATCTTTTATGAAGCTTACAACAGCAGGCGGGGGGGGGGGGAGGAAGGGAATAAAGTTAAAAAATTGATAAGCATTAAAAATGCAGACTGCAAATGAACACAGATAATAGTAGTAGCAGATGCTCGGTTTCTGGTCAACAGCCAGTCTGTTCTGATCTCTCTCTCACTCTTAGAGTGTCTCCATCTATTGCTTGCAATTTGCTCTTTTCTATTTGGTCTAATGTGAATACTGAAGGGGAGATAATTTTGCTCTCTTTTTCTCTCCCAAATATTGAACTAGATATAATTTAGGATGTAATTTTGATTTTGTTTACATGATGAGTTATGAGATCTCCTTCGATTTGCTTGGATGTCAGAGAGGTAAATCAGAAATGGAGAAAGATGAAAGTACTAGGAAAAAGAGTTCTGACAGATGAGAAGCCATGAACACAAAACAAACCCACAGCCACTGACTTGACTGTGCAGAGGGAGATGGAATTGCTCAGATTCGGAGTAAGATTAGGGATGTGCTAGCCCCCTCGGGTAAATGAACTGGTGGTTGAAAAAATCCCTCCAAGTTTAATTTCTGACCATTCAAACCGGAACACTTGAAAAGCCCAGTTTCCCATTGCTCCTTTGCCCTTATTGCAGTGGTGGCTGGCACTCGTTGGGACTGGTAAGGCAGAAGCTAGGGAGGCCAACAGTAGGTGGAGCCAGAGCCAATGACAGGCATTCTGGTTTTGTCCCCATCCTCCTCCCTGTTGAGTTCTACAAGTGCAACACTGAGACTGAGGAAGATGAGGACGGTGACAGGCAGGGTCATCCCCTGGACTGCTTGTAAGTAAGAAAGCAAGCAGGTGGGGGTTGGCCGAGGGCAAGCTGAGTCCTATTTGCCATAAAGGACCAACCCCCACTGCATCTTTGGTGGTCTCTCTCCACCTTCCTTCCCCTGTCCTAGGGGGCAAGTGTGGGGAACCTCAGCCCCAGGGACTGAATACAGTCCTCCTGGCCCATCCAGCTGCCAGGTCTCTCCCTAGGACACACTATCTCTCCCCAGGCCTCATGTCTCACTGGTCCTGCTCTGTACTCTTCTCGAGTGCTTTTGTCTGGCTGGAATATGCCCTTGAACTGTGATGATGCCTCTTACTTTCCTGGATGGAAGATGGAGAGGTGTGTGTGTGTATGTGTGTGTGTATGTGTGTGTGCACATGCGCTTACAAACTTCTGGTTTTTGTGGGTGGAATGTAGTCATAACCATTACTCCACCCACTTTTGCCTCTGGCTACAGCCACCACAGGCATGCGGTCTTCAGAACATTGCCCACTTGTATGTATTTTCATGTCCATTTATCGTAATATACACATTTGTGTGCACAATGTTAGCTAATACACACAAACCATTTCCCTGAATACAATGCATTTTTTGCATTTTACTTTCAATAATGTACCCATTTTGTCCACATTTAGGCAATTTTTGGTTGGTGACCTGCATTGCAAAATTCAAAAAAGTGTGAATTTCAAAGGGTGGGTATCTTTTTGGTTAACTTATTGGTTCAGGGAGTGTGGTTTAGGAGTATTTGCATTAAAATGTGAACTGAAACAAATTCATCGCCCATCCCACCTTCCAAATGACACTCTCTGCTCTCCATCCTACAGGGAATATAGAAATTGGTGCGAAACATGCACAACACATCACTGAGCTAGCAACAAGTATGGGCCATGCTGCAAATCAGGGTTGACCATGAGTGATGTTCTGCCTGCCCGTGCTTCATCCAGCTCCTCTATCAGTCCTGCTGGGATTCAGTGAGGGCTGTGCACAGTCCCCACCCCAAGCCATGCCGTTCTGAGGTCTCCTGCTTCCCTAATTGAGAGCAAAAGGGTTCAGTCCTGATGGGTGCTGCTTTACTGTCTCTCTGGGGGAGGCACTTGCGAAGGAGCACCCTGCAGCCAGGAGGAATGAATCCTCCACTCACAGAGCTTGGAAAAGTTACTTTTTTGAACTACAACTCCCATCAGCCCCAGCCAGCATGGCCACTGGATTGGGCTGATGGGAGTTGTAGTTCAAAAAAGTAACTTTTCCAAGCTCTGTACTCATCAGGGGTACAGATGGAAACATGTCCATTTTGATTCTCCCAGTTTCTCTTCTTTCCTATCTTCAGTTCTTTATATTACTGCAACAATTTGTGATTTTTTTAAAAAAAATCCTCATGAAAATTCATCAGCATTGCAGTGCAAACCTTCTAATATACACATTTTTGTATGCAGATTTGATTTATGTAGACATTTTTGCAGGCAATTTCTCCTAATATAATGCAGTTTTGTGTGTCATTTTCATGAATATACTCATTTTAGGCACACTCTCTCCTCACATATGCATATTTTAAAATATAGTTTGGCCAGAGAACTGCACTGCAAAATTCAGATGTGAATTTGAAGGATGGCTGTGTTTCTGTTCCCATATTGTTTTCGAAAGTTAAATTTGACAGTTTTGGTTTTAAATATGAACTGAAGCAACGTTCTCCCCCATTCCTCCAAGCTGGTGAGCAGATGAGTCAATCCTGTTGGTCGCACGTCGCAAAAAACAATGGAAAGGTAGGTGAAGCATGGGGATAGGGGAGCCCAAACACCAATCAGCCTAGGGGCCCTCCTCAGCTTAATCCGGCCCTGGTGGAGGGGCACATGAAATTAGGCTGAGGGCCATATGTGAGCCTTGGGCAGCAGGTTCCCTGCTCCACTTTTTGAGTGGCCCGTTCCAATATGACATATGCTGAATCTTCATTCTTGCAGCACATAGTTCTATGCTCAGCCCAAGTGAGTGAATTTTACCTTTTCAATGTTTGTAGTCCAATTTCTGGCTGTGATTTTGGAGTTACAATAACCAGATTGTTTCAAGTGATAGGCTATCAGGAAGCTCAACAGTTTAAATTCTACACATTCAGTCTCATGATTGTTAAGAAAGGCACAGGAGGCATACCTTTATGGAATCTTCCCTTAGCAATTGTAGACCCTGTGCATGTCACAAGTGAATTGCAAGGCTGGAGAAAGACACACAGAGAGAGAGAGAGATGTATTTTTGCTTGGTCGGCAGTATCTTGAGTGAAGAAATACTTTACTGCACCTGAGAAATAAAAGATTTTTCCTCC
Source organism: Rhineura floridana (assembly GCF_030035675.1). NCBI lineage: Eukaryota > Metazoa > Chordata > Lepidosauria > Squamata > Rhineuridae > Rhineura > Rhineura floridana. The sequence continues at coordinate 35,283,791 of NC_084488.1, read as the reverse complement.
TATCAAACTTCAATACAGCCTTCATCTACATCCACTTTTGAAGGTTTAATTTTCCCCATCCCCCCAGAGCATAGTTTGGGCTTCCTGTCCGCTTTGCTATCATCATGTGCAATATCACTTTAATATTAGATTCATTCCTCTGTGGGCAACCACACAAGAATGAACTCAACGAACCTAATAAGTCTTTTCTATCTCTAACTAATACGCTTCTATTTGGATTGCTGTTGGGAAATAAAAGTTGCACTCCTGATAGGCACCATTTGCCATCAGCCTTTGGAGTGTTAAACAGTCTCCAGTGTGGAGAGGGCTGTCAAAAGATTGACTGCTCACAAGGGGAATACTCAGTCCCTGATGTGTTTGCTGGCTTTCCTGTTTTAATGGAGTTCAGCTTGCTTTTGTTTTCTTTTATTCAATTTCAGACTAAGCAAGCTGTCCCGAGGTGCGCACGGAAGAAAATCAAGAGGGTTATTTAAGAGGTATTTAAGAACTGGAATAAAATAGATGGGCAACACATGAATTGCCAGCTTCTGTCCCAGCCAGGGCACAGAATAGCCTTGTAATAGTTGCAGAGAAAGCCAGTTTGGTTTTTAAAGACATCCTTTATTGTGGAAAGATAAAGTTATGAAAGGTTAACAAGGCCTTAAATTCATCATTCTCAAATAAATGAGTGTGGAAAACTACCGTAGGCTCAAAATAGGAGGTGTCCAGGATGGCACAGAGCTGAGACTTGCAAAACTAGTTTAATTGTTCAGTTCAGTTTAAATTGCAGGACATAAAATGCAATGCAGATGAAATTTGATATTTATGTTCCATCCTGCCCTGTGAATTTCTGTGCCTATGAACCAGCTAAGACAGAATTGGGTCCAAGCATGTGGAGATATGGTGCATAGCAGCGGCGGGAACCTTTTTCAGTCCAAGGGCCACATTCCCTTCTGGGCAATCTTCTGGGGGCCACATGCCAAGGGTGGGTGGAGCCAAAGGCAAAAGTAGGTAGAAGAACAAATGTTAATGTTAGCTTTCTGCAATAGGCTAGTTTCTACACACACTTATGCACCCCTCTCTGTCCTCCATCCAGGCAAGCAACAAGCATTCGCAGAATTCTGGGATGCATTCCACTGAACATTCATGGAGGGTGCAAAGCAAGGCTGAGAGGAGGTGTGTGATTAGGGAGGAGGTGTAGCCTGGAGAGATCCCTAAGGGCCAGATAGAGAGGCCTGGAGGGCTACATTTGTCCCCTTGGCCTGAGGTTCCCCGCTGCTGTATAGTGTTAGAGATTTAAGGGTGGTTCACACAAGAAACTGTGAATGGGTCTCTACATGGTTACAAGCCTCTGGGAGACTGAGCGCTTATCAGTTCCGACAGGTGCTCTAGCTGAGCAGGGAGAGTCTTCTTCCAGCCTTCTCAGCAACACCAGCCCTGCCATTTGGTCAGCCACCATCTGGCAACTCCTATCTTCGTCGAGCAGCAGGAACAGGGAAGCTACTGTGAGTCTCTGCAATTTCTGCCATGAGCAGAAGTGGGAGACAGCAATAGGTGAGCAGATGCATAGCATGTTGGAAAGAGGTTTTCTCTGACTGGCTGTCACTTTTATAACACCTAACAATGATAAAATCCAATGTACCACAATAATGGCTAGGCTGAAAGCCCAGTCCTGCAAGCTATCTATGAGTTGGGGACAGCTACACTCATTGCAGTTATCCACAGTTCCCCCTCCAACTTTTATCAGCTTTCTTAATTTACTGCCCCTAGACCAAAGGTGGGGAACCTCTGACCCACAGCTTAATTTGGCCCAACAGGGGTCCTGCAAGGTTGTTTTCCACAAACCACACCCACCTACCCCACCCCAATGTCATATATGGTGTCAGGTGAGAGGCAGGTAAAGGCACGGCCTTCACTTTGAAATGCGTTTTCAAGCTATTTCAGTAGAAACCACTTGGAAATGAACTTCACAGGCATTATTTTAACCTGGTGTCATTATCACACTATGTGATTGACAGGTAGGAGGCCCTGCCCACCTGTCAAATTTGGCCCACGGGACTTGTGAAGATAAATATCTTTGACCTCTGGGCTGAAAACATTCCCCACTCCTGCCCTAGATAGTGCTTATGGACAGATGATATTATTATAAAGGAGGAAGGCATGGGCAGGCACCTGCTCTGTCTTGACAAGCAAAGCTCTCCTGGTCCTGGCATTCACTTTCTCCTTAGACACAAAAGGGACAGACATCAGTATCAGAGCAAACCTGCAGGAGCTCCTGCTCTGAACGACTTTGCAGTGGTTTGGATGGCATCTGCTGGTTCTCTCTGGAAGAAGCGTGGAAAGGCAAAGAAAAACATGGCCCTTGAATGTGCCCTTCCATCCAACACTATCTAGTCAGGGTCTGATCATTTATTTAAAAATAAAAGCCTGAACCTCAGGGAGAAGGGAGTGTGCAAGTTTCATTCCAGGATGTGATAAGGGACAAAAGGGGAATGAAGTTAGATGTGACTAGCAGCTTGGTGTGAACATACTCTTAGGTGCAACAAGGGGCAGGGGCGTCGCTCAGTGGCAGAGTATCCGCTTTGCATGCAAAAGGTCCCAGGTTCAGTCCCTGGCATCTCCAGGTAGAGCCGGAGAAGACCTTTGTCTGAAATCCCAGAGAGCCGCTGCCAATGGAGTCAGCAGAGACAGTACTGAGATAGATGGACCACTGATCTGATTTCCAATAAAGCAGCTTCCTATGCAACAACTAGCTGAGAGACAGGACATGTGACTTAAGACTTTCCTACTTTTCTCTTTCCCACATCATGCAATTACTGAGTTCCCTTTTTACCTTCCCAACACCTTTTCTGAAGCGGCTTCTGTACTTCACCTCAGCTTGGCACCCCCGTTCCATCTCCCTGCACATCCATGCCTCCCCTTTCCTTTTGTACAACTTCTCCTTGCACACAGACCGCCCCCATGGTAACCTCCTGCATCTTCCTCCTCCCACGCATTGCAACTGCTAAGCACCCTTTTCATGTTCCACCCAATTATGAACCCACTAGGGTTGCCAGGCTCACGGCCTGAGAATGATTCTGTATCTTTAAGAGACGAGACGATTCAGCCAAGTGCAGGTTTTCTTGCACCACTGTAATGGGAAAAACCACAAGGTGGAATTCTCCCTTCCCCCTGCACAACTTTTAAAGATACAGAAGACCTCTTGGAGGCTGGGCCTGGCAACCAGGAGGTCTTCTGTATCTTTAAAAGTTGTGCAGGGGGAAGGGAGAATTTCACCTTGTAGTTTTTCCCATTACAGTGGTGCAAGAAAACCTGCACTTGGCTGAATCGTCTCTTCTCTTAAAGATACAGAATCATTCTCAGGCCCTGAGCCTGGCAACCATAGAACCCACCATCACCTATTATCTGCTGCCCTTTTCGTTTGAAGTTGCTTTCATCTTCACCACCATTCCCTTGCCTCCTTCTCTTTTGCATCCCCTTTGCACTCCTTTTTTCTCTCTCACACTTCCCCCCCTTCTCCTTCCTTTTCTCAACTGTCCCTTGCACACTGATCACCTCATTTCCATGCCTTCTTGTTTTCTCCTATTCTGCACCCCCCTTTGCATACACACCCCTTGAAGATATATGTTACTATAACTTTAAGATGAATAGAGTCTTAAGAGTAAGCCTGTTCAGTAGAGGTTAAGCTCAGTTGGTGGACTTTGTACTTATATGTATTTGCTTTTTAATAAAACACTTGCTCTAAATTACTACACTGAATCTGGTACTTCATGTTGCAGTCAACACATGATACTAGGAGTGAAATTCATTGTGTGAAGGTACTATGGAATATTTGAGGGGTTATTATCCTTTATTTCTCTCACATGAGGCAGCTGAAGAATGGAAGAGGGAAAGGTCTAAGTACAGCTAGAGTGGCTGTTTTAATCAATGGCAGAGATTGAAGCAGGGATTGAGAAACACTGAGAGGAAAATGACAGTTTTAAACCATAGCAGAGGTTCGAGTGAAGCAGGAATTGAAAGACACTGAGAGGACAATGGTGGATTAAAATGACAGAAGTTTGGGTAAAAAGGGAATTGAGGAACACCGAGGAAAACTGAGGTTTTAATAAATGGCAGAGGTTTGAGTGAAGCAGGGGCTGAGAGACACTGAGAAGAAAATGGTGGTTTTAAACAACAGAGGTTTGGGTACAGAAGGGACTGAGCAACATTGAAAAAACTGGGGGTTTTAAATAATGGTAGAGGTTTGAGTAGAGTCAGGAGGGGTTTGAGTATAGTAAAAGTTAGGAAATGCTCTGTCCATTTCTGCTATTTCTCCTTGCTAAAACTTTTTTTAAAAGGCAAGAATACTACTTAAGTGTTTCTACTGTCCCAGTCTATTCTGACATCTCTCATTGTCTTGAACCATCACTTTTCCCCTGTCAATGATCATCCCTTCTCACTCACATGTCATGGCCACTGCTGTTGAGCAACCTGCCTCCTTGTTTGCTTCCCTACCCCACTCTGACTTCATGCAACTCCAGGATTGTGATGTGACCCTACAAATCCTCCAGTGTGGGTTTGTGAAGGCACTCTTACATTTTTATTATATGTAAAAAAGAAATGGTGGCTTTTCGTTTTTGCTTTTTTTTTTAATAGCCCAATGGAATAAATTTGCCCCCCCCCACTGTCTGCATTTGAGCCAGGATGTCATTAGCAAATACAATTTCAAAATCTATATTCTATCCTTTTTCAGATCAGGGCCAAACTATATGCAACAATGGGAATTCAGATTTCCCATGCTTGCTTTAAAAAGCTGTCATGAGAGAAGGGGGATTGGACTGAGGCAACAGTGCTGGGAATTTTTTTTAAAAAAAACTCTCCCTGCATCATTTCCCCAGTCTAAACGGAGCAGGATAATCCACGGTTTCCATATTCGGTTTGTCATCTGATTGCAGTCGAGGGGCGAAATAAGACACAGAGACATCAGCTTGGGTTGAACAAGGGCCACTTTATTAAATTACAGCAAACCAAACCCAATTTAAAGTGACCTGCAGAGGGAAACCTAGGTGCGGGAACTGTCTATAAGCAAGTAGCTTGCCACACAGCTCTGGGCGACCAACCCCTGCTGGGGCAAGGGCAAGCCCATCTGCTTACCCTTTACCCCGGCCACACCTTGTAGGTGAGTAGGGGGGCCTTCCCACGTCATCCCCACCCGGGGCCGTATAACCCCTGGGTAGATGAGGATAAGTTGGCCCCAGAAGCAGCCCATATCCTGCCCTCGAGCCGTAAAGCCCTGACAGACAGGCCTCCGGAACCGCCAATCACCTCCAAAGGTGCCTAAGGAGGCTACCTAGCTGTCCTTACCTATTTCCCTTCCCGCACCTTCCCGCCACAAAAGGGGGACAAATCTCTATTTAGTCCCCCTTTACCCCACTGTCGAGAAGCACCTCTCGCAGACACCTCTGCAGGTCTCCCAAATATGTTGTTACCTGCGTCTGACAGGTGAATGCCATCGGCCCTGTATCGTTCACCCTTCTAATGATGAATGGGGATGCGGAATGGCTAACCCCCCTTGCCCCAAGAAGAGCCAACCGAATCTGCTGGTTAGCCTTCGTTCGCCAAACCCTGCGTAGGAGCATTCCCATAAGTAATTGAAGCCGTCGTAGCCTCTCCGCTGCATGTCACACATGCTCTCCAACTGAGGGCCTTGCCCTGAGTAACTGAGGCCGTCGTAGCCTCTCCGCTGCATGTCACACATGCTTGCCAACTGAGGGCCTTGCCCTGAGTAACTGAGGCCGCCGTAGCCTCTCCGCTGCATGTCACACATGCTTGCCAACTGAGGGCCTTGCCCAGCGCAACCGAGGCCGTCGTAGCCTCTCCGCTGCATGACACACATGCTCTCCAACTGAGGGCCTTGCCCTGAGTAACTGAGGCCATCGTAGCCTCTCCGCTGCATGTCACACATGCTTGCCAACTGAGGGACTTGGCTTTAAGTAACTGAGGCCGTCGTAGCCTCTCCGTTGCATGTCACACATGCTTGCCAACTGAGGGCCTTGCCCAGCGCAACCGAGGCCGTCAAAGTCTCTCTGCTGCATGTCACACATGCTTGCCAACTGAGGGTCTTGCCCTGAGTAACTGAGGCTGGTGCAGCCTCTCCGCTGCATGTCACACATGCTTGCCAACTGAGGGACTTGGCTTTAAGTAACTGAGGCTGTCGTAGCCTCTCTGTTGCATGTCACACATGCTTGCCCACTGAGGGACTTGGCTTTAAGTAACTGAGGCCGTTGTAGCCTCTCCGCTGCATGTCACACATGCTTGCTCACTGAGGGACTTGGCTTTAAGTAACTGAGGCCGTCGTAGCCTCTCCATTGCATGTCACACATGCTTGCCCACTGAGGGACTGGGCTTTAAGTAACTGAGGCCGCCGTAGCCTCTCCGCTGCATGTCACACATGCTTGCCAACTGAGGGCCTTGCCCAGCGCAACCGAGGCCGTCGAAGTCTCTCTGCTGCATGTCACACATGCTTGCCAACTGAGGGTCTTGCCCTGAGTAACTGAGGCTGGTGCAGCCTCTCCGCTGCATGTCACACATGCTTGCCAACTGAGGGACTTGGCTTTAAGTAACTGAGGCCGTCGTAGCCTCTCCATTGCATGTCACAAATGCTTGCCCACTGAGGGACTGGGCTTTAAGTAACTGAGGCCGTCGTAGCCTCTCCGTTGCATGTCACACATGCTTGCCAACTGAGGGACTTGGCTTTAAGTAACTGAGGCCGTCGTAGCCTCTCCGTTGCATGTCACACATGCTTGCCAACTGAGGGACTTGGCTTTAAGTAACTGAGGCCGTTGTAGCCTCTCCGCTGCATGTCACACATGCTTGCTCACTGAGGGACTTGGCTTTAAGTAACTGAGGCCGTCGTAGCCTCTCCATTGCATGTCACACATGCTTGCCCACTGAGGGACTGGGCTTTAAGTAACTGAGGCCGTCGTAGCCTCTCCGTTGCATGTCACACATGCTTGCTCACTGAGGGACTTGGCTTTAAGTAACTGAGGCCGTCGTAGCCTCTCCGCTGCATGTCACACATGCTTGCCAACTGAGGGACTTGGCTTTAAGTAACTGAGGCCGTCGTAGCCTCTCCGTTGCATGTCACACATGCTTGCCAACTGAGGGACTTGGCTTTAAGTAACTGAGGCCGTCGTAGCCTCTCCATTGCATGTCACACATGCTTGCCAACTGAGGGACTTGGCTTTAAGTAACTGAGGCCGTTGTAGCCTCTCCACTGCCTGTCACACATGCTTGCCGACTGAGGGACTTGGCTTTAAGTAACTGAGGCCGTCGTAGCCTCTCCGTTGCATGTCACACATGCTTGCCAACTGAGGGATTTGGCTTTAAGTAACTGAGGCCGTCGCAGCCTCTCCGCTGCACGTCACACATGCCAGCCAACTGAGGGCCTTGCCCTTAAATAACAGAGGCTGTCGTAGCCTCTCAAACTGCATGTCGTCATCTGCCAGCGATCTGTGGGTCTTGCCTCAAGCAACTGAGGTCATTGTCACCCGGGGGATGGACCACCACTTGTGAAACCGTCTGTACTGAATTATGCTGGAACAAAGTGGGTAAGAGCCTATCCAAACACATTCCTTTCTGGCCACGCCCCTGTATTGCCGCCCATCGACTGAGGCCCAACTATGAGCCCATGCTTGATTTCAAGGCCCTCCTGGCTGCCCAGAAGACTATGCTGAGGCCGCCTATTAGGATAAGTGTCTGCTCCGTCCCCGTCCAGCAGCCTGTCAAGATAATTATAACTTGTTAGGCTTCCGAATTCCCAGGCCCTCTAAAAGGGGGGAATATAGCCCTTATAAACCTGAGGACGAGCGTCCAACAGCCTGGAAAGTCTGGCTTCATAGCCGGAGGAGCATACTGTATTCCCACTGGCTCACCATACCCAATAAAATGTCCAGTGAGAAAGGGCGACGGGGATAGGGAAAAAACCACCAGCCTAGCTATGAGGGACAGTCCCGCCAGCTTACCTTGAAGTGCTTGGACTAACAGGCCCCTACTCCTGCCATAGCCCGTGCCGGCCCAGAATTCCTGAATTACCCTACCTGCTCTGTGGTAGCTGGCGAGCGTACTGGGGGCAATGGAATCTACGGGAAGTCCAGCGCGCATTTCACAAGAATAGGCCATGTTTGCACAGCCCCTACAGCCCTTTCAGCATTCCGAGAGCTGGTGATCACAGTAGAACAATGGATAGGCTTATGGCCATCTCAGACTGGGGTAGATCATCCCTACTCCCAGCTGTCAAGGGAATCCCCAGGTACATAGCCATACTATGAGCTGTGACCTCAGGTGCTAACATGCATCCCAAAATCTGCCATACCCCTGAACAGCGAATCACACAGATAGTGCCCCACTACTTCTGGGCCCACATGTCTCCTGATTGTTCCCTCCCAGAAGAATCTGCAGCACGCCATGTAAGAAATATAGCAGTCCATAGGCAATGTTCGGCCGCATAAATGCATAAGGCACCTCTGCCACATGCGTGCACCATGTTAAATGAAGTGTAGCGCATGGTACCTAGACTATCAGGTATGAACCACTTACCGCCGAACCCCTTCAATAAGACTGGTGGTGAATCAGGTGTAATTTGCATCTTTACCCTCTGTCCCTGGCAGATTACTGCCATAATGAAAACAGATCAAAGATTGTAGGCCATGAAGGCCAGCCTGGAGTTGGAGTATGGGACTAGGAAATCAAAAGGAAAACACCATAACAGACAAACCTTCCCTTAAACCAGGTAGCCAGCAAGCAAAGTTCGTAGTACCTAGAGTCTAACCGGGGAGGGACCCATGTCCTTGAGCAGCTTATGCTGGGGGCTTCTACTTACCCCTTTGAAGGGCTCTTGCCTCCTATCTCACTGTTGCATATATCCTTCTGCAAAAGGGAAGGAAATCATTTATGAGTAAGTACACTTTACCAACTACTAGTTCCTTGCAGCTAAACCAGTTCCCTTAAAGCAGAGACTTCAGGTAATTTGTTATCAAAAATCCCAACAAAGAAAGGTTTTGTTATTGTTGTAAAGTCATCAGGAAAGGGTGAAGAGTCTGCCTGGATCTTAAAATGCAGCCTCTGTGTCAAAAACAGAGTCTAAACTTGCATCAAGGCAGCCCTTGTTTCAGTAAAGTCCAAGATCTTGGAAATGAGGATAAGATCCTGATAAGTGATCTGTCTTTCCTCTTTATTGCTATCCACCCATTCAACCACACTATCATCTGCAAGACCTGCAATTCCCTGCAGAAGTTTGCATGTCCTTCTGTGAATATAACAAATGCCATATGCCTTGTTTTTGATATGAGACCAAATTCAAATAAATGCAACTTCTCAGAGTTAACAAGGAATGTGTAACTGACACTTGGAAAAGGATCACTGTCACCTAAGTAGTGGTTGTGATTTATACATTTTCCAGCAAACCCTGTCATCTGTGCACACCATTAGTATCCAAATATGAAAGGCCCAAAGGCTCACCTGGCCCCTCAAAGGCCACTTGTAATATAATAATAGAATTAACTACCTCAACCTACTATATTCCTGGGCCTAGCAGGAAGTCAGAAGCCTAACCAAAGAGCTCCACCCACCCCCCAAGCAACCACGATGTAATAAAATTGATAGAATAAAGTACCTTGAACCTAATATAGGCCCGAGTCAAGGAAAGGCCGCAAGCCTAACCAAAGAACCCTTCACAACAGCCAAGAGAGGCTGCCAAGGCCTCACCCACCTCCTTCACTGTCTTGCGCCCCCTACCTAGGCTGAACTCACACCCAGCCTTGGCAACCAAAAAGGGGGGTAAATAGGGCCTGTTGAGACTAGAAAGGCTTGTGCAGCCTCCTCTCCCGTAATTAGTTCTGAGCCTGCAGCCCATGGCTGTTGGGGAGATTTCAACCCCAATCTCCCGGATCGCAGTCCAAACACCTCAACCACTATCAAAACCTCTCCCATACGTATGGGGTGGTGGTGGTTTAAAATTGCCCAAAGACCTGCATTTTATGAGGGGACCTTTTACACACACCTCTTTTCCTTGCTTGGTTGGCATGACTACTTAAATCCTCCCTGGCCTATAATAAGAATTATGAGACCAATTATAATAATAATTATTATTATTGTAAGCCACCAACTGCAGAAACACCAGCACGAATACCAGTATTGTAAGCTGCTAACTGTAGTAAGTCACTGTCTGCAAGGTCTGATCCTTTTATTCAAAACCATGCAGCTCTTTTGCTCTAATTTATTTTAATTACTGATTTATTCCAATTACTTTATATTATATCACTGCTCTTATACAATATTAAATGTGTGTGTGATCTTGTTTAACTGGCTAGCAATAGCCCTAAGGCGGCGTTGCTGGAGGACACTGAGTGCCCACCCCCCCCAACCAAGGGGGAGGGGGTTTCCACACCATTCGGCCCAGCAAGCCCTTAATAAAAGACCCGCTCCAGCCGCCGCCACTCCTCCAGGCTCATGACCGCCTGCCTCCTCAAACTACCTCCACCAAGGAAAATAACTGAGGCCTAATCAGCCCACTAACGTGGCCTAACTGGCCTGTAAATGCGGCCTGTGCTGCTGCAAACAAGCGCCTCCGAAATGGCACCAACCATGCGGCCGAGCCAGAATGGCCGCTGCCGCTCTTCTCCTTGCTCTGCTTCGGCCCTCATCGTCCTTCAACGTCACGCTGGCAAAGAGGAAGGTAGGAGGGGCGGCTGGACTTAAATAAGCCCCAAAGCCCCGCCCCTCCACACTGCACGTCGCACGCACACAATAGGTGCGACGCGCGACGTTGCCCCAAACAAAGATGGAGGCGGCAGCTTCGCCCCCATCTGCAACCTTGCCCCACTCGTCAGCTGCGCGGCGAGCGGGGCGTCATTAGTCCTCACTTTGCAATTTAGTTCGCTCTTTCCCAATTAAAAAAAACCCTTTTTTGCACCCGCACACGCAGCAGTAAGACCCCTACATTCTTTTCGCTTTTTCCAAGCTCTGCCTCTAAAACCTCCCCCTATCAACCAATTGGTTAGCAAAAAAATTACGTATGCTCCTCTCCTCCTTTGCAACGAAGCACAATATGGCTGTAAAGGAGTTCTCACCTGGGAAGGAAAGGCTGCTGGTCGGTTTCACGCCTGCCTTCCCACCAGAATGAAATTGACAAAGCGTTCCGGAGCAGGCTTGAAACCGACCAGAAGCACTTTTCTTGTTTGCATTTGCGATATTACACTTAAACGAATGTCTGCTTTTCTGCCTTTATTGATATTTAAGGAGATACACATGCTGGCAATGCACTTATTTCTCCAAAAAAGCAAGAAATGTGTCACCCTTCCCTCCTTCTCCCTTTCCTTCCCACAGAGAATGAAATTGACAAAGCTTTCTGGAGCAGGCTTGAAACCGACCAGAAGCCTTTTTCTTGTTTGCATTTGCAATATTACACTTAAACAAATGTATGCTTTTCTGATTTGAAGCAAAACCCCCAGCAAGTAGAATGAAATTGACAAAGCTTTCAGAGGCAGGCTGAAACCGACCACTCCCCCTTTCTCGCTTGCTGTGCATTGCAGATCTCACCCAGAGCGGCTGCCCAGTTTGTAGGCTGGCAAAAAATAAAATGCATCTGCGCAGTAGTTGCAGACACCCCCCCAACACCCCACCATTGCGATGATTGGTTCAATTTTCCCGGGCTTATTCTCGCACATGCGCAAAAGTGCAGATACGTGATTGGCTGGAATGAGGAGAAGGGGCAAGGGGCAACGTCCAAGAACCACCTATCAGCTGTAAAGTCCGCGGTATTGCATCCTAACTCCTGAAGGCACAGCGGATGATTCCCGATTTTAAACAGCAAATCGCATTTTTGCCGGTACTGCAAGGAGCGGATTTAACCCGCAAAAATGCGTAACAGCGCAAGACGTCATTTGGACGACCGAAAAATAATGAACACACATAGCGGGCATGTCACACATTTTGCAGTCGTCCAGATGAGCCCTAAGTCCCCCCCATCTGTTATTGGCCCTTCTGATTTGCCTGCTCCTTGAAACGCCTTTGGATCTTTTTTAAAAAAGCACAGGTGAGCCAGTTATGGATCTGATGACATCACATCAAAGCTAGTACTTAATCGCCCCTTGATTTCACAATTTATAAAATCCTTGATGGCATCCCAAAATTCTCTATGCTATTTGTAGGTGGCAAAATTGGGTGGTTGGTTGGAATGTCACCAAATATTCTTAATTGGGAGAAGTGGAATTCTCAAGCACTTTTTTTATTACAAAATTCTTTTCTGAGAAATATCATGTTCAATGAATCTCTGCTGTTCATAGTGGTGGATAAACCCTCCCCTCCTCCCCAGCTTTAAACAGTGGATTGAACTATATCTTAGTAGTTGCAGGTTGATTTACAAGCTGGATCCAGCTCTGAACACTTACCTAATGATTTTCCATCTGGGACCAATGAATCTGACCATGCAGCATTCTTTCTGCTGAACTCTGAAGGCTTGGGCAAATAATATCAAGTCACTGGTGTTAGAGCGAAAAAACAAACAGAAGAAAAGTAGTATTTTTATGTGCATTTTTTATTTTTACCTCTGCACAATTCTATTAATAATTCAATATAAAACAGTAGGAGCTACAGAACTTACAACGAGCAAGGGAATAAGCCATGAACAAAGTGCAATGCAACAATTTACTTTTTAATTTATTGAATGCAAGAAAGATCTTTTGAGACGCAAAATCATCCAAGACACAAGAAATCCTGTGTAATTCTCTTTGATAAGAATCTGTCAAGCATTTTTGAGATGCCGCCTCCTCAGTGATCAGAAATATGGGCAAAATGTGTGATATACAGTGGTTTTTCTATTCAAACTGATATAATTTTTATGCCAGGAGCAGCCAATGTGGTGCCCTCCAGATGTTTTGGATTCCAAATCCCACTGACCCTAACTGGCATGGTCAGTAGGTCAAGAATGATCAGAGCTGTAGTCTGACAACTTCTGGAGGGCACCATGTTAGCTATACCAAGTTGACAAAATTTGGCAAATAAACTCTGGCTGGGCTTATTCCTTGTGTGGTCTTACTTTAATACCAGGGTTGCCAACATGATACCCATGGGTGCCAGTCTGCCCTGCAGTAACCCCCATGGTGCCTGCAAAAGGTCTCAGTAAATATTACATCAAATATCCACAATGAATAAGAGACTGTTTTTCCTGCTTGAATTAGCTCAGCCAATCCTACATTCAACAAGAACTAGGGCCTTCTCAGTGGTGGCCCCCGAACTGTGGAACAGTCTCCCCTATGAGGTGTGCTTGGCGCCGACATTACTATCTTTTCGGCGCCAAGTCAAAACCTTCCTCTTTTCTAAGGCATTTTAATCTAACTTAATCTAGTTTTAACATGTGCTGTAACTGTTTTTAGTTTTCTTACTCTCTTATATTTTTGTTGTATTTTATTATGGGATTTTATTGTATATATTTGTATTTCTTTGTTGTACACCGCCCAGAGAGCTATGCTAGTGGGGTGGTATAAAAATTTAACAAATAAATAAATAAACATGCCCCTTAAACATGCCATTTCTTTGGATGCAAAGATTGTTCTCCTTTGTCCTGAACAGAGGAGAGGTACAAATAGTTTCTCTCTGTGAGTGTGTGTGGTGGTGGTGGTGGCTCATATAGGTGCCCTTCGTCCAAGGACATGTCTACCACCCTCTTGTGATCCTGTCTTTTTCTGCTCTTTTAGAAGTGGCAGCCATTTTGTGTAATGCCATGTCCTACAGCAATAATTTGGTGTTATGGCACATCCCCACAGCAGCCATTTTGTGACTTGTGCTCATGTCACTTTCTCAAAATTCCAAATGTGCCCGCTGGCCCTAAAGGTTGGCAAGCCCAGCCTTCATGTTCTACAAAGTCTTCAAAGATACCCAGAGCAATGCTCCCTCCCATTTTTGCAGCCCCCTTCATGGGATGTAAAAGTGGGGTAGCAATTTTGATGTTCTCAGAGGATGTGAGAAATTCTCAAAATTTTCACCCTTAGTATTATAAGCCACAGCCTTTTCGAGAGAATTCTTTCCTTGCAGCTCTACTATCACAAAGCAGTGGGTAGAGCTATGGATGGGGGAGGGAGTTCTGTGGTCTGCTTTTCACCTTGGACTGACCTGATCCAATGTTTCCAAGCTTGCTTGTGGATCAAAACACAGCTCTCTATCATATTACATGTGTCTCTGGATTTTGCAATGCTTGTTTGATGTGCAAATATATATAAAATAGGTATTTTATGTAAAAGATGCATATAATATTCATATTTTACTGGTGAAATGCATTGAAAAGTGTGCATTTTATGCATACAATGGGAGGGAATGGACTGCAATGGCACGTGAGACAGAACTGACCTACTGAGTGCCAGCAAGACCCAAATGGGATGGAATTAGCTTCTCAATTGATTCCTACATGGAGCAATTAATTACATGAAGAACCTCTGAAAAAATTCACTTCTTCTGCCAATACAGTAAACCCTTGAAACTGAACTTTTAAGGAGTTTTCAGCTCTACTATATCTATATAAAACATATTAGGGACTGATCCCCAAAATTCCACTCCCTGTGCTCTTGCGGGTGCAGTTCTCTCTTTCCACTGCATAAGGTCATAGCAGATTCATCACAGAACTGGGAGTCAGCTATTAGGGATGGGTGAGAGACAATGTGGTGTAGTGGTTAAGGTGCTGGACTATGACCTGGGAGACCAGGATTCGAATCCCCACATAGCCATGAAGCTCACTGGGTGACCTTGGGCCAGTCACTGCCTCTCAGCCTCAGAGGAAGGCCTCTGAATACCGCTTACCATGAAAACCTTATTCACAGGGTTGCCATAAGTCAGAATCGACTTGAAGGCAATCAATTTCATTTCCATTAGGGATGGGCAAATCAGTGTATGTTTCTCTCAATTTCTCATTTTTCTACCATTAACTTCAGTTCTCCACATTTCCACATCAGTCTGCTTTTTTTAAGGTCTCATAAAAATTCATCAGCATTTTAATGTGAATTCCTCCTAATATAAACATTTGTGTGCAATTTTGTCTAATATACACACATTTGCAAAGCAGTTTTCCCTAATATCAAGCATTTTTGTTATTTTTTACTGATATATGCATTTTATGCACACGTTACCCTAGTATATGCATTTTTCTACACATTACTTGGCCAGAGAGCTGCATTGCAACATTAGCAAATTTCCAAGGACAGCTATGGTCCTTGTGTTGTTTTGGAAAGTGCAAATTAGGTTTGTTCTTGTTGTTATGTGCCTTCAAGTCAATTATGACTTATGGCGACCCTATGAATCAGCGACCTCCAAGAGCATCTGTCATGAACCACCCTGTTCAGATCTTGTAAGTTCAGGTCTGTGGCTTCCTTTATGGAATCAATCCATCTCTTGTTTGGCCATCCTCTTTTTCTACTCCCTGCTGTTTTTCCCAGCATTATTGTCTTTTCTAGTGAATCATGTCTTCTCATTATGTGTCCAAAATATGATAACCTCAGTTTTATCATTTTAGCTTCTAGTGACAGTTCTGGTTTAATTTGTTCTAACACCCAATTATTTGTCTTTTTCGCAGTCCATGGTGTGCGCAAAGCGCTCCTCCAGCACCACATTTCAAATGAGTTGATTTTTCTCTTGTCAACTTTAAAGTTACATAAATCTTCTGTTGTCATTACTTTAGTCTTTTTGACGTTCAGCTGTAGTCCTGCTTTTGTACTTTACTCTTTAACTTTCATCAGCATTCTTTCCAAATCATTACTGGTTTCTGCTAAGAGTATGGTATCGTCTGCATATCTTAAATTATTGATGTTTCTCCCTCCAATTTTCACACCTCCAATCCTGCTTTCCGTATGATATGTTCTGGTACAGATTAAACAAATAGGGTGATAAAATACACCCCTGTCTCACACCCTTTCCGATGGGGAACCAATCGGTTTCTCCATATTCTGTCCTAGAATAGGTTGCGCATCAGGACAATCAGATGCTGTGGCACCCCCATTTCTTTTAAAGCATTCCATAGTTTTTCATGATCTACACAGTCAAAGGCTTTGCTGTAGTCTATAAAGCACAGGGTGATTTTCTTCTGAAATTCCTTGCTCCGTTCCATTATCCAACGTATGTTTGCGATATGATCTCTGGTGCCTCTTCCCTTTCTAAATCCAGCTTGGACTTCTGGCATTTCTCACTCCATATATGGTAAGAGCCTTTGTTGTAGAATCTTGAGCATTACTTTACTTGCATGGGATATTAAGGCAATAGTTCGATAATTACTGCATTCTCTGGGATCCCCTTTCTTTGGAATAGGAATATATATTGAACACTTCCAGTCTGTGGGCCATTGTTTAGTTTTCCATATTTCCTGACTAATGTTTGTTAAAATTTGGACAGATTCAGTCTCAGTAGCTTGTAGCAACTCTATTGGTATGCCATCTGTTCTGGTGATTTGTTTCTTCCAAGTATTTTAAGAGCAGCTTTCACCTCACATTCTAAAATTTCTGTTTTTTCATCATATGGTTCCTCCATGAATGAATCTGTCATCCTTGCATCTCTTTTATAGAGTTCTTCATTGTATTGCTTCCATCTTCCTTTTATTTCATCTCGGTCAGTCAGTGTGTTCCCCTGTTGATTATTCAACATCCCTAACTCTTGGTTTAAATTTCCCTTTCATTTCTCTAATCTTTTGGAATAGGGCTCTTATTCTTCCCTTTTTGTTGTCCTCTTCTATTTCTATACAATAACTATTGTAATAGTTCTCTTTGTCCCTACATACTAGTCGCTGTATTGTTTTATTTAGGGTTCTGACCGTGTTTCTGTCTCCTTTTGCTTTTGCTTTCCTTCTCTCTTTAACCATTTTAAGAGTTTCTTCAGTCATCCATTGAGGTCTTTCTCTCTTTTTAACTAGAGGTATTGTCTTTTTGCATTCTTCCCTGATAATGTCTCTGACTTCACTCCATAGTTCTTCTGGTTCTCTGTCAACTAAGTTTAAAGCCTCCAATCTTTAATTTGATAATTTAATTTGTAATTATGTAACTTACATAATTAATTATGTAATTTATGTAATTTTGCCACAGTGGACAGCAAGATGGATAATGTAGATTTTGGCAGGAGATGAATTGCAGCAGTCAGGAAACAGTGGTGCATGTGATGAATACAGGATGAAATGGGAAATTATACCTTCCTAGTTTCCACTGACCTTCATTCCAAACCAACCTAGGGTATATGCTGGAACCCATGAAACCTTACACCACTTGGAAATAGGGTGCCTGTAACATTGTGTTCTTTTAACAAGAGGTATTGTTTTGCATTCTTCCCTAATAATGTCCCTGACTTCAATCCATAATTCTTCTGGTTCTCTGTCAACTAAGTTTAAAGCCTCAAACCTGTTCCTTATTTGATATTTATATTCTTCTGGGATGTTATTTAAATTGTATTTTGGCATTATGATTGCTTTGTTCTTCTTCTTTAGCTTTACTCTGATTTTCGATACGATCAGTTCATGATCTGTACTGCAGTCTACTCCTGGTCTTGTTTTTGCAGAAAGTATGGAACTTAAACAGGAGATATTTGATCTGCTAAATTGCATCAGCACCCGAAGGAGGGATGCAAAATTCTCACCTCAGCATTCAGCTAAATCAACAACAAATCATGCTGATTACATGTCTCTGCAGCTAATCTGAGACAGAAGGACAATTAATTTTTTTGGAGGGTGGGATAAAAAATAAAACATACTATTGCTCTTTTAAAAATACAGAACTATATGAAAATGTTATGAACATGAAATGCAGCAAACCAACTTCCATGAGGCTGACAAGCTATCAATTAATTTATGGCCAAACCAAGGGATAAATCTCACTTGATTTCTTGTTGCTTGCTTATCAGCAGCTGGATTATAGTGAGAACATAAGGCTGTATTCAGAGTACACCCACTGAAATCAATGAACCTAAGTTAATCATGTCTATTTTCAATGAGTCTACTCTGAGTAGGGCTGCATTCAGACATAGTGCTTATTGTGTTAGTTTAAGGATTAAAATTATAGCACTTCTGTCCCGATTTCTAAAATTCCTTTCACACTGCAGTACCTGTTGCGTTAAGGAACAATGGCTTTATTGGCTGATATATTGGCATTTCGCACAACTGTCTCTCACACTGCTGCAACGAAAGTGCCTTGTTTTCATCCCTAACCCGTTATACACATGTGCACTGTAGTTCCTCAATCATTCACTGCTTGAGTTAGTCTGGATGCAGGTGTGTGTGTGTGGGAAAAGGAGGAAGGGAATGCCGCTACCCATGCCTACACTGGAATACGGGTACAATTTTTGTCAGGCAAAAAAATATTGTGTGCACCTAAAGGGTGGGAATGCATTGCATGCTGGGATACCTGTCACATGAATGATTGCAGCTAGTGCCAAGCTCCCATGATCTTCTGAGTTCCCAGGCTTACAAATGGATTATTTCTGTTATTATGTATCACGAAAATTAGCACTAAACTACCACTATATTTCATTAGATTTCTGGAACTAGCTTTTTCGTTATGTGAAAGGTCAGATATAATGCACAAATTACCAGATAAAAAATTGTGGGAATAAGATAATAAAGTGCAGTGTGAAAGCAGGCTAGGACTATCATTGAATACCAGCCATAAATCTGTGATGGGTCATTCATTCATGCACTTGATATTGCAGTCATGAAGTAATGCACATTTGTGTGTCTAACGTGCATGAACATCAGTCTTATGGCAGCAACCCTGCACTATTAAAAACCAAAGGGAGATTTGTTAATTGATTTCAATAGGAGGGCTGCACAGGAAGGCATTGTGTCAATTATTTTCAAAACCTTTTTATTGGTCAGTGTCATATGGTGGTGATGACACCCTTTTGTGTTTCAAACTGGAGGTTATACTCTAGTTCTATTTTGGGTGCATTAACAGTGGAATCTGAAACTGTAGTTTGATGTAAAATCAGACTGATTACAATATATTGCTACTTAAGCAATGAATCTAGCTGTTGGGGAAAAAAGTTGGCCAGCCCAAGATGTATGCTTTCAGCCTGCTATGCTTAAACCACTCCACTTTATTCTAGAAATTTGCTAGAATATATTTCACCTCCCACTGTTTTATCTTGTGCAAACTGAGACACTCCTCATGTTCACTGGAGACACACAGACACACAGACACACACACACACACACACACATTTTGTTTCTGTCTACCCCTCTGCAATGTGCATTCTAGTTTGCAGAATCTGTACGTAAATAATATTAAAAACACTCATAGTCAGAGTTATAAGATAGTTTTTCATTCTCCAAGTAGTTTCTTAGGGTAATACTGTACATTATTTTCATTTAGGAACACTTTATAGGCTGATCATAAGCCTTGCTGTGCCAGCACATAAGTAAAAATGAAGTAGGTGTGCTAGCACAATGCCACTGTACTGGGGAGCTCATTTCCTTTTTTTTTTTTTTAAAGTCACCATTATTTCATTCATAGGTATGAGTAAGTTTTGCAGGAAAGGATTGTTCTGAGGTTCACAAGAAATAATGAAACCCCCATTTCAGGTATAATCCAATCAAAACAATTCTCCACCCTGTCCAGCTGGAACCCAGAAGAAAAGATGAAGCTTTTCTCAGCACTGCCAATATAGTAAGCATTACAAATAGAAGGGAAATCCCATTGAAGTCAGTGAGGTTTACTGCTGCATGGTTTATGATTACCTGTTGTTTGCAAGACCTTTAACTGATTGGCTGCAATCTACAATTCCCAAAATCGGTTGGCTGGCTCAGAGATTATGATCAGCCATTTAGACCCATTTATGTCTTACTTCAAGGTGTGTGTAGAATGTCATAGAATTCTAGTTTTCAGTGGAATAGCCAGTGCTCCAGGGAGTAAAATCAAGAATCCAGTATCTGTAAATAGATAGTTGCAGCTTTAGGCTTGGGAAGAGAAGCCTTTTCTGCAGAGGGAGAGGGGGGAGGCAGCGGGGAGGGTAGCATGGTCCAAATGCACCAGCAAAAACTCCACTGAGGCGTATGCAGCATGCCAACCTCCCCCTCCCAGTAAGTAGCAGTGACTCCTCTGCTAGGAGGTCAGAGAAATACCTCCAACCCACCACACCATCCACTACTGCTTTTCTATTCAGGTCCCAAATGTGATACAGCAGCATGGACCCAAATAACCTTGCAATATGTTGTTAAAGATGTAACATAGCCTAGCATTTTCTCCATCTTTGTGACTGGCAGATGGTTGGATCTTTGTACTTCATGGACCTTGACAGGAGGAGACACAGTGCATCTCTGTGCCTATCCATGGAATCAGCAGCCATCCTATGTCAGAGAGGTTTTTCCCCTGTCGTCACAGTGCTAGCAAGTGTGGCCATTTTTCCCTCTTAAAAAGGGTGGCAGCCATTCTCTTGTGTGGGAACAAATAAAGGCAATCTGTGTGGGGTACAGTTATGTGGCTGACTAGCCTCCTCCTTGCCTCTAGTGTTGGCCTTCATGTTTCAGAAAGGGCTCAGGTTTTGCTCATCAACTCTGTCCCAGATTGGAGCTCATTTACTTTGTGTCCCATAGAATTGTGTGGGAGGCACTGAGAACAGAGTCTTCCATACTCAGCTATGTCCATTCCTCAACATAGCCCTGAGGTTTTCTTTTGAGTAGTCCTCATATTACAGGTGGATCAAGGGGCAGCCCTTTACTTTTTTGCCCTGGGAGCCACGTGAAGCAGTGGGCAGTGGGTTGGGCAGTGGGTTGGGCACTGCATTCAGTGCTGGGTGTGGGCGGGGCCTGGGATCCCTTCCCCATCACAAAAATAGTTACAAACAACCTCCCCACTCCCGTGCAGCTGGGCAGAGGCAGAGGGAATCAGATGGGGTGCAAGAAAGGAGACTGTGGGTCCATGAAACTCAGCCAAGAGTCACCTGCAGCCTGTGGGCTAACAGGTTGTCTATTGTGGAATGGACTTTGACCTTTCTGATAAGTAGGATTCTATAATCGATAGGCTCATATCTGCTTATAAGAGCTGGGAGGCTTTCTATCCCATCTTAAGGTACATATTGCAGTCACAAAGGAAATGAGTAACGCCAGCTAGCTGCTTGGAACTGAACCAAGATAAGGAAAAAGGGAAGTTGTGGTCAGGAGGAAAATTTCACAGAGTAAGGTGTCTGTTTGGAGTAAACAGGACGAAAGTTGTTGATGGGAGCCACTCTTTGAATGGCACCCGAGGTTTCATAAGAAGGAAAGTACCAACTTGGCACATGGTGTAAGATATTGCTTTATTTGGTAGTAACATTGTACTTCTGACTGTACTTTGACTGCAGTGGGGTGTGAACATATGTATGACGTGTAATCAGTATATAAAGCTATGCTTGGCATATTTTGGCCACAGAACGTCTTGCTGACCCCTCTCCCAATGATAATTGGTCTTTGTATTTCCAATTAACTCTGTCCTTTGGAGCACAATCAAATGACTGGGGAGTCTTCCTTCCACATTATATATGGTCTATAATTACCTCCTCCTTGAGCTACAGTTTTTAGAATTCAAAACATGAAACATGGGAGGTCATGATTTGGCTAAAAATGAGGAGAGTCAAGGAGTAAGAACTGTGGGTTGAATTAACGTCCATCCCCCTAATTTCCCCTCAATAGTCTGAACTTTGCTTTCTTCATCACATTTGGGTATGTTAAAGATACAGAATCGACTAACTGGCACATATCCCTGTGAGCAGGGATATGCTAGAATTCCATCCAAATTTGGTACTGAATTTTCCATTAATTCGCTTATTCTCTATAGTTGCAGATTGAGTTATTATGTAGCGATTTTCTGCAGCGATGTTCAAAAATATCTAGAATATTGATATTAAGACTGATAATTTTATCAGTATTTCCTTTCATTTATTGATGTTTCCTTTCATAATATCGACATTTTGTTTCAATATATCACTATTAATATCAATATTTTTGTGAAGGAAAAAAACAGATTTGTAAAAGCAGCGGCTGGTGGACAAAGAATGAACTTGAATTGATACTGGCCTATTAGGTCAACAGGATGCTTTTGAACCAGCGCTGGCCAACAGATCCTATATCTAGCTGTGAATATAGAAAAACCTCTCAGGGATTAAGACTTCTGGTGCAACATTTCACTTGACTTATAATTCTACATGTTTGGTTTCTGACTTGAACTCATATCCATCAACTTTCCTGTACTATGGAAAGTAGGATAGGGAATTGTCATTGATTAGTCAGATGACAACCAGTTGTGCTTTGGACCTGGTGTACCACAGTCAAAGTGGACTAATTAGACTAAACTGAGCATAAACACTGGATCGGTCACAATTTGCTAATAGTTTTTTAAAATCTCATTCTTCCAGTCACTTGAGCACAGTGGTGCTATAGGACAGCAGTAGATAATAAATGCACAGACCAAAGATCATTATCTTCCACAGACCACATTGGCAACACACGCACTATGGAAATGTAATTTACCTTGATCCCCACTCGCCACCCATTGATTTTGGTGGAGGTTCCTGTTTTGGCCTGCAAGCCTCCAAAGTGCAGCATATTACTATCATTATGGTGCCTTTCTCCTAAAGTGCCATGTTACCTTGGGTCTGGAAATTTCCATTTTAATATCTTTCAAGTACTGCTGTATTGTTTGCAAAGTTAACTGAAGCTGACGCGTTACACTGTTGAACTTTGGAGGAGAGGGAGGCAGACAAAGCCACCATTATTCAAATGGAATTTCCAAGCGGAGCAGTAAACAAGTTCTTTTCATTCACAAATGTATTTAAACCAGGTGCTAAACAGTTATAACGTCCAGGAGAGGGGAAAAACAAAAACAAAAACTACACCACGGAGACGAGTGGATAATTCTGAATCTCTTGGCCATTTGCGGTGTATCAAGTGACACAATATTATAACCAATCCTTTTACAATGTCACTGAGGCAATTTTTTTAGACGCTTTCAAGTTATTTATTGATATATTTACCAAGTGGTGATTTACTCAGTGAGGCAAAATGACCATTTGATACCGATTTCCCTGCGCTGACAGCTTATCTGGGCTTTTTATCTTACTCTGTCATTTTCTCTCTGATTCATTCTGTCATAGGTGAGAACTGGGAGTGGGCAATGGTGGGGAGCCAACAAAGTCAAATGACTTTTAGTAACTTTTCCCTATGATTGTTGCATTACCCCAGCCAGTCATTCTCCATCAGAATGTATTTTTTGATGGTAAGATCCTTCCCTCCCCCCAGTTTTTCAACAGGAATTGTTTTCCCTACAGAATACCTTTTCCCTACATTTCCCCCCAATCAAAGTCTGATGCCCCTTAGAGAGAAACACCATTTTTGTGCAAATGTTTTTATTCATGTTCTTCTATTGATTTCAGTAATGTAGGGCCACAATCAGTTTGTGCTAGGGATTAGACCTTGCCTGTCATGGGACCAGAAAACAGAAAGAGAAGTTTAAAACCAAGTTATTGCATCATACATGATATTTTCTGTTAGAAAATGTACAGAAATTGATATAGGGTGGTTAATTGGGCTAATCAGTGTTACTGATTTGAATCCAAAGAATCCAGTGGAAATCTAACTATGTCCCACTTACCGATGCAGACCTTGCATTCTTACTCCTACTGCTGTCAATCTAATTACACAATGGCTGCTGTTGTCTGAAGCTTCTTTATCTGTTAGTCACTTCACCTAAGGAAAAGAAGGGTGTATCTTGATTCTACCTAGGCATCCAGCTCTAGATAAGGCATGGAGCAGGCTACATCTAGCTGTGCTGAGTAGAGTAGAGATGGGGAAGAAACTTGATTCAGTTCACATTTAAAGCCGAATCTATCAAATTCTCTTTCTGAAACAATATGAGAACCGAAACACAGCCATCCTTTGAAATTTGCAGTTATCCAAAGTTTGCAATGCAGTTCTCGTATTAAATGATATTTACAAAAAAGACATGTAAAATGCAAAGATTAGAGGGGAATGTGCATAAAAACAAATATATTAGTGAAAATAACATACAAAAATGCATTACATTAGGGACATAGCGTGCAAAAATGTGCACATTAGAAAACCAGCCTATGAAAATGTGTTTATTAGGAGAAATTAACACTAAAATGCTGAAGGATTTTCAGGAGGATTTAAAAATAATAATAATTGCAAATTGCTGCACAAATGTGGAGAACTGAATAAACTGCAAGAATTGAAATTGACAGATGCTTCCATCCCTAATGCTGAGTACTGGATCTGAAAGGCAAACCTCATAAACTGTGTACAGTTCTGGTTGCTGTACCTCAAAAACAATATTGAACAGCTGGAAAAGCTTCAGAAAAGGGCAATCATAATTATCATGGGCCTAGAACATCTCCCCTACAAGGAAACACAAGTAAAGAGGGGTATGATAGAAGTGTTTACAGTTATGCATTATTTGGGGAAAGTACATACAGAGGTTTTATCCCTGTCTCATAGTACTAGAACCCTGGGCCATTAAATGAAGTTAAATGTTGGAAGTTTCAGGATAGACAAAAGTTCTATTTCACATAGGTCATAGTTTAAATATGGGATTTACTACTACAAGATGTAGTAATGACCACTAAGCTGCATGACTTTAAAAGGGTAGGGTTTTTTTCAAGTTAATGGAGGAGAGGGCTATCAACGGTTAGGGATGGGGGAGAAATTTGATGCTTCAAATGAGAACCTACCTAATTTATACTTTCCAAAACAATAAAGAAAAGGAAACACAGCCATCTTTCTAAATTGTTTTGCAGTGCGGTTCTCCAGGCAAGTATTGTGTGCAAAAATTTATACAGTAGGATAAAGTGTGACTAAAAATGCATATAAATGAAAATAACATACAAAAATATGTTATATCAAGGAGAATTGCTTTGGAAAAGTATGTATATATGACAAAATTGCATACCAAAATGTTTATATTTAGAGAAAATTGCACTAAACTGCTAATGAGGCTTTGAAAAAAAATGCAAATTGATGTGGAAATGTGGAGAACTGAATTTAAGGTTGGAAAAATTAAAAACCAAAATTGATAAATTCGCCTGTCCCTATCAATGGCCACCAGTCACCATGGCTGTTTACTGGCTCCAGTACTGGAGGTGTTTCGTTTCTGAATACCAATTGCTGGGGAACACAAGCGGGGAGAGTGCTATTAGGCTCATGTCCTGATTGTGGGTTTCCGATAGGCATCTGGATGGCTACTGTGAGAACAGGATGCTGTGAGAAAGACCCACTAGGTGGGTCTTTGGTCTAATCCAGCAAGGCTCTTCTTGTTAAAACTACAAAACCTACCATAACACTATTATCTGTCTACTCTTCCCCACTTTCTTCACAGCAAGGGGACAACTAACATATTATGGCAGTCAAACGAAAGCCATTTTAAACTGCTCAGTGACTCCTCCCTTTTTTTATCCCACTGCCAACCCAGAGGTTTCACCTCTCTAGTATAACTCATTTGTGTGACAACATTATTCAAGCTGGCTACTTATGGGAGTATGCACAAGAAGTACTTTCATGAGCACACAACAGTTGTATTCACCTATAAAAGACACCAGCCCTTACTGGGGAAAATAAAGATATTCTTTTGGGGAAATGATGGCCACTACTAGGCAAAACAAACCTTGCGGTTTAAGAATGTACTTGCAGCACACAGATATTTCTATCAATCTTTAAAAAGCAGGGAAATTGTGCAGCCATAGAATCATAGAATAGTAGAGTTGGAAGGGGCCTACAAGGCCATCAAGTTCAACCCCCTGCTCAATGCAGGAATCCAAATCAAAGCATTCACAACAGATGGCTGTCCAGCTGCCTCTTGAATACCTCCAGTGTCGGAGAGCCCACTCCCTCTCTAGGTAATTGGTTCCATTGTCGTATGGCTCTAACAATTAGGAAGTTTTTCCTGATGTTCAGTCAAAATCTCGCTTCCTGCAACTTGAGCCCATTATTCTGTGTCCTGCACTCTGGGACGATCGAGAAGAAATCCCGGCCCTCCTCTGTCTGACAACCTTTCATATACTTGAAGAATGCTATCATATCTCACCTCAATCTTCTCCAGGCTAAACATGCCCAGTTCTTTCAGTCTCTCTTAATAGGGCTTTGTTTCCAGTCCCTTGATCATCCTTGTTGCCCTCCTCTGCACCTGTTCCAGTTTGTCTGCATCCTTCTTGAAGTGCGGAGACCAGAACAGGATGCAGTACTCGAGATGAGGCCTAACCAGTGCTGAATAGAGGGGAACTAATACTTCATGTGATTTGAAAACTATACTTCTGTTAATGCAGCCTAATAGAGCATTTGCCTTTTTTGCAGCCACATCACACTCCTGGCTCATATTCAGCTTGTGATCAAAGACAATTCCA
This sequence comes from Rhineura floridana, assembly GCF_030035675.1. Taxonomy (NCBI): domain Eukaryota; kingdom Metazoa; phylum Chordata; class Lepidosauria; order Squamata; family Rhineuridae; genus Rhineura; species Rhineura floridana. The sequence continues at coordinate 35,257,433 of NC_084488.1, read as the reverse complement.
AGATCCTTCTCACTGTCCTATTGCTGAGCCACGTATCCCCCATCTTATAACTGTGTATTTGGTTTCTTTTTCCTAAGTGTAGAACTTTGCAGTTATCCCTGCTGAATTTCCTTCTGTTGTTTTCAGCCCAATGTCCAGGCTATCAAGGTCCCTTTGAATTTTGTTTCTGTCTTCCATGGTGTTAGTTATGCTTCCCAATTTTGTATCATCTGCAAATTTGATAAGCATCCTCTGTACCTCCTCATCCAAGTTGTTAATAAAAATGTTGAAGAACACTGGGCCCAGGACCAAGCCCTGTGGTACCCCACTCATCACTTCCACCCAGATGGAGAAGGAACCATTGATAAGCACTCTTTGAGTACGATTCTGAAACCAACTGTGGATCCACCTGATAGTTGTTCCATCCAGCCCACATTTAGCTAGCTTGGTATTTGGAATATCATGGGGCACTTTGTCAAAAGCTTTGCTGAAGTCGAGATATATTATGTCCACAGCATTCCCACAGTCTACAAGGGAAGTTACCCAATCAAAAAACAAGATTTGTTTGGCAGGATTTGTACTTCATAAATCCATGTTAGCTCCTAGTAATCACTGCATTGTTTTCAAGGTGCTTACAGATTGACTGCTTTATCATCTGCTCCAGAGTTTTTCCAGGGATTGATGTTAGGCTGACTGGTCTATAGTTCCCTGGTTCCTCCTTTTTGCCCCTTTTGAAGATAGGGACAACATTAGCTCTCCTCCAGTCATCCAGCACTTCACCAGTCCTCCAAGATTTCGCAAAGATAATAGACAGCGGTTCTGAGAGTTCTTCAGCCAGTTTCTTCAATACTCTAGGATGCAGTTTATCGGGCCCTGCCGATTTGAACTCATTCAAAGTGATTAGGTATTCCTTGACCATTTGTCTATCAATAATCAAGCTCCAATCCTGCCCCTTCTACTTTGTGTTTCCTGGGAGGGTCATAGACCCTTTTTTGGGAGAAGACTGAGCCAAAGTAGGAATTGAGCATTTCTGCCTTTTCTTTGTCATGTTATCGTTTTGCCATCCTCGAGTAGCTGTGCCACCATTTCTTTTCTCTGTCTTTTATTATGGACGTACCTGAAGAAAGCTTTTTTTGTTGCTTTTAGCATCCCTCACTAACCTCAGCTCATTCTCAGCTTTAGCCTTCCTGACCCCATCCTTGCAATTCCATGATACCTGCCAGTACTCTTCCTTTGTGGCCTGACCTTCTTTCCACTTCCTGTATGTGTCCTTTTTTGTTTTCAGGTCATCTCTAAGCTTTTTGTGAAGCCACATTGGCTTCTTCTGCTGTTGTCTCCCTTTTTTCCTTGTTGGAATTGCTTGCCATTGTACTTTTAGAATTTCCTTTTTTAGAAACTCCCACCCATCCAGTAGTAGACTCCAAGTACCACATTCTTTTTAAAACTTGCCCCATGAATTTTAATCCAGATACTCTCAGTGGAGCTACCAAGCTCATCTTCCTGTATTTCTGTGCAGGGATATATATTTTTAACATATAGTGCAACTCTGCCTCCCTTTCTATTCCTTCTGATCTCTTTGAACAGGTTATATCCTTCAATTGCTGTATTCCAATCATGGGAGTCATCCCACCAAGTTTCAGTTATACCTATCAAGTCATATTTACCCTTGTGTATTAAGAGTTCAAGTTCTTCTCATTTGTTTCCCATGCTCTGCGCATTTGTATACAGACATTGAAGATCATGTGATTTATGGCTTGGCTTCCTTACTACATTTTTCTGAGGACTGTTACTGGGCCCTATTAGAGCCAATCTCTGTTCCCATTACGGTGCACAAGCCTTCATCAGTCGTTACCACCAAGGTTATGTCTCCCTCCCCCTTGGGATTCAGTTTAAAGCCCTCCTGATGAACTTCTCCATGCTGTGGCCAAACACATACTTCCCAGTCCTTGTGCGATGCAACCCATCACTTGCCAGCAGTCCATCTTCCAGGAAGCATAGCCCATGGTCCCAGAATCCAAATCTCTCACGTTGGCACCACCTTCATAGCCATTCATTCACACAGAGTATTTTTCTTTCCGTTTCTCCTCCTCTTCTAAGTACTGGAAGGATGGATAAAAAAAAAACTATAGTGGATGCACCAGGGGAGCAGGAGACCTGACCTCCTGTCTGAGGTATTGCACTGTCCTACAAATTTGTAAAAATGCAAACACAATTTGGGTTGGTCTTTCAGAGTCCAATCCACTTCCTTTGTAGCTTAGAAGAATTTGGTAACGTGCCTCTGAGCAGGTCTGGTCATTTGCATGCTTATTGAGTTCAATGGGATTTACTCCTGTGCAATCATGGTTATGATAGGTAAAACTGACCATGGGGAAGGAGGGGGAGGGGAGAGGAGAGGGAAGGAGGAAGGGAGGGGATAGGGGAACAGATAGGGGGAGGTGGAAGGAGGGGATTAGGGGGGAGGGGTGAAGGAAGGGGAGGGAAGGTGCAAAAGGGAGGAGGAGGGGAGGGAGGAGGAGGGGAGGTTTGATCATTTGCATGCTTATTGAGTTCAATGGGATTTACTCCACTGCAATCATGCTTGATAGATAAAACTGGCCATGGGGTAGGAGGAGGGGGAGAGGAGAGTGGAGGGGAAGGAGGGAGAGGGGGAAAGATGGTATAGGAGGGGAGGGGGCGGGTGGGGCAAAGGAAGAGGGAGGGAAGGGGCAAGAAGGAGGGGATAGGAGGGAGGAGGAGGGGAAGGTAGCTTTGATCATTTGCATGCTTTTTGAGTTCAGTGGGATTTACTCCTGTGCAATCATGCTTAGCATAGGTGAAACTGACTTGGGGAGGGGCAGGGAGGGGAGAAGGGCAGGAAGGGAATGGGGAGGGAGGAAGGGGGAGGGGAGGGGAAGAGATTGGGTGGGTGCACATTGGGCAGAGGGGAAGCCCCTTTCCTTTCCCAAAGGAAAACTTTGTGAGCAGTATCATTTTTCAGCATTTCCCCTACCATTTTATTCTACAGCAGGCACATATAGTCTCCAACCCAAATTTTAACCAGAACTGTCCCTGCCCACATCCACACCAGACCTTGATTTCACTGTTGACAGTCATGGCTTCTCCCAAAGAATCCTGGGAAGTGTAGTTAGTGAAGGGTGCTCAGAGTTGCTAGGCGATGTCCTGTTCCACTCACAGAGCTTCAATCAGAGCATCTCACTGTTAAAACAACTCTGGCCAGTGGAGCTCTGTCAGGGGAATAAGAGTCTCTTCTCAGCACCTTTCACAAACTACACTTCCCGGTTTGTGTAGGGGAAGTCATGACTGTCTAAAGTGAAATAAAGGTCTGGTGCTTGTGTTCCCCTGATTAGGCAAGCTCAGCAGCTGTGAGTCTGGCTTTTAGAATACTGACAGCTGGTTCTTACTGAGCATGCCTGGGCTTATTGACTTTAATGCTAAATTTCTTAAATTAATTAAAAATTAGCCAGGCATTTTTTCTTTAACTTTTAAATTGCAGAAGATGAAGGTCAGAGTATGGGGCAAAGTCAGTAACAGGATTACAAGTACTCTGTGAACAAGGCTGTTTTTTAATGAATTTCAACAGATTATGAGAACTCTTGACTGAAAAAAGTCCAACAGGGGTCTGGTTTCTCTCTCTCTGTTTTTACACTTTGAACTCTCAATTCTCTCTGTTTTGTGTATAACCATGAAAATTTAGAGGGTTGTTAAGCAAGCCTTTCTGAGTTCAGGACTATAAGTTTGGTAAGGTTTTGTTTTGAAATGAGCTTATGGGAAGCATCAGAATGGCATGGGGGTATTTTCAATTTAACTTTGTGGAATGCAAAAAATCCACACTTGCTATAGTATACAGCCACTTTCATGGATGATGACATGGTGAGCTGCTGCACCCAATAGTGCTTGACATGGCTACCTGAACTATTTCAGGAAGTTGCAACTAAGTGGCCTCAAGATCAACACCAACACAATTCTTTGAGGGTATATGCACACTGCAGACTTGGCTTGGATGTATGCCAGGTAACTGTCATTGCTTCACTCCTGGTATTGTAGTTTGATAAGGATGCTGATAATTTTATCCCCTTCCAACAGAACTGTAGTTTCTGAGCCCTCTGAGGAACAAAGAATGATGATTAAATCATGCCATGCAAAGGTGGCTGACCTTTCTCAGTGCAAGGGGCACACTGAGGGTTGGCCAGTGTCCTGCCCAGAGCCCGACACAGGAGATGGAGGTGAGTCTGGCAATAATTGTTGCTGTATTAGAGTCACGGTTACATCAAAAGCAGTGCGTTTCATAGACCTATCTAGGCTGGCTCACTACTGATGCTAACTATGCTAACTAAGCATTCTCTGTGGCGTGTGGAGTAAGTTGACTCAGCACCTCAATCAGGGAGGTGCCACCTTAAGTAGGGAAGGTCTTCACCAGTAATCTCTGACTCCTGCGTGGTTCCACCCTCTGACTGTCCCGCTTCTCGCGTTGTCTCGCGTGGGGCGAGCCTCCGACTGCTCATTGGACAGTAAAGGATCGCTAGGTGCCAGCTCAACTTCAGGAGGCGGGGAACAAGTTGGTGGGGAAATGTTTGAAGGTCCAGGTGGGGAGTCCTGGAGGGGGTGGAGTTGATGCACGTGCGTGCGAGATTGCTCCCCAACGGCTCTGGCGGAGCGCTTGCAGGTGGCAAGGTGCCTGCAGGTGGAGCGGGGTCTAGGTCACCCAGGGGATTGTCCAGGGAAACTGGAGAGCTGCTAGCACTCCCCCCTCCTTCAAAGCTCTCAAAAGTCTCATCCTCTTCTGCCCACTCTCCCTGATGTGCTTGGGATAGCTGGGGCTCAACAGCCAGCCCTATCAGGGCTTCATGCCAGCATGCACATACACCAATATAGAATATGTGGAAGGAAAAACTTTCCAGGCAAATAGAGGTGCTCCAAAGAACAGAGTTTATTGATACAAAAACCAAAAGTGCTGATTGGAGAGCAGGTGCAAACCAAACTCTGAAGACCCACTAGACAATGCATCATTTTTATAAAGGCATTTTCACATCATACATCCAAACTTTTCATGTCCATGTCCAGACCCCTTCCCATCAGCTGATATTTTTGCATAGATCTTGAACTGTTTGGATCCTCATATGATACATTTAGACCTTATTGCCACCCTGCTGACACTAAAGAATCATAAAGGTCACCAAACATTTTTACATCAATATTTCTTCATACTTTGCATTTCTTTATGCTATTTAGGCACTAATAACTGTTAGTCAGGCCTCACTGGAGACACCAAAGACACAGCCGCTGTTAGTTTCATTATTAGTCATTTACCTAGTTCCTTAAACTTTTATGCATAGCATAGCTTCTCAGCAATACAATCTTTATCAAAGCTCAGCTTTTAAAAGCAATATGAATCAAACTTTTTTTCTACATTAGGTGTCCTATAGATCACACAACAATTTATTCATCAGAAATCTCCTTCCTCACATATATGCAATCTACACACACCGCACGCACGTGCACACACACACAGAGGGGGAGAGAGAGAGGTATAGATGCAACACACAGCAGACACTCGCTTAGCAGTGTTTTTGCTCCCCAGAGCTATGCTGGGGTCAGAGGTTCTCTTTGTACACAAGCACTCTGCTGGGGAGGGAAAGCACAGTGTTTTTGCTCTCTAGGATACAGCTGCAGTAGGAAGACAGGAACTCTCCTAGCTCAGCATGGGATGGGAAAATAAGGGGAGGGAAGCCTTATTCTTACCATTAAAAAGGGCCACTTGTCCCTCTGCATGAAGGTCTTAGGAATCAGAAAGCAGCTCTCATGCCTGTTTCCTGAACTTTAAGACCTTCTTGCAATGGTGACACCCCAGACAGAAGAGACCCTTTCTAAAGGCATCATGTTTGTGGGGGAGAAGGCATTTTGAACACCCAAGGATGTTTCAAACACTAGCATGGAAGGGATGCAAGCAGAAAATAGGTTAAACGGGTTTTTTAAAAGGTCAAGTTTTGAGGAAATCTTGGGGGCATGTGGAAACATTTGGGGGAGGTGGCTACATCCCACATCTTCGCCACTCTTGATATAAAGTTTTAAGTGTAGACGTGTCACTCATCCTGATTTTCCCATGGTTGCATTTCAATAACAAATCAGCACCACCCCCAGCTGTAACCCTTTAAGGCAGGGCTGGAGAACCTGTGGCCCTCCCAGTGTGGCTGGACTCCAAATCCCCAGTCAATGTGGTCAATGGTCAGGGATCCTTGGGTTTGTTTTCCGACAACATCAGGAGAACCTTAAGTTTCCCAGCCCTCTTTCAGGAACTGCTTTTGTTGACATGTGAAGGTTACCTGTTCTCTATTCCAGTCAGTCAGCCATACCCTCCACCATAATAAACTATTAGATTCCCCCCCCACCTGGTTTTCCAGTCCTACAACTGCCATTCAGCATTCTGTCACTCAGCATTCTTAGTCCTCACTGGACAACACTGGGGCCCCCTGCCTTCAAGCTTTTTAACCTCCACTAAGGATTTTTTTTAACTTTTGCCAACTTTGGGATTCCCCCAAGACAGCAGCTACTTCCTTCTTGTGCATTGATAGCACTCAGAGAATTGAGTTTGCTATTAGTTTATATGATAAGCTTATTTGGAATAATCTGATACTCAGTTGTTCCATTCTCACTCATTCATACATTACCTTTTGGTTAACATACTACCTCACATAACCTCTTTTCTGAAAGAGAAAGCAGTTTCAAGGTTTATCGAAAAAGAACCTTAACTGTATCATGTTTTCTACCAGCTGGTGCAGCACTTTATCACCAGAATGATGGAGCTTTGATGATCTATTTAATGTAGCGCATTATCAAAGGACTGTCTCCCTAGTGACATCGTGCTATAATGTATCATCAAGGCACCATCACATTGTTGATATAGTATACTACTGATGTGTTTATTTTTTTTGTGTGAACTAGAGAACAATGAGCATCCATTAAAACAAAACTAATTCTGCACTTTACAAACTACTGTTAACTGCAGATGGCACCCATCTAGTTTTTATTTGGGAAATAAACACATGGTGCCACCTATGGCTTTTAAAACGGAGTTAAATATTCAAGAGATATGGCTTTGTAGCAAACACTCCCAAAGGGTGCATGTTAATTCATTCCTGCCATGGATTCAGCTTCTATGAATTAAATGTTATGCTTTCAGACAGCTTTTTCAAATATCTTAGTCTCTGTTTTCCACACTAGTGGGAAATCTCATATATATAATTCTAGTGCTCATACCTTTTGCCCTTTATTCTGTGTTTCTCATGTGCCTGTAGGAGTTACAACTGGGTTATTACTCCTCTTTAGGTATATTGTGGTAGGAGATGTAATTACATCAAAAATGATGAGCGGTTCCGTGGCTGTGTTTCATTTATTGGCTCCACCAAGGCATAGCTTTAAAATGTAGAATTTCACTGGCTGGGTGGCCAAGATTGTTCTGCAGTCGACAGCTAAAGTGAAAAGTGTGTGGAGTATGTAAAGGACAATGGTGCATATGTTCACAGACAACTAAAAGAATGAAAACACTGAATGCAAGGATTCAAGGAAAAGATCAGTGACTGACTATGCAAAACCAATAGGCACAGATTACTGAAAAGCAAACTGATGAGATTGACAAAAGTCAGAACATGTGTAGATATAAGCCTTTCACATGGAAGATACTAGCTTCGATCCCAAGAAATGCAAATGGTAAGAAGCTTACAGAAGGGAACTTTTCCTTTCTTTTCTCCATCCTGCTCCACCTAGGTATCTGTGCTGGATCAAGGAGCATTCTCAAGCTACGGACCTATACCTTCAAAGGCAGTTCAATCCCAGCCAAGCCAGGCTGTACATCTGAATCCTAGTTAATCAGCTCCCCCTCCCCCACCCAACTAACTCCTCCTTTCTGGATTTTGTTTATTCTCCCAACAACCAGTCCTACACAACTGTTAAACTGTTCAGGGTTTCTCCCTAGGATCAGATGAAAACAAGAAATAGACCTTTGTGTCATCCACATGAGGGATGAGTAGAAGGGAATTATTCCAGCATTCTGACACCCAATTAGTTCCTCTCCATTTTAACTATGCTCAGAAATTCAGGTTCTGGAGTGAAACTGCATGTGTGCTGTTAACCCAAAATTGAAAAATTTACACATACACACACTTGTTTCTTTGTCATTTGGGCTTTTGCCAAAGGCTTTTGTATGTGTGTGACTTTGATTTTCACTGTGGTGTAATTGCTCCATTGTGCAATTCTGCACATTAAGAAGATGGGGATAATTATTTCGGGGGCAGGGGGAACTGGACTGCTACACTGGGGGGACCTATCATTCAAAACATTTCTGTTTTCTCCTCTCTTTTTTTAAACATTCCTTTAGAATCCAACTGGATTCCATTCCACAAAGTTCCATCCTGGAAAACATTCCAGAAACATGGAACTGCAAACTCTGGGGTGGAATCTAGCTGAGGCAGATTCTGTAATCAACCCTAACAGCTTACTGTTGCTACTTCTGCTCAAATCTCCAGACGACTTCACATAGTGGTTTCATGCAGATGTTAAACTGCATGGGGGACAAAATGAGACCTTGCTGCACCCTGAAAGCCAGAGTTGGCAATTCATGGCACTCTAGGTGCTTTACATACCACTTTTCATCAAGAAAGATTGCAAAGTGGTTTACAGTACAAATAAAATGAAGTAAAATATTGCAATATATAAACTAACTCCAACTCCCATCTACCACAACCAGCATGGTCAACTGGTTCCTCATCCCTACCATAACCCAATGGCCGTGGAACAGAATATTTATCCTCCAGTACCATTGCCTGGGATCTATCCCCCAGGAAAGACCAGAGCCACCAAAATAATAAGTGTTAAAGTCTGATCTAGGACTTGAGATTGAGTTAGATGTAATCTTGTCTTTGGTATTTTCTTGACAGGACAGGATTTTGCTGCAGTTTTTCCCTGACAAGATTTTCTTTCTCTCTCAGCACCAAAATCTTTCCCTAAAGCTTGTTATTATGGCCTATATCTTTCTAATGCCTGTCCTCTCCTCAGGAGTATTTGTTGAATCTTTATTATTGGAGGTATTAGCTTTGCTGACAGGGCTACAATTTAGGGCGTAGCTCTTTTTTTCAGGAGGACTTCTACCTTCTATGACTATTGGGAGCAGGAGATTTTCATTGCTCTGAAATTATTGCTGCTTTTTCATCCCTCTTAGAAAACGGTGCTCTGTTCCTTGTATTTCAGTTTTAATTTTCCCTGTTTAATACTGAAGACAAGAACTAATTTAATTTTTCTTCTCTGACTTGTTCCTGCATTTCAATTCCCATCATCATCTCTTCATGGTCCACTTGCTTCACTCATTGATCTCTTCCATTTGTGTATTTAAATAATCTTTTATTGCTTCTGCTCACTTCCAGAACAATCCTCTATTCCTTCTCAGTTTAAACTTCCTTAATAAGGTTTTAGGCTATTTCTCCTTGGCTTCCTCTTCTTTGTTTCTTCATATTTTTATGCTCTCTCCTACATGTTTGGGTAGGTAACAGAATGAATATGATGGGGTTTTCTTGGTCCAGGTAGTTAAGCATTTTTAAGTCCTGTTGATTTTAGGAAACTTACATATAGGCAGACTCTCCCATTGAAACTGGAATATGGCTGGATTACACCCATATACTCCATCAGTCTGTTTAAATATTAATGTACATACCAGTTCAAACGGGATTGAGGAGGGAGAAACAAAGGCACCAAATCCAACGCCCTGCCAGGTTCATGCCAACAAGGTGAAGGTTGTGGGGAGGTAGCCAGTGGTGACTGGTGCTAGGGATGGAAAGATCTGTCAATTTTGGTTTGCTTAGTTTCTCATTTTTCCAGTCTTAAATTCAGTTCTCCACATTTCTGCAACAATTTGTGATTTTTATTTTAAAATTGCATTTTTGTGCAAATGTTTCCTAAAAATACATTTTTATCTGCAGTTTTGACTAATGTACACATTTTTGCAAGCAAATTCTGATCATATGCATGTTTGTATGTTATCTTTACTCATTTTATTCATTTTTATGTGTACTTTCTCTTAATATATGCATTTTTGTAAATATTGTTTAGTTGGCAAACTGCATTGCAAAATTTGAATAAGTGCAGATTTTGAAAGATGGCTGTATTTTGGTTCTTATATTGTTTTGGACAGTGCAAATTAGATAGATTCTGATTGAAATGAAAACTGAATTGCATTTCTTGCCCATTCCTAGCTGGTGTCCATTGGGACTGGCAGGGCGACCAGCAGCAGGAGAGGTCAGAGCCAGTGACAGGCAGAACCACCCACTTACTGGCTGTAAGTAAAAGTGCAGATGAGGACAGGCTGAGGTTGATGAGGCAGTGCTCCATCTGCCCTAATGGGCCAGCCTCCAAAAGAAGCTCCATTTTAGTGGTCCTTTTTCCAGAGAGTTGATTTCCCCTCAAATGTTCCCTCTGATTTGTGGAGGGGGGCTGTGTTGGGACCAGGAGGCTTTAGATACAGCAGATCCAAAGTCATCCCAAATCCACTCTAGAACACCCCTTTTTGGAGCACCAATGACAGTGTCTTTGTTTGTTATTCAGTGTTCCCTTTGACTGTTTGTTTATTTTATCTTGAAAACACAATACAAATGTTTTGGGATAAAATACAGTAGAATAATGCATACCTTTCCAATAAAGTGTTGATGCAAAAAAACCTGTTAACACAAAGGATGGTTGATCATCATGCAGTTACTTGTACGAGTCATCATCTCTTTCCTGATTCTTTCCCTAATGACATTTAAAACTAGCACTAAAATAAAAAGAAAATAAAAACTTGATTTTTTTAAAAAAATAAAAACAATTATTGCATTTCCCCAGATGAGAACTCTTTGATGGTCACCTTCTGATAATTTCATAATAAAATTTATGGAAGGTGCTTCAGGTCATATATGGCATTAATGAAATAAAATAACCTTAATTGCCCAAATGATAATAAATAACTTGGAAAAGATAATAAGGCTACCAGTGGGGATAGGAATAACAGAGGCTCTGTGTACATGTGTGCAGGCACTCACGCACGTATGCATGCGCATGCACATGTATTCAAGACAAAGAGAGAGAGGGAATACATATGCCTGAATGTATAAGGTTCTGTGTGGTGGGAAAAGTGTTAATTTAATTTAAACTTTCTCCCGTGTTCTAAGCTGTTCCCTAGCAATTTACTTGAGAGACCTTTAAATGCTAGAATGACACTTCAAACATCTATTTTCAAAGAATGTTGATGGCTGAATTTTGTGCGCTTCTTTCTATAAAATCAGTCAAGATTTGTATATAGATTTTAAAATTATGCTCTCATGTATAGTTTGGAACAGGAAATATTTAACACTTCTGAATGCATTTCATCTAAAAATGAAGCACATTGAACATCTGCTTGTTGAAATCATATGATAAAGATTTTTTAAGAAAAAATCTAAAGAAACTTGAAGGGTGATTTTTATTTGCACATTAATAAAAGACATATTTTAAAAAATAGAGGGGAAGGGAAGATAACTTATTCTGACTTGTTATTTCTTCTATAAAGTGTGCCAAAGCTGCAGAAATGAGAAGCATTTTTGGCACTCTTTGTACAAAATGTGCACTCAAATTACATTGCCTTTACTTGCCCACAATGTGTACATAGCCCTCACTTGCCCACCATGTGTAGACAGTCTGAGAGCGGTATTCACTTTAGTCCCCCCACCCTATACCTACTGGCTCCAGCACACGCATGCACCTTTATGAGTTGGGAGGGAGGTCTGAAAGGGGAACCTACATGTGTCCTGCTGAACCCATGTAGGCTCCTGTACAGTCAGGAACATAAAGTATGTAGGGTTCCCAATTATGTGCAGGAGCCTATGGACCATTCAGCCTAATGCACATAGCTTACCCCTTCAGACCTTCCACCCAACATGCAAAGTTGTGGGTGGAGTCAGCAGGGATGAGGACACTGGGGATGGTATCAGTGTATGCTATGTTTGACTGTGTAGAAGATGATCTCTGAAAATGGTTCAAGTTACGAGGTCATTGCACTTACGTGATCCCTGAGTGGATAAGATCACTCAAGAGATCAACCCACCTTTCCTAGAGACCTCCAGATGTTTTGGATGACAACTTGTATCACACCAGACTATTGATCATGCTGGCTGGGCTAATGGGAGCTGGTGTCCAGCAATATCTGGAGGGCACCAGGTTGGGCAAGACTAGACTAATCCAAATGGGAGAAGGGAACAAAACCCAGGGCTCAAGTGCAAAAGCAGCTAGTAGAAATAATGAGGAGGGTCTTTTTTTAAAAAAAACACAAAACACTAATGTTCACATGCTGTAAGTTTTGAGGGGAATTCTGTGCCACTGAGATTGCTACTTTCTAGCCAACATCATCATCAACAACAACAACAAATGGAGAATAATAAGCACCACACTATTTTTTCCTTAGGACGATCTATTAAACTGAATAATGAATTATGTAGCTCATCATAAAATCAGATTTAAAGGGACATAGAAAGCATTTCCTTATTTCTATACTGGGATTTCCTTATCCTCTAGTCATTCACTTGCTAGAAAGGGCTGCTCATTTAGCAATATATGAAAGCCAGTTGGCCATGTTTTTTTCTGATGCTAGAATCAAATGTTTGTGCTCAGATAGAAATCAAGATATGCATGGAAAGTCTCTTGATCTCATCCTTAATATCTGAAGAGCCACTTGATTGGAGCTTTGTACTTCATAATGCAACTAGGACATTTTACTTTTGGCCTCAGGATACCAAATTTGTTACTGGTTAAAGTTTTTAACCTACTGCCTTCTTGAAGACTGGTCAAGACTTTTCTTCTACAAAGACATAGAGATAAATTGATTTTGCTACTGTTTGTTTTCTGCACTGATTCCTTTAATTAGTTATCTTTATATTTTTAAAAAATCTTTGTACATTGCTTTAGAAGATTTTATGGAAAGGAGTATAGCAAATTTTCAAAACAAACATGTTAGCTAAAATTCTTGCAGCTGAAAACCAGCACAATCCTATGATGTCTATTAAAAAATATAAGCCCCGTGGATGGGGTTTCTCCCAGGAAACTGGGTATGAGATTTCACCCTTAGGCCCCCTTACCTGGAAGCAATCCACTCTGAACTTAGTGAAACTAACTTTTGAGCACAGAAGTATAGATGAGATGGGGAGCAACTGTGGTGCTCCAGATGCTGTTGGACTACAATTTCCATTAGTCCCAACCAGTGGAAAATCATTGGGGATGATGGGAGTTGTTGTCCAATAACATTTGGAGAGCCATAAGTTACTCATCCCCAATGTATAGGACTGGCCTACAGTTCTACCCTATTTCCCCTCACCCTCCACTGCCTATGGTCATTCAATGAAGTAAGTTATCAGACAATATGTAAGAGGATTTGACTTAACTTGACAGGGAGTTATATTGTTTCAATAGGCAACTTTCCCCCTTTTTCCCCCTTTTCTTTTTTCTCCTATATGCTATAGAAAATGAAACCAAGGGACCAAAAGAAGTACATTTCCTTCCATTTTGCAGCTCTAGAATAAGAGAATCAGAGAGGCACCAACAGATCATTGAGCCAAATTACCTGCCCAAAATACAGTCCACCCAAAACAAGGAATAAGCATCCTGCACAAATTGTACATTTGGAACAACTGGCTCTAGATTCAAGTGAGGAAAACAGCTTAATAATAATAATAATAATAATAATAATAATAATAATAATAATAATAATAATACAGATTTTTTTTTTTTTTAAATGTTCTGCAATGACCAACTGGTTTTGACAATAAACTATTATATGGGGTGTATGTATTTTTACATCTCCAGTGTATGTGTGTTTATGGAGTCTTCCCCAAACCCTGTGAGGTAGCGATGCCGACTGGAAAACAAGGCAGCTCACAAGAAGAAATAATTTTCTTTAAAATCCAATAACCCTAAAAAGTATAAATAGTTGCAAAACAGCTTAAAGTGGCATGAATCTGAATTTTGGGTTGGGTGAGTTTGCCTTATCACTTGAGGCTGCAGTTCTGCGCATGCTTCCCTGTTTGAGTAAGTCCCACTGAATACATTGGGATTTGCTTCTGAGTAAACAATCATAGGATTGCACTACAAATCTCTTTACAGGTTGTGTAAATAATAAACATCATTGACAGTCATTCTTATATAAATATTTCTTCAAACTATGTCCCGATAAGTATTTGATTTCATACTATGGTTGTACATGATTACTTCCTCTACATTTTAAGTGTGCCCTTCTTCCTTTGGTGGTCATGGTTCCCCTCTGTTGTTTTCATCCTGAGGGGCAGATTAGGCTGAGAGATGGTGAGTAGGCCATGGCCACCCAGTAAACTTTATAGCTAATTTCCTTTTTTAAAAAAATAATTAAAATGATTTACACGCAGGCAAAGTTTATTAAGTAGATTCACATAGGGTTGCCAGGTCAGAAGCATCCCAAAACCTGAGATTTCAGGGGTGGGCCCTAGTGATGTCACAGGGGTGGGCCTGAGTGATGTCACAAGGGTGGGCCCGAGTGATGTCACAGGGGTGGGCCCGAGTGATGTCACAGGGGTGGGCCCGAGTGATGTCACAGGGGTGGGCCCAAATGATGTCATTAAGCATCAATCACAGTTGCTCGGAGCATACAATTAAAAAAAATTATCTGATTGGAAATTAAGATAGAAATCTTAGCTAAAAGATGGAGCCTGGGTAGGGAACATTTAATCTAACCTACTTGCTTTTGGCAAGAAGGGTTTAAGTGCCTTCAGGGCAGGCCAGTCACCAGAAGGTCACTGTAGGAAGAAAGGAGCCTAGTGTTGTGGAGATGTCAGATGGGAGCATTTGGGAGTAAAGATGGATGCCCCTGAAGGCTGCAATTCTAAACACACTTACTGAGGGATTAGCCCCATAGAACTCAACAGGACTTACTTCTGAGTAGATATAGTTTGAATTGTGCTGTTGGTAAAGCTTGACAAGGGATCTAAGACATCCATATCCAAGCAGGGTTGGCAACCCCCTGCCTGGAATGCCCTGCCCTTATGTTTTAACATGGCTGCTCCAACTTCTTTACAGATTTGACCCTTTACTTCAGAAAGAGGTCTGAGAAATGAGTAAGAATAAGAAGATTCCTTACTCTTTTCTACAGACTTATGAACAGAGTTTTATTTAATGCATCTACACATACACAAACAAAATCAGTGTTCTTGGAAGTAACTCAGTTGTGAGTGACTCACAAAGAAATCTGTTAAACTACAGCTATATGGATAGATTTTTATTCAACAAGATACACATTGCAAATAGACCTACACCTAAATAAAACTGCCTTGAATTATACGGATATGAATATATTTGTATTTAATTGCATACACAAACATAATCAGGGTGTTTCCAACTTTCTGGCCTGCATGGGAGAATTGTGGACATTTTGGGATACACTTTGAGAGGTTGTTTTTTTTTAAAGGAGAGAGACACACCCAGCTCAAAACTCAAGCATGCTCTTGAGTACGACTTAGTCACAGATATAAAATAATAAGTTTGTCATACTCAGAGTAGACCCATTGAAATTAATGGGTATCACTTACTCATAGGTGTACCCTATGACTTAGCTAGATACATCATCATCATAAATTCTGCTGTCAATTCCAACAATTCCTTCTGCTCCTCCTCGTTTCTCTCTCTGCATCGCTTTAAACAATGTTATACCTCCTCTCCCAATCTTTTTTTAAAAGTTGTGCAAAGAATTTAGGGGAAATTTGGTAACAGGCCTGAGTGCATTTCTTTATTTTCCTTTTTCTGGGAAAAGTGCTCTGCTCACTGAACCCCTTCCGGGGTGCTGACGGCTTTTGAAGTCATCATCGATACCTCATATTTTACCAGGTTTGAGCCCAGCTTTTGACAAGTGTAGGTGAGGAGCAAGTTGTCTGGATGTTGTTCCTGAACATTTATTTCAAACACTATGATTGGGAAAAGTCAAAGTGATCCAAACTGCAAATGCTTTGCTGGGAACTAAATCTGACTGAACTGGATAGGCTTTCCTTCTGAGTCAATGTGTACAGATTGAGTTAAACTATCTTTCCATCTCCCAATTCCAGTCCCCTCTCTTTCTTTTTGTCTCTCTCTCCCTCCTTCCTTTTATTCCCTTCCTCCCTTCCGACTTTACTCGGAAGCCAGTCCCTAGCACCTTTCACTAGGGCTTACTCCTAAGTAGATGTGCTCTGCTAGCCTTTCCTTCATCTTTCCTCTCTGCAACATACCTTTTTGTCCAGCTTCATCAGCCTGCAATCTTAACCTCACCTACCTAGGAGTAAGCCCCACTGAATCTAATGGGCTTACTTCTGAGTAGACCTGGTTTGGATATGCTGCTGTCAGTTATTCTCTTGCATATTGAAGATGCAGAAAAGGGCAAGCAAAATGATAAAGGGGCTGGAACAACTCTTCTATGAGGAAATATAGGGGACTATAAGGGGGAAATATAAGGTGAAAAAAGAAATAAAATATAGGGAAGATATATAGGTGTGATAATGATCAAGGGGCTGGAGCAATTATGAGAAAATATTACAATGTTTGTGATTTTTTTAGTTTGAGGGGAAGACAAGTAAGGGGGCATGATACAGCTGAATAAAATTACGCATGGTGTGAAGAAAGTAGACTGAGATAAGGTTTTCTCTCACACACATAATACTAGAACCCAGGGCCATCTAATTAAACTGAATGTTGGAAGATTCAGGACAGACAAAACAAGAACAACGTTTTCACAAAGTGCATAGGAAAACTATGGAATTTACTGCCACAAGCTGTAGTGATGGCCACCAACTTGGATGGCTTCAAAAGGATACAACAAATTCATGGAGTTTAGGGCTATTAGTGGATACTAGTCATCATGGCTGTCTGTGTACTACCTCCAGTGTCTGAGGCACTATGCCCCTGAATATCATTTGCTGGGGAACATGAGTGGGAAGAGTGCTGTTGTGCTCATGTCCTGCTTGTAGACGTCCCATAGGCACCTGGTTGGCCACTGTGAGAACAGGATGCTGGACTAGGTGGGTCTTTGGTCCCAACAGGGGTCTTCTTATGTTCTTATTAAAACTGAGATACCTAAAATAACACTACTAACTGTCAACATTAGCCAAGAAACCAATCCAATCTATTGGACAGCTTTGATTATTGTGGCTTATGTATGATGCCTTCCATGTGTCTTTACCCGTCAGAGATATCTCAGGCTCTTCCCTGAATTTTCAGTTTCAGTATCTTCAGGGATGAGGAACCTGTGGCCCTCAGATGTTGTTGGCCACCTAGTCGCATCAGCCCCAGCCAATGTAGTCCAATAGCATCTGGAAGGTCATCAGTTCCCCATCCTTTTTGTAGCCTAGCACTGGGGAATCTCAGGCTGGGACTAAATGTGGCTCTCAAGGCCTCTCTGTCTGGCCCTTGGAACTGTCCCCAGCCCATGCCCCCTCTCCCCAGGCCACATTCCTCATTAGCCATGGTTTGCACTCTCCTGGAATGTGTACTTGAATTCAGATAATGCTTCTTGTTTGCCTGGATGGAAGAAAGATAGGGATGTGTGAGTGTGTGCAGAAACTACCTACCCTTCAAAGATAAAATGCACATTTGTTGCTCTGCCCACATTTACCTTTGGCCTCACCCATCACTGGCATATGGCCCCCAAAAGGTTGCCTGGAAGAGAATGCAACCTTCCCATCTCTACTCTAGCCCTTTTTGGCTGTAGAGATAAAAGGGAAAAGATGTAGGCAGTATCCTACCCAGTTTCCTTACTAAAAAAATAAATCTATTCCCACATTCCTATTGTCTGGTCAACTGAATATAAAAGCACTGAGATAGTTGACAAGAACTAGAGCCTTATTTTAAAACTGTATATAATTAAATTGTATTAATATTTTTAAAAAATACATTTATATTAGGCTTTCTGTGTTTAGGTTCTGGATATTTTCTGTGGATGCTCCTCTCTCAGTATTCCCTAAGGCACCCTCATCCTAACATTTCTGGCTACAGGCCTGAGCACAGGCTGAGTTAATCAATACCCGATACTCGCTGGTGTGTTGGTACAAGTGATACTACAGTTCTCTGGTCCATGTACATGGGAACTAATCGAAAGTTAAATTTACAGATCTTCTCCCTCTGTCACATAAGGCCAATGCCACAGTCAAAAAGAGCAAGATCACTTTGCTGCATTGTACATTATATTTTTAACCATCTAATGTGCCCTGCCAGCAGGGTGAGTTTTAGAGTGGGGGAAAAAACCAAACATGAATACAAAGCACACAATAAAAGCCTTTTGTATGGTATCTGAGAGCAAAAGCTGTAGGCAGGAAAGGAAAATGACATACCTACCAGAAGCAGAAAAGATCAGTGATTAAAAAGCTAATTAATGACACTAGATGACATGAGCAACACATGAATATTCAAAGCGATACAAAACAGTATCCAAAGGCACCGGCCACAAATCCAACACAGTGATTAACAGCCACTCTTCAAAAACTCAGTGCTGAATTGTTTTTACTTTTTTGCCCTAAAGTGGCAATTAACAACCATTAATAAATCAGGCATGAAAGTCCAGAGTTGTGTTTTGCAACATTTTCCCTCTTGTCAAAGAGCAAAAGTTCTTGTGAAATTGAGGTTGTTTCAAATTCTGTATAGAATAGATTGAGTAAAATTGAATCAGATAGCTGGGTTGTGTGTGTGAAAGAGAGAGAGAGAGACAGAGAGACAGAGAGAGACAGAAATCATTTCCCTACAATTTAAACACAGAGGGTGACATCCAATGGTGTTTGTCCACCAGCAGAAGATACACTGTTAGCAGAATGGATCCTCCTCCCCTGCAGTCACCACACAGCTCCAAAATCTTTTCTAGAGGCCTGAGGGACCTTCCAGAATAGATTTGGGGGGCATGTGGGGAAGATGAGAGGAAGGGAAAGTCCCATCATATGAATGGAACATCCACTTGTACATTGGATGTCATACAGAAAGTGATATCATATATTGAGTTACAATCTTCATTACTGAAAGCAGCCCTGTGTTTGGCTTTTTATGTGCGATTCAGCCAGTCAATCAATCACCGTGAAGTCCCCTTGATCTTTAAGGCTGAGAGTTGTTAATTTGCTGAACATTCCCATTAAACTAAATTGGACTTAAACATGTTTAACTTTGGCTCGAGCATATTGATTGTGAAGACCACAATTCTACAGAGAAGTAACTCTCCTGTTACTATGGTAATTTATGGCATACTCTAGATTTGGTTTTCGCAACTGGACATGGAGATGGTGGTCTGAATGTGGGGAGCCTTACATCAGTTCCTTTGTCATGGACAGATCACCGCTTGTTGAAGTTTAGACTTACAGCGACTTCTCCCCTCTGCAAGGGTGGAGGACCTATTAAGATGGTCCGCCCCCAGAGACTAATGGATCCGGATGGTTTTCAAAGGGCTCTGGGGAGCTTTCTGGCTGATAAGGTTGGCGCTCCTGTCAAAACCCTGGCGGAACTGTGGAATACAGAAATGACCCGGGCAGTTGACATGATCGCTCCTATGCGCCCTCTCCTGTGTAGAGCTCATACAGCTCCATGGTATACCATGGAGTTGAGAGCAATGAAGGAACATAGGAGATGGCTTGAGTGCAGATGGAGGCGAACTCCTGATGGATGCAACTATGCACTTGTAAGTGCCTATACTAAGTTGTATTTAGGGGCAGTGAGAGCGGCAAAAAAGCAATACTTCGCTGCCACTATTAAATCATCTATCTGCCGCCCAGCGGAGCTTTTCAAAATTGTCTGAGGACTGTTACATTCTGGCCCTAGGGACATGGTAGAACCATCGGAGGCCCGCTGTAATGCATTTGCTAGACACTTCCAGGATAAAATCCTTTGCATCCGCCGGGACTTAGACTCCAATGTTAAAACAGTTGAATCAAATGAGGTATCCGGAACACAGCCTTGTCCTGATTTATTGGATGAATTTCAGTTGGTACAGCTCGAGGACGTTGACAAGGTGCTTGGACAGGTGTATGCAACCACTTCTGTATTGGATCCTTGCCCCTCTTGGCTAATAAAAGCTAGCAAGGATGGAACAGCCGGCTGGGCCAGGGAAGTGATTAATGCCTCATTGCAAGAGGGAGTGGTCTCTGACTGCCTAAAAGAGGCGGTAGTGAGACCGCTCCTGAAGAAATCTTCCCTGGACCTAGAAAACTTTAATAATTATAGGCCGGTAGCAAATGTCCCATTCTTGGGCAAGGTCCTGGAACGAGTGGTTGTGGGCCAGCTCCAGACACTCTTGGATGAGACCGATTATCTGGATCCAGTTTCAATCGGGTTTCAGGCCTGGTTTTGGCACAGAGACAGCCTTGGTCGCCCTGTATGATGACCTTTGCCGGGAGAAAGACAGGGGGAGTGTAACTCTGTTGATTCTCCTTGATTTATCAGTGGCTTTTGATATCATCGACCATGGTATCCTTCTGGGGAGACTCACGGATTTGGGAGTTGGAGGTACTGCTTGGCAGTGGTTCTGCTCCTTCTTGGCGGGTCGGCTCCAGAAGGTAGTGCATGGGGAGTATTGCTCGGCACCCTGGGATCTCCAGTATGGGGTTCCGCAGGGGTCAGTTCTATCCCCCATGCTTTTTAACATCTACATGAAGCCACTGGGCGCAGTCATCAGGAGCTTTGGAGTGCGCTGTCATCAGTATGCTGATGACACGCAGTTCTATTTCTCCTTTTCATCTTTCTCAGGTGAGGCTGTCAATGTGCTGAACCGGTGCCTGATCACGACAATGGACTGGATGAGAGCTAATAAACTGAGGCTCAATCCAGACAAGACTGAAATGCTGTTAGTGGGTGGTTCTTCTGACCAGATGGTGGATGTTCATCCTGTCCTGGATGGGGTTGCACTCCCCCTGAAGGAGCAGGTTCGTAGTTTGGGCGTTCTTTTAGAGCCATCCTTGTCACTTGAGGCTCAGGTAGCCTCGGTGGCACGGAACGCTTTCTACCAACTTCGGTTGGTAGCCCAGCTATGTCCCTATCTGGACAGAGACAATCTCGCTTCAGTTGTTCATGCTCTGGTAACCTCTAAATTAGATTACTGTAATGCGCTCTACGTGGGGCTGCCTTTGAAGACGGTTTGGAAACTACAGCTCGTGCAAAATGCAGTGGCCAGATTGTTAAGAGGGACCAGGCGGTCCGAACATATAACACCGATTCTGGCCCGCTTGCACTGGCTGCCTGTATGTTTCCGGGCTCGATTCAAGGTGCTGGTTCTAACCTATAAAGCCTTACATGGCCTAGGACCGCAATACCTGATGGAACGCCTCTCCCGATACGAACCTACCCATACACTTCGTTCAATATCGAAGGCCCTCCTCCGGGTACCTACACAGAGGGAAGCTCGGAGGACGGTAACAAGAAAAAGGGCTTTCTCAGTGGTGGCCCCCGAATTATGGAACGATCTCCCTGTGGAGGTATGCCTGGCGCCAACATTATTATCTTTTCAGCGCCAGGTTAAAACATTCCTCTTCTCCCAGGCATTTTAAGCATTTTAAGCATTTTAATATTTTAACATTTAACATCCTATTACATTTTAGTACTCAGTATGCTAGTATATTGGCATTTTAGTGTGTTTAAATTGTTTAATATTTGGTTTTAATTGTATTTTGATGTCTTGTTGTTGTGAACCGCCCAGAGAGCTTCGGCTATGGGGCGGTATAGAAATTTAATAAATAAATAAATAAATAAATATGAATCAGCTGTCCTATATAAGAAAGGAGGAAGAGTTGCTATAAGGTTCTGATAAAGGAGTGTGAGATGATCTTTTAGTGATATTACACCAAATCTTCTGCTTTTTGACTACACCAGAAATTGCTCTGGTCTGACAGTTGACTCTCATATGTTACATGTATTACCACGCAGCTGATGGACAAATAATACACTACAAATCATAGTTCAGTGGTATACCAGAACCACGCTGCAGAATGTGCTCTAGCCTGGACATAGTTTAAGAAAGCTTCTGCTATTAAAGAAATAATGAGTTTCTTGGGAACATCAGTTCAATGTGTAATGGCCATCAAAAGCTAAATAGACTATGAGGAACAATGATGATGCGAACACACATTCAAAAGTAGCATTGCAATGTGTATATAAGAGTGTAAATGAGAATCTTGGGAGCAGCTGTAAGGTCCTTATTATATTTCCAGCCCTTACGTTAATCAAGTGTTTCACTTGTATGTGGTTTTATATTCCTTATATGGTTGGATATATCATCCATTTTTCGAAGTGGATCTTTTTTAAACAACAAAAACAATGTGTAGATAGATTCAAAAGTGTGAATTAAAAATATTATTCGATGGCAAATAAGGTAAGAGTTAAAATGAAATGGATTCCATTATTGCTGGCTAAACTATAGGAATTCAAAGACAGAATTCACACATTATGATGATATTAAAGTCTTAATAGAAAAGAGCTGTTGATTTATTTCACACACACACTCACACACACATATTTGAAAATGCTTGTATAATATTGAAAAGACTCCATGATATCAGCAATAGATCTGGATTGAAAATATTCCAGTATTTCAATATTCTTGCTTTGGATCATAAACTAAATACTGGCTATATAAACTTTTCTGTGTAATAAGGAAATCACGCAGTATGAAAAGTCCATTAAAAAGAAACGACTTTCTTAAAGAATCCATCCCTCATTCTTAGCTGTAGAAAGAAACTGGGCAGAATATTTAGTTTGAGCCTCCCTGGGTCAATTTCCTGCTTTAATATTAACCTGCAGCTGTGATCATGTGTTACTGAAGAAATGAAGTAATGGAAAATCATCTTGATGTGAAAGCATATTAGACATCACAAATGACTATGCTTTGGGCACTTGCATAGCACATTTGTGTGCAACTGGAAAAAAAACCCTTGACAACGTTCAGTTTCTGAATAGTTCATTGGATTGCTTGGATTTTTTTTATCAATCTGACTATGTTTATCTGGAATTGCTTCACACATTATTGCAGGTGCAAACTTGCTACTACACCATGACACACAAACATATCAATCAATATATGGAATGTATTCCCTAGGATTGGATAAACAGAGCAATTCAATCAAGGAAGATCTTAGGTCTAGCTCACACAGTAATCAAATTACTCTTGAGTACTCAATCTGGTGAAGCATTCTTTCCCAACCTGGTGCGCTCCAGATGTTTTGGACAATCCCCACAAGCTTCAGCCAACATGGCCAGTACTCAGAGATGATGTGAATTGTCATCCAAAACATCTGGAGGACATCTGGTTGGGAAATGCTGCTATATAGAATGTACTGTACAAACTGGATTCACTTTGTAGTAATTTGCTGCAATGGCAGTGGCATTAAAGTATGACCAAAAGCATGGACTTTGCTGCAGAAAGATACCTATGCAACTGCTGGATGGGGAAGACTGGGAGGATCTGATTGAAGCATACTTTTTCTGACATAGTTCCATCTCTGAATCCTCATGGAAGATCACTTACGTGAACATTATTACCCTGAACATGATAGCCCAATGTCACAAAAATATTAAAACAGCCCGTATTTGGGTTACAGTTCCAAAACAAGCAAAGTCCACCCCAATTGTACCACTCCGGACTTCAGGCAGTGGATTACATGCATGTGTACTCCCCACCACATGAAAGTAAGCTATAGATCAGGGATGGGGAGGCTGTGGCCCTACAGATGTTGTTGGACTCCAACTTCCATCTGTCCCAACTAATCTGGACAATGGCCATGGATGAGAGGAGTTGTAGTTCAGCAATATCTGGCAGGTCACAAGTTCCCCAGCTCTGCCATAGATAAAGCATCCTGCCAGGGAGAAGATTAACTCATCCTTCTCCCTAACACTGAGTTTTCTTTATGAAGGGAATTTTTAAAATGGAGGAGAATTAATCTAATGATCTCCTGTATGCAATCTGAAGCAGTTCAGTCAAGGGACAGTTTTATTACGTGATCAACTGTTTGTGCAGACCAGGCCCAATGCTCAAGATTCCAATCTATGTTGAGTTTGGGAAATACAGTAGCTGTGACAGAATACGCAATGATCTCAGTCTAACTCTCACTAATGTGTAAAATTTATCCACAGCTTTTTTTTTTAATCTACATGGAGAGCTGACACACACAAACATTTCACAGCACGGAAGTTCTTACATGGTGGGACATGTCATGAGAAGGTGATCTTCATGGAAGCACTGGGGGAATATTGTAAAGATCATCACTGACAAGAAGAAGGCAAGCCTTTTAAACCTGAAAATGTTGAGTAAGCTCATTACTGACTGGTGTAAAACAGCCAAACTTTTGCGCATTGTCAATATACCAGTGGTGATTTACTCCAGACGGCGATTCAGCTCATAGAGTTTTACTGATCTCTGGTTTGTCTACTAGAATTAGGTTAACAATCCTTCATGGGACTATAAATAAGAGCTAAGAATTTTCCACTTGCTTTAAATGGTACCTTTCAGGCAAATGCAACAATAAAAAAAATCACTGATATTCTCTGACAGAAATTCAGCATGAGAATTAAGTATCAGCCTACATGCTTTAATGTTACTGACAGTGATATGAAAGCCAGAAGACAGGCTGCATTTAGCTAACAATGACTTGTGGGACTAATATAAATGAAAAGGGGGGAAATAAAGTTTATAGGACTCACAAGTGCTTCATAAGCAATTTATGGATATGTGTGTTTTGGTCTTTCAAAGTTCTCTTTTTAATTAAAGAAGTTTATTCATATCCAAACTGTGGATTCAGTTCACATCCCACTCAGTTCAATGACTAAATTCCAATTCATTTTCATGCACCCACACTGTATTTTAGACTATTTGATTGTGAAGAATTTAATCTTGTGAGTGGGTATGGGATAGCCAGTAATGGGCTACCTTGCCCGGTATCAAATTCATCTCCTCCATAGGAAATAGGGATATGGCAATCTGGGTTTACAGGAGGTACAGCTGCTTTCCAGATGGGTTTAGGGTAATACATATAAAATCTGAGAGATTTGCTGATGTAAAAGGAGAGACTTTGACCATAGCAAAAAGCCCCGAGAGGGCAGAGTTAAGCAACCTCCTCCATCTCACTGAAGAAGCCAATCTCACGTATGTGTGTGAACCGGCGTAGTCAGGAACTCTCAGAGTGGAATAAAGTATTTTATACCCAACAGCAAAAAGTACCTTTTAAAACACAAGACAGGCTTGGGGAATCTTTTTCAGCTTGAGGACTACATTCCGAGTCCTGGACAAATGTCCAAGCATCCTGTGTTAGTGCAGATGCAGAACTTTAAAAAAAAAAATCATGATTCATTTCCTACAAAGTAAAAGCAGTGACACCTAGATAAGCTCTGCCTACAGTCTTTAAAAATAGAATTGGAGGAGGAGAGAAAGATTTACAACACAAACACAGTCCTTTGTTATGTTCACTCAAAAGCAATGAAAATATTTGCAAAAACAGCTAAAGACAGGTATTTAAAAATAATAAACCAACAATGAGTTAAAAACAGATAAAAAAACACAATAGCGTCTGCATGCCTGGGTAGGCTTGCCTAAACAAAAATATTTTTAGCAGGTGCCAAAAAGAGTACAATGAAGGTGCCTGCCTACTGTCAATAGGCAGGGAGTTCCAAAGTATAGGTGCTGCCACACTAAAGGATCAATTTCTTACAAGAGCAGAACAAGTACTATGTGGTACCCGTAACATGGAAAGCACACCTTGAACTTGGCCTGGTAGCAGATGAGCAACAGTACAGATTTCAGAACAGAGGTATTATGTGCTGATAGGGTCTCACTCATCTCAGCCATCCTGCCACAGCATTCTGCACTAACTGCAGCCCTGAGTCAGGTTGTGCTACATTGGGATTTCGGTGAACTTGGCTGACGGGCTGCCAGTATTTTCTTTAGTTTCTAGGAATCCTGACTGGTTGTGGGATGCTGAGTTTTCTGCCTTACTCACAGGAATTTTGTTGTGGTTGGTATGGTATTGCATTTAGGAAATCATCACTGTCTTTTCTTTTTCTTTTTCTGTTTGCATTTCATTTACCTTTGACCTTACTCCCTTACATCCATACAAGCAACAACAGTGTATTGATGCACTCAGCTCAATCCCCTTAAACCCACTGATGAAGCACCTTGTTATTTTCATGATGGCTTGTTTCTTGCCCATTAGTGGTAAAAGAATTCACATAGTGGGAAGTGTGGCTTCAATTGCTGCTGTTCTATAGCTACTGCCTGTGAAGGTAGATCAAACCATGTATGTTTTCTTTCCATCAATTATTACTCACTGGAATTGAGCTGGCTGTCAAAGTGAGTTTGTAGCAGTCCACAGGGTAGGCAGAAATGGGTACAGAGTCTTCTTAACCCTAACTCATTTCTAAAACCTCCCTCTAGAGTGAAGGGTCAAGTCTGTAAAGAAGTTTGGAGCAGCCACATTAAAAGGCAGGCAGGGGATTCCAGGCAGAATGTTGCCAACCCTGCTTTGATATTGATATATTTGCAGAGGATCCCTCCTCAAGCCTTACCAACAGCACAATCCTAACCATATTTACTCAGAAGTAAGTCCTGTTTTTATGGGGCTTACGCCCTTAGTAAGTGTGTTTAGAATTGCAGCCTTGTTCTGAGCCAGCAGGTTCTTCTTATGTTCTTATGTTTTTAACAACCTTATTTGATTTTATTCTATCCCGTTTTATTGTATTCTACCTTTGTGTACATCGGAATTCCCCCCCCTCCGATAGTTTTATGTTCTATGCCTTTTCCTTCCCTTTTCCGTTATGCTGGTCACTGACCGTAACAATAAAGATGTGTGTGTGTGTGTGTGTGTGTGTGTGTCTGCGTACGTGTGTGTGTGTGTGTGCGTGTGCGTGTGCATGTGTGTTCTTAAACCTTACTCTATTCCCAATATCATACATACAACTCACCTTGTCCCCTTGACATGTGCATTCAGTGTAACATCTGCCATATCTACCTGTGTGCTGTTGTGTATGCATAGGGACCCCAGCTACTCAGGCCTACAGTTCTGTGTGTGTAGGCATCCATTTGTAAATGTTATGCTGAATGCACACACATCACGGTGGCATGACCAGCAATGTCTGCAATAGTGAGGTCAAGGTTAGAGGCAGTTCCACTCTTTCCTTCTCCATGCATTTAGCATACATATTGAGGAGATCTGAAGGGGCTTTTGTCTTAGTAACTGTATTAACTACCTTCAGAGCAGGACAGAGGGGCATTAAACAACACTTTATTAAGTCCACATGGGTCACAATTTAACCCACGGGTGCACCTCTTTGGGATCATCTTCACCATGATGGCTTCTCTCAACCACTATATGATATAAAGTAAAATTCCCCACACTGTTCTTCTGCATGGTGTGGAGAAGATAGCTACATCAGCACCTATCAGACATGTTCAGTTCTGGTGCAGAGGTTTCATGTAATGCAAAAAACAACACGGAAACCCACCATATACTTTTCAGATGGTATGCATGTGATAAAGGTAACATATATACTCATTCTACAAAATGATCTTAATGATCTTTGCTGGCTAAGAGTTGGGATGTATATACACACCAAAAGTAGCACACGATGAAAGATATGGTTGATAATGTCTCACACTGTAGTGTAGTGGCACATTCAGAAGTGCAGGGTCCATTTATGAGAGTCACAGCCATGCTCCCTCATAGCCACACCCCCTTCTAAGATTATACAACCCTCTATGAGCATGAAAGGGGAGTATGTTAGCTACCGAGAAGAACTAGTTACGCCAATCAGCAGGAAAGGACAAAGAAGCATGTTAGAAGACTCTTCTCAGTGACCAACACACTCCCCTTTCCTGCTTATTCACTCAGGGGATGCTGGAGACAAAGGGACCATGCTGGGACCCTGCTGTCAGAAAAGTGGGGGTCTAAGACCCCCTGAGCCCCTGGATGACTATACCCCTGGTCTAACATCTTCTAATGTTGGAGCTTCTTGTAGATGGGGCAGGATACTTATGATCTTGTATCTAAAAGATGCATGAAGCCAGGGGTTGCCAATGTGATGCCCTCCAGATGCTGTTGGACTACAGCTCCCAACTTCCTTGACCATTGGCCATGCTGATTGGGACTGAAGTCTAACAACATCTGGAGGGTACCACATTGGCTACCCCTGATCTAGGTGGACATTTGCTGAACTTCCTTTCAGGCACATTCCCTAACCCATTTTTAAGTTGTGTTGTCAAACCACAACTTCTGCGTTCTTAGGTAATGTGAATCGAGCAATATTGAGGTGGATGTGTCATATCTGAATTTAATGCTAATCAAAGAAAAATCTAATAAGATAATATTGAAAGCAACTCATTCTGCCTGTGAATGACAAACCAGATGTGATTTCACTGTTAAAACAGAACGTACTTTACAGATTTCTTTTCTTATGCTGTAAATAAATATCATGGGCATACTTCAATTGCATTCTTTTGTGTGTGTGTAAGATCATATTGAAATAAGAACATTTTTGTATTTTTTTAAAAAAAACCTTTTCTCAACACTCGGAGGGATTGATGTGATTTTTATTTTGGTGAACTCTAAGCTTTTTGTCTCACTGTTATCTAGGACATGAGTAGAAAAAGAAATAATATGGAGTCCCTCAAAACATAATTGGGAGGAATAAAGCAATAGCATTGTGGTGGGTTTTTTCATGTCAGAGCTATGTGAACTTGTATAACATTTCTAATTTTCTTTTTAAAAAAAGTCTAATCAGTAAAACACTCTAATCCAGTGCCTGTGACACCTTCATTCTTGTTCACAGCAAGACAGTCTCCAATTAGACAGTCTAATTATACAGACTAATTAGCCTGAGGATTGAGAACAGATTTTACAATTTTACTGTGTACATTTTTTTTGTTGCTGAATCACAAATTTCTTTTCATTCCCCTCACATCATAAGATGAAAAGCCATAAAGATGGGCAGGGACACCAGATATTAGTAAGGAATTGATTGGAAATAGACCATAGCTAATTTCAAGCTTTTCCTAAAAGATGTTAATTATACAGCCACGAGAGTGACTGTATACTATAGCCAATGTGGATTTTTCACATTCTGCAATGTTAAATTAAAAATACCCCCATGCCATTCTGATGCTTCCCATAAGCTCATTTCAAAACAAAACTTTACAAAACGTATAGTCCTGAACTCAGAAACACTTGCTCTAAATTTTCATGGTGATACACAAAACAGTCAGAGAGAATAGAGAGTTCAAAGACTAAAAAGAGAGAGAGAAACCCAGAGCCCTTAGATTTTTTTTTCTGTCAGAGTTCTCATAATCTCTTGAAAAAAATCAGCCATATTCACAGAGTACCTGTAATCCTATTACTGACATTGCCCCATACTCTGACCATATTCTGCAGTTTAAAAGGAAAAAAAAAAAGCCTGGCTGATATTTAATTAATTTAAGAAATTTTGCATTGAACTGAATGATAGTTTCGGGCATGCTCAGTAAGAATCAGCTGTCAGTGTTCTAAAAGCCAGACTCACTGCTGCTGGGCTTGGCTAATTGGGGCCACACCCACACCAGATTTTGATTTCACTTGAGACAGTCATGGCTTTCCCCAAAGGATCCTGGGAAGTGTAGTTTGTGAAGGGTGCTAAGAGGAGACTCCTATTCCCCTGACAGAACTTCAGTGGCCAGACTGGCTAAACAGTCAGCCACTCTGATTGAAGATCTGTGAGGGGAACAGGGCATCTCCTAGCAACTCTTAGCACCCTTCACTAACTACACTTCCCAGGATTATTTGAGAGAAGCCATGACTGTCCACAGTGAAATAAAGGTCTGGTGTGGGACAGCCAGGGACAGCTTTGGTTTAAATGTGGGTGGGAGGCTACATATGCCTGTTGTAGAATAAAATGGCAGGGGAAATGCTGAAAAGCAATGATACTGTTCACAATGTTTTCCTTTCAGAAAGGAAAGGGACTTCCCCTCTGTCCTGTGCTCACCCATCCAATCTCCTCCCCTTCCCCTCCTCCTACCCTCCCTGCCCCTCCTCCAGGTCAGTGTTGGACTATGACCTGGGAGAACAGGGTTCGAATCCCCACACAGCCAAGAAACTCACTGGATGACCTTGGGCCACTCACTGCTTCTCAGCCTCAGAGGAAGGCAATGGTAAAACCACCTCTGAATACCATTTACCATGAAAACCCTATTCATAGGGTTGCCATAAGTCACGATTGACTTGAAGGCAGCCCATTTCCATTTTCAAACATAATTGCACAGAAATAAATCCCATTGAACTCAAAAAGTATGCAAATGATCAAACCCACCCTCCCTTCTCCCCCTAGTCCCTACCACTTGTCTCTTCCCTCCCCCTTCCTTTGCCCCTCCTTCCCCATCCCCTTCCTCCTCCCCATGGTCAGTTTTACCTAAACCATGATTGCATGGGAGTAAATGCCACTGAACTCTATAAGCATGCAAATATCAAACCTGCCCTCCCCTCCCCTTCCTTTGCCCCCCTCAAATACACTCCTTCCCCCACCCCATCCTCCTCTCCCATGGTCAGTTTTACCTATCCTAACCATGATTGCATAGGAGTAAATCCCATTGAGCTCAATAAGCATGCAAATGATCAGACCTGCCTTTCCCCTCCTTCCCCTCTCCTCTCCCTTCCTCCACCCCTCCCCTCTTCCTTCTTCCTCCTCCCCTGCACATTCTAGCCCTCCCTCCCTCCTCCCCGGTCAGTTTTACCTATCCTAAGCATGATTGCATGGGAGTAAATCCTACTGAACTCAATAAACATGCATATGATTAAACCTGTTCTTCTCCTCTCCTCCCCCTCCTGCCTGCTCCCATCCCCCTTCTCCCCTCTGCCCTCCCTCCCCTCCCTCCTCCTCCTATCCCCATCCCCTGTGGTCAGTTTCACCTATCCTAACTATGATTGCAGAGGAGTAAATCCCACTGAACTCAATAAGTATGCAAATGATCAATCCATTCTCAGCAAACTTGCATAGGATCCCATTTCTTACCTCTGAGATTAAAAAGCAGAGCCATTCACTAATAGACAAAAAACCCTGCAGTTTAAGAACGTACCTACAGCCCACCGATCTTTTTATCAAACTTTAAAAAGCAGGGGAAATTGGGCAACTATAGTGAATGCACCAGGGGAGCAGGAGACCTGACCTCCTGTCTGAGATATTGTACTGCCCTACAAATTTGTCAAAATGCAAACACAACTTGGGTTGGTCTTTCACAGTCTAATCCACTTCCTGTGCAGCTTGGAAGAATTTGGTAACATGTGCCTCTGAGCATATGGTGAGTGGTGGCAACACCTGCAATGAGCCCAAATAAGAGAAAGAAAACATTTGCTGTGCTGATCTTGTTTTCGCAGGGAGGAAGCAACATTATTAAGACAGTTGACATAGTTCAGATATTCACTTTAAATATGTCTGATTTACTCTGCAATTTTAGTGAATTTTCCTATAGGAAATCATTTTCTTTTGTTTCTATTTCTGTGAATATGTGAAATACAGCAACATTTTGGAAATTTTACTCCAAAAATAATTGTGGAATAATGGCATTGAATAGTCTCCAGTGGACCTCAGGAGTGTCTCAGTTTGCATAAGATAAAACAGTGGAAGGTGAAATATATTCCAGAAAATTCTAGGTGTTCTCTATCTTTTTAATTGAACGTGGCAACCTTGCCTTAAATGAAGTGGTTTAAACATAGCAGGCTGCAAACATGCATCCTGGGCAGGCTAAGTGTGTTTTTTCCAACAGCTAGAATCACTCCTGAAGTAGCAACATATTGTAATCAGGCTGATTTTGCATAAAACCGCAGTTTTGGATTCCACTGTTAATGCACCCAAAATAGAAATAGAATATAACCTCCATTCTGAAACACAAAAGGCTGTCTTCACCATCATATGACACTGACTAGTAAAAAGGCTTTGAAATTAATAAAAATAAATTTGATACAGGTTTCTAGGATGAATAATGAGAAAAATAGTAACACGGGAATGAAGCAAAGTAGCAAGAACACCAACAAACATACAAAAATGTAATTCTCCATCTTGGGAGATAGCAGGTATTGCCACCACTCAGAGGCACATGTTACCAAATTTTTCCAAGCTACACAGCAAGTGGATTGGACTGTGAAAGACAACCCAAATTGCGTTCGCATTTTGAAAGATTTATAGGGCAGTACAATATCTCAGAGAGTAGGTCAGGTCTCCTGCTTCCCTGGTGCATTCACTATAGTTGCCCAATTTCCCTGATTTTAAAGTTTGATAGAAATATCTGTGGGCTATAGGTATGTTCTTAAACCACAAGGTTTTTTGCCTATTAGTGATTTTTTAACAAATGGGAACTCAAGTCCAGGATACTACGGTGTGTTATTGGTGGATCCATTTTTTTCTTTCCTCTCTTCCTTCAAAATTCAGTTCTGTACTCACTTCTACTCTGAAGTCTTTGCCTTATCGAATTAGTCTTCAGCCCTAACTGAAATGAAACTCACTTCTGGACTAGATGATACCTCTTCAATGTGACCCATATGTATGGAGGGGAGCAATAGTGGATCTACTTGCCCCACCTAGCCAGACCTCCACTCCCATGTCTGACATCATTGGACATGCATGTGGGACAGTAATGTTTGATTACTGCCTACTCAGATAGGCCCAAATTGCATGAGGTGATTACCAGATTTTATCCAGGAAATCAAACCACAAGAAATCAACCTATGTTTCCTAGATTTTACTTGTGCATCTGAATCTTACAGTCCAATAAAGATGCACAGGAATGTCAAAGACGGGACCAATGTGCCAGGTGGATTGAGAGCTCGTGTGCTCTTGCTCCTTCCTAGATTGGGGAAGGTATTGTCTGATCCACCCTGAATGTGTAATTTCATTTGCAAATATACCTTTCCTGTTGCTTTATCGCCCCTCCAACTTTATTGTCTCCTTCAGCTCCCAGTGTCTAGATTCTGGCTGTGAGCTGTTCAGGGCTGGGATCTGCCTGTTGCTTATGTTACTTTGTGAAGATCCATGTACACTGATAAAAAAACATAAGAAAAGCCCTGCTGGATGAGGCCAGCATCCCACTTCTCACAGTGGCCAGCCAAATGCCTCCAGAAAGCCTACAAACAGAGCTTGAAGGCAATAAGCCTGTCATTCCCTCTGTTGTGCTTCAGCAATGTGTATTCATGCGCCTCTGAACCTATTGTTCCATTCAAGCATTCTGAGTAATAACTGTGGCTAGACCTGTCTTCCATAACCTGGTTTCATCCCCCTTTAAAGCCCTCTGAGCTGGCAGCCATCACTACATCTTGTGGCAGCAAAAGCCATAAATGAATCATAAGCTGGGTGCATTAGTGCTGTCTTTTTTCTTCTTCTCTCTGAATCTACTGCCAATTATTTTCACCAGATGCTTCCAGTCCATCTGACTGTATGATCCTGTGTTCTAGCATTATGGGAGAGGGAGAAAAATGTATCTCTGTCCATGTTCTCTACACCCTCCATGATTTTTAAGGGTGCTTGAGGAATCTGTTTTAAACCAAACTTGATATGGTTTTGTGGATTCTGAGGCATTCAAGTATTGCTGTACCAGATCCCCTCTAGTATCATGCCCACTTCTCTTTGAGCTGCTCCTTTAGCTTTTTTTTTTTAATTTAAAAATGTCTGGGAATTGTACATATAAAAACTGTAAATAATGCATATATGCACAGAAAACTGTAGTTTGCACATTTATGCATGAGTGTTCCTGGGGATAATGCATGGGATCCAATTGTTTATGTGACCGCTTAACTGTGGTATTCCACTGCAATTAGTCCACCAGAAAATGAAATGGACTGCCTTCAAGTTGATCCCGACTTATGGCTACCCTACGAATAGGGTTTTCATGGTAAGCGGTATTCAGAGGGGGTTTACCATTGCGTCCCTCTGAGGCTAGTCCTCCCCAGCTGGCTAGGGCCTGCTCAGCTTGCCACAGCTCCACAAGCCAGCCCCTTCCTTGTCTGCAACTGCCAGCTGGGGGGCAGCTGGGATCCTTGGGATTATGCAGCTTGCCCGTGGCTGCACAGGTGGCAGGGCACGTAACCCCTCAGCCACTCACTGTGGGGGTGATCTTTAGCTGTCCCTTGACACCCAGGAGACACAAGTGGGGATTTGAACTCAGACTTTGGATTCCCAGTCAGGCTCTCCTCCCCACTGTGCTGTACCAGCTGTCAGTGTCCCCTCTACATTTGTCCCCATACAATATAGCCTATTGGGCAATGTGTGTAAAATACATGCCATTTCAATGGGGGTGGGGGGTGGGTGGGGATTGCAGTGTGCTGGTAGGTTTTTTTTTTTGTTCCGTACTGAAAACATTATTATATGCAAACACTCCATCTATAAATATATAATTTTAGAATTAAAACTCACCCTCTCTGCTCTGCTCATCAATTGAAGCTCCTGAAGCTCCAAACCAACTAGTGATGCCTTTACTAGGGAACTGGCCTGGGACTGTGAGAGAGGAGAGTGGAACTGAAGTGGGTGACACTTCTTGTATGGAATGGACAGGAGGAAGCAGGAAGGGAGTGGAATAGTACATGTGGTTGGTGGTGGGACCCAGGATGTATTTATTGCATCAAGTGCAGAATGTCTACATTGCTCTATGTGCACATGGCATGCATGTAATATTTGAATGAACATTTGAAATTGTTCATTTTAAAAAGTGAATATTTTAACATAAAAATGAAAGGAATGAACTGCCTTCAAGTTAATTCCGACTTATGGCGACCCTATGAATAGGGTTTTCATGGTAAGCGGTGTTCAGAGGTGGTTCATTGCCTCCCTCTGAGGCTGAAAGGCAGTGACTGGCCTAAGGTCACCCAGTGAGCTTTATGGCTCTGTGGGGATTCGAACCCTGGTCTCCCAGTCAAACAGAGACCAAGGAGCAAGACGGGAATTAGAAAAAAATCTGTGCAGAAGAGTCTGATACTGAGATTTTTAGAGAATTCCAACCCTAATAATTTTGTATATCTCTGTCATGCCCCTCATAGTTGTTTTTTCTTCTGAATTTAAAAGGTACAAATGCTTTAGCAACAATGAAGAATGGATGGAATAATGAAGAAAATGATGATACTAATAGTAAAAATAGCAGCAGTAGTAGTTTTCAACATTTAATATTTCAGTTGTTTTCATTTATGTTCATTTTTTCTCCAAGGAGCTCAAGGCAGTGAACCTGGTCATCTTCCATTTTATCCTCAAAACAATCCTATGAGGTAGATGAGGCTGAGAGTTGGTGACTGGCCCAAGGGCAACAAATGTTTCATGGCCAAGTGGAGATTTTAGCCCAGATTTTAGCTCCATGGTCAGAGTATAACAGTTTAACCCCTGCACCACACTATTAATTAGGAAGCACTGAATTAAGCAGTTCATGAGTTCATCTTAACAACAGGATTGTCCTTTATTTGGGTTGAAATCCTAAGAACAATTACTGGGAAGCAAGGCTGAAGTCCTAAGCATACTTAGAGAATAAGTGCCGTTGAACTCAGTGAGACTTACTTCTGAGTTTATTATTGGTCTGTTATTAGTACTAAATCTATTAGATGACTCACAGCACAACCCTATAAATGTATATTCATGAGTGAATTCCATTGAGATGATTGGGACTTTCTCAAAGGTAAGTAGGTGCAGAATTGCAGCCTGTGCAGCTCAATTCTATACATATTTCTTCAGAAGCAAGTCGTCGTTCAGTTACACTTACTCCAAAGGAAGTGTGCATAGGATTTCATCCTTAAAGGCAAGTCCTCTGGTTCAACTCGCCTTTGGACTGAAAGGCATCTCAAGGTTATTTTGTATTCAGAGTAGCAAACCTAGCCAATTTGACATTACCTTTAATATTATAAACCTAAGGACAGCATACAAATCACAGGCTGTTATGTCTAGCACACCATGACATACTGCAGTTAGTACCCTACAATAATTAATTGCTAATATTAATCTCATTGAAGATAGCCTTGGAACTGAGGATTTTGGTTGTATTAGATCCTGATCCTGATTTAGTCTGGAATGTGCAGAACAAAGTCCTTATTGATTAAGCATAAATAGTACAGGATGTACAAATGTTTACCTTAGAGCCTTGTGTCATTTTAATTTAATCACAAAGTCATGCCTTTGAAACCTCTGGTTGGATTCTTCCCCCTCCCGAGTCTTGTAAAATGAAACCTCAAAATTAGAAAATTCCTTGCACTGCAAATTTGTTTTGCTCTGGTTCTAATCTTAATAAGCAAACCACAGATTAATTCCATTTAGACTTTGGGTCTGATCTCCTTTCTTTAAAACAAAAAACAAAACAAACCCATTATCTGATAAATGTTGATCATGGTTCAGCACCTAGCTAATTCCGATTAGCATTACAATCCAGTACAATAAAAGCAGTTTAATCAGAAATTGCAAATGAGCCTCAACCAAATCTAATATAATCAGCTATTTTGCTGACAGTGCTCCAGCAGACAGATTGTCAAGCACAGAATGAATTAGTGGTTATGTATGAATGGCTGTAGGACATGTTTGATACTGATTTAGAGGAGAATTTCCATAAACAGCAGTTAAAACTTAATTAAAAGTAAAAACCCTGTAGTATGCTCTTAAGGGTGAGCAATCTTTGCTAAATTTAATGATGAGAAAGCTTCTCCTCCTCATCTAATCCGTCTCTCTTTCCTACTGTCTGTCATAAGCAAACTGTTGCTATCATTTATTCTGCACAGACCTCTGTTAGCAATTGTAAACATAACAATAAATTTACAATAAGTAGATTCTTCCCCCCCCCAGCATCTCATTAAACATTTTTGTTAAAAGGCAAACACACATGGTATCTTTTTCACTAATTAAAAATTACTTAGTGTTGATGACCCAATAAAATCATTAGACTTTTTTTTTGGTAGTGCTCCAGATTGTTGCTAAGTAGCAGGAGAGAACCACAACTTACTTAATATTTTTTTCAGGTAGCAGAAATAAAGAGAGAATAATTGCTGCCACTGCAGTAGTATCTGTAATGTGTACAGTTCTTAACAGTTCTTACCTAATCCATCTTAATAATCAGCCTCAAGGATAGGCCTTTATTCCTGATTGACACCCCAATGTTATGAGGAAATGATTTGGTCAAGGCTATGCAGTGAAGTCAGGTCTGAATTTACATTTAAACGCAAGCCTTTATTTAGTTCTCTTCCCGCCACCTGGAAGTATTTTGAGGTCTAAACTAGATGTGATGTTAATTGTGTGAATGCAATTAACTTTTTGTTGTTGTTATATAAATAGCAACTTTGTTGAAGCCTGAGCAGCCTTAGAACCATTGGGGAGGAAAAGTTTACATCTTTCTGTTCCTGTCATGGTTCTAACAAACATCTCTTCTCTGAAGCTAGTGTGTGGATTTCAAAGGTGGCAATGGGAACTTTCCTTGGAATGCAAATAGCAGCTTCAGAGGATTGTTGTCTAAACTGTAGCAGGGAGAGAGAGAATTACACTTCCACCTTCCCCAAGATTCCAAGGCTCCAGTCTTCCAATACTTTACATACGACAAAGATGAACATTAATTACATTCACACAATTAATTTCATGTCTGATTTGCATCTGAAAAACTTGTAGAAAGAATACCAATTCTGGTTCAGAGGCACACATTTATCCTACATTGCATCCTATCCTTCCTCCAAGGAGGTCTTATAGTCCCACCGTTTCCCTGAGAGGAAGACTAAGCTTTGGAAATGTAGAGTAGCCACCATTTAAACCAGTGAAAGCTAATGGCTCCTTGTCAGTGGCGAATCCACTCTGGGTTTTAGTCTGAACTTTCAAGGAGTTGTCCAAGGTGATGAAATACTGAAACGCCTTGGACAGCTCCTTGAAACTTCTGAACTAAAACGGAGCAGATTCCACTGTCCCACTGACATGGAGCCACCAGGCACCACTGGTTTAAAAAACTGGCTGTGCTCCCGTGTTTTGAACAGGAACTTGACCCACAAAAATTTAGTAGGTGAAGATTTTTTCAAAGGAATTCTGAAAGGGCTATTGTGACGTTCCTTGAAACGTAGGGAATATTCTGTTTAGTCTATTATGTATATTATTACTTTCTCTTGTACTTCATTTTATATGCAATGTTTATATTATGTTGGTACTAAAGAGGATGTTTTGTTCAGTTAACTGTATCTTATTGTTTTTTGTAGTTGTTGTTTTAAGATGTTTTGACTTGTTGTACACCGCTTAGAGTTTTATTTAAATATAAGTGGTATATAAATGGACTAAATAAATAAATAATGCTGCTGTATCAAAGTTTTCTTCTGTTTGTTTCCTAACCATCTTCTATCAGTTAATAAGAAAATGCATTCACAAATAATCAAAGGGGGAGAAAAGTTTGGTGAAATTCTCATAAATGGTGTATTTTGTGGGGAGGGGCTACAGTCACCTTCCTTTAGAAGTGACTGAGGGGTTTTGCAAGTGTCCTTTCTTTCATTCTGCAAATCATCTCTCTGGTGCTCTACATTTCTCTGGTGGTCCTGGGTGCCCATGCTTCTTGAAAACCCCAGGAGATTCTCAGCAGGGCTTTACTGTAAGTGCAGAAAGGCTGTCTACCATGTCCCTGACAGATGTCCATTGTTAAGTGAAGTTTTTCTACTTGGAAAGAAATCAGTGCTGAAATTATCTTTTTAATACTAATTAAAGGCAAAAAGAAGGATTTCCCTTCAACACAATATCATCTAGTGCACCAGTTTCAGGTGCTTGGTAGTCAGCCTCCTCAGGTTTCTGTGCCTCAGACAAAGCCCAGAGGAAGAAATCATGAGGCAACTTCTCTAATGAAGCTTTTTCAGGCCAGGGGGCACAGCCAGGTAGGCTGCGGAGTTCTGGAGAAATGTTTAATGGAAAGAAAAATGTGCATAGCCTGTTGGTCACCTCACAATGATAGGTTAAGCTCAACGTCATACCCAACAATATTCTCAAGTGATCTACAAATTAGGCAGAAAAACAGAAACATTTTCTGCAGGGGAAGAAAAGTTTGAGGAGAATGGAAAGCGGATTTTGGCACAACATTGATGATGATTCTGCAGGGATTTGAATCCAGATTTCCCACATCTTTGGAGATAGGAAACTTCCTTATATTGAGTCATATTGAGCCAGTATATACATATATTACTTCATTAAGTGTCAGATGAGAGTTCACTCTGACATTTTAGTTGATGAGTTTAACTTTCCATGGATGTACATGAGCTCTAGTGTTGTGAGAGAGGGAGAAAAACCTTTCTCTATCCACTTTCTCAACAACAAATAAGCCAAAGAATGGATGTTAAATTGAAGAATATGTTTCGCCAAAGATGATATATTTGATGAATAGCAATTTTAATGGGAATTTCAAAATGCATTTGTACCTGTGATTTTTAAAACCTAGTCTTCTTTCTTTCTTTCTTTCTTTCTTTCTTTCTTTCTTTCTTTCTTTCTTTCTTTCTTTCTTTCTTTCTTTCTTTCTTTCTTTCTTTCTTTCTTTCTTTCTTTCTTTCTTTCTTTGGAAAATGGACAGTCTTAAATTCTTCTGGCCTCCCTGAACAGTAAGAAATCGAGGGCTAGAACTGAGGGTCTCATTTCCTTTGGACGAGAGAGCACTGCAGAGTTACAGTGTCCTTGTGATATGTTTATTTATAAATATGCAGACAGCAGTGGCAGCTGGTGGTTCCATGTCAGTGAGGCAGTGGAATCCACTCCAGGTTTGGTCCAAACTTTCAAGAAGCTAAGGTGCTTCAGCTTGGTAAAATAATAGCAGTGATTCCATGTATCATGTGACTGACCCGAAGAGTTTATGTTTCAGGCTGAAGTTACTGTTATTGAATCACCTTATTAAATACAAAGAGAGATTCTGCATTGGGGAGACAGGTGCCAGCAAGTCATGGCTTACAGCAGAAACTAAATAATAGCCCAAGGCTATTTCAAGGCTAGCCAATGTATTATTGCATAAGCATTCTTGGATTATCAAGAACGACACATCTGGTGAAGTGTGCTTTAGCCAAAAACAGCTTATGCCATCATAAATTTGATAGCCTTAAAGGTACTTGAGCTGTTCTTTTTGTTGTTTTGCTAAAATTGCACTATGATATACATTACAGGGTGCTTGTGAAGATATAAAGACTGTAAAACACTCTGGCCAACCTAAAATGCTATTACAAAAAGTAGGATGATGTAGAGGATGGTGTAGATGAGAAAGTGTGCAGAGCCTATGTGTAGTATGGCAGCAAGGCTCACAGCCTGCATGCACACCCCACCCAGGCAAGTCTGTCCCAGTAGACAGCCACACATTAGATTTGTTGAGGACCTACATGTAAAGTCCAGTGCTTGTAGACCTGAATATCTGGGTTGTGTCCCAGATTTTTTTCTTTATTTTTAGGTTGGGCTTTGTTCATGATTCCAAACCTATCTGCCTCCCCCAATTCAAAATTAGGGGCAGGCAGGCTGGTGAGAGACTGTTTATTTTGATTATTCCTTATTTATCAGTCTTACATTGATATCCATTCCACCTTTCCTCCAAGCAGCTCAAGGTGGCATTCATGAGTCTCCCTTTCCCCATGTTATCCGCATAACAACACGGTGAGGTAGGATAGGCTGAGAGACAGTGAGTGGTCCCACAGTGAATTACATGGCTGATTTTAACCCAGGTACACTTAATATTTCTCCACTTTATTCCATATTCTGGAAACAAGATGTAGTAGTTAAGAACTTGGGAAGGCAAATAATCTTTTCCCGTAAATCTGGAAATTTATGGGGTCCCTGTCCTGTGTGGCACCTGTAAGACTAACCAATTCAGGCTGCAATCCTGTGCATACTTATCGACATGGAATTCAGTGGGGTCTACTTCTGAGTAATATACAGTTATTGTGGCATGAACTCGCATTAGAAATTATGACAGCACCAGCCCCTTCTGAACCACAGTAAGATCTTTAGGTGCTAAGTATTTATAGAATTACAATGTTTAAGTGTCCACCATTTCTTTGCAAAGGAGGATAAGGAGAGATCCAAAACAGGTGGGAGACAAATAACGTTTTTTTCTCAGCTGAGAAGCAACTGTGACAGCAGGAAGCCCTTCTGAACCAAAGTAAGACAATTTTCATTTTAGTTAGGTGCTTTTTATAAAACTGTGATGCTTAAGTGCCCACAGTATCTATGCATGGGAGGAGGATAGGGAGAAAATCAGAACAACCTGACCATGTCCCCATGACCTGTTATTGGTGATGTCCCCATGACCTCCTAGCAGCCCTACCAGATCCAGTGGGCACCAATTGCTACTGGATATAAGAACCACAAAGCCAATATATAATGCAAAATAACCACTCAGCAGCAGACACACCAGTTCTTTAAATCAGTCACCCCCATAAACTCAAAGGAAAAGACTTGATGTTGAACAGACATTAATGGAGAGGGGAGAAGGAATGTATCTCATACATCAAATAGGGTTGGGTGATCCGACAATTTTAGATTCTCATTTTTTCCAATCTTCAGTTCAGTCCTCCACATTTGCACATCAGTTGGCTTTTTTTTTTAAAGAAAGGGTCCTCATGAAAATTCATCAGTATTTCTCCTAATGTACACATTTTTGCAAGCAATTGTCCTTAATATCATGCATTTGTATATTATCTTCACTAAAATGTAAATGTACTGCCTTCAAGTTGATTCTGACTTATGGCGACCCTATGAATAGGGTTTTCATGAGGCTGAGAGGCAGTGACTGGCCCAAGGTCACCCATTGAGCTTCATGGCTACGTGGGGATTTGAACTCTGGTCTCCCAGGTCGTAGTCCATCACCTTAACCACTACACCACACTGGCTCTCATCTTCACTAATATATGCATTTTATACACCCTTTACCTAGTATATGCATTTTTGTACACAGTATTTAGTTGGGGAACTGCACTGCAAAATTTGGAGAAGTGTGCAGTTCAAAGAATGACTGTATTTCAGTTTGCATATTATTTCAGGAACTGCAAATTAAGTAAATCTGCCTTAAAAGGTGGACTGAATCCAGTTCCTCACCTATCCTTAATCTCCAATGGGAGGGAGTCCTGCATCTGAAATGCCCTAACAGAGAAGGCTCTGCCCTGCATTGTGAACAACAAACCACAGTTGTG
The DNA here is from genome assembly GCF_030035675.1 of Rhineura floridana. NCBI lineage: Eukaryota > Metazoa > Chordata > Lepidosauria > Squamata > Rhineuridae > Rhineura > Rhineura floridana. Next base: position 35,215,323 of record NC_084488.1, on the reverse strand, counting down.
GATGGAACAAGCAGGGCTTCCCCATAAATCGTAAAGTACAGATAATGGGAGAGCTGCTCCTCCAAATGCTTGGGCCCCAAATTTATATATCATAGCACCTTACATTGGACCTGGTAGCAATCAGGAAGCCAGAGCAACTCCTTAAGGACTGGTGAAACATGATTCCATTTTGCGATGCCAGTCAATACTCTAAGAGCTACATTCTGCACAAACTTAGCTTCCAGACTGTCTTCAAGGGCAGCCTCATGTAGAGAGTGTTGCAAGAGTGGAAGTTATTCCAATAGTGGGTTTTGGGTATTCCAACAGTGGAATAAATGGAATACATTCACAGAACTGTAGCCAGGATAAGGAACAACTTTCATGCTGTTACTGTGTGTCTGTGTCCAAATATGTTAGACTTTATGCCGACGGAACATTTGTTCTGACATGTGGGCTCATGGAATGAGCCTATGGAGCTAAATTTCCTTTTATGCTTTGCCCAAACAGAAACCAACTGGAGTGTTGCTTTACATGACATTTGGCAGCAACCTAACGCTAAAGAAATCTCCTTTTTTTAAAAGAAGCTATTCTCCATCTCTCTCTCTCTCTCCCTTTTTAAAAACACTAATAACTGGGTGTATTTCAATGAAATTGATTAGCAGTAGGCTCTTGGGAAATTTATTTCTGGATACAACATATGTTTAACTTATGGAATGACCGGCACCACACCTAATGTCACCCACTTAAAGTGGTTTCTTGAAGAAGGAACAGGCTTTCAATAGCTATTAAATTTGAGAGCTAAAAATTGTTCCTTCATATTTGCAGGCAGCATACCACTATCTGATCTAGAAGCTGGCAACCATAAAAGATGGCTTTCTTTTCTAAGGATGGATGGATGAATCGATTTCCAGCCTATGTCACTTTCATCTGTGTTCATTCTTAAGTCAATTCCATCCCATTTCTACATTAATTTGTGATTTCCTTTGTTTAACAATCCATACAAAATTAGTATTTAAATACACATTTATCACAAAATATTATTTAAACACATATTTCATCTCAATGCACACATTTCTAAATGTAATTTATTCTAAAATTTGCATTATGGAAAAAAAATGTTGTGCTGAGAACTGCATCACAAAATTCACATAAGTGCAAAATTCAAAGATAATTACCTTCCAATTTGTCTATTAGTCTTAGGAAGTATAAATCAGGCCTAAAAATGCAGACCCAATGAAATCTCCTCCATTCCCTATCTCTAGAGCCTGATATGTTTACATACATCAGAATTTTTTTGTTATGCTATTATGGTCTATTGCATCAGGTCTGTATGTTAATTATATGGTAAAATGGATGTATTGTTTGGCTCCAGTGTAATGCAACTCACAGCTTTTCCTTGTTTATTCTTACTTCTTTTTTATTTCTGTTTGTAGAAATGTTATACCTATAATTTTATTTAACCTCTGCATTTATCTTATGGTATTGTTTCTTCAGGTCTTTGTACCACGTGGCAAAATTATGTACTGCTGTTTCTACATTTTGAAATAATAAAAGCATTCTTTGAGCACCTGTTGGAACCAAAGTGCTGGACTAGATAGATCTGATTCAGCAAGGCAGTTCTTGCCTGTAACTTCCTAGGTCAGCCTTCACCAACCTGCTGACCTCTAGATGTTTTGAACTACAACTCCCATCATATCTGGCCATTTACCATGCTGGCTGAGGCTGATGGGAATTGTACTTCAAAACACCAGGTTGAGGAACAATTATCTAGGTTAGCTTTTCTCAACCTTTGGGTCTCCAGATTTTGCTGGACTACAGTTCTCATAATTCCTAATCATTGGCTATGCTGACTGGGGCTGATGGGAGTTGTAGTCCAGCAACATCTGGGGACCCACAGGTTGGGAAAAGCTGATCTAGGTAATAGATCTCAATCCTAGTGAGCATGCCTATTGGCTGTACAGGCTTGTTGTTCTCCTACAGCATTGCTGCTTGGGTTTTACAAAGGTCTGGAGGAGGCGCTATAAGGACAGAATTAATTTTATGAATGCCAGCAGCTAGGGAGAAATGTCAGAAGACCATGAATACAATCTCCTGTCCTTTCTTCACTCGGAACAGCATTCGGTGATGGCATCTTCTGCAGCACTGGTGGCACTAACAGTCTGGTTTCCCTTAGTCCATACTGCCTTCCATGGGGATTGCTTCTGTCTGGTTGGATCCCACACTACTCTGGAAATGTCTATAGGGAAGAACTATGTGGTTCCTTCCCACAGTAACATTCTCTGTTCCTTGGACTCATTAGTGCCAACAGGAAAATGGGACTGGGCAAAGCTGAAGTCCTTCCAATCCTCAGCTTCCTATCCTTCAAGGGAAACAATTTTCAAATGTGATTCCACACCTCTCCCTTGCACCGGTCATCTTAAGTCTTTGTCAGACACAGCATAATTACTACCATCAACAATCATCTAGCAGCAGCCAGTCGTTCAGACTATAGCAGAGGGAGACATAGAATTGCAAGGCCTCTCCATTAGCTCAGCTGGAAGACCAGCAACTTTTGGCTCCTCCTTTTCTTGAATTCTTTCCATTCTGATTGGTTGTTACAAGAACTTTGTAATGAAGAACTATTTGATGAGTTTGTTTGTTTTCCTTATCCCTCCCAATCCTTTTTCTTTTCGTGTGGTGTCCTTTAGATTGTACGCCTGAGACAGGGAGTGTCTTTTTACTGATATTTATGAGACACCCTGGGAGCTGGGGGCGGGGGCTGCAAAGCAAAGTAAAAATGCTTTAAACAAACAAACAAATATTTTGTCTACCCTTATCAGTGGTTTGGAGATGGAATAGAAGATTTTGTAGGCTACCTACAAGTTGGTGTGCCTTGAACATCAATTTCCATAGCTTATAGTTTTATGACATCTGTAACACTTCAACATTTCTGAGTGCCTTCTCTGATAATCATTAATTAAATAACGACCCATTTTTCTGCTTTTACTTGTTCTCTGTTAATAGCATTACGCATGAGTACAGCTACAGATGTCAAGCTCTAATTAAGTTTGAAGTAATTTTGTAAATAGCAGAATTTTCTGAGATCCATTTGTGCAAGCGAAACTGCCCTTTTTTATGTTCTCTAAGAAAAAGTCATTATGCCTTTGATGGAATAATGTAGACTGCATACCCATTTTTTCATACTAATGATTTTTCCATCAAAGAAATTTAGAAATTAAAGATGAATGTGTAGGCAGAGAGAGGTTTGAAACTTGCAAAAAGTTTGTTGAACTAGTGATTACAATGAAAAGTAGCACTGGTGTGTGTGTGCGTGCGTGTGTGTGTAGGCCAGACAGTGATAGCCTGTACAGGACTTCCTGTACCTTTTAATAGTTAGAAAACAGTCATCAGTGCTGCAGATTGTCATATTGCAGTCATGCACAATTTTTCAAAATTGCACTTGTCAATGTTCTCTTCTCCATACACAGATACAGGAACTATATAATATTAAAAGGATGATGCATCCTGGGTTTACAACATATTCTCTTTGGATTTTTGTATGTGGAGGTACTTCTGTTTCCCTTCCCCACTATATGAGCCAGAAGCAAATTGATTTCGCGTGGCCTGCTTCTGTAATATCTGACAGTCCAAAACTACAAATCTGGTAACTGAACTACATCTTCAGAAATATTATGTATTATTGCAACTTGCTGTGTGTAGCATTGCCCTTTTATCTGATCCAGAAGATGCAGCTAGTGCAAACTACAGCAGCCAGGCTGCTCATACGAGCAGGCCATTGGCAAGATGTCACTCCACTGCTAAGAGGGCTGTGCTAGTTACCAATTTGCTGTTCCGCCAATTTCAAGGTTATTGACAAAGCCCTAAACAACTTGGACCCAAAGTACCTTAAGGACCAACTGATGGTCTGCCTTGATCACTGAGATCTTCTGATGGGACACTTTTAGTGGTTCCACATGCCCCTGAAGTACGACTGGCCTTTACCAGGGGCTGGGCTTTTAGTGTGTTAGGCCCTGCTAGGGTTGCCAGGTGTCCAGTTTTCACCCAGAGACTCCAGATTTTTTGGGTCCTCTCCAGGTCTCTGAGTGAGTCAGCTTAATCTCTGGACTCTCAGTTTTCACTAAAAAAAATAAGTTTCTAGGTGGTCTGGTTTATGAGATACACACCAAAACATCAGCCGCCCCTCTGCAACTTCAGTGAAATGATCTCTTAGCTAGCTGCTCTAACCCCGTCTTTTCAGGTTTGTAGTCAATAAGGGAAGTAAGGGATGTGACTGACAAGGAATTTCTGGGCCTTCAGGCAGTACCTAGACTGCAAAGGCAGAAAACTGTTGTTTTCCCCCTGTTTATCTGAAAATCTCATAAGCTAAGTATATACCTTTCAGCAGTACCAAAAGTCTTTTTTTCCTGTTGTGTGTAGGAGTCAACCAAGTTTACATTTTCCTGGGCTGTTGAAGATTGCAATGCTTTGAAAACCTTCCCAATATGAAGCTTTAATGCAATACTTGCTTTTCTGGGAGTAAAGCTGCAATGCTAATCCCACATATCCAGACTAAACTCCATTGAATTCGCTAGGACTTACTTTTGAGTAGACATGACTAGGATTGTACTGTAAATTGATGGGACTTTTGACTGAACGTAGCAAAGGATTGTGTTTGTATTGTAAATCTTTCTCTCCCTCTCTAATCCTATTTTTAAAGCAGTTAGGCAGGGTTTACATAGGTATCACTGCTTTTATTATGTAGGAAACTAATACTTTCTTTTTTAAAAAATGTTCCTTTTTAAAAAAAAGTTCTGCAATGACCAACTGGTTTTGACATTATATGGGGTGTATGTATTTTTATATCTCCAGTGTGTTTGTGTGTGTGTGTATGGAGTGTTCTCAACAACCCTGTGAGGTAGGGTTGGTGATTGGAAACCAAGGCATCTCACAACAAGAAATAAATCTCTTTAAAATCCAATAACCCTAAAAAGTATAAATAGTTGTAAAACAGCTTAAAGTGGCATGATTCTGAATTTTGGTTGGGTGAGTGTTCCTTACAATATCTCAGAGAGGAGGTCACGTCTCCTGTTCCCATGGTGCATTCACTATAGCTGCCCAATTTCCCTGCTTTTTAAAGTTTGATAGAAATATCTGTGAGCTATAGGTACATTCTTAAACCGCAAAGTTTTTTGCCGATTAGTGAATTTCTCTGCTTTTTAATCCAGGAGGTAAGAAATGGGATCCTGTGCAAGCTTGCTGAGAATGGATCGATCATTTGCATGCTTATTGAGTTCAATGGGATTTACTCCCCTGCAATAATGTTTATGATAGATGAAACTGACCACAGGGAATGGGGAGGGGAGCAGGAAGGAGGGGGAGGGGAGGAGGACAGGTTTGATTATTTGCATGTTTACTGAGTTCAGTGGGATTTACTCCTGTGCAATCATGCTTAGGATAGGTAAAACCAACCAGGGGGAGGGAGGGGTGGCTGGAGTGGGCAAGGAAGGAGGAAGAAGGAAGAGGGGAGGGGAGGAGGAAGGTAGAGGAGATGGGAAGGAGGGGAAAGCCAGGTCTGATCATTTGCATGCTTACTGATTTCAGTGGGATTTACTCTTTAGAGTTTGAACTCTCTATTCTCTCTGACTGTTTTGTGTATTGCCATGAAAATTGAGAGCATTGTTAATCAAGCGTTTCTGGGTTCAGGACTATAGGTTTTGTAGGGTTTTGTTTTGAAATGAGCTTATGGGAAGCATCAGAATGGCATGGGGGTATTTTCAATTTAACATTACAGAATGTGAAAAATCCATGCTGGCTATACTATACAGCCACTCTCGTGACTATATAATAGTACATGTGCATATATCTGTTTGCCCATATTCATTGCATCACCCTTGCTTCTTCCATTTATCCATTACCTCTCCCCATTGTAAGCTTCTCAGGGCAGGGAATTATATTTTTAGAAAACTTATATTAGGTAAAGTATTATCTACACTCATGGTAATAAGTAATAAATGTGTTTTATACAGACACTCTTGAAGTAACGGTAAAGTAATTAGTTCCTTTCATTACAGTTGTAATGGTAATGGTAATTTATTCCTTTTTGGGACCATGTAACTAATTGTAATTTATTACTTTTTAAAAAAGTAATATTCTAAGCTTGGCTCAGAGGCACATGTTACCAAATTCTTCCAAGCTACAAAGGAAGTGAATTGGACTGTGAAAGACCAACCCAAATTATGTTTGCACTTTTACAAATTTATAGAGCAGTACAATATCTCTGATAGGACGTCAGGTCTCCTGATCCCCTGGTGCATTCACTATAGCTGCCCAATCTCCCTGCTTTTTAAAGTTTGATAGAAATATCTGTGGGCTATAGGTACGTTCTTAAACCGCAAGGTTTTTTACCTATTAATGAATTAAATAATTAGGAGATTTGGACTTCTTGGTTTTAAATTCATCTGATTTGTGAGTGTTTAATCTATGCATTAATAGGATTGGTGAAGCAAAATCTAATTATTGGAAGACAATGTGAATACTAATTGCTCAGTAAGGACAACCGAAATTGGTTTTGTTCATTCCTGATTTATTCTGCACAACACTTTGCACAAGGAAAAAGTATTTTCTATAGATGTTAAACAATAACAGCCCAATCCTGGAACCACCATCTATTCTGTTATGTGCCACAGCTGTGCATACTGAAGCTTCCAACTGTGTGGCAAAGCAGACATATGGGTCATTTTTACAAAATACTATTTATTAATGTTTACTTTAGAAACGTAAGAAGCTGCTTTATATTGAACCAGACCTAGGGATAGGGGAGAAATTTGATTAACTTCGCATATGGTGAAATTACCTAATTCAGACTTTCAGAAAAAAATGTGCAAAATGAAGCATAGCCATCCTCCAAATTTTACAGTGCAGTAATGTGTACAGAAATGCATATACTAGTGCAATGTGTGCATATAAATTCATATATTAGTGTAAAAATGTACAAAATTGCATTATATTAGGGAAATTTGTTTTGTGAAACTTAGGCAAGATTGCATACAGAATATGTATATTAGGAGAAATTAACCCTAAAATACTGCTGAATTTTCATGAGGACTTTTTTAAAAAATTGCAAACTGAAATGGAGGACTGAATTTAAGATTAGAAAAATGAGAAATTGATGGAAACCAAAACCAGTATATTTGCCCATCCCTAGTCAAGCCATTGGTCCACCTAGCTCAGTATTGCCTGCATTGACTGGCAGTGTTTCAGACAGTGGACATTCCCAGAGTTACCTGGAGATCCCAGGGATTATTTTTTATTTATTTATTAAATTTATATACCGCCCCATAGCCGAAGCTCTCTGGGCGATTTACAACAAACAAAACCAGTAACATACAATTAAAAACCACATATCATCAATTAAAATAAGTTAATTATACAAAAGTTAAGACATAATTAAACACATATTTAATGCATATTAAATACTAAAATGCAGGAATGTTAGAATGCTAAAGTGCTAAAAATGCTAAAAACTAAAATGCTAAAATGCCTGGGAGAAGAGGAAGGTTTTTACCTGACGCCGGAAAGATAGTAATGTTGGCGCCAGGCGTATCTCATCAGGAAGAGTATTCCATAATTTGGGGGCCACCACTGAGAAGGCCCTTTTTCTTGTCGTCATCTTCCGGGCTTCTCTCTGAGTAGGCACCTGGAGGAGGGCCTTCAATGTTGAGCGTAGTGTATGGGTAGGTTCATAACGAAAGAGGCGTTGCATCAGGTATTGTGGTCCCATGCCGTACAAGGCTTTATAGGATTGAAAATGGGACCTTTTGCATGCAAGGCAGATGGTCCACCACTGAGTTATACCGTACTTTCCCAGACTACACTGCATAGGACATTCATCCTGTTTTGCTTGCGCAAAGCTTACATTGTGGTTAGGCTATGTCTGTTTTCTATTGAGCATTTCTTTGATTTTATTTGCAGGGAGGTTAGATGGTAATGAACATTTATCCTGATTTGCTTGTGGCGGTTATAAGTGTTAATCATGTATTCATCCCACACTCTACAGTGCATTTTCCCATACTTCCCTGACCACAAAAAGGCCATTTTTTAAACATTGATTTGTTGCACTATGGTGACAGAATAAAATCAAACATGTACATAATAAAATTGTAAACAATAAAATCACAAAAACATTAAAGTAAATTAAAATACATAATATACTATACACACACACACACACATGCATATATATAGGGAGTGGTACTAAAGGGGACTACAAGGGTAAAATTTAGCGTAGAAGGCATAAAACCATAAAATCAGTGTCAGGCTCTACCTTCAGTCCCTCCCAAAGGCTCTCCAGAACAAGATGGTTTTCAGAAGTCTCCAGAAAACCATCAGGGAGGGAGCAGAGCGGACTTCTTGGGGTAAGGTGTTCCAAAGCTTGGGGGCCACAACTGAAAAACCTCTCTCCCATGTGCCTGTCAGTCTAACACCTTTCACTCCAGGCATGCAGAGGAGACTTTAGTTGCACAAATTTAAATTTCTTGGTAGGAGCTGGAATCCCTCCTGCAAAATCTGGAGGTGACCTAAGCAAAAAAAGTAGTGGTGGGTTTCTGAGCCAAGTACTATGAGATCCATCTTTCATGAAATGCTTAAAGTCAGCAAGGTGCTACAGTAATAGTAAGCTGCCTCTTGGATTGATTTTGTTTTCCTTCTGGTCCTGGATGTTCGTTTGTTTTGCTGTTCAAATGTGTTTCAACCAGAAGTGGCTTGCCAGATAGAGCAGAGCTGCTACTTTAGCTTCTCAGCAGGTGGGTCGCTGTTGCTGCTGGGGCAGACAAGTTAAGTGGCAAATTGATGGGGAGGTTGGTGGGCTGGAGATGCTCTGTAGCAGGATTGTACTGACTTCCAGTGCATTTGTACTGTGCTGACCTCCCAGTCACCTCACCCCTCTCCATCACTGTTAGCAACAACCCACCTGCTGGGAAGTTAGGGTAGTGGCTCCACCTTACTTGGCAAATCACTTCTGGTTGTGATTAGTTTTCTGGGGGACAGTGTAATTACCCCATATTTGCCGGATGTGTGTCCACAGTCTTCCCCTTGTAAAATCATTTGGCAGGATAATACAGACCAATCTAACTGGGGGTGAGAGAGCTAGTTTGGTAATCTAAATTCAGTCTGAGGAGACTGGGTGTTTTAAACTGCCATTACATAGAAGGGATTTTTTAAATTATTTTATTAAAGAAAAACATCCATAAGACACTGCACTAATCTTATTAAAACACTTTTGGGCTCTGAAATTCCTAAGAGAGGAGGAACTTCAAATCTGTTGTGAAGTTCACTGAAGTGAAATGTGATGACAAGCTAGAAAGTACCTAGAAATGACACTTGTCTTCACCAAAATGCTTTGGGTACTCTTGAAAGGTCCTGGGATGTTTTGTGGACAAGGTGCTCTCTACTGTAAAACCAACCACTTGCTTACTTGATCCTTGCCCTTCATGGCTCGTTATGAGCTGTAAAGAGAGACTGGGCAATGGGATCAAGGCAATGGTAAATGCATCCTTGGAGGAGGGTGTAATGCCATTGCCCCTCAAGGAGGCAGTGATAAGACCTATTCTGAAAAAGCCCTCCTTGGATCCCCAAAATTTAAACAACTTTCGCCCAGTCTCCAATTTACCGTTCTTGGGCAAGGTGATTGAGCGTGTGGTGGCAAAGCAGCTACAGACACACTTGGAGGAAGCAGATTATTTAGATCCTTTCCAGTCGGGCTTCAGGACTGGACACGGAACTGAAACAGCCTTGGTCGCTCTGGTGGATGATATGAGGAGGGCGTTGGATAGGGGAGAACATACCTTCCTCGTCCTCCTGGACCTCTCAGCGGCTTTCGATACCGTCGACCACGGTATCCTGTTGAGTCGCCTGGAGGGACTGGGAATAGGAGGCACTGTTTTACAGTGGTTCCGTTCCTATCTGTCCGGTAGATATCAATGGGTAGTGTTGGGGGATGAGGTTTCAGACCCTTGGCCCCTCAACTGTGGTGTGCCACAGGGTTCTATCCTCTCTCCCATGCTATTTAACATTTATATGAAACCGCTGGGAGCCATCATCAGGAGTTTTGGACTGCAGTGTCACCAATATGCGGATGACACACAGCTCTATCTCTCATTTAAATCTTCACCAGAGTTGGCTGTGGATACCTTGTCCAAGTGCCTGGAGTCCGTAAGTGGATGGATGGGAGAGAACAGGCTGAAGCTGAACCCCGATAAGACTGAGGTATTACGAGTGGGGGACAAGGGAAGGTTGGGTGATTTTGACCTGATACTTAATGGGGTGAGTTTGCCCCTGAAGGACCAGGTCCGCAGTCTCGGGGTCATCTTGGACTCCCAGCTGTCTATGGAGGCTCAGGTTTCTGCAGTGAGCCGGGCAGCTTGGTACCAACTTCATCTAGTACAGAGGCTGCGACCCTATCTTCCCATACATCTGCTCCCACGAGTGATACATGCCCTGATCTCCTCTCGATTAGACTACTGTAATGCGCTCTACGTGGGGTTACCCTTGAAGACGGTCCGGAAACTCCAGCTGGTACAAAACGCGGCGGCACGCTTAATAAAGCAGACCCACCGCCGCGATCATATCACCCCAGTGCTGATTGAATTACACTGGTTGCCAGTTGTATACCGGGCCCAATTCAAGGCGTTGGTTTTAACCTTTAAAACTCTATACGGTTCCGGCCCAGTTTATCTGAAGGAGCGCCTCCAGTATCACCAAATATGCCGCCAAACAAGATCAGCCTCACAGGACCTTCTCTCGGTCCCACCGACTAAGACAGCTAGGTTGGTGCGGACCAGGGAGAGGGCTTTTTCGATCGTGGCCCCCACCCTCTGGAACTTACTTCCCTTTGACCTTCGGCATGCCCCCTCCCTGTTGACTTTTCGCCAAGCCTTGAAGACCTGGCTCTTCAGGCAGGCCTATGGGATCTCTGGGGTGGGTTAGGTTTTACACTGTATTAATGTAAGATGGTCTTCAGATGAGATGTTATGATATTAATAATGTGATGATTATGTATATGAGCAGATTGTATTTTATATTGTACGTCGCCCAGAATGTCCATTCAGTCGGACAGATGGGCGTCTGCTAAATAAAAATTTATTATTATTATTATTATTGTCTGAGGAAGAAGCCCCAACTTTGGTTCAAATTTTCTGTGAATAAAATGTTGGCAGCCACTCGGTATCTCCCCCCCATTACACCCCCCCCAAAATAAGTGAAAGTAAGAAAATAACAAAATCTTGTTTGGGTTTTCTGTGAACACAAAAATATGTCTGCAGGAGAGATTGATTCTTTTATTTGTTGCAAACAAATGGTTAACCAATGTTATTTTAAGGATTGTAAAACTTAAGTAAAGCCTTTGATGTTGAAAGTTTAATATGCTTTTGAAACCAGTTGGCATAAGCAAATTTTAGTTTTCAAATGCAACAGAATTCTTTGTTTCAAAGAGGCTGAAAAAGCAATTAGGATATAATGTCTTCTCTTCGTCAGGGAAAATTACGATAGCAGAGCAGACAAATAATCTTTGTAAAGAATTATTTTTGCCTTTAGACTTGAACTTGTATGAATTTTCATTTGCTCACTTTATCTTTTTTTGAGTTAATGAATACAATTTAGTGAATTTCATTTAAACACAGTCTCTGACTAATGTTATTCACTGTCTTTATTAACATTGGACCAAAGTTACTATTTTGATGCTGGCATTGATGTACGTTGCATTAATCGTCTCTGCGACAGTTCTTTTAACTTATGCATGAGAACTTAGTAAATTTGAAGAAGAAAAAGTCTAAACCAATCCATTTCATCTTACATCATTTTGAATCTTGTTCATTTTCTTATTAGCAGTCACAATATATCTCAGGTTTACATAACGTATGTTAATTTTTTAAAACAATGTTTCTTGAATTCTGGACATGATACGTGCACCTTCACCCTATAGATCAGCTGAGGTGGCACAATTAGGATGTATGCTGCTATAGATAAAACTGTTTGAGAAGCAGCTGCCTCTTATGCTTGTTTCCAGGTTCTCCAATAGTGTTGTGCCAAAACCTGTTCTCCAAATTCTCAACAGTTTTTTTCCCCTGTAAAAGAGCCTTTCATTTTTATGCCTCTTTCTAAGGACGCTTCCCTTCCCTTCCCCTTTCTCCCTGCAATATCATGTTCCATATAGAAATCTATATTTAAAATGTGATCCAGAACAATATTATATTTTAAATCTATATATCAATGTTTCTGCTTTTGCATACTTAGCGTTGCAGTCGGTTTGCCTGCTTTGCTATTGCACTGTGGAGTTCTGTTGGCTTAAATGATTTTCCATAAGAACTCCCAAACCATTTTTTTCCAGTCCTTAGACTGGATGATGGCTCTGTTTAACATATATCCTGTGGCTTGGTTCCTTGTTCTCATACAAACTGTATTATTTATTTATTTTATTTATTTAATAATTTATACCCCGCCCTAGTTCATAGAATTCAGAGCGGCGAACAAAAACAATGTCCAATACAATCTAATATAAAATAATAAGAGTACAATAAAATCATTAAAAATCAATTAACTATTAAATGTTTAAAAGCTAGAAGAAACAAAAAAGTTTTTAAATGACGGCGAAAGTCCGTGAGTGAAGAAGAACGTCAGATCTCTGATGGAAGATTATTCCATAGGATGGGCGTAATGGTCGAGAAGGCTTTATTTCTAGTATTGGCACGGCGGATTATAAAGGTGGATGGGATGATGAGAGAGTGTTCGAAGGGTATTCTAGTCGGTCGCTGAGGTTTAAATTCCAGAATACGATTTGATAAATATATTGGTGCTAAACCATTTAGAGCTTTAAAAGTTAATACTAAAATTTTAAACTGATGACGGAATGAGATCGGAAGCCAATGAAGTTGATAAAGAAGAGGTGTGGTGTGTGTTTGTGGACCTGCTCTGGTCAGCATTCTTGCCGTCGCTCTCTGTATCAGCTTAAGCGGGCGAAGTGATCTTGCATATAGTCCAATATAAAGACAGTTGCAATAGTCCAGTCTTGAGGTCACAAGAGCCTGTGTTACTTGCTTCAAGTCCGACATTCCTAAAAAAGGACGGAGTTGACGGACTAGTTTTAATTGAGTGAAAGCACTTCTGGATACTGTTGCAATTTGAGGATCAAGGGTCAGAGCGGAATCTAAGATAATGCCCAAACTCCGAACTTGGGATTTCAAAGGGAGTGAGACCCCGTCTAAGGTAAGTAGGTTTTTGATTTCATGAGAGGGTTTTTGTCCAATTAACAGAACCTCCATCTTTTCTGGATTAAGTTTTAATTTATTCCTATTAGTCCAGTTTTGTATGGCAACCAGGCATTGGTTTAAGGGACGAACCGCCTCTACGGTATCTGGAGGGAAAGAATAGTAGAGTTGGGTGTCATCTGCGTATTGATGGTAGTGTATTCCGAATTCACGGATAATCCTTCCTAGGGGCTCCATATAAATATTGAATAACATTGGGGATAATACGGAGCCTTGGGGGACACCGTATTGTAATGGCCAAACCTTGGATGAGACATTTTCAAGGACAACTCTTTGTAGTCTGCCCTCCAAAAAGGAGCGGAGCCATTGTAGTACCGTTCCTCGGCATCCCATACTAAAGAGGCGGTCTAGGAGAATGGTATGATCGATAGTGTCGAATGCGGCTGACAGGTCTAACAAAATTAAATAAGTTAGATTTCCTCTATCTAATTCAAGTCATAGATCATCTACCAGTGCTGTTAGCACTGTTTCGGTCCCATGTTTTGGGCGAAAACCTGATTGGAAGGAGTCATAACAATCATTAGTATCTATAAATGTTTGCAGTTGTGTGGCTACAGCTCGTTCAATGACTTTACTGATAAAAGATAAGTTAGATACTGGACGGAAATTAGTAAGAAGTGTGGGGTCGAGAGAAGGCTTCTTCAATAATGGAACTACAATTGCTTCTTTCAATGTCTGGGGAACATGGCCTTGTTGAAGTGAGGCATTGATTATCACACAGAGCCAGTTCGCAAGTTCAGCTTTTGATGTTTTTATAAGCCATGAAGGGCAGACATCAAGTGAGCAGTTTGTCGGTCTCATTCTTGTGAGAAGTTGGGGGATATCAACCGGTAGGATAGGTTGAAAGTTCGTAAATTGAGATGGAAGAACAGTTTCAGATGGAATATCATTGGATTCTGCCAATTTAGCTACATCAATTTCTGAAGGAATATCATTATGTTCTGCCATTTTAATAGAGTCCAAGGTGGAGCGAATCTGATCTACCTTACTTTCAAAGAATGTAGCAAACTCCTGGCAACGGGATTGAGAGTAGACTATATCAGAAATAGGCTGTTTAGGACGGAGGAGGCTGTTAACTGTCTGAAAAAGTTGTTTTGGTTGATTTCCGGCTGAATTGATTGCAGCTGAATAGTATGCTTTTTGGGCAGCGTGTCTGGCCAAAGTATAGGTTTTCACAAATTCCTTGGTTTGAGCTCGGTCGGATGGACTCCTAGTTTTTTGCCATCGGCATTCTAACTTTCGATAGGTACGCTTCATTTCTAGCAATTCTTTGGAGAACCAGGGGACTGATTTAGATCTTGTGATTTTTAACGGGCGAAGGGGAGCCATTGAATCCATAATTTCAGTCATGATGTTGTTCCAAGAGGAGATCAAAGTGTCGACTGGAGTTCCAGTAGGGGGGCATGAATATTCCTTAAACTTTGATGCGAATAGGTCGGGATCTAACAATCTCTTAGGGCGATATAATTTAGTTGAAGTTCTAGTTTTGGGGGGTACAGGTGACACAAGAAGGTTAAAACTAATTAAATAATGGTCAGACCATGATAGTGGGGTAGAGGTTATATTCTCTATTCGGAAATCAGAAGTACCTGTTTCTGGTAGGAAGACAAGATCTAAGATATGGCCTGCAATATGTGTTGGGGTTGAAATTAACTGTTGCAGCCCCAATGTAGACATTGAGGATAGAAAATCAAGAGCATTATTTGAAGCAGAGGATTCTATGTGAATATTGAAGTCTCCCAAAATTAAGAGTTTAGGAGAATCCAATAGTAAACCTGCAATTAGATTGGACAAATCGAACAAGAAGCGGCTTGGTGAATTGGGAGGACGATAAATCACAAGAATCACAATGTGATTATGATGACCAAGTTTCAGACAAAGAGATTCAAAACCAGGGGAAGGCTGGAGGAAAATTCTAGATAAGGGAATAGATTTATGGTATATAAGCGCTACTCCACCACCACGGTGATCCAACCTAGGTTGGTGGTAGACAGCGTAATCAGGTGGGCATATACCAACTAAGTTGGCTCCACCTAAGTTGTTAAGCCAGGTTTCTGTTATGCAGACAATATCAGCCTGTTCATATAGGATAAGATCATAAATTATTGACGTCTTATTATTGACTGATCTGGCATTAAAGAGTAATATTGAGTAAATGTGTGTCTTTTTTTCTGGAATAAGTTGTCCCTTTTGTTGATTAACTCGAGTAGGGGTTACTAGGCAACGTGAAACAATGATATCTTTAGAAGATTTGGCGATGTTTAGTCTTTTGTATTTCCCTTTGCCTAGCAGTGTTGGGATAGGCCTAACGTCAGGACTCCTTTGACGGTATGTATAGGGCAAGGTGGGTACTAACGTTATGAAGGGGTCAGACTTTGTTACACTAAAATCGGCAGTCTCTTTTGCAAATAGGCCTGGGTAATTTGCTATATGGGGATGATGGTTGACCCTTCTCTCAGGTGATTTAGTAGTTGAAAAGGAGTTCGCAAGTATTGATGAAGATTGTCAAACTAGTTCTGGTGCCTCATGTACTATTGCATCGCAAAGCATACTGGGTCTGCAGTAAGGTGGACGTTCATTTAGAGTGGTATTAGAAGGGAGTACTTGAATTATGGGTGATGAGCCCAGTTCTGAGCCTTCCAAGAATCTGGAGCTTGTCCTTTTTGCTCTGAGGTTGGTTAATAGGTTTTGCATTTTATTAATAACTTCACTCTGTTCAACATCTGTGAAAGTATGGAAGCTATTTATTAATTCTTCCTCCCCTTCACATGTAAAGTCAAAAGGAGCTTCTTGAATAGCTTCAGTATTTACCAGATTAGGAGAGGACGGCAGCGAAGTGTTATTGGAGACTGTGTTAAAAGTTTCAGGTTTTTGTTTTTCTTGTGAGAAGGGGTTTGGAAGAGTTAAGTTGTAATTCTGCACAATCGAACTTGTTTGTAAAAGAGGGCTGTTTGAGTTTGGCAGATTGATGGAGGGAAGCCGGTCCGGAGGTGGATCCAAGTTTCCAGATTTTAGCAGATTCTTTATTTTGTTTAGTGGGGAATTTCCACTCCCATTTGATGGGGTTATTATATTCGTTGATAGTATTCTCTTTGTGAACAGAGGAGCAGGTTTAGCTAGATTGGAGAAATGTCTGTGAATGGAAATTCCGTAATTTCCAAGAAGTAATTTATTTGCAATTATTCGAGCTGTTACAGCAGATGATTTAAAGGTGAGTAAGACGGATGTTTTTAAGGAGGGGTTGTAAAGGAATTCCACCTTTATAATGTCGTCAGGCCGTAAAGCCATTAGGCCTAATGACTGGAGTGTATAATAAACTCTGTATTTCCAAGTAGCTACTTTTCCTCTGTATCTTTGAAAAGGGAGGTTCAGTAGTACAAGCTTATTTGAGTCATATTTAAGGCACCAGCTTTCCTTTGGATTTTCTTGTTGTGAGTTCTTATTAATAATGGCAGTTTGTTCTTCATCAATCTTTGGGTCAGAACGTGTATGCGTTTTTAAGATATTTGAGTTTGAGTTTGTCTTGCTTTGAAGTGAAGTATCATCATGGGTTTTTGGGGGTGTTCTCGCTGTGTGTGAGACTGAGGATCACTACAAGTGATAAAGTTCACTACAAGGAAATCTCTTGCCTTTTGTTCCCTCACACACACAAGCGGTTTGGATATTCTCAGTATGAATGTACCATTAATAGGACAATGCAGAGGAACAAATGAGCCTAAGTTAAGCACTTTTTAAAGTAGTGCTGTGTACCATATTTTCACAGGATTTGATTGTTGGCATTCAAGTTGGTGTTTTGGGGATAGATTGCAAAGCTCCTGCCAATATAAATATATTTGTGCCAAACTTCTTACTCTTCAGTTGGTAAGTGCTTTGCCAAGAAGTGTCATGTTGTGTATCATACTGTAGATAGCCTCTTTTAAAGCTGCAACTGCTACTTTAAAGGAGGCCATAGGCAGGGTGATCTGATACTACAGCAAGGGTTGGGAGACTATGGCCCTCCAGAGGATGCTGGACTCCAGC